>NC_052047.1:51554362-52858726 GCF_903992535.2 Arvicola amphibius
TTCTTTCTTTCTTTCTTTCTTTCTTTCTTTCTTTCTTTCTTTCTTTCTTTTTGTAGCTTTGAAGCCCGTCCTGGAACTAGCTCTTGTAGACCAGGCTGGCCTCGAACTCATAGAGATCCGCCTGCCTCTGCCTTCCTAGTGCTGGGATTAAAGGCATACACTACCACCAAAAGCAGTAATACTACCCTGTGCTTTCAACATGTAGGTAAGAGTGTAAGAAGGTTTAAGGAAATCTTTCATTAGACAATCATGTGTGGAAACTCTCTTAACAGAGAAGAAAGCAAGAGTTTCTAAACAGAAGTATGGAATATTCAAATTACTGAAAATATTTAGGATGGCTAGGATGTAAATATGAAACTGTGCTGGTAACACTGGAAAATAGATATTAGTAAATAAATAGATAGTATAGGTCATGGACAAGATAATAAATATGTAACTAGTGAATGAAAATCTTAGGAATGGATAGCCTACCAAACCATAAGTAGATACTGGTGTTAGATGGATTAAGTAGCCATACTCCCCTTTGAGAGAAAGTTCAGCTTTGGTATTACACTATTTTCCACATGGGAGGTAAGACAGAGACTGAGGAATGAGTAAATGAAAAGACTGTCTGAGAAACAGCATTCCTTTGCTTCCTTGTTTTAGTTTGATTTCACGGTTCCTTCATAAATCTATCCCTACCCCCCTTTCCTTCAGTATTTCTTACTCATTTACTTGTCCCTCAGTGTCTCCCCAACGACCTTGTGTTGATTGAGTTTGCTTATCCACAAAGGTAATTTTAATTCTTTTGATGAAAGAAGAGCCATAATTATTTGGTTACTATTTTCCCCAATAGGGCCATATTTACAACGTTTAAATTCTCTATGGAAACATAAACTCTGCTTGAAGTGGTTATACTTTATTGTGTAAATATCAATAATCAGATGATGTCTCCTCTAAAATATCTGTCTTTGTCCTCTGTGTGCTATGTACAAGGCATTAGACTTGCAGCGATTGGATTGCCTTGAGCTAGCGACAACATACTTTTCTCTGCTGAACTGAAAATGTTTTTACCTTGGGAAATATCACTGAAGATGACAGGTTGCTGTCGTGTTTTGAAGGCATAAATACCACTCAGAAACAATAACATCGTATGCAAATAACCCAAATGGTTTGCCTTTAAGGTTCCCTCAGGGAAGCTGCATTGTCTTCAAAGGGTCAGAGTGCACCTTACAGTTAAGGTTTTTCTGGCTTCTTAGAAGATCTGACAGACCCATGGTAGAAACTGGGTAATAGCTTCACTTTCCACAATGTCGTTGTCATCTGATAGAATCTATACAGCTCCTTTGTTGAAAGAAACTGGGCTAAAGTCTATTTTCATCTCTTGCCTGTTTTCAAATAGATGAGACACCAATGTCATCTCTGTGTTTAACCTCCTTGTCTAGCTCTCCAAATTTTCCCCCCTGTCTGGGTCTCATGAACACAAGGACTCAGCAGAATGAAATTTTCTGTACCACTATTTAAGCCAAAGTATCTGGTTTGTTTCCCTTCCTTGTGTGGCTGTCTAAACGAGATCTAACTAAAGAAAAGAAGAAAGGTATGGATTTGAAAGAACAATTACCAAAGTGATTCTGATGAAGATGATGATAAAAGCTAACGAGAAGTTATTGTAGAGCATGGAAGGTCTCAAGGCTTTGCCTCTGTTGTCCTCCTACTTCCTACAGGCCATTGAAGAAAATGTTTTCAGTAGAAAAAGACATACATTTGGTTTTCTAATAAATTAAGTCCTTGCAGGTATCAGGAATCAGATCTAGATTTCAAAGTCATATTTTTCCGATTCCATTATGTAACAGATAAAAGACTGAGAATTATATAATATGAGCACCTATTTTTTTCTCACTTAAAATAGTTCTTCATGTCACTTAAACTTGAGATTCAATTGACTGACTGACTAACATAATAACTGTACTATCAAACTTCCTATCAAGTAAAATTGTTGACTCATCATTTTCCTTTCAGCAAACTGCATTCCCTATAGTAAATAAACTCTCTGGAGCTCATTTTCTATTCAGTATATTAAAGACATATATTTTTCCTTTTGAAATCAATTGCTTTTTAAAAGAATAATGCAAGACAACTTACGCTGGAGAGGTTGTGTGGTAAAGGGAACACTCCTGCATTGCTGGTGGGAGTGCAGCTGCTACAGTCTGTTTGGATATCAGTATGGCGATTTCTTAGAAAATTAGGAAACAATCTTCCTCAAGATCCAGTAATACCACTTTTGGGTATATATCCAAAGGATGCTCAATCATGCCACAAGGACGTGTGCTCAGCTATGTTCATAGCAACACTGTTTTCCAGAGGTAGAACATGGAAACAACCTAAATGCCCCTCAACTGAAGAATGGATAAGAAAAATGTGGTACATTTACTCAATGGAGTACTACACAGCAGAAAAACATAACAACATCTTGAAATTTGCAGGCAAATGGGTGGAGCTAGAAAACATAATATTGAGTGAGGTAAGCCAAAACCAGAAAGGCAATTATCATATGTACTCCCTCATAATTAGTTTTTAAACATAAAGCAAAGAAGACCAGCCTACAAATCACAATCCCAGAGAACATAGACAACAATGAGAGACATGCATAGATCTAATTTACATGGGAAGTAGAAAAAGACTAGATCTCCTAAATAAATTGCGAACATGGGGTCCATGGGAGAAGGTTGGAAGGGAAAGGTAGAGGCAGGAAAAAGAGCAGAGAAAAATGTATAGCTCAATAAAATCAATTTAAAAACTCCATTCACTAGTAAGCGCGCTTGGACAACAATCTGTTTTATTGGTGTGAGGTTTATTACTCTTTCATAATTACAATGTAAATAACATGGATACGTGAATGTTTTTTAGTGATATCTTTGAGGTTATGTTGTTTACCTTATCATGGTTTTCAAGTACCTACACTAATGAAAATGTTCCAACATTATAAAAATACCTGTCACTGCAAATGCAGATATTTTGAGGAAAATTAATTTAATCCCCCAAGACACAGCTGAATGAGAGCACTTGTCTGCTTATCCTAGGTCCCTAGGTATCAAAACCATAAGCAACTGACTGACCAAAGAGGGCCTTGACACTTCTGCATGCTTCCTGCATAAGAATTGGCAGAACTCTCATGAAGTTCCTGTTATTTTCTGTCATCGGCCTGAGATAGAAGCTCTTGGAAAAGTGGATGCAAAGGCCAGTGAAGACAACAGAAAAGAGAAGTTGTAAGAGATCCTGTGTTGAAAAAGGGAGATAAACAGCTTCACTCCTCAGTGCGGAGCTGAGGGAGGATGTGGAAAGCTTTTACATTTCTGCACGGAGACAGTTCTTACTCATTACACAAGTCTGGTAGAGTGTGTGCTTTTCCATAGCAAGGCTGTCCTTCCCATTTGGTCTGATAGGATTTGTGTATTCCATTTGGAGAGTCACAGCAGTGAAGCTGGGTTATTAGTGACAGGAGGGGAGTTCATTTACTAACGTAACAGCCTTTACCTAGTCCATTGCCATGTGCCAATGTGCTTGATGAAGCATTGTCTCCTCTATGTCACAGATATGTCATTTCCGAGCTCTCCATAGAGATAGCTTTCTTTTTCTAGTAAGGATTATCTCTGTTACAGTCAAATGAATGACCGTTCAATCGATTCTGAAAATCAACCCACTAGGCCACCATTATTCACTCCAACAGATTTACTAGCATTTCTAGTGGAATTTGCCTATTAAAGCAACAAAGGAACTTTAATCTTTAGTGAAGTCAAAGAAACCTTGTAGGAAAGAAAAGTTCATTACCCAGTATGTCTCCTCTCAGACAGATTTAAAAACAGATTAGATTATTGCCGTTTGTTCCCATGCACTGCCCTACTGGGAACAGCTCTGTTACCAGGGTCTCTGAATCAGAGGTGAAATGAATTTCTATCCTGTTATCATTTCCAGCTGATTTAGACTCTGCTGCCACAGTGTGGTGAAACATCAGATAGAACATCAGCTTTAGAGCTATCTTTTGTCATTTTGTTTCAAAAAAGAAGAAACATTTGTTTATTGACAAGACCCTTAAAATAGCTACAATTAAAATGAGAAGGTCTCAGATAAAGGGTAGTACTAAGTAAAATTGTTAGTTTTGGCTAGGAAAGTGATGTTAGTATAAACACTTGAATATTTGTAAGTGACCTCAACTCAAAAATATGACCATCTGGGGCTGGAGAGATGGCTCAGTGGTTAAGAGCATTGCCTGCTCTTCCAAATCTCCCGAGTTCAATTCCCGGCAACCACATGGTGGCTCACAACCATCTGTAATGAGGTCTGGTGCCTTTTTCTGGCCTGCAGACATACACAAAGACAGAATATTGTATACATAGTAAATAAATAACTAAATATTTTAAAAAAGAAAAATATGATCATCTCAAGAAAGGTGAGATGGAGTGAGATAAATGAGCTTCACTGATGACTATATAAAATCTCAGACCTCCCACCCACTTCCTGCCCTGTATTTTCACCTTTCTTTCTTCCTTCTCCTTTTCCTGGCTTTTTTTCTTCCTTCCATCTTTCCCTGGTTTTATTTAAAAAAAAAATTGTGGAATATTTTTTTTTTGAATGGCATTATGGTAATTGTAATTAAATTAAATAATTGAGCTTTGTCTCTACATTCCAATAGTAAATAATAATGTAAATAGTAGTGAATAACATAAATAATCATAGTAAGTAATTTATTTCCTGGTGATAAAGAATGGTACGTATGTACAATGAAGGTTAGACTGTGAAGCAGGCCTGAAAGAGTTGTTTACAAGATGTCATGAGATTCCCAAGGGAGAACTTCCAAAGAAGTCATTCCAGTTATTTATGGTCAGTTCCAACACATATGTTTGTGAGTTTCAAAAATGCCATCCTTTAGTGACTTGTGGCTGCAGCAATAGAAGTCAGAAATTCTATTATACCCCATACAAGGAGAGTGATTGTTTTGTTAAAGGCTGTTGAAATTTATAGGGATTCAAGAAAAGTCATTACCAAACAGAGATTTTCTTATACTTTAACGCTTGGAATTTAGGACAATTGCAAGTGCTTTTTATAGAAAGGTGTAATCTTTCCAATTTTCCCTGAAAATACATTTCATTTTGAATATGTATCTTTCCTTGCATCTATAATGATAAATTGTTATTTATTTATCTTTCAAACTTTACAAAAAACAATATACAGGACTGAGGTTATCCATCAAGTTGTAAAACTAGAATGGAAATAATAAGTATCTTGATTCAAACAGCATGTAAATGGAGCTGTAATATTCAGATCTACCAGATTTTAAGTCATTAAGGCGAAAGCTCCACTCTAACCCCACTCCTCTTTACTATACTATCTTCTACTATGGAATGCTTAAAAAATCTGTTTCAAAGCTAACAAACTTGGAGGCAGAATTACAATACAAGGTTGGTTTGAGAGATTTAAAGGATTGAAAAGACTTCTTTGCTAAAAATGTTTGTGCACAGTTAAATGTCAGACTATTTATATTTGTTTTTAACAAAAACATCATGGGAGATAATAAGAGGAAGTCAACATATGAACTCCATTTTATATATTAAGAAGGCAAGACTTAGGGAATGTGAACAACTCTTTCAAGGACTCAAAGCTAGTAACTGATAGAGATAAAACCACATCTCATATTGTTCATTTCAATAAAGGTATTGTTTAACACACACACACACACACACACACACACACACAAGCACATGCATATGCACACACAACTGTGTGTATGTATCTGTGCTGAAATGCATATATAGAGTCAGGAGCTCTAACCCCTGGTGCATGTGTGTGCATGTGCACATGCTACCATGTTGGAACTGAGGAATATGGATGGAGAGGAGTAGAGGAAGATTGACAACAATTTGGATTTAAAGAATGGAGTCAGACATTACCTTTAGCTAACTGTTGTCTGGAGAATCATCTCGGCCATATTGATGAAAAGTGCCTTTCATTACTGTGTGCATAGATGAAAAAATCATATTGCTCCTAATATAAGTTTCATCCTAAACTCTGGGACAATGTCCCAGTGCTCAGGTGTCGTGTTACGAGTTCTCGAGGAGATTGCAACTAGAAGAGAAATTTGGCAAAAGAAACCATATAGGTCTAAGTAAAAATGTAAACATCTTGAGCCTATATGTACTTTTACCGATAGGCTTCTATATTTCCTATCAAAAGGAAAGTAGGTACCTTAATATGTCCACATCTGGTAAATTGAATACATTATAATGATTTTTTTTCTCCAGAGATTCTAAACTTTCATTGGTCTTATACACAAAATGAGCCTGAGAAACTCTAGAACATTTGTTAGTGGGCAGTTGGAAATTTCTTGATACTTACTAATGCTGAGCATTTGATTTTGCTCAAAATTGTTGTTGAATCCTAAATAGAAGAGACAGAAATAAATATCCATGGATTTCCTCTTATGTATATTTCTGCTTGTCAGAGAGTCACACAAAGATGGTGTTTTGTTTATGCTGCTGAGCATAATTATCACATTAAAATCTGGCTTCCACATAGCTAAAACACAGTCCTGCAAGTCAATATCCACCTCTTACGAATTTCTCCTTTCAAGGAATAGTATTTGTCTCCAGCGCCACCCAGTGACAAATGTTTTAGTTGCATTGATAGAATCAGCCTTGTACATCCAATGTGCAAATTAAGGACAATATACAGCCAGAGTGTCTGAAACATTACCGGTACTAATTGAAACTATATGTCTGTGTAAATGTGAACTTTAATCATTGATGGTATTCACAGAATTTCAGAATAGCATGAAAATATTTGAACTGGTAGCCAAATATATCGCTGAAATTTACTTCACCTTTTTCTTTATTATTTTTCGTTAGCTAGTAGAAAACGTACAGTTGTCATGAACAGTCATCTTTTATTTGTAAAATATAATCAATTCTGTAGTTTTGCTCAGTTTGCTCATTTGTGAGAAATACAAGTGTAATTAAGCTGACGTCATCAACGATCATTCAAAACAGCATGTAGTATTAGGTGGAGTGGACAGAACTGAATACAAGTTTGTGTGAATAGTTTGAATCACAGAGATTCAATGGTATTTTATATTTCAAGTATTGAAAGTATTATATTGAGAATTCACTAGGTAATAGGCAATGCTTTAAGAATGCTTCATCTGTCTGCCTACTTAATCGTCACAGAAATACCAAGAAGCAAGAGCTGTTAGTATTATTGATTTACATACCCTAGACCCTATGATCTGACTGTCTTATCCAGTGTCCCATGTCTATATGAAGGCAGAGTTGGCATATGAATTATTATTGGTCAGCTCCTTTGTCTACTGTTTTTGCCTTAGCTGTTTTTGGTTTACACTTTGATTTTGATTATTTGTTTTGGAATGATGGAGTTTCTAATACTCAATTTACAATTTTGCTGTCCTAGTGAAAACACAAAGACAGTAAATAATAAAGATCTCCTTAGACTTTAGAACGAACACCCACATGCCAATGCTTGAAGGTCTGTCTGCACTTCTTAACATAGCACACTTGTTTAGCATTTGGTTATTAAGTTCTTATTAACACAATTCAGATGTATATAGCAATTAATGTTCTTTTTAATGCATGCATTTAATTAAAATGTAATTACATAGTTTATTCCCTTCCTATTCCCTCCCCCTCCTCTTCATCTGCTCATTGTTAAATTCAAAGTTTCTTAATGTTTATTACTCAACATATATGCACATGAGAATAAAAACATAAATGCAATTTGTTGGGTCTATTTAATATTGCTTGTATGTTTTGTGTTGCTGGGGCTGACCACTTGGGAGCGGATAACAATTTAGAGAACTCATCCTTGGAGAAAACTAATTCCATCACAATGTCTTTAATTGGCTGTAACTCCACATCTAGGGGTGGATATGTGGGATATCCCACATCGATGTTGGCATGTCAACTGCTGTTGTTGCTATTTGGGTCTTGTTTAAGGTGCTACATTGCTGAAAGTTTTTGAGTGTGGCTACCTGTTCACATATATAAGGTAAAAATCTTCAGTTTACTTCCTGACCCTATGGTTTATTAGAATCTTTCAACAATCTGTTCTGTAATATTTTCTGAGCTTTAGTTGTAGTGCTTTTGTTGTAAATGTATCAATCAGTGCTGGGCACATCCTTGGTCATTTTTTCTTTGCATTTTGATTAATTATGTGGTTTTCTGAAATTGTCTTTGCCCGTGGTGAAAAGAAGCTTCTTTGCTGAGGGTTGAGAGCTACATATATCTGTGGATATAAGTATTATTTAGGATATATGTAATAATTATGATTGTTTAGGGAAGTGGCATAGTAGGTTTTTCTCTTAAGACCCATAATCTCACTAGCTACAGGTATTTGGTGGTTTACTGTACCAAGCATGCTTTCCCTCCTGCAAGGTTTTAAGTCCAATTAGAGAGGTGTTAGTCACTGGCAAGATACAAAGTGCCACTACTGCTCCTAGAAGGATATCTGACCTGCTATCATGCTCTGGTTCATAGGGACCACAACTAGATAGGACTATTGACTACTTTCTTATCTAGGAAGCTTTAATGTCAAGTTCTGATTCTACAACAGAGAGTTCTCAGGGTAAAGCTGTTAGGTGAGATCCAACTTTGAGTCCCCTGAGTTCTCCCTATTAATTTAGTGATCTTTCAGCAATAGAAACTCATCTTCAGCCTCTGGGAGGCAACTAGGGGCAACACCTATAGTCTATATTGTTCTGAGAGTCTTTTCAACTCTCCTCACCAATATCTCAAAAGGAAGATTTATTATGCCTGATATGGAAATTTTACTAAAGTCTATGGCTCTTGAGGGGTTATTTTCAGCCCACGTTGGCATAACTTCCTTTATACATGCATGCACACAGTTATATGTATTAAGTATAATCTTAGGTACACATAAAATATTATAGTTCATTATAACTATTTCAAATATGTACTGCTTTTTCTTTATCCTTTCTCCCATCCTTCTATTGACCTGTCTTCCCCTCCCAATTAAAGCTATAACTTGTTTTACCCATCTTTTCCCTTCATATACTGTGTGTTATTTAGCCTCTAATTGTTTAGGAACCATTACAATTGAAAAGTACCTCAAGGATACTAAGATGAATGACATTCATGATTTTGTTTTTGAGTATTCATATTTGGGAGGATTGTATCCATAAATAAAAACAAAGATATGATATAGATTAGTCATAGATAAGAAAGCCACCTATTCCCACGTGATCTTGGAGGCAATGACATTTAAGGAAATTTTCAGAGAGTAAAACGAAATTTATCACTGAGAAATATATAGAAGGGACAGTGGGCAGCGTTTTGTAATTAAGAAACACCATGACATGACGAAACTAGTTCAATATTACTGGACTTAACACTGGGTAAGAGTGAGAAGATAGCAGAACCTCAATGAAGCAATCACGACTGAACTCAATTTCTTACCATCCTGCATGTATCAATGTAAAAATATTATTATTTATTGCCAGAGGTAACTTGCTGGTCTGAGCTATGTTGTATGTTGTTATTATCATTCTTTCCCCATGATATCATAATTTTCTGTGATACCATGAATTCTAAAAGGGAAAAATCTATGAAACTTTATAGTTTACTTTCCTAAACCAGTGTCATATATGAGAATGTCCTCTGGTCCATGTAGTGAAGATTAAATACATTTATGTATGTGATCCCACTTTAAATCCATTTTGTCCCAGATAGATGGGGCTTTACAGTGACCATCAGTGACCTGAGCTCAGGCTGTCAGGTCATTCAAAGGTTAAAGCACAAATATGTTTTAAGTAAAAAAAAAAATCTCTTAGCGATTACATCACTAAAGAAGGATAGATTTAGCTACATGACTGGCAATATCCCATAAAAGACATAAATTCTTTTCTCTCAATTTCAGAAAATACAATTACATTTCCTTACAAAAGAAAAAGTAATTTGGACTGGAGAAATGGCCCAGAGGCTAAAGAATCCTTACTGGCCTTCCTGGGAACCCGAGCTTAGTTTCCAAAACCCAAACTAAGTAGGTGACTTATAATCACCTGCATCTCCAGTTCCTGGATACCCATCTCACTCTTTAGGCCTCTGCAGGCTCCTGCCTGCAATATTCATGGCATCCACACAAGAATAGATATGCACACAGATGCATACATTTTTTAAAAAAAGTTAAGGTATCACACTTAAAAGACACCAAGTTAGAGTGACAGCACAGACACTAGTCTCCAGCACTCATAGCCTGTCCGCTCCAGCTGGGAATAAACATGTACAATATGTAACTTTAAGTGGATTAACTCACCCAGGTGACATTGAAATGGACAGGTTTGAATACTGGCCAGCAGGGAGTGACGATTTCTGCAGTAGAAACCCGGGAATCCGAATCTTTTTTTTCTACTTTTTAAAATTGGTGTGTGTGTGTGTGTGTGTGTGTGTGTGTGTGTGTGAGAGAGAGAGAGAGAGAGAGAGAGAGAGAGAGAGAGAGTGTATTTTATGTGAACATGTATGTGCATGCATGTTTGTATGTATGGCTGGACATGAATGTGCCATAGTGCCTGTGGAGGTCAGAGGAGCACCTTAGCTTCCCTCACCTTCCTCTTTGTTTGAGACAAGGATTCTTTCTTATTTGTAGCAGCATGTACCAGTCTAGCTTCTCAGGGTTTTCTTGTCCCCATCTCTCCTGTGGCCATAGGAGAATTGGGATTACAGATGGTGGCACATGTCTGGCTTAGCATGGGTTCTAAAGATCAAAATTAAGTCCTTATAATTTGAGAAAGTGTCTTACCCACTGGAAGTCTCCCTACACAGATGCACATTTTAAACAAATATCCCAAAATATTTTGAGCATTTTCAAATTAGAAAAGCTCAAAATCAAATTGTGGGTTTGGGATTATGTATTCACATATCAGTAACTCTTACATAAACACACACACACACACACACACACACACACACACACACGATGACTGCAAAGAAAGCAATGCTAGAACAACACCGATAATTTATATAACCAAATATTTGTATTCACAGACCACTTTTTTAAAAATAAAGTATCTCTCACAGAAATCCATTTCCAAAAAGTGAACCTCTCAGTTCATTTTGCCAGACATTGTTTTTTTTAACCTTCTATCATTTGTAAAGTAAAAAGAGAAAAGAAGGAAGGAAGGAAGGAAGGAAGGAAGGAAGGAAGGAAGGAAGGAAGGAGGGAGGGAGGGAGGGAGGGAGGGAAGGAAGGAAGGAAGGAAGGAAAAGGGAAAAGTCAAGTTGATAGCATATTTTTAAATACTTTAGACATTAATGCATTAAATACAAGATGGCACACGCCTGCTTCCCAGGTTCTGCTACAGATTGTCACGGACTGATTTTCTAGGTACAATCATAAAAAGTTGCTTTTCATTAATTATTAATTAATTAATTATTCAAGCTGATTTCTCCACTTAAGGTACATAGGTCTCACACACAGGCAGTGAGAGAGAGGAGGGCATAGATAAAGGAAGCTAAGGATAATTTTTGAATTTACTGGAACTGATATAATATAATAGGCAAGCTGTGGACTTAAAATATTTTTATATTCACATATCATCAGATCATCAGTGACTCACACAGGAATATCATGATTAGCTATATCTGTTAACATCTTGAAGACAGAAGAACATAAGGCTACAGTATGACAGAAATACAAAGATGAGAAAATTACGGTATCTGAAGTCGGAGTGTTAGAATAGAGGCACTGGTGGTGGTGAAGCTTGACTATCAACTCGACGCGATTAAAATTGCTCTAGAACAGGATCTGAGGACTCACTGTGAGTGATTATCCAGATTAGGTAAACTGGAGTGACAGGACCCATCTTAAATGTAGGCAGTGCCATTCTATTGGCTGGGGCTTGGACTGAATGGAAAAGAGAAAATGCACTGAGAAGAACTCATTCCTCTCTCTCTGCTTCCTGATTGTGGATGCATTAAGCTCCTGCCACCATGATGGACTGTACCCTGAAACTGTGAACCAAAATACGTCCTTTCTCACTTCAGTTGTTTTCAGTGGGTAATTTGTCCCAGCAAGGAGACAAGTAGCTAATGATTACACGATTACTCTTACAGTTTTGCTCTAAAAGCTCTTCCTTGCTCTGATCTGTGATTGGAGCACCAGAAAGATGAAGTTATGAGTTATGTTGTGCATAGAAGAATGAATCATGAGCTCATTTGATGTGAGCCCTTACTTCGCTGTCATGATAGAGCATTCAATTCATTTATTTTAAAAGTTCATTTTAATTTTATTGATGTACATTTATGTGTATGCACATATGATATGGGGAACCATTAATCCCAAAGAGGGCATCAGATCCCACTGAATTGAAGTGACAAGTAGTTGTGAGTTGCCTAACTTGGGTTCTGGGAATCAACTGCTGAGCCAGTCGTTCAGCCCCTAGTCAACAGCTTTAAGCTGACTTCAAGAACTGAAACAAGTTCCAACTTAACAAGATCTGAAGTAATGTTTTTTGTAATTAGCCAATTAATTTTTTTAAAAGCAATCTTTTCTCATTTTACATACCAATCGCAGTTCCAACTCCTTCAAATCCTACTGCTCCCTCTACTTTCCCTTCTCATTCCCCAGTTTACTCAGAGAGGGTAAGTCTTCCCACTGGGAGTCAACAAAGTCTAGCATTTCACTCTGAGGCAGGACCGAGGCCCTCCCCACTATATCTAGGCTGGGCAATGTGTCCCTCCAAAGTGAATGGGCTAGAAAAAGCCAATTCACACAGTAGGGATAAATCCTTGTCCCACTGCTAGTGGCCCTACAGACTGCCCCAGTCATACAACTGTCACTCAGAGGCCTAGTTTGATAAGGACAAAGAGGGAGAGCAAGGAAGGAGATATCTTGATTGAGAGAGCCATTATGAGGCTAGCAAGAAACCATTCAGTAGGGAAATTCCCAGGAATCCATAAGGAAGACCCCAGCTAAGATCCTAAGCAGGAGAGGGAACCTGAAGTCATATTTTATGGCTAAGAAATTAGCTTAGATGAAGCCTTAGATGATTTTACATGCTAAACGTTATAGTAATTTTACCGCTGATGTTGACATTTTTTACAATAGCATATTTCATTTTCTGTGTTTATTTTTCATACATTAAAACAAGACTTTCTACTGTGACAAAACTAAATCTTCTTTCTTAATGTGGGATTTATGAACTCTTTAGTGATCAAAAGCTGCAGATCGAATTATATCTTCATTCTATATACCTCATATAACCATGTTCTAGGACAAAATCAGTGATAATATGACATGAAATTGGCTCTCAGCAAATTTTTGTGATTAGGTTCATGAGGCTACAGACTAGTATATTCCCCAAATTAAACCATAGGTTATTTGATTCCCAAACTAGGTCTATCACATATGCCCAGCACAATACGAAGTGACAAATATTACAAGTGAAATTCATCTTGGTTTCATAGGTGCTCCACTGTCTAAGTATTTTGGAAATATTAAAACCACAAAGAGCATATGGCCAAACAACTTTTAGTCTGTTTTGTTGATATTGTTATTTTAATTTGATTCCTTAGTCTTGATATTCATTAAAATAACAATGTTTACCAGCCCTCTATATAAACCTGAAAAGTACAAATTTTGTTTGATGAATTTTGCATTCCTAGCTATTTCATTTTCCATTGTTTGAGAAATTAACCTACCTTGTGAACACTCATTCTTTTGTGTGTATGTAAATGAGCACATATATGCACAACGGTAAAAATAAATATATAAAACCAGATCAATGTGTTAAAAGATAGAAAGATAAAACAGCCTTTTGAAGTAATGATTGCATTTCCTAACTCTGATATCGAAGGATCTATGCATCCATTTTGGTATTGTATTTCAAACTGGCTGCATAGATGTCAGTTTTGATTAGCTTCTCGCAGGTGCATTAAATCCAACAGATTGGGTGGATACCTATAAAAGCTCTCTGTGATCTCATGATACAATGTTTCTTACATTATACCCTAATATCTTCCTGCTTTATACAAACTTAGATTTCAATATTTTACATATAGTGGTAGTGTTTAATTTCTATATGAAGAACTTGTCGTTTATTTTTGGTTCTTTCTCAAAGATTTTATATTGAAAATATATCCCCAACAGTGTCACAAAGTCTTGTGAAATTTGGATTGTTACCAATTCAGAGGCCATTTTTGTCAAGACTTTTCAATGAAATAATGGGAAAATCCTTGATAAGCAAAAATGTGTTGTGCAGTAGAATGTTCAGTGTGTTAGTGGGGAGCTGCAATTTTATTGGTAAGTAGCAGAGAAAATTGATGCTCTCTCTGCTGCCTATGGTTTGCCATTTAAGTTTTACTGTCTGCTCTTGAACTAGAGACATTTCTTTTTGTCCAATTTGCTGTGCCTGGCATTGCCTTGCAAGAGAAATGTGACTCAATTTACTAGCCCATCCACAGTTCTTTTCTGCTCCCTTATCTGCCCAACTGCCATTTTTGCCAAGCTAACGCCCATGTTGTTAAACTGAATTTATTTTGACTTATTGCCTGCAAACTAAGATGTGACTGACACACCATGTTCCTAGCACATTCTTTAAATATACTCATCACTGGGTTTCACTGCTGTCTAATAGTCCATTCTCTAAGCAGCAAAGGTCAATTATATCAACATACTAAGACAGCTCATGTCCTTGGTTATTTTTTCAATTTTAAAACAGCTCCTTCTATTGTTTTTTGAAAACAATTTATTATTATTATTATTATTATTATTATTATTATTTTTATATTTTTCATTATTTAAAACAATTTGCAAATTCAAACACATTTTGATCATATTCTTTTCCCTTCCCTACCTACGTATATCAGTTAAGGTTTTATTCCTATAATGAGACTTCGTGGCCTTGGTTATTAATATACCTTTTGTATCCATCCATCCATTTGATTCTTTGTTTAATTTAATCAAATCAGTTATATTTCTAGTTCAATATAAAGATAAATTATTCTTTAAAAACAGAGAATCAAGAATGGTAAAAAAGTGGGAAAAAGGAAAATTCAGAAGCAAACATTGAAAGAAATGGAGTACATAGTTGCTGTGGTGTCAGGCTTTGACATTTGATCTACAAATTATTTATTTGTATATGCATGTGAATGATAATTTCTTATTTCTAATATACAAACAAAGTAATGCAAGAATGATAACTAAAGTCTCTCATAGTTGAAGTCTTCTTTCATGTTGCCTTTCCTCAGGTAACATATCCTCTATTGCAGACTTAAAATCTTATTTCTATTCACAATGTTTTGATGAACTTTTTCTGTAATGTCTTATTGTATTAACTGATATTATTCAAGTTTTTAAGGATTTATAGCTCTATGCATCTTTTCAAAGTCAGTATTTGAGGATGACAATAAGAATTAGAATCAAGAAACATTGAAGCTGTTGTGCACCCACTACTGTGTCAGGTTCTCAGGATAATAAAGATAGATACAACTGATTGCAAAGATGTTCATATTTAGTTCAGAATTTCCCACAAGGCTTCTTGTATGGATAGATGAGTTGGCTGGTATTTGGATAAGAGTTCCTATTGTTATTGTATATATAATGTCACTTTCATTTTTAATATTATTTTAATAAAATGTAGTTAATATTTCATGAGTTATATCACATTTTCTTTGAAATAAATATACAAAAGATAATTTGTGAATTGATTTAAACAAAATTAGTAAGTAAATTATAGTAAAATTATAGGAGCATATGAGATCATCTTAGAGGAGCCGTAATCAATGACATGAGTTGGACCATACTTTCATAAAGCACTATCAGAGTCACAGACAGCGGAATGGATTATAATGTATAGTCCTTAGCTTGTTGTAGTTTTAGGCAAAAGATAATAGTGAAGTCTGATTGGCATGTAATCCAGGAAGGGTAGAGAGAGGAGATTGATGTGAGAGTCCCTTCTGTTGCTGCTTTTCTTGGTTAATTAATAAAGAAACTGCCATGGCTTGTGGATAGGGCGGGACTTAGGTAAGTGGGGAAGAAAGAACTGAATGCTGGGAGAAAGAAAGATTTGGACAGATCCCATAGATCATCTAGAGACAGATGCTGGGAATTTTACCTGGTAAGCAACTGCCACGTGGTGTTACACAGATCAATAGAAATGATGTAAAAATTAGCCAGTAAAAAACTAGAGCTAATGGGCCAAACAGTGTTTTAATTAACACAGTTTCTGTGTGGTTATTTTGGGGCTAAGCTAGCTGGGTGCCTGGGATGAACAAGCAGGCCCTCCTCCAACAGGAGACATCTAAGGTAGGGATTGGGAAATGAGTCACATTTTACCACACTTGTATCAGTAAAGATATAGTATGGAAGAAAAATAGTGAGTATAAAGCCCGAAAATATATCAGCAAACAAAATTTAAATCACTAGTAATTTCATAAGGATGATTAAAAAAAATAAAGCCAGAATGGTAACAATGAGATTGAACTCTTCTCCCAATGCTATTTTATCCATGTCCTATACACAGACTTGTTGTAGGAGTCTGCTTATTCATTTCCTGGCCGCCCGGACCCCCAAAATAATTACACAGAACCCATATTATTTGCAATACTGTTTGGCCCATTAACTCTATCTTCTTATTGGCTAACTTTTACATCTTAATTTAACCCATTTCTAGTAGTCTTTGTATTGGCATGTGGCTGTGGTTTACCAGGTAAAATTCAGGATTCTGTCTCTGGCGGGGCTACATGGCTTGTCCTCTGACTCCACCTCCTTTCTTCCAGCATTCAATTTAGTTTTCCCTGCCTAGCTCTACTCTGCCCTATCAACAGGCCAAAGATGTTTCTTTATTAACTAATGGCATTCACAGCATACAAAGGGGAATCCCACATCACCTCGTCTCTTCTGTTTAAATAAAAAGGAAGGTTTTAAATTTAACATAGTAAAATTATATATAACAAAACAGGTATCAAGCAACAGTTACAGTTACAATATTTATATATACCTTATCTTTTGTCATAGCTAAGGAAAACTATAACTAGTATCACAAGACAATACTTGCTTTCCTGGAAATACTTACTTGTTGACTCTTAGCAGTGTACTTTTTGACTCATCTCCATCACCCAGATACATTTATCCTTTATTTTGGTCTCTTGTAGTTTTATTCCTAATGTCCCTGATCCCTTATAAAGGAGCAAATATTTGACAGAGAATACAAACATATTAGATAACACATTGTAATAGACATTTAACCATATAATATCATCTTAATTATATTTTAATAATTTGTATTAACCTTTGAGGACATTGATTTATGTTGGAAATATTTCTTAATTGGTGGCTCTTGGAGCATCTGCATAAAAATAGATAAAGTTTAAATTATATAGTTAACTGGGCTCTACCCATAGACCTCCATGATGAGAAATCATTACTACTAGCTATGCACTTGCACTCATGGTTTATTTTTGTACGTTAATGATCAATCCTACTTTGAGAAAACCAATTTGGTACCTCCACGTACTGAAATGATATTTTAATTGAACCATTAATTGTCTCTTTTTAAACTCTGTGTAATTCACACTTTATCTTGTGGAAGAAATAGAGGATAAATTAGATCTACTTTAGCTGTAATGAGGATGATAGGGAAGAAGCTACGCCCAGAGTATAAAGGATGTTTTGCTCTCTGGGTTGTGTAGGGACCCTGTCTAAGTCAGAAAATAAAAAGATATGTTTGAACAACTTGCAATATTCACTATGAATCCTGAATCTCCCAACACCCCATTATTATTAGAGGGTAGAAGGATATAATGATTATTAAAATCTTTACACAGAGTCCATAATTAATAGTCTCTTCTGCATGTGATAGTAAAGAAAATTAAATCTTTTCTGTTGTCTGTTTGGGCTCTAGCTGTAGAGCACAATATTGAAGCAGCCAAGAAACTTTCTGGAATTCGATTAAAGGTCATCTAAGTGATGGCTTAAACTCTCATTTACTCTATTAAACAATAGGCAAAAATTACTTGTGGGTGGGAACTTCTCATTATGATAGTGAGTCTTGGCTTTGTGTATCCAGATTCTTGTTTTTTCCTAACTTCTGGATTTGCAAAGAAGATAACACATTCAAGCACATTGTAGTTTCTAAAAATATTTTGAAATGACCCTTTAATATTTGCTAGGCTAGCATAGTGGACTCTGTTGCTTAGCCTGAAACTGATAAGAAGCAGAAACTTGAAATACACTAAAGTAGAATTTAAGAACACCATTCTTAGCAATCATTTAAAAAATGACTCCAGGAGTTTGTGGTGTACATGCACATGAACATAATCTGGTCCCTTGTTCTCTGGAGAATCTGGTTGTGGGTGACTGCCTAGAAGTACATGACATAGAGAGCACAGACAGTGAATCCAGATGCTCAAGTGCCTTCACTTGGTACACCAAAGATTCATGATGCTTTGGAAGATAGTCACAACCAATATCATGTGACTTTGAATGGTACCTTCTAGGATTAGAGACCCAATGCTTAGAAGATGTCTAGTAGGCATTAGTGATCAAATAGTGAAAGAACTAGGCTGAGGGGCCATTTAGTAAATGACACCATGTCATAGAGACTAGCATATCGCACGTTGGGAATATCCATGTCTATCATAACAGAAGGCCTGATAAAGGAAAGTCCAAAGCTAAGGGACATAAAATATACAGAATCAAACCATTCTACCTGCTTATTCTCTCATCTATTCATTTCTCACCCTGGCTTTACAGAGATCTAAAGTGTCAGTGCAAGAGGAAGAGGCTAAAGAAAGGAAATAACAAGAATTTCTTTGCTCTAATGCAGCTCCTTGGAACTGTAATAGAGATCAGTGTGCTTACCATTCAGTTTGTCACTTCTTCCTATATGAAATTAAAATGAACATTAAAATGAGACTTTTTAAAAAACATAATTACTTCTAGAGTTGGGAAACTTCATAAACTTATTTAGAGTTGAGAATGAAATTAAAAATTTATCAAGGCCACAAGATAAATGAAACTAAATTCATTTAGAGTATACCTCAAAACATTAAAACCATGAAATGAAGTTGCTATACATATATTCACTTTATTTAGAACAAAACTTTTGAATAAAGCAATAAAATAATCCAGGTGGTGGTGGCATATGCCTTTAATCCCAGCACTCGGGAGGCAGAAGCAGGTGGATCTCTGTGAGTTTGAGGCCAACCTGGTCTACAAGAGCTAGTTCCAGGACAGACTCCAAAGCTACAGAGAAACTCTTTCTCAAAACCAAAAACCCAAAAATGAACAAAGAAAAACAAAACAATAATGCATACCAAAAAGATGTTTGTGTATTTGCTCAAGAAAACTTCTAAGGAATAAGTTCCTAGAAGACTTACAGTAATGAATGTATTTTATTTACTTGCCTTTGTATTTTAGTCATTTTTATTTAATGTGAACATATAGCCACATAGGATGAAAATTACAGTGATTGAATGTCTGCTATAAATCAAACCCTGTCTATCAAACAACTACGTTCAAAGACATACACACTTGGGTTTACCCATTCTTAGAGCTTGAATGACTACTTCCAAAATCATGAGACAGAGGAATGATATCAAAGCTGGATTTTTATTCATCCTACTTGATCATAATGAATGACCTTTTTGATGTGTTTGTGTTAAGTTTGTGAGTATTTTATTGAGTATTTTTGTATCAGTAGTCATGATAGAAATTGGCCTGTAATTCTCTTTCTTTGTTGAATCTTTGTATGGATTGCATATCAGGGTAACTGTGGCCTCATAAAATGAATTTGGCATTGTTCCTTCTGTTTCTATTACATGGAATAATTTGAGAATTATTGGTATTAGTTCTTTTTAAAAATCTGGTAGAATTCTGCTCTAGCGCCATCTGGCCCCGGGCTTTATTTGGTTGGGAAATTTTAATGACTGCTTATGTTTCCTTAGTGGTTATAAATGTATTTCCATAGCTATAAACTTTTGTCCAGAATTATAATACCAGAGAGGAAGTTCCATTTTACAGAGGAAGCCTTTAATATAGATAGAAATAAGTTAGTTACTCCATAATAGTTTTGCCATTATTGCCTGAGCAGGAACATCTTATCTGCAAATTAGGTATAGCAACTTGCAGGGTCCATTGCTGAATAAGACCATTGGTGTCTTTATTTATCAAGCAGCTTCCATAACACATTCTGATAATATGAGAGCTACTCATCATGAGAGAATCTCTTGGTCAGTTTGAAACTGAGTTTTCTCTTTCTTCAACCAAAGTGTTTGATGTCTACAACACTTAACTGTGCTGGATGATGAAGTAATTACCTGTGTTGATTTGACAATCTGTGGGGTCTTCTAGATTAGTAACCCTTAAGGAAGTATCCCATGCCTTATTCAGCACTTTTTGTTTAATAATTCATGTCTTCTTGAACTGATATCCACTCCTGAAAAGTTTGCTTTTTTCTTTCAAGATGTAATTTCAAATATAGTTCCTAACTAATGGCTTTCCATAGGCTTTATAAAATTAATTTTATTAAACTATACATTTTCTCTGCTCCCTCACTTCCACAAGGCTTTTTTGTACATCCCTAGTAAACCCTGAATATTTCTTCTTTTTACCCATTTCACATGTGTTCTTTTGTCTCCAATTACCCATATTTTAAGTTGGGTTGTGAGATCATAGGGTTCCACATAGCTTTTTATACTTATTATTTTGGATTACCAACTATTTATCCCTGTTTTTCCCCATGTCTCCAATGTCTCTTCCTGATTATGCCTTTCTTTCCCGTTATTCCACCTCTCTAATCTCTCTATGCCTGTAGTTTGTTATCCCCCTCTCTCAGCAATTCTCTTTCTTAACTGAGATAGTTAAAAGTAGTATTAGCTGATTCTTGAATCTAATGGTACCAATTCTGTGTTAGAATCTGTGTGCATTGTTATAACATGAGGGCCTGATTGTTGGGTTTCTGTAACATGAGGGGCTGGTTTTTTTGGGTTTATGTTCTGCCCAGTTCCCCACAGCCGGCAAATCCCAAAGAAAATCACACAGAGATCTCTGTAAGTTATAAAGCTAATTGGCCCATTAGGTCAGGATACTTATTAGCCCTTTTAGCTTATATTAACCCATTGTTCTTATCTATTTTAGCCATGTGGCTCAGTACCTTTTTCAGTGGGGCAGATCACATCCTGCTGCTTCAGTGATCTGGGCCTGCGTGGGAGGAATCAACTTCCTCCTAAGAATTCTCATTCTCATTGCGTCATTTATACTTCTTGTCTTGTTTTCCCGTCTATACTTCCTGCCTGGCCAATCAGTGTTTATTTAAAACATGATTGACAGAATACAGACAATTATCCCGTACCACATTGTTTCCTACCTTTAGTTTTGTTGCCTTAGAAATATTTTTATTTCTTTTATTAAGAGAAAAACTTTTCTGTATATGCTTGGAAGGTATAGAATGCAGTTGGAGAAAGTAGGCAACAGAAATTTCTATTCTCGTAAGTAAATGTTGCTTGCAAACTTCCAATTAAAGAGTGAGAAGGAACCTCAACATTATTCAAATTTATATTCTGTCAAATGTGGATTGTATCTCATTTAATGTGAATTTTTAAGAGATGACTTAGAAAAAGGCCTCTTGCTAAATGATGTACATTTTAGTGCTATTAACCTGTAAGTTTATGATAATGGATATACTTGAAAAGTTTTCTTTTAAGTATCTTATCTGACTACATAAAATAAAGAGGATCCTTCAATAAAAAGACAGAGAAAAGAAAGATGAAGACAGAGAAGGGTGAGAGAGGGTAGGAGGAGTGAAGAAGGCAACAAAAGAGTAAAAATGAAATGCAAGGAAGAAAGGGATATAGATTTTACGTACTCAATCTCATCATTAATTTTCTATTACATTGTGTAAAAATTAAATGAACTGTTATGAAACACATTCCATTCAACTTGCAAAACTGACAGCCTAATTGATTGTATCTAGACTGCTTTTCTCCAATAAAGAACTTTGGGATGTTATTTTTTTATCTTGTCTGAAAGGTTGTGTCAAAATTTTTATTTCATTCAATATTCACCTCATTATATGAACAGTTATAGACACCCAGTGATTTAAACATGACATGCATTCTAATTGTTTAAAAAACCAGGTACAGATACTTTTTGGTTAGTAGACAAATCAGAATATATACCCTGTAGTCTTTTTCATCATTAAGATCAACTATGTGAAACTGTCAGAAGAAAATAATTAACTTAAACATATTTCTGTGTGTGGGTTCATGTGTGTAGTTATGTGCTGATAATTTTTTATTATCCAATTGAGAGAACCTGAAATCACTTAGAAAAAGGTACCCTGAACTGAAGAACCTGCTAGGTCTGATTGGCCAGTGGCCATAATTTCCCCAATGATGGATTGTGACCAGGAGCTATAAGGAGAAGTAAACATTTTTTGCTCCAAGTTGCTTTTTGTCAAGATCATTTTATCACTGCAGTAGAATCAATCTAGAACAATTTGCATTCTGGTTCTCACTTCTACTTTGTGGCAGGTTCTCTCTTGTTCACTGCTGAATGCCACCAGGTTAGCTGGACCACAAGTTCAGATGAGATGGTTTTCCTTTCTCTGCCTCCCTTGTCTTCACAGGGGCATTCTTGGATTGTATTTAGATACCTATGCTATTGTTTCCAGCTTTTCAATGGGTTCTGGGAATCTGAACTCAGTTTCTTGAGCTTTGTGGGAAGCAGTTTACCCACTAAACCATCATCCCAGTCCCAACTGTATATATTCTAGATACATCAAAGAGAAATTAGAGTTTAACTGAGAAATTAATAAGATAATTCCTTAACTTCAATGATGAAAAATTATTCTGTAAGACACTAGTGAGATAGTCATTAGAGGGACTGTGGAAAAGTAGAATTAATGAAATGTTTAATTTATTTTCATCATAGTGTTTTGTTGTTGTAGATAGATCACTAATTTTCCTATGGCTAAAGCAATGAACTTTTAAAAATCATTGGTAAAATCAATATACCAATGATGCCATTTTTTAATCAACTGGGAAGGCATTAATTTCTTGCTGAAGGGGATTTTATTTGTATAATTGAGTTTTCAATACTTTATTGATATGCTGCATGCCTACTATTCCTATTTTGTTCTTTTTTCTTTACTATTTATTTAATATATGTAATGAAATGTTCCATATCACTGAAATCAAAACTTGGTGTTGATGATCAAAACAATTAAGGCAAAGCCTTGTGCCCTCAGACCTCACTTTTGCTCACAAATGCATAAAGCAAATGGTTAATAGAATTTAATGGAATCTATACTGTGAACATCATGTGAGATAAGATAAGAAACTTACCATAAGGAGTGCTATATCTGAAGACTACTTTAGAGCTACTCATTGCTGGGTCCTGAGAGCCATTCTTCATTGAAAACTTGCCAATGATCTTCATGCCTTTGCTTACAGAGTTTTGTTTATTTAGAATTAAGCATTTTTTTTTGTCATAGTGACTAAGAACTTCTAGAGGAAGGATTGGAAAGAACCTCTGTATAGATACCTGTCGTTAAATCTGTTTTTGTCACAGGCATCTAGATTTGTAGATTTTTGAGAGCCCTGATTGTTAGTGTGTGTTATGTTTTTTCTCCTTTTGTTTTGTTCTTAATTTTGGGAGTTCAGTCCTGTGATTCTTTAACTCATCATTAAGACATTCATTTTCCTCTACATTTATGTTCATATTATTACAATAAAATATAATATTTATAGTAATTATACACATTTATATTCTTTGTATAAATTTATATTAATTGATATATTACACTTCCTGTGTTTCTAATATATTAGAGTTCTTTGACTATTGTAACTACCTTACATATTTAGCTTCATTTAAGTTGTTGGATCAATGTTCTGTACCAATTTTCCTAGCTCAACCCAGTGGAAATAAGGCTCCCCAGAGAGATAATTTGAGGATAAGTCACAACATATATAATCTAAGCCTGTATCACTTTGCAGTACCATGAAATAATAACTAAACAGACAAATGCACATATGATAAACCAAATAATTCACAGGGATGTGTGAGGAATGCATGATCAAATGAATGTGCTCCTAGTGACCAAAGCTGGCACAAGGGAGCAATGGAACAAAGGTGTTGGGATTGTATAACAATGAAAATTTAAGATAAATATCCATGAATGGAAACTGAAACTATTCAATGGAGAAAAGGAAATTTATGTGCAAATACTTCTTTAGATTTTTTTTCTGTGTTGATTTTCTGCTCTCACAGAGACAGAGATGAAGCATAAATTATCATTCCTTAGGTTGTTGACTGTACTTAGTGATCTTTTTTCAAATGAGGGAAAGAAAAATGGCTGAAAGTAGGAATCATTCACAGTATCTCAGCAGAGATACCAGAAGCCATGCTTCTGCATTCTTTCTCTTGAAACATATGTCCCTTCTCTAATCGTGGGAAAACAGTGCAAGACAAGTTCCATGTAAGGGACATTGTGCAGAATATAGAAGACTGTTTCCCAAGTAGACAGCATCTATGTCATAAGTAAGGACAATTAAAGAACAGAAATAAGACATGCTAAAGTCAAGAGAAGCACAAAGAGACATTACAACTCAATGTCATGCAGTATCCCAGGCCTGTTCCTGTAATAAGAAAGAATGAAGAGAAAAGCAAATGCCACTGAATAAAGTTTGAATTTGAATTTTAAATAGATACACATAAAACAATGCACCATACAAAGTAAGATCAATAATGTGGGAATCTGAGCATGGCACATGTAAATACTCTTTGTATTTTCCTTGGAATTTTCCTTTTTATAAAAATATAAAACTGCTAAAATTAAAACAAATCTAAGATGAAGAAATCTGTCATTGCATGTAAATGACATCAAGAAGGGAAAAAATGGAGAGAATATATAGAATTTAGCTTTAGCCATCACAGTTGAGGAGTATATTCTAAAGTAAATCAGAAACTTAATGACAAAAACAAAGGCTCCTAAGTGTTTGTCCCAACATTTTTTTATAAGTCAATAGATTAGGTAATGAAAGAATTACATAAGCCACAGGTATCATGAATATAAATAAAATCCACAGCTCCAGTACTTTTACAGATAGTTCTGCAGATGAGTCTTCTGTATTCTTTGATTTTATGAGACAGGGAGATAAAACTCTGAAACCACCTAAAATTCACCACTTATTTCTTATCTTTATGTTCAGAGACTTTCTCTCTTACTAATAAATTCATCTTTTATCTTGGAAGTTGCTTTGCAGTTGAGGAATTTTTAAGGTTATGTCCCAAAATAAGCCTAGGGTCTTCTAAGAGGGCACTGCCTATAGCTTCTACACAGCATTGCAAAAAAAAAAAAAAGAATAATCAGTGCAAAAAGATTGTTTGCAATGATCAAAGAGCATCAGAGAGGGAGAAAAAGGCAAATAGATACAGTACATTTTTTCATGCATGGTTTTCAGGAAGCTATTTAGCGATAGTTCATGAAACTATGAAGAAAATCAAAACTGAATCTCTGAATATTTTTCTCATGAGATTCGTTTCCATTTGTCATTGAAAAATTGTTTGAGCTAAAGCCCAAACAGTAGGTCTTGTCTAACTCTAGAAGAAAGCAGTGGACTCATTACAGGGTCAGATTTTCCATAGAAATTCTGTTGTAGCTCGAGAAAGAACTGTAGCCTAATTTCCTCCATTTTTGCCTTTTCAGGTTTGGGTAAATGGCTGGGTTTTTTTTTGTTGTTGTTGTTGTTTTTGTTTTGTTTTTTTGACTGCCATCCTCATGTCCTAGACAATAGGTGCCAGGGATAAGAAAAACTCAAAGAATCAAGAGCTAGATAAGAAATGTGCCCAGCAGCACCAGATACTTTGTTAATCACTATGGGTATGAGATAAACATTTAAGGCATTAATGATACCAGCAAAGAGACTTTGATTCTGATGGGGTGGAAGAAAGCTTTACTAAAGATGAATTTAAGCTTAAACTTGTGTGATATGTTAGATCTTGAAGTTTTACAAAACTACAGAGGGTGATTTGGGCCAAGATGGCAAAGTATATAAATTCAGGAGGATCAGAGGTGACTTTGAAGAATAAGAATGAAATAAAAAACAGTGCATCAAAATTTGAGTTTCAAAGTTAGAGAATACACATGTAATTATATAGGAGATAAAGAAGCTCAGGGCAATGAATTTAGAGACAGAAGATCAGGTCTATAATAAAACTTTTGATATGACAAGGATTTTGTATACTAGTCAGTGAGAAGTAATTGAATGGTTATAAATGGAGCAAGCAGGAGCATTTGATAATTAAAAGAAAAAAAAAGCACACACACAGTGGAACAATTGTATTACTTGCTAACATTTATTTGCTCTGCCACAAAAGTTAATGTTGCAGAATTTATCTATAATGTTTAATGGCATGAGCTGATGATGGTGTTGTGGTGCAATAACTGAGAACGGCCTCCCTGCTGATAAATGTCTGGTGACACATCTTATAAAGGCATGCTCTTCTTTAATGTCTTCCAATAAATGTATTATATTGCCACCAAATGAGACCAAAGAAAAATACAACATAGATTGTCATTCAATATACTAATAGCAATCAGACAGTTATTATTTCATCAAATGCATATGAGATAGTGTTTATTAGCCCCATGTCACAGAGAATTTATCCAAATTCAGAATGAGGCAGATACATACATAATATAAAACATGAATTGTCTATGTTTTAGTAAGAATCTTTCATGGAAGGAGCAACAGGAGAGTGGAAAAGGAAAGGTTGCTTTGACTTTCTTTTAGATTCCAGGTTCACCCAAGAATAAAGTTTAAATGTCTTGACTGCAAAGCTCCAATTCAGCAGGAGGATAAGGTATTTGTTTCTTTAGGGATTGTAATATGGTATAGAGACAAGCTCTAAAGACTTGGCAAAGAGCTGAAGAGATCGCTCACTGAGTGATGTGCTTTCTGTAAAGCATGAGGACCTACACTGAAACTCCAGCATACATTTGAAAGACAGCCATGTTGATAGGAGTCTGTAATGCCAGCACTGATGGAAGGAGGAGGGGGAAAACAGATCCTTGGCATTTTCTTCCCAGACAGTCTACTTTTCACAGTAAACTCCAAGTTTTCTGAGTGACAGTGTCTCAAAGAATAGTGTGGAAAACTCTCAAGGAAGACACAGGACATTGAAAGTTCTGACTTCCTCATGTGGACACTTAGGTGTGCAAACCCTTATATTTACACATGTTAGTGCACACCAGCAAGTAGAAAGAGGAGGATAAAGAGGGCAGGTAGTTAGAGACCAATACATGGCTAAAATTACAGACTCTCAGAATGTGGTATATACCAAAGTAGAGAGACAACTTAAAGGAAAGGCTGTCATGACCACCACCACCCCCACTGCCAGCCATACACAAATTCACAGATAAAGCTCATGGCCTGTGCTTCTTGAGAGCAAGAGACATGTTGTACACTTGCCTTATTTAGAGTTGTGAACATTGTCAGTGCTCAGTAAATTATTTCTAACTTGGTACCATTGTAGTATCTTCTGTCACATTTTTGATACCTGTATTTACCATCATTTTAGCTTTTCATTGACTACTTTGTGGCATCTTGTCAATGAAAATGAATAATGTGAAGTACAAATTGGTAATAAGATTTATAATTTCCGGCAGTGTCATGCCAAGATGGTGGACTGACCTATGTCACTACTTATTTTACACCAAAGAAACTTAAGTGCTTGTCAGATACCTAGAGTGCAATGCCTAGGAGATTGTCTGCTACTCCTGGAAAAAATGACTTAAATAGCTGTCATGTATGTGCGTATATGCATAATACATTTGTATACAAATGGACCTTCCTCATACAACTTTAAAATTAATAGTGAAACTTACAAGTATAAAAATTTCATCTTCAGCCTGCTAACAATTTTTGCATATAAATCTCTTTTTCTATGTATGGCATCTTCAGTATTATCATACAAACAAAAATGCATGTGTAACAGATTCACAGTGAAACTATATGTCATTTCATCAGTCTAACAAGACCTCAAATTTGTACTAACAGCCATATTGCTCATGATTATTGTATTCCCTACCCTGATTCCTCTTGCACATTTTGACCATAATTGGGGATTAGAGAAGAACAAGTATCTATCCTTTTCTGGGTTTGGTTATTAAGAAGAAAGTAGTATCAACAGATATTAGACTAAGCATAGCAATAGTATTTGGTTTAAAAGATAACTAACTATATGTGCATCTATCTGATCCTTTCTTTCCTACTCCATCAACAGCTAAGAAAGTTATGTTTTAATTGCTATACTTCTGATGGATTTTTGGATTGCTTTGTTTATTTTCTCTCATTATTATAAATATTACTGCTATACAAAGCCTGTCCCCAATAGATTGTAGTACTTCAGTTACAGAAGGCAGCAAGGAAAATTTTGCTTTTAGGTGTTACAGAAGCTGGGATTAATAGATTAGATTTTATTTAATATCAGGAAAAGAAGACATGTTTACCTTTTAAATATTTTATTAGTTCTTGGAGAATTTCATAGATGGATACTATGTTTGATCATATGCATGCATAGACCTCCCCATGTGCTACTCAAAGTCCCTATACTCCAGCCATCACCTCTCAATTACATGATTTTAATTTGTGATGTTCTCATATTCATGAGTGTGGGGCCATATAGAGTTAAAATGATCTACCAGGGGCACAACTAACTTTCCTTCCCCTAGAACCAATACACTGAAAATAGCCCCTTAGTAAGAGTTCTGGAGATTCATCAACTTCTCCCATTCCATGCTGGAATGTTGACTGGCTTGATCTTGTGTAGGTCCTATGCAGGTAAACACAGCTACTACGAGCTCATGAGTGCAGCCCTCCTGTCATGCCCAGCAGACACTATTTGGATCTGGTCCTCTGGTTCTTAAAATCCTTTGCCCTCTCTTCTGCCTTGTTCCTTGAAACTTTGGAAAAGGAGGTTTGCTCTATGTGCCCCATACGTGACTGCATATACCACAAGCACATTTACCAGACTTGATCCATGGAATACAATACCTTGAAATTTCAGAAGGCTCAGATTCTCAGTAAAAAGTGTGCATTTAATATTCATTGAGACAAATGGTAAGCAATACATATGAGAGAGGGATAGAGACGAAGAAATGACAGACAGAAGAAAGGATACAGTAAAGGAAAGAAGAGAGGGAGTGAAGAAATAAATATATGGCCCTAAGTCTTTCACTGTAGTTTTTAACTGCTTCAGAATTAGAAATTTAACCAGGCTAAGAAAGAAAAACACCAAAGCACATCAAATTGAAGTTAAGGTTAAACAGTGAGAAAAGAAAAACAGGAACTTTGATTCCACTTACACAAAGAAGAATAAGATTTTTATAGCTAAGAGCACGATATTTGCCAAATGGCAGTGGGTATGTTGACAGGCTGGTACCAGCAGGCTAGACACTGACGACACATTAGAAGACAAAATACATTTGCCTAATGGGTTTTTTTTATTACAACATTTCTAAGTGGAAAGCAAGGGGACCAAAGGTGAGTGAGGGCTACAGTGAATCACACAGGAAAATATATCCAGTCTTACATTCCCCGGGATAAAATGTTCTTATTTTGACAGCTGTGGGGTGGTTCTGACAAATTTTAACTCTGCGAATGAGTCTCCAGTGGGTCTTGTTCATGTAGAGTATTACACAATTTCTTTGCATGGCATCCTCATGGGACACTAATTGTTAGATATATTTCCTACTATTTCTTTTAACAAAAATGAGTGAGAACCAATATAATATTTTACAAATGGCATGAATGCAGTTTTTTTCCCATTTTTAATGGAATATAAAGGAAAGTCATGAGGGTATTTATTTTTCAGGGTAAGTTTGGTGCTTCTAACCCTGGGAAATGCTTACCAGCACACTATGCATTGGTAACCACCTAGACCACATATCAGCCCACTATGCAGTGGTGGTCTCGTAGATCACATACCAATACACTATGCAATGTTGACCACATAGACCTCAGGTTAGTTAGCAGCTATACTATTGGGATATTTTATCCCCAGTTGTTGATTTTAACTTCACAATTCAAAAAAGTCTGTGATGTCCAAAGAAATTCTGTCATGGTCCTTGGATTTAATACTTTCATCAAAACACAGACTAGTCTTGATAATGAGCTCATTAAATTTGCCTCTGACACTAAGCTTGAAGCATCAGATACAGTCCTTGAGTGTGGCTTGGCCATGCAGTGTTGCCCTGGGGAGCCATGTACACTTTAGCAAAGATGGTTATTTGTGAAAAAGAAAGAAAACCTGAATAGAAAAACTGAAGAGTAATTACCTTAGGGAATATGGCCGAAATAAATTGCAGGACTCTAATTAATTATGACCTAACCAGGGAACAAAACTCTAACACTGAGCTTTAAAATTTATTTAAGAAACTTCCTGAAGCAGAAAACTGCTAGTAGCAAGTACCTTGATTGGACACTTGAGTTCAGAGACTGTTGTCAGTCAGTCCCCACGAGGAGCCTGTTCAGATCCCTGTCTAGGTTTTCTGAGAATTAAAGCAAGGAGGAGTGAAAGAGGACAAGAAGAAGTATGTTCTGAAACTGGTTGGAAGCAGTATATACAAACTAGGGGATACTGACAGATTTTATAGTTATTTTAGTTTAAAAAAAGATGCTGGACTATAATAAAAATCCATGAATATCAGTATCAGATGTTGACAGGACATGGTAGAACACAGATGTAGGAAAACTATCCTGAATTTTTATGACTGAAACTGTTACAGAACTTGGGTGCCATAATGAAGAACCACAGGTTGAATGGATCAAATGACAAGAATTCATTTTCTCACAGATCTGAATCCCTGAAGATTAAGGACCTGACATCCTGTTGAGGGCTTAAAGATAGATCTAGCCCTTTTCTCACTAGGGCCTCTTGTAGTGTGGAGGGAGTCTTTGAGACAGTGTTGTGCATGAAAGAGACAGATAGTCACAGAGACAGAGAGGTGACAAGGTAGAGATGTAGAGAAAGAGAGGAAGAAACAGAAAAAGATCCTACGTGGCCAGGCATTTTGAGAGACACCTGTAATTTTATTACTTTGAGCATGAAAGCAGAAGAGACCCTGACCAAATCCTGAAAATAAAACAAAACAAATCAAACAAACAAGAGCACAAAAAAAAATGAGTCTTCTTTTAAAAAAAAGAAAGCATATTTGCTTCTAGGATAGAAGTATCTCTTTATGAATACTTGTAAACCATCAGACTTTAATCAACTTCCATTAATTCAAAAGGAAAGATCTTAGGGCTTCGTGTGACAGCAAAGCATTTTCAGCTATAACTTTTTTTCCTTTCCTTTTTTTCTAGTCTACAAGAAGGCATGGCAGGAATACAGATTTAATAACATAGCGTTGAAAAAAAAGGTGTTCTTCATGATAAAATGATTCATGCATTTAAAAGTGAGGTTTGCAGAAGGTAAAAATTAAGTAATATGGATACACCACCTAGATATTTAATCTCCTAGAATGGATAAAAATACGAACATGATTTTCATATGTCAAAATCAAAAATTAACCATTGAAATGGAGATGAATATTTCTTTAGCTAGATATTAGAGACTCAGAAAGCTTTCATCTGTGAAACTGCAATCTACTTAAATTTGCATTTCAAGGAAAGTCCCTCAGTATAGTTTTAAAAAGCCTGGGACAGGGAACTTGATTTTTCTATGAAACCAAAAGCACCTTTGTAAGGCAAGCCTAGGATGAGGAATGTTAAATATTTCCTCTATGCCCGTTCGTTGTTTTAATCATGGGGGAATTAATTAGATGGTCGTTTCTTTTTAAAAATTGCACTATTTTAACCAATATTTTGCTTTAGTTAGTAGATGCAAATGCAATGTTGGAAACCATGGTCAGCTTCACAGGTAGGTGTGAACTTTTTCATGTATGTGAGGCTTGTGAGTAGTGACCAGAGCTCTGTTATCCCTTTAGTCTTACATTCATTGTTGTGTTAAAACTTTGACAAAATGCAAGGAGAGAGAACACGAAAGAGAAAATTTCAAAATCATGAAGAGTGTGTGGCTGGACAAAGCTTTTGCTACCCCATATGCTGGGAGTGTAAAATAGCTCCTAAATGTCATGTGGCTACACCAATAGATCAGGACATTATCAGGCTTTAGCAGATAAGCATCTTCTTGAAGTAGATGATGATTAACACAAACACCTACAACTAGACACCTTGCAGATAATGAGAGATTTTGGAGAGCTTAGCTCTAAATGGGATGTCTATATTATATGACTCCACTCAGCTATCCATGTGGAAGAGGAAGTTGAAAAATTCTAAGAGCCAGCAGTGGTAGATTTTTCAGACACAACAGGACTATTGTACATATCAATTCACAAGAAAATGTATTTTAAAAGGAATCTTAGCTACTGTGTGAGAGAGAAGTGGAGCTTTTGTTTGACAGTGTCAGACCTTTCTTTTGTTTTGCAAAGAATGCCAACGTATGGCACTACTCACATGGATGTAGTCTTGTGAACTCATCTTTTGTGTGTTGCTGTGATAGTGACAATATCAGTATGGAAACATTACCTTCGCTGGGTTATTAGGTCTGTGGAACAGCAGATTTCTAGGTATAGTGTAGAAGTTTGAAAAGCAGCAATAATAATTGTGATAATGTAAGAGTAATTGACTGACCAAGTCCTCAATGATGTTTGCTCTCTAATATCTCCACTTAGATATAAATTAAATATGTTCAAATGACATATACATTAAAGAAAATAAATGAATCATTTTCACCCAGGGATTCTGCCACTTATTTCATAAATTCAAAATTATCCACACTGATGTCAATTCTTTATTAAATTCCATTATATCACAGCCCTGTTCAAATATTATTTTCTACAGAGTTTCTGTATGACTCTTTCACATATGAGCTTTGCTTCGTTGCAAAGTTGCAGATGCTTATATGGCCTTTATCTTCTGCCCACAAATGTTATATAGTCTAACAAATGGTATATTTTCAATTTATGTAAAGCCACAGTCTCTGTTTTGTAACGCTGACTATCCAAAACACAACATGAAAATCAGATTTTTTTCTTAATATCTTCTCAATTGCTTTCATAAAATATATTTACATGTTCCCCCAAATTTATAATCTTTCCAGAAATGGAATCAAAGACAGGTTCTATACTGTTTTCATTGACAGGCATCCATAGGAACCTAGGAAGCACCCACAGAGCAAACATATCACCCAAGTTTGTTTAAAGTTAGACAATATAAAAGATTTCTCCAAAATCTATGATAGAAGTTTGTGTTTGGTACATTTGTCATAAAACCTTGATTGTATGGTAGTAATAAATGTTTGACAAAGTCACATGTTTTATGGTAGGCCCAGTTGGTAAATTTGGCTTCCATCTAAGGCATCTTCATTTTAAAATTCAAAATAGTGAGGCTAGATTCTTTTCTCATGCAGTGTATCCTGATTATAGTTTTCCCTCTCTCCACCCCTCCCAGTTCATTCTCACCTCTCCTAACCTCCAGATCCACTCACTTTCTTTCTCCTAGGAGGAAAACAGTCCCTAAAGCAGGGAAAAGAGGAAAATACCCACCAGTTCTTATAGTCAGGAGGCTCATAAAAATACTAAGCTGATAGCTATAATATATATGCAGAGAATATATATGTAGACTCATGTAGGCCCTGTGCTTGGTGTTTCAATCTCTGTGAGCTAATGTTGTTTAGTTAATTCAGATTTCTGGTGTTCTCCATCCCCTCTGGCTCACACAATCTTTCTGCATCCTTTTTCCTGGGATTTTCTGAGTCATGGGGGAAAGGATTTGATGGGAATCACCAATTTAGACTCTCTGCATACAATGTCTGTCTGTGGGTCCCTGCATCTGTTCCCCTCTGCTGCCAGAGGGAGAAAGACTCTCTGATGATGGCTGGATAAAGAACTGATTTATGAGTACAGCAGAATACCATTAGAAATCATTTTATTGTTTTGTTTGTTTGTTTATTTGTTGGTGTTTGGACCAGTTGCATTTGGTTTTCCCCTTGGTATCTGAGCCATCTAGGCTATGCCCCTTGGTTATCCAAGCAGTGATGAATATGGGTTCATTCTTGTGGAGTGGGGCTTAAGTCAAAACAGGTCTGGGTTGGCTACTCCTATATATTTTGTACCATCATTACCCTAGCATATTTCTCATGAAGGACAGATTTTAGGTCAAAGACTTTTGTGTAGGGGTTGGTGTCCATATTTCTCTTTTGGTACATTTCCACATCTAGGAGACCAGAATATAAGGGTAATTGTTTCATATAGGTACGAGCTTGACTTCTACATGTTCAATCAGTTGGGTGGATGCTATCTTCAGCAGTGGGATTCATTATCCATATTCAGAGAGCAAGTTCTTTGTCTTAACATCAGTCTGGGATGTTGGGGATTTCCATGGGACCTCCTTTGCTAATTTATCATCGAATGCACCCACACCCACCACTGAAAACTACAATTCACAGAACCAGACAGGTAAGGAAAAGAGGAGGAACATAGGGAAATGCATCAATATCCCTGGGAAGGGGTAGCATAATAGATGTTTATGGGTGGACTGTGGGTGGGTGGGAATGTGAGTAGGAGGGTTCAGTTGGGGGTGGGGCAGAGGGAGAGAGTGGGAATTGGGATCATTTGAAGGAAGGTGTATAAACCTAGTGCAGTGGAAACTTCCAGGAACCTATAAAGATGATCCTAATGAAGATTCATAGTAATGGGAGATATGAAGGCTCAATTGGTCATCTATTGCAGGCAGGCAAGGCTCCCAGTGGTGGCTATAGGTTGCATTCTGATATTTTCTTCACTTTCTTTCTTCAAATACTTGAAGCTTTTATCATGTTAGTCTTTCACTTGCTTGAAAAGAGTTAACCCAAGATATTTTATATTATCTGAGGCCATTATGAAAGATGTTTCTTTGAATTTTTTCTCAGTCTCTTTGTCCTTTGTATATATAGGAAAGCAACTTATTTTTTAAAGTTAATCTTGTATCTATCCTCTTTATCAGTTTTATCAGCTGTAGAAGTTCCCTGGTGGAATTTTTAGGATCATTTATGTATAATATTATAACATCTGTAATGAGGATATTTTGTCATCTTCCTTTCCAATTTATATCATTTTAATCTCTTTCAATTGGCTTATTGCTATAGCTAAATCGTCAAGTACTACATTGAATAGATATGGAGAATGTGAACAACCTCCTTTTGTTCCTGATTTGAGTCTAATTGCTTTGAGTTTCTCTCCATTTAACTTGATGTTGGCTATAGGTTTTCTGTAAATTACCTTTATTGTAGTCAAACTTTATCTTAAGGCCAGAGAGATGCTTGGTCAGGTAAAGGAATGCCAACCATTTACGTTCCAATCACAGGATGGAAAGAGAGAACCCATTCCCACAAGTTGTCCACTGAATGCATCACAAGCACCCTTGCACACATGCTCACCCAACATGATGGAATCTGTTTGTAATCCTAGTATGTAGAAAGTGGAACCAGGAAGTTTGGATATTCAAAGCCCATTTCAGAAGCACATCTAATTCAAGGGTGTTCCTGGTTTGTGAGACCCTCTCTTAAGAGAATTAAGTCACCTGGGAGAAAAATATCATCTCAGAGAATAATAAAACACCCTGGTAAGGGTAGTAAACATTGACATAATACATCAGCTTCCACTCTGAAGTTTATACAATAAAACAGATTTCTCACTTATGAAACTGCCCAACATGTAATTTTCTAATGAAGCGTATCCCTTCTCTCATGGGTCAGAATTCTGGATCCTATTCACCATCCTCCAGGATTTACAGTGCTCAAGAAGGGAGAAAACAAAGCTATATTTTTCCTTGTAAATATTACCCAATATTTTATTACCTTCTTTCTACTTTATGGTCCTAGATTGAGCAGTCACTGATAAAAAGAGCACTGCTGTGAAGAACATGCTTCATAATATTTTGCTTCAAAAAACATCTGCCATATTTGACATTGTCATCTTCACCGATAAGATGAAAACTCATTTTAATCTGACTTTTTGGTAAGGAGTCTATTAAACGGCTTTCCAGATGTTTCATTAACTATCATAAGAGACATAAAATTAAGTGTGAGGAATTTCCTGCCATCAAAGGGATCCCATTGTCATCTAACATTTGAAGTAAATACCAAGGACTAAGTGAGTCTATTTGAATGTTAATCATAGCTGTATATACGTCTGGAAGCCAAGGTCTTCTCACCTGTGAAATAGAACTAGTAACAATACCTGCTGTTTAGCCCTGGGATAGAAGTAACGTTACCATGTATGGTGGTTTGAATGAGAATTGCCCCCAAAGGCTCCTATATTTGAATAAAGTTTTGCCACTTGGTGGAAGTTTTGGGGGAAAAAATGGAGTTATCTCCTTGGTTGAGTAAGTGTGTCAATGGGGGTCTGCTTTGGGGTTTCCAAAGACTTTAGTGATTTCCAGTTAGCTCTCTGTCTCTCGGTCTCGGTCTCTCTCCCTCTCTCTCTCTCTCTCTCTCTCTCTCTCTCTCTCTCTCTCTCTCTCTGTCTGTCTGTCTGTCTGTCTGTCTCTCCCTTCCTCTCGCCTTTTGTGGATCAAGATGTTAGCTATCAGCTACCTCTTCAGAACTATGTCTGCCTGTATTCTGCCATTTCCTACCATGATGATAATGGACTGAGTCACTGAATTCTAAGCCACTCCATTAAATGTTTTTTAATTTAAATGTAAGAGTTGTCATGGCCATGGTGTCTCCTCACATCAGAAACTATAACTAAGACAGTCTGTCTCTCTTTTCGTCTGTTGCTGGGTGGATGACAATTGGGCTAGGCACCCAAGGCATCATTACACTGACATTGTTTCCCCAGTCATGTTTGGTTCTGTCCTTTGTCTCTGGGTCAGACAGTCTGTGAGTCCTTGTGCTCCAGGAAGTGTCAGGGGTAGGCTTACTCCCATGGCATAAGCCTTAGACTGGACCAGTCATTGATTAGCTGCTCCCTCAATATATAGGTCACTCTTACCCCAGCACATCCTATAGGCAATCCAGAGTCTAGACTGAAGGTTATGTGGCTGTATTGGTGTCCTAATACCTCCACTGGGAGTCTTGCCTGATCACAGAAGAGGGCCAATTTGGGCCAAATATCCAGTATTGGTAGGAGTCCTAGCTAGCATCATCCTTGCAGATTCCTGGGATATTCCCTTACACAAGGTTTCTACCTGATCCTAAAATCCACGCTTTTTATAGCCTTCTCTTTCAGGACTTTCCCCTTCCATCTCCTCTTCAATATGATTGCTCATGATCCCATCCTCTCCTGCCCTCCGTATACTCATGAAATCTCATCTATTTCCCCTTCCCAGGGAGATAGGAGTGTTCCCCTTTGAACTCTTCTTGTTATCTAGCCTCTCTAAATCTGTGGATTATAAAATAATTACTGTTTATTTTACAGCTAATCTCCAATTATAAGTGAATACATCCTATCTTTGTTTTTCTTGGTCTGTGTTACCTCAGTCAGGATAATTTTTTTCTAGCTCCACCCATTTGCCTGGAAATGTCACAATGTCGTTGTTTTTAACAGCTATATAATACTCCATTGTGTAAATGTACCACATTTAAAAAATTCATCCTTCAGTTGAGGGATATCGAGGTTGTTTCCTATTTCTGAATATTATGAACAAAGCTGCTATAAACATAGTGAGCAGGTGTGCTTGTGATAAGGTAAAGTGTCGTTTGGGTATACATTTATGAGAGGTGTCACTGGGTCTTGAGGTAGACAAAGTCCCAATTTTTGATAAACTGCCAAGTTGATTTCCAAAGTGGTTGTGCAATTTGTATTTCCCCAAGCAATGAAAGAATATTTCCCTTGTTCCACATCTTCTTCAGCATGAGTCGTCACTTGTGTTTTTGGTCTTAGCCATTCTGAGAGGTGTAAGATGGAATCTCAGAGTGATTTTGATTTGTGTTTCCCTAATGGATGTTGAGTATTTCTTTAAGTGTTTCTCAGCCATTTGAGAAGCTTCTGTTGAGAATTCTCTCTTTAGGTATATAGCCTGTTTTTAAAATTGGATAATTTGTTTGTTATTCTTTTTTGATGTATAGTTTCTTGGGTTCTTTATGTTTTAGAAACCATTACTCTGTCAGATGTGGTGTTGGTGAAGTTTTTTTCATTCTGTAGGCTGCCATATTGTCTTGTTGATAGTGTTCTTTGTTTTACAAAAGTTTTTCAGCTTCACGAGGTCTCATTTATTAATTGTTGATCTTAGTGTCTGGATTATTAGTGTCCAATTCAAGTAATTGTCTCCTGTGCCAATGTGCTCAAGGCTACTTCCCTCTTTCTTTTCTGTTGAGTTCTTTTACACACTTGGACTTGGGTTTTGTATGGGGTGATAGACATGGATCTATTTGTAGTCTTTTACATGCCAGCATCACGTTAGACCAGGACCATTTATTAAAGAGGCTTTCTTTTTTTTTTCATTGTATAAATTTGGCTTCTTCTTTAAAAAAAAATAGCTGTCCATAAACGTGTGGATTTATGTCTGGGTTGTCTATTTGATTCCATTGATCCACATTTCTGTGGATCAATACAATGTGATTTTTATTACTATAGCTTTGTAGTACAGCTTGAAATCATGGATGGTGATACCATTGCAAGCTCTTTTATTGTGCAGGATTGTTTTAGCTATGTTGGGTCTCACTTTTCCATATGAAGTTGAATATTGTTCTTTAATTGTCTGTAAAGAATTTTGTTGGGATGTTAATGGGTATTGTATTTAATCTGTAGATTGATTTTGGTAGCATGGTCATTTTTGCTGTGTTAATCTTACCAGTACAGGAGCATGGTAGACCTCTTCATCTTCTTGTATATTCTCTAATTTCTTTCTTCAAAGATTTGAAGTTCCTGTCATACATGTCTTTCACTTGCTTGGTAACAATTACAGCAAGATATTTTATATTATTTAGGGCTATTTTAAGGGTTATTGTTTCCCTGATTTCTTTCTTAACCCATTTAGTTCGGTGTTTGTATATACAGGAGGCTACTGTTTTTTTTTTTTTTTTAGTTAATCTTGTATCCAGCAAATAAAGGTAAATACTTTATTCTATAGAATGTCTTTTTCCTAGTATCTTATCACAACAGTAGAAAAATGAGTCACTTGGTAGTTATGCTCTCTTGAATAGTGAGATGAAGAGTTCTAGGTACTGTGCTTCCTTCTGTCTTCAATAAGCTATAACAACCAGGATAAATAAGCATTGTCAGAACGTGATTTCTGAGAAAAAAATCCAAATTAAGGACATCATGCAAATGCATTTGTATAATCATGACAAGACATCCCAAAAAGGTCTGGCAAGATGACTCAGCGATAAAAGCACTTGTCACTGAGCCTGAAAACCTTTGTCCTTAGTTAACTTGTAATTGACTAAGGACATGGTGTCTAGAATGAGGTCCCATTTTTAAATTATTTCTAGCAATTGGAACAGAATAAAATACTGTCTGGGTGGTAGACTTAGGGATGTTATTCTATTCCTGAGCTTTAGAGGGCGATAAAGGAATTGTTTGAAAAATCTCAACAAGGGAAAAGCAAATTTCTTTCAAAAGTTATTTCTTCAGAGTGAAGACGTTACCTTTGAGGGAATTTGCTCTGTAAAGACTTTCGTTATATTTTTTCACCTTGAACTGATTATTAGCTAGTAAAGAAATTCAAGGAGAATTTTAGAAGGGGATATTGACTATTATATAAAATAATTTTGATTTCATTCAAGAGTTTTTTATTTGCGTGCACTCTACATTATGTATTTAGAAGAGCAGGAGTAGTTTTAGAGAATTGTGACTATCTGAAAGGAATTAAAAGAAGGTCAGAACAATGTGAGCCAACTGATTTGTGTATAACAATAACCCATGTTACTTAGGAAGTTATGAACATACCAACTGGAAAGAGAAATAGAACTTATCTTAATTGGTAGGTAGTATTCACTCTACACAACCTTTAGGAGGAGTAAGACGGCAAGCATCCAAATAAGGACAGTATTTGGACACATTCAGAGAATGTGAACTTTAAAAGCAAACTCTTCGTTTTAAGCAACGATTCAAAAAGTAGCTTCCAAGCGCTCATGAAAAGTAGAAATAGAGGTTTCTGTTCCTGCTTGCCTTCTCTCTGTCAGATCTATGCAACAACTTTAAAGGGCATGCATTAGCATATATTAGTATGCATTAGTATGATTCCATTCTCTCAGAGAATCAGTTCCTTTTAGGTCTAGTAAGCCCCATCTATAAGCTGAGCTATTTTATTATAAGTCATTGTGAATCTCTTGAGTACAACACAACTTTAGTGACAGAGTAGAGCTACCTTCCCAAATTTTTCCTGGCTCAAAATATTCCTTTTTGTGACTGCTCTATAACTGTGACCAAGTTTTGCTAGTAGCTGGAAACAAAGCTCCTAGCAGGAGATGCTCTTTTGATTCCCTATCCAAATTCTTTTCCGCTGCTACATTGCCTGAGTGCTGGAGCTGTCTCATCAGCACCTGCTTCCCTTGTATAAGGATCTCCTAGCATCTACCAGCCCACTGCTTACATGAAGAAGATATCAAGGCACCTAAGGGTTTTGTGACTTTGTGTGGTAATGACAGCCATTGCTATGAGTGTTTCAACAAATCAAAGCACACAGGGCCTGATGGATCTGACCTGGTCAAAGCATCATGCTTATTTGAGGCACTGTTCTCAGTTCCTAGAGAGTTTTCAGAAATGAAACCTGGTGGCTTTCAGACTATCATGGAACAATGCACTCCTTTATTGAAAAATTAGAGTCAGAATGACAGGTCAATGAGACCCTGGGAATACCAAAATCCCATTATCAAGGATCTTACCAGGCTTTGGCATACCTCTGGTGAATTCAACAAGACTATGTCTGAACATTACATATTTTAAATAATATCCACCATTTATTGAAATATTATAACTAAGTATCTATAGCAAAGAGTAAGTTTTGTTTGCTGTCTTGTATTTTTTTAAAAGGAGTATTATATTGATATTAATGTCAGCCTTCTCATGTTGTTTAGGCCAATAACTGCTACCTGACCTTATTCCCCAGGGTCATGGATACATTGCGGTGTGGAACTATAGACAATTCAGCAGGTCAGGCCAACAGCAGATCCAAACCCATACCTGCCAGGTCCCATGTGGTAGAAAATGATGGTCTTTCCTCATTTTTTCTCCTCTTGGGCATATCTCTAGACAATCAGACTCATCTAGTGCTGTGGGAGTAGGCTCAGATCCTAAGTCTTAGGATCAACCAATAAAGAATCTCTCTCAGGGACTCATAAATACTTCATTACTTTCTGGATATCTTTATTTTCCTACAATATCGGTCAAAGTTGTACCAGTACCAGCTGGCACCTGTACAGGAGAAACAAACCCACTCTACTCAAAAGTTATAATCTGGGTCAATACTCAATACAGGGATTATTTATTAATCATTGTTTGAATAACAGAGATGGCAGGGCACCTGAGTTCTGAGGGTTTGTAGGCTTGAATAGAGTTCCAGACCACAGAGCAGGGAAGAGTCTGAGCATGGGGAAGGGGAAGGCCTGTGGAGGCTATCCCTTCAACTCCTCCCTGCTCTAGTACTACTGCAGAGCCTTCTGCCTAACACTGGTTCTCCATTTCTGGCTCTTCCCTTTTATGACCTGAAGGATTTCCTTCAGAGAACTGTTTGTTTTGGATGTGAGGCAGACCCTTGTCTTGTGTTGGTTTCTTGGTTTGTTCTCAAAATCCCTCTACCTTTAATATGTGACAAACTGCCTAAAAAGTCTGTATCTGGATGACTATAACCATGGGGCATGAATGTCCTCTAACTCATCAACAGTAGGGTCAGTAACTCAGATATGAAGCCTAATGTTTTTTCACATTATTTAGTTGTATGAAAACTGAATGTCTAATACATTCCTATGTTTTGTTTGTTTCAGTGAACATATACTACATACAAGGTTCTGCATCAGTAACAATTTTAGTTACTACCAGCTTTCAAAGAACTGCAATACAACATAAATGGTTACAATATCAAGTCCTCTTGGTGAAGAGATTATAGCTTATTATTTTCAAGCTAAGGGATCTTTAATTATATGAAGGCATTTGCATATATACATGTATCCTTTAACAAAAAAAATTTTTTCTCTGTTTTAGAGACTGGGTTGCTATTTACATGCCTGGCCTATTCTAAAACTCACTCTTTTGATCAGGTTGACCTTGAGTTTATAAAGATCTGTCTGCCTCTGCCTCCAGAGTACTGGGATTAAAGGCATGAAACACCAAGCTCTGCTAGCAATCTTTCATCTTTAAACCACAGAATTATTCTTTTCAATTTTATTGTCATTAATTTATTATTTTCACTCTTTTTTGATGTATTCTAGTTTTAAGATACAAACAGTTCTAACCTACTCCATTAAGTTTGCAAGAGGTATATGAAGTCCCCCGTTCTGGAGTTATAGTTTGCATTAGAAATAACCTCTGAAGTTCAAAGTGTTTTTCTCTGGCATGATAATATTGGATACTGTTGAAATTTTATTTGAAGCTTTGGAAAATGTCTTCTACCTCTTGAGCAATTTTCTTTGCACTGGGTCATGGCCATTTCCCATATCATGAGGTTAGGACATTGCTCTGCTGCAGTCTCCTGATATGATATACTGCTTAGACATAGGCCCAGAGAAAATGGACCCACTCGACTATCAGGAGTAACCCGTGGAGCTTCTAGTCAATATGAAACTTTTCATAAGTTGATTATCTCTGTCATTTTGATCCTGTAAAGAAAATATGAGCAATACATAGTAGCTTGCCAAGAGACTGAACTCCTCACTAATTGCTGACAGGGGTAACAAAGGAAAGTCAGAGTTTTGAGAAAAGTATAAGCTTGATTACCCATATGAAAAAGTATCAATGATCTTGTCCTAAATGTGATGTCACAAAAATTGGTTCAGTTGGTCTGTGCATACTCACTCAGCTAATGCCTGAAAAAAAGTCTCTCTCCAAGTAAAACAAATAATTGCTATTTCTGTTTCTTTAATTAAGCACCATGATGACCAAAGGTAACATAGGCAGGAAAGAATTTATTTTGTATATACTTTCACATCACAGTTTATCATCTCGTGATATCAGGGCAGAAACTCAAATAGGGCAACAGGTACTTCACAAAGGTCATAGAGTGTGCTGCTTTCTGGATTACTCCACATGGTTTATTAAGCCTGCTTTTTTCTGCCACTCCGAGCCATTTGTCCAGAGATGGCAAAACCTATATCTATCATCATTCAAGAAAATGCACTGCAGATTTGCTTTCAAGTCAATCTGCCATACCTCATCATCCAACTGCCAGAAAATGGGTGTGGGAAGTCCTTCTGACTATGTGCTGCTTTTATTGCTTAATGGATAAAGAAACTGGCTTGGCCTATAGCAAGGAAGAAGGAAGGCAGAGTCAGAGAGATGCCGTGTAGCCCCACCAGAGACAGACACCAGAACTTTAGCTGGTAAGCCACAGCCACATGGCAATACACAGATTAATAGAACTGGGTTCAAATAATATGCAAGAGTTAGCCAATAAGAAGCTAGGGCTAATGGACCAAGCAGTGATTTAATTAATACAGTTTCTGTATAATTATTTCGGGGCTAAGCAGCCGGGAACCAACAAGCGGCTCTCTCCTCCTACAGAAAACTTTAGAAAATATCAGAGACTGAAGATCATAATGTCTGGGATATCCTGAACTTAGAAAGGACTCTCTACCTCTCTCCTTGTTTTCTCCTACATAGTATGTAGGAGAAATATCAAACAGCCCATTAGAACATAGCACAATGTCTCAGCAGATAAAAGCACCCATGGGTAAGCATGAGAACCGAGGTTTGATCCCAGGACTCACAGTGGAAACAGAAAAATGACTTCTGAAAGTAATTTTGTTCTTCTATCTTAGCATCAACTACAAATACTGTTGTTATTGTTATTTAATTTTTAAAGCATTGAACTTCCCACAGTCTTTTGCAACAATGCCATGAGGCAAACAGGGCAGATAATGTGCTGAGTTTCTCACTGCACACCAGTTCTCAGAGAGTGTAAATATTATGTGAGGTGGCACAGTAATTGCACTGCAGATTAATAATTTATCACATTATCAGTGCATTTATTTAACAATGTCAATATGTTATTTCTAAAAAAATATGCCTCAGTCCTAAAATTAAACTAGCAGTAAGGTTCAGATTATTCATTTTGTTAACTAAATGATAACAAATTTGAAATGAAGGGTAGTAAATATCATGGTGGCAACACATTCCTTATCCCAGATAGAGTTAAAAAAATTGCTACACTATCCTTCATCAGTGACAAAGGTAATGAACACTTACTAGACAGTGATGATTGGAACATCGTTGATGAATTTTCCACCAGCTCTAACTTCTGTTGATTTTCTAGATACTAAATAAGAGCCCTGTGAGGAGGTATCTGTGACCTTTCTGTGGGTGGGATGGAGTTTTCTGGGCACCATGGTAACATTGATATGCACCCCTCTTTCAGTAGCTCTCTGAGTAACATTCATTGGCTTCGCTTGCCATCATTTTCTCTGTGTTTTCTTTTTTTCTCTCATTCTGCATTCAAAACTAATCCCAGCATCTTCCATGCCAGAGGTCATCTCTGTGATAATTATCATTGATTTTGCAGTGAGAATGTTAGTTAATGGATGGCATTTGTTGATAAAATGCCAAGCAACAGATCATTAATTATAATAGCATGTTTTGGGGAAAAACAAGTCCATATCAGAAAGAGGTTAATGATCAGTTTGCCATCTGGTCTAAATCATAGGAACCTCCTGGGTCAGTGCTGAGTCACTGAAAGTTCCATGAAATGCCTTCATACATATATATTAGATGCAGTCATTGCAACCTAATAGCCTTGCCAATAAAAACTTGGTATTCAGTGCTTACTGTTCAAGATTGGCTTTGGGTGTGTCTGAGGGATTCAGCAAATTCAGTAACTTGAACAGATGGGAAAGGAGAGAACAACAGAACTAACTTGTCAGGATACGTTTCTAGGACTGTGATCTTGGCATGAAAAAGCTTGAATAACATTCTTAGGAGTTCAGTAACCTCAAATGGTGTATGGACATGGTAAAGACCTGAGCAGTGTTGGTTCCAGGTGGTCAATCCCTTTGCAGCAAGATTCCAAAAACCATGCAGGAGGAGAGTGTAGCTGAAGGCTGCTCATTTATTTCCCAGTGGCCCAGACCCAAAATAATCACACAGAAGCTGTATTAGTTGTAGTAATATTTGGCCAATAGTTTCAGCATATATCTACCTAGCTCTTACATCTTAAATTAACCCATTTCTATTAATCTGTGTATCGCCATGTGGCTGTGGCTTACTGGTAAGACTCTATCCAGTGTCAAGTGTCTGTCTCCTATGACGGCTACATGGCTTCTCGCTAACTTTGCCTTCTTTCTTCCTCTATGTGCTTGGAATTCCCACCTTGTCCTATTCTGTGCTGCAATAGGGCAAAGTAGCTTCTTTATTAACTAATAGTAGTCACAGCATACACAGGGGAATTCCACTTCAGGAGAAGAAATAGGGTACATTGCACCCATTCCTTTTATACCCAAGAGAATGCAAATAATTATAGAAGCTGAACAGGATAAAGGCCAGGTAAGAAGACTAAGTTTCAGAAAGAGACTCAACCACTAGCTGGGAAGTTAATGCATGTCCAGGATATAAAGTGAGGAAACAAGGATTGCTCTTTGTTTTATGTTTCAGTTTTCAAGACTGGCTGCTATGTGCTGGGTGTCTTATTACATTTACATATTATACTCTATGGGAAATGTGTTTTAAGCCCTATTTCCATTGTAAGAGACTGAAGACTCTCATGTGAATTAGGAGAGTAGCACAATGATATATATGCAGTAACTTTCTAAATTGGGTATTATGGTCAGATTTCTAACAGGAGACATTTCTACCAAGATTTTAGGGAGAAAAAGGGTTGTTTGTGGCTCTCTGCACACTAGATACTGCCATATACAATGAACTAATTTAATAAATTGGCATTAAATAATCCTTTTTGTACAAGTTTATAATTTATTAAAAACAAGGAAAAGATTATAGTTGTGGTGACACTGGTGAAGAAAAACATACATATTCAATATTTTATCTTTGGAGATTCATTCATATTCAAGGTTATTATTCTGAGCTGTCATTGGTCAGATTGGTCCTCATTTTCTGTTTAATAATACAATAAAAACAATAAAATATACTATGAAGACTGCATGCCTGGTGCACATGAGGCACTCAGTTCAAGCTCACGGATGATTAAATAATTGGATATGTTTTTGTCCTAAAACAGGAGCAAGCAGAGATGTGTTAATTCTATGTGTACTCAAATGTAGCTATCATCAAAGCAATGAAGAAAATACTGGCCATCTGCCCCTGTGTCATTAATCTCCCAACCACTCTGCCAAACTGAATCTTCGGAGAGCCTTTAAGCAAAGCCATTTGGCTATTTCACACTCTGCAGCAAAATATTTAAGCACAAGAATTCTAAATAGTCTTTTTTTGGGGGAAGATTTGGGTTATCAAGCATACTTACTTGAAAGAAATATATAAGTTAGATTGATGCCTCTAAAATATATTCATTAATATATTTTAACAGAACAGCTCACCAAAGGCCTGCAGGAAATATTGGGCATCAGCAATGTTAAAAAGTAATTGGCCATCTTTAAGACACTCTGTTCTATAAACAGAGGTATACATGTACACATGGAAATTCTTCCAAAACAGATAATACACTAAGCCAGGAAAATCAGATCAATCATATTACAATTAAAATGATTAAAATAAGACAAAGTATGTTTTGTCATTATGACTTTAAAAGTTATATGCAGCTAATATGTAAAATTATTAGTTCAAAAATAACATGAAATTAAAGAAATAGGTAAATGTTCAAAAATCATAAGATGGAAAGTAGTCTTGAACATGAATGAGAAGAGATTTCTTTGTAAGCATGATTGGCAGGGCATGCTGTTTAGTACACAGGTGGAAGCCTTGGTTTTCCTAGAATAAGGTATAGCTAGCCTTATCAAGAGAAACAAACCAAGTGGATGAGATGAGGTGAAGATAGATTAGTAACTGCTACTCCTGAGACCTCAGCTATTTTGGATTCTATTTCCCAAAAGATTTGCAGCTGAGAATTATGGTTCATGTATAAAATAATCTCAGGTAAAGACAATATGAACTTCCTGTTTAAAATACTGAATGGGTGAATGAATGGGCTACTCTGTCATTTTGTGGTCTACTCACAGGAAACATTTAGACCTCTCTTAGAAATCTTTTCTTAAATTTAATGTGGGATATGTCTGCTTGTCAGTAAAATTTAAACTTACTATCTGCCTCCCACATATCATTCTTTATCAAATACCACAAATGCTTTATGAAGTAATTACCTATGCCTAGTTAGAAGAGCCTGGGCAGAACACATAAGGGCTCCCTCATGGGAGCTTTCATATATAGAGCATCTTCAGATTCTACATCATCACAGTCAGATGTGGATGGATGAGGATGAAATAGAGATTCTTATATTTTGTGTATGTCTATATCTATTTAGAGAATATGAAGGCATTACTCTTGACAGTATGAAGCAATGAATTCCTTGTGATCCTCTACATCACAGAGCTTGGCGTTTGATTTTGAGAGTTAAGTGTTTGTGGACTGCCATATGGCAGTCCTACTATCCTGGTGTTTTCCATCTGCCCCTACTCCCAAGAAGAGACAGGAGTGAAGGCTCTTGGCCAGGTAGAACAGTTTCCACTAGCAGCACGGAGCTCACATTGTGTGGCTTACACTTTTGTTTATTAGCCCCAGTCATACCCGATATCAGGATGCTTACAAAATGAAGTCACTTCTGATTGTTTGGGGTTCTTTTGATGTAGACAAAAGTCTAGAAGTTGAGGAATTGATAGTGTTTGTGATAAGCAAGGATTATCTGACAGTTTTGCTTAGTGTCATTTAGGACATAGAGATTTGAATTCCCAACTAAGATGAAATTCGAGAACCATACCTGGCATGTTGAAAGGCATAAAATCTTGCAGGAAGGTAAAGAGAACAGGGCAGAAAGTTGCCAAGAAGGAATTAAAAGAGATGATGAAATTCATCCTAGTGTTTTGTCAGGCACACAACAGTTGACACATGATCATATGACGGGATCTGATTCATTCAGTGAGTGATGAACATGGTAACAAAGAGAGAAACCTAGACTCCACACAATGAAAAGCTTTCCTTCTTTCTTTTCCTCTTTCCTATTAAGATTTTTTAAAATACAATCTTTCCTCATTTTACATAGCTCTCCTCATTCCCTCTCCTTCCCCTCCTCCTGTTCCACCCATGCCTCCAGGGAGGAGCAATAATATGAGCAAAGCTGTCAAGACCATGATAGGGAAACCCACAAAACAGCTGAGCTGAGCTAGTGAGAGCTCACTGACTCAGGACTGAGAGCCGAGGAACCTGTAAAAAAATAAATTAGGCCCCCTGAATGTGAGGGACAGTTGTGGAGTTAGCATTACTTCCTTTCTAAGTTACACAGTCAACTGCGAGGAGAGTGAAAAAAACTGAAATATATATATTTACACATAACCAAAGATATGTGGAAAGATCACAAAAAATGGGGATCCTCAGAGCTCACTTAGTTTGAATTGTGAAAAAGAACTCGGCAGCCTGGAGCTCTGAGTGAGGGGAATGTAAAATTTGAATATATCCTGTGATATCTTTTTATTATTTTTTTTAAAAAACTATCTTTTCTCATTTTATACATTAATCCCATTTCCTACTCCTCCCCTCCTCTTGTTCCCTCCACATTTCCCCCACCCCACCCCCATTCATTCCTCAAAGATGGTAATGAAGTCAACAAAGTCTAGCACATTGCTTTGAGGGAGGGCAAAGGACTCCCCACTATATCTAAGCTGAACAAAGTATCCCTTCAAAGAGAATGGGTTCCAAAAAGGCCGTACAATCAGTAGGGATAAATCCTGGTCTCATTTCCAGTGGCCCCACACTCTGCCCCAGTCATACAACTGTCACCCACTTCAGAAGACCTAGTTTTCTTCTTTCCATATTAATCAATAAATAATGAGGTATTCAATGGTCTAATGATATTGTGGAAATAGATGCAGATGTATAATTAAAGATTTGGATTTAATCTTTGGCCTACGGATTTTTCCTTATTAAATGTGCAGTGTTGTCCAATCATTTGTTCTCTCTGAATATTCTGTGGAAATACTTAGCTACGAAGAATAATTAATTATCCCCATTTCTGTTATATACAAATATATACTGATTATTCCAGGGTAACTAACTATGCTGGTTTTCCTGGGTGTGAGGAATTATTCAGAATTTGACTCTTTTAGTACTACAACAGATAGTCCAGGGTAAAGGTTTGGTGTGAGCCACACACAAGTATGCTCTGATCATTGCCTGACTCAAAACTAACTGTTCACTGTCTGGCATCTAGTTTTTTTTTCCAGTTTATTTATTTTTTATTAAAAATTGCCATCTCCTCCCCTCCTCCTCCCCTTTCCCTCCCCTCCCCTCCACCCACACCCCCATTTAGTTTTTATACCATTCACTATTAAAATACATGTTAAGTTGAAACCATACTGAGTTGAAACTTCAAGATTTCATACTGCTATGTCCATAAAACTCCCAAGAGAATATGGAAAGAAGAAGAGTACCAATACATATTTTAAAAGGAACTCTTACCTCAACTGTCAACATTGAATGGAATTCTTATTGTCTCTTATATTATGTTAGAAAACTGCCTAGGTGAACTCACAAAATGAGTACCCTTCTAAGGCTTCTTAATATTGGATGAATTATGTTAGTGAATTGAGAAGGATTATCTACTTACCCAGTGTGGAAAATTGACTCATTTACCTGTTACAGAAGGGGATAGGAGTGCTTTAACATCAGAATCATTTTACCCTGAAGTCATGACAATGAGCCAATAATTCGATAAGCCTGTCTCCATTGAGCTGCATTGCCAGATAATTTCAATAGAACAGGCTGAAGTTACATTCCTGGTCTTCAGAATGCCTTAGAATAGCTGTAAAAATTAGTTAAACATTGACTTCCCAGGGTCACCTGCCCAGCCTGGATCTCAAATCTGAACAAGAGCTTCGAACTAGCAGTGAAGAAAGGCCCCTAATTCCTTTCAACTTAATACATTTTCTAGCCCAGTATCATTAGCCTTACCTAGAAGCCAGTGAGAAAATCATGATCTCAGGCCCCACTACAGATTCACTGATTCAGGGTGAGCTTTGTAGTGTAATATTCTGGGAACACATATTAATGTATTCTGAGGCAATAGTTTACGGGTACATTGAGAAAATATCTTCTAGTATCTTCTGTGTCAGTGATAGCAATAGAAGTTCATCTTTTTCAGGAGCTTAGTATATTCTTAGGAGCTATGTGTGATATCTAGAGTTTAAATATGGCCTAATGACCCTCAGAGGTCATCATCGTATTCAGAAGGAAAGCAGTAGAAGAACTGTTGGAGGTTTCCTTTCAAGCAGTGATACAGAGCTACAGTCATAAAAAACTTCATGGTATTTGAATAAAAAAGAGACATGCAGACCAGGGGAAATCAAATTGCAAACTTATAAATCTGCACATCTATGTATACCTTATTTTTTATAAAGAAGCTAAAAAATACCCACTAGGGAAAAAAGCATTTTTATCAAATGGTGCCGGTCAAACTTGATATCTGAATGTAGAAGGATACAAATATGTCCATATCTATCAGCCTGAATTAAACACATGTCCGAGTGTATCAAAGATGTCAACATTAAATTTGACACACTTAACCTGACTTTAAAAAAAGAAAGTGGAGAGTAGTCTTGCATACATTGTCACAAAGGTAACTTCATTAACAGAATGCCAATATCAAAGTCACTAATATCCACAATTTATAAATGGGACCTCTTGAAATTGAAAAGCTTCTGCAAGGTAAAGAACACCATTAATTGGCCAAAGTGGCAGTTTGCAGAATGGGAAAAGATTTTACCACCTCCATGTCAGATTAATTAGACTAATATCTAAAGCCATTAGACTAATATCAAAAACATATGAAAAACTCAAGAAACTACACATCACCAAACCAAATAATCCAATTAAAAAGTAACACAGATCTAAACTGAGAATTCTCAATAGAAGACTCTCTAATGACTGGGATAACACGCTTAACCATCAGTGAAATACAAATCAAAACTACATTGAGATTCCATCTTAGACCTATCAAAATGGCAAAGATCAAGAACTCAAGGGACAGCTCATGCTGATAAGGGTTTGGAGCAAGGGGACATTCCTCTATTGCTGATGGGAGTGCAAACTGGTACAGTCACTGTGGAAATCAATATGATAGTTTCTCAGAAAATTGGGAATTACTCTATTTGAAGATCTGGATATACCACTTTTAGGCATATACCCAAAGGATGTTCCATCCTACCACAAGAGTACTTGATCAATCATGTTTATTATACCTTTAGTCATAATAGCCAGAAACTGGAAACCATCTAGATGTTCCCCAACAATGAATGAATGAAGAAACAAAATGAGGCACATTTGCACAATGGAGTATTACTCATCTGATTTAAAAAAAAACTGACAACATGATATTCTCAGACAAGTAGATAGAACTAGAAAAAAATATCATTCTAAGTAAGGTAAACCCAGAAAAACAGATGGTATGTATTCGATTATACCTGGATATTAGCTTTCAAATAAATGGTAACCAAGCTATAATCCATAGACCCAATGAGGTTACATAAAGAGAAGTTCACTAAGGAGTATGTACAGATTCCCGGGGAAAGGGAAATAGAATAGATTTTGTAGATAGACTGGTGGTGGATGGAAACAGAAACAGGAGGGACAAAGTGGTGGAGAAGGAATGGAGGAAGGGAGTGAGGGACAGAGAGCAGAAATCGGGGGATATTTTGGGCATGGTGTGGAAACCTAGTTCAGTGGAAACTTCCTGCAACCTGTGAGGGTGACCTTAGTGAGTACTCTTAATAATGAAGAATACTGAGTCTGAACCCCCCAACTTTTGTAGCCAGGACTCCAGTGGTGGGCATAGGTTGTTACATTGGGTTGAATTGTTGACAAAGGGTGTCCTCTGGAGATCCACAAACAATCAAGGCTGATGCTCAGATAGAAGGTGACTCTCTGAAAACTGACAGCAGGATCTCACTGTCATTGATGGCATCCACAGCACATTGACCATAGAGAGGCTAAGCTGGTACCTACATGGAGCCTTCACCCCTATGTTCTATTCTGTTTGCTGTGGGAAGGTACTTTGCAGGTTATAGAAGGAGAAATCTGGACACCAACCCAGCCACTAGTGCCTCTGCATGTATGTTCTTACTCTTAGCTAACTGGAAGAGATAGGCTACACAATTGAAAGCATATACTCTTCACTGCCATAATAACATTTGATAGAACTTTGAAACTTGGTTTCCTCTTAAATGTTAAATTTGGAATCTCAGGCTATTTTTTCTTTAGGTCCCTTGATCATCCCAGGATGTAAATGCCCCATGTTGTAATTCAAGTAGTTAGGGAGGCAATTTCTCCTTGTCAGCTTTTGGGAGTTTAAATGAAGTAGAACCTAATTTTCTTTGCAGTGGATTTTTTAAAGAAAAAACTTTTTAATACTTAGATGTTGAAATATAAAACTATTACTTTAATTAGTGGTTTCTGGTCAACATATTTCCCACTACAAGGAATAAAATTCTCACCAACTCCACTACTCATGTGTGATAAGTGTACTTTGGTTGTCACCTCTTCCTTTTGTCTTCACTTGACCTTGGGTTTGCACAAGGATGTCAGCTTCTTTGGCACATTGTTACCAACAAATACATTGTCAGATTTTCTTCCATGTCTTGTGTCAATTCTCTGAGTGTACCTGATATGGTTTTGATTACTGTTACCATATTACCCATGTCGTCAGTGATGCTTCTGGCTGTACAATGCCACTTCATTAAGATTTCATTTGTCATTTTGTAGATCAAAACATTCAGTCGTCTTTGCTGTAGCTGTAGCCACTAACTTCTAAATATCATGATACCGTTTTAGGACATGCACATGTTTTTGATTCTTCGAAAAATTAATTTACACAGCAGAGTCTGATATTTATTTATTTGTATTTATCTATTCCATAAACAAATCAGGGAGACAGAGATCCACTTACATTGATAATTATTTATTATATTTAAGATTCAAAACTACTTTCCTGGCTTTAATCTTTTTGAACTACTTTGTGGAATGGGATATTTATGCTTGAGAATATTTTCTGGGCTATTAGGCTCCTGTGGATGTAAGGTTCTGTGATTTTAGAAATGGCATGAACCACTGTTTCTTTCCACTGACATTTCACCTTATGCTACTGCTATTCTTAGCTACAGAAGGCCAGATGGGAACGCAAACTTGTTATTCATTAGTCAGGAATGACAATGAGTACAAGATGAAAACTGGCTCCAGGTTAGGAAGAACCACTTGCTGCTATTACACTTCTGAGAAAAGTCTCTTCACTGCCTGTGGCTAGGACATTGAATTGCCATTATCAAACAGAAAAAAAAATTAAATATTTGTGTATAATACGAAAGGTATGTTTTATATCGTTGTACCTTCACTCTCAGGCTTTTTGTACTTGAGTGTTTGAAACCTCACATCTGTTTTCATTTATCAGGAAGAATAATGTTTAGTGGCTCAGACTGTCAATATTGAAGGCTTCAGACTATTCTGAGATTTTGAAATGATCATTGATTGACACATGACTGATGATCAATAAAATATCTTCATGGAAATAACATATTGGGAATAAATTAAAATTCTTTCAAGCATAATGTCCCTATGCCTTCGAGTCCTATGGAAAGGCAAGGCATGTCAACTTAAGTTCATTTTGCTGATGATAAACTGATGCCTAGTTTCTTGTTGTGACTTGTTCGTATCCTTGAAATCGCCATTCAGACTCAAATTCCAATCCAGACTGTCCGAAGTCAAATATACAGTAAGCTGCCCGCCTTGTGACGTGTTTCTGTTTAGGGGGAACAGACAGTTTAGTGGTTAAGAGGACTCGGTGTTTTGTAGAGGGCCAGAATTTGGTTCCTAACATCTCCATAATAGCTCTCAACCATCTTTAACCATTTCATTAGCCTCTTTGGACCTCTGTGGGTACCAGGCAGGCACTTGGTGCACGTACATACACATAGGCAAAGCATTCAGACACATAACATAAAGCAAATCAAAAATTTCATCTGCTTCCTTTGTCTTCGTTCACCCCATCCTCCTGCAGATTCCTTGTTATCTTCATCTTTCTCATCCTCCTCTTCCTTCCTCATCTTCCTCTTTCCTTCTTTCTGCCTCCTTAAGTTTCTCCTCCTTGTTTTCCTCCTTCATCTTTTCATGGGGAACCTTTGTCAGCCAATGATCTTTAAGAGGTTGAACCAGGTTAGGGCATGACCTGTTTTGTACCCAGAGAAAATCACCGGCCTGCCCAGGGTTTGCTGTTTCTCTGGTTTCTGTGCTACACAGCTGTGGCTAAACTTCTTGTTCCTCTTTCATGAGTTTTCCCTTATAATATAGAAAATATAATTGATATATTTTGGAGTAAGCCTGGAATTCTATGACCCACAACCCCACCCATGAACAATCTTTTTCTTCCCCTTTTTCATATTATAGTTGTTCATAAAAATGTTGCACACCAGGAAAATATACATGTTTCTCCAAGGATATTTATCAACTACAAACCAAATATTCTATTTCACATTTAATATTGTGCTCTGGACTGGCCACTTACTCTGGAGAACCAGGTAAAGATTTCAGAAGATATCCAAACTCACCCCCCTCTACTTACAGAATGATTAGTATGCTTTAGGTTGAAATGAACTACAAATCCAACATTCATTTCATGGCAAATGCTCATTCATCACTCTGATACAATCAAAAGGTAGTCTGGGAACTTCATAGAAGATATCCATTATCCATAAGTTATAAAGAAAGAGGAAACTTTTATAATGAGGAAATATCCTCAGAGGCCTTCTCATATAGATTAGAAGTTTTTCCAATTTATTCCTACAGATTCTGTTGTTTCTTTAGTAATCAGAACCATGATACCATATTTGATTCCCTCTGTCTTGAGCCATAATTTTTATCTATGTGTTGTGACAATCTTGCTTAGGCAACCCTACACAGAAATCCTGATACTTACTAAATAGAACATCTATGTAAGGTTTAAATGGACTCATAAGGAGAGACACTGTTAGATAGATATGTGGGTTCAGTGTAAAGAAAGTATGGGTAGAAAATATGGCTCAGCAGTTAAGACTACATACTGTGCTTTCAGCAGACACTAGTCTGGTTCCTACCTCCTAGCACTCACATATAGCTCAAATCTTCTTCAAATCCAGTTTTGGGAAATCCAGTGACATCTTCTAGCCTCTGTAGATTCTCCTTGTGTGGTGCACAACACACACACACACACACACACACACACACACACACACGAGAAATAAATCTAAAAATATCAAACAAAGAATATAGAAAAATGAGATAATTATTTGCCCACTCAACAGTTTTATCACTTGCTAAATACCAGTGTCCTCATTAGAGCTACCAGAGATATAGCTGTGAAACTTCCATCATAAATAGAAAAAAATGCTGTTTTTATGGAGGGTACATTAAAACAATGAAGGAGATAGTTAGATATACATATATATTATATATATTAGTAAAATAAAGAATTTAATTTTATGCAACTTGTGTTTGATTTAAAAAGAATTTATATATACCATGGCGCTGGTACATCAACATGAGCCCTAGCTACAACAGGAACATAAACTCAACCCTGGCCTTTGGCAGCAGCACAGACCATGCACGGAAATCACAATGTTTTCAGATTACTGAACTCCCTCCTTGCCATGAGTCTGATCAGAAGTGTGGTGTGAAATTCCCAAATAATCAATAAAAATATTGTGTTTGAAAAAAAATATTAACTTTCACCTACATTTCAGAAACACTTGGAAAAGCAGAAAGGAGGAGAATGATGCTGACAGAATGGGAGAGCTCTACAGTTTTGACAAGTGGCACTGACTGTATTAGTGTCCTAGCTGCTATAACAAATCCTATGATATCTTCAACTGCAGAATCTGAAAGGCCATCATCCAAAGCTATCCAGATCGATACCTATATCACTCTGGATGTTCTGGGCAAAATTTCTCTTCATCTATTGGCCTTGAGACTAGAAGGAAGCTATCCAGATACAAACGATGGGTAACCAGAATCAAGGCTGACAGAGCCAGGCATTCCAGCTATAGCAGAGGGGAAAGGAAGGTGGGAAAAAATCAAAGGCAACTTAGAATCTTAAAGTGGAATCTCCAGCAGAGAACAAGTCCTGTGTGTCTTGGGGGTATATGTTCTCGATGTCCCCACTTTTGTCTTTTAGTTCAAGCATCTCCAGTGTTTCAGCTCTGCTTCTGACTTCTAGGCTAGAGGCTGCAATAAGTTTAAGTTCGTATCTTTTGCCTGAAGGGCAGCCTGTGTATGCAGCTGAGTCATCCTATCAGCCTGGCCTTGGCCAGGAGGGATATTTGAGCTTTTTCTTTGTGCCCTGCCTATGATCCTTTCGGTCTAGGCAGGCAATGTTCCCGATGCCTTAATATTCTCACAACCTTTAGAGTGCTCCTGACTTTGTCAGGGGGATATAAACACCTGGATGAGTCTTTCCCACAGATCCTTTCTGTTTAATCCTTTGTCTATCCCTGATTTACTTACATAGGTGAGCATACCTTTGAGTCACAGATATGACCCCAAAGCACCAGCCGATGTTTGTCCAGTCTCTTCCTTAAGCTTCTATCCAGAACAGTACCTCCCATTACCCAAATTTCAGAAATAGAATTTTCTGAACTTTAGGTAATTTAGAGCACATTTTAGTAGTTGTATTCTTTTTGATTTTACTGTAAGTAGAAAGATGAAGCCATAGTATATATTCAATGGTTTGATCAGAAGGGATATATTAAAGCTTCAGTTTACAGTTTCCTCTTTCTAGGTGTGAAGCACAAAGTAAGTCTTCTATACTGAGGCATAGGGTGAAGGAAGAATCCACGAATTATCTGGCACTATATATTAAAAAAAGAAGAAATTCAACAACAGATATCCTAGGGAATGTAGAATATATGGCTTATATTTTAAAAATGAAGTGTTTCTTCCGGTCATTTGCCTTGCAGAAAAAAAATTGAAATATAAGGATTCTAGTGAGTGGATGATAAAGGGAGATTAAGAAAAACATTGACTATTCCCAGCCCTTGGGATATAAAGGCAGATGATTAGGAGTGTAAGGCCATCAGTAGATGATTAAGTTATTGGCCAGCACAAGACCTGGCCACTAAAAAAGCAAAACCAACAAACTTAACAAAAGTACTGAAAACAAAAACAGAAGAAAGTCCATGAGACAGAAAGAATGACTTAAATTCGATATAGAAGACACAGCAGCACTGAAACTATGATAAAAAACATAGATAAAAAATAGAGTTGGGGGAAAGTGGGCATGGGAAATTGTCTTGGCAGTCTTTTGATAATGATTGGACTTGTCATATTAGTAAACAGTATTTGAGGACTTAGGTAAATAGTATAACTCTTTTGTTGTGGGGTATGGAGTAGTCTTCTGGTATCATTCACACTGCTATAATGTCTCAGAAACAGACTCTTGGTTTTGATCTATCATACCTTGTTTTTTTTATTAAAAATTTTCATCTCCTCCTCTCTTCCCCCTTCCCTCCCCTCCCCTCCACACTCCCCCACTCCCTCCCTCTCCAGACCAAAGAGCAGTCAGGGGTCCCTACACTATGGAAAATCCAAGGTCCTCCCAATTCCCCCCAGGTCCAGGAAGATGAGCATCCAAACTGACAAGGCTCCCACAGAGCCCATCCATGCAGTAGAATCAAAGCCCAGTGCCGTTGTCCTTGGCTTCTCAGTCAGCCTCTATCTCTACCGTCAGCCACACTCAGAGTCTGGTTTGATCACATGCTCCATCAGTCCCATTCCAACTGGCCTTGGCAATCTCCCATTAGATCTGCCCCACCGTCTCAGTGGGTTAAAGCACCCCTCGCAGTCCTGACTTCCTTGCTCATGTTCTTCCTCCTTCTGCTGCTCATTAGGACCTTGGGAGCTCAGTCCAGTGCTCCAATGTGGGTCTCTGTCTCTATCTCCATCCATCCCCAGATGAAGCAAATCAAAACAACTCTAAGATACCATCTTACACCTGTCTTACCTTGTTTTGAAATGTCATTTAATTGAGCTACACGAATACCATAAGCCCAAGACAGACAACTCATTTCATTTGACTAAGCCTGATCTTCACGATGTAGAAATAACACTAAATTTTTTTTTCAGGTTGAATAAAGATGGATTATCCCATTAAGTTAATTATTAGCAGAGAAAAAAAATGAGAGTATAGTATTGTTTAAACAGCAGATGTGTGGATGCTGAGTAATTATGTTGACTGAAAATGAACAGTTTCATCAGGCAGAGGCCCAATCCCCATCCAAAAAGTATCAACATTGAATATTTTCTAATACACCAGAAAATTACTAGGCAGATTTGAAATAACAAAGCAATCACTGCATGCTTTGTTTAAGATTCCTTTGGAGAATAGGACAAATAAAATGATCACAGTGATTTGAGCAGTCAGGATTATATAGCTGTTCACTTACAAAAGCAATCCTCTAATTACTTGACAATTGATGGCTTCTGATATTTCCTGAAATGGTTTTTGTGTCATCCATATTGATCATCATTTCTCCCAGCTTACCAGAGAGAAGGCTGTTTTTGGTAGAGAGAATGTGGAAAACCTATAGTAACAAACACACACTGACACATTTATACACAAACACAAATACACAATTTATTGTCGTCACAAATTACCTGTATATGGACTTGTGTTGTTTGTGATATGAATAGTATAGTAATTAGACAATTGCATATTAATGAGTTTGGAAGTTTTAATTTGCCCCACTTTTAGATGCTTTGGCAAGGGTTCTAAAATTAGTGCTTTCATTTTTTTTTCTATCTGTAATTGGCACAGAGAGTGAATAAGTTCCCTGAATTCTCAGACTTGAGCCTTTGAGAAGCTCGAGCTGGCGTGTGATTTTTAAGGTCAGGTAGAAGAGAGAATTACTCAGAAATGCCCACTCATAGCCTGAAGTAAATTACTGGAAAAGAAGCTCTGCCCACAGACATAGCAGATGCTTTCTCTGTAACAGAAAATCAATTACTCTTTTCCTAAACAAATAACAATACTTCAGTTTTGTTGACCAACCACAATAAAGCTCTGGCTCTATGTCATTTGTGAGCATTTTTCAATCATTCTCCCTATATGGCTTCCTTAATTCCAAATGCGGGGCAACAAGAAAGGTGTTAACGCTCCTGATCATGCTCTCCCATTCCCCCGAGTATAATTGCATTTTCAATGATCCAGCTGACTCCACTTCATATCTCCCTGGCCAAGAATGTATCACATGTGCACCTTCATCTGCCAGAAAGTGGTGAGACGTTGTGTCAGTTTCCTAGTCTCTAGTGAGGAGAGATAAAGAACAGAGCTCATGAACGGGTAGTAGTTAGTCATCTATACCCAAAATAATCAGCGAACTATACAGCAGAGTCTACCATCACTTCTTTCTCTGTGTGTCACTCATTTCGTTATATTTACCTTATGATTCCATTCGAAGATAGGGGAGGGATTTATCCGAGAATGACTTGTGTTGCGTATTTCTGCAAAGCCTTGAAGTGGGCATAAACATTTCCATAAGAACAAGGGGGAAAGAAGGTGGATGACATGATCAGGTGCAGACTTCATTCTCACTCGTCTTTTTTTTAAATTTTGCTTTTATTTGCAATTTTTGATCATTTCTAGCATTTGCTTACAGAACCTGGCTGTATCCCTATACTTCTCCTAAATCCATGGCATATTGTTTAATGGTAGTATTCCAAACGTTTTCTCAAACATATATGCAAATAGCTCAATATTTTAAAATAGCTATAATTAATAAATACTGCTGTGTAAATGAACTTCAATTTTAATTCATTTTATTTACCTGCTCACATCAGCTTGAACATCTGCCTTCTGGTATATCACTGAACTTTAATATTTTCTCATTTTGACATATCATCTGTCGTGAGGAGCTGCGGGCTGCATTCCCGCCACCCGGCTTTCGGCCGCCTGGCTAGCTTATGCCCCAAAATAACAACACACAAACTGTATTCATTTAAACACTACCTGGCCCATTAGTTCCAGCCTCTTACATCTTGATTAACCCATATCTAATAATCTGTGTAACACCACATCAATCATCATATAATTTCTTCATGAGAATTCCCTTTTCCATTTTTATTGGTATGATAATTATGAACAGGTTAGATTTCTCATATTGATCACAGCTAGTAATTCCAGAAAAAGAATCTCAAATAAAGAGATAAATTATATTGAATCTTATTTTGCCTCAGGGAAAAAATACAGTAATACTTTCTTGTATTTCTTTTCTTAAATGCTTTGTAGAAATGCCAAAATTCAGTGTTTTGATTTAAATTATAAAGTGGCCATGTATTTTATTAAGACATACCCCTTAGGCTGGTTTAGGATCCTTAGCAATTATCATTAGAGAATAAATACTAGTTTCACTAGTACCAATGTGGCCTAGCACATCTTTTGCTTGAATCTCATTTGACCTTCAAGCTTTACACTTTTTATTTGAATCATGATGTCTGGAATAGATGGACAAAATATATGTGTAAGTTTGTGAAGTTTGGCTGTTTGCTCAGCATATACTTTGAAACTGACAAGATGCACATTTTACTCCCAAAGCAGAACATCTCATGATTATCAGAAAATTAAGAGTTAGCATATACAGCAATATATATAGCAAGATGTATGTAAGATATGCCCTATTTTGTCCAATGAATAACAATCCAACCAACCTCTCCCTATTACATAAGCCAAATTTAAAGTAACTGACACAAAACCTTAAATTCCATTGACTTCTTATTGACGAGTCATTGCAACTTCGATTTGAAGAAAGAATGGAAAGATGGGAAGCTTGTCAGCCTCATTTATTACAAAGAAATGAACTTTTCTTTGCTATCTGGCCTACCTACGTATTTAGGTAAGTCACTAGAAGACATCCATGCTGATATATTTAAATTTTTCAGTTCATTCTTTAATGTTTTATCAAATTTGTTCCTTGGCAATTTCATATGTACATGCATCTGTACACACACACACACACACACACACACTTTGCCTTCAACTGCCCGACTGGAACTGATTTTAGAGCCTTGTGGGGTCACCAGTCGGTGCTCTACTGAAGCAACACCTGTCCCCCAAATGTATTACAAAAAACATTGCTGCAGTACAATTCAGAGCTCTTTGTGCCTCTTATCTGGTAATGCATGACTTTTGCCAGTCCCATTTTGCGCAGACACAGGGCTTAGAAATAGCTGCTAGAGCTGTCATGAGATTGGGATGGCAGTATGCTGTCTCATGAGTAGAAAATGGCATTTCGCAGCCCTTCTTCCTACATTCTCTCTGCCACACTCCCCATTCTTCAATATTCTCTGAGCCGTAGGAAACGCAGTCAACATCTTGTCACTCACCTGTCAATTATTATTGGCAGGTGAATCTCTGAATCTCTGAATTCACCACCATTCACAAGAAAAAATTATCTAATTAAGGCAAAGAATAGCATTTGTCTATGGAAAAAAAACCTTTAGAATATGACTTTAAAAACAATTACCTTTGATCAAGTTTGTAGGACCAGCATGGATTTCTTCCTGTGGACTGCACCTCGAATCCATTCGAAGGACTGTGGGTTACCCCCATCCCAATAGTATTACTATTATACAAGTGGTTATGCATTTCTTCTCTCATAATTTGTAGGGCACACATCTGGGTGAGGTTGTTAATGCCTTTTCTTCTCCAGACACCTGAACAGAACTTTTGGGGACTATGAAAACTGTCTGGCATGGAGACAGATTCCAGCATATTTACACTTTGATTTCATTATCAAATGCAACCAAGCTATGTGGTGTCTTCAGCTATAAGTCTGATCTAGTTCAGGTAGGTAATCAAATGCAACTTAAGGAATCATTTTTCTTTTGAGGGCTTCTGTAACTATTCTGACCAACTACTCAAAGCTAAAGTTTCACCTAGAACTGAGTGGTTCTGTCAATAACTTGTGGCTTCTAGAATGAACTATTTATATACCACAGATTGTTTTCCTTCAGACACATTTGAAAATGAATTTATATATACACATACACATATACAATTTGTGTTATATATAATTTTATATTCTTTTGAGATATTTATTCACTTTTATTATGCTATTCATTAATGCATGCATAGCTACAGAATTTACACTTTTCCCACTTCCTGTTCGTCATTCCCCAGTTTTGAAAAAGTGAACAAAGGAATTTAGGTAAGTGGCCTTGGCATGAATCATCTTCAGTTGTGGTAGTAGATTGATAATGATGTTTGTGAAGTCCTAAAGGTTAACAAAGCTGCCTAAGTGATTAGGAGGAGTGAGAAATAGGGAAGAAGGGCTTTAAAGTAAACTCAAACCTCTAGAGTTCCTGCTTTTGATGTTCCTAGAGATATCCTATGTCTTTTATGTTGTTGTTGATGCTATTGTTGGTTTGCTATATAATATAACTTGGCTTTTATAGAAGGTTTCTTTGAAAAAATCCCATATTCTTTATTTTTTGCTGTTATTAAAAATACTCTTGTGAGGGAATATTAATATTTTTGATAAAAAGAAAATAAAGGAGAGGCCTGAGAAACCATGCAGTGAACAAGGCCCAGCGAAATGGCCTTTAATCTTGTGCTTTACTTTGAAATAATAGAAGACAGTATCTGAAAGAGAAAATTCAATCCATCAAATATTGACTGAGTTTTCCAGTGCCAAAACCTTTATATGTTCAGATCATGCAACAATAAATAACTAGCTGGGCCAAGCAAGTTATGTGGGGGTGGGCATGGGCAGATCTACGGTGGTAACAACATTTCACTTTCAGAAAATTTGCTTTGTTTTCCCAACTCCACGCAAAGAAAAGATCAAGAGCCAAAGTCAATTTTACTTTCCAAACTGCGGAAACTGTGACACAGTTTCTAACGAAATGTCTAACCCCTGCCAGGCCCTGTATTAGCCCCTGGGGATCTGAAGGTAAATAGAGTCCTTCCACAGCCTTACTTGTAAGTCAGCTGAAATTTATCGAGGAGTTGTTGAAGATCAGGTAAATTTCTGAATGCTTTTATGAGAATATTTTAAAAATCTATTTAGCAGTCCTTTTGGGTATATGATATATTTATTTCCATCTTGAAAGTAAGGAATAAGGAGGTTAGGAAAGATAGCTCAGTGGTTTAGAATACTTGTTGCTCTTACAGAGGACTGAGGTTTGATTTCTAGCAATGATATAATTTCCTACAACCATTCATAATTCCATTGCTAGTGGGGTTTGACACATTCTCTGACCTCTGTGGGTACCAGGTACTCAGGTGGGGCACATACATAACTATAGGAAAAGAAATTATACAAATAAAAATAAATAAGACTTTACAAATTTTTTTTGAAGTGAGCCGTTCATCACAATGTGGTTATACAATGTGGCTATATGTTATGAGAGAGAAAGTAGTCTCAGATCTCTGTTCTCAGAATTGCAGAACCTGTAGCCTTGGACAGTCTTATCTCACTGCCTTTTCAGAGTTGAGGAGAAAAGATGAAAAGAACATGTCTAGTGGAAGTACATGGAGAGTGGTTTTGTGAATGGACTTGAGGGGCATTCTCTGTAAATGTTAGTTATCTGCCCATCAGGGATGAAAAAGAATCGGAAAGATACATCACAACTGGAAATAAAAAATGTTAAGATGTAACTAGAAGCAAAATGCAAGAATCTGTGGCTTCCTCAGGTTTCCAGAACATAACCTCTCAAGGGTGGGTGGGCTCTAATAAAAAGTCCAGTCTATTCAGTATTAGAAGGTAGGAAAGTTAAGCCCAAGTATTTTTAAAAAAAAAAACACCCCCAGAAAAGAAATCCAAATGTAGAACATGTGAGAGTTTAGCCATTGGGCACCAGAAGTCAAGAGATAAACTTAGTTTGAACTAAAGAGTGAACATTGTAAGTGAAGAAAAGTATCATTCAAATGGCTTCACTTATATTTCTGAAACAAGCCACACCAGTATTCTCCCCATAAATAGTGAGAAGGATGTGTGCCCTGTCCAGTCCTCCCTGCACCTGTATTGTGTCCTGCCACTGTGTCTAAAATTTGTTCTATTCAAAGCCTATTTGTAGAAACCACATTTGTAAATAAAAGCAGAGGAGAACAATCTAACGGTCATTTGGTGAAGCTGAAATATAACCAGAGTTCAGAACAGCATCCTGCAGAAGTTGGCCTCAATAACCAGGGGCTTGACAACATTCTGAGGCTAGAAATTGGTTTTAATTCAGTTAGAAAAAGAGAGAGGGGGAACAAAACACCTTGTTAAGATTTATAATTTGGGTATACCTCATTGCTTTTCAGACAATGTGCCCTTTATTAAGAACATGAAAATAGACATTTCAGAAATTCGTCACCTGGTGTCACTCCTCAATTAACTTCTATTCATTCAGACAGCAAGAATGTGTGCTCAGTTCATTAAAAATAAGAGGCATCCTTTTCTATTCCCTTTGCAGTTATTGATATTGTTAATCATTTTAATTAGTGGCTTCCCATGATTCCAATCAAGCCCAATTATTCTCAAATCAGGTAAACAATGAAAGGGTGAAAATAGTGGCTCAAAACATGGCTTAATCTCTCTGGAACAAAATGGAAGTAGCTGCATTTAAATGATTTCCTTTCACCTCTATACAAAGGCATTTCTAGTGCCGGTGTTGAAATAGTATCTGGCTGTTTGTACAATGCACAGTCCAGATGGATGCCTTTCAGAGGGTCCTTGGCCCCTGTACCTAGTCTCACATACCTACTCGGATTTCATCTTCGTGTTCTCATTCCCATTTTCTCTATCAGCAAACAAAATTCTTCAGCTCTTACATGCCTCATTCCCCTTGATTTCCTTATGTTTTTTTTCCACTTTATTCTTTTTCCTTTAAAATATATATTTCCATTGGAAAGGAACAGTTCTCTTCTTAGTATCATGGAAGTCCTCCGCATGTATTTTCAATAATATTTTCTCTAGCCTGGGTGTGGTGCAAAATTATGAACCATTTTGTGTGAAAATGTACTGGGGGTCAGACACAACCTTGCCCATGCTAGCACGGACTCTACCACTGAGCTACATCCCCATTTTTCTCATATTTTAGCTCTAGACATGGTTTCATTCTATTTCTGTCTTGCAATTTTAGTCAGTCCTATCTCAGCCTCTCGAGACAGGAGGACATACACTTCTAAGATTTGTCTATGAGACATTTTTCATTTAATTTCCTTGACAAATTCATAAGGTAGTTAGTTGCTTTAATGATACAGGCTTTAAAAATAAACTTAATGTTTATGTTACTAAGTTCATTAGTAACATAGTAACATAGTTACCCAGAAAAGTAACACATAGAATTTAAACTCAGAAGTATAAGGTCCCAGAGTCCCAGCATTTAACCCTAATGTGATGTTTCTCTTTTGCTTAGGAAGAAGATTAGGCTCATCTCCCAGGTAGGAAGAGGTCCAAACATTTAAGCATCATTATTAATCTTTCTCAGATGAATAATATTTCTCTGGAAATGAGAATTATATTGCCTTAATAAGCCCATCTTCATTTCGTTAACATACTTGCCAGATTGTGTAGTTCATCCTGTCTTTCAAGTTAGCCAACCAATTAATCAGTATTCCTAGGTCTACACGGTGGACAATTTCATTCCCCAGACACCTCTCAAATGTACCTTGAACATCCATCTCAGTCTTTAGAAACTTCACACTCTCTGCTAAAAATTTGACATGGACGATCACAAAAGACAGCACCTGCGTTTGAATCATGATGTCACCCTAGGTGCCTGCCATAGAAGGGGGAAGGGTAATTTTGATTTCTGTGCTGAGAACCTGGCTTTCAGGCCATGATGAAGAACAAATGAAATTAAATGAAGATAAATAGCAATTTAAAAATCTTTCTTGGAGGAATTTTTTGAAAATTAACTCAAAAATTAAAATAAGCAAGCCTGACATGTCATCCTTTAATAAACAGTAGTGCTAACTGTTATTATGCATTTATATTTTTATCACACATAATGAGTTTGTGATCACAGGTAGACAGTTTTAATTATAAATGGATTCAGGAGAATGCCACTGATGATAGAAAATATCTACCCAGAGTTACTCAGATAAGGATGGAGACTAGAAATAGCTGAATATTAACTTGGGTGCTAGAGACAGAATAGAAGACTTGGTCCAGACTGACAGAGCAAAACTAAGATAAGACTTGTCAGCCTTCCGAGGTGTGTGTGTGTGTGTGTGTGTGTGTGTGTGTGTGTAATAATTGTTTGAGTGTGCGTGTGTTTTAGGAAAGAGAGAGGGAGAGGGAGAGGGAGAGGGAGAGGGAGAGGGAGAGGGAGAGGGAGAGGGAGACAGAGAGAGAAGCTAATGCCAGAATAACACGTTGACAATTTCCTGTACTTGTAGTGCCTTGAGGACTTTCATGATTTCTTCATTTCTGCCTTTTCCCTTGACTCTGTATGTCTTTGTTCCTGTCTGTCTTTCTGCCCCCTCCTCTTTCTATGTGGCATAAAAATAAATATACATACATATACTTTAATTATTAGTACTTCTGTGGGAATTTATATGTGAATGAGAGCCAGAAATAACTATTTATCATTTTTCTCTATTACTCTCTACATTATTATTATTATTATTATTATTATTATTATTATTATTATTATTATTGTTTCTGTACATGAACTCTCATGGAACCTGCTGCTTACCTTTGGCTAGGCTGCCTGGGCATTTAGCTACTATGATCCTCCTGTCTTTACTTTTCAGCCTTGGTTTTACAAGCATGAACCACTACACCTGGCTTTTTGTTCAGGTCTTAGAGTCTGAATTTCATGTTCACTGGGAATCTCTTTACCCACTGCTATGTCTCCCAAGCCTTTAGAGTTTTTAGCTTTATATTCATGGTCTCTGACCTACAATGGGCACAATTATGTACCACTCTCTGCAATTGACCTAAGAGCTATGCATGGGTAGATGTTGGTGATGCGGTTTGCCTCTGTTACATGCAGTTTATTCCAGTTTATTCTATGGTAGACCTTAAATCCTAAGAAGAGCTTGATAATATTTGCACATTTAAACTTCAGTTTGTATCATATCTTCTAAAACACTATTTTTAAAGTTGAACTAAAACACAATAGGAATTATTCTCCTCTCATCTTCAGGTATTCTAAGAACATCCTTTGATATTTGAGGACCAAAACCTTGTAATAAGTAATATAGCCTACTGCACAAAGCAGAAGTTAGGTGGCAGGCCACTTAGAGATTTCTGAGTTTACAGATTTTTGGCCCACAGATTCTTCTCTCTCCTTTGCCATTTTTCCTGATCTGGAATTAACACTTAAAGAATGAATTCAGTTACTAAATCTTCTAAGTATATTTAAGATTAATCTGAGATTTGCATTTTTTCGTTTGATTGTTCTTCTAATATTAGTATTCCTCATGAGCCAGTTTGAGTGTTATAGATAACAAATAAATCAAAGCCATAGGTAGTATCCACTTTATATTTAAATATATATATATATACACATACATACATTATAAATGATGTTTAAGTGATGCTAATATCTATTAAGGGATATAAAAACTACTACATTTGAATCACCCATGGAACTGATCTGCCGTGGCCATATTTACATAGGGCTTTCCAATGTCCATCAGCATCGATGTGCAATGTTAATAGTACGTTTCTGTCACTCTCCCCTGAGGATAAGAATATAATAGCTTTAAATTATGCAACTTTTCTTTTGCTTCTATGATGTTGATAACCTCTGAGGAATCATCTGCCTTCATCTGCCTTCTATAAAAGAAGATCTTTGGATTTTTGTGCAAATTATTAAAAACTGAAGTGCGCTAGAAGCCCTGTCTTATTTTGAAGGTTGTACACCTTGTAGGGTGTGTTGTCAGTGGTTTTTACTCCCAGAAAATTATACTGAAATTCAGAAATGCTTATTTTTCTTATTTTTTTTTATTTTTTTTTATTTTTTTTTATTTTTAAACTTTTTCTTTGGCATTATCTAAACATAATATATGCTAGTAAATTTGAAATAGGGTGTATGAAAAAAACCGTACACTTTATAATGAATAACTTTTTATTTTGGGTGGAAGTTATGAAAATAAATTTATTAGATAAAATATCTACCAACTGGTGAAGGGGAGAAGGAAGCACATTGACTCTGTGCAGATGCTTTCTGAGGATGTCATCCGTTCAAACACAGCCAGATTTCACAGCTTCTACCCACATGGAATATCTAGAAAATGGAGATTCTTTACTTTTCACTGGGTTAGATATTGGTGTTCAGTAGATGTGCTATTCTTCTCTTTTTTATGACCTTTTGCCCGATCTTCTGAGTTGATCCCTGAGCCTTAGATGTAGAGACTGTATTAAAAATTCAACAACTGGTATTGTGTACATGCCTTGATCTGGTGTTTTGTACATTTTGACCCATTGTGGATTTCTATAGTGGTTTCCTTTTTCTCCAAAATGACACCTCTGTGAATGAGTATCTCCTGTATAAAACAGGGATGCTGCACTTGAGAAATCCCAACAATAGGTTTCTGAAAAATGAACATCCTAATGATGCCCACTACCCAGCATGCTAATGGGTTGAGGGATCTGCCAACCCCCACATCTAACAGGAGAGCAACAATTAGTTGTTGGTCAGAGAGAGAGAATTAGTCTCTTCCAGGGAAGATTGCCCTGATAGATGATCTAAGCACAAGTCATCAGGCCCAAACAAATACACACCCAAGTAACAATGAATGGTCTCAGCAGATTGTATTTATATCTCTGTATGTATATATAAGAATAATAATTAACGAATAGACCAACAATAATGTATAACAGTAATACTCAAAGAAGACACCAGCCATCGAGAAGTGGCAGCTTGATTTGGAGTGGGAGAAGAAAGGACAGAAATGATTTATAGTACTTGTTATCATCTTTTAAAAAAAAGTAAAAGGAAAATTACTTAAAAGGTTGTGTGTTATAATGGATCGAAAGTTAATGACTGAAAAGATCTAAATGAGGCTCTTCTGGAGATTAGTGAGCTTGTAAAGCAGCTCAGAACATTTGTTTGGAAGTAGGGATTATCAAATAAATGGATACATGAGCTATAAAACATTCTTACTCACAAACTAAGTGTTGAAGCAAACAGCGATGATGAATGTATAATCATTATAGAATGGCATATTAAATCAAAATTAGCTACTAATGAAGATTTTTTAATCCAAAAGGACCAAATCCAAAACCCTGACAACACCATAGTCCATAAGACTTGAAGTAATAAAGCTGCAGAGAAACCCTGTCTTGAAAAACCAAAAAAAGAAAAAAAAGAAAAAAAAAAAGACTTGAAGTAATAATAGTTTCTCTCTTTTCCTACCAGTGGGGATGAACGATGAAGCTATTTCAGCAGAGTTTACCAGTTATTTACAAAACTGAAAACTTTCTCATTATCCAATCCCACTTTTAAACTCCATGCTATTTACTCAAAGGAGTTCCAAACTTATGTGCATACAGAGACCTACAAGTAGATGTTTTTTTAACAGCTTTTCCCATAATTGCTCAAACTTGGAGGCAATCACAATGTCTTTCAGGACAGAATGGATAAATTGTAGTACATCCAGACAATAGGCTATTATTCAGCACTAAAATAAATGAGCTACCATGCCAGGAAAATAATTGGAAGAAACATTAAAGTGTTAGTGAAAGAAGTAAGTATGAAATAAAAAAAGCAGAGGTTGTGCGATTTTAACTGTATATTCTCTGTTAAAAATTCAGAGGGAAGACCAAGATATGTAATTATCAGAAGGGAAGAAAAGGCAGTGGTGAATATGTGGAGCATAAATGATTTTTAGTGCAGATAACTATGTGATACCACGGTACAGAATATATGTCAGTTTATATGTGTCAGAGCCCACTGATTGTCCACCACCAAGAGTGAGTGCTAATGTAATTAAAACATAGCCTTTGGGTTATGATGATGGATGCCAGTAACTTTCACATTATGTGTTGAAATTCTTGACATGCCATTTAAAAGGAAGAGTTACTATTTGGGCTCACTGTTTCAAAGGGATCAATCTATAATTACTTGTCTCTATCAGCTTAGACAGATGGTACATATGTCTGTGGCCTTTCCTTACTTCTTGGCAGACAGGAAGTAGTGAAAGGGACATACAGGAAACATATAAAGGAACACAAAGGAAGGGTCTACAAACTGTATCAGCTCTAAGTAGCAGACTATGATGACCCATTTTCTCTAACTAGGTGCCCTCTCCTGTATCTTACCGCATTGTCTTGATACCATCTTATTAATCAAACCATTGATTGATTCAGACCCCTCTTACCTTAATGGTGTGTAGGAGTTCTGCCACAAAACACTCAGAATTGAGCCTCACTAGCTTTGTAGGTGTTTCTTAGTCCAATCAAGTTTATAATTAAAATTAACCATTATAATAATGTGCTCACATGATGTCAGACATTCTCGCAAATGCTCCAATCTGGTGCATGGTGTTTGTGAGGAAGGTTGTGTGAGGAGCCTTGAAGAGTCTATGGGAACTCTATTTGCCATTCCATTCCATTGCACCAAACGATTTGTATTCAAATCAGATCATTTATAAAAGAATACAACAGCATTTTAGGACTTATTTTAGTCTCTTCTACTTATTTTTGAGCCTTATATAACCTTAAAATTATATAATAGAATATTCATATTATTAGTTTCCTTTATTTCCATCTAAGAATATCATCATACCTTTTAGCAATTGAACTACCTAATATGTGGGTGTGATGACTCTGGTTCTTCGTATAGGGTTGTTGTAATAAATTGTTTTTAACAGTAGGGTCTATTCTATTCCCCTTAACACCAAGTAAAATTATGCACTTCAGCCAAGGTAAAAATAACTACTATGAAGTCTTCCTTTCTTTGTGTTTATTTTTATGCTTGTCCTGGCTGTTCTTTCAACATTCTATCTTGTTTCTGTGCTGTTTGGAAAAGTCTTACACATGTAATATCAAAATGTGACATTTAACTCACTCCTTCTAGGGTGTTTGCTTCTTTTAACTCCTCAGAAAAGATGGTGGAACATTCCCTAACACTCTCAGGAAGATTCATAGAACAACAGTTTAGAGGACTTAGTGAGCAGGAAATGGCTTTAATTAACCATGTGTAAAAAGCATGGATTGAGCAAACTAAATCTTAAATATGCTCATCTGAAGGTTAAGTCTCCACTGGAGACCAAGCCAGCCCATTCATGTCTACAGTGTTTATTTGATGGCCTTTTTCCATCTTGTAGTTTGTTTGTGTCAGAACACAAATTGCATTGATGTCTTAAGTAATAATAATAATAATAATAATAATGATAGTAAATAATAATTTATTCTTATTATTAAGGAGAGCCTTTATTTTAAAATGCTAGGATATTTAGGCAAATAAAGCCATGGAACCAAGAATTCCCAGGATTTTAAAGTCATGTTATTTTTTTCTCTTTTATATATGCTAAGTATTTGCTTACTTTATCCAAGAGTAAATGTACAGATGTTTAAAATAATTATATTTGAAGTATAACTTATATATTATAATATTTATGATTATATGTTAAGTATGTGATTCAATTATTTCAAAGCACCTTTACAGAATATTTATGACAGTGCACTTTTTAGAGTATTTTCATCATACCCAGAAGACTCCTTGGTTACATCTGTAATCACTCTGTTTCTTCTTCTCATTGTTGAGACCTGTTAATTGATGTTATCTCTCTCTGCTTTTGTCTTTCTGAGGAGTTCATACAAACTGAATAATACATTGTATAGAAATTACCTTTTGACTTACCAGTTCAAGATCAGCCCATGTTGGTTTAATTAACATTGTATTCTTTTTAAAGTTTTGAATCATTTTAATGCACCACCTTTTGTTTTCCTTTTTTTTTCAAATTACAGGGCCACAGTCTGTACTCCAGGCTAGACCAGAGTTAAGTATGTAACCTCAGCTTGATTTAGACTCCTGATAATTCTCTAAGTATTTGGATTACAGGCGTGAGCAACCACACCCAACACCATACTTATAACATAAGTTACTAAGTAGTACATTAATAAAGGCAAACATTTGAAAGTTTCAGGAGTCTGTTTCTGTTATGGCCATAAAAATGCATATACATATATATGAACTATTGGCATGCATGCATGCATATATATTATGAACATTGATATGAATATAAAAATCGTTCTAACTCGTGTGTTTCTTCAGCATATCCTACTGGCATGTGCCACCACGACAGGCAAATTCAAACCGCCTCGAGATTTTGCCTTATCCTGGCGAGGATGGGTAAAACAAATGACAACACATGCTGATGAGGACGTGGTGAGGAGTGAACGCTTATTCATTGCTGGTGGGAGTAAAAGACAGTGGTCGATCCACTGTGGAAATCGGTGTAAGAGTTCCCTGAAAAAATGAAACGCCATTTATCTCAAGGTCCAGTTATACTACTCATGGACACCCTTGTCCAAAGGAATCTGCATCCTCTTATAGAAATAGTTGCATCCCCTCATCCTTGCTGCTCTCTTCATGATAGCCAAAACTGGAAACAGCCTAGATGCTCATCTATTGAGCAATGAATAATGAAAATCTTATACGTTTAAACAAAGTAATACATTCAGCTGTTAAGAAAAAAAGGAAATTATTCAATTTGAAGGTAAATGAATAGAGCTAGAAAAAAGAATCATGGTGCCTGAGGTAATCCAGATACCAAAAGACAGATCCTTTGTTTTCTCTTGTATGTGGATGTTGGGTTTTAAGCTTTCAATATAGGTGACACAGTCCAGATCATCACATGTTAACTATCATACAAGAGACCAAGGTAGGGACAATATCCCAAGGAAGAGGAACTAGAATTTGGTGTGGTGGGGATAGAGGGGAAAGAATAGGAGGATTACATAGGGATGGGTAAAAGAAAAAGAGATAAAAGAGAGAATACGGAAAGGGACTAAGGGGTATTTGAAAAACCACATGGAAAACTATTAAGGTAGAAACTTCTTAAAATTTATATGTATTGAAAGAATCTAAATGTAACCATCATAAAATGAACAAGAGAAGACACAATTATATATCTTGTGCCACCAAGTAAAACCTACAGTGCCAGGAATGGATTACATATTAAGTTATTGGCCAAAGGAGTTCCATGAAACCCCCAAACATGACAGACTACTGCCAACGCTATGTGTTATTCTCTACGAAACTATGGCAAGACCCTATTGTTAAGGATAGCACTTACTTATGTCATCAAGCATGGGTAGAGTTGAGCTGGTGCATAACGGAAGCCTCACTCCTACTGACTGACATTCCCAGTGCTGTAAGGTACTCTGCATGCTACTGGAAGAGAATGGGAGTTGTTAGTATCACCCAACTACAAAACCTCGGACCTACAATAGTGACCTGCCTACAAGATACAATAGTACCACAAATTTCATGGGAGCAACATACCAATTTTTAATTAGATTTAAGGTCCCATTCATGAAATGGAACCCATATCAGACAGTCCTAAAAGGGCAAAGAACCTGATAGATCAGGTTCTTGATCTTGGACCTCGAGATAAAATTAATAATATTCTGCTAAAGGAACATAGCAATTAAATGGTTTTCAATGACATACTCCTGTACCTCTACATCACTTCCTTGCACAACCCAGAGAAACTTCTTCTGGCAGTAGATTGAAATTAACACAGAAACCTACACATCTGGACAATTCTGTATCACTCAGTCCTAAATTGTATATCTTCATCAAACCTCTCTCACCATGGCTTAAGGAACTATGGAAAAAAAGGAGGTAGGAAAATTGTTAAGAGCCAGAGAGGATTGATGACATGAAGAAACAGTGTTTTCTAGATAGATCAGGGCTGGTTCACATATGGAGTCACGGAGATTGTGACAACATACACACAAGCTAAACAGTTCAGTGTAGAATGGGACTCAACACTGATAGGGAAGTGGACAGAGGTCCGGAGATTTCTTAACCAAGAGTGATCAGCAACCGGTACTCACTAGAAAAGTGCAACCCAGTGTTCTACAGAAGAGTTCCACTGAATATACCAATGACATTCCAAGGCGGATCCCATGCCCAGGAGAAGTTCGCCAAACTGAAACAAACTCAGCTGTGGTTTGTGGGTTTTGTTTTGCTTCACTCTGGTTTTGCATATTTTGTCTTACTATAAATTTGCTTGTTTATGTTGATTTTTGCTTTTGTGGGAATTGTTTTTCTTTCATCTTTGTTTCTTGATATAGTTTGTTTTGTTTTATTCATGAAAGATATGGAGAAAAGACTATAAAGATGGGTGGGCAGGAAGAATATGTGAGGTATTGGATGAGGTGAAGCACATGACTAAATTACACTGTGTGAAAAAATTAAATAAAATAAATATAACTTTCTGATCTACAGTTAAAAACATTCTAAAATTTAGTTTATTTATTCATTAACTATTCTTTTTTAATAATTATTTATTTAATATAAAAAATATATTTTTTCTCATTTTACATAACAATCCCAATTCCCACTCCCTCTCCTCTTCCTGCTTTCTCCACATCTCCCTCACCTCCATCCACTCCTCAGAGACAGTAAGGTCACACATAGGAAGCCAACAAAGTTTAGCATATTGCTTTGAGGCAAGACCAAGGCCCACCCCACTATATTCAGGCTGAGCAAGGTATCCCTTCAAAGAGAAAGCCAGTAGAAGCAGTAGAGGTAAATCTTGGTCCCACTGCCAGTGGTTCTGAAGTCTACCCCAGCCATACAACTGTCACCCACATTGAGAGGACCTAGTTTGGTCTCATGCTGGCTCCCCCTCTGTCAGGCCAGAGTTGGTGAGCTGTTTCAGTGGATATCTCCATTATTGTCTTGACCCTTTTGCTTGTATTCTTGTTCATCCCTCTCTTTGACTGGACTTTGGGAGCTCAGCCCACTGCTAATCCGTTTCCATCAGTTGCTAGATGAATGTTCTATGATGACACTTAAGAAAGTCATCAATCTGACTACAGGGTAAGGCCAGTTCACTTACTCCACATTTGCTGGAGTCATCTTTGTGGATTCCTTGGAATTACTCTAGTGCCAGGTTTCTCTCTGGCTCTATAATGACTTCCTCAATTGAGATATTTCTTTCCTTGCTGTCCCTCTCTGTCCTTTCCAATTTTGACTATCAGATTCCCTCAAGTTCTCCCCCCTCTTTCTTCCCTCCTTCTCCCCTTCTTCCCTCCCTTTTCTCCCACCCCAAAGCTCCCAATTTTCTTGGGAAATCTTGTCTGTTTCCCCTTCCCAGGGTGATCCATGTATGTTTCTCTTAGTGTTCTCCTTGTTACCTAGTGTCTCTAGGGTCTTGGACTATAGGCTGGTTATCCTTTGATTTATGTCTAATATCCACTTATGAGTGAGTACATACCATGCTTCTCTTTCTTGGTTTGGGTTATGCGATTCAGGTTGTTTTTTTTTCTTGCATGCAAATTGCAAGATGCCAATATATTTTTTTACCCCTGAGTCGTACTCCATTGTATAAATACACCATGTTATCTTTATCCATTCATTGGTGGTTGAGAGGTACATAGGTTGTTTACAGGTTCTGGCTATTACAAATAATGCTACTATAAACATAGTTGAGCAAATGTCCATGTAGTATGATTGAGCATTCTTTGTTTATATGACCAAGAGTGGTATTGCTGGGTCTTGGGGTAGGTTGATTCCCTATTTTCTGAGAAACTGCCATACTGATTTTCAAAGTAACTGGACAAGTTTGCACTCCCATCAGCACTGGAGGAGTGTTACCCTTACTTCTTTAAAATATAACTTTTCCTTAAATAAACCCAGCTTGCCACTATATTTGTACATATTTAAATCATTTTATTTCAAAGACAGAGTATAGAAATGTTACTAAAAGTTAGATTTCATAGTTTAGTTTCTCATAAGGAAATAGATATTATGATGTTCTAGATGAGTTTAATTGTCTCCTGATAAGTCTCAAAATTTATTAAAAATGCTGGAGACAATGTATTTTATAGGAAAATTTGGTATTTTGTTAAACCTATAATATTGGACTTACTTTTCTGTTAGAGAAACATAGCATTTTATGGCTCTTTCTTTCATTTCATTAATAATTAAGAAAGGTGAAGGAAGATAGAGAAAAGGGCCAGAAATGACCAAAGTGCCTCAAAGGTCAAGCAAAAATAGAGTGTCAAGCCAAGAAAGATCGAATGGCCTCCTTCCCAGGGGAGCATGCTTCTCTCCTCCAAGATCCATTCCCTTCCTTTCCCTTTGGATCTTCTAACTGCAGTAAAAAAATGTCATCTCTGATATTTTACAATAAAAAAAGTTCTGAAATATAATTTATGCCCTGTCATTTTTATAACAAAAGCAAATGAAAATATCGTGTATGTTTTTGAGGGCTTCTGTGTTCCAACATTTGGTAATAGTACCAGACTCTCTTATTCTATCCTATCATTTCTTGGATGTGGTGAACACTGCACAATGACAAAATAAAACCATGGAGAGATGGAGAAAGTTTCTTCACATACTCAAGTTCTATTTTCCTTGAGTTTACCTAGTGTGGTGGTATGAATAAGAATGGTCATCGGGGAGTGGAGCTGTTTTACAAGGTTAGAAGGAATAGTATGTGTGGCCTTGTTGTTGAAAGTGTGCCTCTGGGAAAGGCCTGGAAGTATCAGAAACCACTGGTGCGACAGGTCTAGTCTCTCTCTCTTTTCCTCCTTCCTGCAGGTCATAATGTAGGACTCTCATCTACTTATCCATGTCTGCCTGTATGCCACGACAATCTCTGCTATAATGATAACAACCTAATCTCTGAAACTCTAAGCAAGGCTTACAATTAAATGTTCTCTGTTTTAAGAGTTGTTATTTTCATTGTGTCTCTTTATAGCAATAGAAGAGTGACTAATATGTCTGATTCATCATCATCATCATCACCACCATCATTAACATGTGGAAATATGAGTATCTATAGGGTGTTTCTGCATGTGTGCATGTGTAAAAGTCTATTTGCCATGATACATATGTGGAAGTCAGAGGACAAATTTTAGGATTCCATTCTTTTCTTCCTTCTTGTGTATGCTCCAACGAGCCAGCCTGTGGGATAAGGCAGATTCTCCTGTCTCTGACTTCTCTGACTTGTAGGGATGAAAAGATCAAAGATGGAAGCCACTGCCTACTGCTCTTGTAGTGACTTCTGGGAATTGTGTTCCTGTTGTTACACTGTACGTACTTACACCCTGCACTCACTCACCAGGCTGCCCTACTTGAATTTGGCTCTGAACTCGCCCAAGTCTGGAAGCCTTGCGTAAATATTTACCATGTGTATGATGAGGTAAGCAGTTTTCACAGAAACAAAACTTGCATCACTACTTCAATAGCTGCCTATTGGAGTAGATAATTCAGTTGTGCACGCTGTGTGCCTTTAATGTGTCAAGGCAAAAAAAAAAGCACATAGATTCCACCTCAAAGGGAATAAAAGATAGTTTATTCTGGAATCAAATTAGAGTGACTATAGCCTGTGACACTGGTTCTGGTTACCCCAAGTTCCATGTCCCAACATGAAAGCAGTCTCATGAAATTTGCATTTTTACAGAACCAAGAAAGTCATAAATCAAGAAAAATTTAAAATACATTCTGGGTACATCTGAGAGGCAGTTACGGCAAGAATTTCCTAGAGGCTTCAGATGCTAATTGACTTTCTTACCTTTTACATTGGTGGAAACTAGTAGTTGGTTACGTTAATAGAATCCAAAAGTCCTTTTTTCTTTTAGTCATAGGATATCCAAAATAGAGGCAGACAAGGAATAGCTGTCTAGTGATGGGCTAAGATAAGGTAATTATCCGCTAGACCTGCAACGTCGCAGCCACTCCAGATCACTGCAGTTCTAGTCAAGAGCGTTTTCAGACACAACTTCTTCCAAGGAATCTTCTTCGCTAAGTAGCAGATAAAAGGCATGCATTGGTTTCTGTGTGTATCCTCCTGCCATCATGTAAAACTCCTATGACTCAAATACTGGGCTCCATACATACATGCAAACCAGGAGCAAATTCTGCCAACAATCCCTATGGATTTCCGGTAATATAGCACCACTGGCTTAAAAACAAAGAAGCCCTGAATTCTTTTAAAGTCAATTAGAAAGTGCTGTGAATTGACAAGGGGAGCAAAGATAGAAAGAGATTGAGAAAAACAAAGTCACGTTAAAGAGTCAAGACAAAGTGTCTGAAGCTAATCACTGTTTCGCTCTTTGCTAAATTAACATCAGTTACCTATTTATTCTGTCATTCAACAGTTATTTACAAGAAGCCTTCTTTGTGTCAGGCATGGGGTTCCATGTTTTAAATATGCCCTAGGAACATTTATATGGCAAGATGAAAAACGTCAAAGCTGCATCTCCAACAGACAAATTTCTTGATTTCATAGCAGCAGAAGGAAAACACAGCCACATCTGGAGCAACATCTTCTGCTTTCCCTTTAAGCTATGTTAGAAGAGTAATGAACAGATGCAGAGAACCCACAGCCACACCTTAGGCAGAGCTTGGGGAATCCTGCTGAAGAGAGGCAGGAAGGATTGTAGGAGCCAGAAGTATCATGAACATCATAAGAAAACCCACAGAATCAACTAACCTAGGCACATAGGAGCTCCAAGAGTCTCATCCAGCAACCACAGAGCCTGCATGGGACCCACCTAGGCCCTCTACATGTATGTGACAGTTGTGTAGCTAGATCTACTTGTGGATCTCCTAACAGTTGGAGCACGGGCTGTCCCTCATGTGTTGGCAGACTTTTGGGAACATATTTCTCATACTAGGTTACCGTGCCCAGCCTAAATACAAGGGGAGGAGCTCATTCCTACTTCAACTTGTCATGCTTGTTAATACCCATAGGAGGCCTGCCTCTTTCTGATAGAAACTGAGGAGGAGTTGATTGGGGTGCAGGGTACAGGCAGAGAGGAGGTAGGAGGGGGTAGGTAGGGAGGAAAGGAGGGAGGGAAAACTGTGGTCCAAATATTAAATAAATAAATTCAATTAAGAAAATTATTTAAAAAATCCCAATATACAAACATCTAAAGCTTTCTTAATTATGATAATTACTATATACTCATTGCTGTGGAGTATGGGGCTCTTTGCTGATGTTGACACCTGGCCATAAAATATGTATTTACAGCAAAAGGACTCCTAGTACAGTCTTTACTAATAAAGAAGTGAGAAGCTGCAGCCCTTGTTAGAAGTCTGCCATAGCTCACGTACAGTGCCAAAAAGGAGACTCAAATCCCTTTAATGCTGGAATGAATCCCATGTAAATCCAGAAGGAAAAATCAAAGTTCTCTCTTCTTAATAATGACCCACCTGTCTCTTCCCAGTTCCAACAGCTATCTCAGAGCAATTTCTGCAGGTACAGGGATAAATTTAGAGGCTTTGCTTTCCTAATTTTCCTCTAAATCCCTTCTGAATATCTCTTCTCTCTTTGGATGGTTATACCAGCAACTTTTCAGGGAGTAAAGTCAAGCAAAATCAAGTCAAAACTCTTGGCTTCTTTCTCCTTGCTTTTCTCCTAAGCTTTACCACCTTAAAAAAAAAAAATCAGTAACAGAATAATGAAAGAGATATCTTGATGGGTGGTATTTTGGAATTAGGTAAAAACCTGGTGCCAGGGAAGTTCCCAGGAATCCACAAGGATGACCCCAGCTAAGTCTCCTAATAATAGTGGAGAGGGTGACTGAACTGGCTTTCTGAAATCAGATTGGTGACTATCCTAGTTGTCATCAGAGAACATACATCCAGTAACTGCTGGAAACAGATGCAGAGAACCACATCCAAGCTGTGGGAATTCTGTAGAAGAGGAAGGATTGTAAGGCAGGGATGTCAAAGTCATGACAGGCAACTCAGAGACATCTAACCCGAGCTCCTGGGACTTCACTGATTCTACAAGCAAGGAAGCAACATAAGCCCTCCACAACTGTTTGACAGTTTTGTAGCTTTGTCTGAGGGGCTCCTAGCATTGGAATCAGGACCTTTCTGTTGCTCTAGATCTACCCTCTCAACCCCCCACATTGGGTTGCCTTGCCCAACCATGATGCAGGGGGAGGAGCTTGGTCCTGCCTCAAGTTGATATGTTGACTCCAGTGGGAGGCCTGCCCCTTTCTGAATAGAGAAAGAGAGGGGTGGGGAGAGTATAGAATGGAGATGGGAAGAGAGAAAGGGTGGAAAGAAGGAAAGGGAAACTGTGGTCACTATGTAAAATAAGTGAAATAATTTAATAAAAAAAACAGACAAACAAAAAAATTAGTCAAAATAATACATTTAACTAGTCATTTTCTAATTATTTTTCAATGCTGGTAAGGAATAGAACCTGACTGTGGAACAGAGCTTCATCATGATAGATAGATAGATAGATAGATAGATAGATAGATAGATAGATAGATAGATAGATAGATAGATAGATGAGATATGTGTGTGTACACATATATGTATTATGATATAATTATATTATATTCAATCCTTATTACTATTTTCTTTCATTATGGTAGCTAAGGAAAGACTGGAAATTGTGGAATTAACCATGGTGGTGTCATTCAGCTCAGCCTTTCAGATGTAAGACTTTCGACCTTGTCCACCAAAACTCTCATTGTTGCCATCCAACCAGGAAGATGCTCTTGCAAATGGCCTGAAAAGCTGTTCTAGAGATGGAAAGTAATGATATTATGTGTGTTTTAAAAGACATTTTTTTTTGCTCACCTAAAATGCTTGGTGCTAGCATTGGGAGTATGGTCATGAAAGACCATTTCTGTCTCATATATGGTAGAAGAAAAATAGCAAATCTAATACAGTCAAATCCAATGGAGCAGAAAGTTGTAAGAAATCTGATTGTCTTCCTGTAATGCTGTTTCTAGGGGGCTGATGAAGACCTCTCAGGGAGTAGATGTCGAGGGTGTCTCCTCCCTCCACAGGGCTGAAGGAACAGCAAGCTGACTTTCTTTCTTTTTGCCCTTGGTTTCTCTTGTTTTTCAGGTCTATTCCCAAATAATTCTTTTGTGGTTTCACAAATATGCTCTGAGTGAAATAGCCTTACTATTTTTGTCCTTTGAGGAAATAACTCTCCCAGAAAACGTCTATGTTTGAGGCCGTGAAACTGGGAACATCTGCATTTAGACTAAAGAAGATTGAGTCAAAGCTATGGAAATAAGAACACAAAAGAAAGGTATAAGCTAGCCCACCTCCACTTGAGACCCACACTTACATCTCAGGATGTCAAATTATAACCCCTCTTCTTTGACCCAATGATTTTTTTTTTTTTTTTTTTTTTTTTTTTTTTTTTTTTTTTTTTTTTTTGGTTTTTCGAGACAGGGTTTCCCTGCAGCCTTTTAGAGCCTGTCCTGGAACTAGCTCTTGTAGACCAGGCTGGCCTCGAACTCACAGAGATCCGCCTGCCTCTGCCTCCCGAGTGCTGGGATTAAAGGCGTGCGCCACCACCGCCCGGCCCAATGATTTTTTTTTAAAAAAAAATATTGTTGAACACAATTTCGTTGTTCTGTCTCTAGAAGGTAAAATTCCAAGTTTATAATTATGGGATTCTGTACTTGAGTACAACTCCATTATATCCGGTTTTCACTGTAACACCCCATAAAATCATACAATGAGAAATTAATTTAATATTATCTCTGAGAAAAAAATCTGTCCTGTGTGTATGGGATGTGTATGTGTGTGTGTATGTGTGTGTGTGTGTATGTGTGTGTGTGTGCACGCTCTCTGTCAATGTCTCTGTCTCTGTCTCTCTCTCTCTCTCTCTCTCTCTGTGTGTGTGTGTGTGTGTGTGTGTGTGTGTGGTGTGGTGTAGGTATAAGGACAGACCAGCAGGTAGACAGATAATCAGAGTAACATCATGGACTTTTCAGTTTTAGATGCACCAGTTTTCCATGTGAAATAATTCAGACTAGAAACTGTCATTATTTTGCCTTCTAGAATAATTCCTTGGTTCAACTATTTATTGATTTTTTGTTCCTCTTAGGGTCCTCTTTTTTTCTTTTTAAATAATTTATTCATATTCATTTTGTTTGTGCTGGCATTTTTTGTTTGTTTTTTTATTGTCTTGTTTTGGTTTTTGAGACAGGATTTCTCTGTAGCTTTGGAGCCTGTTCTGGAATTAGCTCTTGTAGATCAGGCTGGCCTCGAACTCACAGAGATCCACCTGCGTCTGCCTCCCAAATGCTGGAATTAAAGGTTTACACCACTACTGCCCAGCTTTGTGCTGGTATTTTGCCTGCATGTATGTCTGCGTGTCAGTTTCAGATCTCCTTGGAGTTTTAGACATTTGTTAGTTGCCATGTGGGTGCTGAGAATTGAAACCAGGTCCTCTGGAAGAAGAGCTAGTGCTCTTAACCCCTGAATCATGTCTTTAGCCCCCCTTTTGAGCTTCTGAATTGAGGTTCAAAAAGTTTATCTGCTTTTGACATTAAACAACATTGTTTCTTACTCTACCTTCTATTCAAATTCTCAACTTACTACACCAGTGTCTTGATGGGTCATGTTCAGGAGTCCATTTCTGGAAAGTATAGATGATTCTAGAAAAAGGTTTTTTGTATCATTGGCACCAACACTCATTGAGAGGCCATATTTTATGTCTAAGTAGAATTTAGAACTCTATGGGCATGGCATTTGATACATGTGAACAAAGATAATAAAGCTTTATTTTCTCACGATGCTGGCACATCAAGTGATGCTTTGATGGAATCTCCTACCACGGAAGGACATTATGCTGGATCATTCTATCCCCCTGGAATTAAACTTCTCTTGGCCAGCACAACATTCTAGACAGAAATCTGGTTGAATCCTTTTTGTTGATCTTGATTTCCCTTTTCTCCTTATCAAACTGTGACACCAGAGAAAAATGAACATGCTACCATTTAAATAAATTAAAACTAACTTTTTACTTAATATTTCCTAACAATTATTTCAAAAATTGGTGTTCCTCAGAGATTAAAAACCTTAACAAGTTTGTTTTCCGTAATTTTTATTTCAAGCACTTTCGAAGACTCCTCTCTGATTTATGAACATTCATTCATACACACACACACACACACACACACACATACACACACACACACACATACACACACACCACAAACATTTTATTAGGAAAATCTAAAATTTCCTACATGTGATGGGCATGCATCCTTCTAGTCTCCTCCTCCCTGAGCCTTACTAGTTCCCTATATATTTAAGTACATTTGAACATGAACCTCTGTGTCTAGATATTTTTTGATTCTATGTACAGAGAAGGTCTAGAGATCTTGTTCCTGAGAACAAAATAGAAAGTGTATTATATTTTAAGTTCAGATATTCCAAATATAGAAGCTGCTACCATTTTCATAAAAATCACAGAATAAAACTTTAGTGTGTTGCAGAAAATAGGATCATTTTTGTTTTCCTCTGAAGCAGACACAGTTTCCTACAGAGAAAGCACCTTCATGTTAATAGCGTAACTTTGACCCTACTCTTTCAATATACTAACCTTGACCTTACTTCTAGAGAATCTGTGATTTTGACTTCAGTCTGAATCCTGGGCAAGTGAAGTATTTCACAAATAAATTATCTCCAAATATGATTGACAGCTATTACTCTGACAGGCTAGGCAACATTACTAAACTACATGTAACCATCAATGCACTTGCATATTCAGTAGACTTCCTCTTGGCTCTGCCTTTGAAGTCTATTTTCTTATGAGATATGATTGTACCCATGCTTATTTTTGTATATTTCAGGAGCTTTAACTGTGTTTAGTTCTCTGTGTACCTCATCCATTTTCTTTTTCTGTCCTAAAACCATTGTCCTTTGACTGTTAAATTATGGTTAACGGTAGAGAAGACAGAAATAGACAAAATAACTGTCACTTGTTCCTTTGTCTCTTGGCAGCTTGCTGTGCTATAAATGTATTCAATCTAGACCAAATTAGGGAGAAAAAACTCAATTTAATAGCTATCAATCATAGCCAGCATGTTGGCAGAGGAAGAAAATACAAAAGGTGGTTCTATTTCAGAAGATTCTCTTAGAAAAACATAGTGAGGCATTAGACGCACATTCTCCTTATAGGGTACCTCCCCATCACTCAACCATGTTTCAATAACTTTGAAACTATTTTGTGTGCACTGTTATGACACCATGCTTATATCAAAGAGCGGTTGAGTGACAAGTCAGCTAAAATATTTAGTAAGAATTAATTACAGTGGAATTTCTTAGTAGGGAGCAGAGTCACTTGATATGAAATTCAAACCCTAATTAGATAAATCCTCCCTATGTATATCTAAGTTGATGCATTTCTAGTGCACATGGCTGTGCCTTCCAGTCCTCTTATAGTCACATTGTCATTCCAGGTTATCAGTCATACCTTTCCTGCAGTGTTTTATGGAAATGCCTGAAACAGAAGAGTTCAGTGGCTTATTGACCCTGCATTGTTCGATACTATCACCTTCTATCTTTCTTACTCATCTCTTCTTTCTTCCCTCCATTCCAGAATATTTTTGTTCTGATTTTTCTTTCCAAAAAATGTACTCCAATCCAGATTAGGTCTCTGTGTATATGTGTTGTAAGAATACTTGACACTATAGCTACTGTCTTAAACTCCAAATGCATAATACTTTTATATGTGATGTTGTTCATTATAGGTACAATAAGGCATAATAGATTTAAAGAATTTGTTCCCCTTATTTAACTACAATTATGTACTCTTGATTATTACTTTCCCATTTTTTCTCCTCTAATCCTGACAATCATTGACAATACTTTGTTTCTATACATTAGAATCCCTTGGGAAATCCATATAAGTACAATCAAGCAAAATTTCTCTCTCTGTGTGTGTGGCTCTCTCTCTTTTTCTCTCTGTTTGTATGTCTTTGTCTCTCTGTCTAATTCTTAGGCACTGTGTCCTAAGGAGTAATATTGTTATAAATGCTATGACAGCTTTATTATATTATTTTTTCTTTATTTTTATCGTTCTTTGACAATGCAATTTCATGCTTATATATGCATTTGTATATATGTATATATATACCATATATGTGATACACTTCTCTTTCTCCCTCTCTCTCTCTCTCTCTCTCTCTCTCTCTCTCTCTCTCTCACGCACGCATGCACGCACACACACACACACACACACACTTATTTAAGATGAATCTTAGTCCTCTTACTTACTATGTCCCTTACCACCCCTCCTCTGCCAATGAAACTTTTTATTTCCCAACAAGTCCCCTTTCCATATGCATGGCTTATTCTGTCTGTGTGATACACTGGGTCTACCTAGAATTATCTGTATGAACATGGATAGGGAGTTATGTAATAGAATATGTTAAACTTATCAGGGTTTACACCAATAAAGAAAATTGTCTTATGTTTTTTTTTACTGTGACACAAATCCATGACCACATCAATGGGGTGCATGTATGTGTGTGTCTCGGGCTGGGGAGTGGGGAGATAGAGAGAAATTGGCCTGCTTAATTGACCTAGATTATTGCCAGATAAGAATATATACATATACATATATAGTGAATATATGTTGCTATGGGGTAAGGACATCTGGGAATAGAAAACAGAATTAAATTTCTGGCATGTTTTCTCCTTCTCCTTTTAGACCTACTGTACTATCTTTTTAATTTTTTTTATTAAAAATTTCTGCCTCCTCCCAGCCTCCCATTTCCCTCCCTCTCTCCCCACTCTCCTCCCCCTCCCTCTCCAGTCCTAAGAGTAGTAAGGGTTCCCTGCCCTGTGGGAAGTCCACGGTCCTCCTCACTCCATCCAGGTCTAGGTAGGTGAGCATCCAAACAGGCTAGGCCCCTCTAAAGCCAGTACATGCAGTAGGATCAAAACCCAGTGCCATTATTTAGGGTTGGCAAGAGACTTGACTCTAGAGGGGTTCCCTGGTGTCCAGGGAGATATCCCTAGCTAGTTACTTGGGCAGCTGAGGAGAGGGATCCTGAAATGGCCTTATTCTATAGCCATACTGATGAATATCTTTCATATCACCATAGAAGCTTCATCTGGCGATGGATGGAGATAGAGACAGAGCCCCACACTGGAGCACTGGACTGAGCTCCCAAGGTCCAAATGAGGAGCAGAAGGAGGGAGAACATGAGCAAGGAAGTCAGGACTGCGAGGAGTGCACCCACCCACTGAGATGGTGGGGCTGATCTAATGGGAGCTCACCAAGGCCAGCTGGACTGGGACTGAAAAAGCATGGGATAAAACTGGACTCCCTGAACATGGCGGAAAATGAGGGCTGCTGAGAAACCAAGGACAATGGCACTGGGTTTTGATCCTACTGTACTATATTAGTCCTACTCTGGGCTACAGTGTGCATTGATTTTTTATCCATCGTTTTGTTGTCATTGTTATGAATGATTATGTTGGGACTGAGTCCTGGCATTCAGCTGCTCTTCCCTCATAGAACCATCTAATTAAAGTTACTAGAAGCTGTGCCTAGCTTAGAGGATCAGAGGATGGGATTTTCACCTGTTGGCCATTGACTACAGTGTATTTAAGCCTACATGGTGCTAATAAAGAAGGGCTTTGGTATCAATGTTTGAAGGTCTGTGTGTCGGTCTGTCTCTGCGTGTTTATTCTCAACCTCCAGCCCCTTTTCTGAAGCTTGCGAACTGGGGTCTAGCGCGTAGAGCACAGATAGGGGCCACGGTGCGCGGCATGATTAGGTTCACTTCTGTGTGGAATTTTCTTGTGAAGTTACTTAGAAGTGCTTTGTGAATATCTGAAGTTGAAAATTTGAATTGAGATTAATGACCTGGCAATGCTAATCCTTGCATGGGCAGCCCGTATATGGTGGTTCTGTTGAACTTGTCCATATTGTGTTTCATGGTCTAAGTTGATGAGGATAACTGACCAGGTCCCTTCCTCAAGAGGGCACCAGATCTCATTACTGAGAGTTTGTTTATATCTACCATGACAAAACTGACATTATTTTGGAGATGTAGAAATTGTTCAAAAACCTGAGTTAGTAAATGTAATAAAGCATGTATAAGTAGATTGAAAGAGAAAAGTTAAATGATTATTTCAATAGATGTACAAAACTCTTCTAACAAATTCTCACCTGCCTTCAGGATGAAGACAGAGTAGGACTCCTTTACTGTAGCAGCTATTGTTGGACTGGTATCAGGGTCTGCTGTAAGACAGCCAAAGTGCTGTTTAGAACTGTGCTTCGGTCCCACACTTTGATGTTAGCTGTTACAGTACTGCTGGTAGCCTTGGTGGCACTGCCTAGTGGACTAATCTATAAGAGGCCTAGCAGCACGGCTTTTGTAAATTTCCTGGAAGAAATCTGTGATCCTAAGTAGCAATAGACTGTGAGAGTCAACTGGAAGGATTCTAAGAATAGAATTTAATTAAAATTAACCTGGCTGGGAGGTGAGACTTGAATCTAGATTCTAGGTACCGCCCCTATTTTACCTTAACAGAACACAAGGAGGACATCAGTCCAGGTTACAGGACATTCAGAGTCCTCCCTAAGTTTGGTATGATGACAGGATGTCATGGATTGACAGGGTTGACAGAGGAGCCTCTTGAGAAGGGATGAAACATGTACAGCCCTGCTTTTTAAAGAATGAATACTATTTTACTGATAGTACATATTACAACCTCCTAATTCCTTCATTTGTTGATGAGCATTTAGATTATTCTTATTAATTGATTGTTGCCAGTAACTGTGCAAGACACAAAGGAATATTAGCTCCTCCAGATCGTAATCTCTGTTCCTTTGAGTAGACATATAGAAGAGCTAGCTCTAGGTTATGTGATGAATCTGGTTTTATTTTCTTGAGGAAATTTGCTGTTTTCTATGGTTTCCAGGCCATTTCACATTCCTACCATGAGGGCACACATCTTCCAGTTTCTTCAGTTCCTTATCATCCTCACCAGCATTTGCTGTTTTCCCTCATTGCAATAAAAAGCTTGTTTTGTGTATGTGTGTACATGCAACATTACATGCCTGTAGCAGTGCAAAAACAGTTATCTAAGGTGAGTTCTTTCTTTCACTGGGGGATCTAAGTACTGAACTGAGGTTGTGAGGCATGTACAGCAAACCTGGTAACTTGCTGAGCTTTGTTCTTGCCAGTTGTTCCTTTATTCCCCTTTCACCGTCCATCCTAATGGATGCAAAGTAAGATGTCACCGTGGTTTTGATTTACATTTTACTGATGATTAGTGCAATATATTCTTTTCATCTCTCTTTTCGACTTTACATTTAATATCACCTTTCTCAGAACAAGTGAGTCCTTTAAGACATGCATGTGTGTCCTTTACCACCTTTGACTGTCATTCTCTTGGTGTGTCTTAGTTACCCTACTTAACACCCAATCTTTCCCCCTGTAGCTTTTCCTGCTCGACATTCTTGACTTCCCTATAGAAATTACCACATCTACTCTCCAGTATATGTTTTATATGTATTTTATTTACAGTTTGAATTCCTCTGCTAGGATAGAAGGGTATAGATTCACATTTATATACTGTAACTTACACTAGTGACCTACATAAAGCAGTAACAGGAAAAGCACTTGCTGAATAAAGGTGAATGGAAGTGATCTATTCTAAAGGAACTGTAAATACTTTCAAAAGGTATTTAAATATAATGGGATGGGCATAAAGGTTACTTGAGCCAGAGATTAATAACTGAATGATACATAGACTGAACCACTGCAGACATAGATTTATTCATCTATGTACTGATGTTCCTACGAAGACTAAGCGTTAGTACATAAGACTCTAAGGAGATACTAAAGAAGAGGTTCTAATCTTTGTTCTCACCAGAGATACAGACGATGAAATAGTCACAGCAGTATAATGCTTTCATAGTTCGAGTGCTGTGTGACTATAGTTCTCGGAAAGAAATAAAGGGTCAATAAGCTGCCCTGCCTGTAGCAATTTGAGAAGGCTTCACAAATTGAATTATATTTTATCTAAGTTTTTGTTCAAGGCACTTTCCATTACAAACAATGGGAAATCCAACTTACTTAGGCTTACACAATTAAAAGAACACATTAGCTCACATATTAAAATCATCCAGAGGTGGAGCAGATATGAGGGTTAGAGATACAGATGCATAGTCATCATGAACATCTTAAGCCTTGGCTGCTCCATGCGGCAGCTGCATCCTGCGGCTGCCTCCTCTCACATATTGAACATGGCTGCATCAGTACCACTTCTCACATCTACTAACTTGCTCTCATACCGTCTATATTAAGAAATAAATTTCCTCTGACTAGTGAGTAAAATACTGTTTATCCTGCCTGGATGACCCTAGGTCACTTCCCAACTGTTACTTTAACAAAAGAAAAAATATCATGAGATAATTTTGATGTAGATGTGGGTCATTCTCCTAGTACCATGGACTGTACTGGAAAAAGAAGGATAAAACTATGTTTTCTGGTTTAAAATTGTAAATGTGTGCATCTGAAGCAATATGTGATGCCTTCCTTCAGTTTCTATTTAATGTCAAAGAAGTGACATAAATAGGAAAGATGCCAAGGAATGTTTGATGGACTAGCAATATAACATATCCCCAAGCCTTAAAAAATGAGTAGGAAATATTATGGATATAACAAAAAATGAGACACCATGGGAAAAGAAAAAAAAACATGACCCCACAGCTATAAAGAAATTGCACTTAACAAGCCCAGGGAGGGTTTAGAAATAAGATTCATGATGAGGTTGTAGCAAATTGAAATGATTCATCAATGGTAGGAAGAATTGGAGTGAATCTGAGAATGACTTAAAGCTTGCAATATTTTTCAATCAACTAAAAAGATAAAAGGAGTTGATTGATAGTAACCACCTTAGTATGAAGGTTTTCACAGACAAATAGTTTTTATCCCTGCTTTCTAAAAGGTGTGCAAATGTGCAAATGTACTTAGTCAAGGTATCAATAAATCTAGAGTTTTTTATTATTAAGCCATGCATCAGGAAGATACACACACACACACACACACACACACACACACACACACACATATATATATGTACACATATATGTGATATATATCAGATAAAGCTCTGGGAGGCTATTTGTGTAGAAAAATCCTTCAAATTAAAGGCTAGAGACCAGAGGAACCTTGGGGAATGAATCTGTTTGGAAAGAAACAGGATGATTTCGAAAGATGAGCAAACTTTAGTCTGAAGGTTACCTCAGAAAGTAACCTAAGAAGGAGCAGAAGGATATATACTGTAGAATAGAACTACAGAAGAATTAAAAGACAGCTTAGAGAAGAGGGAAAATTTTTGTTAGATATTTGGAAAAAGAGATTGGTATTTGGAACATATAAAATATTTAATGGAAAGGTAGAATTCAGTCTTTTTAACAAGTAGGCAAATGATTTAAATTTACCTTTTCCAAAAAAAGAAATACAAATAACCAAAATACATATTAAATAACTCAACATCATTTATGGTGAGAGGCATTCATAGCAAAATCATTGTGCTGGAATGCCTCATAAAACAAGTTTCAAATGTTGAGGACAGGGAGTGGGGGAAAGGGTATGGAGATTTCTACAGAAAACAAAAATAAAAACAAGATAAGTTATAAAAACAATATAACATTCAGATTATGTTGATGTCCTTGAACTGGAAGTCAGGCTAATTTCCATTGTTCATGATGCTTTAAGAGGCTATGCTGATGTCCATGGTCCATGTTGCTATTGGATATCATGTTGATGTCCATGGTCTGTGTTGCCACCAGAGGTCATGCTGATGTTCCTGATTTATGCTCTTTAGAGAGCACAGGTTGATGTTTGTGATCCCAGCTACTGACAGAAAGAATGCTGAAGTCTAAGATCCATCCATGCTACTTCAGAAAGCCATATAGAAATCTGTGGTCTGTGCTATTGCTGGCTCCTATGGCCAGGGAATCTTCTTTTCCAGTGATATTTGTGACCGAAGGCTCATACTGAGAATGAGAGACATAGAATACTTCTATGATGACCCCTTCCCGACTAAAGAGAAAGAAACAGTCCAAACTGGAAACTCTTGAAGTGAATCCTTAAAAACCATGATAAAGATGATGAAGGGTAGTGCAGTAGAATGCTGCTTGTTTTTTCCTGGCTGCTCAGCCCCAAAATAACCACACAGAAACTGTATTAATTAACTCACTGCTTGGCCCATTAGCTCTAGCTTCTTATTGAATAACTCTTACATCTTAATTTAACGAATTCCCATTAATCTGTGTATTGCCACATGCCTGTGATTTACTGGCAAGGTTCTGGCCAGTGTCTATCTCTGGTGTAGATACATGGCTTCTCTTGACTCCGCCTTCTCTCTCAGCATTCAGTTTAGTTTTCCCTACCTACCTCTGTTCTGTCCTGCTATAGGTCTGAAGCAGTTTCTTATTAATCAGTGGTAATCACAACATGCAGACGGGATTCCCACATCAGGGTAGCTCTTCACAGTTGATGGTTTCTAGCTGAGAGTGCAGTCAGGGGTGTGGGTGTCAATTTTCTTTAAGGGGCTATTCACTTTGAGTTTGACCCAATGAGTATATGCCAACACAAATTAAACCTGGTAGGTTCTTTGTTTGTTTTGCTTTTTTTTTTCTGGGATAGTTAGGGTACAAGCGTGGGAGGGTGAACCTGGTAGGAATGGGAAGTGAATATGATCAGAATGTATATAATATGGTGGGTAAATAATGATATATGAAGCTGGGTGTTAGTAATGCAAGCCTTTAATTCCAACCCTCAGTAGACTGAGGCAGCCAGATCTCTGTGAGTTCAAGGCCAGCCTTGTTTATAAGAGCTAGTTCCAGGACAGGATCCAAATGTACAGAGAAACCCTGTCTCAAAGAAGCAAAAACAAAACAACAAAAAAAGATATATGAAATCCACTTCTAGGGGTGTTTCCAAAATAAATGAAACTAGCCTATTAATTTGAAAGTATCTACTGAAGTATATTTCAAATAGTATTGGCATGAAAAATGAAGTCTTTAACAATATGTATAAATCAGTTACTAAATTTGATCATATGTTGAATAGTATATTGAAATATCAAACTGCATATACAAAATATATATAACTACTTTGCACTAATTAAAATTAAAATTAGTTTTATTAAATGTATAAAGTTTATAAATTTTGTGAAATGATGTCAGTTTTTTATGTAAAAACCTGGACAGGACTATAATTATATAAATATGTAAATAAATGAATAAGGAAATGGTAGACTAGAGGAGTTAGTATTGTGAATCCATCTTCTAGGTAACTTGCTGTTTCTCTTTGACTCTAGTTCAACACCTGTTATAACAGTGTCAGCATCCATTTCTGAATGAATAGAAATGGAGGTGACAACACACTTAAGCACTGAAGCAAATCATGAACTGAGTGTTTCATTCTTTGTAGTTCTATGTAAACTACCTTATGAGAATTTCAGTTTGTTTCTTCATTTTTTTTTTTGGATGGGCAAAATAGCAAAAGGTAAATCATGTTGAAGATAAGTGAATTGAAAAGTAATTTTACCTTCTTAATAAAAAAATAAAAAGGAGGAAAATTGTAAGGAAATACTGTATTTTTGCAATACTTTAGAGTAGCAGTTTTACAGTAACAAGAACTGAAGAAAGTTTTTTCTTATCTTTAGCTATAATTTGAAAATGCCAATGATGATGATGTTTATTTACAATCCATAACATTAAGATTAATCAGACATGTTAGGGGAATTACTCAATGATAAAGGGTTTTTCCAGCACGCAAGAGGCTCTGGTTTAATCCTTAGTACCATAAAGGCAAACGACAGCAAACAAGCAAAGAAACAAAAACCACCACCACCATCAACAACAACAACAACAAAAAAACAAGCAAATATGATTAGAGAAAAGCTTATCCATAGATTTTCCATAATGTTTTATATCAGGATATAAGGAGAGTAAACTAGCCCTCAAATATTAATAAGTTCTAGTCATTCCTGGAAAGTTTCAGCTGCTTTTTAGTAAATTTCAGTAAACAAGTGCATCTATACTAATATCCAAGTCCTCCTTCTACTAACATATCCTAACCCTTCTCTAGCCTCAGTGAATCCAGTTTTAAATCTCAATAATATTACTTTATCTTTTGTTTTTATTCTGAACTCCTCCTATGTTTTTTTCCTTAAGACAGCACTGATCCCTATGACATTGAATCTCAAAAATGTACTGTCACCTTCCAGTGAGTAATTCTTGATATTTGTAGATTTTATCTCCCTATTTCTCTTCTTCCCCTGCCTTTGCCCTTCTCCAGGTCCCTCTACTCTGGGAGACTAAAATAGACCCAGCCACCTTTCAGTGTCCCGTGTCCCTTGGGCATGTGATAACTTTGTCAATGCTGGCAGACTATTACAGCTAAGATGGCGACCTCAGAGTGCCATTTCCCACTCAGTTACCACAAGATGTGTGAATGCTCAGGAGACAAATACATTTGTAATTTACTGGTGCATGTATACATTTATATAATTAATGTGAATTATAACTCACAGTACCCTGTAGGTAAGGAATTCAGAAGTAGCCTATGCCAGTGTGATGCATATGACTCAATGTCATTTGCAGAACTGGAAATAAGATACAGGTTCAGGTTCCTGTTTCCTAAAGTTAACTTACCTCCATGGATGCATATTCAAAATTTACTCCCTGACATGCAATTGGGGCTGATTTCCCCTTCCTCTCATGTGGACTTCTTCAGTGATGCTTAGCATTGTTACAACTTAAAAGCTGGCTTCATCCAAAGACAAGTTTATACAAGGATCTTAGCCAAGCAGAAGCAATAGCCTTTTGACGACCTTGCAATTCATATAACATAGGTTGTGCTAACTCTGGTTAGAAAGGCATCATTAAATTCAACCTATGTTGGAGGAGAGGAGAACTCAACATCACCTTTGAAAGGGAGAGCTGTCAAAGAATTCACAGACCTATTTTAAAACCACTACACCTTAATTACAACTTCCAGTAACATGCTCGGTGTAATTTCCTACAGTTTCCAGTACCTTGTTGGTTAAAATACCTCTAATTTTAAGGAGAAGATCTTGCTATTGATTTGAACAGTGTAAGAACAGTATTTCCTCCAGTGTTTCCAGATTCTTTGCATTCTGCAGTATATTTAGTTTGCTTTTGTAGAAGTATCATCAACTAAAATGATCACAAACTTTGATATTTTTGCTTCTCTTTGATTCTCAAAATATGCTCCTCATCAGTTGGATGGATCTCATTGTTCAGGTTTCATTTTCAGCACTGATTCTGTTGATTTCTGAGGCTGTGCCACTTTGCTCTGCTCCGACATTCTAAACATTCAGTGTTTATGACAGGTACAGTCAAGTCTGACCTAATCAAAGAATTCACTGAAACTCCTAATCTGCACAGTGTATTTCTCAGTTTTTTTATTTTTATTTTTATTTTTTGCTAATAGCCTGATACTATGAGGTGCTACCTTATAAAGTGGAATATTTAGGCTCAGATCTCTGGAGATCCAAGATTGAGGCCTCATACCCCATGATGAGAAAGTCCTAAGGCCATGCAAGGTGTCATGTGGTGAGTGCTAGGAAGGCTGTATATGTGTGTGTGCTTCTTCTGGTCCCGTTGACTTAATTATTATGCCGCTGGAATTCAGACCTGCTGTAGCGATCTAGTTCTGTCCATCTGCCAAAGACTGCATTCTGAATGTTTCCTCCTTCTCATTGCTCACAACAGCAATTAAACATCAACAGGAATTTCAGAAAAGAATCAACATGTTAAAACATAGCACACCCTTTTCTCAGGTCAGAGTCACACACACAGGACTTCTACATGACTTTATTTAGCTTAGGAGAGTTTTAAACACACCTTTATCTAACTGTTCCTATTCATAGAAAGTACCTATCAAGGCCTGATATAATGCTACATACATTTAACTAAGTTTCTTCAACAGATCGTTGTAGAAATAGTTATCCTGTTTGCTTAAGATTAGAATTTACAAGTTGGCTGCTGCCTCTAAAAGAATCTAATTTTGAGTGCTAGCATATCATAATTGTTGGTTCCCATTGAACAGCTGATTAAATTAAGAAATGTCTAAACAACAGTGCTGAAAGTGTGTGTGTGTGGCTGGTACTGTTAACCCATCAACACACATGTCAGGGGCAGGCATGTGCCCTAGTTCAGAATTATGTTTACACCAACATATTGATTTTACCATCATCCTAATCAGCGATGTCTCCTCTAGGTAACGTGGGATTCCTCTCTGTATGCTGTGAATATTATTGGTTAATAAAGAAACTGTCTTGAGCCCATTGTCAAGTTGTGACAATGCTAGGGCAGAACTTAGGTAGGCGGGGTAAACTAAACTGAATGCTGGGTGAAAGGAAGCAGAGTCAGAGAGAAGCCATGGAGCCCCACCGGAGCCAGATGGAACTTTGCCTGTAAACTACTGTCACATGGTGATGCACAGATTAATGGAGATGGGTTAAATTAATATGTAAGAGTAAGCCAATAGAAAGCTAGAGCTAATTGACCATCAGTGGTTTAAATAATACAATTTCTGTGTGATTATTTTGGGGCTATGCAGCCCTCCGCCAACATATGATGTTCAGTGCTTAATCCCAAATGGGACATTTAAATCACCCTTTCTCAGGCTCAGAGAAGGCAGAAACTATGTAATAACAAGACAGGAAGGGCTGAAAACTGTTAACTTTCCTGGTATGTTAACAATAAAGGAGAGGGCAGGATTGAGTAAAGAGAGTGTACTATATAAACCTATGAAAAATTGTTGAAGAATATATTTATTAAACAGAATATGGCTAAAGACTTCATTGAGGCTTATCTTTGGCCATGTTTCTGTGGGAATTTACAAAGAGGAGACTGACTGAGGGGAAGTATGTATCCTAAATGTGAGAGACACCCCGCAGTGAAAATGAGGTCACTGACTAAATAAAAAGTGAAGCATGAGAAAGTCAGTTAAGTTCTGACATTACCCCACTTCTCCTCGCTGGTCTTACAGGAAGTGAGCAGCTGGCCACATGCTTCTGCCTCCATAGGTGAGCTCGTTCAATGCCATGATGGCTTTCCATGATGAGTGCATATTCCTTCAAACGTTGAGCCAAAATAAAGCTTTCTTCCCTACTGTGGCTCCTGTCAGGTTTCAGTGGCAAGAAAGAGAAAGGCTAAGATGCAAACACTGTGGTAAAGTAATTTAGCAATTATAACTTTTCTCAACAAATGTTCGGTGCTTGTATTGCATTGAAGCAATTGCACAGAGAGCAACTTGTTTACAGTGAACACAGCAAAGCCTTCCCAGTGCTCCTTGATTCATGAAGTGCTACTAGATCCAGAGACATTCTGAAGTCCCTATTGTTTCCCTTTTCTGTCATTAAAATATATGCTAAATAAATCTTAAGTGATGCTGTTTTACCAATAAAAGATACTTTCCTTTGGTTTAAAAAGAATGCATGAAAATTCTCAGAAGACCTGAAATAGATATGAAGACAACTAAGTAAATATTTCCCAGGGTTGTCTTAATGTCCTGATTTTGTGAGGTCTCTAAGTTATTAATTTTTTCACAACTCCAAATTTTCCTTAGAAACAATACCCACTGTTAAAAAATAATAGTTTTTTTCCTTGTTGTTTTTATATATTTATCAGATGATAATTTTTCCATTGTGGAGCACACTCCAGTATTTGAGAGAATATATATATATATATATATATATATATATATTCTCTGTAGTTTTTTTTGCAGCAATTGACTGTAACATCTTTTTCCTTCTTAATTAAAGTGAAAACTAGGATAGTTCATCTATGAAAAAAACTGAGGATTTTGCTAGTCTTTCTGCAGCCTGAAAAGAAGTAGGAGTGAGTACTTATACAGTTTTAGAAAGCTCCACATTATAATAGGGTGGCAGTGTAAGATTTCAAATTCCGATCCTGAACTTATATCTGCTCTAGCTCTCTAAAAATTCTGTGTCAATTTTTTATGATTTTTAATTTCTTTCAGACTGTTATTAGAATGTTTATTCAACAGTAAAAGATGCAGTACATAATTTAGTTTAAAAATGGCTCCATACTCTGCCACATTCTATTGAACAGATGAGAAAAATTGTTAGAATATTTTTTCTGCATGCTGTATGTTTTCCTTTAGGAGAGACTAGAAGGAAAAATTTGTTGGGTACTATCTAGCAGTTAAAATCAAAATAAGAAGAAGTGAAGATCTGAATGAAAAGTTCTTTGGATGAGGTTATCAGGGATGGTTTTGGTGGGGGAGCATTTGCCAAGCAATCTGAGTAAAGAGGAAGCAATTGTGAGACCCTGTAGATGGTGTTCTTAAAATAGAGGATATGGGATGAGAAGGCTCAGGGCATGTTGAGAAAACTCAGCTGAAATACAAAGGATGAAGCAGAAGCCCATATTCGTTAGAAGGCAGTGTACACTACATATTCAAAGGGAAGAGCTGATCATTCTCCAGACAAACACATTCACTGTCAAATCTCCTTTGAGTCTGTCTTGACCTTTGGATTGTTAACCTATACATGGGTTTTTACTCATTTGGAAAATCTTGATTCACAAAGTTATGCCCATTTTCCAAATGTTGTAATGTTTCATATAGAATGTCAGCCCTCATTAAAACCACCAACGTTAACGTCAGAAAAGACTTTTAAGCTTTACAAATCTGCCAAGCTCACCCTGGCTGACGTGTTTTCCTACATCTGATGTTTGCTGGAAAGCTTGAAGTTCTTCATTAGCCACACAGCTGTCAGCTCTTTCTTTGAAGGAACAGGCTTACTCTGTTCATTTTTCTAGAAAATGTCTTCCAAATATCAAAGTCTGAGAGATGGTAGTGTGTCATTTGCTCTCTCAAAATAACGAAAAATATTGGCCTGAGGAAGGTGGTTGATTCAGCTCAGAAAGGAAACAACTGCGAAATTGGTTTCCTTGAGATAACTGTCATATTTGCACAGTCCGTGGAAGTATTGATGTGCACTGCTTCATTGAATAGGTTTTTTTGTTTGTTTTGAGATTGAGTTGTATGTACTTTGTTATCAGGTGGTGCTGGAAACCATAATGAACACAGTGCTGATTGATACCAGCAGCTTTAAATGCCTTTGGCTTTTACTAAAAGCCCTGTAGTAGTGAAAAAAAATCACATAGCATGATGATAAAAGCACGCCTGTCTTATTGATGTTTCTATGCCTACGACTACTGTTACATTAGAAAAGAATGTAACAGATTCATTCAATGATATGCTTTTAAAAACACTAATCACACCCCATCCTAAGCAAAACATTTTTACCAAGCCATTTTAGTATGTTTCTGTGTCAGCAGCCAGACAGATGTAAGCCCACTTGGCTGCAAGAGTTTGAGAAACTTTTATCCGGAGAGCAAGAACCTTCTGTCTTCATACTTTAAACAATCTTAGGCCACTCTCTTATGAGTGAAGGTTTTCCTGATGACAAGATAAAGCGAAGTAAGGGCACCTCAGCGAGTTGTGCTCTGTAAATAGTACATCTATTTGTATTAATGGTAGAACCAACAAACAAAACAAACAAACAAACACACAAAAAACATTGGCTGGGATATTCATGTGCCGGGTTGTATGTTTGTCAGCCCAGCATCCAGAGGAAAAGTAATTTGCCAAAGTGGTGAGTGACAAAGAAATTGAAGTGTTTTTTCTTTAATTTATTTTTCTTTGTTTATTTTGCATTCAAACTCAAACAACAGGATTTCCTCCCTCTTCTCTTCCTGTTTCCTCCCCCCACCTCCTTTCTACCATCACCACCCCCATCCATTCTTCCCATGGAGAGTCAACAAAACTTGGCATATCATAAAGTTGAGGCAGGACCAAGCAGCCCCCATAAGTGGATGTTAGCTGTAAAGCAAAGGATAGCCAGGATACCATCCAGAGAAGTTAGCTAATAAGGACAAACCTAGGAGGGATGCATATATTATCCTGGGAAAGGGAAGTAGATGAGATCTCTTGGGTAAGCAGGAGGCAGGGAGTGGCATAGAGGGGAGGAAATGCAGGATGGGAGGACTAAGAGTCTTAACCATGAGATTTCAGAGAGTGAGTTCTCTATTCTAGCCAATCTACATGCTTCTTTCACTTTTGCATTGTCCTCAGCAGTGAGAAAGGTAATCTCTGCTGGTAAATTTGAACTCATGGACTCTCATTAGAAGAGAGATTATCTGGAAGTTTTAGTTCTTGTCATGCTAAAGAACAAAATTATTCAATGAATTTTTCAAAGCGTTTTAAAGTGGGTTTGAAGAATATCGTAATAGGTAAGGCTTTTTTTTTTTTTCCAGTGGAGGAGAGAAACTGGACAGACCTGAAAATGCAGGATATAAAATAAAAGTTTATAGTCAAGGAAGGATGAAGGCGTTAACTGAAATTGAAAGGAAACATAAGAACTGAGGGTGATGATATCAGAATTGCCCTACCAAGGTTTTTGCTGGATGCAGGCCAGGGTGATCAGGCCTGGCAGAAGCTGGTGGATGGAAAATTAGCAGTATGGTTGGATACTAAGATGGATCTAATATTCAGAGCAGGGTGTCTTCTAAACTGACTCAGCAGGGCTCTCTTAAAATTATAGTGTACAGATAGGCCTAGGAGAGATTTGATGAATAAGCAATCTTGCTCAGTTATGAAAGTCTTAGGAAATATTTATATATCTTTTATATTAGTGCCACACTTAGGTTACTGTGAGTTCTTGGAGGTATAAAAAAAAAAACAAAAGTTTGCTGCACGTCCCAATTAGAAGTATTACTCTTTCTCCACAATAGTTCTTTCTTATCCATAAAACATGTGTCATTAATTTGTTACATTCCTTAAAACCCAACAGTCATAAATCTCTTAATCATTATTTGACAGTGTCTATACTCTTAGAAAGCAATTCCTTGACAACTTACATATGCTTAGATCCATGTGAAAACTGACAATACTTTGTGCATGTATGTACCCATATGTGCTTGTTAAAAGCAATGTTTTTGTGCAGGTGTGTGTTTAGAATGCTTAGAAATACTAAAAAGCAGTTAAAACAGAAATGTCATATGGGATGAGCTTGGGGCAATGGGAACAAGCAGGACTGATATGCTGGAAAGAGGAAAGACTGTTTAGCACCAGATATCTGCAGAGGAGATGCTAAGTTATCAACACTGTGTTAGACTCTGAGAGAGAATAAGAACCCCCCTATCTTTATATAGACTTGTATTCTACAAAACGGGAAAGCAACAATACACAGGTAGAAAATAAAGAAGTTGGCTGAGAATAGAGAGGATAAAGATGAGGGTGTGGTTTCATCTGAGTGGTAGGGTTCCATTTGTAGGCAAATCCTAGAGCTGTTTTGAAAGCTCCCTAGGGAAGGAAATCTGAGTGCAAGGCCCATGGGTATGTTTCTGTGGCCTAGTTGATGAGCAACAGGAACTCAAATATGGCAGCCGAGTAGAGGTTGAATTTGAATGAATCTGTCCGTCCGTCTGTCTGTCCATCCATCCATCCATATCATGTTCAAATATTAGAACTATTTCTCAATGTGACTCTATTAACAAATGAGACTTTGGGGCTGATTATATCACAATTGTTCAGTCTGCATCAACAGAATTAATCACTCATTCAATAAAATATATAGCAGCGCAAGCTCTCACCTTTCCCCCACCCCTTTATGTTCAATTGCCATGTGCAAACACAGCATTCATCCTTTCTAGATGGATGTAATAACATGCTACCGTCTTGGAATTAGGTAGCATCCCTCACTAGACACAGGCTCAGTCAGCACTGTGAACTTTAGTGCCTCAACATTTTAATTATTCAATAAGCCTAGAGAATAACAGCCCATTTTTATAGCAGCAGAAATAAAATAATATGCTAAGGCAGGATACTCAGACTCATGGGTCAGATAGAAGAAGCAGAGATATTGAAATTTAAAATTTTGTTCTAAATGAGATGTATATGAATGCTGACATTGAGGGGCAGAGACAACTGATTTGTATTTTGGGGGGGGGCGGTGGGACAAGGTTTCTCTGTAGTTTTAGATCCTGTCCTGGAACTAGCTCTTGTAGACCAGGCTGGCCTCGAACTGATTTGTATTTTTGATGGGTAGTCCTGGTCACTGGTAAATTACAGGTAACAGAAGTGGTGGATAGGCTGCTTCTTAGGAGGTCATTTTATCTGTATGTATTTTAGGGAACAGTGACATAGGCTAAGGTGACAGCATCATAGTCCAGAGACATTCAAATTCAGAGCTACTTGAGCTAAAAGTGTTGGTGAATAACTGGGATTTGAGGGCAGAATTCTAGGGCTTTCCAGAATATAAGATTCCATGAGTTGATCATTAACCAATAACAGCGATTGAGAAGAAATAGCATGGTGATAAAAGGAGGTCTAGGAGATCCAGGAGGTTGAAGCCAAGGGAAGGAAATGGTTCAGGGAAGGGAATGTACAAAAGGCTGATCAATGCAAAAAGATAGACTGCGTAGCACGAGACATTTGACGAGGAAGTTCAAGGGTGAGCATGGTAACAGATGGCTATAGACTATCCTCTGCCTGGAGTGTATTCATGTGTTCAGGGATGTGTTAGAAGCAGTGCCAGAACAAACAAGTGTGGTTCTAAATCACAAAAGGGAAGTCCTACTCCAGGCAAAAGTCTGGACTAGGAAGCAGTCTTTATAAAACAGAATTTAGGACTTGGGAATCAATTCAGTAGCCAAACCTAAGTAACTGAGTTTGATTCCTGGTGGAAAGAGATAACTGACATCCACAAATTGGTTGTACAACATTCAAATCTGTGCTATAGCATGTGCTGCCTGTACACACACACACACACACACACACACACAAATTAATGGCAATATTTTGAAATGAAAGTAGGTTTTGTCAAGAATCCCTGTACGCTAATGATCTCATGAAGAGCAGAAGAGAACGATGTCAGAGGTACAGGTACAGTATATAATGGGGAAACAGACTCAGAGCATGGGGCATTAGAGGCAGCAGTCTGGGTTTATAGGTGCAGGTGAAGGATGTGGTAGTGGGACTTCCTGGATTTTCTATTCTGAAGATTTTCATGCATACCTCAACACTGCAGAAAATAGTCTAAAGAGTGTAGAAAGGGCAAGGCTGCCTTCATGCATACCCATACCTCTGTTATATAAAAATCAGCCGGGTTCATGCACAAGGAGGCATCATTGAGGACTATTAAGGGTAATAGTTGGGAACTTGTCTGTATTGCAGGATTCTATGGAAAGCTCTCTCTTCCTGTATTTTCCTGATGCAACTTCACGATCCTGTTAAGATGAAGGCAGGAAGAAGGAAACTTGTGGTGAATCATTCTTCAAAATAGTTAGAGGCATTTATGTTCCCACTGAAGACATTTGAATTTGCCAACATGAGACAACATTTTTTATGACTCTGCTTTCTTAAACACATGTAACACTCAGATGTGAAGAAATTGAAATAAATGTAAAGAATCCAACTAGTTGCTGGATTTCATGACAGATCAATCTTTCCTCATTCTGCATTTCAAATCCTCTTAAAATATATCTGCTCTAAGTAGCCTTAAATAGAAAGTAAATTTTTTTTTAAACTGAATTGTCTCACAGACACTTTAGTGACTCATTTAAATTAATAGGCCATTGCTTGCTTTTTCAGCCATGACATGCCTGAGGACTCTGAGCAACCATGTGGAAGCATGTAGCTCAGGGAAGAAAAGAAAGTCATCGTCCTTCTTTGATTATTAAAATGCCAGGAACCTGGGGTGCAAATGGCCTGGGACTCTGCAAAGCATGCACCTGAATTCTTCCTTTATTAAAGGACTTCTCTCCTGCAATACTAGCACCTCTGTTTTCTAGAACTCACTCTCCCTGGAGAAAGGCCCTAGAATCTTGCTGGATTATGTAAGGGGCCCATGACATACGCTCAGAGATGAAGCTATGAATTAGCACATCAGACTCATTTTCTCTGATAACCTGATTTTACGCTGTGAATTTCAGTGCCATGAGTCAAAGCAGACAGGATCTGCTGTTTCTTAATTCTCTATTGCCAGGCCTTCTACAGAAAATTATTCCACATGTTTTATGAAGTTGAAAATCATTCATTTTCTTGCTACAGTCATAGCCCAAATAGGAAAGTGTCAGTTTGTACCTAGATGGACAGACCTACATCCAACACAGGCAGGTTCATTTGCTGCTGTACTTTCTGAAAAGTTTCACCTTTATAGGTCTGCCCCAGAAAAGAGAAATGGCAATGCTTGGGGAGCCTCTTGGGTTTCCCTCTGAGAATGGGCATAGGAGATTTGTAAAATGGGACACGCCTCACATTTCATTCCTTAAAGAGAAAGCCTGGGCTTTGCGTTATTTCTGAAATATCCAGACATTCTAGGCTGACAGAAAAATATGAAAGTAAAATTACAGCTTTGCATTCTTTTACCTGATAATAGTTAAGAGAGCATTGAGGACACAAAGGACCTGACAAAGAAATGTTGTTACCTGTGCCAGTAATATCTGAGCTCTACATTCTACTAATCGACTCTGTTCCCAAACCCGCATTAATCACCAGTTACATCATTACCCATTTATTCTCTCACCTAGAAAATCCTAAGCTGGATAAAGTCCCCTTCCAAACTCCACCTAGTTTTCTTTCCATCTAAATATAGTTCATGTGATAAGCTCATGAGCCCCAACAAGCCACTGCCACTGCTGCTTTCTTTCCCTGAAGCCCACAGTTGCTTTATTACAGACAGTGCTGGTCTGTTGAACAACGGTATTCAACTGGAAAGAAAGAGATAATAAGTGAGAGAAGAGCTGGTAGGCAAGAGAAAAGGAGAAAAGGAAAGAAAATAGGCGTTGACAGCAGGTGTTTCCTCTTCTTAAATACTCTCCCTCCCTTACAGACATCCCCTCTCTGCTGAGTTACACATCCTCCATGACTAACCTTCTCATTCCTGTCAGCACACCAGGGCAACAGGAATCTACTTTACTGTTGTTCTCTTGTTAAATTTGCCTCATTTATTCCTCTGGGCAGACATGGACTTTTGGAGTAGAGAAATTGGGACCCTGCACCCACTGTCCTCTATATACAATGAAGTCTGTGGAAATCTTGTGAACTTAAATGAATTCGATTGAACTTAAAGGGTCATGATTAACCTAGAGGCTGTAGCAACGTTTTTCTCTAGTGAGTGGTTTCTAGGATTCGGATTGTGTCACCAATACAGAGACAAAGACATGAGAGAGAGAGAGAAAGAGCGAGAGAGAGAGAGAGAGAGAGAGAGAGAGAGAGAGAGAGAGAGAGAGAGAGAGAGAGATTTGAAATACCAGACAGGTGTTATTTTTTTCGGTGTCTTGTGACAATTCACTAGCCCCCGTTTTGAAGGGAAGTGTATAGAACACAGTACTGCATGCTAGGCTGCATGCTAGGCTGTCTTTATATGTTATTGCTATGGGCCTCCTTTCTCTTTTTGCTGGTTTGGATTTGCATCTAGAAATTACTTCCAATGCATGAGTTATAGTTAGGTTTTTCCCATAAATTGTATGGGAAATTCTTATCCTCTCAATTCATTTACCACTTGTCTGAAATTTAGATTGCACAGTCTAAGTTAGTGCTCAAGTAGATTGAAACTCAGCCTGAACTGGCTTGAATAAAATTTGTTTGTTCAGATAAGAGAAAAGTACAGGTGGTAATTCTGTGCTTGATGTAGGACTTAATTTAACATGTCATTAAGAACCATTTAATCATCAGGACCTTGGGAGCTCAGTCCGGTGCTCCAAGGTGGGGCTCTGTCATTTTCTTCATCTATCGTCAGGTGGAGGTTCTTCTTATTATCTTCTCAAGGATCCCAAACTTATAGGCTCGATGTCCTTTAATCATGGCTAGAAACCGAATATGAGTGAGTACACCCCATGTTCATCTTTATGGGTCTGGGTTACCTCACTCAGAATAGTTGGCATTAATGTGTGTCTGGGACATTTACTGTGTGACAATGTGTGCTTGGGACATTTACTTGTGTAACAATACCTGACGGTTTTAGTGAATTTATCTGAAACTTTGAAAAACATAAGCGTTGCTATAATAAATAATTTAAATTAAAAAAAAAAAAAGAACCATTTAATCTCTCAGCTCTGGTTTATGAATTTATTTTCTAACTCCATGTGGTATGAGGTGGCTTCAATTTCCTGTGGAGAGACCCCTTCAGAGGCCTCCTCATTCCTTTCCATTCTTTCTGTGCCATATGTATAACACATTCTTGGCCATGTTTCTTTTGGGTGCCCCTCTGAGCCATATACCACACCCAAGACCCCACCAGAAGTGCCCACGATGATAGTGGAGGAACAATTCCTAACACAATCCACAGGAGTGCAGATTTTAGAAAATAAAATAGATGCTAGTGACAGAGTCAAGAGAAAGGGGTAGAAAAAAAGGAAAGAAAACTCAGTGAATATATGTTAGGTGCTTCAAAGCTACATAAGATTTTAAAAGAGATTTAGAAATAATGGCAGTAGAAGCTTTGGCCATTATTCCTGAGGTACTAACTAATGGATAACTCATTTTATCAAGAGAAGTTGCCTTAACCTTGCAAGGGTTCACATGCAGAAGGATAAGGTTGGAAATAGATTTTTAAGTCTATGCTAATAAGCTCCAAGCACTAAGACTTTTAGAAGGAAAAAGATATACAGACAGACAGGTACACACACACACACACACACACACACACACACACACAGACAGACAGACAGACAGACAGACAGAAACATGGAGAGAAAGAAACAGAGATAAGTAGGCAGACAGGCAGAGACAGAGACAGAGAATCAGAGACAGAGTGAGACAATAGAGAGACAAGGTTAGGGATAGAATATTGTTCCATACCATGGGCTTGTCATAACAGAATATTAATTTTTTCATATTATCTATTCATTCTGCATTCCCTTTGTCTCTGGTTTTATAGATTCTTTCCAGATATTGAAATAATTATACAAATGTCTAAGTTTGGGCATTAAAGGTGTTATTTGGTCAGTGTGACATAAACTTGGGGTTTTTTCACAGATTAATTCATTAGAGAAGAAAAAGAAACTATAGCCTTAGAAGAATGATCAAGCACTTGTGGGTTTTATATCAACATATGTCATTAAAATGGCATAGGCCACCTTTGTTCTATAAGGATATATGTTAAATTATGAAGGTCTAAAAGCCCTTTGAAAGTTTCGGATTAAAGGAATTAAGTTAGATTTCATAATAACAAATGTGATTACGGCTTTTTTTCCCCCTGAACAAATTGATAAGAAAGTCAATTTCCCTTTCTGCAACCTTTAGATGTGTTTTAATTTGTTCGCATACCACAGAGTCTGAAAGTTCAAAGGCAGTTTTCATCATTTTCGCTTCTGTTCTTGGAAAACAGAACTGTATAGTCTTTGCCAAGTCTTAACCTTGACAAAAGAAAAATGAGCGTGACAGGCTTTAGCCCTCGTTAAAATTGCAGCTGCCTGTAATGAACCTGTGAGGTCTGACTTTCAGCGCCATTCAGCTAAGTCCCTCAAATCATCCCTGTGGGGCGGTTACCCCATGGTGGGCGGGGTTGTATTCACTACTGATTTTCAGAACTTAGGTAAGAGCTGACTTAGAGCTTTTGCTTTCCAGCCATCCTGAAATAACATGTCATTTTAAAGATTTTTAATCATGTGTTCCTTCAGCCCCCTGCAATTTATAGGCGATAGGCTAAGCTGTATGTAGAGAAAAGTAGCACATTCAAGGACAAAGAGCTACTAGAGACAGCAGGCCCTACCTCTGCCTGGACTTACAGCCCCAGTGTTTAAGAGGTAAGCTGCTCCTGGATCGTTGGTCACCTTCAGCTTCTGACAGAATCTAGGATTAATTGGTCCCAGGACAGTGGGTGACAAAGATACAGTGCTGTATGATTAAAATGTTTATGATTATTATTAGCCCTGCAAGTAAATGCCATGTATTATCTAATATACAAGTAATATAACAACTCAGTGATTAAGTATTCTGTAGATAAATGAGTTACCATTATATGAAGAAAAATATGAATTTTAATCTTTTCCCTACTTTAGGAATCTCTGAGTAACTTCATATTCTTAAAAAATCATGGAAGAATTCAAAATTGATGCTACAGAGTCAGATAAATGGAAGACAGTTTAGAAATTGTCATCAATTTGGACAAAGGTTTTATTAAGATGATCAGATTCAGCCTGGCAGTCGTGGTGCACGCCTTTAATCCAGCACTCGGGAGGCAGAGGCAGGCGGATCTGAGTTCGAGGCCAGCCTGGTCTTCAAGAGCTAGTTCCAGGACAGGCTCTAGAAACTACAGAGAAACCCTGTCTCAAAAAACAAACAAACAAACAAACAAACAAACAAACAAAAGATCATCAGATTCAAACTCTGATGCCCATGGTTTGCTTTCTAGTAACTTCTCATAATTGAATTTGTATCTATACTTTATTCTACTTTTTTTTTTTTTGCCTCAGCTAAAGATTTAGATGAAACTCCCAGTTGCTAAGGGAGATGTCATATAAATATTGTATTTTATTTCCCTCACTGGAAAAACACTGTGACACTGTATTCCCAATGTATCTTTAATATATTATCATAAATAGAGTAGCTTCAAGTACAAATTTAAGCTTTCTATTTCTATATGTTAGAAGTTTGAACTATTGTCTCTGGGCTAAGATCAAGATGTCATCAGGACTTGGTTCATTCAGGAATTTGTCTGGCTCACTGACTGCTCTGATCAGTCAGCTCCCAATGATAAAAAGTGCATCTACAACTCTGGTTGTTTTTCCAACTCTGACTTCCTGGAGTCCTCTGGCTAAAGCCACATGGCTTTGGACCTGGATAATCTACACAGTGTCACTGCTGAGTTTGACAAGGTTTCACTCCACCTGCACCACTTTGTTTTTTTATTGCTTACCAATTTAAGTGTCAGAATTCCTTTCTTGATTTTTCATGATAATAATGGCTACTTTAGTCACTCCAGGGAAGAATAAGATGGGAACATCTACAGGAAGTGTTTTAGCTCAGTACCCACCTCAAAGAGAGGGAAGTAGGAACACACATACACACACACACACACACACACACACACACACACTAAATACTCTCAATGTAAAATAAAGAGAAAAGGCATAGAGATGCATTTTGAGACCTTTGAGTTGAGCTCAGATCAATTGAAACTGTGTAGAGCATAAATCTCATTCTGCACAAATAATAGTTTAAAAATTTTGAAATGTTTTGAATTGCAAGATGCTCTTATTCCTTTAAAGACCTTTACAAGGAAATGCTTTGAGGAAGATGGTAGTGATGGCTTTGATGACCGGAGCAAGCACTTCAAATACACTTCTCTTCACTGTAGACCGTTTTCACTGACAAAACCCAGATCTGCTTGGGAACATAAAACTGTTGCAAATATTTCCTAGTACATACAAGTTGTACTTACATTGAGCTGTTGACACTTTCATTCAATCTACATATGTTTATCAAGTTGAACCTGTGTATTTAATTCAATTATAAATTTAAATAGAAAAAATAGTTTAACTACAGGTGTATGGTAACTAAAAGACTTATAAGCTAGTTAAATGTTTAGGGTTAGAGGTTAATAGCCTAACACTACAAGAAGCAGGGAGAAGAGATTTCTATGGAATAAAAGTTTCTTTAGGTAATCTAAACGTAGCACTAGAAAGACCAAGGGTTAAGCAAGTGTGTTTATGCATTTCCTACTAGCCATGAAAAGCCCCCAGACAAGATTTAGAGTGGGTTTACTCACATTTTACCTTTTCTGAGGTAAAAAGAGAAACCATGACCACCTGGCCCTTCATAAGAGTATGCTTTTGGTTAACTGAAAGAAGAAGGAAGTTTGGACAGGTCATGCAGACTCTTGAGCCCAGCATTTAGAAAGCTAAAGGTAAAGGCTCATGAATTCAAGACCAATCTATTTACTTGACTACATAGTAAGTTCCTTACCCTGCTGGGATATATAATGAGTATCAGATGGGGAGGGACAGAAGAAGAAAAGGAGGGAGGGAGGGAGGGGAAGAAAGACAAATGGGGAGAGATGGAGAAAGGGAGAGATAGAGAGAGAGTTAATCAATTCAGACTCAAACTATACAGTACAGATGAAAAGCACATTTTAGAATTCTTAGTGATCAGAATCTTGGGCGTAGATAAATTTGTACCAGTGATCCAAAAAAGGTAAGAAAAGTCAATCTTGATATGGGCAATTGACTACTGGGAAATAATTGTGGATATACGACTAACCATATATAAAGAGGACACAAAAACAAATAAAACAGCTTTTTTGGTTTTGGTAAAATTGTCCACTAGACATATATTGGGCACTGTCATTGTCAAACTTAAGACATTCTTGTTCTCAAAGATGTCTGTGGTCAAAAGGCAGAGGTGGCCACAGTTTTCAGTTTATTTTTTTTTAGGCAGCAGCTTGAGATATGCATCTGTCATTCTTTATTAATGGGCTCCATCTCATTGCAGTTCTTTACCATCTCTTCCATCATAATTTTTCTTAGCTTTCACTATTCCGACTTAAGTTTCTTCTGGTTAAGAGAGAGTTCACGCAATTCTGATGTTTTGACAAGGTGACTTTTCCATGGACTGGGACTTGGTGAAGGAAAAAATTGTGTCCTATTCCCTGTGAAATTAATTCCCTGTGAGTTTAATTTTCATCATCTAGTTGATACTCAGTAACTATAAATATAATAATAAATGAATACCCTATTATTCAATTCATTTTGTTCAACTATATCTTTCTAATTTAGAGGAGAATTGTCAATCTGTACCTTTTCAATTATAGGAGAAAAATATTACTAGATTAGACTGGGTATTTATGAGTGTATATTACAAAGAAACACAATGTTGCTTCTTCAAATCAAAGGACACTGTCTAAGAACTAAGGACTAAGATCAGAATTGCTACTGAGTGAAAAAGGGTGCTATCATTCTGTCATATCTTACTATAGTCCCTTTTTACTGTACCGTGTAGCCCATTATGATTATCCTTTGTGATATTGCTTGGGATGTACGAGCCCAGCATTTCTTGGCTCACAACTTTGGGGTCTTACACATTTAAGATCCATGCTTATAATCCCATGGAACACAGAGTGATATTGATTCATAAATGTGAAGGACATGTTTGTTTTTTGGTAATCACTGAGAATAGAATACTGGAACTATTATTGTTCAGTGCTGGGACTCTTGGGTGGTCTAGTAGAATAGACATTATGTTTATGCATATCGTTGTGGCCCCAAATAGATGTCTTTTGCTATCAATCCAGAGGTTTTATTTTTTTCTTTCTAAATTTATTCATAAAATTTTAGTCACTTTTTAGGTTCAAAATTGCACATTGGATAAACAGAGAGATGGTAATGTATGGTAATGTTAAGGGGTCAAGATGGTTTGTCTAAGGGCAGTTCTTCATGAAATTGAAAAGCAGAGATTCAATAAGATCTTAGTATATAAACTAATTATTTAGATTTTTGGACAGTAGATTACAAATTCCCATTTTTTCATATACATTGTAGAGGTGCTGGCTCTTTATACAAATAAATTTTTCATTGTTAATCAAAATTCCATTTAGATGTTTTTAAATTTAACTAAGTGTAAAATGTTTTATGTAGGAAGTCATTGAAACATTTCAATTATGCCAGTGGGGAATATTATAATCATATTAGAGAAGAAATGGATGAAACATTCTAGAAAATAATGTAACAGCATGATTCTAATAGGTTAAAGGCTTATAATGATGGTTTGATTTAAAACATCAGTTCTATATAATTTCAAATTCTTAATGTCAAAGGTAAAAGCTGTACAATCACTTTTTTCCTGCCACTGAGCTAGTTATTATTGACCTGAAATTCTCTTCACCAGGCATCATAGAAAACCGAGGGCCCAGAAGATAGAGGACACAAAGCTACTTTGCTAGAAAATGTCTCTTTGTAGTGGCTTTTGTAAAGTTCGGTGGTACCACCCCATGTGGTACAGCTCTGTGTAGTGATGCCCCTTTGGGATTTGCCTTTATCTATTGTTCTACCCTCCACCATATGAACTCCGTAACATATCATAATGATACCCATAGAGTTTGACTAATTGAAGACACACCTTCTGGTCTTTTAAGATAAAAGAAAGAAGGAAAGAAATAAAGAAAGGAAGGAAGGAACGAAGAAAGGAAGAAGGAAGGACGAACTTTACTTGATTTTAGTTCTTTATTCTCATGCTAAGAACAATTAACTACACTTGGGTATATTTGAAGGAACTTTCTAGTGGCAATCTGAGAGATTTTTTTAAAAACCAGTACACCTTACACACAGTTCCACGTTTACCCAATGATATTTTTTTCCAAGAGAGAAATGAATCTTTAAGCAATTTTTTATCACTACTAATATAATTCCATTTTATGTATGTATTGAAATGATAATCCTAATACCTAAATTGGTCTGTTTAAAAATAAGCTATCCTATACTCCTTCAGATGATTTATTGCTTTAGCTAAATTATTGCTTCAGGTGTAATTGGAATATTTTTATTCATGTCACTGTGAAGAAGATAGGAGATAGGATATGCTAATGGGCCTGCCTCTGAACATAATGCTTTAAGAGTCTTTTGTTTGCTTTGGGATCTTAATTAGTGACAGTCACTTAAAACCATCTAGCTTTTTTCACATTTATGCCAATAGTGGAAGCTGATGATGAGAGACTCAGACAATTCTACTCACCGGTCTTTGTTTTGAATTTACTAGTCTGTTTGTTCAGCTAAATGAAATGTATTTCTTAAAACCCATTACTTAAAAACTCATTGGTTAATTATCAGAGATCCTTAAGCATAATTTGGTTTCACATCAAAGTACAAAATCTATTTGTGAACTTTAAAACGTCACTCATGAATTCATTGTTGGTTTTGCCTTGCTGAAGGCCATCCCTAATTTAAGCAACTGCTCAGAAAGATGGGCCTATCCTGGTGAAATTTCTTCCTAAAACACCTTCTTGAATTCATTCACTCATTACAATCTTTGTCGTCTTCTAATGGTAACTGGAGATAATGATATCAATGTATAATTAAAGGTGCTGTAAGAAATATGCCTTTAATTATAATACTTTGAGCAACTAGCTTGAGGCCAAGACAAAAATCAGACCTCAGTTGTGAGCATTGCACATTCCTTGTACAATTCTACCCCAATATATGGCTTACCGTGTTTTATTCTACAGTGCAGTGGAAAGCAGATAGTTTTGGAGTGCTATAGCAAGGTCCCAGCAGTATATTGCTGATGTCCAGTCCCGTTATTGTCATTAACAAAAGAATAGAACAAATACTGGCTGCTCTAGTGAAATACAAGAATTGCTATTTGCAAAATCCAAAAGTTTTCTACTAGGTATTTTTTTTTTTGAAGGTGACCCATAAACACTCAGCTTGTGAGAATATGTACTAGACCTCAAGTAGCATCTTCAGGACAGCATTACTGAAGAAAACTGACTCTCCTTCCCCTAGCAACCAACAATACCTAATAGATCCTAAGATAGGGGATCTTATCATAGAAGAGCTCACATTTAATGAGCTCCTCTAAAATTTTTAATGATTTGAGAATTTTATACATTCATGTAATAAATCCTGATTATACTTATGCCCTCTTGTACCCATAACTTCTCTCATATATATCATCCATCTTTTCTAAATTCATGTCTTTTTGTTTGTTTTCTTGTTAGCTTTTTTTAACATGTGAAGTCCAATTTTTTGTTGTCCACATACTCATGAACCTAGCGACATTCACTGTATGATGTGCTCTTAGTAAAGATTAATTCATTTAACTATTGCAGCAGGTATTTGAAGAGAAATAAAAGATGACCAACTGTTCCAATTACTATGAATAGTTTTCTAGTTTTAACCCTGAAAACTTACCATTCCCACAATACTTTGTCTCACCTTATACACCATGAATATGATAGCTGTATTATTTTCTTTCTGTAAATGGGTATTTTTTAAAGCTGTAATTTCTGATTTTCCATCTTTATACATTATTCCTGATGGTGTATTATTTGTTGGTTAGATCACCATGCTTCATTAATTGAAGCTAACACATGCTCCAAATAGTAACCAAGTATATTTTAGAAGAAATCAACAAAAAATTCAAAAAGCAATTAAGCAAAGCTGAAATCTAGTGCAAAATATAATAGCATGTTACATAAAAATTTTGATATTGAACCAATGGAAAATAGGCCTTTCATTTAAATGTCAAATTGATCTTTGTTTCTTATTTTTCTCTTGGCTATTGAGAGACCTTTCCATGTACATCCACATTTGACTTACTGATACTGGAAAACAAGATACCTAGTACTAATTTAGTTCCTGATGAGCTGTCCATAAATAAGTTGTAAAACAATAGCACCAAACAATATTCTTTCCCCTACTCCCCTGCACACCATGTAAAGAAAATTTGTGTTGTCTTAGCATAGAAATAACTCATATTCAGAATCTTACTGTAACGTATAGTTTCTACTTTTGCCTCCTCCTTCTCATAAAAAAGAAATCATGTCTCTTAAAGTTGGTTGTTCAATACATGAAAATATAAAGTTTATTGAAGATTCTTGAAACTTTTTCCAATAATGACACTTTTTTGCTCAGTACAATAAATATATAATCATATGCAATAAACATGCACAAAAACTTTCACAAAACTTTCATAAAGAAATTTATTTTAAAACAATTCTAAGGTATACAGCTGAGAATAATTAAATATTTAAGCAAATTTGCATATTAAGGATGTGGCCATGCATATTTAATTTTACAAAAGAAGTCTTTAGTACTATGGAATATAGATCTCCTGCAACAGCCTTAGAAATTGATAGATCCTTTAATTTTGTAACTGTCAGTGCTCTGCCTACTGCTTCACAAAGACCATATTGCAAACTGGTAGTAGTATATTCAGAATATGAAAAGTATGTAGGAAATCTACCTTGATCTCAAGCCAAAGTTTATTTAAAATATTTTGTTTTAAAACTCAAGTCAGCAACTCAAACTAAGTTTTAAGAGCTAATGTTCTAACACAATGATACTCAAACTTAACTTATCTGATACATACACACTTAGGAATGATGGTAATAAATATTTAAAGTCTTTGATTTCTGCATCGCCACCATTATGTGTCCTTTAAAGCAGAAACTCAGTATGCTATCTATTTTATTTTCTAATATTGTGACAGAATGCAATAATCAAGGAAACTTATGGAAGGAAGGGTTTATTTGAGTTTACAGTCCAGAGCATTAGAGGCAGGGACGGCAAGGCATCAGCCTGCAGAAATGGCATCTGGAGTTGGAATTTGAGAGCTGAAATCTGAGAGCTCACACCTTGAACTCATGCAGAAAGCTGAAGGAGAACTAGATTTTTGTATGGCCTTGAAATCTCAAAGCTGAATATTTCCTCCAGCAAGAGCATATCTTCTAAACCTACCCCCAAAATACCACTGGCTGGAGGTCAGTATTAAACATTTGTGCCTATTTGACGACATTCCCAATATCATACATGCATAGCAACAACATTGTAGTTCAAACTCCCACCATAGTCTTGGGTCTGAGATGAGATGTTTCAATGCAGTTTATTTGCTGGTGTGTGGCCTGAGAGTATGCACACTTCAAAGTGTGCACATAGTGTGTTGAGAACCAGGGCTGCACTGAGGTCATGAGATGCAATGTGGGCAAGCACTGCAGTAACATCGATCCACGATGTGTTTAATTTTGTTAATTGATTCTTCGGAAACTTAACTGTAAACACGTTTTTTCAATGTGCCAGCATTAAATTATTTGGCAACACAAGCAACAGTTTAAGTACGAAGTTTAGACTAAAATTGGGGAAGGATGATGTGCAGGACTGAGCTTCCTAAATACTCTGTTCTAATGAAGGTTGGGGAATTCTCTCCTTGAGAGGGTGAGGATAGACAAACAGCTATGTAACAGGCTGGTTACCTGGTTCATCTGCCAGAAGTAAACTGTCTCTAAGGATATCAAGCATCAATTATGGCATCTCACAGAGAAAGCTGGAGAGATACTCTCTCCCTTCTCTCACCTGAGAGACGAAAAGGTAGATGATAGAAGGCACTGATTTGTTCTTGTTGAAGCTTCTAAAAAGGAGGATTGATGAAGGCCGCTGTAACTTGAGTGTTTCTTTTTACTCCAGCCTCAGCATTGCCTAACACAGTGTGTGGCTAATAGTAATGCTTACAAATATTTATCAATTAAGAAGAAAATTAATGAGGTTTTGTTGTTGTTGCGCTCTAGCTCACCAGGGGAAAACTTATGTGCTCTGATATTAGGAGGTATAAAAATATGGAAAGTACTTCCCTAATTGTTTTTCCTCTATGATGGTATTTTGTAATTCTCCTCATGTCTTGTTGGAATACAAACAGCAGACGAGTTGTAGCTCAAGTTACAGACATATTTCCTGGTTGGGATTCACAGTGAAAAAGGTGTCCTTTCTTTAAGTACTGCCAGAAGAGGCTCCTTCCTATTTATTTGGGAAGAAATAATTGCCTTGGTGGTGGTTCTGTTTCCCTTTATTGTTTAAGAGAGTCTCTAATTCCACTTTAAGAATGAAAAAGAAAAAGAACATGATGAAAACTGCAATTATATAACCACCAGGTTCTGAAAAGTAATAGTCAACTTCTTTATTGCTTCCAGAATATTGGCTATTAAAAAGCCATTCTCCTAAATTTATATCATCTATTGCAGACCCAAATACAGTATTAAAAAGAAAGGAAAGAAATATTTTTTCTTGGTTGATGAGCATTAGATAATTAAGTTCCCGAAGTTGTATATGATCAATCCATTTTATGAGCTAGTTATGACCTAGTCAGCAAAATTATTCAGAAGCTAGGCTTGGTTGCTTAGTAGCACCTGGAATGATGTCACTATATCCATCATATTGTAGATTAATCCTATGGTGTCTGCTCTTCTATAATTCTGTGTTTGTTAGTCTTATGCCAACTTAACACAAATTAGAAGATGGTGTTATCTGAAAGGAAGGAAACTCAATTGAGAAAATACCTCAATAAGATCCAGTTGTAAGAAAGACATTTTCTTAATTAGTGATTGATGGGGAAGGGCCCAGCCATTTGTGGTACCATCCCAAGGTTGGTGGTTCTGGTTTCTATAATAAAGTAGATTGGTCAGACCATGGAGAGAAAGCCAGTAAGCAGCATCCCTCTATAGCCTCTGCATCAGCTTCTGCCTCCATGTTCCTGGCTGTTTCAGTACCTGTCCTGACTTCTCTTGATGATGAACAGCAATGTGGAAGTGTAAACCAAATAAACCTTTTCCTCACTAACTTGCATTTTTTTTCTTTTTTTTCTCATTTTTTTATTAAAAATTTCCATCTCCTCCCCTCCTCCTCCCCCTTCCCTCCCCTCCCTTCCACCCATACCCCCACTCCAACCCTCTCTAAGACAAAGAGCCATCAGGGTTCCCTTCACTATGTTAAGTCCAAGGTCCTCCCAGCTTCCCCTAAGTCCAGGAAGGTGAGCAACCAAACTGACAAGGCTCACAGTGAGCCCGTCCATGCTGTAGAGTTCATGCTCATTGCCGTTGTCCTTGGTTTCTCAGTCCTCCTCCACCGTCAGCCATATTCAGAGAGTCCGGTTTGGTCCCCTGTTCCATCAGTCCCATTCCAACTGGACTTGGTGGTCTCCCATTATATTAATAAGCAACGTGTAAGTTCTAGCATTGTTCAGCTCTAAGGATGAAAATAAATGAGGTTTAAAGATACAGGCCCACAGCCAAATATTAGGGAGAGTCCAGGAAATACTGCAGAAAATGGGGACATAGGACTGTAGGAGCCAGAGGTATCAAAGAGACCACCAGAAACCCCACAGAACAAACTAATCTAGACTACAGGGGCTCACAGAGGTTGAACTGAATTTTATAGAGCCCACATCGAACTGTCCTAGGCACTCTGCATATATGTTACAGTTGCGTAGCTTGTTCCTGTTGTGGGACTCCTAACAGTGGAAACGGGCTGTTCCTGACTCTTTAGTGGCCTTTGTGTTCCTGCTCCTCTTACTGGGTTGTCTTGCCCAGTCTTAATACATGGAGAGGTGCATTGTCTTACTGCAGCCTGATATGCCTTGTTTTGTTAACATTCTTGGGATGTCCTTTTCTAAATAGAAATGAAGGAATGCAATGGGGTATTGAGGGAGGCAATTGGAAGGAACTGGGAGAGGAGAAGGGAAGAAAAGCTGCGGCTGGAATGTAAAACAAACAAACAAATAAATAAAACAAAGGTAATTTTCCTCAGATGCTATATGGAGCATCCTTTGCAGTATTCCTATTGTCCTCCTTCTGGAAGCCTTCTTTTGTCTCTAGCATAAGATACCATAGCCCTTTCTTCCATAAATGCTTGGACTGAACCAGACAGTGATAGTCAGTACCCTGCCCCCTTTAGAATTTACAGCTTTACACCCATATAAGGTTACTGTGGCAATGTAGTATACTTTATCAGCCTAGGTAAATAGCAACAGAGAGACTAGTAAGGGCAAAGTGATGGATACAGACACTGTAAGTTGTATTTAGCTACGAATAATGAAGTTATGACATTTTATTAAAAATGGCTGGAAGTGTTGACCATAATGTTTATCAAGGCAAACAAAACTTAAAAGAAAAACTATTGCATATCTTTCCACATGTGCAGAATCTATGACTATTTGGGGAAAGGACAGCAGCGAGAGAGGAAAGAGGGAGAGAGTAAGAACTATGGGAAAAATGAGAACAAGCTACATAAAATCAATGTGTGAAGGTGTCATACTGAAACCTATTATGTATGCCAAATAAAAGATTTTAGGTTAAAAACAGTGAAATAAGTGAATATGTATCTTGAATTTGTTACTAACATTTGGCTTCACTACCTATAGGAGAGGTTGTACCTTTATCATTCTGGTGCAGTACCAACCTACACAATCCTTCACTTCTGGTACTGTCTTCAGCACTATAGTGTCTATTGATGAAGTTCCAGGGACCCAGACTTCATTAAGCATAGAAGACAGCAGGGGATCCATCATTCTGGAGCAGACAAAGTTCTTCTCCTACTGCCAAGCATAACTCAGCAAGTCAGTGTAAATATAAAGCTGCAAATTTCTTTGAAAATATATAGAGTTAATGATATTTGGCTGCCATCATCACTCCTCCCAACCTTGTCCCAAGGGAACTCAGTTACTGAAAATGGAAATGCTATTGACTTCTCAGACTATCTCTGTAAGGCTGAAGACCTTTCCAATATTGTTATCCACAATTCACTAGACATTTTCTACAGTTAATTGTCTTTATCACAGTCAGTTGGCAATGCCAGTTGGCATGTCCTCTGAATCATGACCTTTAGATTTGTGAACTCCCAGTATATCTTGTTCAGTTTTCATGCATATGACATAATATCTTACTCCATAGTTAATGTGCTTCATCTACTTTCCTTGAAATACAGATTTAAACTCCCCCCCCCCATTTTTGGTAAGTGTTTCATAACAACACCATTGACACTATTCACTCTCTTGTAGTACAAAGGTGGAGCATGAATTTACAGCCCCAGTCATGTAGATGATATAACACTACCACTAATTTTGAATCTGGGTAGTATATACACTGTGATAGTCACCATATTTGAGAAAGTAGTAAACAGACAGGTAAGGCATATACTGACATGAAGTTCAAACTATAGCTTGAAAGAAAAGAGAACTAATGAGGGGCAAGAACTGAGAAAAATAATATATTAGTAACAATAACTAAAAAAATTAAAAAAATCAATGGGGGAAGGCAATGAATGGGAGGGTTGGAGGAAAGATAGGCAAATAGGAAAATTATGTAATTATATTTTAATTAAAAATAAAAGTATGTAATTTTAAAAAGAAATATTAAGGTTAGGGAGAAAGTTCTTTGGCTAAGAGTACTTGATGAATAAGCACAAGGTTCTAAGTTCTTATGTCCAGAATGTACATAAAATGCCAGGTATAGTCTCAAATATTAATAACCTCAGCACAGGGATGGAGGATAGGAGGAAGGCAGAACCAAAATCACCAGCAAGCCTACTTAAAATGCAAGGATCTTTAGGTCCAAAGAAAAACAAGCATCTCTAGGTCCAATGAGAAATAAGTATATCTAGGTCCAATGAGAAACAAGGATCTCTACATCCAATAAGAAGCAGGATCTCCAGGTCCAATGAGAGACAAGGATACCTACATCCAATAAGAAGCAAGGATCTCTAGGTCCAATGAAAGATTCTATCTCAAAAGAATAAGAGAAAGACACTTGGTAACCTTCTCTGGAATGCACATGTACACACAGGGGCCATCTATGTACTTCAACACACATACACACCACACTCACACGTGTACAATATCATCCATATACAAAGAAAAAGAGAGAAGGAGGAGGATTGGGAGACTAGTTCAATACAGGATAGGTCTAATTAAAATGCATATATACATAGCAGATTATATCATGGAAGAGGTCATAACTTTTAGGTAGGTAAGTTATCGAAGACCTTTACAAGAAGGTGGTGCTTCTTGTAAAGCACAGATAAAGCCACAGATACTAAAAAAGCATGGCAGCCTGGCAGTGGTGGTGCACGCCTTTAATCCCAGCACTCGGGAGGCAGAGGCAGGCGGATCTCTGTGAGTTCAAGACCAGCCTGGTCTACAAGAGCTAGTTCCAGGACAGGCTCTAGAAACTACAGGGAAACCCTGTCTCAAAAAAAAAAAAAAAAAAAAAAAAAAAAAAAAAAAAAAACCAAAAATAAAAAAACACGGCAGAAGAATATTCTGCACAAAGGAAATAAGTGAAAATCCTTGCCATACAAGTGAGCTTATATCCTTCTATAGACCAGCAAGAAATCAGTGTGGCTGAGGTTGGGGTGGTGCAGGTTGAGATAAAGTATAAATAAAATAGCTGTGAGAATTAATCATATAGGTTAAATCAAATCCAACTTTTTCACTAAAAGTTTTACTTATGAATTTTTGTGTTAATTTATAGATTAATTTACTCAACTGATACTCATAAGGTAAAGACCCAAGGATCTTAAGATCCTAGTGATACTAGTTGATGTCAGTTATTAAAACAATTTTCTGGCTATGATAATTGAGAGAGGGTACTGGGAAGCACAACAGGAATACAATGATTATGTATTTGTATTCAGTCTAATGTTACCTGAGACTGTTTTAATAACATTGTACTCAATAAGGCTATAAAAGTATGACTGACTCCTCCTTACCAAGGATCCAAGTCCCTCACACTTCACTTTCAGTCCCTTGTGTGAAGCATTCCTGCATATTCTCTATTCCCACCTCCTCTAATTTAGTTTTCCTACTCTTCTTTTGCATTCAACCAACCAACGAACCAACCATTCAACCAACCAACCAATGTATCATTCTGGTTACCTACTTCATAGCCCCTTGTTATTTACTAGTAGAGTTTACATTCTCTGCTGTGAGCCATTGCTTAGCTCTGTATTCACTAAATAGCAAAGTGCTTGAAGAAAGACATATAGACTTGCAAATGTGTCCCTTTGTTAACAGCTGCTATAAGAAAGCACTGCAGATTAGGTGCCATAAAGTGTGTTTTAAGTTTTTATAGTTCTGAAGTTTAAAGTTTAAAGTGAAGGTGTTTCCATGTTTCCTTTACTCTGAGACTTGTCTCCTTCACTTGTAGGTGCCGAGCTTGTCACAGGTTCTTCACAAGGCTTCCTTGTTGTGTAAACATCATTACTATCTCTGAATAGCCTCATTTCCTCTACTTATGAAGTGCAAAGCATATTGAATTGGGGTCCATGTTATGACCTCATTCTTATATAATCATGTTGTTAAATACTTTGTCTTTATATATTGTCATATTCTGAAACATTGGATAGCAAGTCCTTAACATATGAACTAATGCTGTTGATTATTATGATTATTTATTGCTGGGGATTGAATCTACAGTCTTTTATCTATAGATTCAAATGTCAAGTCTACTATCTATTACTGAGCGTAGTACCAGTCCAAACACAGAAAGAGACTTTTTGTTTATAGACACCAGGCTATCCTCTGACTCATAGTCTTAAATGATCCTCTTGCCTCAACCTTCCAAATTATTGAGTTTACAAATGCCATGTGCTGGATTTATAGGATTTGAGAGACACAAATCAGATAGTAAAGGTCAGTCTTATACACAGTATCTAAAACATTGTAAGCATTCAATAAATATCTAGTGATTTACATTACTTTTAACTTTCAGCAAAAACTACATTAAATAATATATAGTACTGTGCTGCTTGCTTATAACTCTAAGTATTTTGACTTCTGGATGATCAGAATTTGAGAGAACCATAGCTTTTTATTACTTTTCAATAAAGAAAATAAGCAAGTGGCAATAGGTTTATTTATGATAATGTGTCAAGATTTTCTGTAGCTGTCTTACTAGTGATGTTTTAAATGCCACATTTCAAGTACATTTCAAGTACAATTAGTTTGAGCACTAATGTGTACTCTGAATAATTGAATGAAATAATCTCCTACTTAAATGTAAACCCTAGGAGTTCTGTTATTAATTCTTATGAAAATATAATGCCCGCACTCTTTGTTTTGAATGGACCTTATATGGCCCTCTAGTCATTTTACTAATTCTTTCAGGTTGTCCTTACAAGTTACAGTGTGACTTAATTTTCAGTTGAGTCATTCTTTTTAACTTACTCCTGGTAACATTGCTGCTCCTTTAAAAATCCATCAAGAGTCGTCAGTGTCCTCAGAATGAAAGTCACAATCTGCAATGTGTCCTGAAATCTCATCACTAGGCTCATGGCCTAAAACACCAATACTTTCAATAAGCTCTCTGGGATCTTTTTTTCTTTTTTAAAAAATTCCCAGAATTGAAGATTACAGAGTGTTTTGTTTTCTCAACCAGAACTTTATAATACTTAGTTTTCCTCTGGGCTTACTATTGTACCCCCCCCCTTCTAAAATAGGTGTGTATGTTCCATTTGATGCAGTGTTCCTTGACACTTGGCGTTTCTATATTCACAATGAATATCAGTGTTCTGAATGATTCTCCCATGTATGTATGTGCTTAACTGACATAAATATTCATTCTAGACTTCTGGCACAAGATAAGACTTACCGAGTCTATGTTATGCTCAGTACTGCATGCATAGAACTTACCTCACTATTTAACTTTTAGTTAGTTTTCACAGAATAGCTGACAGAAGGTAACAAAGATGAGAGTCACAGACATAATTTACTCATAATTCAAAAAAATAAGTAGAATATTGAAACCATAAGCTTTCCATTCCAGGGCAATGAAACTAATCACATGGTTATAAATATGTGATATGCCATGAAGTCCAAGATGAATTTTAGTGCTAAGAATAAATAAATTATGATGCATTAAAATTGCAATTCACCCAAATTAGCCCTCAACAGTAGTGGAGGAGTTGTATAGCATATGATACCTGCTTTGTCCTGTAGATCAGACTTGAAAAACAAAATCCAAGATTAATGGAATTAAGTTCTCAGCTCTAATGATTTCAGTTCGACACTAAATATACTTTTAAGAATTTTGTGTCATGATAATACAGACTATCTTCTATAATTTCATGATTCTGCCAGCAATGTCAAGAAGTATAAAGCCTGAGCACAAAGTGTTACTGTGGAGTATGGTTGCATGTGAATAATGGATATGACCCACAAATAACAGGCATCATTTCCAATGATTATAAATCTATTATCAGTTTTCAGTTGTGTAAAAACTGCCCACTGCCCTCTTTCTAAGAAATAATGGAAGTTTTTAAAGATAAAGCAAAAGCTTGGAGTTTTCTTAAAAGACAGGGAAAATAAAGAGATTTATAATTATGGCTAAGTTTTCAACAGTAACAATGAAAGAACTTTGTAAAATGAAATCTTACACCTTCTGATACTCTAAAGTGTTGTTATTAATGAAGGTGGGAACATATCTTTGCTTTTCATTTAATGATTGCTAAATTCTGGAGATACTGACATTGTAGGTCTTGGACACGGTGAGTAGCCAGTTCTGGAGATACTGACATTGTAGAACTTAGACACAGTGAGTAGCTTCTCACTGATAGTAAACCGGAGCTTTGACCCTTTTAATAACGAAAGAGTCTGTGAGACATTCAACAGGACACAGAAGAAAGTGACTGAACTATTTTTAAAATTTCCTGCTTCATAGAAAAGTCTTCCCGATATTATGGGCCAGTAGAATGAAGACAGATGCCCCAACAGCACAAAAGAACTTTAGGTGACTGTCCAGGCAGCGAAATGTCTCTGTCAATTCTAGAGATTTGGAAGTTGCTTACAATGCACTTCCTGTTTAATTAGGTAATATTATATCCTTCTTGAGTCCTTGAAGGAGTTGAAGAATTTATAGTTATAGTTTTCCTTAGTTATGATAAAAGATAAAGTAGATATAAATATTGTAACTATAATTCTTGCTTGATAACTCTTTTGTTATATGTAATTTTACTATGTTAAAGTTAAAGGCTTTTTTGTTTAAACAGAAAAGGGAAAATGGTGTAGGACGTTATTCTGTTCAAGTCTTGCTTTCATTGGTTAATGAATAAAGAAATTTCTTTGGGCCTGATAGGGCAGAACTTTGGTAGGAGGAAAAGACAGAACTGAATGCTGGGAAGAAGGGCAGAGTGGCAGATGCCATGAATCTCCTGCCTGAGACAGATGCTGGTTAAAATCTTACCTGTAAGCCACAGTCATGTGGCAATACACAAATTAATAGAAATGGGTTAAATTAAGATGTAAGAATTAGCCAATAAGAAGTTGGAGTTAATGGGCCAGGCAGTGTTTAAATGAATACAGTTTCTGTGTGATTATTTTGGGTGTAAGCTAGCCAGGTGGCCAGACCAAGCAAAGGACCACCCCACCCTGTTCTCCATGCAACAGTTAATAGAAAATTTTAAATTAAAACACTTGAGGCTGGTGTCTTAGACTAAGCAAATTTAAACTGGATGCAGTGACCTCTCAGCAAGCTGATTAAGTGTCTTTCTGTGCTATAGAAACCAATAGGTCTCTTGGAAAGACAATGTGTGTTTGTGTATGTGTGTTTGTGCATGTGTGTGTGTATGAATTATAAAGATGGAATCAAGGCTTATGTGTGAGTACTGGGAAAAGATTGGAGATTGTGAAAGAAAATGAGTCTTAGAGATTATATCTGATTGATGTTGGTCTATCTAATTGAGTGGCAGATAAGAAATTATCCATAGCTAAACATGTAATTATGGATCCAAGTTCAAAATGTCTAATTTTCTTCCTTCATAGTAAGATGCTTGATATTACCCATCGTATCATTGATTCATTGCTTGAAATTTAAGCCTTAAAATAACCATCAAAAATCCCTTAAATTAGAAGTAATTTCTTTTCCACATTCACTCAGGCTCATTTATACACACTCTCTTTATACACACTTTAGATTTAAAGTCAAAGGGCAGTATCTTAACAAACCATATACAATTTGAAGTTTGTAGACTGAGACTGCTTGTTAATGTCATGTTACTCAGACCCAAAATAATCACACAAAACTATATTCATTACAGCATTGCTTGACCAGAAGCTTAGGAATCTCAGAGTTGTTTTGATTTGCATTTCTATGATGACTTTAAAGCCTACATACATTTATTCACATTTTTCCAACACTATGACCCCTTTAGAGGTCTTTTTTGTTATCTGAATTTGTCTTTATTGTGTACATTTCTGTAATTATTTTCTGACAAAGAACACTCTTTTCTTTTCTTTTTTTTAAATTTTAAGTGGGCATGACTAAGACCAATTCCATAGTCCTGCCTGTTTGCTCCACCCAGTCCAACATGGCAGAGGCATGTTCAATGCCTCTGAGAGCCATGTACTCCAGCCCGGCTCCAGGATCACAGAATGTTTATGCCACAATTAAGCAATTTGTAACATGCTGTTAACAGACCTCATTTAAATGCTTAGTCTCCCAAAAGAACCAGAGCTGTTCATACTACTAGCAGGAACCAGGAAACTGTCCCCTAAAGAAACCTTACAGCCTTTGCTGCCAGTGCTGAGTCAGGAAGACCTCTTTCTTTTATTGATTTTATTGAGTTATTCATTTTTTTCTCTGCTCCCCTCCCTGCCTCTCCTCTCTCTCAAAAAGCCACAGTGCCCCTGGTCACAGCCAGCAAATATTTCCCATCAAAAGGAGGGGGGTCTACCAAGACACTGTGCTAAGAAGCTGGTTGTGTGTGTGTGTGTGTGTGTGTGTGTGTGTGTCTAGAATTCCTTTTCAAGCTGTCTCAGGTTTTATGTGAATGGAGCTGGCCCACGTTGGTGCTATTTTGTAGGCAGAGCCTGCTCATTCATTTCCCAGCCACCCAGATCCAAAATAATCACACAGAAACTATATTAATTATAACACTGCTTGGTCAATAGCTTAGCTTTCTTATTAAGTAACTCTTACATCTTAAATTAACCAATTTCTACGAATCAGTGTATTGTCATGTGGCTGTACCCTACCGGTAAATATCCTTCTGCCTCCTTCATTGCTTCATGGTGTCTCCCTGACTCTACCTTCTTTTCTCCTGCTTGAAATTCCTTCCTTGCTCTATTCTGCACTGCCACAAGCCCAAAGCAACTTCTTTATTAACCAGTGCTATGAAACATATTCATAGCATAATGAGGTGAATCCCACCTGAGAAGTTCTCTAGGCTAAATAAAATCTGGGAATATTGACATAGGATAATCTTAAGGAGCTACTTAATGATGGTGTATGAATCACTTTTTGTAGCCCCCAAATTTGGTGTAGCGGGCTTCTGAGGAGGTAAAATGTGCTTAGGTTTGGCTAGCATTTTGACAACATAGGTTCTCCTTTCTCCTAGTCTTTATCGCAGAGTAGAAATGATAGTCCTCAATTTACTCATCTGTAGTTAGGAAACAGTCATACCCACCAACAACTTTAGCTAAAATGGGAAATACGTAAATATATGAACAGATGCAATGCCAAACAGTTGCTTCCAAAGTTTTGCAAAAACACCCAATATAAGATTTCTGGATGGGACATAGAATTAAGATAAATAGTAATACAGAAACAGTCCCATGTGCTAATATTATAAGTTCATGTAACAACATGAGGAAGTGAGGTAGAAGGTAAAAAAATTGCAATTGCATGTATTTGCCCTAGAGAAATTCCCTGCTTAAAAGAAAAGGTCAGATGCTGCTTGTTTGAGAGTTGTTACAGGTGCAACACTCCTTGAGGGTATGCAGTGGGTTTTACAGTCTTGTTTAAATTTTTGAAAAATAACTCCAACCACATAACTAAAAATAGATGTTTTGTGGCAGCATGTACATGTGTGAGGCAGTCTGAAAGGAAAAGAGATAGAGAATGGGAGGAGTTGTGCATCAGTTCAGATAAAAGTCACAATGCCATTTTTTTACAGGGTATCTATGGTGTTAGCTTAACTGAGAATTTCTTGAGTGTAGAGCCAATGCTAGTCTAATGTTTACACAAACCATAGAACAAGAATATTATCCAGTAAGAAGGATGAAATACATGGACAATTTAGAAAATTATAGAAACCTCAAAAACATTGTAAGACACCAAAAATAAGACTCACAATAGTAATGTTCTATAAGAGTATTTGCATAAACAGAGATATTCTTGAAGCGATATATATTTACACATAGAAAAATGACTATGAATGGGTTTTAAATAAATTCTGAGTATATAAAATGAGCCAATGATTATTTTTACTATGGGAAAATAGGAAGAGGATAAAATTTATAAGTAGAAGGAAAACTGTAATTTCAGATGTTTATCATGCATGATGCATTTAAGAGAAAAAAGCCCTTAGTAATTATTATGGAGCCAGATGTGTAATATATGTGGTTTACAACATCCCTTTCAAAATTTTAACTTAGAAAAAGAAATTTGGATCTTAAATGTTGAGTCTTGCCAGGCCTTGTAGTACATGTCCACAATCCCAGCTACATAGGAGATCTGTTTAAAACACTAACCTGATGGAGGACTCTCATTGGCTAATAAAGAAACTGCCTGGCCCATTTGATTGGCCAGCCCTTAGGTGGGCAGAGTAGACAGAACAGGAAGAAGGAAGTGAGGTAGATGGCTCAGTCAGATGCTATGCCTCTCCTAAGTTAGACAGACCGCCATGCCTCTCCTCAGAGAGAAGCCAGACGCGATGAAGCTCCAGCCCAAGATAGACGTACGCTAGAATCTACCTGGTAAGGCACCACTTTGTGGTGCTACACAGATTATTAGATATGGGTTAGTCAAGATGTGAGTAAGAGGCTGGAAGTAATGGGCCAGGCAGTATTTAAAAGAATACAATTTGTGTGTTGTTATTTCGGGTTTTAAGCTAGCCGGTGGCCGGGAGCTGGGTAGGATGAAAAGCAGGCCTGCCCACAGCTCATCACTACACTAACCTGTATCCAAAAGCAAGTAAAATAGCAAATTAGCAAATATCTTCAATTACTTATAACATACATATGGCATTTGTCAAAATTTGTCTAAAAACTGTTTTAAAAGGCCTGCATCAATTGAGAACATTGACTTTATTATGTTCTTAATCCTTAGTGATATTCTAACACGGGAATACTCATCAGAGTAATTCTTCGAGAACCAAGTAAGAACAAAGACAGTAAGCCAGTAAGCCACAGAGTACCTTAGGAAAAGACTTGAAATCCAACCTGTACAATTTAGATCTGGTTGCTAATACATCTCTAACTCTATCCCACCCTCTTGCAATAAAGATCAGGTTTTTTACCTTTATTCTTCTCTCATATATTACATTCCAAACACAGTTTCCCCTCTGTCCTCTCCTTCCAGCCTTCCCTGTACTTACCTTCTCCTCGAGATTCTAATCCTCATTTCCCTCTAGAAAAGGGTAAGCCTCTCAGTGATATCAATCAAACATGTCATATTAATCTATAATAAGACTAGGCATATTCCCTCATATGACGGCTGAATGATGCAACTCAGTAGGAGAAAAAGATTGCTAAACATAGGCAGAGATAGCCCCTACTCCCACTATTAATAGTCCCACAAAACAGGTTCTCATCAGTGTCATGATGAGTTGTACAATGCAGTAAAGAATTTTGAAAATTCAGAAATTGAAGTATTTGTATTAAAAGTATTTATTAAAATTTTAGTCTCTATGAGATTGGAAAAATACATTGAAAGAAGTTAGCAGTAACTTGTAGTCAAGAAGTGAATCTTTAAACTTATTAAAACATCTTAAGCTTTTCATAGCAAAATGTATTTGACTTACTCATCTGAATACCCTTCCATTCTGTTGAATACAAAATCAACTTCCCTCATGATTTGACAATCACACCAGAGTCTGGCTTAGAAGCCAGCAGGCTGTTGAGTCCAACTGAAGCAGCAAAACAGGAGGTCATTTAATATCTGTGAAATACGTGAAAGAAAGTGATTTCTGAACAAGCTGGCATAATCAGAACTTCGATGCAATCTTTTTTGTGCATATGACATCTAGTCTAGGAAAAAAAGCACCCATCATCACCACCACAAGTACCCATCTTCCAGGGAAACACTAACTGCTAAATTTCAGATCCGACAGACAAGCTCAACAAAAGAAGCATCAGGAATAGAAGCCAATGCAATGGAGAAGTCTGATTTATAGACACCAACTCAATTTCCTTTGCTAACCTTCCTGGTGTGTGCAAGGATTGTTGAAATAAATTATAGGGCTCATGACAATAATTATAGTATTAATCTTTGTATTGTCCTCTGAGTCTTTATGTCTTTGTAGTTTGATTTCATTTCCTCTTTTGATGTGATGGATATGACACACTGTCGAATAAATTTGGGTGCACACTCACATGTCTGAAAAATGATGTCTATGTTATGAGTAGTGATGTTGTGCCCATAACATTGAATTTAATTTTTCAGGACTTTCTAATTATTATTATTTAGTTGTTCCTTCCCACAAAAGGATGTATCTTGAATAGTTCAATTTATTTCTTAAAAATCATTTACATATTTACCAGGTAATGATTTGATCCTTGCTTATAATCAGTTGCCTAGAAGGGAAATTTTCTCTTTCACAATTATTTAATACAGTAATTGTGTTTGTAAGGCCTATCTCCATCTATTTGTCTCTATTGGACTTGTTCTATAAATATCTCTGTGAAATGATGGGCAGTTTTCAAGGCTTGTTGGCATGGAATCAATAAGTGGCAGAAGGGACCACACGAATCAATTAGATTGTCCCTGGCAGGTTACTATGGAAGCTTTAACTCCTCAGAGAACTTCACTTATCTCGGAGTAGGAGTCTCTACATTTCTTTAATTAGAACGGATGTAATTTATTTAGTAATGAAAAATTTATCTGAGCAAGTTCTGTGAGGTGTCAGACAAAATTCAGCCATCCATGCATGTTCAGGGGAAACTCATGTAAGGTTTTAAGCACTTCTAATGAAAATCTTTTTCAAGAGAAAAAAATCAAACATAAAATCATTCATATTTTGGAAATGAGCTTCATTAGATTATACAACACTTGAGCTTGGTATTCTAATAACAAACAGTGGTTCTTAGATTAACTTCCACTGTGGATGCAATAATCTGACACATTTATTTATTTAGTCACTCTGGCGTACTAACTGCCTATTAGTGTTGATAATAATTTAATCAATGCCATCTCTTTGCTTTTACTTTACTGAAAACTGAGAAATATTCATTAGGTTTACCATACCCCTTAATAAAGCCTAAAAACCAGAGAGTTAGACTTTTTGGTGGGAGGTTCTTTACCTTCTATCCAGTGTATTTACTCATACGTTTGTTTTGGTAATTATTATCTCTAGGGTACTCTGTCATTGCAGCTACCTTTGTGGTATTTCTCCATACTGCATACATGCTATAAAACACACAAGGGTAGCCTGGGTCTTATTCTTATGATAAAATGGGCAATTCTTGCTAAACATTTTACATACACTTCCCTTGTTATCTTTCCTAATGTGTTGCAGTTCTTTTGGTTTATAAAAGAAGTACTATTACTCACAGAATAAGACAGTAATCCAAAGTAAATATAGGCCTCCCTTACTGAGAAGGGATGAACATGATGTTGAGGCAGGCTTGACTGGGGTAAGAGGTCCTTCTGTTTATGTGTTGCTTTCATTGGGTAATGAATAAAGAAACTGCCTTGGCCTAGTTGATAAGACAGAACTTAGGTAGGCAGAGTAGACAGAAGTAAATGCTGGGAAGAAGGGCAGAGTGGCAAGCCATGGATCTTCTGTCTGAGGCAGATGCTGGTTAGAATCTTGCCAGTAAGCCATAGTCACATGGCAATACAGAGATTAGCAGAAATGGGTTAAATTAAGATGTAAGAATTAGCCAATAAGAAGTTAGAGCTAATGAGCCAGGCAGTGTTTAACTGAATACTGTTTCTGTGTGATTATTTCGGGTATAAAATAGCCGGAAGGCTGGGACAAACAAAGAGCCCCTGCCCTCCATGCAACACTTGACTTCAAGACTCTTGCTTTAATTCTGATCCAAAGGGACTCTGCTTCAAGAGACATGATTTAGCACACATGTATCACAGAGTATATGACTCAGCAGTGGGCAGAATGGAAGGAAAATGATAACAATAAAAAGCCCCATTCTGTGGACCTTATGACTAACACACCTCTAAGAACTGCTGTTTTTGAATACTTGAGTGACCCATTTGCAAGCTGTTGGGGAACTTAAATCTGCGTGAAGTTTATGCACAGTCCTTAAATTAACACAGTAAGTGATTTTTGTTCCCTCATTACCTCTGATTCTGTACTGCTTAATTTGTGTCAATGTTGTTTAACATTATTTAGCAAGAATAATGTAAAATAAACTGTGTTTCTCCTGTCATTGAAGTCCCACACATGTGAAGATAAGCATGTTTGAGGATAGAGTTTGTGTCTTATTCATAAAAGGGAAAGAAAAGTAGCCTTCTCAGCATAGCTAATTCTCAAGAATAGTTTCTCCAGCCATATTCACCACACCTAAGGGGGATGCTCCTGTAACTCTTTCCCTCTTTCCTGGCCCCTCACCAGATTTTGTTCCATCTTCAAGATAGCCAAAGTTAGCGTTTCTGAGGCTTTCAAATAAGCTCCCTGGTTTCACTGGTAGTGAAAAATAAACGTTAAATTAACCTGATCCATCCTTTTATATACAATATAGTTATTTCTTTTCATTACAATGCTAAAGTACCCATGATTTGAAACAGCGCTTATTATCCTTTCTAAAATAACTCTTTGTTTGAGACAAAATCTCACTATGTAACCCTGCTACCTTTAAATGTAGGCCAAATCCTGGCCTCAAATTCTGGAGATACACCCGTTTCTGCCATCTAGTACTTGTACAGAAAGTCCAGTACTTGTAAATAAAGACACCACGACTGGCTAAAATAAATCTTTTGAAGCATCTTTTACATACTATATAAGTTACCCATACCTGAAATCATTGATTTTTTTTTAATTCAGCTATCCCATTATTAAATGGCATGCCAGTTGATACTAGTGACCAAACCTGCACACTCTAACCATCTCTGCTGCAGTTTTTTTTCCTCATAAATCTATCATGTATGGGGCATTGGACTGGGAGATTCCTGGGTGCAATGCTGGTACTCTACCAACTGACCTATACTCTCACCTTGGATGTCTAGTAATTTAAGGGCTGATCAAGGAGACTGTCTGGTATTGGTATATACTTGTTTGTGTGAAAGACTGCTGCATTTTTATTCATATCCTCAATAGTTATTTTGAATAAATAATGGCATTTTGTGCATTTTCTAGATATATTTTAACGCTCTTAAGATAAAATTTCCAAATGTTGAGGGTAAAAACTGCTATCATAAAAATCACATCAGCTTCTACTTTCATTTCTTTTTTGAAGACTTTAGCAGTGTTGCTTCAAATAGACTAGAAGCTATGATTACTTTTTAAAAACATGCTTGCTGTGATCTTTAATGCATAAAGCCAAACTCCATGATAACTGTAGCTGATTTTCAGAGGAAAATAGGTTTGTAACTATGGAGCTGGAAACTTGAAGAAAGAACTCGCTACTGTTCGATTAATTGAGCACACAAAAACTTCAAAGAAAGGGAATTTAAGATAAATAAAGCAACAAGGAAATAACTGTCTAATTTTGTGAAAGGCGAAGTACAATTTTATTTATATTTTAGGTTTCTGGAAATATAAACATCCTTTTTAGAATACGATGCGTTCTTTCTTCTGAGTTTCTCCAAGTGAGGATGGTTGCTTCATTTTCTGAACATCCTTTGCAGAAAAAAAATAATGAGAATAAATTGAACATTCCTTTAAAAAAAACAAAGTGTTTTATTTGTGTGTTTGTGTGTGTACTCATGCGAGCATGCATGTGTGCCTCCTGGTCTGTGTGTAGGTTTCTGTAGAATCCAGGAGATTTCAGAGTCCCTGTAACCGGAGTTAAAGGTTGTAATCTCCCCATATGAGTTCTAGAAAATAAGCCAGGGTCCCCTGCAAATGCAGCAACAATATTCAGAATACAAGCTATCTCTCAGCCACATCAAGCATTCTTATGAAAGTCTTGGTCGGCTTTCTTTTTCCTAGCCACTACTGACATTAAAATATGAAAACATGTAAGCAGTATGAAGATTAACATTATGTTCATCTCAAAGATGGTTTTCTAAATTTAGAGTTTGAATCATATTTTTTTTCCATTTTTAGAGTGCAAACATCCCAGTTATCAGCTTTAGGAGTTATTGTGGTTTTGTATAATATCAAGTATTATTCTAGATGAATCTTCTTACAAACTTTGGCACATAAAATAATGAATTTATATGGTAAGGATCAAGACTTGTATTTGTAGAATGCATCCAGCCTCCTGAAATGATGGAATTTTCTATCACATTTCTGTCCACTATATTTCTTAAGCCAGAGACCCTCTTCTCATATTCCCTGCCAGCTCCCTTGAGGCAACCTAAAACAACAGCCACCATTTAATGAGAATTTACTGTGTGCCAGCATACATGGTAACCTTATCCCAATTTTTCAATTTAGTTCCATATATGAAAGACAAGCTATGACAATATCTATTTACAATGTCTATGTAGGAAGGAATGCCATTACCAACACCAAGGTCACAGAGACAGTGTGTGGAGTTAGGACCCGGTAAGAGGGTTGATTCTGGAGTGTATTAGAAGGGATAGAATCTCATTTTCTATGCTTCCCACAATCATCCTCTCTGGCCCCCTGCACACTAGCTGATGCCCCTTTGTTATCAATACTGTTGGTCTTCTAGTTTAGATTCTTCCCGTGCTCCTTCTTTTTTCATTGACCCAAATCCTATAAATGTTTCAAAGTCCAGAGGGCTCACCTTCCTATTGAAGCTCAATGGAAAAAATTACTTATATATCCAAACTTCTTTTATTGCCACTATTTCCAAAAATACAAAATCCAGACAGGCACATGTGGCACAGATCATCCTTTAGGGAGGGTTTCCTGTAAAGTAAAGTTCTAACTCAATTTCTAACTTTACACTATTTGGCATTGGCCACTCCATTACTATCCCAGCATCAACAGAGAAGCACATGCTTCATAGTCCGTCATGCATATGAATAGAATCCATACCCATCCACCTGCTCAGGATTTTACAACACAAGTATCCTCTTTTCTCCTTTGCATTGCTCTCTGTCTTTATTGTGTTTCTGAGCAAGCTATTAAACTCACTCCACTTCCCTATCCTGTTCCTTCGGTGGTACCAAGGATGCTCTTTCATCTCTGTCTTGAGCTAATGGTCAGGATTCTGCTCTGGTAGGGTTACCACTTATTTTTGTGTTGATAAACTCAATGTCCTGGATGTTCTCCATGGTTGAGGGTCATATATTCTTCTTGGGCTCTACAGGCAGGTATTCCCCTGATCTCCCAATGGTCTCCTCATATCTCCTTTCATAGCTACATTCTTATCTCATTTTCTTGCCTGCACCTTCTCTGTCTACCAATTCAAAATAGAAAAAAAGATATTCCATTCCTCCAACACATTAACTTTTGTTTTACTTCATTTTTCTCAGTGATACTTAGAATATGGGTTTCAGATATTGGTCTATGTATTTAAGCTGTACTTATAGGGCTCCACTTATTTTATCTGAGTTTTATAAGTTTTGGTTTGCTTATCTTCCACTAACAGAACAATTCTGTATGAGCAGGACTGTAGAAAAGTCCAAATATATAATATAAACTCATTAATTAATGATAGATATTACACTGCCTCACTCACGTTTCTCTAATTGGGCCATATAGTTTGATTTCTTTTTAATATGTTTACCACAATTTATTGTACATATACTGTGTACCCTCTACTAGCTATGTTCTCAGTAATTCCCATCAATCTTTTAATTGTAATTGCTGTGTTATTTGTTTTTCAACTAACAAATGATTTGGATTAAGTTTTAAGTATTCCCCTTTAAGTGTTGGATACGGCAGAAATAACTCTGCTTCTTACTTTAGAATATATATTTTGATTAATTTGCTCTTTGATAATTTCTTGTGTATTGAGAACATTCTGGTCACACTCATTCCTTGACCCTCTTCTATCCTTCCTCTGTCCGCATCATCCCATACTTCCTACAATGAAGTACCAACCTATTTTCCTTTATTTTGTTTCATTTTTGTTGTTGCTGTGTGACCCATAGAGCTTAAGCAGGGCCATTCACATTGGTTTGGATAAGAAGTTATCTGATGTGACATGATCAATTCATCAGTGGCCCCATAACTAAAGACAATGACTTCTTCTGCTCCAGAAGTTCATGTTTGCCCTTAACTCCTGGTCAATGGTACCCAAGAAGACTTTCCCCATCTGAGACTGATTGCTTAGCATGTCTCATAAAGTCTTTGGGCAAGCAATTACAACTCTTGTGCATTCTTATCCTGGAGGGGTTATGCGGTTGTCTCATTTAAAGCTGATCACTTGACATTTATTTGTTTTCATCTATGAAACTTTTTACTAACCATCTTTCAACTCAGAGAGGAGCTTCATCAGTGTAAGCTCAGGACTACCCTACTCTATGGGTATAAGCATGATTATATAGAGTGCCTGCAATTCCTTAGTCTCACTTTTCTCATCTAATAATGGAAGATATAATACTTCTTGATATTTATGATCACACCAAAGATTAAACAGGAAATAAGTAGGTGGCCTAACTTCTTATCAGTCTCTGTCACCTTAGAAATTTCTATAAATTAATATTCTAGTGCTTTATATATTCACAATTCACAGGAAAATTGATAATTTAGCATTTGATTTACATGGCATATGTACTTACTAAGTCAATGGAATTTCCTGTAGGGCAAAAAAGAAAAAAATCTCTGTCTTCTTTTGTGTAACTTTAAAACATATGTATAACTCTTTGCCTGGCTCCTAAACTCATTAATAGTAATACTGACAACTGTCATTTTGGGGGTGTTGGTTTGGGGTCCAATATTATGCTTGTGCTTAGAAATCTTCCTACAGCATGCCAATTCAGTCTGAATAATTATGATTTACAACACTCAACCAAGACATCCTACATGCTCAAGTCCACTCAGTTACTACAGTGATAAAACCATAACTTAGGTCTGCCTACCTTTAAAATGCTGTGTGGTACTTTAATAACTATCAAGATACTTAGATACATGATGGAAAAAAAAGGATGAATAGATAGCTGGATGCGTGAATAAATGGATAGAAGAATAGATGGGCAGAAGGCAGATGTGTATAAGTGCTAGGCAATGATGAACATCTTTCTGCTGAGATAATCTTTCCAGATTCATCTTATGATCTCAGTTCTATAATCTTGAACACATATGGAGACTGTACTGCATCAATGGATCCATTAAACTATATAAACTAAAATTATAATTTCATTTTTTTTCTTTTTTCTGAACTTAAAATTCATTAATGCAAAAAATCATACCTCTTTGTTATAGTGATATTACTTGAGGTCACATTTTTCCTAATAAATGCTGTTGACTATTTCAGAAAAGAACAGGGGATAGAGCAGCATATGTACGTGATTGCCATCTGTCTCCACCCCTGACTGTCGAGATCAGGCTTTGCTACCTCAAGAAAGGCACATAACCTCATGAGGTTACTTACAGATATATGGTCAAGTTAATATACATAAACATTTTAGACCTGTCCCAACCTGCCGTACACATTTGAAGTATTTTTTTCCCTTTGAGTGATTTTTTTCCTGTGTACCTGTATTAAATGTGTTTTGCTTAATCACAAATAGTGTCAAGTGTTAATGAACATTTTAGACATTCCAATAACGTCAGCCTAGTCATTATTGCCATTAACCACACCAGCAGCATCACCACTCCGATGAAAGAGCACCACACAATGACAAACAGACAACGATGGGGCTTGGTTCCAAACTCAGTCCTTTCTGAATCTAAATGTGGCCTTCCTTTAATATCCCTGCCTGGACCACTTTGAGCTATATCTCAGCCTGTTGGAAGGTGCTGAAAGTTAAAAATACGTTTGCTCTATTTCACAATCTCTACCAGTTGCAAACAGTAGCCCTAAGCTTGCTTGTCTAGGCAGTCTTTGGGGCATGGCTTAGATTTTTTGCTCTCTCAGATCAAATGCAACAGACACTGAAAAACGCCAAGCTGTGAATGTACCCAGGGCACTTTGTGTTACAAGCTAGTAACAGCTTTGGCTTTGCATATGTATACTTAAAAAGAAAATCCTTGTCAGGTGAAATGTAGCCTGTGTCTTTCTGTAATAGGAATCCTTATAAGAATTTCAACTAGAGTAAATTCCCAATCAGTGATGTGGGAGAGTCTTCTGTTTGTGTTGATCTCATTCGTTAATAAAGAAACTGCCTTGGCCCATTTAATATGTCAGCCCTTAGGTGGGTGGAGTAGACAGAAAAGGAAGAAGGAAGTGAGGTAGATGGCTCAGACAATTACCCTACCTCTCCTCTCTGAGCCAGTCGCCATGAAGCCAGCCACCAGGTCAGACATGCTGAATCTTTCCCGGTAAGACACCACTCGTGGTATTACACAGATTATTAGATATGGTTTAGTCAAAATGTGAGTAAGAGGCTGAAACTACTGGGCCAGGCAGTGTTTAAATGAATACAGTTTGTGTGTCGTTATTTTGGGGCATAAGCTAGCCGGTGGCCCGGAGCTGGGCGGGATGAAAAGCAGGCCTGCCTGCAGCTCATCACTACAAATCAGGAATGTGGCTTTCCATTAAGTGTCTGGTATTTGACAGAGTTGGACTAGTTTGATAAAAGTATTACCAAAATTGTGTTTGAATGGTAAATATTCTCTAAGGCATAAAATCATTCAAAATATAAAAATATCTTACTTTTCTGTGAATTAATATACTAGTCTAGTTGTTACTGTGATCCTTCTTTTTAAAAATCTTGAAAGTAGTAAAACTTTCCAATTTTGTGGTATCTAACAGAAAGAAGGGTGCTTCTTACCACAGACTCAGATGAAGGGAATAATACAAAGACACAGAATAAAAATACATTTTACTATTTACACATTATACATACACACATATGCATATATGTATATAATTTATACACTGTACTTATGCATAAATCATATGCATATCCATATAAATATATATGCATATAACATATACAAATAATAATATATACATATACATCTAATAAAGACTATTTTGTAATAGGTATAGCATATGTGTATATTGTATATTATGTGTATAATGTGTATAATATGTATATATTATATATATATATATATATATTACAAAATGATCTTAGATTGAAAATATTATTGAAGGTAAGATAGGGTTTTTGTTGTAGTCTATATATGTGGTTTTAATTAAAACACTTGAAAATGGCTACTTTATAAACAACAAAAAATTATTTGTTCACAGCCCTAGATATGGGGAAGTATAGAATAGGAATACATGTAGAAATTCTTTTTTGTGAGGGCTGAAGGACAAGAAAGAAAATAAACATGAAAATGAAATGTTGGAGGCCAATGGGGTGCTTGCTCCTCAACCCTAGGATAGTAGCTGTGCCTTTAAGCTAAATTCCTGTCCATGTAGCTTGGATCTCACTTTTGGAGCCGGACAGACACAATAGTCTGTGAGCCTTTGTTTCCCTCTGGTTTCTTGACACTAAAGTTGCTGCCTTTGTTTGTCTATGTGCCAAAATAAGAATGTTATGCTCTTCAAATCCAGGAATTTCCTTCCTATCAGGTCTTTGTGTTTTTGTTTTACTTTTTTAAAGATTCTTCTTGACTACAAGAAGAATTTTTAGATGAGGAATATATATGCATTCACAATGGCTAAAAGATTGCTAAGATTCATGAGCATACATTTTCATGCAGCAAACTCTGCAAATTATTTCCTAGAGTGTAGATTGCCTTCACTCTTAATGAAAAAGGCTGAGAGACCAAGTGTCTAATTATAACTCCTTAGGGCCCTAGCCATAGACAAATTTGATGTGATTATCAACAGCCTTTGAACCTTTACTATCAGAGGAGGTGTTTTATCTTTACAAGTGATAGTGACTACCATTCAGGGAGATGGCCAGCAGATGAAAGGCCTGGGATCTGCATCTGGTGCTTACGTCAGAAGAACACCTAGGTATAATAAGATCATCAACATGAATATGAACAACATGGTCAGAGATAAGTACTCACCTATACTTAGCCTAAGCTCTGATCAAATCATAAGAATAAAAAAATTATCCAAATAATCTCTACTTTTAATGCTTTTAATTTCATCTATTTAGTAATACAAATATTCTTAAATTTTGTAGGCCAATATTTGCTAGTTAAAATTGGGTTATGGATTTTTTAAGTAGACATGAATATGTCATCCACATTACAGGCTTCAAAGTATTGCTAATATGCATCATTACTATTCTGAAGGAGTTTTATATAAATGCTCACTACCAAGGTTAATAACAGCAACAGGAACAGAATAAATAGCTATAAGGTAAAATTATATGAAAGAACGAACAAACTAGATATGGATCTGAGTAATCACACATACATGTGGCAAAGAAAATATAATGCTATGAAATGAAATGATTTTCTGATATGATTTCATATGATTTTATTATAATGTAGAAAATAAAGATACAATTTAATGTATAATCATATGTTTGAACTTTAAGAGATAATTATGATATTTTTGACCCCCAAATATTTTATTGTCTCCTTATTACCCACCATCATGATCAAAATTTTTGGAGGAAACTCAGCTCTTCTTTGACATAAGCCAGTCTTTCCAGCTCTCCTTTTTGTTCTTACATTCTTATTAAAGTGTACATGCATCATAGGACCTCACCTACATTCTCTTACTCTCCTATTGTGTGTCCACATGTAGCATCTGTTAATGTCTGCTTCTGCAGAGGACTATTTTGTTAAAAATCCAAGAGGCAAGTGTTCTCTTTGAAAAGCTCCTAATGAGTAGCTTCTTCCTGCTATGAGTTCATCAAGATGTGTTATTTATTTGTTCCCTAAATGTTCTTATCACATGGTATCGTTCAAAGTCGCCAATTTCATTTGAGTATACCTGTGATCTGCTTCCCTGTATGACTCTTGAGCAGAAGACATTTATTAAACACATATTGAGAGCCTATTCTTTGCAGGTGCTAGAGCTTAAAACTGAATGGGATGGTTACTATCAGCACAGATTCAGCAGCGATTTATGAAAGGCAGACTACTTCTCCAGTATCTGATAAGAAACATAATAGTTACCTTACAAAATTGTAGAAGTGCAGGATAAAAATATAATCCAAATATATAGATGATTTTAATTAAGATAGACTCCTGATCAACTACTTTTCAGGTAGCACATGCATTTTGCACAAACAGATAAATAAAATAAAGGAGTGCTAAGCAAATACATCATGTCACCAAAAATCTCAACACCATAAACATTAGAAAAGGATCTCAAAAGTCGGAAATGTTTGTAGTATTTTAACAAAGTGGGTGTTGGAATGCACGTGGCTGCAGTGGTGGACAGGTAATCATCACTTGGGAGAAGTGATAGGAACAACAGGAGAGAACGTAAGGTCAGGGAAAAACATGTCTCAACAAGGAATTTAACTTTACTAGCTGATTTGTGATCTTCAGCAAAGTATTTGTCTTCTTTAAACCTGCATGTATTGTACTTCTGTACTTGTCCTCTTTCGTTAATGTGGTAAAACAATGCCCAAGAAAGATTTCAGAGTGTTCAAATCCATGACTTTGGGGAAGGAATGACAGCAGGCAGCAGAAGTAGGAAGTTGACTGATAACATTTTACCTGTGCACCAGAAACACTGCATGGCTATAAAATTCTTAAAACTCAACCTTAGTGGTGGTGCTTTCTCCAGTAAAGCTTCATATCCTAATGACTCCAAAACCCTCTGCTCCAGACAGTGCCACGAGCTGCAAACCAAATGTTCAGTTCATAAGCCTGTAGAGGATAATTGTTACTGAAACTGCAACCTTAAAGAGCAAGTGTGAGAATCTGATAAGATTTCGCGAATAAAATATTTAACACATTTAATTATGATTACCATTATAATGATAATTGTGATAAAATGGATGAGCTGGAGAGAAGGGTAAATAAGAGATAGCAGAACAATTCTTATAACTATGTTGCAAGTTTTTATTGGTTCTTAATTCCATGGAAAGGCAGTATGTTTCTTAAAGGCTGGGTGAAGCTGACTGTCTGCGATTTTTAACTCCAATATCATCTATCAGTTAAAGAAGGTACAATAAGACCCTTTGCTCTTCAGAGGATGTGAGATACTTGCTGCCTCCAATAGAGGGAAATAATTCCTACCTGGCTTTGTATGTTAGGCTTGGGTTTTATTTTTTTATTTTAGTGAAAGCTTTGGGTGCTCTAGGTAACGATGGGATCAGAAAAGGTTTTAGTTTCTTTCTACTTATCCTTATCACAGCCCCAGCAGATAGCCATTAATAATCTTGCTTACCAGATAAGAAGAGCGAAGCTTAGACATGAAATAATATTCCTTAGGTTCCCCTGGGTAAAAAGTGGCACAAACAGAATTCCAGCTTTATGTTTTAGACTGCACATCCCATGGTTTTGCTAGCCGGTACCAGTTTTGAAAATCAAAGGCTTGAAAATCAACTGATGATAGGAATGGTTGCAAGTTCTGGGACAGGAAACAATACTAGTTCACCTGGTTCTACACCCTCCAGAGCTCATTCTGATGGTGATAGGGTACCGTCTCTGAATTCAATTGGTGTTGTCACACACTGTTTGTAGACAAGAGTTCATGGATCTCAGGTGGGTTTGCACATGTCCCTTTTCTCACATTAGACAAATAGAAGTGGAAGATAAAGCTCTCTCTTATGAGTCACACGAGTTTTCTTATCCTGTTCAACTTTGGTCTTTCTCTTCATCCTCTCGTGTGTATATTCTTGTTTACCACAGGTACTATCCCACTTTGAGCTATTAGGTGAAAATCTTCTTGTGATCTGCTAAGAGATATTTCTCCTTGGTGGTAGATGAGAAAAGTACTAGGAAGAGAAGGGAGAGTTTCTTTTACAGCTTCCTTTTCTTCTGATGTTAAAAAATTGATATGAGAGATATACAAGAACTGCTTAAGGTTGTGGAAAGCATAATATAGGATATGAATACAAACAATTAAATATGTTAAGTTACAAAACTTGGTGTTTTAATAGTGGGTTTATATAGCTCACTCTTAATAGATTTGTGATTCCTGAGACATGTCTCAACTACAATGAGAAAAAAAAAAACAGAGAAAAGAAACAAATCAAAATCAGAGAAACATTAATGTTTGTGATGATGAATAAATGAACAATTTTACTTTCTTCCCTACACAAAATAATCATTATGAAGAACACAAGACAATTGATTCTATCAAAGGCATGTCTGTATCAGTGGTTATCACCTACAGAGAACTGACTACGTAATGGATAGCATCTTTCTCTAGGAGAGCTCCACTGTAATAGGAGTGGGGGACAAAAATAGATAAGATAGAGGAGCAAATATCAAGTGCAGTTTTCTTCATGTTTATATGTGCTGATTCATATGGGAAGCACTTATGAATAATACTGTACTTAGTATTATGTAGCATCGAGGTATCCCACTATATTTTTGTACTTTTAAGACATTTTATTTTTAAAATTTATCTTTATTTTTGAGAAATGTATATTATATATGTATGTATATACACACACAAATATATGATGAATACAAGATATTTCTAGTACATTTCCCCCTCCACATACCCACGTAACTCCTCTAATATATATCCATCATAATTTGTGTCCTTCTATATAAATGACCAAGTACAGAGACTGTTTCCTAAATGAGCTTGTGTGTGGTGGCAGCCACTGGAGAATGGGGAAACTATCAGTGGCCGCGTTCTCTTAAATGTCCCTCAGGTAATGTAAACTGTCAGTGGTTTCTCAATAAAAGGTGTGACCTGGAGATCATCCATATTGTCTATGCCAGAAATATAACTGTCTTGACCTTGTGCAAGTTTTCTGCAGGTAAACATAGGTACTTTGAGTTCATGAGTGTGATATTGATGTTGTGTCAGGAAGACAGAATTTTGGGGGTTCTTCTCTCCATTCAAACTGTTGCATTATTTCCTCATCATCATCTGTGATGTTCTCTCAGATATGGAAAGTAGGGTTTTGATAAAGATGCTCTGTTTAAGACTGAAGCTAAGGAATCAAAACCTGGGTCGTTCAAAAAACAGATAGGAGAGTAAGATCCTCAGCCTAGGTGATAACCTTTGTTCTCAACACTATGTTTCATTCATGCCTAAGCATCAAAATGTCTAGGAATACAGCAATAGTGAATCATTTAAGAATTAGAAATTAGAGAGTACAAAAATGCCTGCCCTAAAATGATCATGCAATTAATTAATGATTGAGAAAAAGAAGGAGCAGGAGGAAGAGTAGGACAAGGGAGAAGAAAAGGAGGAAGACAAAAGAGGAATGTACTGACTAAAAAAAAAAAAAACAAGCACAGCTTTGAGGCAGTTCCCAGAACTGTGAACTTGAGTCTTGTGATTGAATCTAGGAACTATTGTTATGTGGACGTAATTCAAAAGACTTTGAGGCTAGTTATCCCCAAAACCTGACTTTGTAGCAAAAAGCTTATAATTTCAATTAAAATTGTGATGTATTTTTAAATTGTTTCACAGACACTTTTATGATTAACATTATTGTTTGAATATTTTTAGCATATAAACAAATGATAGTATGTGCAGAAATTTTAGAAACACAATATCCTCTTGCCATTAGATGCTGTAGAAATCACATCAAGAGAGAACTCCCATTGTTAGTTTAAAAATTCCATCCATTTACATCGAATCCATGTGTTTTTAAAAGATAATGACATAGTAGCTAAGAATACTTCCTGGAAAAAACAATTAAACATAATAATGGTTTACTCACAGCATGTCAAATATCCAAAAAGGGAGTTAGAAAAGAAAAGGAAAACAACTCTAAAATCACATCAACGTTCCTTTTTAAAAGTCTAAATGAATTGTACATGAATAGACAAGCAAACCTATTCATGTGTTCCTTTTAGAGCTAGATAAGATGGAAATAAAGTGTTACGCAACTGCATTAGCTTTAAACTCACAAGTGGAATGTAAAGATAATTCATCAAAATAAAATTTGTTTGCTCAAGTAATTATAGGCAACAATATAAATGAATCTTGTGTATTTTTAATTTTTTTACATGGTTAAAATTAATATAAGACTATGTTTATAAATCAGTAAGAGACTAGAAAACTTTTAAATTTGAATTCTACATTAAGTGCTACCCACCAGAGCAAGAAGTACCTCTGTTCATGGATGACAGCAGCACAAATCCATGGATATAAACATCCGTATTTGAAAAGTCTGATAACATGACTGTTTAGCAAAACAACATTAATAGGTTTTCCCTTAGGGTTTAAGACTCCACTAGCCATGAAATTTAACCATGTTTACTCTACCAAATCTGCATTCCCTCCTGTGGAACTGACCTGTGGTCTAGTCAAGAGAGTGGATAGTTACCCCACACAGTCTTGCCACAATTGTGCCAGTGGGCATATTATGCCCAGAAGGTTAATATTGTACATGAAGGGAACAGAATTAGGTAAGATCATTGATGTCTTCCCCCCACCAGCTTGCACAGCAGATTCCAGCGCTGTGAATGTTCGTCAGCAAAATGACAGTACCTTGGTTAGTTCAAAACTTATTTTTTTTATTGTCTGTAACTCAAGTGTGCGGTGGTTTCTAGCTAAGGTGATCAACCAAAACCTGTCTGTTGATAGCCTTTTCTCCAAGACCTTTCTGACAAATAACTCAGAGGGAGGTAGCCCATGCTTGCCTGGCACTTAGGTTTTCACTATTGACCCACTTATTCTAGGAGCATCCGTCTTCATCCATGTGGGATAACTCTGTTCAAACTCTTTAAAACTACACACATCTCTCTCTCTCTCTCTCTCTCTCTCTCTCTCTCTCTCTCTCTCTCACACACACACACACACACACACACACACAGACACACACACACAGTACAAATTAGTGTTATTTTATAAGGCATATTCATACATTCTTATTTTTTTATGGTTTTTCAAGACAATGTTTCACTGTAGCTTTGGAGCCTGTCCTGGAACTAGCTCTTGTAGAACAGGCTGGCCTCGAACTCACAGAGATCTGCCTGCCTCTGCCTCCCCAGTGCTGGGATTAAAGGCGTGTGCCACCATTGCCCAGCCATACATTCTTAATGTTGATTAAACAACCCTTTATCATCAACTTCTTCAACCCCTTGATTCCAAGCAGGCCTAAACTTTTTGTTACCTATAACTTCTGTCTCCATTCTTTCATATCACATATATTCTACTCTTTGGGTTCTAAGCATAAGTGATTCTGAATGCCCAGCAGCATATGAAACATGTTTATCAACTGTGCCCCTCAATACATACACTCTACTCAAAAAAATCATTGAGGAAGATAGGAAAGAAAGAAAGAAAGAAAGAAAGAAAGAAAGAAAGAAAGAAAGAAAGAAAGAAAGAAAGGAAGGAAGGAAGGAAGGAAGGAAGGAGGAGGAAGGAAGGAAGGAAGGAAGGAAGGAAGGAAGGAAGGAAGGGCAAGAGGAAGGGAAGGAGGTGATGTGAAATGCTATCTTCTGGATATGAAACGGCTAGTGCACAAGTGGGCTTGATGTGGCTGTGGTTCATTACACAGTCCTGTGCAAAATCAGGCCAGCTAAATACTCCCTCAGGGACAAGGGAGGGCCTCGTGATGCCCCTTGCTTAACTAGGAGCTACTGGTGCTTGATGGATGCTGAGAGAGGAGTACGTACTCTTCTTTAGAAAGACAGCTATTGGCAGCATCCTCATGCCTCAGTGAATATTCATTCACAAGAGCAAATGGGTAGCACTAAATGGCCTCAGTAGATTATTAAAAATAGAGGACAAGAGTTTGGGAGGGAGGTGTATTAGTGGATAGCGATGGTATTGAAGAGAGACAGTGGATATTGGGAGTGGATAGGACCAATGGCCAAGAATATATACATGAATATTTAAAAACATAAAATAATTTAAACTTGGAAAGGAAGTTTAATGTTGATCTAGCAAACATCCAAATGGACCTCCATGATTTCTTTTGAATTAATGGATACTATGTAGGATTTATTGGATAGAAAAGATAGCAAAATATTTGGAAATTCATTTGTTTTGTACAGATTTTTCTCATATTTTAACCTTAATCACTTTGATTTCCTGATAATTCAGTATCTATAGATAGCAATGGAGTGATCAGTTTTTAATTTGCTATTTCTCCAAGTAAGAAATATTATAATACACATGTAATGAAACCTAGTCCTTTAACTGATTTCTTCATGGGACACTCCAAGGAATGTGTGTAACCCAAGGCAAATTTGGTGACAAAGAACACTGTTTCACAGAGGGTTTGTAACTGTGTTCAGAGCTGATGGAAGTAGCTAGAAGTCAAAAGAAGACATTCTCATTATAGATGCCACTATAGACAACTTTCAAATGTTAATTTCTTTCAGGAAACTGGTTCTACTTTAAATGACCTCGATGTTTGCAGCATAATTCTATATGTTTCCTTCCCCCTTCACTTTTAATATTCATAGAAAGAGCAAGAGTTAATTGTTTAGGGGTAATTATCTTGTATGCTTTGTATTCATGACCTCTCACCCTCCTTTGGTTGGTTGTCTCTTCAATGAAGAAAACTGACAGGTGCTCTTCTGTAACAGATATATTAAAAATGCTCTTATAGCCCACCCTTAAAAGTAAAGCTATCCACCGGGCAGTGGTGGCTAATGCCTTTAATCCCAGCACTGGGGAGACAGGGAACTCTGTTGTTCGAGGCCAAGGTGGTCTACATGAGCTAGTTCCAGGACAGGCTCCAAACTACAGAGAAACCCTATCTCAAAAAAAATAGAAAATATCAAAAATGTAAAGCTATCCAAAGAATTCTGTTGTTGATGCTGTCATAACTGGATACCGTAAACAGTACAATTTAATTGTCTCAGAGTTCTAGAGGCCAGCTATCTGGAACCAAGTGTCACCATGTCATTGTATTGGTTTTATTTTCTTTTTTGAGCTCTGCAACCAGATGGGCATTGTTTTTCATCTAGTTTCTAGTGGTTAGATGCCCATTTTTTCCATCTTTGCTTAGCAGAAATGGGGCTCAAATTGGCCGTCATCATCACCTGTTGTTTTAAATGTGTGTCTTCGTCTCCTCCCTCTTTTCCACTCCTCCTCTTCTTCCCCCTTCTCCTCCACCTTCATCTTTTAGATGAAGATACCAATCCTGCTGGCTTGGCTCACTCTGAAAACCTTGTTTCAACTTAACGTAATTTTAAAGATTGTATCTCAAAATTGGCCCACATTCTCAAATTTTATATGCTAAACTCCAACACACTTTTGCACGAGGAAGATATATTTCAACCCATAACAACCTTAACAGTAAAATATCTCAAATCACTTTCAAAAGAATAGTGTTACCCTATAATCAGACACTTAGTATTGCCTTAATTAATCATTTTTGATAACCTAGTAAGGTCGGTGGCATCTCTATTTAAGTAAATGATGCTTTGGAAATTGAGAAAGATCACATCTTTAAGGCAATGTGACTAGTAAATATTGGGTCCAATATTTCCACCAGCATGAAAAAATTTGCACTATACTGTTTTTAAAAAAAGTAGCTAATATGATTTTTCATAGGATATGATTTCATATGATAATTTATTACTGTGTCTTCCATTTCCAAATACCCAAAATAGTGTAGGGCACAGATCACACATGTAAAAAAATAGTTGGGTAAATCAGAATGAGAAAAGCTGTGTAATTTATTCTCTGGTCATGTAAGGAAGTAATGCATTCTGGCTCTTGGACATTAATTATAGCATGTTTAATGTGCGGCCTTCCTATAAGATGAAAAATGTCATTGTGTGCTGTCATCAGTTACTTTTAGTTATGGCAAAAATATTTTATTCGTTGAAAGACTTTCAATCACTAGATCTTACCAGAAAAGATGTATACCATCCACTATATTTAAAATGCAGAGATTAGTGCAACACCATTTATGATAAGAGTGTATTGCTCAGCAGGCATGAGGTCTACACATGGCGTGCAAACCTCACCAGGTCATAAGAGGACAGGTGACACACCCAGGAACGTCACCTAAAAAAATAGAACTCATGTTACATGCTTACTCTTAACTTTAATTCACACACACACACACACACACACACACACACACACAAATAAATTCAAAACAAGGTCATACTTATATTACAAATGTTAGAAATAGTTTAAAACAAAAAATAAAAACTTTCCAATCTAAGTTCCATTGTAAGCAGGTCAAAATCGAATTACGTTAATCACATTAAGAAGTACAAGTAAATACCTAGTTGAGAAATTTCAAGAGAAATTGTTGGATAGAGAGTTTTGGTGATATGAAGTTGTATGTGTAAGTGCGTGCGTGTGTGTGTGTGTGTATGTGTGTGTGTGTGTACATGTGCATGCATAGAAATGCTTCATAGAAGCTATGACTTGAGACTTCTGCTTTAGGCAAGATTCTCTAGAGGAAAAGAAGCATATATATGTCCCGCCGTGCTCATGTCTCTTCTTTAGAGCTCTTTTTCCTGGAGAAAATAATATAGATGTGTGTAAAGGTTTGATGGTTGTCCATACTAATCTGTAGGCTGTTGAGAGTACAGAAAAAATATATATATGCTTTTATGATCTTTAAATATGTGTCTATAATATATAAGATGGAGAATAGGCATATACATATGTATATAGATACACACACGTATGTCCATTTACAGTAAGGCCCTATAATCAGCTATAGGTAAACTAAGCTAGACTCTGGAATGCTGGTGGTGAATTCAGACGCAGTCCTAACTGCTCAGAAACAGGAGGTTCAAAGGCAGACTATGGAATGAGATGACCAAAGTAATCTAAACAACTATGGATACCTGACCTCCACAGGTTTATTATAATTCTCTCACCTATGCAGTTATAATCACCCATTTGACAACTCCACATTTACTTGGTACATGAAATTATTCTCACTATTCCTACTGATAGTACTGAAAGACGGCACCTTGCAAAGGGGCTCTTCAGTCACTGTGTCAGCAGATGACACCTGAGTAGGGGCTAGGCCAGGAAAGCCTGAAAGCTGCAAAAGGGAAGAGATAATGAAAAATGAAATGACTCAGTAGATTTTGGCCCAAAAACACAGTTTTAATATCAATGTCAACTTAATGTGTCACTGCAATGTTTCTGTGATTTCTCAAAAAACTTGATACATGATAAAATAAGAAAATTAGTGATTAATTGGCTTACTGGCAAACAAAATTACAACAGTTTTCCATCTAATTAAACTACATGTTCTTTTTGAAAATATATTATTGAATAATGAAAAGGTGCTTCAGTTTCAGGCAGCTGGCTGGAGATCATTCAAGACCCTGGGGTCCCCACAGGACTGATTCCTAGACTAGAAACTCTTTCATTAGATAAATTAGCTAAGAAACATAAGGCTGAGAATTGCTGCTCTAGCTCGTTTGATCAAAGTTAATGTTTCCGGGCATTTCAATGCCAGTGTTTGTTTTGCCCACACTTCATGACCCTGGAAACTCAGACATTTCCTGTGGGATTGCTTCTGACAGGGCAATTTGTCCTTCCCTCTTTAATTCTGGGAAAATCTGGGTAACCAGGCCCCGAATAATCAACCTTCAAGAATCCAGAATTTATTGCATGCGAGTGTCACTCATTCGTAGAGCACTTGTCCTGTCGTGTTCTTGTCTCTTCTTTAGAGCTCTTTTTCCTGGAGAAAAGAATATAGAAGGGTTTAAGTGTCTGATGGTTGTCCATACTAATGTGTAGGCTGTTGAGAGTACAGAAAACTGCTCTTGTTGATTTGTGAGGGCTCCCAGATTCATTACATGGATAATAATTAAATGCATTTGCTAAGTGATAGAGTCCCCTCATCTCACTTATCTTGGTTGCTTCTTTAAAGGTTTATAGATGTTGATTAGTGGCATATTACAAGCAGTGTACTCTTAGATAAATCCTAAAAAATAGACCTGTTGCCTCTCAGCCAAACAAATATCCCAAGTGACGCTTCTAGCTCAGTAGAATATCTCAACCTCTGTCTACAGTAAAAAAAAAAAAAATTCCATATTCTCACTCCTTCTACTGTCTGCTCACATATATCAGGCACTTAGTATAGTTCTGCTGGAAGAACAAAGATATAATAAATATAAAATAGAAGTAGCTGGGTGTTAACTGAGCACTTAGAACATTTCGGGCAGTTTTCTGTTTTGTTTTGTCTTTCAGCAATTTCCTGAAATTACAATATTTATAATTTGATCATAACAAATTAAGCTTGAGGGATCTGATCACTTCTTCAAATACTAAATGGAAAAAAAGAAAAGTTCTTACTTGATATATAGCTATAAAGTCTAGGTTTTTTAATATTGTGTTGTTTTTAATTCCCACATAGTAGGAAAACGCCTGCTACTTCTTTTCCATCACAGAATAATTAATGAAGCCATTGCCCCGACAACAGGTCTACTCTTCCTATTCATTTTACCTGATCAGCCCTGACCAGGCTATCAAAACTCAACTATATTTCTTTCTTACCTCGGAGACCTGACTCCTATAATCTACCTCTTTCTGAATAATTTAAGGGTATTTATGCACTGATTCTTTTGGCTTCTAGAATATACCAGATGGCAAAGTCTCAGAATTTGGTGATTTATATTATTTTTCAATTTAATAAATGTGATGACTAAATGAAATAACATCGAGGGACTCTGAATTCTCCAGCACTATTTATTTTGGATCCTCGTTTACAAACACTCAAATATTCTTCATAAAATATTCTGTTTGTCAATCTGATTTTTATTAAGATGTAGTCATTTAAGATGGGCATGAATTTAGCAATGGTAACAGAGGACTTCCGCAGGGGAGACTATTAAACTCACTAAGGGCTTTCTTTGCTGAATCTAAATCAAGATGAACAAGGATGGTACCTCTAGGAATAGCACTGCATTTCCTATGCTGTAAGAACACAGGCCAGAATATAAATGGCCTGAGTATGTGTTCTTCCACAGAGGAGCTGTATGCCAGGTCTGATTTCTTTGTATTATAACTGAGCAGAGACATCTGTGCCTATTTTGTAAGCTTTTGAAAACTTAACTTGGGGAACAAGTCTATGGAGGAAACTTGTTCTTTTCATCCTTGAAGATTGTTAGTACCTTGATAACATAGCTTCGAAATTATGACTGCAACAGCTGCTCTGTGCTAGCAAAAAATAAAAAAATAAATAACACTGTGCACCCTGCAGAAAACTCTAAGCCTTCCTGATTACATTATTTAGAATTAACAAGCATATATTCTCCCTCCTAATACAGGCATATTCTTTAAATATAATGCTGACATTTGTAGCATTAATACTTCTCTTTCTAATCTCCTAAAGACTACACACGGCACTCACCATTAACTAATGGAGAAATAAAAGAAAATGCAAATATGCCTACCATATCTGACATGATGATAGTGACAATAAAAATATATCAAGCCCCAAATAAAGTGCTTTCTATAAGCATCCCATTTAAATTACAAGTACATGTTGCCCATAGGTTGCTTAGGGTTCTAGTTGGGATGTGAGAAAGCCAACGCCAAGGTGTTCTTTTGCCAGTTTATTCTCACATCTATTTCTTCTTATTATCTGTGCTCTAGGCTTATGAAAATGCTTCCCGCAGGTTCTCTTAGGTGCCCCCTTATGGCTGATTATAGCTCATGAAAAACATTAGAGCTACATGATATGGATGGAGGAAAGGAGGGGGTAAGCGTATGCTTGTTACTATCTTGGCAGAGACTCTGGCAGTATTTTCATTCTGTGGATATTGCCCCTCTCCGGTTGCCAGTATCCACTGGACTCCTGTGACACTGATTTCTCCATTGGTCCTTGTAGCCATTGGGGGATCATGATGTGTGCTGTCTAGCTGTCTATCTCCTCAGCAGCCACACTGTTCATCTTTGCTTTCAAATTATTAACATTTCCTGGGCAATAAACTCCCCATACTTAAAGCAGTTTCTGCATTCTCCACCACAGCCGATTCCCTTGCCTCAGGTCATGCAGACAGAGATTGAAAATTGTCATTTTTTTTTGCTTGTGCCCATAATTTTAAACCAGTGTTTCTAACCACTAACCTACATTCCTAAAGCTTAAATGAAAAATAACCACTGTTTAGTGTTGTGTCTACATGTGTGTGTTTTCCTAGTAGGTATCAGGTTCATTGGTGGGGTTTGATTTTAACTAAAGTGTGACGTGCACTGCTAAGTCATTTGCTTTGATCATGGAAAACCGACAGTAGCTTTCCAGTGTCTGTAGGTTCAAGTTCAGCTCTGGATGGTTATCTTACTCCCTGCAACCTCAGCATCATCTGCAAGGAAGCATTTTAAAAATACGGAATCCCAGAACTCATCAGTACGTTCCAAGATGATCAGAGGGATGATTGGGATGGTGAACAAAATCTAAGAATCACTGAACTATAGAACTTGACTTGAGGGACTAGGATTTAAAGGTCAGAAATTGAGAGCATTTGTTGCTCTTGTAGGAGAAGCTATCACCACTTATATCTCCAGTTCAGAGGACCCAGTGTCATATTCTGTCCTCCACAGGGACAAGAACATATGATTCATTCTCTCTCTCTCTCTCTCTCTCTCTCTCTCTCTCTCTCTCTCTCATACACACACACATACACACACACTCCTACATGTGTACATATTCATACATACACATAACAATATACAATTAAGGAACTGCATGTCAACTTTTAAAAAAATGTAAATAGATCCATATCTATCCCCAAGCACAAAACTTAAGTCCAAATGGATCAAAGACCTCAACATAAATCCAGTCATACTGAACCTCATTGAAGTAGCCTTGAATACATGGGCACAGGAGATGACATCCTAAATATAACATCAGTAGCACAGACACGAAGACCAATCATTAATAAATGGGACCTCCTGAAAATGAGAAGCTTCTGCAAGGCAAAAAACACAGTCACTGAGACAAAACAATAGTCTACTGAATGGGAGAAGATCTTCAATAACCCAACAATGGACAGAGGGCTCATCTCCAAAAATATATAAAGAATTCAAGAAGCTAGATATCAAATTAACAAATAATCCAATCAAAAAACAGATCTAAACAGAGAATTTTTAAAAGAAGAATTGCAAATGATTAAAAGACACATTGGGAAATGGTCAGCACCCTTAATCATCAAGGAAATGCAAATTAAAATGACTCTGAGATACCATCTTACACCTGTCAGAATGGCTAAGATCAAAAACACTAATGATATCTTATGCTGGAGAGGATGTGGAGTAAGGGGAACACTCCTCCATTGCTATTGGGAGTGCAAATTTGTAAAGCCAATTTGGTCATTAGTGTGACAGTTTCTCAGAAAATTTGGAATCAGTCTACCTCAGGACCCAGCATTACCACTGTTGGGTATGTACCCAAAAGATACACATTCATACTACAAGGACATTTGCTCAACTCTATCCATAGCAGCATTATTCGTACTAGCCAGAACCTGGAAACAAACTAATGGCCCTCAACTGAAGAATGGATAAAGAATATTTTGTACATTTACACAATGAAGTACTACTCTGCAGAAAAACATGAAAATGACATCTTGAAATTTGCATGCAAATAGATAGAACTAGAATAAAACATTCTGAGTGAGGTAACTCAGACCCAGATAGACAAACATGGTATGTCCTGACTCATAAGTAGATATTAGACATAAAACAAAGAATGATCAGCTGTAGCCCACAATTCCAGAGAAGGTAGGTAATATGCAGAACCCTAAGAGAGACATTCATGTATCCCCTTGGGAAGGGGGAATAGACAAGACTTCCTGAGAAAATTAAGTGGAGGTGAAAAAGGAGGATTGAAGAGGAGGGAGGAGAATAACATGAGGGGATAGTGTGTTAAAGAAGGGGGAAGGACAATGAGGGAGAGAAGAGATATCTTGATTGAAAGAGCCACTAAAGGGCTATCACAAAGCATAGTATGAGGGAAATTTGCAGCAATCCTTAAGGAGCTAAGACTCTAATTAACAATGGAGAGGATGCCTAAATTGGCTGTCCCCTGCAATCAGATTGATTATTGTTACTTTAATTGTCATCATAGAACCTTCAACCAACAACTGATGGAAGCAGATACAGAGATCTAAAGTGAAGTACTGAGACCAGCCCCAGAGAGGGATGAGCGATAATATGAGCAAAGGGATTAAAACCAAAAGGATGATACCCACAGAAGCACAGTTGATCTAAGCTAGTGAGAGCTCACTGATTCTGAACTGACAGCAGGCAAACCTGAATGTGGGGGACAGTTGTGAGGTTTGGACAGTCTTTGGGGCCACTGGCAGTGGGACAAGGACTTATCCAGAGTGCTTGAATTAGTATCTAGGAGCATATTCTTTTTGAAGGGATACCTTGCTCAGCCTAGAGATAAGGGGGAGGTCCTTGGTCTTACCTCTCAAGTGAAGTGTCAGACTTTGTTGACTCCCTATGGGAAGCCTTACCCTTTCTAAGGATTGGCTGGGGAGGTGGAGTGGGAGTAAGGTAGAGGAAGCAACAGGAGGGGAGGGAGTGGGAACAGGGATAGCAATGTAAAAAATGAGAAAAGGTTGTATTAAAAAACAACTTCTTAACAAAAAAAGAAAAACAAAACAAAATAAAACAAAGGATACTATTCACAAGGTAGCATCGAGACTAGATCCTGGAAATGGAGGGAAGCTCTGGTTTGTAACAAACAATTACATATATAATTTTCTTGTCTGAATATGTAAACTGGGTACAAGTCAACATTAGCTGTAATGTTTAAGTTACTTGATTCCCTACTATATATATATATATATACACATATATATACATATGCGTGTGTGTGTGTGTATATATATATATATATATATATATATATATATATATATATATATATACTTGCTACTCTGATACTCTTTTAGAGGACGACAGTTTAATTCTTGAAAGCCACATCAAGCAGCTCACGATTAATTGCCTGTAAGTTTAGCACTGGAAAAATCTGTCTTCTGAGTCCTCTGGATGGCTGCTCACATGTACATATGTGTACTCAGAGATATACACACATAAATGAAAATGAAATAAAACCTTTCAAACATTTGATTTGAATAAAACCTAAAGTTAAAGAATCCTTACCGTTTAAAAAATGGTGTTTAAAATAGTTGTTTGTAAATCTTTGTTCTTTCAGTTTTTTAGTTGTTTCAGACTTAGCTCAGTTAATGGGTATGTTGTATTCCAAATCCTGTTTGTTAGCACAACTGTGGCATTAGTTTCAAGTTTAGTGATTTGTAGAAATTGTTTACAAAAATTTAGCTGGCTTTACAGGCTAGCCAATTGGAACATTATTCTTGGAGGCAAGAGTGCTAGAGTAAAAGAAATGTTCTCTGCTCTTTCCTTGAATACAAGCCTATTCTAGTTTTTTGTTTTGTTTTGTTTTGTTTTATTTGGTTTTTTTATTTTAAGTTTGCCTTTATAAGCAGATTGTTGGCACTATGTCAACGTCATGGGATGCTTCTTTCCACCTCCTCATTTCTTTCCCTAATTTCAGCTCCCAAGGACCCTCATTAGGGCTCCAATGTTCTCCAAAATGAGGTACCATCACAACACCTGCTTGGTCTAATCCTCCTTTCACAGCGTAGGCCATTTTCACAGTGAGTTATTATGAACGTAATGGATTTTAATTCAAGCTAATGAGTGGATAACTAGTCACTTAAACACCCTTCGGAGAATTTCCCTTTTTCTAATGGGATGGCTGTTAGCTCAATTATATCTCGGATTTGTGGAATTTTAGTGAATGTAATAAGGAGAATAGTAAGCAAGTTCAACAATACAGTGGCAACTAGGTGATTGGCCAGCTGTACTCAGGACTGCAGTATTACCACCAACCTCCATTTGCTTCCTGTGGCAGTCAGAGCATCTCTCAGCAACTGTGATTTGTTACTGTAACCCCATCTGCACAAGTGCTAATTGGAATAGGGCAAAGTTTTCATGTCTGAATATGTGAGCTGACTACAAGTCAACGTTAGCTGTAATGTTAAAGTTACTTGATTCCCTACTATATTAATTATCCATTGCCTTGTAATAAATCATTCCACACTTAGTCTCTGGAAACCACAAGCATTTAAAATCTTGCTGATTTAATAGATTAGCTGGGTGATTCAGCTCAGAGTCTCCCATAAGGTTCTGTGAGCTGACTGAACAGCTGTTTCAATGCCTGACAAAGAGAAAATCTACTGCCTGGTCTATTCATGAGACTTGTGGAAGCTCTCTGTTCTTCATCACGTGACCCTCCCCAGAAGCATGTGGGACAGCTAACTTCATCTATTCAGGGATGCTGAAAATGAGGAAACTGGCTTCCTTCGGGGCATACCATCAAGAAGCATGAAAGACAATGCCTGAAAGGAAGGTTCCAGGCTTCTTATAACCTACTCTTCCAAAACAAAACTCTAAATTCAACCTATGCTCAAGTTCAGGGCAATTAATCTCTACTTCTTTAGGAGCAGAAGACATGCATAGACATATATTCAATTCACCAAACCTATCTAATAAGTCCATGTAGAGAATACCAGAACTTTCTGTGAGATTTTACTTCAGTGGTACACATATCCCTGTATATGTCACTCTACAGTGAAAATACCTGATCTAGAAGTCAATGAAATTTTGGCCAGTCCCAGATCTTAATTTTTCTAGAAATTTCATCTTTAAAATGACCTTTATGGTCTTACAATTGGAGATATTTTCGTTCACTTTTCGAAGAAATGGGAATGTGGGTATCTATTCTTTATACTTGTCAAGAATTGTGTGACACTCCAATGAAAGAACAGGTCTATAGGTCCTTGGGGATTTCCAAGCCAGCATGCATTCCTGCAGGAACTGGTTTATTTCATCTTTTACCATTTTTGGATCTTACTTACCTGTCTTAGGATTATAGAAATTCTATATCTTTTTGTTTTGTTTTCTTTGTTGGACTAGTGGCTGAGCCTCTTATGTTCAACAAGTAAAACTTGTGTCTCGAATGCTTTAAAACTTCTCTTTCTGTGTCAAAGCTTTTGTCTCCAAGACCTTATTAATTCCTTCAAGAAATATACTTATGTATCCAATGTTATGTCATACAACAAAATAGAAGGAACACATTTATGGACTGGATAGGCCATGTACTTGAGTCCTGATTATTTTGGGGTCGATTTTGACCAGTGCAATCATAAAGAAAAATGATCTCATTACATCACTATTAGCATGTTGTTCTTAGAATTCAATGATTTCAAACAGCAGTAGAGGGATAATTCTTAAGACTGTGACTACAAGCACCAAATACTCTGTGTATTCTCAGGAGGGCGTTTTATCAGAAGCATTCAGAAGGCTTTTCAATATGAATGTTGGAAATGCCTCCTGAGAATTTCTTGGTGACCTTACATTTTGTGTTCTTTAGGCAGTTTTCATGAACAATGAAGTCTCAGAATTCCTACTCCTGGAAAATGCCCTGGGGTTAATGAGTCCTGATTAAGATTCAGAGAAGCAACCTCTTGGTTCAGAGCTGAGTTGTTGCAATGACATAAAGAACAGCCTCATCATGATCTATACTTTTTCTGACTAAAAATAGATAAAGCCTTTTAATAAGAGGATGTGTCCCTGAGGCATTGCCTTCCCCAGGAAGTTAAATAAAATCGTGTATGGATTCCTTCCTTTCTGAATTCCCCGTAACTCACTCCCAACTACTTCTTCCCCTCCCCTTCTGTCCCTTCTTCTCTAGTTCCTCTAATTCCTCCATCATCTCCTCCTCTTCCATTTAAGCAATTTATATCTAAATATATTAATGTCTTTTGAATACTTCTATTTTTGGTGCATTTTCACTTCAATTTTTTTCTTAGTCCCAAGTAGAAGGTTTACATTTTTATTGATTTTCCACTGTCATGGTTTATCAAAGACTTAAAAACAGCTTCTCAAAATCCTTATGCCACTAATATTTAAAAAGCACATATTGATATAATTGAACCCATGTGTTTCAAAAATCCTATATTCCCATATTGCTAGGTCCAAATAGGCAAAAATAACCTTGTATGAATGAATGGCAAGAAATGGACCTCTACAAGGAAAACACAAGGCAATAGAATCATTTTAAATACTATCACTTGGAAATGATGCTACCTATAGGTTTACAACTCTCAGGCATAACGTACCATTACTTTGATTTATGTTCTTCTAGCAAGAACACAGGTATAGATGATTGTTTAAGTACTTATATTACACAAGACATAGTCCAGGACAAGTACAGTCCAGAGGGAGAAACAAAAGTACACATGTATGGGGGCAACATATTTTTCTTTCCCTAGAGGGGCACAAGAGCTTGTTTGTATATCAGCATTAAATGTCACATCTGGGAACCCAATGTATTCCTTGAATGACTGAAGAAGACTTTTGTAAAATGATTTATCAAGTAATGTTTTCTGTTTTGCTTAGGTGACAGAAAATGAAGTCAAGGATCATACCCAAAGATAAATTGGAAAGAAGGTGGTAGATTTATAATCATGAAATATGTGCTAATTCAAACTCCAACAGTGGGTAGCTCTATGTCCTTGAAAATCATCTTACAGCTTTCATTTTTCACTAGAAAGAGAGAAGATGCTTTATTCATGTTTTATTTTTTGAGGACTGAAGGAAATGGTATAAAGCCAGCCTGGGATCACTCTACTCTAATACTGCACTTCCCTATGTGTACGTAAAGTACAGAATCATTCATTTGCCGAGTAGAAAAGACAGCCTTTAACTCATCATTGAATCAGAAGAATCCTTTCCTGGTAAACTCACAATGCTTCGAAGATAAGTCTGTTCCTCCTGTGAGTCGTTCACCTGATCTTTGGAATCAGAATTCTCATCTTCTTTTCTACTACACCACTGCAGGAGGAGCAAGGTTTTGCAGGAAGGAAAATGATTTCTGCAAGCATGCCTCCAACACTTTCCTAGGTGGGTTGTATCCCAAGTCTTTGTTTCTGATTTGTGTAAATCAGGAAAAAAAGTAGTCCTTTGGCTGTCAGTGAAAGGGAATTAAAGCACAAATGGAGCTACCTAATAAATATTACTAATCAGCACCTTGCTGAGTGCAGACTGCATTTTGCCTTGTGACAGGTCAGTCCACTCCAGAGAGCAAGTTAAGGTTTGAGCTACAGATCAGGCTTTCAACAAGAGTTGGTCAAGGATTTGATGGTTTCAGAGCTGTGATTGCAACAGAACCACCAGGGAGGAGAATCTGCTTAAGGGAAGTAAAATGCTGAGGGTCAAGAAATGAATTCTACTTTCTAGGGATGGTCAGTAGGAAACAAGAAGTTCATATTATTAAAGCTAGGCAACTAGAAGGAAATATTGTCACAATTCTTATGTTTATTATTGGTCTTTTAAGTATCAATTTAGAACACATTTAGGTCTATAATAAGAATTCCTGGCTCCTTAGACCACCATCCTAACACCTTACCCTCTTTGAGGAGTGGATGAGGGGCAGAGAAGGAGAAGGTAGTGGAATTTGGAGGAGGAGGAAAGATAAACTGAGATTGCTAAGTAAAATAAAAAATTATTGTTTTTTAAAAAATTAATAAAAATAATGAAAAGCTGCCATCAGAGAAAACAACAACAAAAAGAATTAGTAATGAAACTAAATAAAATGGCTTTTTAACATCAGTGGGATATTTTTCTTACATTTTTAAATTTGAAAATATTTCTTTTGAGATGCCAGAGCTCATATACTTTATCTGTATGTATGCAAAGTTGCATAACAGCTATCAAGTGAAATGAAGAAGAAATGAGGTAGCATTATTCTAAGCAATTCTGGGTTTATATATGAAAGCAAGAACAATTATCAGTTTATCATTTATTGTCAAGACTATTTTCCTAAGCTGCCATAACAGATTGGATGGATCCCACCACAGAATGTTATTCCATCACAGGTGTGTATATTGTGATTTTATTGCCCTAAAGATTCTCAGGAAAGGTCTTCCCTCACCTCTTCATAAGTTGCTACAGTTTTGGACAATCTTTGCTCCTTCTGTGCTTGTAGTTGCTTTACCACAATCTCTGACTCTATTTTCATAAAATTTTCTTCCCATGGTCTGTCATCACAGGAACGTATAGGGGTATCAGGCATAGTATTTAGAGGGCATTATAATAAAACATAATACCATCTTTTTATTATTCTTTTATTTACTCTTTAATTAATTAATTTTTTGTCAGTCCAATCACATTTACTAGTCGCTACCCCCTCTCCTCCCAGTCCCTCTCCTAACCTCCCCTCTTCAACCCCCATCCACTCCTCTTCCTTTTTCTTCAGTAAAGGGCTACTCTCCCATATTTGTCAGCCAGCCATGAATATCAGTCACCCATGGCATATCAAGATGCAGTAATACTAGGCACATCCTCTACTATTAAGGCTGAATGAGGCAATCTAGTAGGAGAAGTGGGTCCCAGAAGATGATAAGAGAGTCAGAGACAGCCCCTGATCCCACTGTTAGGAGTCCCACATGAAGACCAAGCTACACAACTGTAAGATATGTACAGAGTGCCTGGGTCAGTCCCTTGCAAAGCCCTGGTTGTTGGTCCAGTTTCAGTGAGCCCTCTGATCCCAATTCAGTTGATTCTGTGGGTTTTCTTGTGGTGTCTTTGGCCCCTCTGGCTCCTATATTCCTTCTATTCAGGAACTTGTCTCCTGTGCCAATATGTTCAAGAATATTCATTACTTTCTCTTGCATCAGGTTTAGTGTATTCAGTTTTTTTTTTCTCATTTTTTTTATTAAAGATTTCCATCTCCTCCCCTCCTCCTCCCCCTTCCCTCCCCTCCCTTCCACTCATACCCCCACTCCACCCCTCTCCAAAGACAAAGAGCCATCAGGGTTCCCTTCACTATGTTAAGTCCAAGGTCCTCCCAGCTCCCCCTAAGTCCAGGAAGGTGAGCAACCAAACTGACAAGGCTCACAGTGAGCCCGTCCATGCTGTAGAGTTCATGTTCATTGCCGTTGTCCTTGGTTTCTCAGTCCTCCTCCACCGTCAGCCACATTCAGAGTCCGGTTTGGTTCCCTGTTCCATCAGTCCCATTCCAACTGGACTTGGTGGTCTCCCGTTAGATCTGTCTTACCGTCTTAATGGGTAAACGCACTCCTCATGGTCCTGGCTTCCTTGCTCTCCCCCACCAGCACACTTCCTGCTCTTCCTGCAGGGGTTATTCTCCCCGGATACTGCCTCTCTCTTCCTGTCCCTTCCCAGCTTGCACCCAGAACCCCCTACCCCGCCTCATCCTCCCTTCTTTGGGGCCACAAAATCCCACAGCTCAGCCTGTTTGGGCGCCAGGGACCTGGAATTGAGTGCACCCAGGCCGGTGGGAGGTCCCCTCCTTCATTAGTCTGCCTGCAGCAAGGTAGGCCCTTTGTCAGCGAGCTGCTTGGCCTGCAAGGAGACCTGACAGTCTGCCAGAGGATATAGTGTATTCAGTTTTATGCTGATGCACTTAAACTTGAATTTTGTTCAGGAAAATAGATACGGATCTATTTGTGTTTTTCTACATACAGACATGCAGTTAAACCAACATTATTTGTTGAAGATGCTTTTTTCCTTTCTTTATTTCTGGCTTTTTTAAAATCAAAAACCACGTGTCCGTGGGTATGTGCATTTACATCTGGATCTTCAATTTCATTCTGTGATCAACCTGTCTGTTTTTAGGCCAATATAGCATAATGTGTGTGTTTTTTTATTTATTTATTTTTTTTATTATTATTACTGTGGCTCTGCAGTACAGCTTAAAATTATGGGTGGTGATGTCTCCAGAATTTGTCTTTAGCTATCTTGTTGTTTATTTGTTTGTTTATTTTTTGTTTATATGTGTAGTTGAGTATTGTTCTTTTAAATGCTAGAAAGAACTGTGTTGGAATTTTATTGGAGATTGCATTGACTCTGTAGATTGCTTTTGGTAAGATGACCATTTTTCCTGTGTGAATCCTACTGATCCATGAGCATGGGAGATCCCTCCATTTCCTGAAATCTTCTTCAATTTTGTTCTTCAAGAACTTGAAGCCCTTGCCACACAGGTCTGTCATTTCCTTGATTAGATTTACGACAAGATAGTTTATATTATTTTTAGCAACTGTGAAGAGTGTTTTCTCCCTAATTCTCAATCCATTTATCACTTGAATATAAGATGATTAGTGATTTTTTAGTTTATTTTGTATTTACTTAATTAGATGAGGGAGTGTACCAGTTGTATGGATTCCCTGGTAGAATTTTTGGGGTCACTTATGTATACTAACATGTAAGTCTTTGACTTCTTCCTTTCTAATTTAAATCCACTTGATATCCTTTAGTTGTCTTTTTTCTCTAGCAAAAACTTGAAGTATGACCTTCAACAGATATGGACACAGTGGACAGCCTTGTCTTGTTCCTGCTTTGAGTTTCTCTCCATTTAATTTGATGTTGGTGATTGGCTTGCTGTATGTTGCTTTTATTATGTTTAGGTATGTTCTTTGTGTCCCTGATCTCTTCAGGACTTTTATCATGAAATGTTGTAGAATTTTTTTCAGATGCTTTTTCAGCCGCTAATGAGATGATCATTTTTTCTCTTTCAGTTTGTTTATATGGTAGATTACATTGAGTCATTGAGTAATTTTCATATGCTTAACCATCTTGTATCTCTTGGATAAAGCCTACTTGATTTAGGTGAATGATCTTTTGGATGTGTTCTTGGATTCATTTTGCAAGTACTTTATTGAGTATTTTTGCATTGATGTTCATGAGGTAAATTAGTCATAGTTATATTTCTTTGTTGAGTTTTTGCATGGTTTTGGTATTGGTAACTGTGGCCTTATAAAATAAATTTGGCAATGTTCCTTCTGTTTCTATTTGTGAAATAATTTACGGAGAACTAGGGTTGTTCTTTGAAAGTCTGATAGAATTCTGAACTAAAACCATCTGGCTCTGGTCTTGTTTTAGTTGGGAGACATTTAATGACTGCTTCTATGTTTTAGGAGATATTGGTCTATTTAAATTATGTTTCTGATATTGGTTTAACTTTGATAAGTGAAAGTAGATATCGAGAAAATTTTCTATTTCTTATAGATTTTGCAATTTTGTGGAGTACAGGTTTTTGATATATGACCTAATGATTCTTTGAATTTTCTCCATTTCTGTACTTATAGCTCCATTTTCATTTCTGATTTTGTTAATTTTGATATTCTGTCAATGCCCTAGTTAGTTTGGATAAGAGTTTGTCTATCTTGTTAATGTTTTCAAAGATCCAACTGTTTGTTTCATTGATTCCTTATATACTTCTCTTTGTTTCTGTTTTATTGATTTCAGCCCTCAGTTTGATTATTTCCTGCTGACTACTCTTCTTGATTTATGTTTGCTTATTTTTGTTCTAGAGTTTTCAGGTGTGCTATTAGGTCATTAGTATGAGATCTCTCAAATCTTTATGAAGGCTCTTAGTGCTATGAACTTTTCTGCTAGTACTGCTTTGCTTCTGTCCCTTAAGTGTTTGTATGCTGTGTGTTCATTTTCATTGTATTCTAGAAAGTCTTTAATTCCTTTTTTATTTCTCCTTAACCAAGTGGAGATTCAGTAGAGAGTTTTTCAGGTTTTATAAGTTTATAGGCATTCTATTGTCTTTGTTGTTGAAATCCAATTTTAACCCATGGTAGTCTGATATGGTACTGGAGTTATTTCAATTTTCTTTTTTTAAATTTTAATTAATTTTTAATTTCACTTTCCATTCCATCCACAGTTATCCCCTCTACTTCTGCCACCCCCCTTACCTCCAGTTAACCACCATCCACTCCTTCCAAAGGGGAAGGACTCCCATGGGGAGCAACTTAGTCTGGCACATTAAGTTGGGGCAGGACAAAGCCCCCCTCACCCACCCCATTAAGGCTGAGCATTGCATCCCACCATAGGAATGGGTTCCTACAAGCTAGCTCATATACCAGGGATAGATCCTGGTCCTACTGCCAGGTGCCTCACAGATGTCCATGCTTCACCTCTGTCTCCCACTGTTCAGTCGCAGTCACAGTTGTCAGTCTAGAGTTTATGAGTTTCCAAAGCAGTTGTCTCTGGAGATTTTTCCATGATGATGTTGACCTCCCTTGCTCATATAGTTTCTCCTCCCTCTCTTTTGGATTGGATTCCTAGAGCTTGACCTGATGTTTGATTATGGATCACTGTGTCTGGTTCTGTCAGTTGCTGGATGAAGAGTCTATAATGATAGTTGGGGTATTCACCAATCTGGTTATTAGGGGAGGTCAGCATGGACTCCCACTCCACTACTGTATATGTTTAGACTTGATTTGTGACTGAATGAATAGTCAAATGTTGGAAAATGTTCCCTAAGTTGCTGAGGGGAATGTATATGTGTTTGTGTTTGGTTGAAATGTTCTGCAGATATCTGTTAGGTGCATTTGAGTCATAACCATCTGATAGTTTCATTATTCAATATTTCTCTGTTTAGCTTTTGTCTGGATGACCTTTCCATTAGTGAGAGTTGGGTATTAAAGTCTCTCACTATTAAGGTGTGAGACTCAATATGTGATTTAAGCTTTAGTAATTTTTTAATGTGGGTGTCTATGGTGTTTGACTCCTGAGTTTGCATAGGTGTTTTGTTCCTTAGCTTCTGTTTCCTTTTTAATCTTCTGGCCTAAGTGGCCACGTGCAGTTGTCATGTGCAATAGGAAGTCTCTGATCTCTGATGGGTTTTTTTTTGCAACCTACAATCCTCTGAGGTTTTGGGTGCCAACATTGCCTCTCTGTTTCCAAGTACTGGTGTCATCACTGGGAACTTGGTAACTTCTTTGTCTCTGGGATTCCCAGTATAGTGTGTCCTCTAATAAAGCTGAGGTTTTCTGCTGAGGTTGTAGGTTAGGACCTGGTATACAGGGGAATGGGTACAGTTCAGGGCTGGTGTGCAAGCTTTAGAGAATATCACCTGGTTGTGTGCCGTGTCTTACCTTGAGTCCATAGAATCTACTCGACCTCAGCTAAAGCAGAAGTCCTCTACCAAAGTTGTGGATCAAGACATGGAAGCCAAAGGAGGGGTCAAAATACAACATCGTCGTAACTAATTATTTGTTATTAACCACTATTAAAAGTGTGGCTACATTTTTGAAGTTGTAGGTGGACATGAATATTCTAGGATAATGTGCAATGGAAAACAGAACCTACTATTTATAAGGCAAAAGAAATATTTATTATATTATAAAATGACAAATCATACCACTAAGTTATATTATAATTAATATAATAAACATATAACTACATATAGTGCAATATATAGAGCTGTACTTATTGAGGCAGCCTTGATGAACAAATATAATGAATTTTTTTCATGGTTTATTTTTTTATATTTAAAATTTTCCATCTCCTCTCCTCCTCCTCTCCCTTCCCTCCCCTCCCCTCCACCCATACCCCCCTCCCTCCGTCTCCAGGCCAAGGAGCCATCAGGGTTCCCTACTCTATGTTAAGACCAAGGTCCTCCCAACTACCCCCAGGTCCAGGAAGGTGATCAACCAAGCTGAGAAGGCTCCCACAGAGCCCGTCCATGGAGAAAATATAATGAATTTTTGATGGTTAACTTTGCCAAGCTGATATACCTAGGATCATTGTGGAGAAATCCTCAATGATGGATTGTCTATGTTGAGTTGGCTTTAGGGCATTATGGTGCAGAGTTGTCTTAAGTGATGTGGAAAGAATCAGCCAACCCAGAGGGCTCTGTATTATATACATATAAACGCATCAATCAAACACATTTGTTTGTCTCTGTTCTTGGCTGTGTCTGTCACTGTAAACATAGGGCTGTTTTTGCAGTCCTGTCTTGACGTCCCCACGATAATGAACAATAACCTGGAATTATAAACTTAAGTAATCCTTTTTATTCCATAAGTTGCTTTCTTCAGAGTATTTTTTTTTTACATGGAGAGAGATGAAATAAAAAAGAACATTCTGTCTTTCCATAAACATCTCAGTTCCCATGCATATATGGAGTGATGAGTCTAATGTTGTGCTGGACATTTGTACATTTGAGACTTTCATGTAAAGCAGATATTGCTTTTCGTTATGGGTACACTCTTTCTCTACTCTCGTGTTGGCTGGATGTGTAGTTGGCACATTCACGTTTCTAAGTTTTGCCTGTAGAAGAGATGTGTTTTGTTGTTTTGTTTAAGCAATTTTATAGGTATTTGAGATTATATGGTTGCATCATCTCTCTTTTTCCATTTTTCCTGTTCTACCCTCACATGTACCCTGCTTTGCTTTCTCTCTATTTTATGACTTCTTTTTGCTTGATGGTTGCCAGATATATGCCTTATGTGGTTACGTGCATGAGCGTTACTAATACATACATATACCAGTTCAGTTTGTATATTATTTGTATGTACATGTGATTCATGTACGTTGAATCACAGTTTCAGGCATACCCTAACCTTGTACTGTACTATAACTTCTGTCCATGAGGTCCTGTCAAGTCATGATTCTACAGATTCTAGAATAAATCAGAGATGATAGGAAAGAAGGTTTGTTCTTTCAAGTGCAACAAATTTGAATTGAAATAACAGATGGCTTCAAATAGTTCATCTAAAATTTGTCCTACAAGAATAATTGAGTGATCTGGTTACTCCTGATAAGATTTTTGAGATGTAAATGAGCTATTTTTTAAACAAGAAGGAACTCATTAAGAAATATCTGACAACAGATGAGATAGCAGATCTCAGAAAGTTTTATCAGGCCATAAATCTTTCAAGAAGTGTTATACTTACAGCACAGTTAAGTTTGCAGGGATTCAAAAAGTTTACACATAACTTACAGAAGAGGAAAAAATGTTGATTAATATATCCTCACGATTCATCAGTAAGTAAAAGATAGGAGAGGATGTCACCTCCAGGAGATTTTTTTCCTTTAATAATAATCTGGGCTAGAGGGATGAATTGGTGGTTACCGTAGTGATTTTTCCATTTACCTGCATTGCCTTTACAGGAGACCAGAGTTTGTTTTTTAGCATTCAAGTATGGCAGTTCATAACCACCTTTGACTCCTTTGACCACTTTTGACACCATTGGCTGTAGGATATCTGATGCTTTAGTCTCAAAGACACCAACACTCATATGTACATATTCCTTCTACATTATATGCACACACATATACAAATAAATTTTTAAAAATTAAAAATAAGCAAATATAATACTATGTATCACATTGGTAATTTTAAGGGAAGATTATGAAATATCATACCAAAGAATATTTAAGCCACATAGAACTGGATGTATGCAAAATATCTCAATGATTGATGGGGAAGACAATAAAATAAGGCTAGAGAAAGAGACAAGTTGTTATGATAAATGGCCAAGGCCTTTTATACACCAGCTCTGTTCTTTCAGGAGTAATAACAATGCAATTCAAATTCCACATATTTCTTCAGAAATATTCCCTTGGTATAGCAAAGCCAATAAGCCTCAAAGTGGCTTATCTTCCTTCCCATGACTGCTTTGCATTGTTTCCACATAGCTTTTTATAGTAGCGTCAATTCAACATAAACTTATAAACTTACCTTCAATTGTCATTCCTCCTTAATCTGCCTCTGTCTGTTTCAACTCTTTGCTTTCTGTCTATTCCTATCCTGGATCCCATACTAGTATTAATCTTTCTGTAGTTTGTGTGCAGACTAAGGTATTTCTCTCCCTGTTAACCTATGAATTAGAGCTATGCATTCCTGCTTCTACATCAGTTCACACATTTTCTCTGAATTAATTTTCCTCTTGCTCATCAAGACTGTCACTCAGCAGTATTAGTTGAACAAACAGCCCTTCCTGGAACTGGACAACACTGAGATATCATATTGTCAAGTGACCCAAGTCAATTACTTCTGTGCTGAGCCTGTTACAGATAAAAACTGTGTTCTGTCTGTCTACCACTCAGATATTTCTACCTAGGAGAGGGATCCCTTTGAATCCCGATAGGAAGCAGGTGTTATTCCCTGCTATAGTTCATGAAGTTCAAAATACACTGGCTTGTTACCTGCCTAATATTGTCTTACATCTGTTTTCACAAGTCTTTCAATGACTTTTTTCTAGATTTCATGATTGTATATACTTTAGAGCAATCTTTTTCTTCTGATTTGCTAGATTAGATTATTTAATCTACTGTAACCTATTAAATGATATGTAAGTGATCTGAGTACTAGAATCAGAGAAATATTCTAGTGTATATGACATTTGAACTAGACCATAGTGATTGATAAAACATTAGTAATTATGCATAAATATCCTTCTTATTGGAAAAAGAATTATATAGTCATTATTGTATGCTAAGACTTTATTTTATTTGTAATATTTGAAGTAACCCTTCCTTGAGACAAAGCAAACCACTTTCATTATTCATAATGCATTTTTTTTTTTGGTTTTTCGAGACAGGGTTTCTCTGTGGCTTTGGAGCCTGTCCTGGAACTAGCTCTGTAGACCAGGCTGGTCTTGAACTCACAGAGATCCACCTGCCTCTGCCTCCCGAGTGCTGGGATTAAAGGCGTGCGCCACCATCGCCCGGCTCATAATGCATTTTTTCATGGTTTATTTTTTATATTTAAAATTTTCCATCTCCTCCCCTCCTTTCCCCTTTCCCTCCCCTCCCCTCCACCCATACCCCCCTCTCCCTCCCTCTCCAGGCCAAGGAGCCATCAGGGTTCCCTACTCTATGTTAAGACCAAGGTCCTCCCAACTCCCCCCAGGTCCAGGAAGGTGATCGACCAAGCTGACAAGGCTCCCACAGAGCCCGTCCATGCAGAAGAAATAAAGCCCAGCGCCATTGTCCTTGGATTCTCAGTCAGCCCCCACTGTAAGCCACATTGAGAGAGTCCGGTTTGGTCGCATGTTCCAGACTGAGCTCCCAAGGTCCTGATGAGGAGAAGAAGGAGGGAGAACATGAGAAAGAAAGTCAGGATCATAATGCATTTTTATGACCATATTGTTGAAATATTATTGGTTTTGTTTAGGGGACCGTTGCTCATATTCCCCACTCTTCAAAATACTTTACAGGCTCCCACGAAATAAGATATCACATATTTCTTAGTTTGGACCAGTAGGATTTTTTGGTTGAATGCTTTTATCAGTTTTATCAGTGAAAATTGTATTATAAACACATACACACACACACACACACACACACACACACACACACACACACACATGAACATGGGAGGAGAGAGAGGGAGAGACACAGTAAGGGAGAGAGAGAGAGGGGAGGGGGTGTCTCTTTTCTTTCTACCTACAGTTTTAAAACGATGCCTAGAGAGTGGTAATTATCTTGATGTCCGATACAGAAACTAAATGAGTGTTAGGGTACAAATATAAGCTTATAGGTCTTTAGTGACACTACAGATCCAGTCTTACACTGTATGATTCTAATTTCTTCTTATATAAGAAAATTAATCGTGATATAGGTGCCAAACTGTTGAAAGCATTTTAAAGTTTGTTGCTAAATTTAATCCTGATGCTGGCAAAGTGAGAAGAAACAATTTTGCTCAAATAAATACACACAGTTACCTAATGTTTAATAAATAAATACTTTTACATGTAATGCAAAAGTGTCTATTGTAACCCATGTAAGTCAAAGTGGCCTTGGCTGCTTATGTCTGGTGTCTGTATTTATAAGCAACAACACATTTGCTAATTCATTCATCAGTCAGATTCTTTAAGCATTTTTAAAACAAAACCCGGAGGCACTCTAGCATAAACATTCGAAACCGATTAGCAGGCATTACCTTCTTCTTGTCTTCCCAGGAATATATTTTTTAAACTTTAAGTTTCTTGTGACTGCATTAAGTAGTTTCTGTCATGCTCTGAGAATTTTTTATGCTAGATATAAATGTAAAATAATGAATCTTTTAAACCATCCTAATAAAATTCAGAGATCTGAAGTAGTGCAGTGTTCAAAGTTGCCACCTCAGGAGACTATATTCTCCCTTAGGAAATGCTTTTCCCATCTCAAAAACCCTGAGGACCTGACTGGAGCAACAACTGCAGTCAGTCTGTGAGCCTTAAAAAAACTAATGCTAGAGTTGTGTTTCAAAGTGGAAATGAATGGGTAAACGCACTCCTCACGGTCCTGACTTCCTTGCTCATGATCTCCCTCCTTTTGCTCCTCAACGGGACCTTGGTAGCTCAGTCCGGTGCTCCTATGTGGGGCTCTGTCATTTTCTCCATCCAATGCCAGGTGAAGGCTATGGCAATAGGATCTGGACATTTCTGGCACCCTCTCCTCAGCTGCCCAAGGACCTAGCTGGGGGCGTCTTCCTGGACACCTGGGAACCCCTCTAGATCAGGACCGTGAGGAGTGCGTTTACCCATTGAGACGGTAAGACAGATCTAACGGGAGACCACCAAGTCCAGTTGGAATGGGACTGATGGAACAGGGGACCAAACCGGACTCTCTGAATGTGGCTGACGGTGGAGGAGGACTGAGAAACCAAGGACAACGGCAATGAACATGAACTCTACAGCATGGATGGGCTCACTGTGAGCCTTGTCAGTTTGGTTGCTCACCTTCCTGGACTTAGGGGGAGCTGGGAGGACCTTGGACTTAACATAGTGAAGGGAACCCTGATGGCTTTTTGTCTTGGAGAGGGGTGGAGTGGGGGTATGAGTGGAAGGGAGGGGAGGGAAGGGGGAGGAGGAGGGAAGGAGATGGAAACCTTTAATTAAAAAATGAGGAAAAAATAAATAAATAAATTTTAAAAAAGTGAAAAAAAAAAAACAAAGTGGAAATGAAGTGACCATCTGCCTTGATTCAAAATTTGGACAGATTTGATTTTAAATTTCACTGAGGAGTTAGAAAAACTAAAATTATTGACAAAATGAGGAAGATTTATTATACTTTTTGACATAATAAAAGAACAACAGATCAGACCTCAACTCCCACTACTTGGCACTTAACACTCCATGAGACACTCACACTGATCTGTCTTCCTGTCTATCTTAGTTCCCTTCACTCTCTTTTGTTACTCTACAGAGCCCTTCAATCCTTTCTCCCTCCCTTCTTCCCTCTGCTTCTCCCTTCTTCCCTCCCTCCTCTGCTCTGAACTTTCCTTTCCTCTTCATTCTTATAAGTGTGTGTCTATCATCCTGGTGAAGTATATCTGGACTGCTTTCATAAAGTCTCCCCGGCTTCTGCCTCTCTCTTGTTTGGATTGCGAATCACACTGTATTCTTCTAATAATTTCAAAGACCTTCTGTTTATTTTTTCTAAAGTTCTCTATGTACATGGAGCTAACCATATTGCTTTGTCAGCTCTCATGGAGTACAGTTGCAAACATAGTATTAAAGGTGAAAGGAACGTGGCAATTTTATTGCTTCAGCTTTACTTGTGAAGAGGTTGGCTTTGAGTCTTATTCTGATTTTCCTCAATGGCAGAAATGACAGCCTGATGCTAGCTTCTTCCAGTTCCATAGTATTTTTGATACGTGCATGTCACTTTATATTCCAAACAGAACCAACCACAAAGGTAGATCCAGACCAAGTGTCAAGGAATGTTTGTTATAGGCTATTCTTAAAATGTTTATGTGATAAAAGTAAATTATCTAAAAATGCAAAATTGTCAGGGGATATGAAGAAATGGGTATCTTCCATCTTGATGTGTTAAAAGAAAAAGATTCAAGTCCTTTGTGTACAATTTAGCAACAATTGCTGAAAAGGAAGTTGTACAATTTTTACAATTTGGAAATTCATTCTACTCTAGAGAAAGGCTTCAATAAGCACACAAAAGACATAAAAGAATGAACAATAACAATATTTGCATCTAAAATATATTTATGATCATAAAATATTGCATATCACTTAAATACATACCAGGAAAATAGACAGATAGTTGTGTTTATTAAAAACTTAATATTGTACTTTGAAAATGTGGAAGTAGAATTTACATAACTATGTTGATAAATCATCAAATATAATATCGGATTGACATAGCAAATTACTAAATAATACATATACTATAATACTACTTCTGTAAATGTTTAAATCTATGAAACAGTGTTACTAGAACTCAGGGCAGCATAAAATCCAGTTAAGTAAAAGTATTTGACATGACTAGATATTAGAACATTCTGGTACCACTTGCAATCACAAGTAGTGGGTTGTAATAACAAAGATATGCAAATAGTCACCCTACTATTAGTACCCAAGTGTTACAAAGTTTTGTAACTGGTATATAAATCATTTTATTCTTTTAAGTTGTGCTATATTTAAAACATGAACCCTAAAAATTGTTTGCCCTACTAGTACAGAGGGTAATTATAAAAGGGAACAGACACACATGCCCCAAGCAATGGCTGCATAAAGCATAAAGGGAGAAAAGGCACACCCACCCAAGGGATTGTTTACAAGGCAATGACAGTCGTATGGACTTACACTTTTCTGAATGTTTTATAAACCATAATCTTCTATTCCACACCACTAATATTTGTTTTGTTCCCAGTTAACACTGAATGAAAAGACGGCCTCAAGCAAATAAGACCAGAGAAGTACAACAATATGCCAGAAAAATATTCCAAAAAAAGGGACAGATACAGAGTGGCAGTTGTGATTTCTAGGCTCTACAAATGTTAGCCCAGTGTCCAAATGCTTCCTGTCTGTGTATTCTGTAACTGATCCTGTCTTCCTACAAGGTCTGTTCAGAAAATGATGGAGGCAAAGGGGAGTCATTGGTTGTATTTTTTATTTTACTTATACATCTTTCAGTTTCTAAGAACACAGTATGCTTTTGAAGGTGGAAGCAAGTACAAAGAACATTTAGCAATGCCTTCAGTTCCCGAGTAGAGAAAACACAATGTAAAAGGAAGTAGTTATCTCTCAAGGTCACAAATGGAATTAGGAGAAAAGGGGTAGATAGAGAGTCAATGCCGACATGTTTATCCCTACTTCACCTTGTAAGCTGAGTAATCAGTGTTTTCTGATGATCTGGTATAAGAGTGTCTTGTTTCTTACAGGAAAGGATTCAAAGGAATCCCATACGTTACTTTTTCATTTTAAGGGGTCTTAGAGGTTTTAGGCTAAAATTCTTGGTCCTGAAAACTCCAGGAAACTACTCAGACATTGTCCCCCAATGTGTACATTAAAGAGACTAGTGATGATAAAAAGCAGAGAATGGAGATTTATTCACAGTTGTCATATTTGTAAAAGGAATAAGTAAAAGGATCTAGTGACTTCCTTTTCATGGGTGATAATATAAGGCACGGGTGTAAACATAGGTGAAATATATTCATGACTAAATAGTTAATCAGGGTGTAGTTACCCCGATCACTGTCCGCCAGTGTTTCATTCCATTGTAGGATGACCTTAAGATGATCAGATGAGCTGTCAGAGCTTACACAATCTCTTTTGAGCAGAAAAGTGCCTTCCCTGCCTATCCCAAGCCTTCTCTTCCCCAGGAACAGGATTTCTGGGAATTTACACACTGTGAGGCCCCATGGTTCAGTAGCCTTGAAAATGAAAGGAAGAACACAAGTACCACAGTTTAGAATGTCTTGTTCCTGCTAGGGTGCTGAGGTTATGAAGAAAGGAGATATTCCAGTAACGAAGTGAATAGAAATGAGTACAGCCATCTAGAGGAGTACCTTTAAATAAACATACAGTAACAGGATTGGTAATGACCATAAGCTGAAAACAATTCAGCTGTCTGTTTACTGGTCTATGGTTCCGTAAGGACAGAATAAGGTAACAAGTGGCGATAATCACAGTCAGGTATATGACAACACAGAGCTGAATTTAGCAATGCAGCACAATTTACATGCAACGCTTAGAAAAAGCGAATCAATCCAGAAGGAAATAGAATGGTGGTAGTCTGGGGTTGGGACTGTGAGTGGGAAGGAAGTGACCACAACTTTGTACATGGGTACTTTTGGAGTGGTGAAAGTGTCCTAGTGCTAAGATTTTGGCGATAGGCAAATCTGTAAATCTTATTAAATCGTTCAATATATACTTAAAATTTATAGTATGCAAATTGTATCCAACAAAAGCAGTTTTTTTATATTTATTTATTTATTATGTATACAATATTCTGTCTGGGTGTATGTCTGCAGCCCAGAAGAGGGCGCCAGATCTTATTACAGGTGGTTGTGAGCCAACATGTGGTTGCTGGGAATTGAACTTAGGACCTTTGGAAGAACAGGCAATGCTCTTAACCACTGAGCCATCTCTCCAGCCCCCACCCCCCAACAAAAGCAGTTGTTAAAGATGGAAAGCAGACGCAGCTTGTCCTTCAAATATAGGTTACTTAACTCTACCTAACATGCCTGGTATCTGTGGCAAAGGGAGCACTGTTAAAAATTCTCACTTCTTATTTTAGGGCCTACTCCACAGGAAGGATTATGCTGTGCGTACGTTTTCCTTCCAGATCACAAACCTAGAAAACGGACACTAGTGTCTCATTTTTTGACAAAGTCACTGAGGAATCGATTCAGAACCACACAATATGCACAAAGATGAGGGGAGTCTTGAGATCTTGGTTTCTGGCCCTAAACTCAAGTCTAGGCCTGGCACATGCATGCGACGGGTGCATAGCTAATGTCACAACAATAAAAGCTTGCCTCTGCTTCCTTGCGGTGAATTACACCAGACAGTGGACTCGGTTTAAGAACTCCTTCTGTAATAATTTTAGTACATTTAGGGAAATAAAGCCTTTATTATTTCCTGTAATTTATCACTAAAGTGATATGATAAATAGTGGCATAAAATGCCCATGGTTTTTGGACTGAGTTATTAAGAAAGAGTAGACAATTGCTTTTTGGCCACCAGCCATGAGTCTCACACCAGAGCATCCATTCTCTCTCCATAACACATCTTTAATTTACTGTGGCAGGTTTATGCAGGAGATCTGTGCTGATGGAGTCTGCTGTTCTTTCTTTCTTTCTTTCTTTCTTTCTTTCTTTCTTTCTTTCTTTCTCCTTTTTTATCTTATGGAAGAGAGCTCCAGGGTGTATCAGTAAGTTTTTTTTCCTTTTTAATTTACTAGCTGGGTAAAAAACTCACAATTGAAATTGCAACATTTATAAATATTAAATTATAATATAAATATATTAAAGATTGGTTTGATTATATGTAGAAGAAAACAAGCCACAGAGATTCAAGAACTCAAGTTGGACTCTACAATTGGTATATGAGTTTGAGAACTTGAATTTTGCGTTAGTTAAATGGAATTAAACTACATACCCGATATTTCCTTTGATTTCAATATAAAAAATAAATTTCTTATATATTTCAATATAGAAGATAAATAAATGTGTATATCAACTTCAGTGAAGATAGGATAACTCAAATCAAGGCTTGATTAGTCGTTTATTTTAATCACTCAATATTTGTTGATAATTGTCTATCTTTTTCCAAATGGTAATACGGTTATTAAAAGATGGCTTTGGCAAAAGTGGTTACTTTTGATACAAGATAAAAATAAAAATGATACCTAGAATATTATTATTGCTAGTAGAAGTAGTAATATGTGTGTATGCATGTATGCATGTATGTGTGTGTGTGTGTGTGTGTGTGTGTGTATGTTTAATGCAGAAAGGTGTGTTTTGTGTGTGTGTGTGTATGTTTAATGCAGAAAGGTGTGTTTTGTGTGTGTGTGTGTGTGTGTGTGTGTAGGTGCCAAGGATCATCCAAAGATATTGTTTCTCAAGGTTGCTATCCACATTGTTTTTTGAGACATGGTCTTGCATTATGACCTTCATCTCTGTAATTAGGCTGTGCTGGTTAGTGCCCAGGGATCCTCCTATCTCTGTCTCCAGAAAACTGGGATTACAAACTCATATATCACCATGCCCAGCATTTTATGTAGATTCAAGAACTTGATACTTATGTTTGCTGGCCAAGCACTTTGGAGAGGAGTTTTCTCTGCAGCCTTAAGGAAACATTACTAAAGAATCCTATTTGTCAGGATGCAATCAAGTTGATGAAAACAGAACTGAAAACATAAATGTATCTATCAGACTCAGGTACCATCTACTTAAACAGCAAGATCAGGGGTTATTTCTCTACAAAGGTAAAGAAATGCTGCTGGAAAGAAGCCAACTTAGCAAAAGATGGAGTAGAACAGAGAAAAAAGAAACATCACATACATGGGTTTTGAGAAGGTAAAAAATGTTTATGTTAGAGGAGCTCAAAGAAAATAATTGAAGCTAAGCAATGCTAGAAGTGTTATCTAGACAAAGATTGGTAAGCCATAATGAATTCAGATTTATCCTAAAAAGAATATGACATCATTTGGTAATTTAAGAGAATGAGGTAATACATAGTTAACAAGACCCTTTTACATTGAAGTAGATGGGGTGGAAAGACATAAAGAGGAAGGGAAGTGACAAACAGGAAGAAATAGAAAACTCTCTCAATGCCATACGTTACAGGGACTGGAGAAGAACTGTGGCTTTTGGATGAAGACTCAGCAGAGTTGTGATGTGTTGTATGAATACAGAGAAAATACTAACAGAGCTTGATTGGATCAAAGTCCGGGCCCAGGCAGCCCTAACAGGCTAGGCTTAGTAAGAGACAAGTAATGTAGGAAAGCCAAAAAAAAAAAAAAAAAAAAAGATTAAAAAAAAAGATTTTTTTTTTTCAGTGTGCCTACATTGAGAACAGGAACAAATAAAGCCCCGAACCCTCCCAGTTCTCTGGCCAGTAACATGGGGTTTAGGTTAAATAGAAAGGAAAAAATATGAATAAATAAGTCATCCTGGAAAAGACGTATTTGTGACTATCATACCAGCTCTAGTCCCTTTTAAAACGAAATCTAAAGTGTTGTCAAAACTATGCAAAATATCTTTTCAGGAGACAATTTATTTCTCTGACTCTGCTATTGATACCAGACTCAAGCATTTTCCCTTTTTAGCATGGGGAAAATTACAAGTCTTTGGATCCCTTGCTATAGTTGTTCTAATGACCAAAACGAGGGGCAGACATCTAAGGGCAAGAAGATATTGCATAGTAATCTGATGGTTGTATGGATACAGATAAGATAAACATGAATTATTAGGCAACAAAGCAGAAGAGAGTACTCCATGAGGGAAATGGAGTAGGTAGGGAAGGAAAGCAGCGTGAGAAGTCCTGTAGGTAAACACAATGAGTCTAAATTTTAGACTGAAGCCTAGACTGTATAAGGCACTCCAAGACTAGTTGGTGTCTGAATAAGTGAGTTCACTCCTGGAGTTTTGCTTATGCACTATCATTTATTAGGTTTCAACTCTAATAAGTGGACATTAGACTGACTTTCTTTGAGATAACACAAGCATAAGATATATAAGAGGAAGAATGAATTTTTAGACTTTTGGGGAAAAAAGCACTGAATACTAGTGTAATCATAAGGAACAAGAAGCAGTCTGGGGTCAGAGTTGACAAGAGTCAAAATGAGAAGCTCAGCTAGAGAAGAAGATGGTACAGTGTATTACATGTAAATTAGAAGAGAATATTTAGAGGTGAGAAACATGGGCAGAACAGGGCACAAAGACATTCAGTTAATCTACTGAGTTGTAGTTGCCTGATTCATGTTTAACTTTGAAGGGATAGATGCCACTTTCCTGCATCGGCCATTGAGGTTTTCTGAAGTGCTACTGGTTTGACTGGGAGGTGAAAGAGTGATTTTTCAAAGACAACTCAGTGTGGAGAAACAGAGATGCTGAGGAAGATGGAGCCACTATACTTCTCTGAGATTCATTTGCAAAGGACCATCATTCAAAGGAGGCAGGAGTGACCAAGCTCAGTGACAATGATCATTATGTTTGAAGAGGAAGATATAAAACTCATTATTCTTTAAGGACATCAAATTTTTGTTGGAAACTATTTGTGTGGAATGTTTTATGAGACTTCAATTAAATTTGCCTAGGATTAAATGTGAAATTATTTCTCATTTTCTCCTCAAGAAGATTTATACTTTAAACTTCTTTAACCATGTAAATTTGAAATAATGAATGACATCCCTCATTTTTCTAGTTTATTTCTGTAGGAAAATACATACTGCAACTTTTTAATTCCTGGAATTCATATAACCAGAATTCTATTGCACAAAAGTTATGAGCAATAACCCTTGGGATCGTTAGCCTTTATTGTCGACTTGACACAACCTAAGTCACTGGGGAATAGAGTTTTAACAATGGATTGTCTAGGTTTTCCTAACCTGTGTGAATGTCTTTGGGGGTTGTTTTGAGTTAATTTATGTGAGAAGACCATACCCACTTCAGGCAGCACCTTTAACTATCCAGGGGCTTTCTGGGTTGCATAAAAGTGGAGAAAGCAAACTGAACACATGCAAGCAAGTGAGAATTCATACATATTTCTCTCTGCCCCAAGTATTAATGTGATATAATTAGCTGTGTGAACTTCCTGCCTTGACTTCCCCACAATGATTAGCTATAAACTCAAACTGTTTGCTGAAATAAACTTTTGTTACCTAAGTGGTTGTCTATCAAGGTATTTTAATCATAGCAACAGGAATCAAACTAGGACAGTCCTTTATAGCTTTAATTCTTCTTTATTTCCTACAGTCAGAGCTTCCAAAGTAGTCCTGAAATTCAAAGACTCATTCTGATTAACAGGTTTCATTATGTGATGCACCCACCATTATCCATTCATGAGCTTCTACAACTATGCATTTTAAAGAACTAATCCTCATTCTTTATCACTGTACTAATCATTCTGTGGTGCAGCTGTTGCAATTATGATTAGTTTCTAAAATGGAGCTGTGCTCCTGAACAGTGTTAGGCACCTAAATTATCCAATAGATGATTTATGAAATGTTAATAACAGTTCTTGTGTAATTGCATATTCTGGCCTAAGCTAGAAGGTATGCTTCAGGGTATGGTGTCTGAATTTACCATATTTAAGGGAGTTCCCTCTGCTGCGAAGAAGGAACCTGTTCAGTTTGGTGGTGGAAATGCTAAGTTCCTATTCAAAGAGAGGTTTTGGCATCTGAAGCCATTCTAGTAGATGTGAGAAGAAGGGAGGTTTCAGTTATCCATTTATTCTGGCAATACCTCCTCATCAGAGTTATCACCACCTGTCATGTTCTTCCCTTATTTTTCCAACTACTTAGTTATCAAAATTTGTCATATTCTTGCATAATTTCAATTGCGATGATTTGAACAGAGTAGTTTTCCTATTTGGACGTTACTTCCTTTTGGGCCTGAAAACTCCCACTTATCTCCAAAACCCAGTTTTCTAACCTCCTTTGTGAAGTCTATCTGAATAAAGCCACAGTAATGCTGAAACAGAAACTTCCTGCCTTCTCTGCACCCCAGCATCAATTGCCTTTGTTAGTCATGTTAGTGTGAAAACGTGGGCTCAGAGTCTTTCCTTGACCCCTAGTTGTGGTCTCATGAGATTAAGGTTCCATGTTCATCTGTATGCTTGTGCCTAACATAAATCCAGACGTTGTAGCATTTTCATAGATATTAAGCAATTAAATCTATTAGAAAAAATCCTAAATGGCTATTATACTTAGATGTATTTACTTCTTCATACATTTATATTTTTTATCCCTATGGAATTAGAATTTCCCTAAGTACTGTTCTTCTGTCTCCTGTTCTTCTGTGATTTGTAGGGGTAGATTAAACTGTATTTTCCTTAAATGTTTGTGTATGTGTGTTTAAATATTCATGAGCACACACGAGTGTTTATGCATATGTAGAGGCCTGAGGTTAGTATTAGGAATCATCATTGATCACTCTCTACCTTACATGTTGAGACACAATCTCTCACTAGAACCCAAAATTAGCCTATACAGCTACTCCACCTAGCCAGCTCCCTTCAGGGATCCCCAGTTTATGCCTAAACACTGGGATTATAGGTAGGCTGTACACCCACCTGCTTCCATGTGAACTCTGAGATCTCAACTCCAATCCTCCAGTTTGTACAACAAGTACTTAACCATTGAGCCATCACTCTAGTTCATTCTTTATTGTAGGACATCAAACACTATTCATTGATTTCCAGTGTTATTTATCAGTACATTTTCTGCCATATATCATACCGAGTGACCAGAGTGCCAACATATGGAGTTACCGAACCTTAACATTTACTCAAATGTTACAATGTCAGGACATTGTAAGTTGTTAGAAAACTTGATATATGGTGGGAATAACTAATATGATGACAAAGAGATAAAGATCCTAGAGTTTCAAAAGAAAAAGCATCATTTCTTAATGCAGCCTTAATTGGTTCATACACAATTTCATAGTTGTTGAAAATTTCGCCATGTCTTTTGGACTCATGACCAGAAACTGTTGATGAGTCTTTTCAGATCTCAGTTGTCATCCATTCCATTCAATTCAATTAAGTACTTAAAAATTTGGTGTTTTTTTGTGTTATGTGCTGGGTGGGCATAGGATATCTACTTTGAGAATGGGCAGCCTAAAAATCGATTTATCCTTCACCTCTTTTATTATTTAAGTAATTTAGGACACATTATTTAACTTTCTTGACCTGGGATTTTTAATTTATGAAATGGAGAATGTGAACCTCAACCTCATATATTGTAAAAACAATGGCTCTAGATCAGTAGCATCTGATGGCTTCTCAGCATCCACCTTCTGATTCATCTAAAAATCTTTATTTTCACCATCTCTTTGTACTTACTGCAGAAGCTGGAAGGATTGCTTATAAAGTGAGGTGCCAGCTAAAAGAAACAATGTGACTATAGGTTGTATTTCAGATAGTCTTATTTTAATTGCAACATTATATGCCCAGTTTTTTGCAGAAAAGATGTGTGCCAGGTCACCATTCTAATTCAGTTTCAATTACAGTAACTGTTATAGGTTGCAGGCTTGCCCAAGGTTGGCAAGTAGCCTGTCCCAAGGTCCTGGGTTTAATCGCAGTAATGGCTCAACATGGCTACTTCACCTTCCCATTACTGTCACCTACTGATTTAGTGGTGGGCTGTGCCCTAGAGTAGACTGTTGGGGATGTGCCCTTTCCTGACTCAGATTCATGGGGAGATTTGCATTTTGCCTGAGAACTTAGAAAAATGAAATGACTTCTATTTCATAAATACAATGAGAAACTATTATCTCCCTTTCCCCTTCCAGTTCCCTGTTTTGTTTTCCTGTTTCCCTCTTTCCCTTCCCTTCTTATTTCTTTGCTTTGTAGTAGTTCCTGCTAATTCCACCAACCATAGTTGCTTATATTTTATAGTGTTTTTAATTTGTCATCTATGAATACTATTTATTACACTATGATTAACACATATTTCCTTTCCGTAAATATTATATCTTGTCATTGCATTTGATAGAGAAATCTATGCAAGAATGAGGATATGAACTTAATCCACCCCACCACCCCTTTAATTTTGAGAAGGACCTGACATCAATGTCTCCCTTCATTCTTCTCTCTCCCTTCTACTACAATTATTTTCTTCCTCATGTATTTTCTATTTCAGTCTTCTTTGCTATGCCCCCTCCCTTTCTTTCCCTTTTTATCTCCCTACTCCTTCTCCTTTTCCTTTCCTGTTGACTCCTTCTCCTCTTCCTCTTCAGCCCCAAAATATTCTTGGCATCTTCTTCAGTTGAACATTTTATTCCTGCCGGCTTTATCTTGTAACACATTAAGAAATCCTCTCTGTTATCTATATCCACACCATCTCAATATTTGTAGATTCTTATCATGTCCCCTGGATAATTCTTAGCCTAGTAATAGGTATTTATCACCTTAAATCTGGCCTAATAAATTCAGCTTTCTTTTCCCTTATCACTCTTTAAATGATTTTCAATTTGTTCCTGTCCTTCTGAGAATACCTTAATAAAATGCTGGAATTCAAGGCTGAAACCTTGCTGACTGCATCTGGCTTTTTTTTTCTTTCTGAACAAACACTTCATAACAAATAAGTCTGCTGGGGTTGTTTATCTTGCCAGTTCACCGCTTTGCAAATTCATACAGAGTAAGGCACTAAAAAAGGTTTCTGAATTAGATAAAGACATTAATCTTTTTCCAAGGTCAGAGGGCTGCCTTTAAATCCAAAGTTAACTGAATTTGAGCCTTCTACACTTACATTCTAAATAATTCCTCTTATATACATGTAATTAATAATTCCTTCCTCCTGGAAAGGGTACAGGCTAGAGTGAGGAAACGGAACCCAAAGGGCATCTTAAGTAAGTGTCTCCTTGCAGTTTCCTTCCTACATGTCCCACTAACATAATATAACAGGTATGAAAATGCCTTAACGCACTGACCTTGGAATAGTAACAAATACAGTAGTCACAAGAGCAGGACCCTTCTCTCTAGTCTCTACTCTTGGCCAATTTCCTGCGTACCTATGCTCCTGGGCCTGCCAGGACCCAAGTAGGCTAGTTCCTGAATAAGCAAAGTGCAAAACAAGTCCCTGCATATACTAAACCCCAAACAAGCTATTCATAGTACTTTACTTTGCTAGTTACTGAGTATGTTATCTTTTGTTCAGGTTAGCACCTGAGAGGGCTTTATCCTAGGCATGTTATCTTCTGCTTAGACTCATTTTCAGCATCCTATCTCTTGTATCTCCTCAATGTCCTATCTCTAGGGCAAGCTACCTGTTCATCAGTGCAGTCTAAGCATGCTAGCTGCTGAGCAGCCTCACTCCTGAGCAGTGAGCTCCAAGCCACACTAGCTATGGAGCAGGCTAGGTGCTGAGTCTGCCAGCTCCTGAGCAGGGTCAGCTGACTCCTGAGAAGATTTGCTCCTTTCCAGCACAGCCCTTACCATCTGTTAATTACGCTTGTTACCTTGTCACCGTTTAGTCATACAGTGTAGTTCGGAGTTGTGCTTACTTGCCTCCAGAACAAAACCCGGGCTTATCAGATCAAATTGCATTTGTTCTGTTTATAAGGTATTTGCGGTTCAATGTATTATCTCTTTCAGTAAATACATTTGAAGTTGTATTAACGTTATCTGTAGAAATTTATTTACTCTCCAGGTGCTCTGACAGTGGTTCAGAAAGCAAGCTTTTCAATTATGGACTACAGCAAGAAATACATTTTTAGTCATGCTCATACACATGTACAAAATACAGATAAACAGAACTGTAAGGGGAGGCTGCTCTTGCATTTCCCGGCTGCCCAGACCCAAATAATCACACAAAACTGTATTAATTGCAACACTATTTGGCCAATGACTCAGACATATACCTAGCTAGTTGTTACATCTTAAATTAACCCATTTCTATTAATCTGTGTATCACCACAAGGCTGTGGCCTACAGGTAAAGTTAGAGTGTCTATCTCATTTGGCAGCAACATTGTGTCTCTTTGACTCTGCCTACTCTCTCTAAATACCTTTTCCAGCCTGGTTATATTCTGCCCTGCTAGAAGCCAAAGGAGTTTTATTCATTAACCAAGAAAAGCAACACATATACAGAAAGATATCCCACATTACATAACTAGTAAAAATATTCACAAAATAATACATTTTTTGGCTTATGAAACAATCATGTATTTACTCTACTTAATAGCATTCTATTCTCTTCTCTGATAGTTAATATTGCTGGCTATAAGTTAGCGACATTGATTTGCTATTTATTTTTATGATTAAGCTGGTTTTGAAAGAATACTAGCACAAAGTATTACTTATTAATGGTTGAGCTGCCTGTTGTTGACAAGATCTTTTCACAATACAGTATGTTTGTATTTCCATTTATCTTTGTTAGGTGAATAGATGTGCTTATGCACAGCAGGTGGTTCTCCTTGAAAGGGATCTAGTATGCACTGATGCCTAACAAACACTAGGCAATTCAAAGATCAAAGAAAACTGAAAAATATGTAATGAGTATTTATATATGTTTCTATGAGACACCCAGGAGACAGTAACTTTCAGAGATCCAGGAAGGCAACATCATAGGACACTTTAGAAATAATAATAAGGGTTTCTGTAATTGAGAGGGGAGTGCTAGGGCCGAGCTGTTTACTTAGATATAAGGAGAAACCTAGCTGTATGCATTGGAACAAAAATTCTAAGTAGAGCTGTGGACAGGGGTCACTACATGCTCTATCATGTGTCTGTGGACTGATCTTCCTTAAATCTGTTTGACACAGGATACTTTTTGTTCGAGTTTTTGTGATTCCAAATAGATGATAAGAATTGTTGTAAATTCAGTTGAAATGACTCAGAGTGTGAGAGCAGACAGCTTTGGTTTTCCTTTAGTCTGACTGTTAGCATTTGTCCGTTTCCTGTAAATAGAGCAAAGTTGAAGTACCATATGACAACTTGAACTACCTTGCACGTATTTTCTTGTGGGTTTTTTCCTGAGTTACGTCACACATTTACTCTTCAAATCACCTCTTTGTGCCATATGCTTGAGTTGTAATTCCTTCTTCCTAGATGTGCACAGTCACTACCAATTTGGTATCTTCCTCCATAGGAGTGCATTCAGCTTTCTACTTAGCTTGTACATGGATTAAATATAACTCTATTCTAAACAATCTCAATTTGAATGACTTCATCTGTCCTGTGTGCAGGAAAAGCATAAACTTGAGAGGGTTTTCACTAACAATGTAAAAATCAAAGGATTAAGCCTGTGGAGAGAAACATAAGCTTCTCCCTATGGTCCTTTTCTAACAAATGGATCTCAAGTTCACCCACAAACTTCACTTTACAAGAACAATTGTCAAGGAATACTACACAAACAATGGGGTTCTAGAAAGAAGAAAATGTATTATTTCATTTCCTCTCTCATCATTGAATGATGTATTAATGACAAAGCACTAATACACACAGTACCCAAGTCTCAAAACTGTAGAAACATGAGTAAAGAGCTGATAAAATAGAAAGAAAATGACATTTCAACCTTTCAAAGACAAGAAATTGTGACTCTAAGACACAATTTATCAAATAGAATTATAGGCATCCTTTCTACCTCAGGGAGCAAGAAAAATATTTTATGGATGGGCTTGACTCATAGGGTGCTAATTGCCCCAGGTAATAAAGTCAAGGATAACATATAATTAAAATTCACTGACAATACAGAAAGTTTATTCTCCAAATGGACTCATTTCCTGTTGGGACCATTTGGAGTACTGGCTTTCAGCTGCTCTTCCCTGCTAGAGCTCTTTACTTTCCTTCTGATGTGAGTTACTAAAAGCTGTGTCAAAGTTGTTTACCAGCGCTGCTTCATGAGCACGTGTTGCTTTGGCCTTGAGGATCAGACGATAAGGTTTTCACCTGTTGGCCCACCTGACTGTGTTGGGTATATAAGCCTCCGTGGTGCTATTGAATAAAGGGCTTCTTACCAGTGACTAAAGTTCCATGTCCCTGCCTCTTTGTCTGTGTGAGTCTTTGTGTGTATTTCAACCTCCAGCCCCTTGCCCGAAGTTTGCGAACTGTATGGTAGCGCATAGAGCACAGGCAGGCGTGTGTGCTGCACTTTCCCCTTTTGTTTTTACAGAAGCCAATGAGAACAGTGGCATGGCCTCTGCATCACTTTACCTGTCTGTTTCTTCCCATCCCCCTTTTCTGAAACATTTTACAAGATTATAAAGAGGCAACATACTATGAAAAAAGAACCTCTATGATTCTTGCATTTTTGAAAAGCTGGATTTTGTCTCAGTTCACAGAGCAGTGAGGTCACTGGAAAATATAACCTATATTCCAGAATCCTTTTTTTTTTTCTTTTCAAGTAGGAGACAATGTGCAGGTATAACTTTGGACAGTCACATCAAGCTCCAGGAATCCATTTATGTGCTGGTCAACCAGGTAGAAGAGGAAAGGTGTTATGTGAGGCTCAGAAAGCACTGCCAAGCTCCTTATCAAACTCCTAGGGGTATACAAATGGTGTTAATCATCCACCATTCTCAGAGGAGTTTGCCAAACAGAACATGGCTCTGAAAATTCCATCTGTTGTTGCTCTTACCAGTACAGAGCTTAGAAAAGTGGATCCAAAGGACATCCTGGTATTTGGTGCAGCGGGCAAGGCAAGAGCTTGGAAGTGTTGGTAAAAGACAGTTCCTAAAACTCAGGTACTAACAGGCTGAACCATGTCTATGCTGGAGCTAATGCATAGCTTCCAAGCAGGGACTCTTTTTATGATTGTTAACTGATATCAATCATGTATTTGTCTTCTGTTTTATATAGCCATGCCTTGCCACTTTTATTTATGATAGAAACAATGCTTCATTTGCTACTTATTTGAGTTGTCTTATTACTAAAATAAATAAAATTCTGATGGATGTAAGTACATATCTGGCCATTTGATTTCTCAGGAAAGTCTTTTTTTCCCTCAAGGAGCAAAAGAATAATGACTAAAAGTTAATTTTAGTACATACTAAATAACAAATATATTCTAATGATCTTATGTTAATTATCCAGGGCGATTCTTAAATTAATCAAAATGTTTTGATTAAGTGTATATTAAATTCATCCGCATTTTAAAGCTATATAAAATAGTAGTTGACATGCAAATTGAAAGTTTGATTAACTCAGAAATATTGTTAAGCCAATTTAAAAAAACTCAATAATCCTTAGAGGTTGATAATATTTTCCTCTGCTAATACCAAGCATTTCCACTCTAATTCTAAACCACTTTCTCCACACATATTCTGAATATTCCCTCAATAATAGTAAACTCTGGAGAATCTCATAAGAGAAGACAGATGTTGCCAGTGGCATCAATCATATTAAGATCTGGGAATCCTTATAAATCTGATATATGAAATTTTGATCCAGTTGTTTTCAGCATTGATTTATAGAAATTTGGTTTAATCAGATAAAAGGAAAGCAGGGCACAGTGATACATACCTGCAATTCTAGCACCTATGAGATTGAGGCAGTCAGATCAAATGTTTGAGACCAATGGGGCTCTATCAAAACAAAACTCTATCAAAACAAAACAAAATCAATAATTATAATGATGATGGTGATGGTGTTGATAATAACAATGTAGAAGGATTAATACATCAGTGAGCAATTGCTAGTAAATTATCATTTGAAGATGATACATATGTGCATTTTAATCACAATAAACACTAACTAGAAAGTAAAAAAAGAAGTACAATTATGTAGATTAACATTTGCTTTAGCGTATTCAGTACTGGCTTTGATGCACTGTGAACTTCCTGACTCAGGTGGTTTTTCTCTTGGTTATCTTTCTGAATTTGCTGACAAACTGACTTGCAACATCTCTCCCTTTCTATTCTTTAGTGCCATCAGGTCTTATTTATCATTCGCAAAAGCGCCAAAAAATTCACACCAGGGTGCAATCATTGGTAACATTTGCAATTTTTTGTTGTTTTTAAAAGTGCATAGTGCTTGATGTGGAAAACTATATATGGTGATTCCATGAGCTGCCTATATATTGAAATAGAAAATACATGAGGAAGCCTATCATGAGCTGCCTATCATGTTTAAATCATCCTGATTCCCTTAGACAGGTGTTGTTCAGTGCCTCCCAGGTTTTTTTTCCTTCCATTGTTTATCTATAAACAGAAATATTTCCTGATCAAATATTTTTAGCCACAAATATAAATACTGAATTAAAAAAGATAAATAAGATGTGAATCTAGTCTCCATGGGTTCATGGTATCGTAGAGCAGATATTGTGACAACCAACTCTTTTCTCTTGAAGGGACAGTACTTAAGACTTACACAGTAAAAGAAGGCAATTGGTGAGAAAGCCTTGGGAAGCAGTAGACATGAACAAAAACGTTTAAACTGAAGCTTAAATGGCAGGTAATTCTCAGAAGGCAAGGCTGGAAAGTCATCCAATAGACCAGAGAGGTGATTCTATAATTCTCAGTGACTTGGCGAATTTACTCCATAGCGAGTTAGATATGATTGAAAACTGTAATGACGGAGTGACATGTTCCTCTCACTCTGACAAGAGCATGCTGAGGACTGGGCACAAGAGTGAGAAGAAACTGTCACAGAAGCTTAGAGTCTGGCACTGAAGGAATGCTTGAGATCAAATATGGCACAAGTGTCTTGGGACATTTTCAATGGACATAACTATAACGGATTCCTCAGGCAAATTTAACACTGGTTGCAGTGATATTTGACTATTGTTTAATTTGTGTGACCTACCATAGTTTATATATACCAATTCAATGATGACTAAAATGTGACTAACTTCTGTAATTTAGAGGTCACATGACCAAGGCTAAGAGGTGGTGTTACTGCAAACCTACTGAGCCAATAAAGTATCCAAAAAGAAGCCGGGCGATGGTGGCGCATGCCTTTAATCCCAGCACTCGGGAGGCAGAGGCAGGCGGATCTCTGTGAGTTCGAGACCAGCCTGGTCTACAAGAGCTAGTTCCAGGACAGGCTCTAAAGCCACAGAGAAACCCTGTCTCGAAAAACCAAAAAAAAAAAAAAAAAAAAAAAAAAAAAAAAAAAAAAAAGTATCCAAAAAGAATGTATATTATGAAAAGACAGTACTTAATAGAACTGCCATGAGTAAGGTGACAACAAAGTCCGACCACAGTGATTATTACATCCAGTGATTGGGGAAATTTTAAAATCAGTGAATCCCAGAACTATAAAGAGTTCCAAAAATATCATCCCTCACTCTCATCCAGATAGTTACTTCCATTTCTACAGTTCAATGATGAAAGCCAGCTGGTCAATGGGTGCACCAGTACCAGGATGGCCTGATGGTCTGCAGGTGCCTTTTCTCCATCATTTGCTTCTCCATGTCATGAGTGATTGATTGCAGCCTCCACTGGAGGATTTGCCTGCTTTCTGTTGCCATGTTTTGTGAATTCAGCCGCCAAATGCTCAGTAGCTTTCAAGCTGTGTTCTGTTCCTTCTCTTTGAAGTTTTTGGTTTCCTTTGCTTTGTTTTTTTTTTTTAAAGCATATGTGCTTTAAACAAAAATTGCTTTATCTTCCATAATCATGGCATGACTCTTGGAAGTTCCAGGAGAAATATATGTTGCTAAACAGAAGCTAATATGGTCTCATAATGTAAAAACTGTATTGTCTCTATTCTTTCAGTGTGAGTAGGGTTTCTGACCAGGTTAGGGTATCTCTACTACAACTGTGAACTACTTAAGACAAAAGAAATTCTACTAATGTAGCTCATGTCCTAATTATTAACTTTGATTTACCAGAAATGGAGGCTGTCTAACTTGATCAGGAATCCCTGAACTGTGATCAGAGAGTGTGAAGGCTGGGATGAATTTTTGCCTCTTACACTGAAGGAACAACTTGCCATAATTTGGAAAATACATGGCACAAAACTAAAAACAAGTCACTTAAACATAAAATTCACAGAGAGTCTGGATTATTTATATTATTGTGTTATCTTTAAATTTTTTGACTGCAGAGAGACATTTAATTGGGGGACTGCTAAACTATATTTCAAAGGTATATTAAATTGAAAATTTGTGTCTAAGGATATGTTGCTGTGGAAAAGAGGTTCTTCTTTTGTTTCCACAAAGGATAAAAACCTCAAACCACAAAAATATGGTTTGATGGACCAAAATCCCCTAAAAGTTTGCCTTAAACAACGCTCAAAAATTACTCTGCCCAATAAGCTGCAGAAAACAGTATTGAGAGTACTCTGCCCAAATTTCCAAATATTGCTTATAAATGTTTCTTTATATTTAAAGGGGGTATGCTATAAAGATATTTATTAGTATGGATCTTAGTTTATTGATACAAATTCAAGGTCAATTTTATTATACTCTGTATATGTATTTCTGATCTTGATTAAGGTATTGTGTTTGTCCAGCTCATTTAAAAATGTACTGAATAATTTAGAAATATAGGTTAATAAATAATAATTTATAATAGCGAAGCTTGTAATCATGTTAATAGGTTTTCTAGATGTAGAGAGATATATTTCAGGTGGATAGGCATTCTTCAAACCTTTCAAAGACTACAGAATATGGCACTTGAAATGTTTAAAAAGTTAGGACTTTTCATGACAATGTGACACATGTGCTCCTGGCAGCACCAATCTACTTCAAGAGGAAGATGGATATCAAAGAGGCTCTTTACGGAGTTGGTTAGCCATTTGAGCAAGAAATTGCTCTTTCTTGGACTCCTAGATAAACTGGACACGAGGACACACAGAGAAAGGACTGCTAAACTTGCCTAAAGGTGAGAAAGGGTCTTCAGGATTCCTGCTTCATAAAAAAGTCTTCCAGACACATTCAGGACACACACACAAAAAGGGACTGACAAACTGCCAATATAGGCCAAACTGTCTTTAAAATTTCCTGCTTTGTGGAAAAGTCTGCTGGATACTATGGGCCTGTAGCCTGAAGATGGATGCTCCAGTGGTACAAACAATGGGTCACTCTCCAGGTAGTGAGATGTCTCTTTCAATTCTAGAGTTTTGGAAGTTGCTTACAATGCACTTCCTGTTTACTTAGGTAATATTATATCCTTCTGGAGTTTTTGTTGGCGTTAAAAAATTTATAGTAATAGTTATAGTTTTTCTTAGTTATGATAAAAGCTAAAGTACATATAAATATTAGAACTGTAATTCTTGCTTAATACCTGTTTTGTTATATGTAATTTTACTATGTTAAAAATAATACCTTTTTTTAATTTAAACAGAATGGGGGTGATGTGGAATTTCCTTCTGTATACTGTGATTAACAGTAATAAATTAAAAAGCCGCTTTGGATCTATAGCAGGACAGAACTTAGATAGGCAGGGAAGACTAAACTTAATGCTGGAAAAAAGAAGGGCAGGGTCAGAGAGAAGCTATGTAGCCTGCTGGAGACAGATGCTGGAACTTTACCCCATAAACCACAACCACATGGTGATATACAGATTAATAGAAATTGGTTAAATTAATATAAGTGTTAGCCAATAAAAAGCTAGTGTTAATGGGCCAAGCAGTGATTTAATTAATACAGTTTCTGTGTGATTATTTCGGGTCTAAGCTAGCCAGGCAGTCAGGAATCAACAAGCAGCCTCTCTCTCTTTCCTTGCAACAAAATATAAGGTTGTCCCTAGTCATCGTACAGCAAGAAATTAGTGTCCCCACACATACAAACACCCCACAGAGAAGTGAGGTTTTGCAAAGTAAACATGATATCAAATGAGGGCCCAGGATTTTAGTCACAGTGCCTATTTTTGATACATGAGTGACTAGAAAATTCAATTTTCCAGATCTTTTATCCACAGAAAATGCAATCTGACATGTGTGGTTCTGTAAATCACTCTGTTTGTGTTAACTGGTTATGCAGCAGGAAAAAAAAAAACTATTGATGACAAATCCTTAGTAAGTGAAAGTAAGTGAAGGTTTTCATCCACAATGGTGACGCTCAAGATTGTAATAGAAACTAAGAATTTCTGTTGCCTTGTGACATCATAGCTATTCTAAAGTTGCTGTGAATAAGCTATCTGTTTTCTACATACATTTCTACTCATAAAATATTTTACATATTTTATATTTATATTATTCCTACTACATAAATGCTTGATAATTACTGATACAAACTTACATTATTATACTATACCTTTTATCATTTTTAGTATTTGAATCATTTTTTTCATTTTAAAATGTTATTAGAGTTTGTTTGTGTGCACATGTTTGTACACATGCACGTGTATGCTACAGTACATGTGTGATCAGAGAGCAACATGTAGGTGGATTCTACCCTTTTACCATATGTGTCCTGGGTAATGAACTCAGGTCATCAACTTTGGTTTTTGGCATCTTTACACACTGAGCCACTCTTCCTCCCCAGTATGTTTTTCTCAAGAACAATCATTTCCAGGAAAACAAAATATTTTGTGTGTAACTCATCAGGAACTTTGCATTTTAGGTTAACTTCTATTTTGCTAGCATCATGGGACCATACTGAGGCATATTTTCTGATTGTCATATACCATTTGACTCTCCAGTAGGTAAGGCTGGGTGGGAACTTGATATATAGCTGAAGGTGGCCTTGAACTTCTGGTTGTCCTGCTTATATTCCTGGGGTGTGTGCCAACATACTGCACTTACAAGATATTAGGGATCCAACCAAGGGCTTAAGGAGAGCTAGATAATCACTAGACCACCTAAGCGGCATTCTTCCCTTCTGTCAGTATATTCTATGATGTTGTTGAAGTGATGAAATCACTTAATGATGTGTTCCTTAAGATATGTCTCTGTTATTTAAAAGTAACAAAGTATAATGGCATACATGTAAAACCTGCCAAAGGGAAAACCACTGCTTCTACGCATTACCTTTAAAAGGTAAACAAATTTATTTAAACAAGGAAATAATGTGTGACAGTACTGTGAATTAGAGAGGTGTCATTATTAATTTAGATACCAGTGGATCTTGCCTGAGGGATTTGTTTTGATGATCCCACAAAAGTGATTCTAATATGTATCTGGCTTCAGGGATAATAAAGTTAGGATATCATGCCATGCGGTTCACTGCTAAAACATTATCTTTAATACTCTCACTCTATTTTTTTAAGTTGGTGATTTTCCTCGTCAGTGTGGTCTTACTAATGCCATATCTTGTATATGCTTCTCAAATAAAATATATATTTGATTATTATTCAGATTTAGTTTTGACTTAATATGATTTTCATGGCTATTACATTCAAAGTATTCCTGTTGAAAATTGACATTATAAACAACTGATTAAGTTAGAGTTATTACTAATTAAACTACAAGATATAGGCAGCATGAGTAATTGTCAAGAGGATTGTTATATATTAACTTTAATGTATTTCTTGGGTATCATAAAAAAGTAAATAACTTCATATCATATTATTTGGAGGAAGTATACAATGTCAGATATAATGAGAAATAATAGGTTAGAAGGGGCAATATCTGGAATGAAATCTAACAAAATGTATCTATGCAACTAAGATTGCCATTATGTAGAACTAAACTCTGTAGAAATTGATCCTGGGTTCAAGAATCCCACAGATAAATTTGTTTCAATTATTTGAGTTTGATATTAATTTATAATAAATGAATTATGCATCAGACAACTTTTGTTACTTTAATTGTTTTGATTAAGATAAAAATTAGCCTTTCTGGGATAATGGGGAAAGGGTCACTGTGACTGCTGTTTTTTTTTTTTTTTATCAGATCTAAAGGAGAAATATCTGCATTGTCTACATCAGCATCACATTCCCAAACACATGCATTAATCAGCTGGGATTTATTTACTCTGCATGGTGAATAAGTTAATATTAAGGAGTCTCTACACTAGTACTATATATTAGTACTGCACACTACTCCCTCAACTAACGAAATAAATTCTAAGGTAAAGCATGAATGATCCAGAATCAGACCCATGATGGAAGTCACGGTATGGAGCAAGGCAGAAAACCATGGGACATTCTATATGCTCTGCTTCCATTAAAGTTTGCTTCTGAAGTTTATTAGAGACATAAAGCTGTCATTAATACAGGGACCAAACCATTGAAAATGACTTTAAATATGAAAAAGAAACTTGCATCCATTTATAAATGAGTCTTACAAATCTTTTCCTCTCTGACAAAAAATAATCAAATTACAGAAATTTAAGAACCAAATGGAAGGTCCCTCTTCCCACCTTTTCTTAGCTATTTCGAGTTAGTCAAGTATTCTACCCCGCTAAGAATTTGAAGCCCTGGAGGAAGATCACCTTGGAAGCTTTGTTGTTTATACAGTTGAGGATGTTTGGGGAGATTAATGCAGTGCTTTCCATGGTGTGACCTATAGAGGTCCTGTGTTAAAGAGTGATAAAGATGGAGATTGGCAGACTCTACATACATAAGACCTGCTAACTCAGTATCTCTGGGGAAAAAATGGTGGTTTGTGTTTAGAAAGGTGCTTATATAATTCTGACCCATACTAACATTATACACTCCCATTTAAATCAATTTCTTGTCTCTTGTCAATGCATTAGTCTTGCTTTAGCCTTCATTGGTCCCATCTACCTTCTATGCATTAAGTGAGAGGCCTTGTGTGTATCTGTCACTGTGCTTGTTCCTCAGGATAAAGCAACCTGTTGAAACCTTAGTCTAGTGTAACTGCTTCCTCGCCATTGAGGATGTGATCTAGTTATGCAAAGTGGAAGGTGAGGCATGGCAACTGAGGGGGTTAATTGTTATGTTGTGTGTTTTGCATGCTTATGTATTTATGAGTGCAGACACATAGGTTCTATGGCACTAGTATGGAGGTCAGAAAAAGCCTCTGGTATCATTCTTGCTGCTCATCTTGTTTGAGACAAGGTCTCTCATTTTTGTTTGATTGTGTATGAGTCAAGAAAACTAATTTGTCATCGAGGGTTGCTCTTGTCTGTTTCTATCTCTCTATAGGTGTATTGGTAATGCAAACAAATGCTATCATATCCAGTTTTACATGAGTTCTTTAGTCACTTTACCTCTCAAATCATTTAGCTTGAGCATCTTTGTATATTTCTTTGTATGTGATACTGAGAATTTTGACTTTGTTGAAGATGATGGTCAATTTATGAACTGGCATAAGCAAGATATTTTCTAGAGGACCAAGTTAACTGATGATGCCTCCTTTTTTCTTATCTGCACAGCAGTTGAGAATAGTAGTGATAAAAGCATTGAGATATATTCATTAATTGAGATAAGTCATAAAAGCAATTAGAATATTAATCGGGGTATAAAAGGGTTCAACAAACAGCAACAATTCTAGTTACTGTTCATTAGCATTTACGATGTGGTGTCTCTGTTCTGAGTGCTTTGCATCACTCACTGCAGAATCCCATGACTCTAAAGTAGCAGTGAGACCTCTGGCAATCTGGCATCCTCCTCATCTTAGTGCCCATTCCATAAACCCAGACCACTGTCTCTTCATAATATTAAAATAATAAATGTCTCATCTGACACATTATTTTTTGTTTATTTTGTATGATCAAATCAATTTTTTATTTGCTCATTGAATACCCTTAGTCCTGCTTCTCTTGGACCAAGGAAGTACACACAGATGCTCAGTCTGTGTTTGAATGGGACATTGCCTGTTAAGAGAGAGGAAAAAGCTTCCACAGATCACCTAGGCAAGGAGTCTAGATGATATTAAGATTTTCAGGCTCTGAGTAAATGCTCTAGCAAGACTAATTTTCTTCTCCACTGCTCATGTAATATAAATTACCATTCCTGTGCACCCAGCCATCCAACCAGCCAGTATAACACTCAGATATTCCAAGCATTGGGTCTAGTCTTCCCTCTTCACTGGCATTAACTCCTATGTGAGCTCTCCTATGTGATGGTATTTCTATGTCCCTTACAGGCTTTTACCCCCTGCTGCTTGGGACTGCAGTCATTATTAATTGCATTTAACACAACATCAACTTGTGATCTCTAGAGTCAGATCTAGGTAAACCTTTAGGTAGGTGTTCCTACTCTAACCACCAAGTTCGCTCTTCTCTTTACCTTGTAAGATGGAAGTAAGGCTGACACTTACTCATAGGCTTATGTGAGACTTCAGTGAGAGGATCTATATGACATGCTTAGCCAACTAATCTGTTGTATGCTTACTGTACACACATTATTTAGTTTCTCATTTCATTTTAATAGATTCCAAGCTTTGTAAGTACCAGGGATAGGATTTTTATGACCCATATCAGAATGTATAGTATCTAAACCACAGCTTTGACAAATGAAAGAACAATGTGCAATGAAGAACATAGTGAGAGAAACTTATACATGTTCAGTCCAAGTAATTAAGACCCTGAAAAAAAACAGAGAAATCTTGTTCCCAATTTGAGGAGAAAAAAGAAAGGTAGAGTTAAAGAAAGAAAGAGATGGAAAGGAGAAAGCAGTATTCAGAATCCCTGTTTTTTCTATCTCAGGTCATCAAAGGGCATCTCCATCTCATTTTGTTAGGAAATTTTTTGCTTTTATTTTGTTTTTCCAAAGTCATATAGCTGAAAATGAAGCAGAAATGAGTTTACTACTTCCAGTAAGTGCTGATTTTGACTAAACTGCACTATAGGGATATATAGGAATAGAATTGCAATAATAAGAGTATCTTTAATTAAATGTGCTCATTTTTCTGTTGACAGGCAAAGGTTAATCTCATTGTTGTCATGGGCTCTGTACATGCACTTTGAAAGTTACATTGTGAAACTATTTTAACTGTAGAAGACTCACGTAGTTGCCTTTATCTACCTGTTAGTTTCTTAAGCAGAGATCTTCTATAAAGTCTTCTGTTGGAGCTTGGATCTGTTTTAATCCTCTCTTTTAGGTGTTACTTTCTCTTGAATCTTATGAGCTACATGCTGAGTGCATGTTTGTGGTCATTTGTATACATGTTTACGTGTGTTTGAATAAGCAAGCAGCTGTATATGTGCACGTATGTAGATGAACATAGAAGACAGAGGTAGTTATCAGTGTCTTTCTAAATTAGAGTCTAGCTTATGTTTTCAACAATGTTTCTCACTGAACCCAAAGTTTGCCAGTTTCCATCAATTGGCAGGAAAATGAACCACAGGGAGCTTCCAGTCTCTACCTTGCCAGCACTGTGATTCTAGATACAGGTCATACTTCTATAACATGGATGCTGAACATTGAACTCAGAGTTTATTGACCAAGCTATCTTTCCAGGACCAAATGTAGGTTTTTTTAAAAGTTATACCAACATCATCCCTTTTATCTTATACCATAGCATACTCAGTCTTCACCCCACCGACTCACCTAGAATGCGATGTATAGAACTTTCTTGTGTCTGCAATCTTATTAATTAGTAAATTGCAAGGGATCTCTTTAAAGTCTACAATTAAGTGTTGACTCCTAAACTCTAGTGATACTTGTTTTATCATATGCTCTATACATGGCTGGATGCTCTTCAGAATGCAGGAGCAACATTATAGCAATAAGTACTCAACCATCAGCTTCACTGGATTCTGACTTGGAAAAATTCATTGACCCTTCCAAAGTTTCTTCTCTCTTCTTAAAAGATGACAGTAAAGAGTTTGTCCTTTTTAAGAATAGTTTAGGGCTGGGCCAGCCTACATGCTTTGCCAATGTTTGGGCAAATCATGGTTCCATGCAGATTATCATTTGAAAAAAGTATCACCCCTTATCTTTCTTCTCCTTCCTTTGGGGAAGGCAAGTATTGGCTTTGCCTTGAATGAGGTCAATGTTTCTTTTGTGTCTATTGGATGTACTAATGTTTCTCTTTAGAAAAGGTGATACAGGAAAGACTACAGAAATCTGAGATAAGGGAATAATATATTAGATTGGATGCAGGCTATATAACTTGAAGCTAGGCGTTACACATACAGCTAAGTCACTTTTCCTACTATAGTGCAGTGTCCCTGTATCTGAAAATTAAATGACTGGGATGAATCTTTTCTGAGCTACTTCTCACCTTCTGTAGCAATGATTTTTAGAAATTTTGGATATGGAGACTTTCCTGTATTCCTTCTTGATATTGTTTTCATTGGTCACACTGGCAAAACCACAAATCATATTCACATTAAATCTTTGGCACAGAACATAGTGAAGATACCTCAGCTTTCAATGTTCAGGTCTCATCCTAAAGAAAGGTCATGAGAATTTGATCTGCTATGGTGGACTCCTTTGTGTAAGAAATCCTAGTAGATAGTACAGAGGACTCATAGGAACCATAGGCATGCTCAGCACCCTACATCATAAGGAATCTGGTTGTGCCAGATCACTGAGAGAGCTGATTGGGGAAGGTAAGAGTATTAGCCAGTCTTTTCGTTTTCCAATACCCAGCCTCTCTAGTGCCAGGTACTATTTTCCACTTGATGTCACCATGGGTAACACAACAGATTGTAATCGCTACCTTATCAACAGCAGTGAATATTCTAGAGACATTATATATTATATATTAAGTAAACAAACATGCATGCTTCCTGATGACAGTATGTTTGATGAAAATGACAGAAACTCAGTGGTTACGACTCTGGGACCAGGAAGAAAAATGCTGTATCATGTAGTATTGATAGGATGGGAAGCTCTTGGATAGGGATTTTGGTGCCAAAACCCAAATAATTTTCTTATTCATGGGATCTGGAGTAAGCATTCTGGAAGAGGAAGCATCTAGGACAAAAGTTTGAAGTCAAAAGGTCTATGTAAGAATTGGAAAATGGTGAGCCCTTAGAAAGGCAGTGTAGCATAAAGGGCTCTTATATTGTGGCACTCATACTGAGTAGAGAGTCCTCCCCACTTAGGTACTTTTCACAAGCTCTCTGCCATTCATTTCTTAACCCCATAATGTCATCCTTGAAGGAGAGCATGTAGGAACTGACCAGTGACATTTGTCTATGGAGGAATCAAGGATCTTACAATTCATTGTAGTAGAAACACAGAAAATCCCTTTTAGCAGCCCCACAGGATGCATGCTTATGTAATAATATTCCTGAGAGTCATCAGGAAGCAATAATCCTGAATTAAACTACTAGTTCAGTAACATTTCAACTTCTAAAGTTACTGGGGTTAATAGATTAATTAGAATGTCACCAAATGTTTTGGAAGGGTCAGTGTGAATATCACTTTTAACTTGGGCTCATAAGACCTTGTGCCAATGTTTGATTTCTTATGCATTTAAAGCTGTGTGGAATAACAGGGCTATATAACAGTCTGCACTAAGTGAACCGGAGTTTGAATATTGGTGCTGGCATTTACCAGGGTTATGACCTTAAGCCTACTGCTTATTAAGCTCTTTGAGGCTTCATGCTCCCTTTGAAAATGCTGTCTAATTACACCTACTTTCAGAGTGGCTATCAGGAAGCAATATATGTAGAGCATCCAGTATGCGGTAATTGCTTAATGTATGGTGACTAGAATAATCTAATAAACATCTATGAAGTGAGAAGTAGTCCTCTAAGAGGAATTAAAAGTGGTAGGAGAATACCGTCAAGGCAGGCAATGAAGTCATGATTTATTTCCTCCCAAACAAAGTTAATATTTTATTGGAAAGAATATACATCCTAGTAGCTATAATATAATACACTGAAGACTTGACAATATCAAGTCTTCATAGTGACATAGGCAGTAAAAGTAGCAACAAACAGGTACACACAAGGAAAAGATTGAATCCACTACTGGTCTTAGAATTTTCATGAAATAATCTGCGGAACTTGACAAGCAGAGATGATAGAATCTGGTTTTATTTTGTTTTGTGTGTTTTGCTTTGTTTGTTTTTATGTCTCTCCCCCAACAAATGGACAGAATGGTGTAAACAAAGCCCTAGAGACAGAGAAGCCCGGGATGCATTTTGGAGACAGAACAAAGCTATGATGTAGACAGACTGTAGGAAAACAGAAACATTGAAGGGCAAACCTCAGGCAGATATCTGAGTGGGGGGACACCACCAGGGGGCTGTATACAGAAACGTAGGCTATATTCAGTGTATCAGTTGTAAGCCATGTGAGATTTCTGAGTAAAAAGCTGAGTTTTAGAGGAATTACCCTAGCAACTCCCAGAAATATGAATAAAGCAAGGAAATCTTTATGCCAAGACAAGAGCTATTACTGTTGAGCAAATCCCTTTGCTTTGGAAATGTTTTTATTTCATTTTCTTAAAAGATCTCCTGAACTTGGTGCTGCTATCACGCCCCTGTTTACAAATGTGTATACTGAGGAAGATGATATGAAGTCATGCACATAAGACCTAGGGGGTTTTTAAACCTGAACCCAGGTTAGTTGGCTCTGGAGTTTGTACTCCTTAATTGCTTTCAGTGTCCCTTGGTCTGTTGCAGATTGCTCATCTGTGGCGTAGGAGACTTGATCAGGATCTCTGAGATGATTTCCTCTCTGGGTTCTGTTATTGTCTGTTTGCATGTGTGTTATTTTGCTTCAGTCACTACTTCATTCTGGGTCTGCTCTACCTATTTAGGCAACATTGCGAAAACGAATTGTACAAGACACAGCAAATCCAAAGAATGTTTGCTTCATTTTCTTTCCTTCTCAAACTTTTTATGGCACAGAATGCATGTCAAATGTTTTAAAAAGCATGCAAAGTAGTAAATGCTAAATGCACATATTATTAAGTTGAAAGTGAAGCTGGTGCCAAAGGAGGTAACTGGTAAACTCTAAAATATTAATAAACATTGAGAATATTTATGAGCATATCACATTTTGAAACACTAGTTACTCAAACAGAATATCAGTTCTCAATGAGTAAGATGCTTGAGCATTCCAATACCGACTCATTGAAAAGAACAGACCCATGAAGAACCACGCTGAGCAGCTTCATTCCTCCCCGCACTCCTTGGAATAAAATACACACATTTGTTTTCTCTGAAGAGTGCAGCTCTTTCAGAAACCGCTGAATGCAAGCTGTCACTGCCGGTGGGCGGTTCACGCTTTCCCTTTTCTTTGCTTCTCATGACAAGGTGCTCAGGTCTTGTCTGCAGCAGGAGTCCAGCTTCGCTTCCACTGTTTCCAAGGCAACTGACCAGCCCTGAGATTCCACCAACCGGTGAGGTTTGGAGTCCTGGGGGCACTGCTTCTGCTGCCCCCCAGGCTTGCTCCGGACCTACCCCAAGACCTCCTAGGTTGCCAGCGGTCTCAGTGCTACTACTTCATGCACGGCTGTCTCCTTGTGGGAGAGTGATAACGATAACAAGGACTCTGATAATTCTCATCTGACAGGCTCGACTTTATCAGGCTGCCACTTCTGGCCTTGGATACAGCAAACAGGATGACTGCTCTCTCTCTCTCTCTCTCTCTCTCTCTCTCTCTCTCTCTCTCTCTCTCTCTCTCTCTCTCTCTCTCTCTCTCTCTCTCTCTCTCTCTCTCTCTCTCTCCTCTCACTCCTCTCTCTCCTTTCCCTCTCTCACCCTCCTCTCTCACAACTCTCCTCCTCCCGTCTCCAGCTGTAGCCTTCTTAATGTAGTTTAATGGCTTTACAAAGAAAGCCAGGGTGAGGAGCGCTTCTCAGTGGCTGTGGCTGGACCATGACCTAGCTGACCATGAACTTGGAGGGGCTTGAAATGATAGCAGTTCTGATCGTCATTGTGCTTTTTGTTAAATTATTGGAACAGTTTGGGCTGATTGAAGCAGGTTTAGAAGGTAAGGGAGTGCTTTTCAGTCACTCATAAAAATCCTGTTTTGTAATTAAAAAAATTCTTTAAGAGAATGTTAGAGGCACCTGAAATGAGAACAGAGCGATGTGATTCTGGGGTGGACCTGCAAAAAAAGCAGGTTTCTCAGGGAAAAAAAAAGATTAACAAAATAAACTTTTGGCAAGTTGTGGTGATATTTTCACAGCAAAAGAATGTTGAAAACACTATGAGGAGCACTTTGAATCTAGAATCAAAACTGAGAAATAAAGGGTTGATAGTTTGTGTCAGCTCATAGTCAGAGCATTTGGTCCCTGTTGTTTTCGTTAGAGTTTGGTACAGGATATTGTCTTTTGATTGTAACGGCAGATATCATTTGTGTATGTTGTGGGTTGTACTTGTCTCATGTATGCAAACGCACTCATTAGATAGGACCGGCTATGCATTTGGGAAGTCTTATGGTTTAAGATCGGACACTGAGGAGCAAGCTTTTTCATAAGGTTGTGTGCAGGGATGCTGTTGTTATCTATTTTACAATCTAATGGAGACTCTATAGAGAAATGAGCCTCCAACTCCTGTAACAGATTAAAGGGATTCTAAACAAGCCTTTCGGCATTGCAAGTATTGTTATTTATGTTCATTAGAAGCTGATCCTGTTCTTAACAGTCTTCTCTCCCTTTAAAAGTGAGGTCTGTTCATGCCTGTATCTTTCCACGAACTGAGTGTGTCTCGGAGGTCTGAGTAAATTTTGAGTATTATTTTCTTACTAATCAGGACATATTTGATATACGTTTGTGTTCAGCCAGTCATTGTTTCTCAAAAGTTGGCAGTGCAGGTTTTAAAAGCATCTTGTGCTGCTGCTTGACAGTGTTGCTGTAGCATTCTCCCTTGAAGTTTTAAACTTGAGTAAACAGAAGGAATACTAGCAATGTCTTTACATCTTCAGCTATTCCAGTCCTCCAGGGAGGTGGCCACAATGTGACATAAATACAATTATTTTTACAAATAGCAAACATCAAATTAAAGTAAGTGTGTCACTCTGATGTAGGTTACCAGAAACCTACATTTATAACTCATTGGAAGGAGGAGGAGGGAGTGGAAAGCAAGGTTTATTAAAGTAATTTTAATAGAACTTTGCAGAATGCATATTGTGGCTCTTTCTGAAGGAAATATTTGGTAGTTTCAAAGTGAGGAAAAATCCTATATTTTGGAAATGGTCAATGTCTTTAAAATTAACTTTTTTGTATATTTTCATTAAACAAGTAACATGACTTGGCTTCTGTGTGCATTACTGTAATTTTACCTGGTAGTTATGACTGGAACATCTCATATTGATGTGGAGGCTTTTATGGTTTTTCTTCTCTTTGAGACTGCAAGCTTCATGAAATACTATCGTAATTCCTAGCTCTTTGGAGGAAGTGGTTGCATCTTATTTTATGCTACAGATGTGGCCCTTCTTTACACTCTTATGCCCAGGGTATTCATTGTGGGTTTTGTGATGATGCCTACTCTAGTGTTAGATTTGTTTCTTTCAGGAGCATGAATATTCACCTCTTAAGAAATAACTTAGGGCTGTTTCTTCTAAGGACTGCTAACCTCTATGAAAGTATTCAGTATTCCTTTTCTTTGCTACTTCTATTTAAACCTGTACTAATCTGTATGAATAGTTTCTTTATTGAACTTTATATTGTATTGTTAGTATTATTATTGACATTGTATTAACACTGCAGAGAGAATTAGATTTCCTCTAAACTTCACTATAAAACTCTGATTTCTGGTGTTTATTCGAAAGTACTTTTCAATGGTAAAATGTTGGTTACCATACTATAGTGGAATTGTACATAGTAGGTAAAAGTTAGGGGATGTGTAACAAAATGATGTATTTTATGCCTGAAATATTTATCAGACTTATTTCAATGTCAATTTAAGAATCAGAAAACTTTCTAAGAGTATACAAATTAATTCCTGGAGATGTGATATAAATAAGTTGATGATATAGCTCATTGTTTAGTTTACCTACATACTTTAAAGCTACAGGCAAAGCTTAACTATTGAAAGCATTAAATAATATTAATATCAAAGTAACAATTTGTTCCTGTCCTGAAACCTTCTTCATACAAACAAGGAAACTCTGATACTCATTTCGTTCAGATCTCTTTCCCCACAAGTGTTCCTTTCCCAGCATCCCACACGTCCTAGTTGGAGAATACGGCCCGCTTTGTCACTCTTATTTCTATTTGTGACCCGTCCTATAAAGGACCCTGAGACTAAGTAGGGAAAACTGAACTTGGTTAACTATCAAGAATTGTTTTTTTTAAAAGGCTACCCTAAATGATTAAAGCTTTTTATTTCACTTTATAACTGTTCTACAGTGTAGGCATCACTCAAAATGTAGTTTGAATTTATATTTTATTATTATTTTTTTAATTAAAAATTCTGCCTCCTCCCCGCCTCCCATTTCCCTCCCCCTCCCCCAACTTCCCTCCCCCTCCCTCTTCAGTCCAAAGAGAAGTAAGGGTTTCCTCTCCTGTGGGAAGTCCAAGGTCCTCCCCCTTCCATCCAGGTCTAGGAAGGTGAGCATCCAAAAAGGCCAGGCCCCCCCAAAGCCAGTACATGCAGTAGGATCAAAACCCAGTGTCATTGTCCTTGGCTTCTCAGCAGCCCTCATTGTCCTCCAAGTTCAGGGAATCCGGTTTTATCCAATGCTTTTTCAGTCCCAGTCCAGCTGGCCTTGGTGAGCTCCCATTAGATCAGCCCCACCATCTCAGTGGGTGGGTGCACCCCTCACGGTCCTGACTTCCTTGCTCCTGTTCTCCCTCCTTCTGCTCCTCATTTGGACCTTGGGAGCTCAGTCCGGTGCTCCAATGTGGGGCTCTGTCTTTAGGTTGTATTGTGAAGGGCAAGAAAATACAATATTTACATGACATATTTTAAAACTTTGTCAAAAAATGTACTTTATAATAAATTGTTAATATAAAACTTTAGAGATTTTGTAGTTTTTCTTTCTGAGGGCTTTAGGTTTCCATTTCTTGTGGGAAATTGGGAATGGTACCATTAAATACTTAATGTTCATCTGTCCCAGTATTTTAAACACATTTAAACACATGATGCTGCACATTGACCCCTGACATATTTTCAAACACAAAATATTGATATCTGACAGGTAAAATTATTGCACTTGAGAAAATAAATAATAATCAAAGTATGGATGCTTATGTCTCTCCTGTCACTCTGTCACTCTCTGCCTTATAAGTCAAGTTTACCTCTCAGTTTAAGATGAGAAAGCCGGGCTCGATAATCTCCATGGGACTTTCTATTTCATAAATTCTATAGGCCTACCTACCAGGTAATTACAGTTTGATAATTTATATAACATATATTCTTTAATAAAACAGAACATCAATGGCCTACTTTGTAATAGGTAAACAATGTAACTGTCAGACTTGCCTTCCTTTTCTGTGGTAGGCTAATTCATTATACCCCAGGCAAGTGTTTATTGCATTTCCAGGTATTTCTAGATTTTGGTATTTGAGGATGCAATTTCAGGCACCTTTGGTTTAGTTTCTCATAATTTATGTAGAGTCTTATTAAGAAATATGACTATTATATTATACTTACATTTGTAATTTAGTTAAACTTCAATTAAATTCTTTTTTATGAAATAATAGTAGCTGAAGAGATAGCTCCAGAGTTTAGAGTATTGGCTGATTTTCCAGAAGATCTAGAGTAGGTTCTCAGTACCCACATGTTGTGTCACAGAAATCTGTAACTATGGTCTCAGGGTATCTGATGCATTCTTCTGGCCTCCACGAGTGCTAGGCACACAGGGCACACTGATATGTATTCAAACAAAACATCATATACACTTATTAACATCAGATTAGTATGCATATAAAACCATTGGTGCTGATTTGAGCAAAGTTTTAAGGCTAAGAGATAAAGTCAGTGGATACTTTTTTATATTGATTGTTCTTTGTACTAGATGAGTAAGTTTAGGAAACTCCAGAGCAATGAGAGTTTGGAATATGCCTAAAATTTCACCACATAAATTGCCTCTTCTCCAGCCATAAAAATGAAAGTAGTTTTCTGTTAATGCATTCCAGAGAAAAATTGAATCAAAATATTAATGGTAAAGCTATTTCATTATTTCTATATGCTGTACTTGGCTTTGGAAATATCTGCATTTTAACCAAATACATACAAATTACATTCAAGTGTTAGTGAAAAAAGAAAGAAAGAAAGAACAGTCCTTATATCAAGCTACAATAGAGAACAATTATTAAATGTATTAAAACAATGGAAAAAGAATGCTCATAGTAACTGTCTCTTACATAAAAATAGATGGATGAGCCGGGCGGTGGTGGCGAACGCCTTTAATCCCAGCACTCGGGAGGCAGAGGCAGGTGGATCTCTGTGAGTTCGAGACCAGCCTGGTCTACAAGAGCTAGTTCCAGGACAGGCTCCAAAGCCACAGAGAAACCCTGTCTCGAAAAACCAAAGGAAAAAAAAAAATAGATGGATGATGATCTGTGTCCCCTTTAGAATCAGTATAAAGTTTCATCTCACTTTATTTAGCAGATATGAGTAATTCTAGACTAAAAGCTTCCTCAAAGTATTAGACGGTAGCATATACTCAAGGAAAGACGTTTGAAACCTAAGTCATTAGCTCTTTCATGTCGTGAAGTGTGATGGTAGAACTGTGGCTCGGACCAACTACAAATCCATGCTCTCTGTCCATGATCTCAATCACTTACCGGTGACCAAGTGACTGACTGGGGTGATTGTGGTGGAAGGATATTATTCCCCACTGGAACTGTTAATTGAAAAATGTAAAGAAGAAATTAAAAAAAAACCTAGATTCTTCCATCCAAAAATATAACGAGAAGCCAAAGGTGTTTTCATGTATTGTCTAAGAGAGCTCCTTTCTAAACTGTACAATTTACAAAAATAAAAGTCCTTAAATGCTTTAATATACCATTTTTAATGCCATATGGGAATGGAATTGGGGGATATTTTCAACATTTGACATTTTTAGTGACCCTTTATAGTAAATATTTTCTGTATTGTTTAAGCATTAGTACTTAAAGGAAACTAATGGTAAAAAAAAATGAGCACTCAGATATTAAACCTAGAGGATGTAGAGCTATTTTGTCTGGATTATGGCAATATCTTCAATATTTATTCATCCTGAGATTTTAGACTATTACTTGACCTCCTTATGGATATAGTTATACTTTACTATATTTATATATTCTATAAAAACTATGACAAATAGGCCGGGCGGTGGTGGCGCACGCCTTTAATCCCAGCACTCGGGAGGCAGAGGCAGACGGATCTCTGAGTTCGAGGCCAGCCTGGTCTACGAGAGCTAGCTCCAGGATGGGCTCTAGAAACTACAGGGAAACCCTGTCTCGAAAAACCAAAAAAAAAAAAAACTATGACAAATAATTTTAATACCTCATTTGACTGATAATTACATGCAAAGTGGGCATATGTTAAACAAAAGTTGTTATTATGTAATGGTATAATGTAGGCATATTAATGTTATAGTATAGGCACATTAATTGTATAGTATATTTTATTTCATTTCTGTCCTCTGAAGTAAGTATTGTCACCTTAGAGATGAGGAAACTTAGTAATTCAGAGTGAATGAGCTCATAACTTATAAAACTGAGTTTCAAATTCAAAACATCTAATTCAAAATACTGTTTTATAATCCTAACATGCTACATATTATGGTAAAATGGAAATGGTCAATAAGCATGTGGCAGGGATAAGGTGTTAGATCAGGCATCCATAGTAGCCAGATAGTACAAACCTTTGCTGATTATAACCCACTGGATCAAACACATCATGAAGAAGATTTGGAATTCTGCCTTATCAACCAAATAAAATATCTACATGCTCTTGGATGAAAATGGAGGCAGAAGTAGTAAAAATGCCCTCTTGAAAACTGGTGATAAAATCTGTTTCTGTTTGGGAATGATGGGAAGATTGATGGAGATAAATGGCTTTTCATTCTTGTGACACAAAGAAATTCAATGTGAGATGCTGCTTGCATCCAGTTCAGAGATACTTTAATGAAATTGTCTGAGACATATAAAGCTGGTTGATTGGCACATTGGCAGCTAGAACATGATGATCCATATGAGTAGCAGCATTCTGAAGGAAATGTACGAAAAACTGATTAGGAGAGAAACATATCCTCATTTGAGGGTGTGGGTTGATTGGGACAGTTGTCTTGACCACAGAAAATATTTATTCTAGCCTTTAATAAAAAGTATAAAACAAAGCCAGGTGACAGTGGCCCATACCTTCAATCCTAGCACTTTGGAGGCAGAGACAGGCAGATCTCTGTGAGTTCGAGGCCAGCCTGGTTTACAAAAAAAGTTTCAGAGTAGCCAAGGGTGTTACCCTGTATCAAAAAACAAACAAACAAAAAAAACCAACAACAGCAGCAACAACAAAAAAGTATAAATCAAGAAGGAACACAGGAGGTTCTAGCTACCTGGGACAGTATAAAGATTGGAATGAAAACCAACCTCACTGAGGAACTTGCAAACAGGATTAAAAGAGGCTGCAGATACCGTTCCCAACTCATGCTGTCAAATATGGATGAGTTCAGGTGTTGTTTTTATAGAAGGCTAACTGAAGTTTTTGATGGAATAAGAATGTGCTTAAGATCACAAGGGAATAGCAAAGACGTCCAGATTACTTTCAGAGTTACAATAGTGGCGCTGATCCAAATGGCATTCATTATGGCTATAGAGAGTAAATACAAACAGGACAAAAATAAATTATAGTTATATGTGATATCATCATTCTCTACTGAATTTTCCCATACATTTAAATGTTATGGTGGTTTTTTTGCATACAGCTTTATATAAATACATTGGGAATTTTTAGCTATGATAATCGATTGAAACTATGAAGAAGACTGGAAAATAAGGGAAGGTGCATCTGCAATTTACATAACTGAAGTTTTGACTTATCAAGGCTGCACAGAATGGAATCAGAAATTACCTGGATCAAATCAATCATTCCATATGCAAAGACACTGAGTCGCAGAGAGATGAAAATGCCTGTGTTGTTCATCAGGAATGTTTTTTTTCTCTAAAGGAAATTAAAATGAATTATCCTAAGAAGATAAACTTTAAACATGATCTGAATTCCATAAAATCTTTATCTTAGTTGCAGCCTTCCTGTTCTAATGGACCAATCACTCTGAAGTCTGGCATTCTAGGGATCTGAAGACAGTGAGGCTGTTTGCCAGTGTATCACCCTCATTAGATACAGATGGAATATAGAGAGCTTTGAGCTTAATTTGTAGACCATAAACTGAAGGGTTTTACATCATTGAGATTTGACTCTTTAAGTTTTATAGTACATATTCATTAGTGTACGAGAGTCTGCACAGTCAGTGGCCCAGGGAATGAAGTTCTATAATGCCAAAGTTAAATTCCAAATGCATATATGTTCTATAGTCACTATAGATGTTTATTACCCTAATTTTTAAAATCAGAAGGCTCTCACATTTCCTTTCCCATTGCTTGTTTGCCATAATCTTACTAGTACTCACCCTAATATCCTTATACAAAATTCAAAGGTGTGATGAAACACGTCTATATTCTCTGCAGTAACGACGTTGTAGCAGAAGTATCTGCTCCCATCCTGGCTAGATAGTGAGTGCCAAACCAGCCTGAATTGCACAATGAATTCCGTAACGCCACTTGTCTAAAACAAAACAGTGGCTTGACATGTAACTCTGTGTAGAGTACTTTTCTATCATGAATAGAAAAAGTACTAGTTCTCATTTCCTGCATAAATAAAAAATATATAAGTAAATAAATAAATAAATAGAATCACTATCATTGGAAAATCTGTTGGAGTCATGCCTTTAAAAAGCATTTGAATTAATCTGGAGGCTTATCGTCAAGACAAATCTTGTTCCTAATATTATATCAATTGTATATCAATTGTTTCAGTTCTTATATGGAAGCCAAGGAATTCAAATGCTCAAAGCACATACTCTAAGTCAATAAGGTTATTACCAATGAAGAACCAGCTCTAACACATGCATCTTTATGGCCCTGTGTATGAACCACAATCTTCTTTACCTCTGTTTCCTTTTACCTTGTGGAAATTGTCACGGCACGTGTCTATTCTGATGAGTGGAGATGGGTTGGTATTTATATGTGTCGGAAGTCTGCCTACAATTATAATAAATTATTTCTATTTTTACACTGTAGCTAGACACCTTACATTTTAATCCAAACAATAGAAGTCACCACTCAACATCTGAAACCAAAAGCTACACTCTTTGATTGCCAAGGAAGTGAGAGATATCCATATATGATTCAATGATTTAAAAGAAGCTTAACATTGTCTGAAGAATGGTTGCTAATAGGACATTGTCAATGCTTAACTGTATTGAGCTTTAAATATGCTTTGATGGCTGCTTCATTCATTAAAGACAGAATTCACTGCCTTTCTTCAAACTAAAGTATGAGACCCTTTCATTATATGTATGCAAGGTCATTTGTTGAGAAACCTCAAAATGTCTGCTCCCAGATTAGACATGGACATAGGGGTATAACTATAAATAAGAAGGTAAGACCTCTTTTCCTTCAATGTCATCTAATAAGCATCAAGGTGCTAGATGTAAACAATGCACCAGAAGTAAAAAGGCTCATTTATTTAGTCATGTGCTGAATACGTATCTGTACAATGATCCATATTTTGTTCTTAAGACAATAACTCACAGTAACAAACATATTTCTAGTTCTTATAAATATACTATTGAGGAAACAAGACAAAAAGATAAATAAATATATATATATATAATATTTAATAAAGAAAATGTAGATAATCAAAAGAAGACAAAATATGGTTTGTGACAGAATAATAGGAGAAAGTCATTATGATAAAGCAGCTTGTATGAAAATACTAGAAAGAAATGAATTTCAGAGATACATTCAGAAGAAATCCATTGACAGGGATTCCAGGCAACAGGCCTGCCCAGTTCAAGAACTCTCAGCTAGCTATGGCTTTTATATTGAGGAGCTGAGAGTGTAGTGTAGTTGAAGCATTGTAAACTTGCTGTGTACAGCTGGAAGCAATGCAGTCATAGTTAAGGCCATATCATACTGAACCTTTGCAAGTCTCAGGGATTTATTTTTGATCCCGGAAGCTGCTGAAGTAGTGGTTTGTAACGTCTCTAGAAAGTTATTGCAGCTTCTGTTTAACCCTTGGAATCAGTTTCTCTATAGTGGCTGCCAGCTGAAGTCTTTATCTGGTGTCCTCTTGGTGATACCTCACTGTCAAACATTTTTCAGGTTGTAGGATCATTGTCGATTGTCAGGCTCTCTTTATCTGGAACCAGTGTCTGACCTTTACTGATCTTTACGGTGTGCTCATGCCCGAAATCATCTTTATTAAGCAAAGTCTGCTCATCTGCTACCACAGAGTGTGAGCAGATCTCAACTTCCTTTTTAACAGGCAGTTTCAACACCATAGCATAAAAACCACCTCTTGATCGCACCATTAGAAAGGGTACAAAGTGTCTTAATATGGCTTTTCTAGAGAGGAGATGCTAAAAAGCCAAGTCACCTTCCTTGAGTATTTGTTATGGTGAAATTATCAGGACAGTACAGGTGAAATTAAGACTTTCACAAAGGGAAAAGCATATTGCTTCCCTTTAAGTAGCTTCTCCTCCATCACATGAGTTTCAGTAATAAATATCTAAATTGGGCACATTCCAAATTGAGAAGAGAATAATACATTCCCCCACTATTTATATTAAAACATAATTTGTGGAACTAACAAGATTTATGGAATTGTTGCCTAGCCCCCTCAATTTATGCATAAATTGAGACCCAGGAAGGTTAATTGACTCGTTAGAAATCATAACACTGTTAGTAGCATAGATACCATAATAATTATATCATTGTGATATAACAATAATTATATTCAAGGTGAGGAGCTAAGCATTTAACTTATTTTAGTATCCAGTTTTTACAAAGCTTTATAAGAATAATCTTATTAGTCACAGTTACAGAAATGCTGACTCTTTATTTACTCAGCAATATATTGTTTAGATTTTTTTTTCACACTATTGCTCTTTTCTGGTTTCATTATCTTATTCTCAAGGTGATGGGTAAAGGAATTTTCTGTTTCAGAAAATCGAGGTACCTCATGAGAATATTAGCAGGCCACAATGTAGTGTCACAGAATCGGGAGCAGGGGAACCACCTTTGGTTAAGCAATCAATCAAGACTCTGTTCTTGTTGTTGAAGATTGTTGATGATAAAAAAGACACAATAGAATTCCTGTCTCCAGTGCTCATATTGCCGGCAAGTAGAAGCTGACACAGTGTGGGGCTCAAATCAAGGAAGTTTCTGGTCTGATAGAATAGAGTGGGCATCACATCGGGTGCTAATGTCATCAATGGCACTTTGAGAAGTTCTTTACTGATCATTCTTCATGCCCTTTCATCAACAATACCTGTATGACTCATGTTGACTGTAATATCTATGAGGAAGCTATGATTGAAATTTTAACCAGAGATAAAGCATATGAATGTATGTTCATAAAGTTTTAGGCATAGGATATCACACTCAGAAATGGTCAAGACAGTGTTTGAATCCAGCTTGTCTACCTAGACACCAAAGTTTCTTAGGTAACCTGAACTGGCCTCCCAGACAGAGGCACATACTGGGCTGAGATAGATATACTTGGAAGCAATTTAAGCATAAAAAGAAAATCTTTGTAGTGCCTGTATACCCTTCTCATTCACATTTAAATGCTAGTATTAAAGCCCATATAATGTACATTTTAAATGTATGATTTTATTTATTTTTGTTTCTTGTAAATCCTACTTCCTCAGGATATATATATATATATATATATATATATATATATATATATACTAATCAAAACAAAAACAAAACAAAACTTACCCCAAAACAGGCCCCTGTTGTGATTTTGAAACATCTTACCATTTCTGCAGTGACTAAATTCCATGCTTTGGACACAAAGAATAAGATCCAGTCTTGCTAGATATGAAGTTTCCATTAGGGGTCCACATGACTCTCTTCAACATCATAGCCAAACTGACAGAAGGCTGACAGAACGGATGTGCTTATTTGACAATATACTATTTGCATACCTTGCTGACTGCAGTGGGCCTGTAGTGCTCTTCCCTTTGGACTGTCCCAGTCATTTATTAGGCTTGGGTCTATGAGAGGTGTCTCAAGGCCTTTCTGAAGGATAGCTAAGAAGAGCAAGTAGAGACCTCCCCATGGGGCAGGCATGTATTTAAATTTTCCCCCTTCAGTTACATATGATTTACATATATAATATAAATATACTCTACAGCAATTAACCTGAACCCACATTGAGCCTGAAATCATCAGGCCTCAGAGAATTGTTGTGAAGACTGGTAAGATAGATGGACAATGATTGGCAATTCTTGTTAATGTGTGCTCTAAGAAATGACTACTAACTGTTAAGTTGCAGCATAAGAAGCCACTGAGGAAATGAGGTTAGCGGTGTTTATGTTATACATGGTTAGCTAGATGCATGCTGCTTAGGTGAACTCTAGAAATATCCATGCCTCTGTTTGTTCTCTTCATTTTGGAAAGATGTGTCCACAAAGCCCATTCTTCATTCACTGACCTATGTTTACTGAGCTTTTTTTTTTTTTTTTTTTTTTTTTTTTTTTTTTTTGGTATTGTGATATCATGGGAAATTTACTGCTAACATCCCTGATATAGTGGAGGAGCTTACTTTGTTTACAGAGAGAACCCTTCATCTGTAATCTGTGGTCAGTCAGCGAGCAGAGAATGTTAGTGTAGACGATGGTACACTCATATAATGTTTATCTTTCTGATTGTATTTCTTCTGGCTTATTAGGAAGCAGGAGAAGGAGGAAATATTTGTGAGGTGGAGAATCTGGATTTTTTAGGTAAAGAACATACAATAGTGTGACTCGGTCCCTGGGGGAAGTAAATTTGCTGAGCAAATGTGAAAAGATTGTTAAGGCATACTGAGTGCTCATTTGAGATTTGTATTTATTCTTTGAAAAGAAGTCTCTTCTGACTCTCATAAAGTATGTTCTTTCTTGGGTCCATTACAGCAAGACTGTTTACTACCCATGTTCCAAGACAAAGGCAGGGCCGCATTGGAGAACAGAAAATAGTAAGGAAATTAAAGTCTTCTCCTCAGGACACGAGTGCGCCTCAGTTTCCCACATAAAAATTAAGTACAACATATCACATCATAGAATCAAAGTCATGGAAAATTAAATTTAACAAGATAGGAAAAGTGTCATGAAAGCCAATGGAAAGTCTCAGTTCTCTATGGTGTACCCACAATAGTATAGTATATACCAAAGCAGTCAGTAAGGTTCTCAGCAAGGAGAACTCAACAAAATGTTGACAAACAGTGCTGTGTCATTGGTAGAAACACTTGATTCTATAGTCAGGCTATGCTGGAAGTCACATATGTTCTCCAGAAAGTTGTTGTGTTAGTATCTTTCCTGTTGCTTTCGTAAACTACACTGACAAAGGAAATTTAAGAAAGGTGGGGTCAATTGTGGCTCCCTGTTCAAGGGTATAGTCCATCACAGCAGAGAAGTCAGGATGGCAGACCTCTGCAGCCACTGGCCGCTTGATGCCCACACCAGGAACAGAATGGTAAATGTATGTTATCAATGTCTATATAAAATTGTGAAAGTGTTCAATTCCCCCCCCCCAAAAAAAATGTAACCAAAACATTGAATTTGATAACAACTGAGCATTGGAGTTTGTTGGCAGATAACAGAATCGGTGATTAATAGATGGTGAATTTTTCAAAATAAGTAAAAAAAGTAATTTTTAAGTTAAAAATGACAAAATATTTACAATGTAATTTTTAAGTTAAAAGAGCAAGTTTTAAAATGACATACACAATAAAGTTTTTATTAATAAATATGTACATACAATGGAGCAGTTGAACTTTTCATTTCTTCTTTGAACATGTACACTTTCCAATGCATTCATATAAAAACTAGCAGTTAATTTTAAAAGCAAAATAATATTAGTATAAGATGCATATTTTTGGGCCGGGCGGTGGTGGCGCACGCCTTTAATCCCAGCACTCGGGAGGCAGAGGCAGGCGGATCTCTGTGAGTTCGAGACCAGCCTGGTCTACAATAGCTAGTTCCAGGACAGGCTCCAAAGCCACAGAGAAACCCTGTCTCGAAAAACCAAAAAAAAAAAAAAAAAAGATGCATATTTTTTTCAGGAAAAAAAAAACACTTTAGGATATCATAGCTTACCCATTTTAAATAAATAAAAACTTTTTGGTTCAGAAAAGTTATTGAAAATTCTAGGTTTGTTTTTTACCTTAAAAGCAAGGGAATTCAGCATGGGAGGAAGACATCTTGGAGCTAACACTGAATTCTTGAGGATTAAAGTCTTCTTGTAGCTTTAAGAGAGAGTTTCTGGCCTAGATGATAAAGAGGTGTGTTTATGCATACTGTGATGTCAAGGAAGTTATCAGTTGTAAAGTGACATTTGGCAGCTCTAACTCACTTACTTAAAACAGATGTTCATTCTCTCGGACTTCTAAGAGAGAGAAATCTTAGGAACACACCATTTTCACTCCGTGGTGTGTCTTGTTTCCTCTCTTCTGGAAGGGAAGCTTAATCCCAGTGCAGCTTTGTGAGAAAGGATGGAGGGAATCAGGAGGTTGTTTTTCTGGCAGTTTTCAACCTCCCCCACTCAAGGGCATCTGTAATTTTCTTTTCCTAGGGACAGGCAGCTTGCAGCTGCCCACAAGCAATTCATGCGAAACTCAGGTAGGAAATATTTAATGTGGGAAGCAGATTAAAAGGGAAGGAGTGATAAGTGCAGATTCCATTAAATGTCTCATTGGAATGGAATCCTCAATACTTCCCATACAACTTTTCTTTTCTTTTAATTTACTTTATAAAATTTAGCTCTAGGGACTATTCAGGTAGTTTTTCTTTTTTATTATTAATTTTTTAAATCATATTAACATAGTTTAGACTTCTATAGATTCGAATTAAAAGAATTTGGGATAGGAGAAAATTTTCTGCTTTAGACTTTATGCCATTTTAAAATTCAAATAAAATAAATAAATAAGGTAATAGCTGTACTTCCAAAGAACTTAGGCCCCAAATAATTTCCCTCAATTGTTATTCATGAAGAAACTGGACCTTTTGACCAGTCCTGTGTTTTCATCCAGACTCAATCAATAGGCATTTGATGGTAGTGAATCGGTGTGCAAATCACCAATAAAACTGTGGGAAAGTAAAGGAGGAAATCATCTACATCGAGTGTATTCATAGACAGGAAGAAATCGGGAATTCTTGTTCTGTGTTGAACAGAATTGTACTGGCAGCAGTCAAGAGCACTCTCTGGATGGGCCATTAAAATAAAGTATTTTAGACTACGTACGCCCTGTCTAACCCCGTATCTACTCACGACTAAACTTTGTAGAATCAAATTTGGTTGCAGCTCCTCATATGGGTGTGGACATAATCTGATTCAGTGCTGTGTTTGCAGCCTCTGAAATGTGCACTTGTGTCTTTGGTAACAAGGAGGATTTCAGTAGAGGGTATTCAAGAATCAAAATAAAAACTGCAACTTTTAGGGCAAAGCTAGCTTCTGGTGCTCAAATTTATTCTGTCTCTAGTACAACATAATCATTTTTAGAAAAGAAGAGTGAGTAATTTAAACTAATTTTCTGGTGCTTAGTGCATATGTATCAATAGGTTATGTGTGAATTATAAGTATCCATCTGTTAAAGTTGCCTTCATGTTATTAACTCAAATTGGACAGATTTTCCTTCTAAAACCTTTTTTGATATTAACTGTGTTTAGAGTCTTTTAGACTTTCCAATAACAAAGGAAAGAAAAGAGAAGAATGTAAAGATGTTTCAGAAGGAAAATAAAATATTGGGGGCTGTCCTTGTAACTCTTTTCATAGGCTTCTAAAACTGATTGAAGTAGTTTGAAATCAGTCCTGAATATTGTGGATGCTCTTCTTTTTATGGCGTATGGGAATAAAAATATTTCAGGGAGGAGGTTCGAGAGACGACTCAGTGGTTAAAAGCATTGGCTGCTCTTCCATAGGTCCTGAGTTCAATTCCCAGCAACCACATAGTGGCTCACAACCATTTGTAATGAGATCTTGTGCCCACTTCTGGCTTACAGGCATACGTGCAGGCAGAACACTATATGCATCAATACATCTTTTAAAAAATGTTCCTAGACCTAGATTGAGGGGGGAGGAACTTCGACTTCCCACAGGGCAGGGAACCCTTACTGCTCTCTGGACAGGAGAGGGAGGGGGAGTGGAGGATGGAGGGGGGTTATTGGGAGGCAGGGAGGAGGCGGGAATTTTTAATAAAAAAAAAGAAAAAATGTTTCAAGAAGTGAGTTTGATAATTAAGTGAGATAGTATATATAACATGCTTTTCACTGCTGTTTACTGTTTTATTGTAAGAATATTCAGACATCATAAAAACACATTCTCTTTTCACCTTTAGGTTATGAGTAGGAGACAGGGCAGTCTGTTTAATATGTTTCTTTTTCAGATATATGAACATATGTTGATATTACTGTATGTAGCAGCATTTTTATTCACAGTCATACTTCTCATTTCCAACATAATTGCAAATTTCTGGTATTGCTAAATTCATGAAATAAAATCAGAAGTCATTAGAACCTTTATGTGCCTTTTCTCGAATTTGAACAGTATTTCTGGAAGAAAGGACATTTCTAAAATGTTTTCAGGAGAATTCCAAATTTAGGTGTGTTTTAGAGAGGGAACCTCCAGCTGGCGACAGATGGGGAAGGTGACTGAGCCCCACATTGGAGCACTGGACTGAGCTCCCAAGGTCCCGATGAGGAGCAGAAGGAGCGAGAACATGAGGGAGAAAGTCAGGAACGAGAGGGGTGCGTTCACTCATGGAGACGGTGGGACAGAACTAATGGGAGATCACCAACTCCAGTTGGAATGGGACTGATGGATCATGCGACCAAACCCGTCTCTCTGAGTGTGGCCAACAGCGGGGGCTGACTGAGAAGCAAAGGACAATGGCTCTGGGCTCTGATTGTTCTTCATGGACGGGCTCTGTGGGAGCCTTCTCAGCTTGGTCGATCACCTTCCTGGACCTGGGGGGAGTTGGGAGGACCTTGGTCTTAGCATAGAGTGGGGAACCCTGATGGCTCCTTGGCCTTGAGAGGGAGGGAGGGGAGGTATGGGTGGAGGGGAGGGGAGGGAAGGGGGAGAAGGAGGGGAGGGAAGGGGGAGGAGGAGGGGAGGGAGGGGGGAGGAGGAGGGAAGGAGATCGAAATATCTACAAAAAAAATAAAAAAATAAATAAAATAAAAAAAATATTAAAAAAAAGAACAATAATTGGGGAGTTCATAGGCTATAGGGGAGAATCAACTATTGTGGTGTTGCTAAATGGACATTTTGTGGAACTCCTCTGTCAATATAGTCATTCCTGTGCCTTTGTACGACCATTAAAAGGCTTGTCAACCAGTAATTGGTGGAATTGAGGCTAATACGATGAATCTTATGAGTAAGGTTGGGTCACTGAGTTTAATTAAAATTTTATCATACTACTGGGATATTTGGAAGGATGATTAGCAAAATAAAAATAAGAATAAATGTTAATAAATTCTAAAAAAAAAAAAGAAGTGGAAACCCTATGGTGTAAGGTTTTACAACTCAAAATACACTATTAAACATATTAAACCTGTTAAGAAAGCTTGCAAGCAATGAAGCCTGCTTTTGTTTAACCTAAATAATGTTTGCAGCCTATTAACCTCCTACTGAATGCTTTTGAGAGAAAGATTAAACTATTTGCCCCATAGGAAAAAAAATGAAAAGATCATGAACATAAAATCGTAAGTTCATGGATTAGTTCCTAGACCCTGTTGTATGGTTGTTTCATGTTTTTATTATTATTACTATTATTTTCTTTATTTGGCTTGTTTTAATTATATCTCAGTGTGCTTATTCAAAACAAGAAATGAACATTTTATGTTCAAAAGCCCACAGTAAAACTGAATAACTGATGAACTTGTAAGTGTGATGCAGCTGCTGCATCCCTCCCTTTTCTCTGACGAAAGGGAAGATATTTGCAGAGGTTTCCAATGGCATAGAATCCCTAGGGGATGGTATGGAAAATTTGTTATTGAGAAGAAATGCTTCTGACTGAGGATGAACTACGATAAAATGTTTTACTCTTTGATGGATTCCCTTTCCAGTGAGGATACTTCTAGGGACTGCTCTGCCTCATAGGAATCTATCCCAAGTAGTAGACTGAGCTCCCTATTTTGTCATTTTTTTTTTTTTTTGGTTTTTCGAGACAGGGTTTCCCTGTAGTTTCTAGAGCCTGTCCTGGAACTAGCTCTTGTAGACCAGGCTGGCCTCGAACTCAGAGATCCGCTTGCCTCTGCCTCCCGAGTGCTGGGATTAAAGGCGTGCGCCACCACCGCCCGGCTCCTATTTTGTCATTTTATAGTCAGATTGGTATGTCCTCTCTTAATAGGCTATTTTTATTTTTATCTGTTCAACCAATTGTTATGGCATGGCAATCAGGTATGACATCCTTCACAAAGGATGTCTAATACAGCATTTGACTCTGTACAGGAGATACACTGTTGATAGAATCCAATCACACATTTCCTTTGATTCACATCCTCTGGTCACTGAAATTCTGATTCCAGTGTTGAGATTTATAAAGCAGGCTTTCAAAATATGCAAAATAAAGAAATAAGGAGAAATAAGAGACACGGTAGATAAGTAGAGGATGTTATAGAACATCCTCTTCATATCTGCATTTAAATGTAAAAGACTGAATGAGAAAGAAAATGGAAATAGAGGTTCCATATGCCACGGTGAACAATTTTCATGTAGGATCTTTGCCATTCCTTGTGAACCATCTTCTTATCACTGCAATGTATCACTCCAAGCCAAGCTAGTCTTGACTTTGTGCAGAGCAGGGTGACAGGCACTTGTTTTATTGCTTCCTAGCTTTTTAGATCCCATAGTTTCTTGATTTGTTTTCCCATGGTGGACAGTGGCTCATCAATGGCTTGCTAATATCAAAGTATATTTTCCTTCATTATTTCAAACCTGACAAAAAGAAACTAAGCTTAAACAGTAACTTCCAGAAATCCGAACTGCCTCCTTTAGGATGTGCAGTGATTTGGACACTGAACTGAGATTCAGAACAGATATTGATTCTCAGGGCATGCAAATGTGTTAGTCTAAATCAGATAGGAATGGGAAGACTGTGAAAGCCTGGCTGGCATAAGCCAACCATCTCAAAGCATCCTCCAACCTCCTCAGACATTATTTAAATAACATTGGTAATTAAAAGTATTTTTATCCATTCATTTAAAGTAAGATAAAGAGGTGTGCCAGAGTGGCATGACTTGGTTATTCTAATTTGAAATAATATTCAGTTTTAAAATAGACACTAACAGATCAACCTAGGTCAACTAGGAAAGAGGAAGTGTTCATTTTAAGAGCGAAATGAAACTAAATATGATATGGAAGATAGAGTGAGTGGCCGTAAACCACTGATGAAGCAAATTAAAATAATGGATATTGAATCTCAGGTATTTTCTGGCTAGATATAGGTTTTGGCCCAAGACCCTAAGGGATGCCAGGGTACCTCTTTAGTGCCTACTCAGTTTCATGGTAACCATGGAACCCCTTTCCCTGGCAGATATTTTATGAAGGGTATTTGCTGAGGGATACCACTGATGATTGTCTCTGGAGAATTAGAGTTTTCAGTTAAGGTATATGTATCCCACACAATTTCTGGGCCTGGTAAATATAAGTTCAATTCCCTTCCTCAATGTAGGCGAGCCACTAATCACCCATTAGTTCATTAGAGTTCCTATGAATCAGACTAAAGTAAGAATTCACCTAAAAAATCCTGGCACCTGCCTTTTTCATTCCGGACCTCCTCCATTTCTTTCTCATCATTACTCAGGATCAATCTCTCCGTAAGCCCTCTGTATAGGAAGTCTGTTTCAGGATCTGCTTATAACTTACTGGCTCAGGTAACTTGCTTTGCCAAATTTCAACTTGATTTTCTGTAAGATTCTTTACCCAGTGAGACATACCCAGCTTCATGGCCAATTTTGAACAATATATCAGTAAAGACAGTTGCTTTTGTGATTCTGAAACTTTGATCTATTATTCTTTGTATTAATGACAAGGTGTTGATATATCAAACCACTTTTTTTCCAGTTTATTTATTTTTTATTAAAAATTGCCATCTCCTCCCCTCCTCCTTCCCCTTCCCTCCCCTCCCCTCCACCCACACCCCCACTCCCTCCCTCTTGAGGCCAAACAGCCATCAGGGTTCTCTACATTATGTTGAGTCCAAGGTCCTCCCAACTCCCCCCAGGTCCAGGAAGGTGAGCAACCAAACTGACAAGGCTCACACAGAGCCCGTCCATGTCGTAGAGACCAAGCCCATCGCCATTGTCCTTGTGCAACCGCTTTGGAAAGCAGTGTGTAGGTTTCTCAGGAAATTTGGGATCCACCTACCCCAGGACCCAGCAATCCCACTCTTGGGAATTTACCCAAGAGATGCCCAATCATATTACAAAAGCATCTGTTCAACTATGTTTATAGCAGCATTATTTGTAATAGCCAGAACCTGGAAACAACCTAGATGCCCTTCAGTGGAAGAATGGTTGAAGAAAGTGTGGAATATATACATGCTAGAATACTACTCAGCGGTAAAAAACAATGACATCTTGAATTTTGCATGCAAATGGAGGGAAATAGAAAACACCATCCTGAGTGAGGTAACCCAGGCCCAAAAAGATGAACATGGGATGTACTCACTCATAATTGGGTTCTAGCAATAAATAAAGGACATCGAGCCTATAATTCGTAAAAATCAAACCACTTTTGAAAAGGAAAATGATTGTAATGGTTAATATAGATTGTCAACTTAACGTAATTATGGAGCACCTGGAGGATTATCTAAGATATGTCTGTAGTGGCCCTTCAAAGACAACTGCATCAGGAGAACTGAACTAATAAATGGATTGATTGTTTGCTGGATTCAAAATGTGATAGCATTATTGGGAGGTGATAAGAAGTATGATGGCTAGCTACTTGAAGGAAGAAGGTCACAAGGGGATTTCGTGTCTTTATCTTTTCTCTGCATCCTTGTTACCATGATGTGGACTGTACTGCTTATTCCTATCCATCTACCAGCCATGATGGACTGAAACCTCTGAGACCACATTGCTTTGTCTGATGATGCTCCTTGTTATGCAGAAGCTTTTCAGTTTCACAAGGTCCCATTGTCTAATTATTGATCTTAGTGCCTGTGTTGAAGGTGTTCTGTTCAGAAAGTTTATCCCTGTGCCAATGTGTTTAAGACTACTCCCCCACTTTCTTTTTTATTAGGTTCAGTGTATCTGGTTTTATGTTAAGGTTTCTAGTCCATTTGCTGTTGAGTTTTATTCATGGTGATAAGTATGGATCTATTGGGATTCTTCTATATGCAGCCACACAGTTTGATTAGCAGCACTTGCAGAAGATGGCGATTTTATTCCAGTATGTATTTCTGAATTCTCTATCAAGAATTAGGTGACTATAGGTGTGTGAATTTATGTTTGGGTCTTCTGTTCAATTCCATTGATCAGCATGTCTATTTTGTACCAATGCCATGCTGTTTCTTTATTTCTAATTTTTCATAGGTCTATCATACAGTATGAGATTGGAGATTGTGATACCTCCAGTAGTTCTTTTATTATTCATAATTACTACTCATCCTGTTTTGTTTTGTTTGTGTGCTGTTGGTTTTGTGTGTATATGTGTTTCCATATAAAGTTTAATATTGTTCCTTTAAGAAGATGTGAAGAATTTTGTTGGAATCTTGATGGAGATTGTGTTAAAACTATAGACTACTTTTGGGAGGATGGCCATATTTAGTATATTAATCCTACTGATACATGAGCATGGAAGATCTTTTTTATTTTCTGATATCTTCTTCAATTTATTACATCAGTGTCTTATAGTTTTGATCATACGGTCTTTCATTTACTTGAGTATAATTACCCCAACATGTTTTATGCTATTTGAGACTATTGTGAAGGCATTGTTTCCCTTACTTCTTTCTGTCAGTTTGTTATTTGTACATGAGAATACCAGTGATTTGTCAGTGTTAATTATGTATCCAGCTACTTTGCTGAAAGTGTTTATTATTTCTAGGAGTTTTCCAGGAGATGATATGTATTGTATCCTGTCATCTGCAAATAAAGATACTTTGATTTCTTACTTTACAATTTGTATCACCTTTACCTTCTTAGTTCTTTAGTTGCTCTTGCTAAGACTTCAAGAGCTATTTTGAGTAGGTATGGAGAGAATAAACCACCTTCTCTTGTTCCTTATTATAGTGGTGTTGCTTGAAGTTTCTATTAACGTTGGTATTGGCTATGGATTTACTATCTTTATTATGTTAAGAAATGTTCCTTGTATCTTCAGTGTCTCCAGGAATTTTATCCTGAAGGCATTGACTTTGTAAGTCATTTATGTCTTTTCACCAAAATGTCCAATGTCATGGGAACAGTTTCATTTTGCATCAGGAATTATTAAAATAAATATCATAATCTTAAATAATAGTTTATGTGTGTGTTTATGCAATCTCCATATATAAGAATGAGCTATGATTAAATGAAAATCCATTTTAATAAATTATTGTTGCTAATGTATGAGGTAAGTATAAGGGTGCTTTAAGCTGGTATAGAGATAATATCACTGAGGCCGTATTAATAATGAGGCATGTCTAGTCTAGTTTACTCATTCAGTTATTGAAAGGAAATAACCTCTTTTTGTTTCAGCCTTTGATATGTTATAACTTTTATCTCCTTTTATTATAGGTTCATACTTGAGTTCAAGCCTTTGATATGTTGCGATTGTTTATCTCCTCTAATTGTAGGTTCATACTTGAATTTTTTGAACCAAAATTGGAGTAATTCTGTTGTTTTAGTCTCTAGAGGATCAGAACTCATAGAAGTCACTCTCTCTCTCTGTCTCTCTGTCTCTGTCTCTTTCTCTATATATATACACATACATACATAAATATGTATGTATATGTATATATATGTGTGTGTGTGTCTGTGTGTGTCTGTTTCTGTGTATATGTATATGTATGTATGTATAAACATATATATGTGTGTGTAACAAAATATGACAGAAATACATATTCAATAGAATATGTGTTATGACTCCCGGCAGGAGGGTTCCCTACCTTTGGAACCAAAACTTCTAGGTCAGAAGAACTTAAGGAAAAAATTTCCTGGTCGGCCAATAGAGATGATAGTGGATGGAACTCTTCCCCTTTCCCACCCCTTGATTCCTGGACCCATGATCCTGGCTATAGGAGAAACTATTATATAATGTATACTGATTCAAAGCATATACTGCCTCCTAGGGAACCCTGCCACAACCCTCTAGACTGCTACCACATGATTGGTACTGTAATTGTGTCTTCAAAAAGCCATTCCATCTTTCTGTCAGCCCAGCTGCTTTAGGATTGTGGGAAATGTATTCAATGACCATTAGAGTGTTGTATTTCTCGAGCTTTGACATGAGTTCCTTGGTTCGAAGCAATATTTTGTGGAATACCATGACAGTGGTTAAGGTATTCTGTAATTTCGTATATGGTAACTTTTGAGGAAGCATTACATGTAGGAAAGGCAAATCCATGACCAGAATTACTGTCTACTCCAGACCTCAATTAAATCTAGAAGATTTCTGAGCATTTTGATGTATGGGTAGGCTTGAGAAACACATCCAAGGGAGGAATGGTTGTCTTCAGAATTCAAATAGGTACACAGGATGTTGTGCTTTTTCCTTTCTGGAGAGAGGGGCCAAACACAATAACTTATCCTTTACCTTAAAAGGAATATCTCTGAATGCTCCATATCATTGGACTTCTAAGAATTTCACTGAGGTAGAATGCCCTTGAACTTTGGTTGGGTTTATTTCCCATCCTTTAATTTGTATACATGTTACCAAGAAGTCCAAAGTGGTTGCTACCTCCTGATCATGTGGTAGAATGAGCACAATCTTGTCAATATAGTGATTCAATGAGATATTTTGTGGAAGAGACCGACAATCAGTATCCCTTCAAATTAAGTTATGGCAGAGGGATAGGTAGTTAATATATCCTTGATGGAAATAATAAAGGTATACTTCTGGCCTTGCCAACTGAAAGAATATTGGTTTTGGTGGTCCTTAAGCAAAGACACTGAGAAAAAAGCATTTACTAAATGAATAGCTGTATACCATGTGATAGGAGATGTCTTGATCTGCTCAAGTAAGGATACAACATCTGTTACAACAGCTGCAATTTCAGTTACTACTTGATTGACTTTTTCATCGTCTGTTGTCAATCTCCATGATCCATCTGTCTTCTGCTCTGGCTAGATAGCTGGGTTAAATGGAGGTATTATGGGAACCACCACCTCTGCATCTTTCAAGTCTTTGATGGTAGGACCCATTTCAGCAGTTCCTCTAGATGTGCCAAACTGTTCTTTGATTCACTATTTTCCCTGGCAGAGACAACTCCGAAGGCTTTTATTTGGTCTTTCCAACCATTAATAGTCCTCATGTCAGATCAGGGAACCAATATGTGAACTATACCAACTTCTAAATATATGTATCGCAATTATACATTCTGGAACTGGGGAAATAACCACAAAACGATTTCAGGGACACACTGTACCAAGTGTGAGTTAGATTTCAACCAAAACTCAGTTAATCCCCTGAACTCCATAAGCCCCTATTCTCACTCGAAGGCCTCCATATTTCTTGGAGTCGGCTGGAGTCACTGTCGTTTCAGAACCAGTACACCACAGACCACAGAAAGTCCTACTGCTTGCTTTCTCCCAGTGTACAATTCCCCTTGGAAAATGTCATAGGTCTCTCTGGAGAAGACTGAAAGTAAATCTCTTAGGTATTTTATCAGGGTTCTTCCCCAGGAGAACTGGGCCCATCCTTCATTTAATGGATTCCTGATCTGCAAACTGGCTCAGGTCTGGAAATTTCTTCAGAAATTGACATTCCCTTTTGCAAAACAAAAAGGATTTTTTTTCATTTGCCTGAGACTTTTTCTACTTATGTATATTAATAAAATATGGAAGTAGGCTTTTTACCTATTTCATGCCTGGAAAAACCAGGATTAATTAGCCTATACCAAAGGTCCTTAAGAGTCATGCCACCATAAAATTCACTTGGACTGTGCTGGTCATTACAAGTCAGGCCAAAATGGACATTGCTTTATCTAGGATTCCCATTATAATAATTGTTATAAACTTTGCCTTTGTCCGTTCGTTGCTGATAACTGGTCCCTGCTTTACTGGTGCCCAATTAAACCCATTGCATTTAATTCATCCAAATGAACAGCAGCATCTCCAATCCTTAGATCTTTCCCAAGAAAAGAGCAACAACAAATCTCTTTAATGGGCAGGTGCCCCTCTCCCCAGCTTGTGTCTTATAGAATTAGTGAAGGGCATTTCTTCTGGGCCTTCTCATTGTGGAGGATTAGGTTTTACACAGCTTACGCACTTCAGCCTTGCAAGTCACTGAGCCTTAAAATCCCTTCATTAACAGTAAGCCGAAGGATATCAGGCATCTCCAACTTATTTTCATTAGGCCATCTTTTGACAACTACTTCAGCAAACAATTCCAACTTTTGACACTATTAAGCTTCACAAGATTCAATATTAAATCTATGATATCAAATCAGAGGGCCCATATCAATAAACTTAACATGATTGAGTTTTATGATCTTTTCACTATTATTCCAAACTTTTAAATGTTTTTTTTAAAACAATCTCTTTTTTTATCTAATATACCCATCCCAGTTCCCCCTGCCTCTACTTCTCCCACTCCCACAACCTTCCCACCACCTCCACTCCCTTACCATTACTCAGAGAGGGTAAGACCTCCCATGGGGAGTTAACAAAGTCCGTCACATCACATTGAGATAGGACCAAGACCCTCTGCCTTGTGTCTAGGCTGAGCAAGTTATTCTTCCATAGGGAGTGGGCTCCAAAAAGTCAGTTCATGCACTAGGGATAAATTCGGCTCCCACTACTAATGATGGTCCACAAACAGCTAAAGTCACACAACTGCCACCCACATTCAGAGGACCTAGTTTTGTCCTAAGCAGGTTCCCCAGCTATCAGTCTGGAGTCAGCAAACTCCTACTAGCTCTGGCCAGCTGTTTCTGTGGGTATCCCCTTCTTGGTCTTGATGCCTTTGTCCATATTATTGCTCCTTCCTCTCTTCAAGTGGACTCTGTGAGTTCTGCCCAGTGCTTAGCTGTAGATCTCTGCATCTGCTTCCAACATTTACTGGATGAAGGTTCTATGATGACATTTAAGGCAGTCATCAATCTGGCTACAGAGGAAGGCCACTTCCGGCACCCTCTCCACTATTGCTTAGAGTCCTAGGGGTTATCATCCTTGTATTCCACAGCTTTAAAGTCTATTCCTACATACACTCCCCAGACTTCTGTTTGGAAGAATTAACAAAATCATAAAGCTCTTTAGCAGTGTGGTATTCCTCCTTGTTGACTGCACTTACTTATCTTTCCAGTAGGAAGCTGCTTAGCCTTAAGTCTCCATGTATGTGTAAAGACAACTACTGAAGGGCCCTGAGAGCATCAGCGTTGTCTTGCATGAACTCCTTCAGAGAAAGCCACTGCTGGAATGACACACAATGGGAAAAGAAGAATTAATTTCTTCAGTCAAGGGCAGAAAAGGCAGTATTTCAGGGTGTGGGATAGGAGTATATCTGCTGATGCTAAAGAGACTACTTCCTCAAATGAGATAAACCCTGAGAATCTGAGGAGTCAAAGTTCTCTGCCTCTGTGAAGACTTTCTCCATATCCCCATCTCAAGTTGCAGGATCCCATTCTTTCCAATTACTGCCCTCATTTCAATCTCTGAAACTCGCTGAGGCTGGGTCTTGAGATTTGCTGTCATTCAGGTAACCTTAAAATGTAGACTTTAGTTTGATTTTCAAAAACTTGAGCTCTGTGAATGCTGGAGAGAAGAGTCCTTTCTAGGGATTTCTTAGAAAACTTTAGACTACTTATGGGTATAAAACAAAATGAACAAGTACACATAAAATATTTTTAAAAAATTTAAATGTTTTAAAAGAAAAAATAAGAGAACAAGTGAGTGGCTAAATAAAACCAAGGTTATAATAAAAGAACCTAACTTGAAATGCCATAAATACATAGGAAATAAAATACGTTTTCTGTGTATTTAGATTGCCAAAAAAACTACAAATATTGACAATCATTGTGCTGCCAGCCTACAATCCCAGAAACTGTTACACATTCTTGGCCAATTACTTTAACATTACAAATTTCAGGCCAACCACAGCTACATAGTAAAATCTCGTCTCAGACAAATCAACAAACCCTAGGAATACTAGGTAATACACTTGCTATTTTAAATTTTCTGACAGACAAAATATAATTCCAAACCAAAATAATTTTCAACAAGTAAATCAAAAGTAAAATAATTTTAACAAATGCTTCTATTCATTAAAGAAGTGCATGAACATTGAATTTCGAGGTCATTCCTACAATAGGAAAACTCACAAAGATTTAAAAAAAAATGCAATTTATGAGCAACTTTCACCACATCCTAGATCTGTTGCTCCCAGAGGCAGAATCCTTGAAGCTTTCTACTGCTTCTTCTGCTGGAGGCTTGCACAGCAAATCAGTATCTGCTCATCATTCTTCTTTTTTTGAAAACTCTTTGATGTTCCTTAGTATCTTCCTGATATGGCCCGTGGGCAGAAGGTGAAGGTACTCTATAACATCAGTCCCCTACTTCACCCAACTTCATGTAGTCACAGCAGACTGGAGGCTTACTTTCATTGTGTAATTTTGTTCGATGTTCTTCTAGACATAATGCGATAACTGCATTTGTTTCCCCGTTTCACCAGAGAATAAATGCATTTCTTCTCTCATTTCCTGATACCCCATTGTCTCTCTCTCAGGTTGGTTCCCCATTCTGATTTGCTATGCCTGCTAGTTCACAGAGATTATCTATCATTACTTCAAAAGAAAGAGACAGATTTTTGCAAAATCTCTTACTCTCCATTTTTGCTTTTAATTTTTTCTATCACAGGTGACCTAAGCTCATATTCTCAAGATTAGAGGAGAGTTTCCTTTTCAGTTCCACAGGCTTCCCTTTTCAATATGGTATTGCCTTTGTTAAAAGCCCAGTGTCATCCTTTTCATCTAATCTGCTCCCCTTTCCTCTCTATCCTGATATTCTGAAATTCCTAAGTATATGAGCTACTGTGGGTTTCTGGCCTTTCATGGTTTTATGCCTTTGGAGGACTCTTTCAATCTGATACTCTGAAACTTCAATTCTGTGGACTCCTTTTGTGTTAGTTCTTTGAAGTGTGCTTCAGTCCATTGGTTCAGCTTTCTCTTTCTGTACTCTCTTAATCAGATATTAGCTTTCCTGAATTGATGGTGTAGTCTTTATGATTATGTTTTCCTCTCTAGCAGTATTTTTATCTATCTCTATGTGAGGTTCATCTGTGTTTATTCTGATTATCCCTCAATGAATTCATTCTTTTCCCTATACACAATATTTTTCATTTCTCATGGTTATTATTATCATTATCACTATTATTATTATCATTCCCCACTTTTACAAAAGATCTTTGTTCTGCTTCCATTTTTGTGGCCTTAAAAAAACTTCTTCTTAGATAACTATGATCAAGTATATTTGGCAAAGTTATTTTCTTTGCTCCCTGTACCAACTCATTCCCTCTGAGTTCCTTTTATTACTTGTTTGGGTCTCTGCTTTTCCATCCTGGTTGTCTATGAATATTTTAGGGTGAGATAATAGTATGCTGATTGCATCAACTGTGACTGAGCAGAGCTTGTTTGTTAGTGACATTCACTCTAACTGATGAGCTGGAAATCCAGCCATTTCATCAGAAGATCCTGAAATGTTCCTATTTCTGGGTCTCTATCCTCTGGGGCCACTGCTGATTTCCTATCATTTATCACTCAGAAATTAGATTAGGCTGAATGAACAGAGAAATCTCACTTTAGCGGCTGATCGAATGAGATTCCTCCCTCCCCCGCTCTCATTCAATAAACAATACTAGAGTCCTGATTAAGCTGAGTCATTACCCACTACCATACTTAGCATACAGCTTTCTTCGCATTCATCACCTATAGTCTCAGCCCAGTTACTGCAACTCCAGCCTCATTTCTGCGCCTCAGGCACCGCTCAAAAGAAATAATGGGTAAGCAATGCTAAGCACCTGTATTAAAACAAGCTAACGAGTAACCAAGCAAACATTTCTAGTACTCTAGAATTCTTCTGTTTGTATCTCATTGGTCAAAGGTATATATTTTGGTTTGCAAGGATGTCTGGGATATTGAGGTTACAGGTGAGGCACTTGACAGTTTGGGATGACCCCACACACAATAATGTTCCAGCTGGAAATCAAGAATGTAGAGAAGAATATTGAATAGGAAAAGTCGAATTTATAATTTGAAACTATTTGTTTGATATCATTTATGGGGGTTAAACTAACTGCTCCGGTTAGCTTATCTAACAACCAAATGGTATAGAATCTGACCTAAAGAATGTATGTTCTCTGCTCTGACAGAAAGTTTAGAAAGAGCTTTTCCAGACCACAGTGGTAGGTAAACCACACAGTGTATCGCCAAAGCCTTTTGGAGAAACTAACTCTTCTAAAGTCACCCTGCTGTTCCCTTAAGAATAGTGGCTGAACCTCAATCGTCATTGTCATTTTTGTTCCTAATATTTCACTTGGCAGAGAGTATGCAATAAGTATGTGAATGAGTAGTTTGAAATATAGACTTACACTGTACTTTATGGCTAACTTAAATTTTTATTATATATTTTGGCAATCAGTTTACTCTGAACATCAGGGAAGAAGAAAGGAAGGATGGATAGAAGAAAATAAGGAAGGACTTAAGCAAATGGAATGGTGCTTTTAAAATAGAAAATCATAGCTAATTTATTTTGCTTAAGTGTTGCTAGGATTCAGGTAGGAGGATATGTTGAAATAAAAAGACTTGGATTCAGCTTATACTGCAACAGTGTCACAGAGTGTGTGGGAACACAGCTCAACATCCATCAGCTGGGGAGATAGACCCATGTTGTTCATGTGACCTGATACAAGCTGTTTGATATTCCTAAGCCTCATCTTTCATTTCTGTAAAATGGGACTGCTAATAAATACTGTGGCTGGGAACTGAAAACCTCACTGGGAGATATGGGAGATTAAAAAAAAGACAGAAACAAGTAACATAAAATTGAAGACATATCAGAAGCCAGGATCCTCTGGATCTTTAATATATTCAACATGAATGAGGAGGCAGGTGAGATGAGAAAGCTGCAGTTGGAACTGTTTGTGTGTATTGTTTTTAGCAAAGTATCAAGCCTTATCAAAATCTATACATGGAACAAGGGAAAGCCTTACAATTCCCATGAGTCTGATATATTGATGTCCTTGACATGGCAGTGATCCTCTTAAACAACATTCATTCACTTACAACTTCATCTTCTCTCCACAAATAATAATACTTGATCAACAAGATTGCTATGAGCATTTGGCGGCCACTTATATAATGTATTTGATGAATAACAGCTATTTTGTTTTAAAATTGCGGATGATGGACTGCGTATTGTAGTTACACCATTTGATAAAGAATTCAAGCACTTTGAGCGCAGTAGAATTAGATAAGTTTCAGATGTGATCAAAGTTCCCTTGGGCATTATCTGGTATGACTGCCCAAGTGAGATTCTAAAGATGAGGTTCTTAAGCTGGGAAGTGTGTTGCCTTGTGCTTCCAAGCTTGGAATTTGTGAGATCAAGAAGTGAGCAGGGTTGTGACCATATCTTAATTTCATCATCAATAAGCCTCCAATTTCAAATAGGCCAACTAGAGACACAGAAGAAGATGGTAAGGTTGGCTGTGTGTCATTAATTGCGATCACTATTTCCCCAGGTTATTTCATTTTTATTTAATTGGTACAGCAGCACTATTTGTTTGAAAAAGATCTCTAGAATTGCAGACCTGTCTGTCCCTAGCCCACAAATGACAGGTGTAAACCACAGTATGCTAGCAATGCCAGCATTCCCCACAGTAGCTTACAGAGAAGGTGGATATTAAAGATATTATATACAACAGAATGTGAATCCCATTGTCATCATATACAATTTGTCTCTCTGGGTTGGAGTAAGTTACTTGGAGCTCCACTTATCTGTAAGTGAAAAATCACAACTATGCCCTCTCATAAGAATAATTGTATACAGTCCCCATATTTCATTTATATCTAGCTTATACAGAAGGTGTCTAGCTGATTTTTGGATAATGACTTTCATAATTATAAGTGCAAGCTTTTCTTTTGTTTTGAGGTAACCATGTGTTCCTTTATCGTCAATAGACTGAGCTCCCACAGTTCAGGTTTCCTGCATTATAGACATATTGTGGAATATTAGTTTAAGATGTATTAAATTTGATAATTCTGTGAAATATTTAATGATGCAAAGACATGCTGCATTCTCTTATGTTGCATTTGTTTAACTCTGTAAAGCTGTGTGACTTTACCTATATAAAACACCTGATCGGTCTAATAAGGAACTGAATGATCAATAGCTAGACAGGAGAGAGAAATATTTGGGCCTGCCAGGCATAGAGAGTAAATAGGATGAACAAACACACAAATAAATAAATAGGGGAAATCCTGGCTCAAAAAAAAGAGGGAAGGGGAGTGACAAGGAAAAGGAAAGCAGGATACCAGGGGCCAGCCACCAAGCCACACAGCAAGCCATGGCCTAAGAGGGAAGGAAAGATACATAAAATAAAGAAAGGTAAGAAACCCAGAGGCAAAATATTTTTAAAGAGAAACAGGATAATTTAAGTTAGAAAAGTTTGCTAAAAGCACGCCAAGCTAAGAGGGAGTATTCATAAGTAAGAACAATTTTCTGTGTATTTATTTGGTAGCTGTGTAGCAGGACCCCAAAAAGTTAAAAAAAAAAAAAGAACCAACTATGTATGTAGTGAAAGAAGCGGCGGGGCTGAGTCCCGCCACCCAGCTGCCGGCTAGCTTTACACCCGGAATAATTACACGGAAACTGTATTCTTTTAAAACACTGCCTGGCCCATAGTTTCAGCCTCTTATTGGTTAATTCTCACATCTTCCTTTAACCCATATTTAGTAATCTGGGTAGCACCACGAGGTGTGGCTTACCAGGAGAGATCTTAACCTGCGTCCATCTCGGAGAGGAGCAGCATGGAGACTCCCTATGGCGAATTGCTGAAGTGTCTCCCCCACTCTACTTCCTTGTTCCCACAATTCTGTTCTGTCTACTCCACCTACCTAATTTTCTGTCCTCTTAAAGGGCCAAGGCAGTTTTCTTTATTAATTAACCAATGAAAGAAACATAGACAGATAACTCTCCTCCATCATATGTAGGCGCTCTTTTCTATGATATCGGTTGGGATCAATAACACGTAATGTGTGCTGACTAAAGAATATGTTGAATATTGGTGTTCAGGTAGGGGACTTTCTAACCTGAGCAGTTATGTTCTTCAAAACTGACTATAGGCAGCTTTGCTACAGGCCAGAAAACACAGTACAGGGGAAAATTGTCTCTTTCATACTCACCATTTTCATCTATATAGTGAAAAATTCAATAAAAAGCCTTAGATTGTCTATAATAAACACCCCCCCCTCTCTCTCTCACACACACACACACGATATCTGAATCTATGTATCAGAATCACTCACCATTCCTGTCAGCTCAGCCTATTAAAGACAAAAGGACGCCTGAGCACATCAAAGCAGTTAAATGTTCATACTTATAACTATGAAAGTCGTGATCTAAGCCATAGCTAGGAACCTTCTGTATAAGAAGGTTTAAATGAAACATGGGGAATCCATTCAGTTATTCTTATGAGAGAGCCTGGTTATGATTTCATTTCCAAAAGAGGAGCTCCAAGCAAATTACTCCAGCCCCGTATAGACCTTTGTGATACAACTGTCACAGGGTCTGGATCTACCCTATTTAAATAACTCAGTGTTGTTTAGTTCAACTGGTCTTCCAGTTATATGTAAATATTCAGTAGATTATTATTAACTACAATTATTCAAGTATGGGAATATAATTCAATGATTTTATCCTATCAATTGAAAAAAATAAAGTTAATAATAGTGACTTTTAAACAAAATTCATTTAGCTTTATCATAACTCATTAAGAATATGTGATAGTCAAAGGAAACATGAATGAGTAATCATGGTAGTATCTAAGAATTTAAACCTCTTTCCAAAGTGGTTAAGTATTAGAACTTTAATCTTGGGACGTCTGTAGAATTGGGGATTCTATGCTTAACGAGTATGGTCCTATTTATCATAGTATTTGTGGAAATATGACTTCTTTTATCGAAACTGAAGACTTTGCTGTTCTGTGCTATTTTAAGAAAAGCCCATTAGGAGTCCCCAGTAATTGAATTTTTTCCATTGTAGTAACCCTTTTGATGTATGACCTTCTATATTGAAGTTGGAAGTGATTAGTACAAGTGTTCTCAATTTCCTCTTAGCTCTGTTGGTTTTAAAGGATTCTAAATTAATTTGTAAAATGTCACATCCCAAAGGGAGAAATCAAGATCCTTTTTCTTTCTGATTAGATTGCTAAAGCCTGTCTTAAATTGTTGGTTGTTACTCAAGTCCTTGTTTGCAGAAGTACACATTCAAATAAACATCCCTGGAGGTAGCTAACTGCCCACCACACCTTCCTCTTTCTTGAGAGTCATAATATGTTTAACATTACTAACTAGAGTGGTCCCATCACAAGATGCACACAATTTCTATAAGAATATCTTAGCATGTTGCTCACAGAAGCATCTCCTCAACTGGTGTGGGCTAAAATGATTTCTTTCATTTTATTATTACTTTAATGCAAGAGGACACTTAAGTTGTGAGAACTTAGGTGATTTCTTCAAGGTTTTATAAGACTTGCAAATAAAATCTCATTCTGTTTCCTCTTACATGAATCATCCATTTATTCTTTGATAATTTATTTTATACTTCTTGTACTAATACCAGGAACTCCACTATATATTTGGGATTTATGTATGACTAAAACATTGTCCCAGGAGTTCTCCAGTCTAATATACACACATCACAAAACATATTGTATAACACAAATGCCATATTTATATTAACAATGTCCAATATGTAAATGAGGCATAATGAGTACATGGAAACACAGGATCAATTTTAAGAGGCTTAAGTGTAGAAAGAGAAAATATAGATCCTAGGATCATCAGAAGTTACTATATGTGGAGTTTAGGGTTTCTTGATTTGGAGGGAAATGTACATTGTCTTGGCTTAAATCTGCTAGGCTAACATTCTGCCTGAACTTTAGTGAATGTCATTTATTTTCAAAGATTGTGGAATAGTGTCATGATAAAGTTCAGTAGACTCAAGTTCTTTTCTCTTCTTTCCCCTACTGGGCATCTTTTCTCTCACCGAATTAAAAGTTCATTTGTAGATGCCTAGTTTGAGTGCTCAGTTGACTGGAAATGGCTTTCAAGGAAATGGAATACAGGAATGTATACAGGAAGGCATTCAGACTTGCTGTAGGGAATCATCTAGCAACAATTTGGTATGCCATCATGTTGCCTCTTCCCAACCGACCATCCATTTGGACAGCCCATGATTAGTATTAATAATAATCAGAATGTTTTAGGTCTCTAAGTGGTCTCATTAATATATAATAAGTAGTGCCATGGGCACACATTGGCACTTACATCATGAGAATCTAGGGATGCCTCTTAGAAGAGGTTAATTTCACAAGGAAAGTGATTATCTTCTCAGAATTCATGTGCTACCAGTAATAGTTAAGAATAACAACATACAGAGGGAAATATACTGACAATAAAGAAGTAACTTAAGAATTGCCTTCATTGTCCTTGGCAATAACACAATGAAATATTTTTATCTAGCTGTATTATCAATAAGCCTATTAGCAGTATAATGCTTCATCTGAACAAATATATTATGCTAAGTCTCACAAAAGCTATATTTCAGATAACTGTCAACTGATCCTAAAGGAAAAATCAGAAGACCATAAAGTTCCATTATCATACCTACTCTGCATCATCCTAGTGGCAGAATGAAAGGGGACTGTATAAAATATTTATGGGTACCAGTCACCAAGTAAAATAATAGCACCAAAATGAAATACAATGAAAAAAGTGTTATGGCTTAGGAAGGTGTGACTGGTTAGGCTGAGTTGAATCTTCCTGGCTTGTCTTAATTCTTCTTTGCTCTTTTTAGCCTTTTTTTGTAACATGCATCTGTTTTCTTAATTGCTCTATATGGTGATGTAGATTGTGTGCAAAACCTTGAAAGAGGATTTCAAAATTCATATTCTAAAAGTAGTAAAGGATAGTGATGAACTTTCCAGACCCAGGTTTTACTGTTGTATTTCCTCACCTGTAAAACACAGTTCATAAAAATTCTACCTAATAATTTTCCATGAATATGTATCGCTAAAATATGCAGAAAGTGTCAGACTCACCACAGGCACTTTTGAACATTAGCTAGGGTCATGACTCATTGTTGTTTCTAAACAAGGGTAAATACTAATGAGCAACTCCTATAAAACATCACAGGTTTTCCTGTAATGACTCTTTGACTCTTTTCAACAATTCTTTTGGGAGAACACTATACTGTTTTGAGATAGACTTTTTGAAACTAAAATAGAGAAGATATTCAAAAATAACTAGCAGAGAGTGAAATCCAGTCATCTAGTAGAGTTGCATAAGATAAGCCACTGGCCATGCATTCACCTCAAGTAATAAAGCTATTTACCTAAGAAGGCAGTCTTCACATTGTACTGTTCCCGAGTAATGATGGCTCTTTCAAAATGTGCAAAAATAAATAAAATATATGAGGTGTTGGAGAAGAAAGTGCATAAACGCTCTTTGTGAATGCTTCTAATGGGTTTCCCTCTCTACTTTACCCTATCCTAAGAGCTTTTATGATTGCTAACAATTTGCTTTCCTATTCACAATAAATTACCGCCAAGCCACTTGATAATGCTTCCCCATTCCTATTTTCACTCGTAGCCTCTGTCCTCCTTCCTTTCATCATGAGCATTTTAGCGCCCTACTACTTCACTTGCAGAAGGATTTCATTTTTCCCATTGATCCAAAGCTTCAGGAGACAGTGCTCGAAACCAGCTGGCAGCAATTGTGAAGCCAGGAGCAGCGCTACCTTTTCAAATTCTCCTCCCCAGCATGAGAGCCAGGCCCCCGGAGCCCTCTTCTTTTGGCTCCTTCAGTCCTTTGAACATGTTAGTGAGATTGTTTCCAAGAAGCATTTATAAGTCCTGGTAGCCCAAGAATAAAAAACAATATATGACAAATGAGCAGATGAGTACATTATGTAACTAATGCCACTCTCTGAAATGCCAGGTATTCAAAATGTGTGTCAGTTACCATGGCCTACTACCAACAGTCTTTGATTTGTCCAGGCTGCAAGATCAACATCTAGAAAGAAAAATCTGTTATTTCCAATCTGAGGGGTTCTATCCCATCTTGGAATGTCTCTGATCTTAACCGGTCTGTCGCTACTGCAGAAAAGTAAATGATAAACTCTTGTATTGTTGAATGACACCTAAGAAAGCCCTCTCACATGACTCATATTTCACATGTTGAATGTGACGATTAGCCCCCAGAAGTATGAATTCAGATACCTCAGGAGACTAAATGGTCAGTTTTAACTTGATATAATGTAGTATCACCTCAGGAGAGGGCATCAGGGAGGGGCTGTTTCCATTGACTTTGGCCTGTGAGCATGTCTATGAAACTAGAGGAAGAGTTCTTCCCAAGCAAGCAAACAAGTGAGCATGGACAGCTTCATTTCATCTGTTCTTGACCATGGATAGGATGGGTCTAGCTGCTGGAACTTCCTTACCTTGATTTCTCGATAATGAAGCACTACACCCTGCAGCTGTGTGCTGAATGGTCCTCTTTCTCCTCCATGTTGCTGTTTGCCATGGTATTTTATCACAACAGAAAAGAATTTAGACCAGAGAACAGAGTTCTGTTCTCTAACAAGCTAGGTACCCAAGTGTTCTTCAAAGCAGACAGCTCCATTTTCATTCTTTTTCAAACTTGGCATTCCTGTATTAATTGGTTCAACAGAAAACATAACTTAAAAGACTGTGGCCTACTGTCCTAGATGGTTTTTAAGATCACTTAGAACATTGGATGTCCCTGGACCTATAATGTTGCCTAGTGTCTAAACCAAACTATTTAGGTGGAATTTGGGAAAATCCCATCCTGTACTCCATTGTGGATAGATCTGATTTAATATCAAAGGGGTTTTCAACATGATAGCCCCAAATGAAATCCAAATACTAAGACACATTTAAGTTAGGAACCTCTCCAGTCTTGTTCTTTTTCTCTTACCTCTTTCTTTATCCCCAACTTTAGAACCATCCACTTCTTATTTGTGTCTTACAAATTTATAATATTCATGACTATATCTACCATATCCACCTAGGCCAATATAATAAGAATAAGAAGGCAGAAGTATCGAAAGTCCTCTGGATGACACTGTAGATTTAACTCAGGTAGCTAAATGCTCATTGCCCTTATGTATTTTACTTACTTAGTCATCAAACTTTGTCTATTATAAATTCTCATTGTGCTTCAAATCCAGATATTTTATCTCTTTATAAAAAATATTTTATCTCTTTATAAAAAAATGAAATGGTGATATGCAAGAAATTCATCAGTATGGCTATAGGAACTGGCCTTTTCAGGCTCCCTCTCCTCAGCTGCCCAAGGAACTAACTGGGGGCGTCTCTCTGGAAACCTGGGAACCCCTCTAGGGTCAAGTCTCTTGACAACCCTCAGGTAGCTCCTTAAATTAAGACATTGGTGCTGGGCTCTGATTCTTCTGCATGGTCGGGCTCTGTGGGAGCCTTCTCAGCTTGGTCGATCACCTTCCTGGACCTGGGGGGAGTTGGGAGGACCTTGGACTTAGCATAGAGTGGGGAACCCTGATGGCTCCTTGGCCTTGAGAGGGAGGGAGGGGAGGTATGGGTGGAGGGAAGGGGAAAGAAGGGGGAGAAGAAGGGGAGGGAAGGGGGAGGAGGAGCGGAGGAAGGGGGGAGGAGGAGGGAAGGGGAGGGAAATTTTTAAATATAAAAAAAAATAAACCATGAGAAAAAAAATGAAATGGATATTTCATTTCTTTCGTAGCTGTTTACTAGTCTTATTCACTGTGATTAATGCTATTTTATTGTCTCCTCTCTAAAACAGTGTTGGGCTGATTGACATCGCCTATGAAGGCCCTTCTCATTCTGGTTTAACCTTGACACATCATCTTTTGCTTCTCCTATTCAACCACAATGATGTGCTTGTAGGTCTCTAATAAAAGAATTATATCTATTCTAATCATTTGGAGATGAAGTTCCTCCTGCCTGCCTTTACATTTTTTGATATAAAAACTTCTGAGTCTTCACATGCTAACTGTGACATGACTGCAAAACAAGAAGTTTTCTCAAACTACAATCCTTGAGATTGGACACAGTAGCCCTTGAGGAATAGCTCAGGCTACTTTTGGCATGATAATGTTCTTAGTCCATTACTCTCATATGTCTATTTTTTTCATTCAGTCTCCACAACCAGAGTATAAACTCCATGAGGACAGGGACTGCCATAGCTACCTGATGTCTAATGTAGTGGCACATGTGATCTAGAGTTTTCAAAAGCGTTGGTGTGTGCATTGTTTCCTAGGTTATATATCCCACGGTCTCCAAGATCAGATGGAAAGAATCCCTTGCGTGCCCTTGGTTTAAGCAGAGAACAACACGCCCTTCCATGTGAATGTTTGTCTGCCCTCCTGATCCCATCAGACAGTCAGCCTCATAAGTTTAAAATTCTGTCAGCAATTACTGTGTTCTGAATTAATTTCACAAGAGATCAGTAGCCAATTAGTGAAATAAAACCGAGTAGGATTGGTTTTAAAGTTACTAAACATTAGAATGGGGACTGACCTCCATAAACAGGCATTCATAAATATAGAGGCACATAGTTTGATGTTAAAGGCTGCTGTGTTTCAGTGGGCCCCATTAAAAGATCTGTTTATGTGCAGCCAGGGACTCAATTTCCTTCTAAAAATATTATTATGTAAATAGTCATTTCAAATTAAAATACACACAGAGATTTGATTGCTTATTCTGTTAAGTTTTTTTAAAACATGATGGTGAAATTCCACAAACTGTGACTGCAGAAAGACCGATTCATGAAGAAGCTGAAACATTGCAAGTGACCATTGAAAATGCTGTCAGATTTAGTGGTGCGGTTGTTATGTTACACACAGAATCAGTGCCATGGGAATAAACCAAAAAGATATTTTCAGATTCACCTTTTTCAGTCAGGAGCTGGGATTAGTCAGACATAGCTCTGCGACATTATCCTCATGAGAGGATTAAGACTGGCTTAATGCTTAATGTACTTTACAAAAAAAATCAAATTCAATTAAAAATATACAGAAAACGGTAGGAGACAGCCACTGAATATTTAACTAACAAGACAAATTTAATGATGCTGAACATTTGAGTCACCCATTTTTGGAAAATTGATGTAAAACTGAGCAATGTTAGTTGTTTTTGTTACAATTATATCCTCCTGTCGACCAGAGGTAAGCAAGAGAGCTGGACCATATCATCTCATTTAGTCTCATACTTCCTCTGCCTTAGAGCAACTATTAATCCTATTTACAGATAAGATGCTATACAAATATATTGTGTGACTTGTCCATGGTATCAGAGTATACATTAGGGCTTACATTCACATCCAAATGGTTCCCACTGCTTTATTGCCTTTATTACTGTCATGGTACTGTTATCAAATAGTCCAACTTGTCCTCATTGTTGGTTCATGTTAGGTTGATTGACTAGCAGATTCTTTTGTGTAAAATTGCTAAAGTTAGATTGTGAGCCTATATGAAACATCATTTTGTGACAATTCATGAGTAATTTGTGCAAAAATTGGCTAGAATGTCATAGCGATCTCCTCCCTGCATTCTTTGAGAAGTTGCATCCTCATTGCCTTAAAAAGAACACCTGAGTTCACATAGGTGAGGGACAAGAGCAAAGACAGTCAATGCAATCAGCAGGTATTCTGTAATTTGAAGATCTGTGTCTCTGCTCCGTCACTCAATGTCCCTGTGATTTTAAATTGCTACTTGAATCTCTTTAAAATCCCGTTTTTTTTTTTTTTAAGTTGGGAACCAGGACTGGTGATCTGTGTTACTGGATGTTCACAATGGCTACAGGGATAAAATATAAAAACTCCTATTTAATAGAATTTTACAAGTGTTGACCACTTTATGAAAATTATATAATAGTTCTGATTAATTACTTAATAACAGTCTTATTTTTAAACCTTGTGTTAAGTTACTTAAGTTACTTAGCCTTTCAAATTTATCATTATTTCTCATGTGTCCCAGGTATAATAGGAGTTCTTGCTTTGGTTCATGTATTTATACTAAACAGCATTCATTTAACTTCTCTTCTACACATCAAATGAATAAGAAGTGACTTTATTTGGAGCACTCCTTCTGATTACAAAAGGTTTACCCCATCCTGATTGTATCATTTTGCTACTGAGATCAATACCTTTACTCTAGCTAATCTACTACCTGTTTAGCCATTGCCAAAATGGTCTCTCTGTAGTATTCTCCCCCCAAATGTGTTTTCTTGTAGTAGCTCATTATTTCAGGCTCTTGCATTCCTCCTTGAATTCATCCTATAACCCAGTAAGTGAACAACTTTCCTCAGCAAAACCTGTCTTCCACATTGTGTTCACAGTAATCTCCATGTTTTGGTTGTCTTTATCATATCAAGTATATGCTGTAAAAACTTAGGTGTTTAATAAATTTAGGTAGACAAACCAATAAGTAATTCAGTGTCATCTCTAGACCATCCCCTTGTCTTTTCATCTCAACTCATCAATTGTCTGCTTTGACTGTGGCCTAAAATGTGTATTGTGAGGTGAATTTATCAGGACAGCTTGCTCACGACAGATGCCACACAACATTGTAGATGCCACCACAGCTCTGGAGGTATAAATATGTAGTGTGAAAGTGGCGGGGCTGCGTCCCGCCACCCAGCCGCCGGCTAGCTTTACACCCGAAATAATTACACGGAAACTGTATTCTTTTAAAACACTGCCTGGCCCATTATCTGTAGCCTCTTATTGGTTAATCCTCATATCTTGCTTTAACCCATATTTAGTAATTTATGTAGCACCACGAGGTGTGGCTTACCAGGAGAGATCTTAACCTGTGTCCATCTCGGAGAGGAGAAGCATGGAGACTCCCATGGCGACTGCCTGAAGCGTCTCCCCCACTCTACTTCCTTGTTCCCACAATTCTGTTCTGTCTACTCCACCTACCTAATTTTCTGTCTCTTAAAGGGCCAAGGCAGTTTTCTTTATTAATTAACCAATGAAAGAAACATAGACAGATAACTCTCCTCCATCATAAATATAAATCAAACTTCCTGATTGTTATTACCCCATGTCCTTAGTAGAAAGTGGACTATAATTTTGAAAGTTTATGTCAAAGTATTGTAACGTAAATTTTAATTGGTCTTAATAATAAAAACCTAGAGTCAGTTATCAGGCTATTGCTGAAAGATCAGAGAAGTAAAGGAGCCAGTCACTGGTGAGACTTCTTACCTCTTCCAAATCCTCAGACCAAATGGGCAAGATACTGTCTCCACTTGCCTTATATTCCTGTCTTCATCTCCCAAACTCTGGGATTAAAGGTGTGTGCCTGCGAAGTCCTGGGATAAAAGACATGAGTCCCCAAGTTCTGGGATATGAAACATGAGATGCCTAGTACTGGAATCAAAGGTGTGAGCCACCACCACCCTGCTCTGTTTCTCTTTTAGACTGGTTTAATTTCAGGAAGCCCAGAGTGGCCTTGAAATTCTGATCTTCCTGCCTCCTCTTTGCAAGTGGGGAGATTAAAAATATGTGCCACTATTGCCTGCCCTCTATGGTTAATTAGTGGCTACCTCTGACCCCTGATCTTTAGGCAAGCTTTATTTGTCAGAGCACAAACAAAATAGCACCACAAACCATCAACTTAACCAAAGCAGAAAATGACCAAAATCATTTAGTATTTAAAGGCAAAGTGGACCAGCTCAATGGCAAAGTCAAGTACACGGACCCTTATTTTGAAGGATCACAACCCCACTCTTTTCATTCAGTGAACTCTAGAAATAATAGTCAAGTTAAGCATTCTTCACACAGGGTAGAGAGAATACAATTAGAGTAAAAGAGTCCAGCTTTTCTGGGTAGGCATGGTGTTCAATAGAGTCTTTGCTGCTATCAGTTTAGTGAATAGGATACATTTTAGCCATGAGCCTTACTCAGTTTTTGTTTCTGAAAAATATTGGTAATACAAATTTCTCACAAAACTGCTTGCTAAGATATAATATACTGCTGTATCTCTACCTTACTTCTTCCAGGCATATAGTAAGTCCCAAAGGAAAACTGCATGTTGTAAGAAATATACACTCTCCTATAGCTATGCCATCATCACCAAGATGTGTGACCCAATTTGTGAAGGTATATGGGAATGTTTATAATACCAGTAATTACTTGATAGGTTCCATGGAATCTAGAGAAAGTACAGGTAACTTCATCTTGATTAATAAAGGGAATGGATAGAATTTATTAGTTGTGTGTATTATGGCTATTTTTATCAGCTTGATAAAATGTAGAAACAACTAGGAAAAGAAATTTAACTATATATTAAATAAATAAATAAATAAATAAATAAATAAATAAATAAATTTGTCTGTAGCCATGTCCTTGGGGATTGTCTTGAATGCTTTAACTGATTTGGAAGACACCACCTAGAAGTGGGTGGAACCATTCCCTAGGTTCATGACCTAGATTGTATAAAATAGGATAATGTGAGTTCAGAAACAGAATACATATTTTTTGTTCTGTTCCTGACTAAAGATGTCAGTAGCTGGTTCAAGTTTTCCCCCTTAATTTCATTACATTGATGGAGTATGCAGTATGAAATGTGAACAAGAAAAAACATTTCTCCTCTAATTTGCTTGTATCAGGATATTTTATCACAGCAAAATGAAATGAAACTAGCAATTTCAATTAATACCAATTTAATTTAAAATAATACTAACTAGTCAAATATTGTGGGTCAAGTACAATGCTGGAAAATGCATATACTAACTACAAACTGATACAGTTCCTGTTCATAACTGTAAAAAGTCCAATGGAAGATATACACCTTATAAAAAATCAAAAGGTAACTCTCTCTATATATAAGAGAAACTTTAGATAAATGCTACAAATAAAATTAATAGGGTATATTGATGTGAGAGCCAGGAGATTTTTTCCTATAAGCTATTAGTTAAATTGTCTATGAGGAGACTTTCAGTTTGAGATTTTGTGTTGATGTGATTTATTGGAAGACACTCCCAGGAAATCCTGGAAGTGATGAATATACTAGTAAAGAAAGGAGAGCACACGAAATATCAAATAGTATCAAATAGAGATTAACCCTGGTACAGTCTTAGGGAAACTTTGAGGAAATGTGATTTAACTTCAGAATTGTACCTATCATGAAGTCTTGGAGCAGAGCGATGTGTACTTCATATCCATGAGTTATTGGCTAAGTCTACACTCCATAGTAGACTAGAATGTAGAATGGAGCCCGCTGTGTCCCGCCACTCGGCTAGCTTTACCCAAAATAATTACACAGAAACTATATTCTTTTAAACACTGCCTGGGCCATTTGTTTCAGCCTCTTATTATCTAATTCTCACATCTTGCTTTAACCCATATTTAGTAATCTGTGTAGCACCACGAGGTGGTTGCTTACCAGGAGAAATCTTAACCTGCGTCCATCTCGGAGAGGAGAGGCATGGGGACTGCATATGGGGACTGCATATGGCGACTGCCTGAAGCGTCTCCCCAACTCTGCTTCCTTTCTCCCACAATTCTGTTCTTTCTACTCCGCCTACCTAATTTTCTGTCCTCTTAAAGGGCCAAGGCAGTTTTTTATTAATCAATGAAAGTAATACATAGATACTCCTCCATCACTAGAATATGATTGCACAGGTACATCAAGGTTTCTGTTTGTAGTCAAAGGGCATTGCAATATGTTGAAAATAACCTCACAGTAAGAGATACTGATACTGAGAGTGGGGAGGGAAAACTCACTGGGAGGTGATATGCACAAAAAAACATGGAGTCCATAATGAAAATAGAAGAGCAAGTGTGGTTTATTATTAGATGAACTTAAGCCAACACTGAAAGATAAGTAGATCTAGTCTTGTGAAGAACAGGAAACTGCACTTTGCACAAGGCACTAGCTGTGGAAGATGCCAAGAATGACAGTGTGGTGAAAAAATGGAAAATACCTAGGGAAGAATATTAATCGGCTAACTGCTCATGGGTGACTCTCTTGCCTGTAGAAGAGGCTGCGAGTTAAATAGAAGTTCTAGGAACACAGATTCCATGAGTTGTGTGGGCTTTTGGGTGGTGCCTTTGAGTCATCTATGCATTTGTAAATAATCTCTCACCCATGTTCATATAATAACCATAATAAACTCGTCAGCTCAACAAGTTGGAGACTTTTGTTTTAGTTCTCTATCTTGGGTGAGTTGGCATATTCATTACACAACACTGGATCAAAAAAATTGTAGGTCTTATACAGTGACTCATATTTAATCTAAGCACACACAGTAAATTGTTATGAGAAGGCGTTTATGCTTAGAATGACATTATTTTAGTCTGTTTAGGAAAATCACACTAACCAGTATATGGGGAGTATATTGGAGAAGGGTAGTAGAACAAGAAAAAAAAATAAAAAACAGAAATCCTGCTATTTAATTTACTGTTGCCTTCTAAGTGAAATATGCACAACATTAGGAAGGAGAAAAAATAGTGAAATTAGGACAGTTGGCCACAAACAGTGTGTATTATATAGGACAGATAATCAAACTTACTCATGAATTGAATATTGGTGGATGGAGAATGAAAGGAGTTGCATATGTGTTTGGCCTTCTAACAATTGAAAACATGGAATAGCCATTCAATAAAAAAATGGAAAGAAAATGAATAAGAAAAGGCAGAGTGACACAGTGATAGTGTGTGACTTTCCAGTGCTATATTTTATCTAGAATTCTTTGCAATGCTCATTAGAAAGGAACACATGGATATCCACAGACCTTCAATTGTTAGACTTAATGTGTTTCAAACTAGATAGTGGTACAAAAATCATGCTCATTTAGTGAAGAGTATATCTAGAACCATGAATATACTGGTCAGTATTGGTAAGACATTACCTTATTATGCTAATTATAGCAAAAGACACAGATAATTGCCTAGCACAAATTCAACTAAATTGTGTTACCTATGATTTTGTATATTGTTATTCATGCTTTCATTTTCCCATTTTGTCAACCAAAGCCCATATCATACAAGTCTTCTACTTTTGATGTATTAGCTGATTTTTCTTCTCCAGTATGGGTAAAAGAACCTATGCATCTGGAATGCTAAGGATGTGCTCTAACAAAGAGAAACATCCCCAGCCTGAAATATGCTTTTGATATTACAAATTGTACAACAGTTACAAAATGTATTTTTATTTGTAAATAAACTACTTGCAAGGCAAATGTCTGTAATTGTTCATTGGATGCTGGTAACTTTAACACAGGGATTCCTTTTGATGTATGCAAATCTGGCTCCTGAATAATACCAATGAAATCACCTTAATAGTGTACATTGTATGCCAAGATGGTGTGGGAAGTCCTTCTGTCTATGTGTTGCTTTTATTGGGTAATGAATAAAGAACTGCTTTGAACCTATGTTAGGGAAGAACAGAATGAGTTGGGGAAAAATAAGCTGTTAGCTAGGAGAAAGAAGGGCAGAGTCAGAGAAAAACCATGGAGCTGCTGCCAGAGACAGATGCTGGGAATGTTACCTGGTAAGCCACAGCCATGTGGCCATACACAAATTAATAGAAATGGGTTAAATTAATATGTAAGACTTAGCCAATAAGAAGCTAGAGCTATTGGGCCAAGCAGTGATTTAATTAATACAGTTTTTGTGTGATTATTTTGAGGCTAAGCACCCAGGAGCAAAACAAGCAGCTTCCTCAAACACCAAGAGAATCATATTAACAAAAAAAAAATCAAAGCTTTTCTTTTTCTTAGTAATGGGTCCAATTTCAGCTCTGCTTCTGGTGCAATGCCATTAGCTTTCTCTATTTGAAGCAAAGCTTTGGTTCAAAGCCAATGTCCACTCAGTGATTTCACCAAAGCTTCTTCATTCTATTCTTTGTTGTCTAAAGTTTTAATCAAATATTATGTGGAAAAAGAAATTATCCTCTATAGAAATAGATCAGACCATATTAGACACAGTACAGCCCATGATTGTACATGAAGTGGATAGATGGAAGTTTCTGTACCACCTGGTCCTGAAAGCATTCAGTCACAAAGAAACACACAGAGGCTTATATTAATTATGAATTGTTTGAACCTTTAGCTCAGTGTTAGGAGCAGTGAGGCCCCAGATCCTGAATTTCTTGTAATCTCCTGATCTGAGTGCCTACTGCTGCTTTGAGCACGAGACCTTCAGGAGTTCCTGTGGCAGGAGAGTGGTTTCTGGTGGGTTTGGCTGGGGCATGGCTATCTCTATATAATCTGCCCCTGAACACAATAAAGGGGGCATTCTTGGGGAATTCAAGGATGACCCATGTTGCTGGCTCTCTGTCTGTGTGTGTCTGTGTGTTTTAACCTCCAGCCCCTTGCCCAAAGCTGGGTAACTGGGTAATAGCGCACAGAGCACAGACACGGGGGCATGGTGCGTGGCAGCTCAGGCTTATTATTAACTAGCTCTTACAACTTAAATTAACCCATATTTCTTATCTATGATTAACCATGTGGCTTGGTACCATTCCTCAGTGAAATTCACCTTGCATTCTCTGCACCTTGATAGCAACTGAAGACTGAGCCTTTTCTCTTCCCAGAATTCTCCTAATCTGGTTGCCCCACCTATACTTCCTGCCTGCCTACTGGTCAACCAACATTTTTTTAAACCAATATATGTGATAAATCTTTATAATGTACAAGAGCATTATTTCACAGAACTTCCCCTCTTTTTCTTTCAAAACAATAATTCTGAATCTAATCTCTTTTGTTTACCTTTTATTCTCACCATTCTCCATAACAACTTGTAATTAACTCTCTATAAACAAAGACAAACATCCTTAATCCCCTTTAGGGGAACATGAGTGTAGTTTTCTAGGCTACTTCCTGCTGATTGGAGGCACTGATAATTTTATGGGGACCTAAAGAAAATTTAGGATTATGGTCAAGTCCTAACTAAGTATTCTGTTAGCCTGGATCTTCTCTGGCAGCAGTCTGAGACTATTCTGTATGTAGAACTCAGAATGCTCTGTATTTTCTTAAAGGACTTTCTCTATCTTTTTACTTTTCTCTCCCAAGCCGACATATATTTTTAAACACAGTATTAACACCAACGTGTTTGAGTATTTTATCATTTAGAGCCCGAATGTTATAAACAGTTCCCATGAGTAGAGGTGTTGAAGAACAGATAAAGAAGTTAAAATCTCCACTCATATCCAACATGAGTAATATCTAAGTTGTTATTAAAATGGCTTGTCCAGGCAGACGAACTATTCCTTACTTTCAAGGATGTAAGGGAATAAGAATAGAATATTGGAGCTAGGGAGATAAAAATGAAGACCCAAACTCCAATTGCCAAATCTTAGTCCCAACCAAGTAGCAAGAATTGAATTTTTTTTTGCATGAGATAAGCTGAAAATGTAGAATAAACCAAAAGGGTGTGTACATAAATGCTTTACTAAGTAACACTAGGTTGCTCAGAGCAAAGCAAGTTAGGCTTTGGTTTCTATAACTTTCTGATTTTACTCTTGTAATGAGTCCTAACCTTAATTATATATTCCTATACCAGATAGTCTACAATGCTGCAGATTTGTGTTAATTTCTTATGAGATAAAAAACCAGTGGCTTTTTTCATAAACACTTATCACAGTTGGATATTCTATTAATATGAAGGCAGAAAAAAGGCAGAGAACTTAGAAAATCAATTGAATTTACATTTCTCTTTCTACTCATCAAAATACATATTTTCTTTTTTAAATTGTCTATGTTCTAGAAATGATGTTTTATATTTTGTTGCTACTATTAAAGGTACCTTTTAGGAAAATATGTGCTTAAATTGTACAATAAGAGCCGTATGACATTTTTCCCTCTTTCTTTCCTTTATTTTTATTTTTTTTTATTTTTATTTTTTGAAACAGTTTTCCTCAAATTTCTCCCTCTGGGCCAAAATCCAATTAGTGAAGTTTTGAACATTTAAACTGTACATCTTTAATAGAAATATGCTGTGTAATGCCTTTTATTAGATGATTTTTTTATTTCAAAAATGAAATACTGTATTGATTCTCAAAAACAAGATGACTTGTTGAATGAGACAGATGTTAGACAGTCTTCCACTCACTACAGTTGCTGCCCTATTGATTGAGCACGTGATGAGATACAAGTGGGATTATTAAAGTCATTCATTTGAAAAGTTGTCTCCATATAGAGGTTATGACTGGGAAGTCAACATGGGCCTTTCCTATTGCTCAAGCACAGATTTTCTGGCTGAAAATTACCATTTGGATTTGTAAACATAGTGATGAAATAATGTTTTCCCTCTTTCAGTTTTTTTTTTAATGGTGAAACTTTATGTGGCAAGTCTGTGACTAGTCTAATTGGAATATCCTTGTGAAACATGTCATGCTTGCCGCACTGTGATTTGCAAACATGTTTCCCTTCAATAAATGTCACAGCTTTCAAAAAAAAAAACACACTGTAAACTATAGGTTTTTTAAATCTGAATCTGTCTTTATTATCTATTTTTCTTTTTCTAACCACATTATCTTTAACTTACTGATTGATATGGGTACAGTTAAAGTTGCGGCTTTGGCAGTTGGCTGCGCCCCACCGCTTGGCTTCCTGAGCATCTAGCTTCATGGTGGAGGAACTTGCAGGAGACAAGGTTTTATTTAGCACAACCCTGTGAAGTTTAAAGATTCCATGCCACCACCAAGAAACCTGATGCTGGCCATTTAAGTATTTGCTAGCAGAGTCTCTTAAAAGAGCTGCAAGTTTGTTACCACTAATGCTGAGTCAGGAAGCTTATATTAAAGGAGCTGTGCCTTTGCATGCCTCTAGAAAACAGAGCCCACCTGAGAAAATGCTTCTACTAGGAATCCATGTTTGACTTCTGTTCTTTTATGTCTAGAATCCCCTCTTAAACTCTCTCAGGTTTTATGTGGATGTGGCTCCATTAGTAGATGGAAGCTTCTATCGCACCTGGCTCCGCAAATGTGTGTGCAATCCCAAAGAAACATACAGAGGCTTATATTAATTATGAACTGTTTGACTTTTTAGCTCAGGTTTATTATTAACTAGCTCTTACAACTTACATAGATCCATAATTCTTATCTATGATTAGCCACAAGGCTAGGTACCTTTTCTCAGTGTAGCATTTTCATCTTGCCTCCTCTGCAGACTGAGCCTTCCTTCTTCCCAGAATTCTCCTATTCTGGTTGCCCAGCTTATACTTCTTTCCTGGGCTACTGGTAAATCAGCATTTTATTAAACCGACACAAGTGAGAAATCTTTACATCGTATAATAGCATTATCCCGCAACAGAAATGGGTGGAGTGGTGTTCTGCCAACTGAAATGAGTTGATGGAGATGTTTGTAAGGAAAGATTAACTGAGAGCTCATTCAAAGATCATATGCTTCCTAAAATCACTATTCATTATACAGCACATGATTAAAGAGTCCAGGGCACGGCATAGAGTGCATTACATTGGTACCTGGACTGAATGTCTGCTTGGCTCTGCATGAGAAAAAGAACCATCTTATGCCTCTCTCTTCCACTGTTGAGGAAAACAAACTATGATGTAGTACAAGGACAGATTCAATTCAGACGCCACTATGAATGTATAATGCTTAAAGTGTAATGTCTGGAAGGATTTTAAGACCATTTCTAGATTCATCAAATACTGTACCCATGAAAATAATCTTTAATCTAATGAGGACAATAAAATAAAAGGTGGAAGCTATAAACAACTCAAGTTCAAGTTCCTCATCCATTGGTTTCCCTTAGCTCACAAAGCACATGTTATGTATTTTGTTTAGAAATACTAAAGTTTCAACATCAAACAACTACAATTTTTGTGTTAAAGTCAATGTACTTTAAGATTGCAATACCCAGAATGAAATATCTACATTATTAGCAGTTGTTAATTGTTTACACTGAAGGCTTGGCTTTCATATGTGTATGTAAACTATTGATCTTAGTTTTAGTAAATGGAATTTAAGTAAATGTTCAGCAGTGTATTTTTACCCAAAAATGTTTAAAATAAACTTCTGAGAGCAGTTAGGAAATGCTGCTTATATCCCCCCAAAAATACTCTGTACATTAAAAGGCTGAATCAAATTCAAATCCCTCAAACATTAACTCCTGATTACTGTACCTTCTTCAGTTAAATTATAAATGATGATCTTGAATACTATCATTAATTTTTACTTCTTATTCTTAAAAAATTAAAATGTTTTCATAATTTCCCCCTTTTTCTCTCTCAAGTCTCATCTGTAAAACTACCTCATCAATCTCTTTCAAATTTATGACATTTTTTCTTAAGTTGTTTACGTGTGTGTGTGTGTGTGTGTGTGTTTGTGTGTAAATTCAACCTGATCAGTCAATATATTGTTACTGTTATATGATTTCAGGGCTAATAACTTAGTGTTAGATAACCAAGTGATGTACTCCTCTTCCTAGGAGAAAACTCCTTCTCCATGTCTCAAAATATTTTAGCTGTTTATACTTCTTTGTCTTGGATTGGTATTCTGATTATACCTCTTTTGTGTTATTCTGTTTACTGGTATCATTCTTATTTAGGCCTGGGATAGGCATACATGTTCATGGGATTGTATGGGTATAGTCTTTCTCTGAAATTACTAGGAGATACAGTCTCACAGAAAACTCCCTGTTTCTCTCATTCTTATGATTTTCTGCCTTCTTCCATAATATCTGCTGAATCACAGGTACAAAGAGCCCTATGTTTTGTTTTAATAATCGTAACCTTCAAAGTGATAAATGACTGAGGTCTGACAGCAAACTAATAATTGAATCACTTTCTATATACAATTACTTTGTGTAGAATTCAGACACATTCTCTTAAAAAAAACTTGAGTGTATTTTCAGTCCTCAGATAGGATTATCTTGAATGGCAGAATAGAGCAGATTTTTGGTTTTTGACTAAAAGAACAATGGCAGCTCAAACCCAGAGGAGTAATGTAAGTAGTCAAAAAGAAGCATTGTTAACCTATGAAAGGCAAAGGCTTTATTTCTTGGGGTAGTTGTTTTTCTTACCTAGATAGAAAGCCCTGAAAGAAGGGGCTGCTGGATTCATGGTTGTGCTCATCATCCTCAGAATAGGATTGCCAAAGTAGATGAGTGCAACTTTTGGGAAATAACATTGACTTTTTAAATATTAAATCCATAACAAAAAGCAGAAAATAACTTGTGGATGGGAGAAAGGAAGACAATGAAAAGACTAAAAATGAAATTACATAGCATGAAAGTGGAAACTAGGAACATGCAGAATGGAGGAACTGGCACCTGTTTGTTAGGCGTCTTTACAGCAGCTTCTGGTCTGTTGCATTTAACCATTTTCGCCAAGCTGATCTTCTCACTGTCTGAATCATGAACTGTGATGACAGTCTTTCAGGGATATGCTGCAGAACATTTACAAAAGCAGGAGTGAAAAGGACCCCCCATCCTCCTCTCTATAGACCTCCTAACATACCTGTCACCCTACCTCATCCCCTCTGAATATGCACAGATATATGAATAAATCCCCTGGCTCAAATTAGTGCTAACTATATGTGCATAGAGTGGCATCATCCACGGGGATAACCGTAATGCAATAGTGGTCACATCCACAAAGAATGAGTGACTACCCCCCCCCATGAGTCATCATCAACTACCAATACTTCCTCAGCTACTGATGGAGCCTCATGAGCTCCACCACCATGCAAGCTAGGAGTTTGACTGGCTTCATCTTGAGTACCAGAACCACGTCATGTTCAGAACATAGTATTTCATGGCATTCATGCCACTCTCCTAAATAACCTACAACCTGAAATATTGTAAGCATTCATTTCTAACTTAAAAGACATGCTTTTCTCCATCTCCTCTTGGAAGATACCAAGATTTTATCCTGACTTGTATGATACTTTTTCTTGATCACTAAAAGAAATGCCCTTAAAGAAAAGAAAAGAAAGTTACTCAACTGTTAAAAATGTTTAACATTTCTTAAAGAAATATGAAGAAGTTTATGAATTACTTCAGGCTATAATTTATTTCCTCAAAAATAAATTCCATTTTACAAGCACAAACTCCATGAAAAACTGATAAGTATGTCTTCAATTATCAAAGAAGCAGGATCACAGTTACTGTAGCTTCTATAATCATGGTAAGGTTATGCTACATTTTTTTGAAATCCTACAACTATTTCAAGAATTATTCAGTCAACTATTTATTAAGTGCTTAGTTTGTACTAGAAAATATCAGGCTATTCTGACCCCAAACCTAAATTTACCTTTTAACCTTTCATATTGAGCACAAAGCTATTTGCTTTAGATTGGCTCACATTTATCACATTATTATCAATAAATCAGCTATGGAACTTTACTTAGGTATATCTCTAGGTAGTAGAAATGGTAGTGCATACCTCTAATTCTAAATGGAACCTAAACCTAAGACAGAATTATTATGAGATTATGTGTTGTGGTCAATTTAATCTCAACATAAAATCTCCTTTTATTACACAATTGCAATAGAATCATAGGTTCTTAGATCATCCTACAGTTCCCTATGCATGAACAGCTATGCATAAAATTTTCAGATCAGTTTTCAAGAGCAGTGATCAGTGTACCACATTTTCTTACCTGAGTATCCCCCTACCCATTCTTGGCAATTAGTGGTAAATCCCAACTACTTTATTAGCATAGAGTAAAAGAACTCTCCAAATTACAATACTTAACCTTGTAAGAATTTCCACAACCTTCTTTCTTACCTTTTTCCATTCAAACTTTGGGAGGACTTGCAAGATTCTTTTCATGTAATAATTTCTCTGGCTGTTAACTGTTTTCCTGGTCATTTAAGCTCCATACAAAGACAGATCCATATGCCACTGCTTTTGTCTTATGACCCTTTACCCTCAAAATATAATTTCCTTCTTTAGGGTTGTTTAACATGTGTTGTATTTACAATCACTTATGAGGAAGCTGCATGAGGAGAGAATTAACTAGTGTGTGCTCAATGTTGTATTCTTGGTGACTGGAGAGTGGTAAGGTAATAAGCATCTGAGGTAATATAGGCAATCAGTTTAAATAAATTACATTTATACATAAATGAAAAAGTTATGATTTGTTAGCATCTCTCCTTATACCATTTGCAGTTTAGAAATGGTAATTTATCTTTTACTTTTCTAGTACTGGGTATATGGTAGATAGATGTTCAACACATGTCTGTTGAGAAAATAATAATGGACATCAATCACAATTTTTGAGCCTGTATAAAAATGTACCAATTTCTAAATTTCTTCTAGGATCTAAAAATGTTAAGGAATTTGGTAAAGCGTAGTCAATGAACAAGGGAAATGAAAAAACAGAACAAAAGGGAAAGAAAAAGAAAGGCTGAATATCCCTCAGGCTGAGGAGGAAGAGTTCTTGAGAGGTAACTTTCTGATGAAGCAAGCGCTGAGTGGAAGCCGAACATCAACAAATGGATTTTGCCTAAAGATGAATTTTGATCTCTTTGAAGAGAGTAATGTCAAGAGGAAAGAGGAAAAACTACGGAAGTAATAAAAAAGTAAGGGAAATTGTTTAGGCAAGTGCAGTCAATACTCTTGGGGTTCAGCTATTACTTGGAAATGAGATTGTAGTTCAGACGAGTGTGAACAAAGATGGTGAAGGAAATCAAGCTTCCACTTGGGGCTCAACGTGGGGATGAAGTGTAGCAGACAGTCACCCACACAAAGTCAAAACTGCCTGGACATTTCTATGAAAGATCAAGGAGAAAGTGACTCTTTGTTGAGGAATCAAGCAGGTGAGGAATGGCTGTCCCTGTCCAGAAGGTGTGAGGATGCCAGGGAATCTGTTAGAAGACAAAGTTGAAGGGACAGCGGTGCTGCAAGATCTCAGACTGAAATGATGAGAGTCTACAGCATGGACGGGCTCACTGTGAGCCTTGTCAGTTTGGTTGCTCACCTTCCTGGACTTAGGGGGAGCTGGGAGGACCTTGGACTTAACATAGTGAAGGGAACCCTGATGGCTCTTTGTCTTGGAGAGGGGTGGAGAAGGAGTATGGGTGGAAGGGAGGGGAGGGGAGGGGGAGGAGGAGGGAAGGAGATGGAAATCTTTAATAAAAAAAATGAGGAAAAAAGAGTCTAAGGAAAGGCTCTAATACTTAATGAGAAAAACACAGAAATTGTTATTTGCCTTTCACCTGTATGAATATGTAATATAGGAACTTTCCCCCTTCATAGGCTTAAGTTTCTTCTGAGAATAAGAATTTCCATCATTAGGGAAGATTGTAAGAGGTAATGTGCACAAAGCAGTAAAATATAACAATTAGTAGGAAGAGCTTCCAAGGAAGTCTCTCTTTTTTTTTTTTTTTTTTTTTGGTTTTTCGAGACAGGGTTTCCCTGTAGTTTCTAGAGCCTGTCCTGGAACTAGCTCTTGTAGACCAGGCTGGCCTCGAACTCAGAGATCCGCCTGCCTCTGCCTCCCGAGTGCTGGGGGGAAGTCTCATATTTTAAGACTTAATTCATAGTTTACTTGTCCATTAAGAATAAAATGAAAATGGTTAATAAACAAACATCTTTGAAGAAATGATTTTAGGTGACTAATCCGGCCTGATCACTCCTAAGAGAACAGGGACCTGTAGCTCAATGACAGACACAAGGATGTGTGTCTGTAAAATGTCTCTGGCTCAATTTAAAGGAATCACAGTTCACTCCAAGTAGGGCCAGAAAAAAAACTGTTCTGTTACTCAGAGTATCTTAGTGTGGGGCCAGTGCTGTACAGCTGTAGCTGGATTGACATGATAGGCTGATTTCATCATCTAGAGCAAGACTGTCAGCACAGCCTCCTTAGCAAATACCTCAGAACTTTTTTCTCTATATATGTTCCTACATGAATGACTGTATCTACATGTATGAGTTTACCTGTACATATATGTTTAGATGCATGCATGGCTCTGTATTGTCCAAGGAAAATCATACTATAGAGTGCTCATCATTTTAATCAGCTCTATGTGTCCATCATGAAAACACAGAGTCATAGGGTGTTTGTTCCTTATTTCTCTCAAACCTCCCTTGGTGACCACAAATTGTCGTCTTTATCTGGTCATTTACAGTTTCTAGATATTGTACATAAGGGACTATGAGGACCTGTGACCTTGGTTGACTACACTTTCCCTTAGAATTTTTGAGATTCACCCACGTTATAGCACACTAATTACGTCTATCATTCCTCCCTCTACCTAATTAATAGTCTATCACATAACCTGTCACAATTTGTGTACCCATTAGTCAGTGAACAGGTATTTATTTGGTTCTTACAAAACTGCTTCAATGAACATGTGCTTACATCAGCTGTTAAAGCATCTCTAGTAAGTGGCTTGTGTCAGAGATTCTGGCCTAACCCACCAATAGTGGATGGAGGGGATTTTAGCAGAGAGAATCTGTTTAAGTTATTGATGGAAGATGAAAATTATTGTGTAACTTTAGTGTTATCCAGTAAACAAAATTATTTTATAAGACTGGTTAAACATTGTTGCCAATTGTCCATATATAGATGCTTTTTAATAATGCAGGACTGGTAAGCAGAGAAAGAGCAATGTGTCCAGGCAAATGAAAGTTAATTGGCACAAGTGTATTAGTGCTGTCGGGTGCCAAATGCAGACCCAGCACCTGAAGCAATAAATAAACTATTGAGACATAATCTATTTTCCTTTTCACAGATTTCTTTCTGAACATACCTCATGAGCAGGTAGAAGGTTACACATTTTGTGCCATTTGAGTGAAGAGTGAATTTGAATGTAGAAAACACGAGCCTCCAGGACCCTCACTGTGATCTGAGAAGGGGTGTCAGGATTTGTCAAAGCTCCATGTGAATAACGTCCAGGCTAAAAAGAAAAGAAATTGCTATGGCAATTATTTTAATGAAAAGAAACACTCAGTGTCAGGTCTACACTTTATCCTATCCAGGAAGCTCACTGATGTCTCAGAGAGGTGTGAATGGGTCCTTTGATGGGAAGCTTTGTACTTCTGTAGAAGCTTACTTATGAGAAGTTCAAAGTGCCTTCTGTGGCCTTTCTGAGTTCCTTTCAACCTCTTTGTGGGATGGATGGCAAATGTCATTCTCATCTTACAGATGACAGGAAAGTTGAAACGCCCCGAGGTTAAGTGCGTGTTGCACATTCATCTTTTAGATTTCTAGGGCAGGACCCACGGATCGCTTTCAGAAAGGGCATACAGTTGACTTTGTCACCTCCCTGACCTTTGTCACAAGATTGCCATATAATGGTTATAAAAAGCTCTAGTAATCCAACAAAAGAAGAGGCATATTTTGAATTAAGAACTGTCAAGTGCCCAAATTGAGGTCTGTATTGCTGTGTCATGATGACATGTTTAGTTGCACAATACGGAGGTTTTTTCACATTTATTTATGTTTTATTTATTTTGGGAATAATACAATTGTGTCAATATGATAAAGTTTCATAGATTGATGTCTTTGTAAAATGGAAAGTTCTATTTATCCTAACAATCATTTCATTGTAATAACTAAACATATTCCAATGTGACCTTAAGTGCATTGTCTGCTATTAGCAGATAGAAAGGTAGAATGATTTTAATGTAAGAGGAGCAATTCCTCCTGCATCAAAACTTACAGTTATTTATTGGTGAGCACTTCATTACAATGTTTATTCTAGTGCACAGCATCACCTTAGGGCCCTGATGTCATAAATGCAAGTGGGCTATCAGAATTTTATATCTAGGAAGTTTCAAAAATGGTGTAGTAAGATAAAAATGAAATTGATGAAATAAATAAACAAATAAAAGTTAGCACATATTTGAGGAGGATTTATGAAGAAGATTTAAAAAATTCCATTTCATAATTTCCTATTACTTCCTAGACCATTCTAGGCAATATTTTAACAATGTATGTTGCATATCCCTTTCAAGTATAGTGTCTATTTCTTCTATAATAACTTTTAATTTAATTCCAGTATTTTCATTCTAGGCCATCCTCAATAAGCTAAACTTATTGAGTCAAATCCTCTAGTGACATATGTTTAAATAGTTCCCCAAATATATGAAAACCTGTAACAATCATGTACATATGAATTTTGTGTGCAAAAATTAGGTTTGTTTATAATAAGTATAACTGTATTATATATACATTTTTATTCATAGCATATAAAGCCTTATGAATATAGTATATATATTCATAACATATACAGGTTTCATAAATTTCAACACATGTTAAATATATAACAATAGTTTTTCTCAAGACATTTAGAGAATTAACACAGCCTCCTAAGTTCTAGTATTAGGAACCTTCTGGATGAGTGATTCTTGCAAGGAATGACTGCTGATCATCTTTTTAAGACAAACATCTAATCCTGACTCCAGCTTCTATTAAAAACTCATCCCCAGCATGCTACTATCCAAACACATAAAGATCTATTTCTTGTACAGAAAAATTAAATTTCTAAAAGTCATAAAAACCATACCTATTTTATATTCTGGTAAAGAAAGGAATTAGTTTATGAATCTGTATCCCTTAGATTTTTTTAGAATAATATGGGTATGTTCAGAAAAAGAGTCAGTTCCTGCTTCATGGGATATCAATTTGTGGTGATTGGTAAATATTGGGAGTGTGTTGTAGGAGGCCTCTTGTTGGTTCCCAGCCACCCAGCCCCAAAATAATCACACAGAAACTGTATTAATTATATCACTGCTTGGCTCATCAGCTCTAGCTTATTATTGGCTAACTCATATATCAAATTATTCCATCTCCATTAATCTGTGTATTATCACATAGCTATGGTTTACCAGTAAAAGTTCCAAACAGCTGTCTCCTGATAGTGGCTCCATGGCTCCATGGCACCATGGCTTCTCTCTGACTCTGCCCTTCTTTCTCCCAACATTCAGTCCAGTCCTCCCCACCTAGCTCTGCTCTGCCCTGCCCTGCTCTGCTATAGGCTCAAAGCAGTTCTTTATTCATTAATGGTAATCACAGAATACAGTGGGAAATCCTACATCATGGGGGGGGGGAATTAAGTATCCACTAAAGAGGAATGTTCATCATCATTTATGTAAAGTAAAATATGCAAAAATTTGCTAAATATATTTTTAAAAACTGCTTTGTAACCTAAGGGAAGACATTTTTGCTGTGTAGAACATTTTAGTTTGGGGAATTTGGACTTTTTTTGTATTATGATTATCAAAATTTTGTGCAGAATTTTTTTAACACTGTAAAATTTGAGCAAGAGGATACATTTTCAATGTCCAAATGGGAATGGAGGATTGGCAAGAATTCTTCCTAGACAAGTACAATGTGAGAAAGAAGTAACATGTTTCAGTGTTCCTTAAACTTGGTGTCTTGAAGGGATATGCAGAAGTCACCACTATATTCCTTACTTATTAAAACGCCGTTACTGGAAATGCCTAACACACGACAGGGCTCTCAGCTATTGTGCAGTATTCTGCTTGGTGGCAAAATAAGCACCTGACTATTTATTATTGTTAACTATTGGGAGGATCAATCATAAGAAAATAATACTCAGTTTTAACATGATTCCCATTGCTCATGTAGTTGTTTTCTGTTACCAAGAAATTGATACAATTAGATTATTTATAATTAACTCTGTGCTGACTGGAAAAGTGAACAATTTAAATAGGTAATATTACTGTGAATTTTAATATGGGAAGCTTCACAAATTTGTGAGTTAGTCTTGAATAGGGGCCATGCTAATGTTCTCTGTATCCTTTCATTTTTTCAGTATATGTACTGCTGAAGAAAGCACAATGACAATGAATTTTGAACAATCTATAATTTCCACATGATTCTACTTTAATAATTTTAGCTTGAGTAATATGTGACTTTTATGAGGATGCTGAGACCAAACAAAAAGAAAATTCATACAAGTTGAAAAGGCAGATCTTTTCAGTGGTCAGCATGTGAAGAACCCAATTATAAGACTGATGAAGGCAGAGAATCAGCAATACTTTTCATCTACAATAGAGTCCAGGTTTAGGACTTGCAGCATAGACACATGTTCATGACCAAACATAGCTAATTATTAAACAAGGAAAGGGGTCCCTCTCCATTTCAACTTCAATGTCTATGAAGCTGTTGTGTAGCATCTTAAAAATAAAAATTATAATACAATGTTATAGGGCAGCCAGGAAGATGAATCGTCCCTGACTGTGAAAGCACTGGCATGGTGTAGACACAGATAAGTGGTACCCATCTTTGCCATCCTCGTGTACTGAATACATTTGTGGACTGTCGTTAGCTATTCCTAGCGGTTTCTCAGAGTCTATGCTTTGAAAGTCATCTGTTCATAAGACGTCAGAAAACAGGGAAGTAAAGGAAGATACATTTCTATTCTTTTTTATTAAATTTTTATTTTTATTTTTTTGTTTTTTTTCACTTTTTTATTAAAAATTTCCATCTCCTCCCCTCCTCCCACTTCCCTCCCCTCCCCTCCACCCATATCCCCACTCCCTCCCTCTCCAGGCCAAAGAGCCATCAGGGTTCCCTACATTATGTTAAGTCCAAGGTCCTCCCAACTCCCCCCAGGTCCAGGAAGGTGAGCATCCAAACTGACAAGGCTCACACAGAGCCCGTCCATGTGGTAGAATCAAAGCCCATTGCCATTGTCCTTGGCTTCTCAGTCAGCCTCCACCGTCAGCCACATTCAAAGAGTCTGGTTTGATCGCATGTTCCATCAGTCCCATTCCAACTGGTCTTGGTGATCTCCTGTTAGTTCTGTCCCACCGTCTCAGTGGGTGAACGCACCCCTCACAGTCCTGACTTTCTTGCTCTTCCTTCTGCTCCTCATTAAGACCTTGGAAGCTCAGTCCAGTGCTCCAATGTGGGTCTCTGTCTCTATTTCCATCCATCACCAGATGAAGGTTCTATGGTAATATGGAAGATAATCATCAGTCTGGCCTGAACTGGCCTTGTCCTATAGCCATACATTTCTATTCTTAACTGTTGCTGAGAGCCTGATGTGTTGATTGCATGACACTTGCCATAGTCAGCAAAGCGAGGAGGGCTCGAGAGCCAGTGTGGCTTCTATGTACTGACTCTCAACCCGTGACCACTTGTTGGCACAACATAAAAGAAGGCATAACGAGAAGGGTGGTGCCATCCTCAGTCTCTCCCTTTTTTAAAGGACGACTTATTTTTCTTTCCCCAAAATTCTGTTCCCCTAATCTGCTTTTGGCTTTTGTGAGGCTTCTGTTTATCTGTCATCTACCTATTAGTCAACTGTGTTTGCATCCATATATCAAACACTTTATGAACTATAGAAAGAGACATATATTCATTTTTACTACCACTAATACAATTTGCCTGATTAAAATAAAGCTAATCATTTGGATACTATCTAGTATTAAAATATCAAACTTTGAGGCAGTCTGTGAACCCTATACTGAACAACCAGATATTCACAGTCGCACTTGGCTCTGGTACACTGATGTTCACCTAAAGGATTGACGAGAATCCACATGGACACTGGACTGAGCTAACCCCTTCACATGAACTGTCTGGTTCCTGCAGATGCCCTTCAACTTCAGTTTTGTGCATATCATCTTCTTATATTTTTATCTAATATATTCCCTCTCCAGGCAATTTGGGACATATTTCTGAAGACTAATTAATACCTAAAGAATATATTTTACTGATAAAGATGCATGCTCTTCTATTTTAATATTTTAAGCCAAGCAAAACTAGATCACATTTCTAATATTAAAATCCCACCACTTTGCTCTATAATAATATAATTAATTATAATATAATAGTATAATATCATGATTGATGGTGAATGGCCAACTGCAGAAATGTAGAGGTGCTTACCATTGGCTATCTGACCTTAAAGCAAATTTCTTATCATTTATGCTTTTATTTTACACAATATAGAATAGTTGGATCAGGTGTTCTAAACTGTCTCTTCCAATTCTAAAATTCTTTGAGCCATAGAAACAACTAATCCCTCTTATTCATTTTTTCTTATTTAAATTCAAACTTGCTGATTTCAGGAAGGGTCCTCAAATAGCACACACAGAATATTAGTAATATAATCCTTGTCTCCCAGAATTAATTAAGAAATAATTAATAAATAATGTGGAGAAACATAGATTGAAGACTAAAGACATGGGAAATTATTATATTTTCCTAATTACATTTTAAATGGTGATATTGAATGTTTATGTTTCAACTACAAGCCAAATTCTGTTAGTCATTATTAAAAAATATTAGTTCCAATTTTACATTCCCCTGTCTCTCAAGAAGATGCTCTCCTTTTAAAATAATCTTATTTCTTACTTTGCTGTAAAATTTTACTTCATTTACCCATTCTTTGGCAGTGGATTTGTGATTTGTCAACTTCATGACACAAGGACAAACACATTGCAAAATCCTCATCCCTTCTCATCCTTCCATGATTTACATGAGCAATGATAAAGAGAGGGACAGTTACAGGAAACCAGTGGGTCTCAATTCTGTGGCCTAAAGTAAGAAAGCTCTGCTAATGATTTCATATGTATTTCTTTAAAAAATGGTGCTTCAACACAGAGCTGAGTGCCAAAATTTTTCAAATGGCAAATACTTTACAGTTAAACACCACTTCCCAAAATTGGCTGAGATTTGGAGTTTTTAATAGGGATGTTCCAGACTTCAGCCACTATTCACACTGTCCGCATCATTCAATGGCAGACTCTTGTCACTGTGACCTTGGTCCATCCCTAGTTTTGGAATATCAGGCCTCCTCACCTGCCTCATGAACAGCAGAATTAATTAACTATAAGGTCCCACAGGATAAATAATACTTTATTTATATAATATTTCCGTGTGATTTGAGATTGCTGTCAGTTTTGTAGGGACCATTCCTCTTTGTTAATCGAACACCTCAGGGTATTTGCAAAATCTGCTAACTATCCTTTTTTGTTCCTCTTTGCTGAGTTACATGGGATGATTCACAGGATCCGCAGGGAAAATATTGCTGTGTGCCATCCCAACCACTGAAATCTCAAAGTTATGCTTTAGACATTTGTCATTTCTTCTCTTGTTAATGGCAATTCATTTGGATGAACTTTCATGCCTTTTCGACTTTTCTTTGACTTCAATACATGTTTTCAATACAGCAGTTTTGAGAGAAAGAATGCAAGGCCTTGATTCTATGCCAGAGCTGTAATACATGGCTCATAAAGAAATTGTACATAGTACTGTGTTAGCATTGCCCACAATTTCACGATCTGGGTCCACTAGACAAATTTAAGTTGAGGTAAATTGTATCACCGAAATATCATGACCATGGAAACGTCTAAAATGTATTGTGCTTTCTGGACCTGTACATCTTTTATGCTTCCTTTTGTTTCCTCTCTCTGCTTTGTGTGTGTGTGTGTGTGTGTGTGTTGTGTGTGTGTGTGTGTGTATATAAAATTTTCCTTAATAATTTATATACATTTTCTCTTTCTTTTGTAAAGCTATGTTTTGCTAAAAAGTCCCATTTTATTTTTTACCTTTCTTTAATGTATATTGATGATTGTGTGTTGTACGTATGTATGTAGTATATTTACACATATGTGTGTGAGTGTATATGTGTCTGTGGACTCACACTGAGGTCAGATGAGGATGTTAGGTTCTCTGTTGTTTCACTGTCAACCTTATTACCTTGAGACACCATCTCTTCCTATACCTGGAGCTCGACATTTGATAGGCTAGCAAGCCTACATTTTTTACAGCCTCATGCTTATGCACCAAGCAGTCTTGCCCACTAGGCCATTTCCTCTGTCTTCTGTTCCTCCTTGTTTTCTAATGTCTGTCTGTCTATCTGTCTGTCTGTCTCTCTCTCTCCATTTCTCTCTCTCTCTTCCTTCCATTTTTCCTTCATTACTACTTATTTCTTTCATAATTTGATTTTGAATGTTGTATTTATAACATTCTCACCCCTCACCTCCCTCTAATTCCTCTCATGTTCACATGTTCCTCCCACTCCTTAAACTCATATGTAACAATTATAACTAAAGAAAAAATGGACCACAAATTTTCAATCATTTTCTTTTGCTGTATAATGAAGTACACATAAACTATGTGGCTGTTTTAAACTAAAATAAATAAATAATAAACAAACAAAACAAACTCCCATTCTATACAAAAGAAGTCTAGACAAAGCTGGAATATCTCTGATTAGGGTCAAATGAAGCCACAGATCTTGCTGTAGTAGCAACCAAGATTTTCACAATGGTTAGGCTTGATCTAAAATTTCCTTGAGGACTGTTGGTGGAGGCCTCATTGGTTCCTGGCAGATCAGCCCCGAAATAATCACACAGAAACTGTGTTAATTAATTAAATCACTGCTTGGCCCATTAACTCTAGTTTCTTATTGGCTAACTAACATATTAATTTAACCCATTTCCATTAATCTGTGTATCACCACATGGCTGTGGTTTACCGGCTAAAGTTCTGGTGGGGCTACATGGCTTATCCCTGACTTTACCTCCTTTCTCACAGCATTCAGTTCAGTTTTCCTTGCCTACCTAAGTTCTGCCCTATCAACAGGCCAAGGCAGTTTCTTTATTCACCAATGGTATTCACAGCATACAGAGGGGAATCCCACAGCAGAGGAAGGAACATTTTAGTTTACATTGATACTGATATTTACTCTCGAGAAATACTGAGTTTATGGAAAACTGTTCCTTTATAACCAGAGAAAAAAACTATGCTAGAGTGGAGGAGGTATAGAACAGAAGAACAGCAGAACATGTCCTTCTAGTATAAAAATGGTCAATGTACATCTCCCTCTCCTGGATATACTAAAGGTTAGTAAGAAGTCAATTTCCTATTCTGACTCATGAACACAGGTAAAAATCAGCATGAAAGCATCAGCACAAGGCTTACAAGATTTCCCCTTTTATTAGTCAATTATTATTAAAGACGTAATTATAAAATGCCACATAAAACAAAACAAAAAAAATATAAAGATGATTAAAATAATAAACGAAACCAAAACGAATGGAAACAAAAGAATTTATTCCTAAATTAAGGGAGTATATTAGTCACTGTTCTATGGCTGAGAGAAGACAGCGTGGCTAACATAGCACAACAAAGTTATCAGTTAATTGGGAGCCTGCTTGCAGTTTTAAAGGACTAGTCCATTATTGTCATCACAGGGAGCATGGTGACAGGCAGGCAGACATGGTGCTGGAAAAGCAGCTGAGAATTTTGCATCCTCATCCATAGGCAGCTTGAGGAAAGAGAGAGAGAAAGGGAGATACACACACACACACACAGAGAGAGAGAGAGAGAGAGAGAGAGAGAGAGACAGAGACAGAGACAGAGACACACAGAGAGGGTCTGTGCCTATCTTAGGCTTTAAAAACCCCAAAGTTCACCTCCAGTGACATACCTCCTCCAACAAATATATGCCTACTCCAACAAGACCACACCTTCAGTCCTTCAGAACAGTTTACCGCTGGGAACTAAACATGCAATATATGAGCCGATGGAAACCATCAAAATTCAAACTTCAACAAAGGGGGTTATCTACACTTCCTATATGAAGAAATGAGTGAATGACAGTTGTCCAAGTCCAAGTATGTATAACAGAGCACTATGGTGGAGTAAGTGAGGCAGCATGGGTGTGGTAGCTGAGAAAACCCTTAAAATATAATCTGCATGGCACTTTCTGGAACCATAAAAGCTAGTCCACAGGGAGTAGATTTTGAGGTTAAGTCCAGCTTAGATCTTCTGGGTTCTGTGTCAAGAGTGTACTTGGCAATAAAAACTTACCTTTCACCTCTGGGAAGTAATCATGGGCAATAGCAGTAGCCTGTAATGTCTTCAGAATTTATTGGACAACCACAGCCAACAACTCAGAAGAACTCATGCTGGGCTTTTTTTAATAGTTTAAAGCTTTTTGAGGGGAACACTGCTGGTCCACTTTGGTAATTTTAACTATAAATATGTAATAATTAATGAAAAAGCCCATAAATTTAAAAGAAAGTGGGAGAGAGCTTGAAAGTAGGAAAAGGAATAATGAGAATTATGTAATTAAGTTTTGATTTCAAAGATATTTAAGACAAAATGAATCTGCATTCCATTGTATGAAGAAAGCCAAGAGAAAGACATTTGTGCACTCACTCTAACCTTTTCAACCTAATAGTATGGTTCTTAGTGAGCACTTTTCATATAAAGGAAACTAAGCAAATGAATGCATTCATAGAACAGTTGTAAGTTCTGTATAGCTTAGCTGTGAGAATGAAGCTTCGTCACACTATCAGAGTGCTCTAATTTGCTGCAGATGTGGGATAGAAAGGACCCTAACTCTCTTTCTGCCTCTGTTTACCCCAAATTTATACATAACCTTCATTTAATATGTTTAAGAAAACTATCAATCTATGTTGATTTTTGGTTCAGTGGTATTTATAATCTTTCTCTATTAAAATAAATTTGAATTTTAATCAAGTATAAACAATATTCATTTTGTCATTTTATTAGTGATGAGATGTAAGCTTTAATTACTGTTATTGAGGACTTAGCAACTTTAACTATCAGGTCTGAGAGATGTGTCTCATTCAAATGTGCATTTTAATAAAGCATTTATTCTAAGAGTTGAAACATATTCTAATAGATACAAATAACTTCAAACTTAAGAATTGCATGGTGCATTAAAAGGAGTATTTTTAGCATCAGAATTCATCAACATTGCTACAGAATTAACATTCTACATCTCAGCCTGATGGAAAATTCAACTGGAAAGACATTTTCTTCTCGGTGGGATTATTGTGTTTATATTCAGTCTTATAAAAAGGATAGATCCATAGCCAATTGCAAATCAATTCTTTCAAAATAATTTAGTTCTGCTCTGTAAATGTTGACTATCTGTCACTGTGATATAACATTATGATAAATAAACATTTTCTTTCCAAAGTACAACATTAAACTATTCAGGTGATTGGGTGATTTGTAAGGAAACATTGTATGGATACCATCAACCACTAAAGCCTTGTTTTAGTCTCTAGGCAGTATAAAAGAGAAATTGCTTCCAGCGTTTGATCATCTTTTATAGATAAGAAATAAGTCAGTATGGAAAATAAGGTTCATTAAAATATTGAAATAACCAAATGTGGCGATACAAGGTTTCTCTTACCCTTGGAAAATGATGACAGTACTTGGATGTCCTAATAGCATTCCAACCTGTTGACTACAGCTTAATGAAGCTCCTCCATGTCTCTTCCAAGCTGATGATTATAAGTCTACTCTACCACTGTGTATCTTCATCACAGACTCCAACAAGGCCTCTACTATGTTGGAAGCTCTTTAATACAAATGGTTTAGTTTTTATTGTGGCTTTGTTAATACGCAGTTTAATAATACTGTGATTTCATAGTAAAAAGATAGAAAAGTCTTATGAACCCAGTTATCTAATGACCAAAATAAGTAAGCAGTTTATTTCGGCTTCTGTGCTAAAAAAGGTATTTGAGGCAGGAGCTGCAGAGTTTCTGGTGATGAAGTTGTTCCAGTTATAATTCTTATTAGTGGTTCTATACAATAGGCTAGTATAGATTATGTCACCTCTGTGGCTCACAATGGCACAGGTATTCCTGAATTCCATGATTATCTGGTGCACTTGCTATCTGCCCAATTAGTAAGTCTGCTTAAAAGCTCCATAAATAATGCTTAATATATATGCACTTACAGCAAAATACCAATTTTGTTTCACATTTCTTTTTTCTTTCACATTTCTATCCTGAATACTAAGTCTTTGATCTACACTATAAAGTACACTCTAACAATTGAAGGAGACTTTCATTTTAATTATTGCAGCTTTATCACTAAAAATTAGTGAAATACTTTAAATCATAAAAGGATGCACTACTATAAAGTTATTTTTGTTCAAATAAGACATATCTCTGGGGGTAATATCAGCCTTTCTGTGAATTACCTTGTAGAAAATGGTCACTTTCTCAAGAGTAATGGTGCTCATGCTATTTTTGATAATAAAAATCACAGGAATTGTGCACCAAAAGTGCTAGACAATTTTATATATGGACAGATTCACTTATTATAGCACTTTGAGGAATTTCCACTGTTGTGTTTGTCAGAGTTCACCAGAGAAACAGAGTCAATAGCCTGTGTATTCATATGTATGCATATACAGAGAAAGAAATAGAAGTTTATTATGAATTGCTTCATGTAATTATAAAGAATATGAATTCAATCATTTCTTCTCTGAAAGCTAGAGACCTAAGAAAGTCAGTGGTATGCAATCTTATCTTCCAGTGCTCCATAAGCGCCAATAACATACGTGAGTCCTGTTTAAAAGGCAGCAAAATCCAGTGTCTTTCATAGACATGATTTTTGTTTTCCTTTGTTTTGTTTGATCTATTTAGACCTCAATGGATTGAATAATACTTGCCCATCATGGAGGAGGAGTCTAGTGTACCAATTCCACTGGCTCAAATGATAATCTCATAAGGAATGTTCTTCAAAGACACACCACAAAGTTAAGGTCACTCCTTGGTATAGTTATAGCATCAAATATAATTGAGAATCACAACTATTGAATCCCTCTACTGCATATGAAATGACTGAGGTAAAGTCTCAAAAGTGTTAACTTGTGTTCTCCACTAAGTGTGGTGTTTATATATTGCAATGATTATTGTTGTGTAAATTTGTTTGATTATAAACTTTCAATTATTCACATATAAGCTTCAGTTTATATTCTTTGTATCTTTCCTTTTCCTGACATTTTTCTCAATCCCAAGAGTTGAAGAACATAAGGAAGATAGTCTTAATCCCATGACTAACATAATGCAGTTCTCATGGTTAACTGACACACAGTCTATTTTATAACTGAATCCAAACCAGAAAGCCTAAAGCAGAAACTTGATGTTTCCAGCTGGTAACGCCAGCTGCATTTAGTGATTTAAGCAAAAGAAAACAAGGCGACATAAAACAAAGACAAGCCTAGCCCTGAGGATGACACAGCACATTTCTAGTTATCTCACATGCTGTAATGAGGCTGCTCCTTTGTTCCTGGCTGCTTAGACCTGAAATAATCACACAGAAACTATATTAATTAAAAAACTGCTAGCTCTGGCTTCTTATTAGCTAACTCCTACATATTAATTTAATCATTTTCTATTAATCTGTGAATTGTCACATGACTGTGGCTTACCAGCAAAGTTTTACTATGTCGGTCTCCAGCTGCTGTACCGTGGCTTCTCCTTGACTCTGTCTTCTTTCTCCCAGCATTCAGTTTAGTTTTCCCCACCTACCTCTATTACCTGTGCAGGCCCAAGACAGTTTCTTAAATAACAAATGGTATTCATAGCATACAAAGGGGAATCCCACATCACTCACATTATCATTTAGGGACCAATAAACTGATTCTAAGTACCTGATTCTTTTAATTGTTAACTTTTTTTCTATTTTAGGCCTCATGTTATGCTCTTACAGGACACAGGTTATTATTTAGAAAATAATTTGTACCTACTGATCATATATTTTAAAGGGCAAAAAGAAATGACCACTTACCAAGTATTTGTTTACACATTGTAAGCTAATCAAAATTGTGTTCACTTCTGGTTTTAATATGAGACAAAACTTATTTGGCATGGTATTTTTAGATAAGTCTTGTTGACATTTCATTTTGAAAGACCATTGACATAAATATAAAACAATTCTTACATCTGATTTATATCAAAGTTCAAAATCCATTTGACTAAGGGAAAAAGAGCAAAATGGTTATAACTCAAATGTTACATTTCCATTTTAATTGACTTGAATGGTTATAACATGTTTAATGAAAAAATAAATCAAAATTACATCACAGAATACAATGTGGATATAGCAATACTATTGTTATTCAAGTCCTACCTTTTAAGTTTTTTGATGGAATTCATCTTTACAAATATTTAGGTGCTGATGACAATGTTGTCTCTGTTATTTACATATGCCAAGACTCAGAGGATTCTTAGAAAATACTTGACTTAACACAACCTGCAGAATAACTTACCATGTTAACAAAACAACCTAATATCAAGATGATATGTCTGTTTGGCATCTAGTGAGGATCTTCTTATTGTACCCTAAGTGACAAAATCATTTCAGACTGATACAGAGCAAGGACACCAGACAGAGTTGCTTTCATACCACTGCCATTAATCTGCAGGAGTATTATTCCATTCATGAGAACAGAATCTCAATGAAAAATTATTCTTGAATGCCAAGATTGCAAAATTACTAACCTATTATTTTAGGTACAAAATACCAAGACATGAATTACAGGGAAAAACACTCAAAGCTCAGCAGACCTAACCATCTTTCTAACAGAAAAGTTGAGTTTATTCAATTTTTAAAAATTTTCCAGTAACTTTAAGATGTCAACGTGGAAGTATCTAGTATTCTAGAAGGATTTTCTCCTTACTCAGTCCCCAAGGATTTCTTACATCCCACCTATATTGTACTCACTTTAGCCTGCAGAATTATTTCTCAACAAGAGTTAACTGGATACTTGCTAAATTCTGGTCATTGTGATTTTGTGAAACCACAGGAATCTCTGCTACATATAATTTGTCTCTTTGCTGCAGTTACCAAGCAAGTAAACAGCCAGGTTTATGAGACAATGTTAGATAAATGAGTATGATAAAAGGATAGAAATCAGTGTGAAGGACTTGGGAATACTCAACGTATGTCAGGATGGCTCCACTATGTCAGGCATTTCATCAGAGGCCTGAACATAATGAATACCTAGAAAGAACTTTTTAGAAAGAGGATGTTATGTTTACAAGAGTCATGAAATGGAAACATGAACCATGCATTGATGAGAGGCAAACATCTGGCAAAACACCACAAGGCACTTGAGAATATGAGTGAAATAAACCATTTGGAAAGAATGAACGAAGAAAGAGTATAAAGACCCTTTTATCCTAAGGATCTTAGCCCTAGATGGATACATCAAAGCAATAAAAGGGTCTCCAAGGATATATTCAAGATGAAATGCAAAGAAAAAGTCATCCTTCCTTTCATTAACCATGACAAAATACAGTATTTTGTTTAATTATGAATATAGGCAGTCAATCACAGTATTGTAGTAAGAGCTTTTACCTTATAATCAATAAACCTTAAAATATTTTATTGTAATTACAAGTGTCTTATATTATTCTTAACATTATTTTCTGTTTTCATATTATAGAAATTATTAGACCTATTACTATAATGTCGTTTTAATATTGTGATAGTTACATTGCAATATAACTAGTTTTCTTTTAATTATTTTTTCCTTTTATTGAAAATAGATTCCTTTCTCAAACAATATATCCTCAATCAACGTTACAGATTTTGTTGTCTCCCCATGGGAGGCCTCAACCCCTTTGAGGAGTGGATGGAGGTGGGGTGGGGATAAGGTGGGGGGAGTGGGAGGACAGGAGGGGAATGGAACTGGGATTCGTATGTAAAATGGGATTGTTTTTTAAAAATACTAAACTGAAAGATATAATATATATGTAGAGGGCCTGTTGCAGGACAGTGTAGGTGCTGTGCTTGTTGCTTCAATTTCTCTTTGTTCTTATGAGCTTAGGTCAGTTTCTTTACAGGACCTTATTCTCCTGGTGTCCTCTGTCATCTCTGGCCCTTAAATCCTTCATGCATCTTCTTCTGCAGGGTACCCTGGGCTCTGAAGGGAGGAAACTGATTAAGATGCTACATTAGAGATGTGCATAAAACTGGTTTTATTTTAAGTATTTTGATTTTCATTTAATAAGTACTATGTTGTTTTATAGTATATATTATTTATGCATGAAAACCTGTATGTAATATATGCATATATTTATATGTGTAAATGATACAGAAATTAAATACACACACACACACACACACATATGTTGTTTTTCGAGATAGTTTTTTTTTCTGTGTACCAGTCCTAGTTATCCTGGACCTAGCTCTTGTTGACCAGGCTGACCTCAAATTCACAGAGATACAACTTGCCTCTGCCTCTTGAGTGCTGGGTCTAAAGGTGTGTGCCACCAACATCTGACAATAGATGATATTTTTAAAAGTATATATATATATATATATATGAGAGACAGAGAGAGTGTGTGATAGGTAGAAGACAGAAGTTTAAAAAGAGTAGAGGTGAATTAAATGTTAGAAGTATTAATCCATTTTTTATTACTAGAGTAACAACATAGATACAATTCTATAACTTAAGACCAAAAGTAACATATATGTGAAGTGTAAATTTTGTGAAATTTCTGGAGTATGTGTGTCTTTAGGTCACAAAATAAGATTTCTTTTCTTACTGTGAAATAAAATAACTTTAAAGGTCAATGGTTAGAGAATTCTTGCATCTTTGGAACTTTATACTCTTTGTGATATTAAAAGTGTTCTCTGTTATTTTCTGATGCACAGACCTGAGGAAAATAATGTATTTTTAATGTTTCACAGCTTCTCCTTCTACCAAGTATTTTATTTGTGATTTCTGTCTCTTTAACTCTTCTTGTGGACTCAGGCCTTCCGTTATAAAACTCCGTATCTTAAAGACCTTGTTTTTCTATTGTCAATGAGTCAATGTCTATGCCTAGAAATCTCCCCTATATCACAATCCTCTCCTCCTGAAGTCTCAGGTTCTCTTTCCTCATCTATTTCCACTAGACTGGTAGAAGTATATCCAACTGGTAGTGGGATAGATTTACAAAACAATACATATACTCAAGGTCTTTGTAAACTAGAATTTGTCATCTCGAGTCAGCTGAGTTTCTGTGTTGAACTAAAGACTTCTTTTCATGTGACTGATGACTTCCTAAATCCCCAAGTCATTGTCTAACATTCAGTCTTTATCCTATTTAGCTCCTGCCTTGCTCTCTACTTTTAGTACCAAGGTAGCCCAACTCTTTCCTTACTACAGTGGTAAACTGTTCATTCTCTTAGTTCCATGTTTGTTTTTCTCCTTTTTCTGCACACATTTCCCTTTGCACTGGGATGCATTTGTGTTTGTTTGACGTTCTGCTAGAACGTTTCTAATCATTTTGGAAGTCATAGCCCAATAATAAAAAAGTCACCTCCTCAGTGATTCTAGCTGCCTTCTTTGTCCTTTTTACCTAGTCCTCCATTGTATGTCATCTTGTTCTTTCTTTTGCCCTTCTATTACCAACATTTGTGCATTATGCATACATAAATCATGTTGTATTTCAGCTGATTGCTTTCTTTTGCACCATACTGTGAAGTTTCCTGTGTGAATAATGAGTCTTAACACAATGCTTTGAACAGAGTAGGCTATTGAAGCATTTTATTGAGTATGTGAATGAATGAATGGGTGGAAGACTGAATGAAATATGAAGAGTTCTTCTACATTTCTGCGAACCACGAGATAAAACCTAAATCTACAGGAGTACTCAACATGCATTAGCTTTTCTGTATTATGTTATTGAAATACTTTATTTAATTCATATAGATAGCCATAAAAACTCTTAAATGGTGCTTTATGAGGTAATTTTTAAAGATCTATACTTTGCTTATTTTAGATGAGTCCCAGTAGCTAATAGTTTAATTGATTTTTGTCCAATTCTCTTATTAATGTCTTCCTTATAGCTATACCATTATTAATAAAGTCATTGCTGCTATAACCAATTTTTATTAAAACACTATGTATATAATTTACAATAAATAAACCAACCATTTTGTTATTCTATGTCCATTACCATCCTCAAAGTAACAGTAATGGTTCCTGTTGAAGTAAAAGCCTTTGTTATGGAATTTTCATTTGTGCTTACCAGGAAAAAGAACAAAGGCATTATCTTCATGAGAAGGCAAAGTGTTACAGCAGAGTCAGTTAGCTACCAGCAGTTCAGCAAGAACAAATCGAGCCCTGTTGTAAAGAAAAAAAGTACATCATCCTGCCTATCTCTCCCTGGATCCCAGGACTTCCAGCCAGTTTGCACTGATTCTCAGGTTGAGTGAATGCATTTTTCTATCTGAGCCTTGACACTGACCACAAGTTGGGAAAGGCTGACATCTGTGAGATAAAGTTTTAGCATTACTAATAAACAGACCTGAGCTTCCACAAATCATCGCTGATAATATAGCTTGCAGTGCCACGACCTTCTTACTTGCCAGCTGATAAATGGTCTCTCATCTTTATCTACAGTGATCTCAAAAATGTTGAGAAATATTGGAAGAGCCTTGTGCATGTCTCATGTAAATATTAATGCAGAGAGCAGAGCTCAGTGACCTCTAGAGCTACCTCCTTATAATCTGTAACAGAAGTAAAGAGATCTCTTTTTTTACCAAAATCAGATCAATATTGTGGCAAGATCCCAAAACATATCATCTTAAGGAACTTCCTTCTTTGTGGAACAGTATGCAAATATTTTTAATTCACTTTCACAAAGTTGTATCTTCCCACAAAAGTAACATTTCTAGATCAATTAGGCAATGTTCTAGGACAGACCTTGAATATAATATAACGAATATATTCCAAACCTGGAATTAATTTGTGTGGAAAGGAAACATTAATCCAAAGCACTTTAAAAGTTTCCTATTTGTAAAGTGTGGGGACACTCATTTATTTAAACTTAAGTGAGATATATTTAGCCAATCTTTGTGTGTGAAGAGAACAAGGGTGAATCCACAGATGAATGTATCATCCAGTACGTGTAATTTAGGAGCTTTCTGTGGAAACTAAATTATTTTATTCAATATGGGTATAAGGATTCCTGAAAGTATTAGCTAAATATTTGTACCTAAGTGAATTTATGTACCTTATGCTGGTACATAATGAGGCCTCAGACAAACTTTGAGTCTGCTTATAAGTCTGGAGGCTCAAAGTATGAAATCAAGACACAAGTAAGTGCATGTGCTCTGTAGAGGGTCTGTGACAGGGTTGCTCTAAAGCTTCTCAGCACCCGAAGGAGCCTAGGACTATTTGGCCTTCCTTTGGTTATTACTCGATTGTCTGCCTCTGTCTTGCATGGCTATCATTCTATTTATTTCTCTGCCTTCAAACATTGCTCTCTTTTAAAGGGCAACAGTCAGTGAATTCTGAGTCCATCATTATCTTAGCAAATTTAATTTTCAGTGACCTTATTTCCAATGTGATCACATGCTGAGGTTTGTGACTGACACACATTTGTGAGGGGTGTTAGTCAATAAAGATGCTGTATTTTTTTTTATTTGAGATGATAGCTATATAAGTCTCAGTGCCATCTATGCCAAGTGAATTAAATTCTATTATAAGTAGGTAGAGCTCAGGAAACTATACTCATGGTCTTAGAATTCTGTGAACAATGGCACACACTCATTTTCTGGTTAGTCATGCATTTCCCAACATAAAACTTCATTATCCAGCTCTATAATCTACCTACATCTCCTTGTTATAACTTGCAGCTATTTTTTTTTTTTTGTCTTGGAAACCTTGCCAGGTATTTCCTCCACATATACATTTCAGTCTTGTTTTTTATGCATGAACTAGGCTTCCTCTTATCTCTATTCTCATTTCATTTGTTCTCCCATGACAAACTCCCTTATATTTGCTCTAAATTGTTCTTTTTTTCTATGTCATGCACTAAGCATCCCATTTTCATTCACCAAACTGCTTAACTGACTGTTCATTTCTCCAATGTTTTGAATACGTGAAGGGTTATTTTAAGAGTGGAAACTGCACATAACCCATAATAAACATAGAAAGCTCTATGCAAACAAATGAATAAATAGCCGAGTGAGAGTCAATGCAGTGCTCAGAACTAGGCACTAAGTAAAGAAGGGGGCAGGAACTTTGATCACAGAAGCCTTGAATATTTAAAAGCTGATAGGTTTACAAAATGCCCTTTTTCCAGAGTGGCCATCCCCAATGACAAAAAAAGAATTAAATGAAGTAAATGATCATATGGAATGATGATTCCAACTCAAGAAAAGTTTTGTTAGATTTGTTATTCCACTTGTATACTCAAGCATAGTCATTGTGCCATACACCGCGCCCCCGTCTGTGCTCTATGCGTTACAATACAGTGCACAAGCTTCGGGCAAGTCACTGGAGGTTGAGGAAACACACAGAGAGACAGACAGACACACGGACCTCCAATCACTGGTACAAAGCCCCTTTTTAATAGCAGCATGGAGGCTTAAATACCCAGCAGTCAATGGCCAACAGGTGAAAATCCCATCCTCTGATCCTCTAGGGAAGGCACAGCTTTTAGTAACTCCAATTAGAATGCTCTAGACAGGGATGAGCAGCTGAGGGCCAGGACTCCAATTGGTCCTAACACATTGTTTGAAGAAGTCCCTTTATTTAGGTACTGGACTGAGTGAACAAGTGAGAGAGAAATCTGAAACAGAATGAAAAAGGATAAAGAATGGTTCCAGCAGTGTGATGAAATACCAGCTTATTCAGTTCCAAAACCGCATCACCATTATGATTAGAACACTGCAGTGGAAGTCAGGCAGAAGTCAAAAGGATAGGAAATCCCACAGGCCTTGTCTCATAGAAGACACTCCAGGGGATTAAGAGGGAGAGAATGGTCAGAGCAGTCTATCAGGCTTCCTGGTCAAGAGAACCTGTACAGGAGTCAGTATATAGTGGAAGTATAGCACAGGGATGAAGAACTGACCACCAACAGGAAAGAAAGAGAAGGAAAAAAAACGATACCCACAAATAGATAGAAGTATGACCTAGAGGAGAGGCGCTGAACAGATCCAGGGTAATCCAAAAGAAACAGGAAAAAAGTGACTTGATGGTGGGGGTGGTTATGGGTTTTCAGTTAAAGAGTCCAGGGATGAAAAGAATTGAAGTTGCACTTAGAAGGGAATGTCCAAGACTGACTACTCAGGCTCCATCATGATAAATGATGTGCACATTTGCATGATAGTAGCATGTTTGTGAATTGTTTCAGTGTACAGCTATTGACATTGTCCTCTGCAGAAATGGGTCTATTTCGTTAATCCTAGTCTATCAATTCACAGAGACATTTTAGAAAATTTTTATATAGGAATCAATAAGTGACTACATTTTCTAAAGTGGTATGGTCACAATATCCATTAATTTTATTTGTTAATTTGCAAATCTATCAGTAAAAAATGATTGGAAGGAAAAGTGCGGGGTCCCAATATGAACTTTGAACAGTATTTTTCTATAATACCCAATAGCTTGCTCACATGAAACAAAAGGTTGCATGCCTACCTGCTTCTCCACAGCTTTGACACATCTTTATAATTTTCTAAGTCCCCATTCTAGGCGTGCAGTTCCACATGAGTTCAGTAAGTAATTAGAAGGAACCCATGTTGACAACTAGTGTCATGTTTTTAAATGCTAAGATAATCCTCTTAGACTGGCCATACAGAACCTTAAGAGAAATGAATAGGCACCCATAGACTAATGCACAACCATCACAATACAGGTAGTTGAGAGTAAATATAACTAGTGTACTGTCGTCACTAGTACGCTATCATTAATGAGATGATAGCCATTAATAAAAGATCCAGAGGCAGATCATTGATATGTCTCAAACTTTAGGAACGAAGCCATTAGAGACGAAAGGATATATGATGTAGATACAAAAAGAGAACAAAGGGTAAAACTGAGTTTTCCAAACTTAAAGGGCACTGTGACATCCCACTGAGAGACAAATGCCTGGGTAGAGAAACATACCCAGCTGGAGCTATTGCTTCTGTCTTGAAGAATTCAAACCTCTATTGGGAATATACTTTTGGCTTGAATGGTTCTGGACATGCTTGAAATGGATAGTTGTGGTTATCAACTTGATATACCTAGAAAGAAGGATCTTTAACTGAAGAACTGTGTCCATTATATTTGCCTAGATGCATCTCTGTGTGATATTTTCTTGATTGTCGATTAATGTGGAAGGGCATAGCCTATTGAGGGCCGTGCCAGTTCTTAACTTTTGATTGTGGTCTGTTTAAGGAAGCTGAACATGATAATGGGAGCAAACCAGTAAGTGGGGTTCTAGATGCTCCCTGCTTCAGTTTCTGCTTTGAGCTCCTGCCCTGGTTTACTCGGAAAATGGACTATAGAGGATGGTGAAATAACAGTTTTCTTCCAAAGATGCTTTTGGTCATGGAGTTTTTCACAGTCACAGTAAAACTAAAAGAATAATGCTTCCTCAAATAAGCAACCTGGAATCCCCGACCCAACAAAATTTCGCACTTGATGATGGTTTTCACTAAGAAAAGAGGGTTGTTTACCAATTTCATTGCAACATCCTCAGTGCTATTGACAGATTGACAGACTGAAGCCGTTCTCGGCCCAGGATCTGCTACAGACAGGCCTGTGCAAGCATTTGCAGTTATACTTGATTTAATTAAATAATTGAAATTAGTTCCCAACTGTGAAATATAAAATTGAATTCTCCTGACTGCCCAGAGCTCTTTCTAAGAATGGGATATGTTGCCAAACTTACAATTTACAAGAAACCTAAATCATATTTCAGAGAGAAGTCTGATCAAGCAGGGATTCTGTTTATACAAAATACGTAAGGCAATCAGTAGTGAAATAATTTTCACAAGGTCACATAATAAACTACTTTAAAGTAGTTAAAATGAAGATTTCCTGTCTGAAAACTCTTAGCATTTTACAGAACAACTGGAAGAAGTTTCTAGCAAATATTCACTCATTGTAATGTTTATCCTGCAGTAGAGAGTATCTCTGGCATGTTCCTTAAACCAATTGGTTGTTCTAGAAAAATACCCAATGTGTCATTATGGTCACTGTGTTTCAAGGTATTTCAACAACTACATCGTGATGATGACATGAACTGCTAACAAACAGGAGTTGGCCTGAGTGAATCATGACTTATAAAAGAAGCAATTTTATCATGAAACAGAGAGAAAAACTCGTGCAAAGTATATACAAGTCTTAAGGGCAACTTAGATTCCTCTAACACAGTTTGGGTTTTTCATTTTCACTCTAATCCTATGTGACAGTCAAAACTCATTAGACGGCTGGAGCATTGGTCTGATGCCACAAACTTGCAAAGCTCATGGAGTCGTGGGACAACTTCCTCTCTGCAATAGCTTTTCGTACCTACCTACACAGCTCTTGTGACCATGCCTCCATTTAGTGCTAAGCAAACTACAAATATATCTAGTTACAAAATTACTGCCAGAAGTAACTTCAGGAAGTCACAGTTTAAGGGTGCTCTGCATCATTAAGAGGAAGGTGATCAAATTGTATCCAAGGTTAGGAAGCAGATTTAAGTGGTTACTTGGTACTCCACCCCTTTTTCTCCCTTTTATGTAGTCTGGGATAATAACCCGCATGATGCTACTGCCACGTTCATGGTGGATCTTCTTATCTCAGTTAAACCTTCCAGGAAACACTGTCACAGACATACCCAGTTGGCCTCAAGGAGATCCTAAGTCCCAGCTGACAAACAATATTTACAATCATGATATTTTAGCCACCAACATGGACAACGAGGTGATGGCTTTGCCTGGAACAGCTGTTCATGATCAGAAAAAGAGGACTCAATAAGAACTACGGTTTTCTGTGTGTGATTATGTATACTTCTAATGACCCTTCCTGTTTTAAGGCACTGACAACCTTCCAAAATGACTGTCTATCATAAGCTGTGTTTTTAAATTTCTTCTTACAAACCCAATTATCAATGGCTTTCAGTCTGGTACCATTTCTCTAATTGATTTCTCAGAGCTCATCTGATTTAAAGGCAGGGGGAGGGGGACTAATCCAGAGAGATCATTGGTAGTGTTCCCTAATCATAGCTTATGTTATTTACTCTGCTGAACAGTCAGCCAGTGAAGTGTTCCCCATTGCATTTTCCAAATGAGTAATGGACTTTACATATTTAAAATATCAACATCCAGGATAGTGTAATCAGAACCCTTATGAAACACACCAGAATGTCTTCAAGCGTAGGCATGGGACTATAATTATTCTGGGTCATTGCTATAAAGCAGGATAACCTCTGATTACATGTTCTATGTCATCTTTGTGGATAGAATTAATCTGTACATAATTAAAACATGAAAAAATCTTTGCCCCATAATTTAACAGAAAAGAGTATGTAGACCTAGTACCTAACACAACAATTATTAGGTACTAGGTCATCATCTCTTTTGGTTCAAATATTATATATCTTGAATACTAGATATTTACATTACAATTAATAACAGTAGCAAAATTACAGTTAAGAGGCAACAGTGAAAATAATTTTATGGTTGGGGATGACCAGCCACAGCATGAGAAACTGCAATAAAGGTTTACAACATAAGGAAGTTTGAGATTCACTGTGTTAGCAGTACCTCTATCTTGGGCACATCACTTTCAAGAATTGTGGGGACTAAACATTCATTATCTAATAACTCACTTTGTGCCGGGAGACGGTGGCGCATGCCTTTAATCCCAGCACTCGGGAGGCAGAGACAGGCGGATCTCTGAGTTCGAGGCCAGCCTGGTCTACAAGAGCTAGTTCCAGGACAGGCTCTAGAAACTACAGGGAAACCATGTCTCGAAAAAAAAAAAAAACTCACTTTGTGACATTATTTTGTTATTATTTTGTTGTGGAAGTCTGAGGTATATGAGGAACAATATATGCATCAACTTAAAGTGTTCTGAATGATTCTTAAAGCCAAGTCAAGGTTTAATGACAAGGCAAGACAGAGGGGGGGTAATTCTGTTGTCGCCCACTCCCCAAGAAAATCAATTGTCCTTGTCTTTATTCCAAATGGAAGGGATGTGAGGCTGCTTGGAGAAGGTGGTCACATGGTTACTGACTTGGTGGCTTTAGTAACTTTTGTCCTGTGGTCTTTGATATAAAATATGCAAAGGTACTAATTGACAAAAGTAAACCAGAGAACAAGGGGAATATGGAATTGCCCTTCCCCACAGAGAATAAGCTACCTAATTTACATCAGCAAAGTCTTGGAAGTGTACAATGTAAAACTAAAATGACTGACTTTGGGGAAAGAATCAGAAAGAAATCTTATTTGTTTGGCAATTTTTACTTTTAGCAACAACTAATATATCTGATCAACAGAGAATTGACCAGTATATTCTTCATGCTTTGCATCTCTCTCTATAGATTTAGTTTAGGTTCTGAGGCATACCCTTATATGGTAGGAACTAAGATATAAAAGGGAAGAATAATGTACCTGATACAATTGATATGCACAGCAGGTGAATTACTTCTGTGCTTCTGGAAGAAATGACAACTCACAAAGCAACTAACAACAGCACAAACTCTTATTACTGTTCTATAGACTGGAAGTCTAAACTAGGATGACTGCCTGTCTTTTAACTAATGCTTTAAGCATAGAATGGTTTTCTTTACTGTTATTTTTGCTTGTTAGCTTGGGGTTTTGTTTTATAGATTTTAGAGACTGCTTACATTCTTTGATTCATAGTAGTTCCTACAACTTCAAATCCAGCAACATAGCTTGTTCCCTCACCTCCTTCTGCCTCTCTGTCTCCTGCGTGTGTGTCAATTTCTCTCTGTGTCTCTCTCACTGTCTATCATCTCACTTCTGCCTACCCCTGGTACTGTGTTTTAACCCTTACACCTTATTAGGACCATTGGCATTCTCTGTATCCCATTAAATCTTACAAAATAATTTCCCAATCTTTAAATACTTAGATAGAAAACTGAGAATGCATGAACCTTCAAATTCAGCTACTCTGAAAGATGAGGCAGAATAATTGCAAGTTAAAATGATTGCCAAATTTGTTTTTTCAAGGCTAGTGTGGATGGGTTGGTAAGACCTTCCTTTATAAACAGAATAAAAACTAATTATCATTGTTTGTTTTGCTATGTGATAGAACATTCTAGCAGTTCCTATGACTCAAACACAGACATCTTTAGTAAGCTAGCATTTCCAAGAACTCTGGCTGCCATGTCAGCAGCCTGCAATCACTTCACTAAGGTGACCAGAGTGTTTGACAAGCTCAAATAACTGATTTTTCCTTCAGTGTTCCTTTCCAAGTATTTTCATATGGTGAATATAAAGTACTGAAGAGACCAACCTTGCCCCAGCACTTTAGCAGACTGCTAGACTAAAAGATACAGGTTCAGTGGTAACAATATACAAATAAAAATGAATTTTAAAACTGTCTATTATGAAGAAGCACAATGGGGACAAGAAAGGAATGAAGTTAAAAATTACAGGTCACAGAAGACTCTCAAAGCGAAGATCTGAATAATGAAACATCTTACATAGTTGTATTGATTTATAAATAATACATGTGAGAAAAATTTAAAGTATTTTGACAGTAGATATTTAGGCTATTACATGAGAGCTAATTCCAAACTGATGTTTGATGTGAGATTCCCCTCTGTATGCTGTGAATACCATTGGTTAATAATAAAACTGGCTTGGCCTGTTGATAGGGGAGAACTTAGGTAGGTGGGGAAAACTAAACTGAATGCTGAGAGAAAGGAGGAAGTCAGGGAGAAGCCGTGTAGCCTCGCAGGAGACAGACGCTACAACATTGCAGGTAAACCACTGCCATGTGGCAATACAAAGATTAATGGAGATATGTTAAATTAAGATATAAGAGTTAGCCAGTAAGAAGCTAGAGCTAATGGACCAAGCAGTGATTTAATTAATGCAGTATCTGTGTGGTTATTTTGGGTCTGAGCTGCTGGGCAGCCAGGTCATGAACCAAGTGGTCCTTTGCTACAGATGTTGGTTTTTTCCCCCATAGTACAAGCTTCTTAAAGGTATAGAGTACTACATTATATTTAGAAATGTGAAATACAATTTCTTTCAAGAGTAAGTGTTATATTGGTTTTCAACTTTGACCCAATAGAAAATGTCCTCTATTAGCTGTGACAATAGATACTAGACCCATTTCTAATGTGTTCTAGAAGGTACTACCTCCTCATTAAAAGACATTAAGTTTATTGAAGACTTCTGCTTTTATATCCTTCATACATAAGGCCATGTTAATGTTTGAGAGAGAGTAAGCACAAATTCGTAAAATACAGCATACACTGGAAAACACAAGATATTCTACCTTCTTTTCCACATTGTGCAATTGTATATTCCACATTATGTTAGACGATGTGAATGACATTGCTAGTCCTGAAATCCAATTCTGGTTTTTGTGATGCTCTAAGAAATCTGTCTAGTCTATATTTAGAACAATTGACTCAGGATAAAAAAAGCAGGCATCAGGAATCTTTCATCATTGTTTGAAATGATGGATTCATCCAAATGCTGGTCAGCTTTGCACTGAATGTTACCATGGGCAACCCGTTTAAGAACTCCCTATAAATAAGAGAACAGGAAGGAGATAATGCTATGTGGATATTTATCTGTCTGGATGTTCCATTTTACTTATGTGCCTGCCTACATTTAGAACATAACACTTCACTGATTTATTGCTCTGAGCCCTTATCCTTTCACCCCTGTAATATTGAAATGCATACATAATCAGTTTCCCTCTACAGTCATCTTTCTCCCGTCTTTAAATCTACTGACACATAAGTGATTTAGCTAAAATAATGCTCTTCCTACTTCCCTCAATATCAAGAAGTTAATATGATCAACTACTTAGTAAGGGTGACCTTTATGTCAGGGTCTTTAGGTTACCAACATTGCTCTGCCTCAAGATAACTCAAGGAGTTTTCATTTATAGTCCTGAAGACAAAAGAAGCACTTGAGCAATGGGCTGTAATCCAGAGTTAGAAGACTTCAATATCCAATAAAACAGAGGAGCAAAGGACACAAGAAATAAACAATAGGTGCCAGTCTATTTATCACTCCCTCATCTACCTACCTAAGCCTACCATCTATCTATCTATCTATCTATCTATCTATCTATCTATCTATCTATCTATCTATCTATCTATCATCTGTCAATCACCTATCTCCATCTGTTCTATCTATCTGTCTGTCTATCATCTGTCTTTTATCTATTCTTTGGCTCAGTGAGATCTTTGGTCTCAGTCTGAGGAATCTTTTCTGATAAACACCTAGGAAGACTGGCTACCTCTATGACAACAAGACTGGCTAACCATTCAGACAGTCAGAGAGCATTTTCCAGTTCCCTGAGCCCAGGAACTTTGTTTGCTAACTGAATACTCATTTCAGATGGGCAACTGTTGTCTGTTGATCCAACCACATTTTAAAGGCCAACTCATTTTATTAGTGGAAAATATTTTTAGGAATCATACAAACATCCTCAAAAATTGTAACAGCAATCTCTAGAACGTACACTCTCAGTTCAAATACTTCATTCCTTCATCTGCTCTCTGGTAGATGAGAGATGTTAACTACCTATACTTATCAAAGAGTTGTTACTTCCTATCAAACCTTTAAATTTGATGTAAAAAGTGCAACAAAATCCAAATTTAGATATCTTTCTTGATGACACTAAAAAATACTTTGAGAGAGTACACAGACTTTTATTCCTAGTTCTATGTGCTTCAGGGTGTGTATGAATTATCTGTAATTTAGTGAGAAGTTGTAATAAGTTTGATGTTGGTAAGCATGGATTTACTGGTGTTCTTAGAAATATCAATATCTTGTGAGAGATAAATGTAATTACTCATTTTGGAGTCAAAAGTTGAGATCTGTTCCTTTTATTTATTCAAAAATACACACTAATTCCCCTTTGTGATGAGTTTTATCTGGGGTCCTGAGGGGTGCATGTTTAAAGCACTGCAGAAATATTATTATAATCATGAAATCAGTAATACAAGTGCTGGAAGTAAGGTGTATATACCTCACGTAACTTCAGGTATTTCTTACTATCTATAATAAATAAAAAATTAAACAGTACTGTTGGATAGTAGCCAGAAATTACTGAGTTTGCAGTAAGTGATAACCAACAGACATAATTATTATACAATTTCAGATGAGTCCCAAATCTGTGATATTAACATTATCTTTACCTTTGGTGAACTGTATCAAGTAATCTGAATTTTTACTAATAAACACCATCAACCTTACATGCCACTCCAGCTCTTGCTAGTCAGTTTCTATATTAACTAGCTTTCCTACCACTATAACAAATACTGGTGGGAAAATCTTAGGGAGGAAAAAGTTATTTTGGTTCACATTTTCAGAGGTATCCTTTCATCACAATGGAGAGAACATGACAAAACATGACAAGTTATAATATTATGGAGAAGGAGAGAGGGAACGAATATTCATACAGCCCTACCCCTTTCTTTGATTCTTTCAGGACCCCTCCTCACAGATACACTAAGAGATTTGCTTTGCCAACCTCCTACTTGTTTCTTAATCCAATCAAATTAGTCATCAATGTTAGCCATCACCATTTCCCAAAGATGCCTTCAGATATTCTCTCTAGCTAAATACAGTTCTCTCATTCAAACCCACCAGGATCTATTTTCAGTTTTATCTAGGTCTACACTAAATCTAACTCACTCACTCATTTTATTTCAACTCTACAAAATTAATTTTTAGTCTTCTTTCTTCTTTGTACCCCAATCAACCAAGTTCCAAATCTAATTTCATTATCTGTTACTTTAATGAGCATTTGCGTGTGTATTTTAAAAGTTGTCTAGTAATTAGATTAGTGGTTTACGTTGAAATCTCTATTGTCTCTTAACAGCTTCTCAAATCAAGCTCAAAATGCTTCTGATCCTGAAGGATCTGTACTATGGTTTTTCTTGTTCATTTTTTTATTTTAAATTTTTAATTCATTTTGCGTACCAACTACAGTCTCCTATCCCTCCTCTCCTCCAACTTCTCTCCACCCCCAAACCCAACCTCAACCACTCCTCTAAAAGAGATACCTCCCATGGGATATTAACAAGACCCAGCACATTAAGTTGAGATAAGACCTAGCCCCTCCCACCTATATCAAGGCTGAGCAAGGCATGTAGTATGGTTTTTTAACTTAGTTAAACACACTACTTTTACTGAGAACGTATGAAACAGATATGTGGTTAAACATTTTAAAAACAGGTCACGTAATAATGCCAAGAACTTGGATTTTAATACCAGCTCTACATTTAACAGTGGACAAATTAAATCAATTTTGTACCTCTCTCTCCTCATATGTTAGTGGAAAACCAATGAGGGCTACTTAAAAGACTGTGGTGAGGAATGAATAACTCAAAGTAGTTATTTTCATCTTAAAAGATGATATTTTTCTGTGAATATTGACTAAAATTACATTCGTAAGAGAGTCTAGTCAAGTATAATGTTTCCTCCATGAGACTTGTCTGAAAGTCAGGTATTCCATATGTTTGTAGCTCCATTTCAGCCCAGCTGTGGAAAATTATTCCAACTTCCTGACCACCTTCTCTACGGATAATTTATGGTTCCCATAAATTAAATTATTCTTGGTTTATACCTGATAAAGAATAAATTTTATATATTGAGGGTATGTGTTTCTCTGTGGCATATTCCACTACTAGGCGGTAATTCCTTTGGGAAGTCATGCAGTTGTGTCGAAAGAAGAAATAAATGAAATAGACAATGGTGCTTCATTCATAATCGGGATCAGCTCCTACTCAGTTGTGTGCTATTTAAGTTAGCTATCTTGTCGGTCTTCTGCTTTTTACTCTACTAAATAGGGATACCAACTCCCCCTTCTCAATACATTCACAGATGTTAAGTAATCCTGTGCAGAGCAAGCACCTAGAGCATTACTTGTCATGTGCGAGGTTCAAAACAAGTTCACGCTTCACCTTCACAATGCTGAAAAAGCTATTCAGTCTCATATTGTTCACAGTAATTTACACCCTTAAAAATAGTTGCTATGAAGACAATGTGGAATTAAACTCATTTTTATATTCCTTGCCCTGATGGCAAGGCTATGATGCTAGCTATTCCAAAGTTGGATCTTTTGCTGTTCTCATATATTTTATATGGATATATAATAAATTCTAATCTGTAATAACTTAAGATTTTTTCTCATAGCAAGCAACTGAAATCCTTTAGAAAATCCTAACCAATAGAGTAGTTACCTATGTCTTTTTACTCATTGTGCAATGATAGAATAGATTTTAAACTTCAATGTATTTATTTTAATTCTAGATTTTCTTCCCTAAACTTTAATTTCTTCAAGATACAGATACTCTTCTACTTCCACCTGTGGTCCTTTACCTGCTGCTTATTCTGAAAACAAAACAAAACAAAGACATTATGAAATATACTTGATTTATCTTTAATCATGTGAGGATCTAGACAATCATAAAGAGTGCCTGGAGAGATGACTAAGTCGATATAAATGGTTGCTATGCAATTATGAAGAAAGACCCACTGAAGAACTAAAAACAATCATTGCCCATGCCTGTCATGAGAGTGTTGGAATGTGGGGTTACAGTGACAGGACCATTGCTGGGACTTGCTGGCTGCCAGCCTTGCTTCAGGTTCAGTCAGTGACTATGTCTCAAAGGAGTAATCAGGAATGTGATGGAGGAAGACATATGATGTCAATTTTGGAACCCATGAGTTCATAGACATGTACAATGTGAGCATATAAGTATACTTTTGCTATACACACACACACATCACATATACACATGCTCACACATTTTTTAGGAAAGATAAAAAAACTGCAATGAAAATTGGCTAACACACCACAGTATGCCTGTAATCCCAGTACTGGGGAGGGGAGACTAGAGGGTCCCTAACTTGCAAACCAGTCAGTTGTACACACACACACACACACACACACACACACACACACAAATAGGAAAATTGCAATGAAATGCTCTAATACATAGGCTAGCATATAGACTTGCTTGAATGCAGAGAAGCCTCTGAACTAACACACATAGAAGGAACTCTACATGTCTTCTGAAAAAATGACGTTTGTGGAGGTTCTTAAGAGGGCAGTGAAAGAGTGGGATTGAAATACATCACTCATCGGGTAAATCAGTCATGTATCTTTGTTAAATCTCATAGAAATGTTAATTACAGTATTATCCCACATGTCTCAGTGTTCATGAAATAAAGGCCATGCCTTGATAATGGAAATATGCTCATTATCAGAAAGAAAATACATCAAGGGAATAGAGATTCCTTTCAGTCCATGCTTTTGTTATAAATCAGATTCTTAAATCTACTCCGCTGTTTCAAGTTTATCTTGGAATAATCAGAGAGATTTCACTGAAGACTTTCAAATCTATGTCAAACTGAAAATAATGTGCTTTGTCATCACTAAGCTGAACTTGTGAAAGTAATTATATCGATTAAAAGCCAATGTTTACCATTAGGATTAAACATTATTACAATTCCGTAGATAGGAGCCAGGGAGCACACTCCAGAGAACTCAATACATGCCATGTTTTCTGAAATTTGTATACCATGGACTCATAGTGAATGTTAAAAAGAATACATTCTTTTGAGGCCAGCCTCATCTACAGAGATAGTTCCAGGACAGCCAAGGCTACACAAAGAAACCCTGTCTCAGAAAGAAAAAAAATAATTCTCTCATTCTCCCCAAATATCTCACCTAGAACTTTGGCTGACAACTTGTGCAGGAAAGAGTATAGTCATCCCGACTTCCCCACTGAGACAGCGTGCTTAGTTCAATTGATAATGAGTGAGGAACCATGCAAATTAGGACAGAAACAGGAGCATGGCTATATCATTTTTTTTTATTTTTAGTTTTGGAACTCACCTCATGGTACTCCTCCCTCTGTCTCCTAAGTGACACCACAGCACAGCCTGCGTCAGACTTTTATAAGATATAGGTCCTGTGCACATCTGCACAAACAATACAGTTTTAGGACAGTTAGTAATGTTTACATACATATATCAAGAGTTTTTGTCACTGCCTCAAGCTCATGTTAGTTATTATTTTTCAGGCCACTTCTTAGACTGTCATCACCATATTAATAATTTTTTCAACAATATTTCTTACTCATTCCCTAAGATGAAAACTTAGTACTGTATCTATGCTATGTGTTTATTTGTTGCACACACATCTATACTTCACATATGACATAGGCCAAATTTTGTATTGTTTTTACATTGTCATCATCTGTATGTCTCTGTATCCCAAATTCACACATTAATATTCTAATTTACAAGGGGATTGTAGGTGTGTTTAGGGGTTAAAAATGAGTGAGATGGCTCTTAAAATGGATAAAGAAGACCTAGAAAATATGCTGCAGTGAAGCCATCCTTCCTCAGGGAAGCAGGTTGTCATACCCCTGGGTCTGCTGTCACCTTTAATCTTGATGCCATGGCTTGAGAAACTGTAGGGAACAGATTTCTGTTGTTTATGAATTGTCTCGTGTGTGACATTGGTTGATGAAGCACAAGTAGACAAAGACAACAGTGATCAGTTTCAGTCTCTTTAGGACTGAAAAAGCACTTGCGACAACAATGATATCTTTCCAAGCCTTCTTTTTCGTACTGTGGTTTATTATATTGGAGAAGATGGAATTTTGAAAACAGTTTCAATCCCAACTATCTCCCTAGATAAGTTACCTAATAATCTCTTTGAATGTGAATACCTTCTGAGAATCACGCAGATGATAATATGCAGTAATATGTATCTAGGATTTTTTCTTTAATGAATTAAAGTAACCTAGAGGCAAAAATATAACTAGAGTCTCAACAATATTAGTTACTCTTTTTGGTCCTTGATGCAGCTCTTTTTGAGCTCAGTCTTTAAACTGTAGTTTTTCATCTGTGCATTTGTTCTCTTGTTCAAGGGACATGAAGGAAGAAAGATGAGTAACTGCAGAGAGAATACCATGACAGCAAGTAGCAGAAGCCTGGCCTACAAGTCTGTGACAACAGATTGTGCCAGGGCCTGACCTCTCTGATGAAAACACTTCCTCGTATCTACTTTGGGAACTCACTCCTCTTTGAATGGATTCTTGCTTTATAGATTTTGCAGTAGAGATAGTTGTTCAGTATGACAATGAGGACAGTATCTAGAGAAAGTTATAGCTACCTCTACAACTTATTCTTTTACATGGAGCACTCTCTCCATTCTAGATATAAAAACATCACACCTCAATGAGATTATTTTGAAAGTGAAATCAAATGTTATAATTTCTAGTATATAATTAGAACTCAAACTAAACTGCTCTGTCTTTAAGCAATTTATGTTTGGGAATGTTGTTGGGAATGGTGCAACATAGGGGGTTTTTAAATGTGTACCATGTACCTAAAACTATAGGTTATAATTTACATTTTAAGAGCAACTCCAAATGCAGAATTTTTATCACTGTATTCTGCAGGATCACTTGTTAAAATAAATATAAATAACATTATTGTTGCTTTTTAAATTGTCAGAATGCTCACATGTCTATGATGACACAAGGTGACAGAGTGTAAGACTGATATTCAAATGTAATTTTTTTGATTGGAAACCAGAAGCTGAAACTCATTGTTTAGTATCACTGACATAACTGTGTTTCTCAACTTATAATTTAATGGATTTTTCAAGGTCCTTAGAATCGTGTTATTCAGTTTCAATTTTGATAAGTCTCCAATGATAAGTATTACGTTTTGTGTATTTTTCACTGGTAATCCTGGTCCATCTTTAATCAAACCTCTTTAGGTTTTTAAAGAATTTTTAAAATTCATTTGAATTTTCCATTAACAAAACATTATGAAAGTATTTGAGGAAATAGGATCTGGTACTATGGGTTTAGAGCAGAAGGACTGGAGATTGTATCTCTTTCATGGATTCTTGGATAGAATACTAAGAAGCCTTATATACTTATAACAAATTTTTACACATATGATGCATTTTGGTGAAATTGAAATGAACATAGATTTTGTTTATTTATTTCTCCCAAATTTTTAGATGAACTATACCCTCAAAATATATATTGAAAATAACCTGTATAGTTTTGCTTTAATGAACAGTAGTATCCAAAAGGTAAGTGCTAATTATTGTATATATGGAGAGGCTTCATCTGTATATCTTTCTCTCAGCAAATAATCAGCCACTGGCTTTCAGCAGCCCTCAGGGCTTATCTTTAATCTGCGTTCTCTTTCCTAGATGAATTTGATTTTTAGAAATCTCACCAAGGGACAATGCAGATCAAAAACTAGCTTTGAAAAGCACTCCCCCTCCTTCCATATTGAATTTGTTACTTTAATAACAACAGCAGCTAACAATAAAAGTTCTCTGAAGGATTTAGATCAGAAAAAGACACAATTCCCAATGAACTGACCAACTATTCTGGGCAATTAATTGACTTCTGTTAACTTCCCCGTTCTCCGTGTGTCTTCTCTGGGCACCCCAGTGTAAGTTCATTTTATTAATAGCTTTCCTGTCACCCATTCTTTAGCCATCATTCCATATTCAATCACCATTATGTCAGTCTCTCAAAGCAAAACCCCTGAGCTTTAAACAAGCATTGGCAGGAAGTTGCCAGAGGAAGGACGTATGCAACTAATTCAACATTTCAGTTTGTACAATGTTCAGTTTATTATATTTCCAAGAGAACATAATGAATGATCATAAAAATTTTAGGTATCCTTATACTTAAGTCATTATTTATGAACTGTAATCTCTTATTTGATGAGGAATTAAAGCCAATTAGTTTTTCATGAACTTAAATATAACTCTCTAAAATTTTATCGATACCTACTGCATCTTCAACAAAATACAAGACAGAAAGGAAAACAAAGAATATTGCAGATTGCTCTCTTACTTTTGTGCAACTAACAGATCTGTTGGAAAGGTCAAGTACACACACACACACACACACACACACACCATTGAATAACCACAAAGATAGGAAGAAAATGGATAGAGTTTATGTTTTTATGTTAGTACAGTTTGAGAAGTTAGTATATTAATTTGCCACAAAGCAAATTGCTGTCTAGATATTAATTAGCTCAAGATTTTGCTTGATGAAATATTTTCATGTACATGCATGTTGTGTTCCTTTATTATTTATATAGAGTCTGTACATTAATATACATAAGCACAAACACACACACACATATATGTATTCACAAGCATATAACATAAATACAAACACACACACATACACACATGTATATGAAAGTGAGACCTTGAAAATGACAAAGCCAAGTTTACTAAATGTTAACATACCATTCTTAAGGTTTCTCATTCATATATATCTTGGTTCTTAGTGACTGGATTACAGGAGTGAGGTTAAGTTGCATGGTAAATACAATAGAATTAGTAGGAGATGCCAAGAAATAAAGATAAGCAGAAGAGAAGAAAAAGATTACAAAGAATCAGGAAAACATAAGAATGAAATAATAAAACCAGAGGGCAAGAAAAGGATGATAGGCTTCAAAACAGGGAACAAGGCCAGGGCATGTAATGATTCTAAACATCCAATTATGAATATAGTGTTTTGCAGAAGACTTATCAGTAATGAGGAAGTCATTCAAATACTGTACTGGCCCACTTGTGTGTCTTAGTGAGAGTATCTGGTCACCTTTGACCCACAGTCTCAGAATGGGAAGAAGGGAAGTCAGACGCAACTGTGTGTTATTCGGGAAATTATAAGAGAAAATCGATACATACAGAATGGAGGACAGAATTAATGTCAACAAGGCAAGATGTAGTTCATAATACTTTCTTTAAAAACTGCTTGATGTATTTTCAACTGGTGGTATGAAATTAATATTTTAAAAATGGGAAAAGGAACCGATTGAACAGGCTTTTCTGAAAAGTTCCCATCATGTATTTAAGAGGCATACTGCTTTTTAAAAGCACCCTGATGTCACACTGATGATTTAGTGGGAAATGAGCCTTAAAGTAATGGATGCTGCCAGTGATCCTAACATGGAGACACTCACATTTGGATGCCACATTGCCTAGGAAGTGAGCCTTGTGAGAAATTTGTCACAGCTACACAGCTGCTGTCACAGTGGAGAGCCATAGCCTCTGCGGTTAGGTGTCTTCAGGCAAGTGGATACTTGCCTGATTTCCTTGTCTTTAGTTTAAAAATAGATGCATTTATTATAGAAGAGTTAGCAAACAGAATTTCAAAAGAAATAAGAAATTCTACCATCTCACCACACATAAAAAAATGTTAACCTTTGGAGTGTTTATTTTCTTAGATCATTGGTGTGAGTATTCGTTATTGTAAGAAGTATTTCAAAAAATAATCTTCCTCTGCCTTTCTCCTTCAGAGCTTATCTCTAATTCCTGGTTAATCTCTTCCTTTGCCTTATTCTTAAATATTATCTTTTTCTCTTAACACATCATAACTTAGAAATAAATAAATATAATGCTCTCCCTAGTTCAACCATTTGGAAGCACAGTGAATTTTCTTCTTGTAAAACTAAGAGACGTTAGTAGACTTAATGGTCCACCTATTAGCCACAAGGATGTCTAATTTGCAGAAACTATGGAAACAAAGGAGTCACAGAAGTGGCTGCAGTGTGATAAGAACAGTGCTCACTTCTGGCATCTTTAGGAAATAGGTCAGAAGTAGTAGCAACACTGAACTGCTCCAATTCTGCAAGCTCACTGAGCACAGCCACAAAATTGCTGTGCTGATGGGCTACTGGACATGTGTTACGATCAGGTTTGACTCCTACTCCTCTTTCCCTGCTTGTGTAGCTGTGCTGTGTTGTGACTTCTGAAAGAGTGTATTCTCCTTTTCGTAAAATACATGTGAAGTCAACTCATAATATGAGATAAGTAAGTGTCATCTCCAGGTCACTGAAGTCCAGAGAAAATATCTGTTAAAAATTCATCACATTAACAAAATTTTAATCCCAGGCCTGATTCTAAGTCTAGTTTCCTTTGTCTTTTTTGAGAATCAACAGTCTCCAAAGATCATAAAAATTCAGAAAACCTGTTGATAGCAGTCGTTCAAATTGCCAAAGAGTGGAATCTTATATTTCAACTAGGACTTTCTCCACCATGATTTTCACAGCTACAGGCATTTAATGTGTAAGCATGTTTCTCTCAACACTCCCTATTTACTGGAGTCCTATAAGGTCAGTTTGCCTTGGGATGTTATTGTTGTCCAGGCTGCACAAACATTCTGCCTGTTGTTTGCACAATGACAAAATTGCCTAAATGCATTTCTCAAAATGCGCCCCTATCTTGAAGTGTTACATGACGATATTTAAAACTACCCTCAAACACAAGTCTGATTCTCAGCCGGGGTCAAAGCCACTTAGTGTGACTAATTTGGATTTGAACCTTTCAGCTACTTGCAGTGTCCAGGAATAATTTATTATCCTGACATTCTGCAAAAGATATGAGTACAAAACAAATATCCAAACTGGCATTTTAAAATATGTCAGCTGAATGGATAAAAGAGTTCCATTCTTTACTTCATATCAAGATGAACTTGCTTGGTACCTGTCGGTGGAGTGAAGCTTATCTAGCAGCAACAGGAAGCAAAGGTTATCTTTAACACAATGGAAAAGGGCAAGCGAATGTTAGCATTTAATTAAAGCCACGGGAAAGGAATGGCAAAGTGCGGGTCAGTGGCAAAGAGAATAGTGTGTTGTCGCCTCGTGGATAGAGGGGGCGAGTGCGGACTTAAAATCGAAAAGCAGGGAAGTTGAATTAGCAGGGCTCTTGATGTCTCTGACGTTATTTTATATTTTGCTCCAGCAAAAGCACAAATAGGAGGAAGCTCTTGGGGGATGTAATTGACTGCGAGGAATATAGTCAAACCAATGAGGATTTTCGAAAAGTACAGAGTAGATTAAAGCAAAGTCACAAGGCAGACTGCCTGGCACTAAACATGAATTACTCCTGTACCACTTATAACTACAGAATGATGGACAAGTGACTCAGATTCTTTCTTTAGTTTCCTCATCTGTACATTAAACACTGCTGGTGTGTACTTAGATAGTAATTAAGAGGCTAAACACAGAAATTACTGTTTTTTTTTTCTAGTCTACTTTCTATACATATTTGTTCCATGTACTCCTAAGCTTTAGATTCAGTATTTACCAGCCATACCACTAGGGGAAACATTTATCTTTCAAAGACTCAGGTTTCTTTTCTGAAAAATGGATCTAATTACAGTGTCTAATGGAATTGTGTAAATTGGTTAGAATCAGTAATGCATACAGTCATCATTTTCTTGATGTTTTTAGTTGCCCAGGTAGATCAAGATCTTCCTAAAGAGGTACTTTCTTAGGTTCCTTCTTGTGTCCAACAAGATTCCCATCTGAATGACTGTGAAGGAAACAAAGAGATGAAAATATTCTGTATGTATACTGACACATTACATAGTAACATTCATGCTCAACATGGCACACCCAGAAAAGAAACAAATGGATACTCATGAAGACCTATAGGATGCTAGTGGAGACACTCAGAGACTCATAGAACAGTAAGGTGGGATGGAATACTGATCTCAGCAGCATCTTTTCTCTCTTATTTCCTTACATCACAGCCTCACCAAAATGCCTAGTAACACACAATGAAGTTGGTTACAAAGAAAACACATTTCTTCTTTTCTCATATCCCACCAGGACTTTAAACTTTAATCTCTCTCTCTCTCTCTCTCTCTCTCTCTCTCTCTCTCTCTCTCTCTCTCTCTCTCTCTCTCTCTCTCTCTCTCTGTCTGTCTCTCTCTCTCACTCTCTCTCGCTCTCTCGCTCTCTCGCTCTCTCTCTCCTTCCTCTCCTCTGTTTCAGCAGTTTTGAAAGTCCCACTTTATTTGTTACAGACGTCCTCAAGGTCTTCTCCCTGACTTAGTGGATAAAGGTCCCCAGCTTGTATGTTTTCCTACTTCTCAGTTTCATCTGAACATTCCTGTCTAGTAGTTGCTCAATAATTGTATATTGAATTAACACATAACATGATCTGGGGTCTTATATGATTGTTTCGTTCTAAAGCAGCAACTATTTTTAATTATAACATCAATGTTTATCTTTCCTTCTGTTTAGATATACATTTATGTATTTAAAATTATGAAATCTGAGATGAGATTTTATTTCCTGGATCAAAGACTGAATTTTCATCAGCCCTTCAATCTCTGGCAGTTTAATTTCAAAACTTGTTAGAGTTAGACCTCAAGGAAAATCCAAAACTGTCTATCATTTTATGTGTTGACAAGTCAAAGCTAAGCACTGCAGACCATTCAAGGCTGAGTCACATACCTCAATGCAATATTTCCTAAGAACTTGATAAATTACAAATCTGCATTAACTAATCAAAAGCTGAAGCATTTTCATATTTAGTTCTGTGTTTTAAAAATAGCCAACATATACCTTTACTTTTAAAGAAAAGACAAGAAGTCTTAAACAATAAATAAAATTCAGAGACTCAATATTTCAGATCTGAAAACTGAAAAATCTCAAAGCTGAGGATAAACCGAGATCATCAGCTCATTGCTTCCTCCATGCAATTAGATCAAATTTCTCACAAAAATTGATACAGATAAATAGAAAAGGGAGAAGAGGAGGGGAGTACAATAGTGGATATGCGAAGGAGGTGGAGGAAAGAAAAGAGCTATGGAATCCCTGACCACCTCCCTCATACCCATAGGACCCACCCAAGAAATAGAACATCTGTGCCTTCCATGGCAGCCCACTCAAGTTCGAACATAAAGGAAGATTCTACCTGGTTTGACACACAAAGGCCATATTCATTTTGCTGCACACAGAGCTAGTTGGTGATGGGTTAGGAGAAGATAAGTCGTCTCCTTGGGGAGTTAAACTTTGAATATATTTTTCTTCACAAAGAGTAGAATGTATTATATGCTTAATTATAAAGTTTTCATGGCTCCACTTTTCCCCTTAAGAAAAACAAAGATTTAGAGACCGGAGAGATGGCTCACTTGTAAAAAGCATGGCATGCTCTTCCAGCAGAGCAGGGTTTAATTCCCAGCATATACATGGAGGCTCACAAATATCTGTAACTCCAGTCCCAGTGCATCTGATACCAACTTCTGGCTTCCATTGGTACAACGCCCACACATGCTGCAAGGACATACATGCAGGCAAAATGCCCAAGTTCATAAAGTAAACAAATAGGTAAATAAAATATTTGTTTGATTTAAAATACGTGTGTGTGTGTGTGTGTTGCGTTTTTACATGTGTGTACATACTCACATGCACAGAAAAACCGAAAGAGGACTTCATATCCTCTGGAGCTGAAGTTACAGTTGGTTGTTCGCTCTTTAACCTGGAAGCTAGGAACCAAACTCTAGTCTTTTCAAACAGAATTAAGCACTCTTAAGCACCGTGCCATCTCTCCAGAACCCACTACTCTCATTCTTTATGCTTACATTACTTGTATAATTAATAGTTATGAAAAATTTTAGAAAGTTCAAAGAAATGTATGTGAGGTTGCCTCATGGGTAGAGCATCTCACCTAAGGTTCTTGCAAGGATACACGATTGCTTGTCTGCTTTCACTGCAGATGCTTGACTGCTTTTTACAGAGTGGGAGCCAGTGAGGTGAGTTCAGGGAAATTCTCTGCCTTTCAGAGGCAAGAGCACTGAGAATAGCAAGCAGGCTGAGTTATCTGGAAATGTGTGTCTCACCAGGCAGAAAAATATCAAAACATTCCTAATGAGCCATCACAACCTGGCTGTTCTCAGTCAGAATCAAAGTGGAGTAAGCAGGAGTTGTCCTGTAAGCGGCAAAAATTAGCAGCTCCAAGGAGAAAAAAAGTAAGAACTATGACTTGGGTAGTTTTGATTTTTGGATTGATCTATTTTTTTGTGCATTATTTCTCATTGCTGTCAATCATCCAAATAAACAGGTTCACTGGGGGGTTGAATGGTTTATCTTGAGTCCCCTACTTCCCCCATAAAGCAAGTTACATTCACCAAAACAACTATGCACCTAAATTAATAAATAAAAATATTTTTAAAATAACTTACGCATTGATGATTTGGAATTGTGTGTCACTAGAATGTTTACTATATTTTGTCATGGAAAATATTTGTGTGTTGTAAGAAGGCAGCTTGTTGGTTCCTGGCTGCTCAGGCCCAAAATAGAACCACTTGACCCTTTACTATAGCTTCTTATTGGCTAACTCTTGCATATTAATTTAACCCATCTCCATTAATTTGTGTATTGCCACGAGGCTGTGGCTCACTGAGTAAATTTCCTCCATCCTTTTCCACCTGGGCTAAATGGCTTCTTTCTAATTCCTCCGTCTTCCTCCCAGCATTCAGTTTACTTTTCCCCGCCTATCTTAAGTTCTGCCCTATCAACAGGCCAAGACAGTTTTCTTTATTCATTAACCAATAAAAACTACACATAGACAGAATGACCTCCCACACCATTTGTGCAAATATATAACCAGATTATATATCCATAAAAACTAAGGTGGCTTCAGAACTAAATGATCACTTATTAACTAAGAACTTGCTATGGTTGTAAATCCTAAAACCCAGTATGCTAAGAGAATTTTTCAAATCGATTGATATTTCTATAAAAAATGATTGTGAAATTTAAGAGTTACAGTATGTAAAGCAATCTATGTGTATGGGAATCAAAGTAAATCTTACATGATGAAAGGCATGGACACATCTCTACAAAAGGCATCATTGACATTTAAAATTCTGTATGGACTGTTTCTTTCTGTAAGTCCACGAATCCATCTCCAAGATAAATACCCAGCGAAAAAGCACATAATGTCATAGATCATTTTCTTATTATTGTGACAAATATTTTCAAAGCAGATACTTAAAGGAGGCGGGGTTTATTTGGGTCATAACTCCTGGTTCCTGTCCATCATGGAAGATAAATCATATTAGCAGAAGCCTGACAATACTGGCCCCATTTCATCTGCAGGCGGAAGATGAGAACAATAGATACGTATATGTTTTCTCCACTCCCTTCTTTTTGATGCACTCCAGATCCCAAACTTATGGATGGGTGCAATTCATTTTAGGCTGGTCCTTTCCACATTAATTAAATTAGTAAACATAATTTCCAACAGACATGTCCTCAGGCCCACTTGCCTAGAGAATTCCTTATTGGTTCTCCTTTCCTGGGTTATACTAGAATGTGTCAAGTTGATAAGTAAAACTGATCACCTCACACTCATTTACCAAAGGGCATACATAAGATGGCTTTTTACAGCTTTACCCACAATAACCAAATATTGAAAATAATATAGATGTCTACAATATTAGAATGTATCCAGAGTCAACAAAAAAGAAAACAATCAAAAAAACACCACTACTAGCCACCACATAAAATCCTGCTTATATTTAGTTTACAGATGATTTTTATAGATATAATGCCCATAACAAATTCAAGCACACATGTTACATCTATATTATTTTCTTCAGATGATTTTTGAATTAAAATATCTTTTAAGGAATCATCACAATAGTATTTACCCCTCTCCCTCAAGTGTAGATTTAGACTGAGATTGTATATGGTAGCAATGTATGATATTGACAGGTAGCATGTCTTGTAATAGTTGTTGTTTGTAGCTATTTGTATTTGTGTGTAAAATTCATCCAGTACCTTTACATCTTTAATTTGCAAAGCTATTTATGTGAGGAAAGAGCCAGGGTAAGATTAGAAATCTTGTAGCCTATTTTCTTGTGTTTTTCAGAATTTCATAATGTCAAAAATAGCATCTTTTCTTACTGTAATCAGTAAGTTAGTTAGGGTGCTCTCTATGGCAACATGATTTGCATATTGAAAGTATCAGTCTTGCAGAGACAATTTGGATGGCATTGTCAAAACTGAGAATGTCTTGCCAAGTTTTGAATATACATAGTTTAGGAAAAAATGATCAAAAAATTCTGGCTTCACGGAGAAACAGTTTTATGTTCACAAAGTTATATCCTACTGTTTTGAATAACTAAGTCACAGTTGGTTCTTCTCCAATGAGAAGGCAAAATCATAAATATGGATTATGGCAAGGTGTGCTAAATCCGAGATTAGATACAATGCCTTAATTAAAGAGTGGGTGATTTAAATGGGCAGTATGAATAGAAAACATGTATCTATTAAATTAAAACACCAAGGTGCTCCATACCAAAAAAGGAAACATTAAAATGATATAGGGATAGTAAGCACCAAGAGCACGTATATGTGTGGTAACTTTTGTTTCATTGATTAAGAACTTTTAATACTAAATTTCTATTATTTTCATTATACATACTGATATTTACAATAATTCTGTGCATCCACAATCAAGCATTTGATGGAGAGAAATGAGCAAAAAGAAGAGATTTAGAGAATGAGTATGGAAAATTTAAACTAACAGAGCTTATCCAGGCAGAGAAGTGTTTGTGATTTATCTTTCTCTGCAGAAGTGATGCTTTTTCCCATTGAACAGGCATAGAAAAGCTATTGATTTCCTCCTCAAGTAGCAAACGAAATAGTCAAGTGTTGACTTATAAAGGAGTCATAATCTTCATAACAGGATTTAGCAATATGGCCTGCTCTCTGTTGAAATTAATAGTCTTGTTGCTGGTGAGAAGTCAATACACTACAGGATGAGAGCACATCCAAACTAAGAAAAATACATAAAAATATAAAAATTCATCATAGTTTCCTTTCTTTGGGGTCCTTAAAATCATATGTTCCTATATTTTATTCATATGTCTGTTTCTTGTGACAAGATTGTTGGGTAGGACCCCTTGAAAGTCAAGTGGAATAAAGCAAACACCAGTTAAAATTAGTAACTTTGGTTTACTTGGCTTCACACGTGAATGCAGTCCTTGAGAAATTTTGTTTAACAGATAATTACTTTGTCAGTAATCTTTTCACTCAGAAAATACTGGAGCAGTGAACATTGCAAAACTACAGAATCTTGTTGATATAAATGAGTTTCCTTGTGTTCATATTCTAGTTGATCTCCATCTCTATTGCTTGACTCTTCACTCGCTAGCTTACCGCTGAGCATCTGAAGAAGTGTTTCATATCTACACAACTGCAGATATCCACAGAACCTTCAGTCTCTGGAGTCTGTGTATTTGTAGTGAGAGACCTTTAGGGAGGAGGAATTGGTGACATGGATTTCCCATGTATGTATTAAAGAGAAGATATAATGCCCAGGTGAATAGAGAAGTTCCTAAGGAAGGAAGAAGAGAAGTTACGGCTTAAGAAGTGATACTTGAGTCATGCATAGTTAAGTATGTTATTGCAACACATGGGAATTAGGATAGAGTGTAGTAAATCCCGGATCAACTTGGTCTATATAGCAAGATCATCACTTAAAAGATAAAATACCATAATAAAACGTAATCTACTATATGGGTGAGCTTGAATAGGTGCTATAAAATCAGTAGGGAAAGAGCACTTTGACAGGAAGGCATGAATTTGTCTTGGTGAAGAAAGAATGTATTTGTGAAAAAAAAAATTGACTACTATACCTTAGCATATCAATAGTCATTGAATACTATAGTAGCCAACTTTCAAATTCATCAAAGCCAAAATAAATTGTAGTAGAAATTGTTAATTCACATATTCATTCATGAGTCCCCTATACTATCCAAGATTTGTCAAGTACCTACAACATGCAGTGGCTGGTGATCAATAAATCTTGTTTTCATGAAGGGTCTAATAAGACACATGAGGTTGGCAGGAGTCGTGAGTTGTAAACAGAAATGCCAGAAGGAGCCATGGCAGTCATTTTTGTCATTTTTCACTGTGTTTCACAAGTTGGACAATAATTTAAAGGGGGAACAGGGGTTTAGTGAGGAAGTTTGCTTATTATAAAAACTGATGGCTCCTTGGCCTTGAGAGGGAGGGAGGGGAGGTATGGGTGGAGGGAAGGGGAGGGAAGGGGGAGAAGGAGGGGCGGGAAGGGGGAGGAGGAGCGGAGGGAGGGGGAGGAGGAGGGAAGGAGATGGAAATTTTTAAATATAAAAAAAAATAAACCATGAGAATGAAAAAAAAAACTGAACAGGTAGGATCTGTGATGAAATTTTAAAGGAAGGAATGCCTTTTCTCTTCAAGAAACTTTAAGAAAGAAAAAAAATCGACAAAGTAAAATTTGTGCGAGCCTCTTTCCTTAACTTTTGATGTCCGCATCTTTTCTAAGGGCTCTGAGCTTCCAGTTTGCATGCAAACCGCCCTTTACACAGAAATGCTCAGACTGCTTCATTAATTGAGGAACTGAGGAGCAGGGTGTTGAGAAATGTCTGAGCTATTTCTAATCCGTTCCCAGGCATTCAAATAAAACTGAAATATAAAATGTGACTGATGGCCAGAGATGGCTGTGCAACTCACCCAGCCTCTCAGGACGATATGAAAGGTGTTTCCATAGTCTCCACTATTTGAAAGCAGGGCCCCGGCTATTGTGCTGCTAATTATGAGTGGAAGTCCTTGTAAACAATTATGCCAATCTACAAACACATCCATTTTGTATCATTTTACCATTTTACATCCAGAGTTGGACAATTTCTCTATGGGCTTTACTTTTTCCTAGGCTCAGAACTCCCCCCCCCCAAAAAAAAAGCTTTACAAAAGCATACTGATTAAAAACAACAACAACAACAAAACAATTAGTTGTTTCTAGAAAGTGGTTTTCATGGCAGCCGGACGGTGGTGGCGCATGCCTTTAATCCCAGCACTCACGAGCCAGAGGAAGGTGGATCTCTGTGAGTTCTTGGCCAGCCTGGTCTACAAGAGCTAGTTCCAGGACAGACTCCAAAGCTACAGAGAAACCCTGTCTCGAAAAACCAAAAAAAAAAAAAAAAAAAAAAAAAAAAAAAAAAAGGTGGTTTTCGTGGCAATCATTATGCAGGGTATGACAGGCTATATGACAGGCTGTATTCATTGATGGATCTTCACTATTGTTCATTTAACACAGTCAGACAGTAAAAGAGGGAACACATCTTCCCTGGTGTTTGGATGTTGTGATATGGTTCTACTTGCTTTCTCTCACCTGGGTCTTCTCTTCCTGGCTCTCCTCTTCTCAGTCCTTTTCTATCAGCTCACATATTTTCTTTTTTTTAATGGTATTTCATTCTGATTAATTTATTTTTTTTTAGATTTTTTTATTTTTTTTCATGGTTTACATATTTCCCATTACTATTTAAGGGAAATTTTCCTTATGCTCTAGAATTATTTGTAAACAATTGCTCTGAATCTTACAGTTTATGTTTTTTTTTTTTCTGTATCTCCTGAGGACAAACTAAGTAACTCATGCTTCAGGTGAGAAATAAAGACATCAGACTCACTTTAGTAATAACAATAGCAAACATGGCTAAGGAGATAACTCCATTGTTAGAAATGGTAGTCACCATGACTGAGGACCTTTGATTGTCTGAACCCATATAGTTGCAAGGAGAGACTGTATTCCTAGTGTCTTTGACCTCATAAGTAGGGCATGGAATACACATTCTCACCCCCATAAATAAATATACATTTTAATGAATGAGAACATGACAGTAGAATCATAAATCAGCTCAGTCAGTAAAGAGCATGCTATGCAAACAGAACGGTTAGAGTTTATCTTTATCACTCATGTTACAAGCCATGTGATGTGGCACACACTTGTAATTCCAGCACTGGAAATGTAGAAGTGACAAGTTTGTTGAGGGTTGCTGGTCAGGCAATATAACCTAATCTGTGATTCTCACTGCCCAGTGAATAATGACATCTGGGCTTGATCTCTGGCCTGCACATGCACTTGCGCATGTATACATGGACACCTTCACATATACATGTGTGCCCATACACATACACAGGAATACACACAATTTATCATTATTAAGAAAATAAAGATAGCCATGCTAGAATAGTAAGTCAAGTGGACCTTCTGAAGATGGGGTCATCTATGACTATTGACATTACCCACATGAAGCTGGACCTGTGTTATGTTGATTCTATCTGATGTATAAGACAATGACGGAGAAAGTCAGAAACCATGAATATGCTTCTGCTATCTTACCCCTAAAACAAGTGCATGTGATTGCAGGGTGGGATTTATTATCATCTGAGGGGCACCATGTTGTCATATTTTTATGCTTCTTATCCCTGTCACTTGATGTTCCCTGACCTATTATCCTGGAAAAATAGTTGCATAGATTAATCCTTCCATTGCACTCCATCTCCAGACCTTTGCACTATTTTATGTTCCACACTGGAATCATATGACCGTTCCCAGATGATTCTTCCCCTGAAGAGATTTTCCTGGACAATGCTAGCTCCTAGCGTCTCCAACAGGCACGTTTCAACTGCATAAGCTCAACTCCATATACTATTCCTGCAACTGATACACATGGGGTTACTGTTTACCATCTCCCACATCTAAACTTAAGTACTATCAGGAACCACTTGGTCTCCACTGCACCTTTAGGAGATGATTGATCCCAAATGCAAACCAATAAATATTTCTTAATAAATGCATACATATATTTGAGCAAGGGAGCATGTTCCAAACAATATCTTGCCTAATTTTACGTATTTGATTTTAGAACGGACTATTAAAATTAATCGTGTAAACTCAAATGCCCAAGGGCCAAAGCCAGCCCACTTGATTTAGAAAGTGAAGATTTATTTATTCATTTCCATAATAGTGTGTCTATGTTTGTAAAGCAATAGCAGAACTAGTAATTGCAATAGAGACTGCATAGCCAGCAAATCTCCTTTATGGTATGGCCTGCAGGGAGAATGCTTGCAAACACCTAACTTAGACCATTGACCATTTGATAATAAAAGAAAAAAGTACCTGTTAAAATCACGTCAGAGTCATCTATATGAACTAAGCAAACAAGACAATTAATATGCTGCAAGATGTCATTTGATTTTTTTCAACAAAAAATTTTCACATGCATTTGCCTTTAATTAAACAGCAAATACACTTCACCCACTTCAATGCTAAGATGCCGTGGTACTGGAAACCACCACTAACAAAAATTGTGCCGTGAGGGTCTGTGTCTAAATGTAGGGTGGGGCGACAGCAGTCTAGATCAGGATGCTGTGTTGGCCACTGGCCTGCCAATCTAAAAAGCTAAATAAATGGGAGCTGATTGACAATGACAACTGTCATTAAAAAGATGAAAATGACTAGAATTTCTGTTGTGATCACAGTTCAAATAAACCTAAATGACCATGGGAATACACTTTAAATGTTCTAGGTGCTTAACTTTTTTTCTCAAGTTACTCTCAATTTTTCCAAATTAAATGCATTATTTATTATTTTTAAAATATTTTTAATTTTTATCTAATGTATAAATATTAGCTTACCGTAACTCATTTTCAAACAAAATTTTGTTGTTTCCCTTTTCCCAATCTTATCCCCCCTGCACGATTTCTTTCTGGTGCTGCCTTTTACGTTGTGACATTTCTTGTTCTTCAATATTGCTCTCATGCTCTTCTATCTAGTTTCACAGCCCATGCTCACTTTTACAGCCCCTAATCCACACATATGCATACCTCTTTTGAAAGTGGTTTTTAAAATGGTAAACTATTCACGACATAAAGTGTTTCCCTTAGTAGGAGAAAATACCAACATTAAACAGATGCTGTGCCCTAAAATGATGGTGTCATTTAATCAAAGCAACGTAGCACCCCGTTGAAACCATCCAGCCATGGGGAAATGCCAGTGTCACCTTTTAGTTATATGACCTACAGTCAAGTCCCTACATTGATCTGTTAGGAATTTTTCCTTTGAGTATATATAATTGGATGTCTGCTTGCAAGTATCTAGAACAAGTTGTAAGTCTAGAGGAAAGGATTGAAAATCAATTCATATGTTAAGTATGAGATAAAGCATTGTGCCCTGGGTGAAAATTAGAGAGTCATATGTCAAGATCTCTACCTGGAAGCACAAAAGATGGATCAATCATAATTGATGTCATGTCATTCTTGTAAGAAAAATAATCCTAATGCTAGCACAAATGATAGGATCTACCATTGATTGTATGTGGACTGTTTGACAGTTCATAGACCCTCTGCTTTTCATGTGTATAACTGGCAAGCTAAGAATAAATGCACGAAACAAAACATTTTTTTTTTTTTTTTTTTGCTTTTGGTAAGCCCTAGTCTTCGAGACTCAATCTGTCACCTTGAAATTGGTTTCATCCATCACTTAACAGCTCAAGCTAATCTTAGGAAAATCTCTCATCCGTAAGGGCTTGTTCATCTTCTAAGAGCAGCCCAGCTGTCATTCATTACTGGGTGCAGTGGCTGTAGTTAGTATGCTTCTTTGTAGTTAGTACGGTGATCATGGCCGGTCTACCCAGCATTCTGCTATTGCACATTGGGACATTTCAAATACTCAGGAAAGGTGCAAATGCTTCAGTGGCATTATCAAGTTAGGTAGGCCTACTATGGTACCCATTAAGGGGTTTCCATGTAGCAAAAATTGTCTTGGAAAACTAGCATTTCTTTCCCATCATTGAATTATATCCAAGCATCATGAATCTTTCCACCTCTATATGTGACATCATTATACGCCTATGTTCTTGTTCCTTTAAAATAGCACGTACATACAATCACACATTCATTTTAACATCATTGGAACCACAATGTCATCCCCTTGCTTTCAATATGCAAAGCTATGTGGCAAGAAGTTGGCTCAGAGAGCGAGTTAAATAACGTTAGTTTCCATTCATTCATGCTTACGCATGGTATCCAGTTCTTTGTTCTTAATATCCCCGCTGCTCCCTAAAAAAACTATTCTCCTTTGGACCATCTTACTTCTTGCTGTAATAAATGACAAAGAAATGGAATACATAGAGGGATCAGTGGAAAACTCATGCCAGAAACTGAATGTTATTTTTGAATGCTGCAATTCTCTGATCTACCACGATCTGCTTCCCTTTGCCCATCTAGAAAAGGATTGCTGCTGGCAAATTATAACTCCCAAAATATTTACTTTTTCTTTTTCGGCTTCCTTATAAATTTTTGAAATTCCACAAATAAGCACTGTGAAGAATGAGTATTCGAACAGCTGTGGCATCTAAATGTAATTACATATTTAATTTGTATGCAGCCTGGGAGGTGGAAGAATATGCAAATACCTTCTGATCCCCATTGGCCATTGACGTTTCCTTCTCCTTGTCATTTTCTTTTCTTTTTTCCAGAAATAGCAAATAAAGTACATTATCCCTAGATTTGCCCCTGAATCTCACAGAGTTTAGAATGTGGTTTGGTGATTATTTGCTAACCTTTCGCTCTTGGTTTCTGCTGGGGGTTCATCTTTCCTGGTTTATAGCTAACCCTCTAGCACCTGATCCCATAGCTTACACATAAAAGTCATCCTCAGCCTCTACCCTGTACCACAGCGAGGAGAAAACCGTACCTGCCTCAGTATCGTTGTGAGGGGTACGGGGGTGGAGGTATTGCACACACTGCATTCTCATGGATCAAAACTCTCCTCCAAACCTGAAAATGTAAAATCTCTTACTGGGAGAGACTTGGGTTTCACAGATTCCACTGTAATGAATAGGGAACAGGGTGGGAGTTTGTAGTAAATAATAAATAAGCCTAAGAGATGTCCAAGAAAGTCTTCTCTGCCATCACATCTCCTGAAAAAGAGCAGAGCAATTTAGGAGTAAAAAAAAAAGTCAGTTCTTCACAGTGACACTACTTCAAACCCCTCAGCACAGATGTGGGAGATAGGACAGTTTTGGTTTTGTGGGTTTTGCTTTTGCTTCCTCCCTCCCTGTTTTTGTGTTTCTTAACACTATTATTTAGTCACAAGCATCACAACATTTTTCTGTTTGAGTTTTATTTTCTCAGTAGATAATCCTAAGGTTAAACCTCCAAAAATCCAAGATGGCAGAAAACATAGTGTGTCAATGTCTTTGGAAATCTTGTTGCTGTAGGGGCCAGCATAAAGTGCAAATTAAAACATGGTGAAGCTTTAGAACAAAAGGGTAAAGTCAAATAATTAGGTTTCATGTTTTACTAGACCTCTGATAGCCAAATGAAAAATTTATAAGCTTAAGTACTTACCAAACATATAATTTGATGATATTTTTTTTCTTTCAAGCAAACAAATTTTATAACCAATGAAAATTTTGAAAATGAAATTAACTGCATTTAGGAAAATTTCAGAACATTTTCATTTTGTGGACTGTATTTATGTTTTTTGCCTATTAAATGGCAGCAAAATGTTTGACAGATTATTATTTTCAGTGACTTAGCACTTCAATTTAAAACTTAAGTGGGTTTGTGCACAACAGTGGAAGAATATTTGTATAGTACTAACGCTCATGAACCCATACTCAAAACAGTTTCTTTCATCTTCAAAATGTAACAGTAGAAATGAGATCTTAGAGGCATGGGTTCAAAGCAGTGTTACACAGTTTTGACATTATTTTTGATGCCATAAAATAGTTTCTGTTGACATTTTAAAGAGACCAAGAAGTAAATATAAGCACATATAAATTCTAAAATTGCATATGGACAGAGCTGTGAAGGGAATTGGGGAACTTGCCTCTGAAATGTTTCAGTTGTTCAAGTTAAGGCATAAAAAATTTATTCTTTATATTCCCATTATATCATAATCATGTAATTAAAAAGGCAATCACTTATGAAACACTTGTCATGTAGTGAACACAGCTCTGTGCATTTGCTGAGGAAGTGCCTCAGTGAATAAGGTGTACACTACATAAACATGAGGACCTGAATTTAATTCCCCCGAAACCTGGTGCCATGTGTCTGAAATTCCAGCTCTTATAAAGTAAGATGGAGGCTTGTGAGCCAGTTCTAGTCTGGGCATAAGCACCAATGAACAGAGACCTGTATCCAATAAGGTGAAAATGAAGATATGTAACCAACTATCTGCTCTGACCTCCACATAGATGCCTTGCAGGACTCAGACATGTTCCCACTCACACATTCGTGCGCGCATGCGCGCGCGCATACACACACACACACACACACACACACACACACACACACACGGTATATAGAAATTTTTTATTCACGTTATTATTTTCCATTACACTATAACTACAATATAAGTATTATTGTTTTAGCAAGACTTGCTTAGAGACGTTAAGATTTTGGCCAACTACTTAGAAATAATAAAAATTTGTCCAGAGTCTAATCTGGGTCTTTGCAAATCTAGCATTTTGCCTCATCACATGTTCTAGACTTTCAGACTTTTATTCAGATGCTATCACACCCATTCTACAGGTGATGCAATCAAGACTCAGTACCTGCAATAATTTCCCACAGTCATTTGGTTAGTAAACGTGCAATCAGTTCTCAGTCTCAGACTATGGGGCTGTAGAGCCTTTGCCCATTTGGACTCAGCTCAGAGAGTAATTTTGAATTTACTATCACTTTTTCTCAGATTGATTAGGATAGGAAAAGGGTACTGTAGTGTAGGGATATAGTCAGGCAGACTGGCACAATCTGTAAGGAAAATCAGCACCTTAAAGGAGGATGCATAAGATCTGGTTACCATGGGACATTCATGTAGTTAGCATGACTTCTACACGCTATGCTCCATCACAATCATTTTTTTTTTCCATCCTGGTAATCAAAACTCCAGTGAACTTCTCACTCTCAGTGTCCTTTGTTCCAAGCAGAGAGCAAGCACACATATTTTAAATTAGAAAATGAATTATAACAAATTAAGTAGAGATCTGTGAGGCTAAATCGGGGATGAATGAGCAAGTCTGTTGCAGAGGTTAAAGCCCCATGTGACTTCCCAGTATCTGTGAATGAACCTTTGCCCTTATTAAATAGTAGGAAACTAATTATGTAATTATTTTCTCAGCCTGAAAAATTCCATTTGAAAGCGTTTGTCTTTAGTCACACGTGATAGATTCTTTGGAATTTCATGTGTTCTTTGTTTACAATAAGAAATTATATAATGTTTTTCAGCAGTCTCATATATATGTATTATATACATATATATATATATATATATATATAAAACTGTTAGTTAAAAAATAAGTCACACTATGGTTTTGAGACATATCAGAAATAGATCATATGTCTATGTTAATGGAAAAATTGACTTTTATTGACTTAATCCTTTAGAGATTTCAGAAAATAGATGAAGAACTCTTTGCCATATTGTCCAGAATAAAATAAATGAGAAAATGCAGCCATAGCCTGAAGCCAAACATATGGAGTCTAGAAAAAGCTCACACTTCCATCAAATATGAAGTTTGGTGTCTGTTTCATCCAAATCCATTAAGCTGTGTTAATTAGAAACAATGGTTATAAAAGGCAAAAGAGAAAAACATACAGATTTTATTTAAAGGATGCTGATTGAATATTATGTAAATCCTTCTGGAAAATCTCAATCAGTTTCACTTTGACTTGTTAGACAAGATCGTTTATAGTCTTCATAGAATTCTGGTCAGCAGTGTTGCTTCCCTATTCTGCTTTAAGTTTTGGTGATTAACCCACCATGTCAGGACAGAGCAAATATTATGCACAAATTCTCAGACCATACTAGGAGCCACTTGAAGTGGGAATAGGAGTGTTCCAGGTTCAGTGGGCCTCTGAAAGGAGAAAGGGGTTCGGTGGGTATGAGGAATGGTCCCATATGAACAAGCAACAATAGTATACATGTGTAAAATATGTCATAGAGAAACTTATTCTTTTGTGTGTTTAATAAATATATTGAAATTGAGCAAAAATTCTTAAAATTGTTATAGGACTATGAAGGGCAGATAGAGTAAGAATTTTTAAAATGATATTAGGGCTAAGATCATGGAATTTGTGAACCTGAGCACTGTATGTGTGTGTGTGGGGGGGGTGCGTGCATGCACGTGCATGTGCCTATGCATATTATCCAATGAAATATACAGATTTTTACCTCAAAATAAGAGTTATGTTTTTTGTTTGCTATAATATAGGACAGATAGGAAAACGTCTTTATTTCTAGTCTATAGTGAAATATATAACAAATAATGGTGCAGTTTGGCCAAGCTGCATCCATGAAATCTTAGCCACATGGTCACTCAAACAAGACCTGCATAATGACAGCATCAGTTGACATGCCAAGGTGAACAGGAACACTCTAATTGTCCTTAGATGAAGGGATGCAGGCTCTGTATGGCTGCTGAGAAAGGAATAGCACTGTTCATCAGGGCTAACCCTTCTAAGAAGTTATCCTATCCTGGGTGGTCTTCCTTAAATACACGAATATAGTACCTATGAACAAAAATGCTAAAAGAACCCAGCAGACCATAATAATAAGTAAAGGAAGTTCGTGTATTTTAGAGTAGGAGGTTGTACAGAGTTGGAGGGACAAGGAGGAGGAGTAGCAATGACGTACAAATAGTACTTGTATATGAGATTATGAATGTAAATAAATAAAAAGAAATTAAGGTAGGCGTTAAGAGCAGTACTATTGATGCTGCCAGTCACCAGAAAAGTGATTATGGAGTATGATGACAATGGTGCTGTTGATGATGCTTCTCAAAGCTACACACCCTGCTAGGCCCTGGTGTGGACACATTGCCACCTGGGCAGAAAGATGATTAACTGGAAAACATTGTTCAGAGTTCATAGGAAGGGAGTAATGACTAACTCCTTTTTTACAGTGCTTAATCATAGCATTGGAATGTTTTCACATGGCTAGATCCTGGTCAGGTCATGCATGGTGGATGCCTATGCTACTCTCAGATGGGTAGACAGTAGACAGATGTGAACCAAAACATATGCTTATGAAACAGGAAGGAAAGAGTAAAAAGGAGTAGAGAGGACAGTAAAAAAGGAACAAGGAGGAAAGAGCAGGTAAAGCGGAATGAGAATAGTAAAGAAGAAACAGTGGGGAAGCATCAGGTAAAGAGAAGGAGAAAGGATGATGGTAAAGAAGAAAGATACGGCTAGGGAGAAAGGAGAAAAGTTTCAGAGAAAAACCTTTCTCAGAAAACTGAAATCATAAAGACCTAGGATTCCTCCCAAGGGAAAGACAAAAGCTGATCTAAGAACCTTACTGACAGGGAAGGGGAGTCTCTCTCAAGCCTGAGAGCAATGTCAAATTTAAGACAAATAAAGAATCATCCTAAAGATATAAATCCGCATTCTACCATACACTATCCACTCATCTAGAAGGTGCACCAGGAGAAAAGAAGCATATTTTTGCAATTCCTGCGAAATCAAGTCTGCTGTTTGCCTATGCCTACCTAGTACCACCTGGTGGCAGCCAGGGTCATTTCAGGAAAGGAGAGAATTAAAACAAAACAAAAATAACACAGTGGCAACAACGACAAAATTCTGATGCACTCTCAGCTTTTCAAATTCTAACTTGAGTCTCAGGTGGCTTTGTGAAGCTCTGGAAACATTGTTGGGATGAGGTCATTTGTTTTAATGCTAATTAAAGTGGGAGGAAAGTTAGAGCCCAAGTAAGTCAGAGAGTGCTACCAACCACAGCAGCGATTATTAGGAATATCCCATTAGGTAGTTTTCCTCAGTGTTAGCTGATAGCTCTGTTTATTTATTTGTGCTGTATCTCCCAGATTCCAGACCCCAGTGCTTAACGCTGCTAACTGATGGCAATAAGAACGCAGGCTGAAAGATCAGAGCAGAGACAAGCCTAAGTGGAACACAGAAGGTGCCATCCCTGTCACCTTGGCCTCATTAATATTAGGTTACAGCTAGCTGTGCTAGCAGCACTTCCCACTCTGTCTCTCTCATCATTATATAATAGCAAAGTACTATTCATCACTAGCTTAAATTGCCCTTCCAGATCTATTCTCCTCGACATCCTTTATAAACTTGTAAATTGGGTTCTCTATGTGTTTCTTTCCCCCTTTCTCTCCTATAAAACCCAAATCAGTTGACTATCCACATTATCCAAGTTCTATACTTGATGCAAGGAAGTCATCATCCAAACAGATGGTTTAGGACATTACTGTTATCAATAAAACAGGAGCAGTAGTAAATAGCAGATTTAGTGAAACTCTTCTAGGCAGAGGTGATGGTGATTTATTTTGACTGGTCAATTATATTCTCAAAGCAACCCTGTGAGGTAAATACTATTTTCATCTGAATTTATTAATGGTTAAACTGAAGCATGCAGTGGCCCATGATGACATAAACAGTAATAGAGAAGAGTTTCTGCTCATGCCAATTCCAGAAACTGCTCCTTCCTAGTCACAAGGGGAAAAACAGCAACATACAAAGTAGCAAAAGGGATATTTTCAATAACAAAGTGATCTACAAGGAGTGTAACATGGCAATGAGTTTGATGACTGTTATCTTAAGAACAGGAATAAGGAGAAAGAGGGCTCCTTTAAACTGAATATCCAGAGACATCTCTGTGGATGGAGAGGACAGAACTGAGTGGCAAAAATAATCCTTTCTGCAGATATCAGCAGGAGAAGTTTCTCACACAGAAGGCACAGATGCCATGGCTAGAGGATCCTGGTAAAGTTTCAGGAACAGAGAGATGGCTACAGCACTGAGGGGACAATGAAGCATCACTTCAAGCCTGGGAGATGACTGCTACCAAACAGACAAATGATTAACAAGTGCTACAGAGACTATGGAGTAAGGGAATGTTTGCACACTTTTGGAGGAAATGGTTCTCAATAAGTAAAAATAGAATTACAATGTATTCCACTAGCCTCAATATTACTGTGTCCAAAGGAATTGAAGTCAGAATGTGGAATCTAGGTTTATGACAGCACCATCTGCAATAAAAGAAGACAGAGATATAAAATATGTACACAATAAATAATATTCAGTTTCAGAAGTGGAGATTCTGTCACTGACGACAATGTGGATGAACCCATAGTAAACGAAGCCGCACAAATACCACTGACATTTATATGTAGGCTCTATAAATATCTTATAGGAAAAATTCATGTTGATGGCTATCAGGGATGTTGTCAGAATATACAATATTTCAGTGTGAGAAGGAAAAAATATAAAGCATCTATTGTACCACATGATGACTGGTACTTGAGAATGCACTATAGTATTGAAAATGGCGAAAAGAATTGATTTTAAATATTTTTTATCAAACAATAAAGAAGGTAAGTATCTGAGTGAATGAAACTTAGTTATTGCTATGATGATAAAGCACAAAAATGTCCAACCAAAGAATACAAAGATGATACCAATTCCTCTGAGGAGTCCTTGCTTCTCAGCTCAAAGGGAGCTACTGGCAGCTTTATGAAGAGGAATGATGGTCTGACTAGCATCCAGGAGGTGGCCTCTGAGGGACTATTGTTCACTATCCATAGGTTCAATACCACAGTAGTTGGAAACCCACCACATGCATAGGTTGCCAATGTCTAATGTTTGGGTGCATGATGTGGGATGTCCTTCTACATATGTGTTGATTTTATTGGTTGATGAATAAAGCTGTTTTGGCCAATGGATTAGCAGAGCAAAGCCAGGCAGGAAATCTGAACAGAGATATAGAGAGATCATAGACAGAGACAGAGAGATGTCGTGTAGCTACCGAAGGAGGACACACAGAATCTTAAGAAATGTACCTGTAGGCCACAGCCTCTTGGCGAAACACAAATTAATAGAAATGGGTTAGTTCAAGATGTAAGAGCTAGCTAGAAATATGCCTGAGTGGGGCCACAGGCGTTGGGGCAAGATTTACCCTTAGTGCCTGAACTGCCTTTTTAGAGCCCATTCTCTTTGGAGGGATGGATACCTTGCTAGCCTAGACATAGAGGAGAGGACCTTGATCCTGCCTTGGTCCTGCCTCAAAGTAATGTGCTAGGATTTGCTAACTTCCCATGGGAAGCCTTACCCTCTTCAAGGAGAGGATGGTGGGAAGGAAGGTGAGGGAGTGGGAGGAGGGGGGGAGTGGGAACTGGGATTGGTATATAAAATGAAAAAAGATTGTTTTTTTTAACAATCTTGATAAGTCTTAATGAAAATATAGATTTGAACTCCAAAGAAAGAAAGAAAAAAGGGAAAGAAGGAAGGAAGGAAGGAAGGAAGGAAGGAAGGAAGGAAGGAAGGAAGGAAAGAAGGAAGGAAGGAAAGAAGGAAGAAGGAAAACACCTACATAATTGACTGAACAGTGTTGTAATTAATACAGTTTCTGTGTGATTTTTTGGGTCTATGTGGCCAGGAAACAAACAATCTCCAGTTATAGGTACCTTTGACTGATACCCTATTTAGGGGCCAGCACTCCTTGTTCTTATGACTGTTAGTTCAGACATCCTTCTGTATAACTAATGTGAATATCTACCTATATTAGCGGTGTTAGTGAACAAGTAGCCATAATTATGTCTGCACTGACAAGCGCTGTCACAGCAGTGTTCCAACAGCACTGAAAGCAGATGAAATCATGTTTGATTGCTCAGAACTGGAAAGTTTTGGGCACTGAGTAAAGCTAATATTTGACCCTAAGGGCTCTGTTGCACTATGTTAGGCAGGGAACACCTCTGTGTGTGCAAGATTTCAGTCTTTGAAAATAACATGCCCAGAGTGAATGCCAAAGGCCCAACAGAAGGCATCATCACATCTGTAGTAAGATCCTCAGTGAATCCAATGATTTGTGCAGACAAACTGGTCACCATAGGGAACAGGTGCTATGCTCCTTTACCTATATGGAGTCAGTGGGCTTCTCCATTATTTCACACACAATTACTTGTTCTGAACTTAGAACAATTAGATTAAATTTTTACAGGGAAAAAAAGTATTCTAGGTTTTTTTCCATAGCTAAAATTTTATTGGACACATCCATACTCATTTGCTAACAAATCATGTCACTTGTGACTGAGGAGCTGCAGCAAAAATGATATGGTACACAGTTTAAAATACTATCTTTCTCTTGAAGAAAAAAATGCTTATCTGGGGGATAAGGTATAGATTTTAACTATACAATATTTTACCCAAACCACAATATAACACTTAACACCACCAGAACAAAAAACATAATAAATTTTGGTAAGGACCTGAAGAAGTCAAAGTTGTCCTACATCACTGATAGATACATAAAATGTTTAAATGATGTGGACATCAAATCCTCAAGCAAGTAAAGACCCAATAATTCCACTACTAAGTATCTACCCAAGAGTGCTGAAAATATATTGGCATGAGTTTTTACCTTTTTTTGACTTAACATCAAATATGACACTTTTCAGTTTATAAGGTTATACTATTCACTTGGATATATGGGTGCATGGATGAAAAAAAATGGTGGATGGATGCCTGCATGCATGAATGGATGGATCAATGTATCAATGAACTGAGGGGAAAAAAATGAGAATTCAGGTGTTCTGAGGGTCAGGGTGCAGTCATGGAGATGTTCTCTACTAGTCTGAAATCAGGCCAGCAGTGGTGATAAGATTAGTACTCGAAACATTGATGAAAGTCATCCCTTAAAGGTGTTTCAACTTCCAGACCTAGAGTATACTCAAGATGTATAGACAGCAAGTCATGATAATTTACCCAAACAATATTAGTGAAAGGCAAATTCTATAATCCTACCTGGATCTCCCACTAGAGAGGCTGACTTCACAGGTCTCATGGTAGGTTTTAAGTCACTTCCTTCGGGAACATATTCCTAGCCTCTTCTCCGTCAGTCGTATTGATAAGGGATATTGATAAGGCAATTACCATGTACATGACCCTATGGTCTTAGGCTATCATCTCAGCATTTGAAGGTTGGTGTGTTCTAACGTTGATAATAATATTCCTCTTGTTAACAGAGGCTCTGCTCTTCCTGAAGCGTAATCTTAAAATGGTAACAACCCCATCCCGTCGGGAACACACATCTGACTATCTCCAGAGGGGGAAATTCCACTGTTCCTCTTCATCGGGAACATTTCTCCCTTTCTTCTCTGAAATTTCATATAGACTTGTTCTTACCAAAGATGGAAGCAGCTTGAGTATGTGGCTCCTTTCCCACTTTTCTTCCTGCCTTAAGTTGAGAATGTTCACCTCTTCACTCAAGGATCTGTGGCTTCTGTTTGGCATATCTACTACATCACTACTATGGTGCTTTGACATAAACACTTCAAGCACTGTGGTAGTATGACGTGCGGACAATGAATCTGATGGCTGAAATGGCTACTCAGTGATTACTGGAGAGGTAGCATATACAGAATGGACACATGAGAAGAATAAAAGACCCATTCCCCTGGTATGTTGAATGGGATGGTGAGAGATTGCATTATTGATACTCTAGATTAGTACACAAAAGCACATATGTTCTTTTTCATTTAATATTTTTGTACCAAGCTGGGTGGTGGTGGTGCACACCTTTAATCCCAGCACTCGGGAGACAGAGGCAGGTAGATCTCTGTGAGTTCAAGGCCAGCCTGGTCTACAAGAGCTAGTTCCAGAACAGGCTCCAAAGCCACAGAGAAACCCTGTCTCAAAAAATCAAAAAAAATATTTTAGTAGCAGAGATGACTCTTGGTAAAGGAGACTGTGTAAACAAAACCCATTGAAAATAGGTGACCTCTTCATATTCATTACAAGGTCAATATTTTATTTGCTGATTTTGGAGTATAGATAGATAGATAGATAGATAGATAGATAGATAGATAGATAGATAGATAGATGTGTGTATATATATATATAATTTTGCTTTGTAAGTTAAAGTCTAGCATAATCATTCTTTCAACGATTATATTTCTCCAAAATCTTCACAGTTGAGAGTGTAAAAAGGGGAATTCTCTAAGAAAGATATTGAAATTGAACAACACTAGATTCTGTTAATTTGCTTAAGTTACATGATAAGATAATGTTCGAAAGAGTTGACCTTTTAAAGCATCTGTTAATATTGGAACTGGAGTGATGAGATCCCTTCTAAAGGGATTTATTTTGTAGTAAGCATAGTGACTTATGCCTATAGTCCCAGAATTTGGGGATCTAAAGCAGGAATATTGCATGAGTTAAAGGAAATTGTGGGCTACAAAGTGAGTTCAATAACAGTCTTAGCTTCACAGGAAGAGGGCATGAACCTAAATAAATAAAAGAATAAATAAATAGATAAAATTAAGAATTTGACTTGATGTTATGTGAATCTGACCATTGTATTATGAAACTTTTTTATAACATACACATGCCAGAAAATTAACATTCTAAAGCAGAACTCTGAGCATAAAGACAATCACAATTATTCATTACCAATACAAACCATCCCTTTCTTGCTTGCTTTCAAGAATCATAAAAGTTGTTATTAGAATTCCAGTCATAAACTCTGGACTACAACTCTGATTTATGTAATTAATCCCCAACTGCATTAAGTACATTGTGGTGTTTGTTTATGGACTTTGCACTGAAGCAGAATTCAGATTTATGACATGGAGTGATTGTGATTTCAGGGGCTTAATGAGAATTGTGTTATCATAAACATTGCAACGTATTTGTGGTCTTGTGAATGTCTTACTTGATTAATTAAATTATATGAAAGGCATACTTGCTTTCTTGGTGGCCTGTTACATGCTTAGTGGGAAAAATAATCTGCCAACAATCTCGTCATCCAGAGCCATTACTGAGGACTTATTGTTCTGCTGTGTGATGCTCAAAAAATAGCATTAGACTGAAGAGTGGATGATCACAAAAAAACTGGAGGCAGTTGATGGAGATCCCGACCAATGAATTTCTCACACCATTTCTAGTTTTCAATACATTAACTTGTGTGTATATGTGTGTGTGTGTGTGTGTGTGTGTGTGTGTGCAAGGCATTATTTATTTTTGTATTTAACTTACTCTGAATTCTGGCATTTGGACCTTTTCTAATGATTGCTATTATATTTCCACAACGCCTTTCCTTGTGAGAAAATATTCCCATCTAAATTATTAAGTTACCTTCAAAATTATATGTTGAGATTCTAATTCCCAAAGTAATGGTATCAGAAATGGACTTTAGGAAGATAATTAGACCATAAATTCAGAGTATTTATTGATAGGATTAATGCCATTATAAAAGATAATCAAGGTTGCTCATCTATCCCTCTATCATGTGAGGTTGTTACAGAAAAGTGATGCACAATTAATAAAATCTCAGAGACAGAAATAAGGCATAAACCTGAAGACCAGAAAAGCAAAGTAGGCAGCCACTGGCTCTTACATCAAGCTTAGTTCAAAATGGCGATCCTGCCTCCAGGAATCTCAGAATGAAACAGACTGAGCCTGAGAGCTGACTCCTCCCATTTTATAATCTTGTCTAGTTCTGGCATTAAGGGCATACACCACTATCCCCTCATTTTTATGATAAACTAGTGTGACTACTGGGAATAAAGGTATGTGCCATTGAGGCTATTGGGATTAAAGGTGTGTATTATCGCTGCCTGGTCTGTAAGACTGGCCAGTATGGTTGTTTTACTTTTCTGATCCTTAGGCATCATTTTTCTTAAAATACAAATGAAATTCTACTACAGAAGGGTGCCTTCTATGAACCAGGAAAGAATCTAACAAAACATCTCAAGTTTTGGTTACTTGCTCTTAAATTTTCCAGCCTCCAAGTCTATAAGGAAATGGGTATATGATCTATATAAGCTGCCAATGCATGACATATAAAGTTTATTTACTTTGTATGGATATTTTTCCTGCATGCATATCATTCTATTCCATTCATGACCCCAGAGACCAGAAGAGCGTGTAACTAGAGTAGGAGACAGTTATGACCCATGAGATGCAGGCTGATAATTGAACCCATGTCCTTTGGAAGAGCACTCATTGCTTTTAACTGCTGAACCATATTTCCTGCCTCCTTGGTAATATTTTATAGCAGCATAATCCTATTAAGAGAATAACTAAAAGTAATTTAGAGGATGAGTAAAAATTTGCCAGGGTGAGCAGAAATTTAGAGGTTTCACACAAAGGAAGAAATAATGGAATTGGTACTGGAATGTAATTCAAGAGAGAGCTCTCGTCTAATGGCTATTTTTCACAGTAACAGAGGAAATATGTCCATCTGACAAGATTGGGGATTACTACTGCTGTTGATGATATAGAGATAAAATGTTAGAATGATCAGTTAGGGGAATAAAGGTAGACAATTTAGTAGAAATACCAAGGTTTGTATCTGTCATGTGCTTATTATTTCATTGACCATAGCCATTTATACAAGTAACAGGACAAAAACCTGGTAGAGGAAGTAAAACACATCAGAGTTAAGTATTTAGGACATGTGGCTAATGTATCTGGGGAAAGACCTAAGTGTATGAATCTACCAAACTCTTGAGGCAGTAACCAAACTGCCATGGAATAACACAAATGAGATCTAAAGCGTTGTCCTGAAATCAGAATAAAATAGTGTCCCAGGAAAATTTAAAGGTGGCATTGAAACTTCAATTATCATCCTTCCTTATGTTTCCCAGTTATAGAGTCCAGTAATTAAACTTTTCCTGACTTTCAAGTATATTTTAAAACTCATAATCATATGTAGGGTCAGCATTCTGCCTTGAAACTGTTTGGAAATCCAAGACTAATCACTCTTATTAAAAGATAGAAACTTATTTAAAAGTAAAATAATTAAACTATTTTATAAAGAATATAAAAATGATAGTGTCTTTTGGTTAGTCCATGGGGATATTTGTAGCTGAAATAAGTTGAAACTTATAGTGACAAGATCTGTTGTCAAGAAGGCGGGTTGTTGGTTCCCAGCCATTTAGCCCTGAAATAATCACACAAAAATGATAGTTTAAATTACTGCTTGGCCCATTAGCTCTAGCTTCTTATTGGCTAACTCTTATATCTTAATTTAACCCATCTTCATTAACCTGTGTATCACCACGTGGCTGTGGCTTAGCAGGTAGTTTCCAGCATCTGTCTCTGGCAGGGGCTACATGATTTCTCCCTGACTCTGCCCTTCTCTCTCCCAGCATTCAGTTTAGTTTTCTCCACCTACCTAAGTTCTGCCCTATCAACAGGCCAAGGCATGTTCTTTATCCATTAGCCAATAAAAGCAACACATAGACAAAAGGAACTCCTACAACAAAGATCCTTTTGGTAAATCCTCCTGGGACATGCTAATAGATGGGTCTTGCTCAAGCTATGCTAAATGGTTAAATTGCTGAAATTAAAATAGTCTGTGAAGTAGGGAGTAAAAATGATCAGAAACTGTTTATTTAGTTTTGGATGTGCTACAACGTGCAAGAAGCAGCTTTTAAAATTAATTTATGGTATAATAAACTATGTTTTAGCCACTGCATTTTACAAGGTACATATGAAATAGGGGGTCATACAGAATAGGTATAAATAAAAAGGAATAATCCCTTCTTTGGAGTCTCTTAATCTTTTCTTCCATTTGTGAGATCTGACAAGACCTCCTGCATGCAGTTGCCTATAAAGCATTCTGAGTGAATCAGAATGTCAAGGAACTTGATCAACAGCTTGAACTTCTTTACATTAGGAATTCTGTGAGCACAGGAGTACTGTAAATCTCTCTATGAGAATGGGAGACATTTTATTTAACCTGATGTAGAAATTTATATATAATATTTATGGTAAATAACTCTTGAGGGACAGATAATCTTACCTGATATTTTTGCCCAAAGTTTAGGAATTGAATTAATTACTTATTTTTCTTTGTGGTTTGTAAATTATTTCAAGATCAAAGTGTAAATATGTATTGCCTAAGGAGTATCTTTCAAAATTCTCACAATTAATAGTCTTAGATAAAAATATGAAGCTGAAAAATAGAAAGTAATTTCTAAATGAAGAAAATGTGCTGAAAATGGTTTTATAACGTATCAATTTGGAAAGAGATTCAAACATTACAACTGGAAAACTCCATGTATGAGAATCCAATGTTGTTGTTGTTTTCCACCCGCAGTGGTACCCACGCTCTTCAAATGAGATCAACGGGAAACCTTTATTTTTTTTTTTAACTTGTTTAAGGGACAATTATGTAAAAGTCCCTACTGAAGCTCCTCTTTCATTGTCTACTGGGGTAAGGAGAAGTTTACTGGGTCTAGCAGTGAGCCAGCATCCTTACCATTCAGAAGGGAGCACAAAGACCACTTGAATTGGGTTACAAATACAGGGTGATGTCATTTCAGGATAAAATCATGGCTGCCATTTTGGTCTTCAGTGCCAATTCAAGGCAATATGATAGTAACACGTATGATCTGACTTCAATCTCATCTTGTCTTCACTAAACACATGACTTTGGGACACATGTTAAAAGCATTGCCCCTACTCTGTCAGAGTTAGTCAAAGAAAGTCTTTGTTCAAGATTCATAATAGAGATCAGCAAATGACACTAGCAGAACAGGAAGGCAGCTGTAAGGAATGCACAGCAAATTAGAAACTCTCTGATAGTTGGATGGGAAGTTTCTGGTGGACTGCACATGGGAAGCTGGTCAGAGTGCAGAGTTCTCTGAGTTTGTTAATTGTCAGTTGCCTAAGAAAGCTTCCTTTCCTGTCACAAAGATGACTGGCTTAACTCCTGATACCATCTTTCTTAAGAGACAAATCCCACATTCTTAAGATATACTTGTCTGAGTACTATAAGATTGATATCTCAAAGGGTCAGACTTAAAGAAATAACTTCAAGTTTTCTAAAGTAAATGTTCTGAACAGAATCAGAAGGCAGGCGCCTCCAGTTGTCTACCTAACTTTCTGGAGCATTGTTGAGAACATCAAAGTCATATTGGAAACTGATTCCTTAATGGGATACAATTCAGTGAATTCATCTTTAAAACAAAGGTGAAATAAAATTCTACCTTAAGAAGGTATTAGAAATTGCATGGCCCAACACTGGCAATGAATTATAACATGATATTGCACAAATATCAAGTCCTAGGTTGTCTACGAAAGACCATCAAATGGGGCTAACTTCAGTTAAGAACTAAGTGAAGCATAAACCCAATAATTCTTGATGTATAATAAATCACTTGCAAAAGGCAAGTTCCTACATATTTTAACTTCCTAAAAATTTATCATATTACTTAAAATATTATCTACCTTTATCATATCTATCTTTCTATTAACTAATTATTGAAATTCTATTAGTAATATTCTGTTTTTCAGAAGCTTTCAAGAAGATTATTCTTTGTGCTTGGTCACACACCAGTGGGGTAGAGCTGTGATTCAAACACAGTACTATATAGTCTCTAAGTCTTGATGTTTTTGAGAGAGTGCACTTATTTTCAGAAACTTTATAAGCCCTAAGACCAAAACAAAACACTTCTACAGTCACCTTGTGCAGAAAACTTGTAGATCAATCTTGCTTTTATTTTTCCTCCAAGTTTAATTAATAACAAGCATTAAAATAAGAGGCAAATTTTAGGACCATTTGTCGAGGACAGTAAAGCCTTTCAGATAACTTCTAACCAAGGGTCACATGGGTGTGATTTGACATTTCTTAAACTGGAGCACGTAAGCTTTTAAGAGCTTCAGGTCACCATTAGGAGGAAGGCAGGTGACCTTTTCTTTCTGGTTTTCTATACCTGGCACTAGTGTGAAATGAGTGGAGTGTGTTCTCTGTTATGCACAAGGCTTCTACCTACAGGCACAGCAGAGCAAAGAAGGATTCTCTAAAAAGCCTAATGCAAAATAAAAGTCTTTCTTCTTCACCTAGATGGCAGCATGACACTTTTTCTCCCACTCACCTTCTGGACACAGTGACAAAGTATTTACCCATTCCTGCTGTACATGGAAATTATCAGGTGACCTCACACAGTCAAGTCAGGTAGCCCCCTTCCAGAAGCGCTGGATCTAGTGCCATAGGCTTGAGGTTTAAGCTACTTTCCCCCAAAACAGTATGGCCTGGGTGAAAGCAATTCTTTTCTCTAAGACTCGGTTTCCTTTTCTGTGGAATGAAGACTGCCAGGACTATGATGGGCTTGTTCTTCATGTCATTAGAAATCATTCACATGCTGTCTCTCTGTAGCAGTCCAGTAGGGAACACCTCAGGCCAGAGGAATCTCTTTTGAATTCCCATCCTTTTCATTTCTGGGACTTTTCAGATGTACTGCCTTGTTCTGCATTTACATAGGAAAACAGTCTTGTCACATGAGACTACACTCCAGAGATGCACAGGTCTGCATCTGAATGCTATGTATGTCTGATGCTCGTGTGTTTTACACATAAGTGATGTTAAACACATTGTCTGACTTCCGAGCTTTAGCCATTGATGAATTCTTTCGAAGGCATTTTGTTACTCTGCCACCTCTTGCCTAGCCCTCATCTAATAGATTTACAACTGGGGAGTCCTCCATTTGACAACTCTTTCTTCCCTGATTATAAAGCCACGAATGAAGCTTCTTGGCCTTCATTGTCATTAAAGTTCAGGTTTCTGATTAAAACCACTAATCATACCCACTTGCTTAATTAATGGATAGGGTCCTCACAATGAACTCGCTCCTGACAAAAGTAGCGGTAAAGTCACTGGTTCTCAAAGGGAGCAAAGTTAGTGATTAAAATAGTCATCTAATGTAATCAGATTGTTCACTTCCCTAATTGTCATCCGAGATACCCTATCCAGTAACTGACAGCAGAGCCAGAGATCTGCAGATAAGCACTGCACTAAGCAAGGGGAGTCTTGCAGAAAAAAAGGAAGGAGGGATTGAATCATCTAGAGAGGGGGTGATGATGGGCAAACCCATAAGGACAGCTGACCTGAGATCCTGGGAGCTCATGGATGCTGGACCAACAGTCAGAGAGCTTGAATAGTACCAACCTAGGCCCTCTGCTTGTGTGTGACAGTCGTGTAGCCTGGTCTCTTAGTAAAGCTTCTAACAGTCAGAGCAGGAACTATTTCTGGTGCTTAACTGCTCTTTGGTAACCTGTTCCCCATGCTGGATTACTGGGCTCCACATCGACATAAGGGGAGGAGCTTGATCCTTCTTCAGTTTGATGCTCCATGTTTTTTTTTTTTTGTGCAAGTCTAGGAGAAGCCACTTCCTTTCTGTGTGTAGAGTGGAGGAATAGTGGATGGGGAGGGGTATAGGTGGGAAAGAGGAATGAATGGGAGGAAAAGACGGAGGGAGAATGGTTGGTATATAAAATAAATAGAAAAATTTTATTTAAATAAAAAGATAAAAATTAAGAACTCCCACCACACACACACAAAAAAAATTGTTCAACATAACTAAATGTGTTTTGTAGTCTGACATTGTTCGTAACAGCATTGCTGGGTTGCGGCTGGTCACCGGAACTGACCAAACTCATAAAAGAAACACGTTTCAACTCTCAGAAGTCCTTAAAGCTGCCTTTAATGAATCCCTTTTCTTAATCCCATTTCTACTCAAGCATATTTTATCAGAGTCTTTGTCATGATTGGGAATTTTGACTGATCCACGGCTAAAAGAAAACCTATGGTCGAAATAATGCTAATATAAGAATCAGATAAGGTCAATACCTCCAAAAGAGAAGAGATTTCATAAATACAATTACATTTTATTACTTTCATGCATCCAATATTTTCTAATTATTTGGGAAATAATTGAAGTTCGATAGGCATGCTTGATTAGGACACCACAATAAATGTCTTACGGGCACTAACAAATGTTTATTTCCTCTGGAGGAGAAAAAGTAGGTCACATATATGTTTTATGTTAGATTATCTATATTTAAATCATTTCTCGCCTTTCTGCTGAGCCTTCGGTGCCAAACAATCTTATTCTCTGTTTTATTTTCCTCTGTACAGCGGCAAATTAGTTCCTTTCTCATGTGGTTTTACTAACCTTAGCCAATTCAGTTATGCTACTCAGAGCAGAGCCTGGTTCACCAGTAAATATTACATTGTAATTCCAAGATGAGAATTCAAGCTGTCTATGTTTCCAATACCTGTGTTGGTTTTGGAGACCTGGACCCTTGACATCTTCTGACAGAGTGACCCTACAGAGGCTTGGAGCCCTCCTAAACTCTTTTTGTCTTTATACTGGGTTTTTAGACTTTGTAGACCTTCACACTCAGCCTCTGGAGTTCTGGGATGATAGCAGTGCGCCAGCATCCCTACCTCAGTGCCCCCACTCTTCTAGCACTATATTTTTCATTAATTTTGCATGTGAAAGCATGATAGGAAAATTATCTTAGTCACCCTTCTAATGCCATATTAATCATTTACTTAGCCTATGGAAGCATAATAAGGATAATTGTTTTATAAAATGTGATGGCTCAGAAACTGTTGACTGAAAGGATTCTTGCTTATTTGATACTGCACAAGAATAACCTATCTCTGGAACTCAGGTTTGGAGAAGGTGAAGCTTTCTTTGTCAGCACAAGAACATCATCTGAAATAAAAGCCTCTTCTATCTTTGAGTCTTTGTACGTCCACAATAGTATGGGAGTTTTAGCAGCTGTTTTAGCGAGCTGTGTTGATCGCTCCTAACAGGGCACAGTCCTCCTTTGGTGCTATCTCACCACTTATATAAGACCTACTTTATCACAGGTGCAGTTGGGTTTAGCTATTTAACCATGAGAAGACAAGAATCAGGAGTTAAAAAGTCAGCTGAGGGAATGGATGTGTTTGTATTGATGCATTTGTCACTCAAACTAGAACACGTCAATACCTTTGTGTTGAGGGCAATTGGACAGAAAATATTAGCTACTCTCAACATGGGAATTAAAGTTAAGGAAGGCAGAATAATTGGCATCATTAGGCAAAGCTCATTCCTCTCTCACACCTCATTTTCTACTTAAAATTAAATCTACTTTGACTAGGTATCGTCCTTGGAGATACAGGAAACTTCTGACACAGAAAATTAAAGAAAATTAAATTGGGAAGTCAAATTTCTCTGAAAGTGGGAGAATTAAACTTTTACATATAAACTGTGGGGTTTGACAGAGTATCAAACTGATGCTTACCATAAGTATTTGTAATGTGTGTTTATATTAATACCTTTAGATATAATATACATATATTATTATATATATGAAAATATATTTACAGTTAAGCTCTTGTTCAGTTACCTATAGATATAATATCCATGTACACATTGGTTTATAATCTGCATTGAGTAATCATGATGCATCTCAGTTTTTATTTTATTTGTGATCTGCCTGAGATAATATAGCATAGCATAGCATAGCATAGCATAGCATAGCATAGCATAGCACAGCAGTCATTGGTGTGGCTTATTTGTTATTTCTGATGGACTTCTTTTGACATTTCTTCTCAGAGATCAAAACTGAATACATAGAAGATCAAAATATTGATATAATGTCTTATTTTTGATCATCACAAATACTGTTCTATTATCAATCTGAGTTATTCCATGAGGTCTGAGATATTACACTACCTAGATTCACTCAAGCTATTTTCCCCAAAGAGACTTCTACTAGGCATATGAAGGAATCACAAGTTCTCCTACTTAGTTAATTCATAATTTTATTTGCATAAAAATATTTTCCTTTATCGTGACAAAATTAAAATATCTACCATGTTTAGCATATGATGTTAAGTATTTCCAAACATAATTCTATGGGTTCTACATTGAGCAGTACCAACAATTCTAAAAATAAACCTTCACTAAATATTATTTGAAGCATAGTTTATTTCCATATTCCTTCCTTTCCTACTAGTTTTCTGATTGTTTAGACACTTGGATGCCTAGATTCTGCATAAGTAGAACTTTCACTTTTCTATCTATAGGAAAAAGATGGTAGCGGAGCATCATCTACAATCACTGTAGAATATATACATATAGGTCTATATACTAAACATACACGGATTCTTCTGGGAAGAAGTCTTCAGAGATAGAATCTGAGAGGGAGTTTAAGTATTATATCTGACTACCTGTTCTAACACTCTTTCATTTCAACCTCAACATCTGAAGCCTACAAGAAAGAGATTAAGAACGTGGAGAAGGGGAAAGCACTCCATTTAAAATGAAAGAAAATATAAATGATAGCAGACACAGGAAAGCCAGAAAAGATCAAACAAAAGTCTTTCAAGGCTGGAGCCAAACATGGTAGCACAAGGCACTTATTTACTATATGAAAATATATTTCTAGAATTTACTTGCCACTAAGGCCTCTAGAGTAGTTTTGTCATGCTTTTTCTAGTCTTTAAATAACAAACCCTGGAAGTTGAATTCCTGATTAAAGGGCCAGAGATTTTCCAAACTGTAGACACAGGTTGATTTACATGCACATATATCAACTCCTAATAAAGAAGAATTTTGAAATAAATGTATCTGAGTGTGCAACATCTCTGGTGCTATTGACAGGATATGAATGATATAGCTGTATTTTATGACTGCCAACCACTATAATAGCAACCATAGCTCATACAGACACTTACAAGCAGTGAGAAACTTCCAAATGTTTTATAGTGCCAAGAGGATATGCATATGTGAAATATATGGAAAAGGTGCCAGCAATATTGGCAAATCAAGTATGGAAGGGGTGATATAGTGATCATAAGGAACAGTGAGGGCAGAGGTCAGTATGTTATTAGGTGATTCTTGTCTTGACTCCACTTTGTATTTCCTAGGTTGTCATGGTTTGGGGGTAAAAGACATGTAAATATAAATTCCATAACTGTATTCTGTCTATAATGGGAACTCACTGGATATATCTTATTACCTCAGTGGAATAGTAGTTGTGGGATTATAAGACTATTAGTCATCAGAACACAAAAAAGAAGTGGAGATATAACTCAGAGGGTAAAGTGCTTGTCACACAAACATGAGGACATGAGAAGAGAGTCTCCGAATCCATGCAAAACTAATAGGTGGCATGCCCCCATAGTGTAACGAGCAAGCCACACCAATGACTGCTATGCTATCCTATGCTATGCTATATTATCTCAGGCAGATCACAACTAAAATATAAACTGAGATGTATCATGATTACTCAGTGCAGATTATAAACAAACGTGCACATGGATATTATATCTCTGGCCCTTTAATCAGGAATTCAACTTCCAGGGTTTGTTATTTAAAGACTAGAAAAAAAAAACATGACAAAAACTACTCTAGAGGCCTTAGTGGCAAGTAAATTCTAGAAATATATTTTCATATAGTAAATAAGTGCCTTGTGCTAACATGTTTGGCTCCAGCCTTGAATGATGAAAGGTAGAAACAGGAGAATCCCCAGATTCTTGTGTGCTAGTTGTGTGCTAGCCTGACATATGCAGGTTTGAACAACAAAAGACCTTGTCTCCAACAAAGTAGAAGGCAAGACTGGTGCATAGAAATGGCTTCTGGTCTCTGCACAAGTTCCATGGTACCTACACACTTGCATTGGCACATTGACAGAAACATGTGCACATGCTCACACACATGCACACACACACACACACACACACACACACAGAGGGGGGAAGGAAGGAAGGAATCATGGAGGGGGAGAGGGAAGGAAGGGGGGAAGAGAGACAAAGAGAGGGGGTAGGATTTTTAAAGAAAATATATTTATATATCTATCCTGGCATAAATCTTCAGATACAGGAAAATACTTGTGTATTATTAATAAATATTTCCTTTTCAATATTTGTATACTAATCCCATAGTCTTCATAGCCTATGAGTAAAGGGATACAAAAAACACTTGTCCAAAAACCTACTATGGTCATGAACTTCAGAGAGTGGTGGAGTCAGACAGAGTTTATAGCAGACTACTAAGTGGTTTTGAATCATAAAGCAAAGAAAATCAGCCTACAAATAACAATCCCAGAGAACATAGACAACAATGAGGACATTAAGAGAGACATACATAGATCTAATCTACATGGGAAGTAGAAAAAGACAAGATCTCCAGAGTAAATTGGGAGCATGGAGGGTTAAACGGAGGGGTAGAGGCAGAGAAAGGAGCAGAGAAAAATGTAGAGCTCAATAAAATCAATAAAATAAAATTGAATAAAAGAAATTCTCATTTTCCTGATATTCCTATCTAGTATGACTTTGGTTATTGTCCCATCAGTCTCCTCCTCAATACCATCACAACAATATCAGTAACATTAGTGGAGAATTGACCATGATAAAAAACACAGTAGAAATGCAGATACAGCAAGTCTTTCCTCCTCCTCTTCCCCCAACTCCTTCCCCTTTTCTTCTTCCTCTTCGTTTTATTTTCCATGAAATAAGATCAACTTTGTATTAATATTGCAGAGAGGATTGATCAGTTTGACTCCTTTGAACCCCTTGACATGACTTTGTAGAAATAAAGCATTCTTCCCCAAGATCATGAATAAGTACATAGTTTATTTATTTGGAATTATTTTCCTAGTTACAAAAAGAAGCTGAGGACAGATCTTCAGTCTCACTGCCAGTCACAAGGGAATATTCACAAGTGGAAGCTGAGTAGGAGGAAGTTCAGTACCCCATCTGTACTCTTGGGTGTGGTTGAAGTAGTCATTAATCATGGATATATAATTCATTAGTAAATTTATAAATATACAATGGGTAAAATGAATATTTATGACATAGGCCTGAATATTCTAAAAGAATCAACAAGGCTTTGAACATAAAGGTTGAAGAAATTATTATGGAAATATCTGTTTTGTATATAATCTGCTAGAATTTAATAATTTTCGAAAAGTAAAATGTTAACCCTGATAAAAGCTGTATGTTTTCTTCCTCACAGATTCCAATAAGTTAGGCCAATACTCTTTCCATGTCTCATGTGATTAATAAATGAATATTGAAAGCAGAGATTTTTATATAGACAAACTGATAACTCTTTTCTGATAATTTTTTCATTTTAGAATTATTTTGAATTTGACATGCAATAAATTGTATATCTTCAACGTCCATATATATCATGGTACGTTTGAATGGGATTTTGTATTTTATAATGTATTATATTATTTTTATAATGAAATAATTCTAATAAAACAATAAATTTACACATCTGTTGTCCCCCAAAGATTTTCATGTCCCTTTCAAACATTTTGGCCACCTCCCTCAAGCAACCAAAAATCTATCTCCTAGATGAGTTTGCCATGTTTTATGCAATGCTCTACAAATGTACACATTTATATACTATCTTATATGCTATATAATTCTTTTGGTAGGATACATTATATATAATACTTGATTTTTCTTTAGTTGTGAAAAAAAATACCTCAGTATTAGAAATACATTAGTTTGCTAATATATTCATTCCTCTTTGGTTTGGTGTAGACACAGTATTGATAAGTGACCCAAGAAGGTCTCAAACTCATTTGTGATTCTGCTGCCTCTGCCTGCAACTGCTGAGACTGCATGTGTGAACATCTTTAGTTTCCAGTTGTGGTTAGAAAATGAGTTCTGTTTTGTACAAATAATGCTAACAAGAGTATGTGAGCTTTCTAATGCTCATATGACTTCTTTGCTTCTTGGTAAGTCTGTAAGAGTAGGATTTGTGGACCAAGATGTAAATGCATGTTTACAACTTTTGAAAACAGCTAAAATGTTTTTCAAATAAGTTGGACAATTTTACATTCTTAAGAGAAGCTCATAAGAGTTCTTTTTGCTCTCTCTTGTTCCCACACCATGTGTGATCAATTTGTTAATTTCTTCTAAATTGCAAGGAGTATAATGATGATCTCATTATGGCTTGAATTGATATTTCCCTACTGACAACCGACATTGAGTGTCCTTCCATGTGCTTATTTGTCATCAACACAACATCATTAGTGAAGCGTTTGTTTATGACTTTTCTATAGCTTCTAAATGAGATGCTTGTATTCTTATTAAGTTCTCCAAAAGTCTTAAATATTCTCAAAATAAGTCCTCCTCATTGCACATTGCATCTTGACCATTTATTCAGTTAGAACAAAATACTTTAGATTGGAAAATTTTTATTTTACTTATTTTTTTCATTTTTAGAAGTATAAACTTTAGTTTTGACATTCTATAACAGAGATCTGAAATGTATCAATTTGTAGTAAAAATGAAAGCAAAGCTCTTATTTGAAATAAATTTAAATTCTATACTGGTGAAAGAGAAATTTGCTATAGTGTTCTCAAGCTTAAACATGGTAAAAAAAAAAAAATCATTCTTTTGGGGAAATTTTTGGGTAAGCTTTATCCTGGAACAGTATTTGTCAAAGAAGGTTTACTACTGGAAACAGACAAAAATAATCCTAAATATTAAATTGAAGTACTTCTTACCTTTTTCCATTACGCATTTGTTCCTCCTGATCTACAACCTCTAGGTTTAGATTCTTGTCCTAAAGCTGTTGTAGAATCTCCTTTTCTTCTTCTTTTCCCTTTTTGTTCTTCTTTTATTTTTTAGTGTTTCCTTTTTTTATTTATTCTTTGTGCTTTTCACATCATGCATCTCCAACTTAGTCATCCCTCCATTCCTTCATATCCACTCTCTGCCCTTGCAACCACCCCAAAAAATAAAATTTAAGAGAAAAAAGAAAAATATAGAGAGAAGGAAAAAAATCAGTCTCATGATGGAAGCTGCAGTGTGACACAGTGAGTCACACAGTAGACCTTTTATCCAGATAGCTTTACTTGCAAATGTTCATTCCAGAGTCATTGGTTTGGTTTGAGGCCTCTGGTTTCTGATATCCATTCTTTTGCTGGTACCACATTCTATTTAAATTTTCGCTTTGTGCTAAGTAATAAAATAAGAGAGTATGAGTTATCTAAATTGTTTTTTTTTATTTCCATGACTCTTTTAGAGTCTCTGTGTTTCTGTCTGAATTCATAGACTATTGATTTTTTTTGAGTGTTTGATCTGGATTATATTGAATCTATAATCCAATTTAATAAAATTTGACATTCTTTGGTATTCTATTTGTAAAACTGTACTAGTAAATTATATGTTGAAAAACTACTGGGGGACTGGGTATTTATTTTCTAAGGTGGTAAGTTAAGCCCACAGTTTGGGGTGTTAAGATTCTAAGATCAGGCTGCTTTCTCTGACTGTTTAGCATTTTTGAGAGTCTCCCTTGTTTGTATCACAACAAAGACAAAAAGGTGCACACAGAAGAAGGTTCATGTGTAGGGTAGATATGCTTTGTGATAGCCTATCATTATCAAAAGTAGGTAGCCCAATGTTGTCAGCAATAATACTTCTGGAATTGGAGCCATGTGACTTAACCTCTTCAATTAAGCCCTGCCTTTGAAAGGTATGACTACAGAAAAACCCAGTCTCTAGTCCAAAATGACAGGAATTTTAAATAATGTTTATTGTTGATATTGTAGTGCAAGTCACTTTCATGTTGGTCTTGACTCCTAAAATCTAACTTATCATTATTTTTATATTATTTTATTGAAATGTTTATGGACATTTAGATAGCTTATGTTCCCTAAGTACATGTGTGCTAAATGCACAGTCCCTCAGGGATGCCCATCAACCTAGAATGAAGTTCATAAATTCAGTCAAAGTAACTATTTTCTTTTATTAAATTAGTCATCTCTGCTATTTCACTGTAGTGATTTATATCTTAATAAAATAGTAATATTTGAATATAGGTTACCATTTGTACTCAATTTAGATAACTTGCTAAATTTTCTGATTATGCTGTCTATAATCTTCACTTAATGCTGAAGAAAGTAGATGAAAGCAGGGGATTTCTTAAACTATAGATACTAGTGGTACATTATTAAATTGAATCATTTGATTTTTAACACTAAGCTAGCATGAGATTTTTTTATAAGATGTTTTCCAGTACTGAAGTAGTTTGTTGTAGTAGCTGACGATAGCTTCATTCTGGAATAAATGTGGTCGGTTTGTAGAGAATTTCATAATATAGAATGATTTGATGGTATAATTGTTGTATAAGTAAATTAAAATTTTGATATTTTAATATGAATCAAATCTATATTCCTGAAATAGGCTTCAAACCATGTTTCACTTCAGTTACACTGTAAGTTTGAATTGTCATGCTTTCTTTACAAATTTTGTACCACTATCTCCCTAATTTCCTCAGATACGTTTGCTTGGGAATTTCCTTTCTTCATTATCAATTAGCCTAAGTTTGATATTGCAAGGATCAGGAACCCATAGGATGTTTTGGAAGTTTAATTACATTTTGAGATTTTTGAAGAATATTTGTTTGTTTATTCGCTCGTTTGTTTTGGTTTGTTTCTCTTTACATTGTATGATTTTTCTTCTAAAGTACTTGCTTTAATTAAGAGGAAATCTTGATGGGCCCTCATCCTTTTTTTGTAGATTATTATAGTTGGAAATTTAGTGTCTTCATCAAATACAGGGTTACTTGGATTATTTATTTATTCCTAAGTGAGATTTTGCACTTTATATTTCAAGATGATGGCCCATGTTAATTGAGTTTTTAATTTTTATATTATTTAAAAATTAAAGGGATTACTTTTATTTTATAATAGTAAATAAAACTCAGGAGTCATATATTGGGGTGATAAGCTGACAGATACACAGAGTAATGGAAAAATGATCAGTGACCCTGCCTCTCCCCTTTCACCAATTAAAAATTCATGAATATTTCTAAGCCCCTCTTCATTCCTTCCTGTGTGTCTCCTAATTTGTGTCTGCCAAAAATGCGAAGGTAATTTATGGCCAGCTTAATGTTGATGTTGCCCTCTGATTCAAGGTTTAACTTTATTGACAGTTTCAAAATGACAGTGTGAACAAATCTCCCTCAACATAAAACTATTTTTTATTGTAGGTTAATGGGCTATGCCCTAGGTCTTGAACTTACACTTAACCACAGAGCTATATCCCCAGGTTTCTTTGATTTTTAATATAATTACACAGCAGACAAACATATTCTTTTGTACATGTTGCATCAACAAGCTATGCTAGTTTCGATACCATGTATTCTTATATTAATTCAAAATCTGTTCTAACCACGTTGCAATTTTGTCCCATTATTTTTTCAGAACTTGTTAGCATTGCTCATTTATTTGGGTATTTTTTTCTCTTGATCTAATCTATAAAGTTTCTTTTATTCTTCTTTTTTTTTATTTTACTTTTTTTTTATTAAAAATTTCCATCTCCTCCCCTCCTCCTCCCCCTTCCCTCCCCTCCCTTCCACCCATACCCCCACTCCACCCCTCTCCAAGCCAAAGAGCCATCAGGGTTCCCTTCACTATGTTAAGTCCAAGGTCCTCCCAGCTCCCCCTAAGTCCAGGAAGGTGAGCAAACAAACTGACAAGGCTCACAGTGAGCCCGTCCATGCTGTAGAGTTCATGTTCATTGCCATTGTCCATGGTTTCTCAGTACTCCTCCACCATTAGCCACATTCAGAGAGTCCGGTTTGGTCCCCTGTTCCATCAGTCCCATTCCAACTGGACTTGGTGGTTTCCCATTAGATCTGTACCACTGTCTCAATGGGTAAACGCACTCCTCACGGTCCTGACTTCCTTGCTCATGATCTCCCTCCTTTTGCTCCTCATCAGGACCTTGGGAGCTCAATCCGGTGCTTCTACATGAGGCTCTGTCATTTTCTCCATCCAATGCCAGGTGAAGGTTCTATGGTGATATGCAAGATATTCATGACTATTTACTCTTCAGTTTCTTTATACTCAGAGACACATTTTGTGTAGTTGAACCTTTTGTCTAGTAGAGAATTATTTGTAGCTCAGGGTGATATGGGATATCCATCTGTGTATATATTGCTTTTATTTGTTGATAATAAAGCTGTTTAGGCCAATGACTTAGCAGAGTAAAGTCAGGTGGGAAATCCGAACACAGATAGAGATAAAGATTAGGTGAAGTCAAAGAGATGCCATGTAATTGCTGAAGGAAAAAGATGCCAGAATATTACTGGTAAGTCACTGTCATGGTAATACATAGATTAGAAGTAATGTCTTAGTTTAAAATGTAAGAGCTAGCTGGGAGTACACCTGAGTCATTGGTCAAATGGTGTTTTAATTATTCTAGTGTCTGTGTGATTATTCAGGTCTAGAAATTTGGGACACAAAAGCAGTCTCTGGTTATATCAGAGCATAAGAGCATAACTACTTTAGCATTAATTCTTTAAAAGTAACATGTTAATAGAGCAATCACCAACACATAATATATTTTGGACCCATGGCTTATGAAAAGTAACATGTATGATAAAACTGGTAAAAGGAAACATGGAGACTAGAACATTGGTAACAAAAAGATGTATGTGCAGTGACATGAGATCAAGTCAAAGTTTTAAAAATTAAATATGGATGCCCTTAATCAAAAATTGTAGTGATTGGGCTGTGGGCTGCGTTCCTGCTGTCCGGCTCCCGGCTGCCTGGCTAGCTTATGCCCCCAAATAACAACACACAATCTGTATTCATTTAAACACTGCCTGGCCCATTAGTTTCAGCCTCTTCCTCACATCTTGATTAACCCATATCTAATAATCTGTGTAGCACCACGAAGTGGTGTCTTACCAGGAAGGATTCAGCAGATCTGACCTGGTGGCTGGCTTCATGGCTAATGGCCCAGAGAGGAGAGGCGGGGCAATTGTCTGAGCCATCTACCTCACTTCTTTCTTCCTGTTCTGTCTACTCCACCCACCTAAATCCTGCCCTTCCAAAAAGCCAAGGCATTTTCTTTATTATCAATGAGAGTCCTCTGTCAAAAAAATCAATAAAGTAACAAAAGAATCTATAGCTAATAAGCCAATAAAGATTATTTTTAAAGAAGTGTTCAATAATGGTGGAAAAAAATAAGCAAACTTAAAAAAGAAAACAGAAAAAGAAATTCAGATGGAATATAATTTAATGGAATTAATTACAATATGAATTGTAAATGGTGTAAATTTCCAAATTAAAAGAGATATTTTTCGATTATATGCTAATTGACAATATTAACTGCTTATACAAAAGCCCTTTATGTACAACAATGTACATAATGAATAAATGAAGACAGAAAGATAAAACATTATTCCAAAGAACAGTGAAAACATTCTCACATAGACATGAAAGATAGATTGTGAAGAAAAGAATATTCTCAGGTATAGAGAATATTACTTAAATATGAATATTGCTTTAATTAATTAAGCAAAATTAAAAATATGAAATTTATTTGAACATAACAAGGTGTCTTTAAAGATATGAAGCAAAGTCTCACAAACAATGGGAAATAAATCAACAACTGTAGTAGAATGCTTCAATAAATTTTTAATATTTAATTGAGTAAGTATTCTAAAACTCATCCAAGATAAAATAACATTTACCAAGTCTCTGTATAACTTGACGTGATTATTTGCTAAATAGATCTTGCACAATGGAATATATGTGTGTGTATGTGTGTGTGTGTGTGTGTGTGTGTGCATATATACACATGTGCACATATATGCAACTCAGTTTGAGCTTGGACTTACTTTAATATTGTAATTACATATATTTTTGGTATATTGAAGCTGCATGAGATAATTTTTTTTAGTCCAGTCACTATCTATAGTCCTTTGTTAGTTCAGTTCTGTTCACTCTAATCATTGAGAATGATTATGTAACATTTAGCACATACATACATACACACACACAAACACACAAAACTGTGGTTTGTGGATAGACAACTTTTCGCAGCATCATCTTATAATGCTGAAGGTAAAACTCAAACTTCGAGTATACTTTGTATATCTACCTTAAAGGTTTGTTGCAAAAATTAAAGAAAAATTCTAAAACATTCTGCAGTCTTAAAAACTGGGAATTGTTCATTATTATTAAAATATATATTAATCTGAATAAATACAAGACTATTAGGTTCCAATTTTATTAATGTATTTGAAAATATAGGTGATTCAACTAAATTATATTAATTCATCTAAGATGGCAGTTTTTTGGGAGTTGGACTGTTAATTGTCTTCCTAAAAAAGCTACTTTAGCAAATAATTCATAGGGTTAAAAGGCAGTAAAACACTTACATTTTTTATAAAACTAAAATTTTGCTTCTTCCATGTATTTATCCAGACCCTTCCTCCTCCACCCCCATTAACCACATTAACAGATTAACAGGATTGCTCTTTCGTGTCCTGTGTATGTCATTGCTCAGCATAACTTGTGTCATTCCACTGTCCCTTCAAACTGCCCAAGTCTAGATCTCTAGGATTGTAATGTCAGAATATCTGTGCTCCAGTACAGATTTCATGGCAAGCAAATGACCTTCTAAAACATGGCTTTCATACTGCTCTATGGCTGTGAAGAACTTACAATATCTCTTTATTACCTATTGAATAGAGTTTTAATTGCTCCTCCTGGCACCCAGTTTGGCAACCGACTGACTTTTCTTGGCTTATACGCTTAATAATATTTATCAAACTGCCTTCACAATAGTCTTTTCTCCTCAATGTACCCTTCATATTTTCTTTAATTTGCACACCTTTGTTAAGAACATTAACAATAGGTTTGTAATAAATAATGGAAATATTTATTAAATAATACATGTTAACATAAAATTAAAGCAAATTGGTGTTTGTGGGGTATGTAGTTGATGGCTAACAATTTTGCAAAAGCACTTTAGAATGGACTCCAGAAGAAAATGAAATGTGTGTAGAGGGACAGAACATTAAATGACAAAGGTACATAGATACCTAGAGAGAGAGATTACTGAAGCTGACAAAGGCTTTTGTGACCGTCCCCAAATAGAGGCATAAACAGTGAATATGTTTGCAACAAATCAAGGAAACTTTTAGTATAACAAGATAAATATGATCAAGGAATAGTATTAATAAGTTGGTCTTTAATGTAAAACCGTGGGAACGATTATAAAGACCGGTCTTTAGTCTGAATTAAGAAGGTGTCAGTAGTGCCTACAGAGATGAATATGATCCTCTTACATGGCAGAAGCTCCAGTGATTGACAGTTGGAGATATAGTCTGTGGCTAAAGGATGGAGATCATCTTGGCACTACTGTTATCATCTGGGAAGACATCACAGATCTGAAGTGCAGTTGACGATCACAGATTTATTCTGAAGATTGACTTATGTGATTTTTGCTAGGGGGTAAGATGTGATATTTGAGAGCAAAAAAGGTCAGCAGAATCCCTGAGCTTAGCAGGCTGAGCAACTGCAAGGACAATGTTGTCCTTTTCTGACAGGGAAATGATGTTAAGACATTTTCAGAGGGATAAGATCTCCACAGAAGATCTTATATTCACAAGCTTTGCAAGAGATCTTTGACAGGTGTGACAAGGGAGGGAGTGTGGCATTTCTCTGGGAGTGAAAGATGGAAATGTCAACCTGTAGACTCCACGTTTGGCACCCAAGAAGTTTTTAAAAAGTTTGATGGAGAAGAGAGTGATCAATTTCATGAAGAACAGCCTGCTGACAAAGGAAGGCAAAATCAGAGTCTGTATTTGATTTATGGATATTCAGGCCATGTTCAGTAATGACAATGGAAAAGTGTAGGGTGAAATGAGAAGGGTTAAAAAGGAATTAGAGTGTGTTAGAAGGATATAGAGATGCAATCCCCATCACTGAGGGTGGACTTATGTGTTTAGTACATAAAGAACTATAAGAAATTGTGAATAATAGCCGGGCGGTGGTGGCGCACGCCTTTAATCCCAGCACTCGGGAGGCAGAGGCAGGCGGATCTCTGTGAGTTCGAGGCCAGCCTGGTCTACAAGAGCTAGTTCCAGGAAAGGCTCTAATAAAACTACAGAGAAACCCTGTCTCGAAAAACCAAAAAAAAAAAGAAAAAAAAAGAAGAAATTGTGAATAAAATGATTTATTATTCACAGAAAAAATGGCAAAAGATAAACAAATGGCTGTTATGCATGTAGAAAATTTTAGTATTGTTCATAAGAATGAGAACATTGAAAATATTTGGTCATAAATCTATGCAAACTTTAATAATTCTGCAAGTTGGCACATTTTTAAATAAATAAATACATAAATGGTGGTTGAAGAAGCGGAAGATAGCAGATTTCCTATGGAGAAAAAGTATGGAGTAATGCAAGATAATTGGTAATGTTAATGGAGAATGCAGCCTTAGATGAGTGCCCACTCCATTTCTCTGTAATGAGGGGAGGAAAAGCAGTCACATAATACAAAGGGAGTTCTATAGAAAAAAATGAGTTGTACAGGATCATTTGCTGAAACCATAATGCCCAATGTGATCACATCTGGAGATGGAGTCTTTGGAAGGGAATTAGATCAGCTCTCAAATGTGGGCCTTCATGATGCAGCCAGTACATGACAGAGTTTCCTATCTATTTCACCTTACCTTTGAAAGCAGAGCAAAAAGAACAACCTCTACAACCAGGGAAAGAGCTCATCAGAACATGCTCACGGTCCCAACCTTTAGAATTTATTTCATCTTATTTGAGGCATCCAGTCTATGGTATTATTAGAGGATGCTAACTATTAAAATTGCAATAAAGGCCAGAGATGCTTATGGGAACCTATGGAGCTTGCTAGGCAAATTTTATAATTTTGATAACATCTTTACATTTCTTTTATTTAGAAATTTATTAATGATGCTAACCTACTATTATGGTCCTTAAGCTTTTTTCTTATATCTTATTTATGTGTATGTGTGTGTATCCACACATGTGTTCATGTATTCAGTGAGGCCCAACAAGGGTGTTGGGTCTTCTGGAGTGACAGGTGGTTGTCAGCTGCTTATACTGGTGCTGGGGCTGATCTGTCACTCTCCACAAAAGTGGTACACAGGATTTTCTTTTTAATTTTTTTATTGATTAGTAAATTCCCTTTTCCCATCCATATCACAGTTTCTCCTCTTTCCCTTCTTCTCTCTCAGTCCTTCCCCCATATTGACTTTAGTGCCCATCCACTCCTTCTTACTCTTGAGAAAAGTGCAAATCTCTCATGTATATCAGCCAGTCACAGCATATGACGTCACAATAAGACTAGGCACCTCCTCTGCTGTTTAGGCTGAACAAGGTAACTCAGTAGGAGAAACGGGTCCCAACAGGAGGTAACAGAGTCAGATACAGCACCTATTCTCATGTTATAAGCCCCACAAGAAGACCAAGCTACACAACCGTAACATGCGAGAGGGCCTAGGTCAATCCCATGTAAGTTTTCTGGTTTGCAATCCATTGCCTAGCCCAATTATCATGAGAGAGCTTCATCCAGTAACTGATAGAAACAGAGCAGAGACCCACAGTCAAACATTAGGTGAACCTTGAGGAATTCTGTAGAAGAATAATGGGGGCCAGAGGGACCAAGGACATCACAAGAAAACCCAGAGAATCAACTGGCTCCCAGAAGCTCACAGTACACACTTTTATTCACTGAGCCATCTCGTAATATCCATGTTTAAGTTTTTAAGAAACAATGAGTTCTGTGAAAAATTTTCCTGTCACAATAGTTCTAACAATGTAATCCCTTTAATAAGAATTAGTTCTTTTAGGTTTATATACATAATCCCTGGGATTAATAAAAATATTAATGAGAAATTTCTTACCCTTCTTAATAAGTAGATTTTTAGGCATACCTAAAACTCTTTGATGACAAGATTAGGAAAAGCTGAAAAATGTAACTTCAATGTTCTTGTAACAGATTTTAAATCTTACATTCATTAGCTTGTGTGCTGATTAACGAAAAGTAATGGATAGCTTGGGGCTCCTTTTGCAGAGCACCCAAATCAATAGATTGCCTTTATTTCAGGCTTCTTAATTAACTGCATATTAAGAATGATACTCTGATTTAGATCTACTTCTCTTCTAGGACATAATTACAAAGTATGAGGCTTATAAATTTAAACTGATCTAATAAACTTCTCAACAATTTTTATTGAATGTGTAAGCAAACCTGCTTTTTATAGTATGAAATTAATAGAATAGCTAGCTTTGTCATGCTGTAATTGGTTATTTTCTTGTTACATTTACATAAACACACATTCACACAAATAATCAGTCAGTTATAATGCATGTTCTTCCAAGACAAGAGGTTATACATGTGATCAAATTTCTAACACCTGAGCTGAATCTGTAGGTAGAGAGCAGGTAAGCTCTGCCCACAGTCAAGGAAGGCTTCCAGACATCAGTGTGAATATGAGTTTTGCAAGAGGCCTAGCACTGATGTTCCCTTAACGGAATTCAATGCCTTCTATCCCATCTCATTCTAAACCATTTACACACTGTATGCAGTAGACGAACAGAGTCAAGTTGTGCTCTGATTAATACTTAAATATCTAAGTCGACTTCACATTTTCCCTAACTCCCTACATCCTAGATTTCTTCCAGAGCTGTTTAATTCTTGGAACCAGTGGGTTCTCTTTAGCCTCTGTACACTGCAGTAGGGAAATTCTTGTAGCATTCTTAAGGTTAATAAAGCAAATACAGCAACTGTTGGACATGAGAATGCCTTCCATTGTACTACAATTTACATGTTAATTATGACAGGTAGTTATGTCTGTCCATCTCCTCCACCTCAATATGACTACAAAACTTGGACTCTTTGATTTTCACAAAAATAAATCAAAGCATTTCAAAATCATTTATTTTCTGTGTGTTTATGGCAGATAATACTGAATTGTGTTAGGAATATATGCAGTCTTTTCAATAGAGAATCACAGACAAGCAATGAATGACTGCTGGAAAAGGGAGAATCACACTCCTCCAGGGACAAGCTCACTGATGGGCTATTCAATTCCAGTCAGTCAGCCCAAAACATATAAACAAATATACATATAAACAGCACCAAATGATCTCATCAGGCTGGATTTGCATACCCATAAATGTTATTTATAACATACGTGTGTATGTGTGTATATATATATATATATATACGCATATGTGTCTCTGTATGTATGTGTTAAAGAAGATTTCACAGATTTAAGATGGGATGGAGACTTGGGAAAATTAAAAGAGGAGCAGAGGGGAAGGAAATAGTGTAAAGCAAAAAGAAAAAAATAAGTTAAAAAACAATGAAATGATATAAAATCTGCATTCTTCTCATTTGATTCTCCCCCCTTTCTTTTGTCTCTCCTTGCTCTTTTTACCCTCTTCTTCTGTTTCTAATGGAGCCAAGCCATAAATTTCTAACCATTTCCAATTTGAAAGGACTAGCTTCTCACCCCACCCCTTTGACTTCACTGCTGTCAGCGTTACTCAGCCCCTTTACTCTAGACTCAGTTCCTTACCAAGGTTTGTCTCCTTTGTAACATCCATGCTAAAGCTACATATTAAAATATTGTTTTTACATTCACTTATGGAAAGACGCCTTCCTGTTCTTGCTTTGTGTAAATATTCCATCCTCCCAAATGAAAAGAAGGAAGGAAAGAAGGGAGGGAAGGAGGGAGGGAGGGAGGGAGGGAGGGAGGGAGGGAGGGAGGGAGGGAGGGAGGAGGGGGAGGGAAGGAGGAAGAAGGAAGGAAGGGGGGAGGAGGGAAGGGTGGTGAGGGACTTCTTGCTTCTTTCTCTGTCTTTTGCTTTCTTGTCTTCTTCCGGCCTCCGACCCCGGCCGGAAGGAAGGAAATTAAATTTTCATCTTTGCTTCTATTCATCAGCTTCTTGAATTACTTAGGTTGTTCCAGACCCCTTTCATTTGAGAATATTTCAAGTATACTACATCACTTCAATTTTTTTCTTTGTTTAGCTGGATAACTATTATTCTCTTAACACTCAGCTGAAACCTAATTTCCAGAACCACTGAGACCAAGATCCAGGCTCAGTTTATGTGTTTGTAGAACTGTGCCTTGGCATATCTTCAAATAGTTAAAATACTGGAGAGAAACTGTCCAGTCACTGTATTCTCTTGAAGGTGGGGAGAATGTACCACTTAATGCACACTTCCTAGGGCAAATCTTGTATACAAGGATTCAGTAAGTACTGAAATGCATAAATACACTAAGGGAGAGAAAAATGCATAGCTTTTGATAAATTGTTGAGTCTGACACTATAAAATCCTTTTTCATTTATAGCCAGTATTTTTGGTCTAATTAGATTTTTTTATAAAACCTTAACCTTTACTATGTAAGTTCAAGAACATTTGAGATTTGAGGCCTAAGAAATAATTATTTTATATACACACATGTAATTCTTTATAAGCAAGAAATTTTGCTTCAAATAAAGTTATTGGAAGATGTGGTTCTAATCAATAAGCAATATTTATACCATATATCAAAAAACAATTTTACTCTTCCACTCTCCTTACTGTATTCAAGGTAACCTGGTAGAAGCAATGCAGTTCTACAGCCTGCAACATTTGAGTGTTATCAGAACAGAGAGATCCTTCATATTGCTGCTCAGAGACAAATAAAACAACATAGCAAATTGAATTGTGCTGTCTTTGTCAATAGGACTGAATTGTATGTTGTGTGCTGTGATTTGTCACTCTGCTTGGCCTTTCTTAATGCTGTTTGCTTCTTTGTCTGATTTCCTCTCCTCCAGGAATATCACATCTTGAGCTGGGTCCAATCCTCTTTTTAGAACAACATCTTTTGAACTTAAAAGAGAGAAGTTATTAAATAGTGCACTTAATAGAATGTGCTTACCATTTGTATTCAAGTGTGTTAAATTATAATTAACAGCATACTTTTCAGAATATAATGGTGTATATAAATGTGCATAGGCATTGGAAAACACACAGATACAATTATTGAGTACATACACGTTTACTTGATAGAACTGTGGCATTTATTTGAATATCTTATGGAATTGAATGTCAATATTACAAATTTCGAGGTCACAAACTCCATCACTGATATTTCTGTCTAATATATTAACATCTATTGACTCAGACATATTCTGTATTTTTGCTACCCTACAGTTGTCATTTAGGGATATAATTGTTTTCTTTTGTGATAAACAGTGTTAGAAAATACATAGTTCTATGCCTAAAAGAAAATAAGATAATATAAAAATATAAGAATTGCATTAATACTAAATGCAACATCAAAAATTAAGCAGTGGTTTCTTGCTGTGAGTAAAATTATTTAATCTGTAAAAAAATAATTTGTTCTTTAGTGGAAACAAGCCCACTTAAAATACCAAGTTCACAAAAACAAGACTACATTGCCTGACATCACTTTTAGTCTAACCTACAACCTTGACATTAAAGTCCAAAAAACCACTTATGAAGCAAATTGGAAATAAAACTTTGTCAATAAATTTTTAGGTTGTAAAGAACTTCTGATTCCCAGGAGATGCGTGCTTAATGATGTCAAAGACAGAAAACATCAACCAGGGTCCAGATCAGAAAGATATGGGTTACAGAAACCTTCAGTTGATGAAGAGTTTAAAAAGAACTTTTTACAAAGGCTCCAGGAAACAACAAGTAAAACAATGTTTCTCAGGAAAGCAACAACTTGAAACACTGAGACAGGGTAGAAAGAATGGCTTGCTGCAATGAACTGAGGATAGAGATGTTGGTGCAAAGACACTGGAAAGAAACTCAAGCGTGTGTCTGAGGCGCGTAGCAGAACGAACTGCATACATAACCAGGGAACATGCACTGTTTCTCCTCTTGCTTGACTCAGGTCCCATGAGCAGGGGCACCTACCCATCCAAGAAACAAAAGGACACAGGAGACACTTGCTCCTTTCACTGACTTGGATTAAGAATAAGATCAGAGCCTGGCGGTGGTGGTGCACGCCTTTAATCCTAGCACTCGGGAGGCAGAGGCAGACGGATCTCTGTGAGTTCGAGACCAGCCTGGTCTACAAGAGCTAGTTCCAGGACAGGCTCCAAAACCACAGAGAAACCCTGTCTCGAAAAATAAAAAAAAAAATAAATAAATAAATTAAAAAAATAAAAAAAAAGAACAAGATCAGAGGAAGGGGTCACAGTATAACAGGACTGTTAATAATAAGGACATCCATGAGCATCAAGATACAATGGAATGTATCTTGATAGAGCAAATGAAAGAAAATGCTAATTCACAACTTCTATTCTGCTTAATAAGGAATAAGTTCCTTCTGACTTTGAACAAGAAGTAAATAGTATTCAACAGGATTTCAGTATCTTATATTAGACCCAGAATCAAGAACATTGTTACAAAAACATCTTTGTTGTATTCTCTAGAGGCTTGTCATACGTGCACACATGCCTCCAATCACAAATGTACCAGTGGTTATATCTAAAGTGGGGTAACAAGGGGATATATCTGTTGACTTATATGACGGTGTTGGAGAAGGTTGCTTGTTGGTTCCTGGTTGCCTGACTAGCTTCGACCTGAAATAATCACACAGAAACTGTATTAATTAAGTCACTGTTTGGCCTATTAGCTCTAACTTTTTATTGGCTAACTCTTATATTAATTTAACCTATTTCTATTCTTCTGTATATCGCCATGTAGTTGTGGCTTACCAATTAAAGTTCCCAGAATCTGTCTGTGGTGGCTCCATTGCTTCTCTCTGACTTCACCGTTCTTTCTCTCAGCATTCTGTTTAGTTTTCCCCACCTAGCTCTGTTCCCCTATAGCTCTGCTATAGGCCCAAAGCAGTTTCTATTTATTTTTTTCTCATTTTTTTATTAAAAATTTCCATCTCCTCCCTTCCTACTTCCCCTTCCCTCCCTTCCATCCCCTCCCTCCCACCCATACACCCACTCCGCCCCTCTCCAAGCCAAAGAGCCATCAGGGTTCCCTTCACTATGTTAAGTCCAAGGTCCTCCCAGCTCCCCCTAAGTCCAGGAAGGTGAGCAACCAAACTGACAAGGCTCATTGAGATGGTGGGACAGTTTCTTTATTTATTAACCAATAAAAGCAACACAGAAGCAGAAGGACCACCCACACCATGACAGGATTTAAAAGTCACCACTTTATGAGTACTGGGAACCCTCTCTCTAATCTGTATCATTTGAAAGAGTGTACATTTGTTACAAATATAAACTCTATGCTGTTAGTGTAGTTAATTAACATTCTGTTTACAGGACCTTGTTTCTTCATATCACTGTCCCTATGCTATATGTGTGTGCACATATACACATTTTTTATACTCACATGCACACACATCCAAATATGCATGGGTATCTGGCCAACAAGATCTAAGTAGGCTCCTGCTGCTGCATCCCAGAACTGCCATGCTTATCTTTCTAAAATGTGCACCCTGATGATTTAGCTTAGGTCCTTGTTCCAGAAAATCAGTGACTGAGCTAATTCTGTGCCTCATTGCCTCACTTTTCCTTTATTAGAATGAAGATTCATGAAATCAGAAACATTTCTTCTGAATGAATGGATGGATTTTATTAAGTTAATATATAACACAGAATGGAAGAATCCATGCTTTTAAATGGTACTTCTTGCACCAAATTGACAGTAAATTTTAAGCACGATGTAAGCAATAAATTGATGATAATATGAAAACATATTGTAGCATGGCCCCGATATAGTCTTCCAACTTATGCTCCTCCCCTATCGAGAGACAAAGCAAACGCTTCTCATTTGTGTGGCTACTGGACATATTTCTGCTCTGGTCCTGAGTGATTTCCTTTATGTTTGACAACTATTTGCTCATCTCTTTTGAGAATCTGATAGATGTCCATGCCCCGATGGACCTCATCAAGCTTATTGCTTGGCTTGAATCAAGACCAATGTAGAAACTGCAAAGAGAGAAAGGCAGCCGCTTTACTGTGAGCCTTTAATCAGAGCCCTTTTCACCTGCCCTCTTCACAGCATCTGTACCCACTTTGGAACAGAGTGTAGTTGCTGGGAAGCACCGGAGCTGTCCCTTGCAATGTGAGGGCATCAGTCCTTAGCACCGGTGGACAGGGTAGATTTCAAGCAATTGAAGTTGCACTGCAGATATCAGCTCTAAAGTACATGGGCCAGTTTCACTCGTTTCACCTCTGGAGCGCCACGACACTGCAGATGCCCTGAAGGTTTTATTTAGAAATCCGGGTTGCAGTTCAAGAGACTGAATGTTTAAAATCTTCAGGTCTGTCGCCTTTCTTCACCTCCAAAAACTCTGAATAATTTTCTGGCCCTCCCATGGCCTAATTTATTTTCTTCCTTGAGAATGGGAAAGAAATGGCAGTGTGCAAAGCTAAGGAAGAATGACTCTGAAACCCCTTATTTGCATGTTCCTTGTGGGTACCCGGAATTACAGGGCATTTAGGAGAGGGTTGCCAGCTGGCTGTCAAGGATTATTTCTACCCGAAAGTTTCTAGTAAATTGCCACAGAAGACCTCAAAACAAAGGGATACATAACACAGACACAGACATTCTTGCATTTCCTTTCTTATCCAAAATCACCATTTAAATATATATTTATATATAGATACAATATATATATATATATATACAATATATATGTGTGTATGTATGTGTGTTTGTGTGCAATGAAATGATCTGGATATATGTTTGCTTTTGCTTTTTCAATTTTCTTCTAAAAGCGTCACTTACGACAAGTCTGGATCTGACTCTTATTTGCCTGTTGAGGTTGTCATAAGTGTGGGGAGGGATGACGGTAATGGTAATAGAAGCGGGAGTCAGGGGTACAGCATGCTGAACTCATGAGCCTAATAGTTCATTGAGAAAATGGCGAAAGGGAAATGAAAGGAGACTATGATTCCAAAATACCAAACGTCAGTGGTTAGGACGTACTGACGTTAAGAGTGGACTAACAGACCGGATGTGATGGCTCAGGGAGTAAAGCAATGCAGCATAGTGACCTGACTTCGTTTCCTGGAATCTGCATGGTATAAGGAGATAATCACCTCTCACAGGTTGTCCTCTCACTCCACACACACAGACACACACTCACAGAGAGAGACAGACAGACAGACAGACAGACAGACAGACAGACAGAAGGAGAAACAGAGAGGCACTTAAATACACTGAATAAATAAATGTATTTACTAATATTGATGCTAAGCTTGGGTACAAGAAAATGTGTTCCATTTTACATTGGAAAGCAATGTGGTGTAATAAAAATAATGAGCTCATAGGTCTCAGTACATAAAACCCAAGCTATAAGACACTAACATTTTGTACCATGCTGGAGATTTTGTGGGAAGAATAAGATGGAAATTTATGGACAGTATTTAGCTTCAGTCTTCATATACACTGTAGGATAAATAAAATATTTGCCCCTGCCCAGCAAATTGGAAAAATCCCTGAGTCTGCCCCTTTTAAACAAAACACTACCAAAGAAAATAAAAATCATCCTTGTTTGTAGGTATAAAATGAACACAGTGAAGGTTGCTTTTTTGTAATGCATTAGAGGGTGAATCTTCAGAACCTTATGCTGCTTCAGAGAAAAGCATGGAGTCTCTCCCATTTATCTGCATATAAATAATTTTGACAGGACTGTAGAGATATAGAAAATTGGATTGTTCATGGGCCAGGGGGATTGATTTGCTGCCAGAAAAATTTATCTCTACTTGTAAACATTGTTTTGTTACTGGTTACTTAGAACTTACACAACTGCATCATGGTTTGTAAAAAATGTAATGTGCAAAAATTATGAAAGAAGTTCAACAATGAAAGCATTGTGTGTTTTGTTAGCTTTTTTGTCAAATTAACATTACTCTACTGCCTTAAGACAAGGCCAATTCATTACCTTATGGTTTATAGATTAAGATGCTAGTATGTCTCAGCTGACTTTCTGCTTAGGATTTCTTAGGCCCCCAAAGCAATGTGTTTGGAGATGGTGTCTTTTCTTGAGTCCAAGCCCATTCATATGACTGGCAGATTTTACCTTTGTTTCAGGATTCAAGTTCCTATTTCTACTGGCTTTTGGTCATCAATCATTCCTTGCTCCTAGAGAGAACACTGAAGCACTTCATGTGTCATCCTTTCTCTCTTCTCAAATCAGCAATGGTACCTTGGGTCTTGTTTCTTCTCATCTTTCTGCTTCCTTTTTCTGTCACTCAGTGATGTAGAATTCCTTCTATGCTGTGAATACCATAGGTTAATTTAAAAAAAGCCTGCTTTGAGCCTATGGCAGAGCAGGGCAGAACAGAGCTAGGCAGAGATAACTAAACTGTATGCTGGGAGAAAGAAAGCAGAGTCAGAGAGAAGCCATGTAGCACCACTGGAGACAGATGCTGAACCTTCCCCAGGTAAGCCACAGTCTCATGTTGATGCATAGATTTTATAGAGATGGGTTAATTTAAGATATTGGTTAATCAGAAATATGCTTGACATATTGGCCAAACTGTGTTGCAAATAATACAGTTTCTGTGTGATTATTTCAGTGCTGAGCAGTTGGAACAAACAAGCGGCCTCTTACAACAACCCAGGAGAAAAGAAATTTTCTGTTCCTAAGGGGTTTTGTGGCAAAATTGGTCCTGTGAGAATAATCTCTGTGCATATTAAAATCAACTGATTTAGGATTTATGTGGTTTTAAAGTCTTCCAAGCAACACGTTGTAGTGGGAAGCAGTGGGGCTGTGTCCCGCCACCCGGCCGCCGGCTAGCTTTACACCCAAAATTATTACACAGAAACTGTATTCTTTTAAAACACTGCCTGGCCCATAGTTTCAGCCTCTTATTGGTTAATTCTCACATCTTCCTTTAACCCATATTTAGTAATCTGGGTAGCACCACGAGGTGTGGCTTACCAGGAGAGATCTTAACCTGTGTCCCTCTCGGAGAGGAGCAGCATGGAGACTCACTATGGCGACTGAAGCGTCTCCCCACTGCCTGCTACCCAGCATTCTGTTCTGTCTACTCCGCCTACCTAATTTTCTGTTCTCTTAAAGGGCCAAGGCAGTTTTCTTTATTAATAATGAAAGTAACACATAGACACTCCTCCATCAACACGTAAAGTTAAGTTTGATCTGGAACACCAGAATATTGGAAAATCAATCTTTAGAATCCTATTGACCATCTAGTCATCTATTTTATTAATTTCAATGTCATTCATATTATTTATATAGTTTCTTAAATACAGGTATAAATTTCTCCCAATGTTTTTGTTTGTAAAACCATATATATTTATGTTGAACTTGTTATATATTTATGTAGAACTTCACTCAGCAGCAAAAACGGATGCTAACATCGCCTGGCTTCTGCCATTCATAGTTTGTGTCTCTGTAGAATTGGCACTCAGTACAGATACTGCATACATAAGATTTACAGTTTTATCCCATAACCTTAGATCCTTAGTGTATTAGGGTTACTACTGTACTTAATTCAGCTGTGTCATAGCTCACAAAAGCTCAGCCTTCCATCAGTGCCACTCTCTGCCAAAAGGAGGCAAGAGCAAGGCGAGAAGGGCCTGGCAACTCTGCCCTTAGATGCTCACTGACAAGCTACAGGTGACCAGTTTGGAGTCTCAGGCCCTAAAAAATCTGGTCAGAAACTGCTTTTATAAAGAAACAAGTTGGGGAGAATTGGAGATAAATCTTCTCTCCATTGTCTCAAAATAGGGCTGAAAAATAGCCAGCCATTCATAGGTTTACACTGTCCTTCCATTACTGTAATATCCTAGGACAAATTGTTTAACTTAGACTTCCCGCTTTGGAATGTCACAGACCGGGTTTTCCCCCAACTGACAGTTCCTCTCCACTCTCCCAATTATCACAGCCCAAACATTCTTCTTATTTTCAGCCAAACAACCATTAAGCAAGTAGTATAAAATCTCCTTTGGTGTCATGAAACTCTTCTTAGTCCTAGGAAAACTAACTTTCCTCTCCTTGGCTCATTGCAGTCTCTATCTAGTCTAGTTCTATTTTTTTTTTTTTTATGTTTTCTGATGGCTTTCTTATTCTGGAACACTACAAACTCACATGCCAACTTTCTTGTGGTTGGTTTGTCCATTTCTTTTTCTGAGACAGGATCTCTTGTAGCCCGCGCTGACATCAAATTCACTATAAATCCAAGGCAGGCTTTGTGCCAGCTTCTGAATTATAGCATTACAAGAATGCAAACCTTGCCTGACTCTATCTCACTTTTAGCTCTAAAAGAAGATATTTTTGTTGAATCAACGTCAGTTCATACAAGTCTCTTATTACCCACCGAAATACCTTCTTAGAAACACAGGGTGTAGTTCAATAAAAGGGGGGGTGTGGCTTTCTCCAAATTTTCACTGTCTTGATCATTAATGTTGACTTATATTTAAGCATTTATCAAAAGCAGTCAACTAACACAGTCCCCAAATCAGTGTAAGATTTTAATTTTAACATGAATTTAATTAATCTGATTTAATTTTAACAAATTAAATTTAATTTTCTACATTGAAGAGGCAAGTATCTTCTTCTTCAGATTTTCCTTTAATTTATAACTGACAAATATTCTCTATTAGTACAAGCGATGCCAGAAAACAATTTTTATGTAAATACTACTACTCCCCAAATAAAACAGTTAATTTTTAAACACATGCCACACCAAAAAAAATGTATAAACCTTTCTATTTAAAGAACAATTTGCAAACTCTCCATCCTCCCTAGTGATCTGTGGCACACATCACATGTGGGCTAGCTACATCATCTTTCTGACAGCTTAATTATATGTTCAAGTCACATTTGACCAAAAGGATTAGTAGTAGCATGCAGTTATTACAACAAAGACTTAGTCAACAGGAGCAGAGATGAGGACAGGCTGCTCAGGATGGAATAACTTGCTGAAATAGCTTTGCCTGAGAACAAGAGAGTATGCAGAGACCAAGAAACTAGATGCCAACCTAAACGAATGTGCTTCTGTAGAATGGTTCAGTAATCTCGTGGTCCACTTTGTTAGGAGCATCTTCTACAATAAATTTAAGTGTGAGAGTTTAAATGAGTATGGTCATCTAGGCTCATGTGTTTGAATGTTTGGTTCATAGTTGGCAGAATGTTTATGAAGGATCTGGAGGTATGACCTGGTTGGAGGTCAGTATATTACTGGAGGTGAGCTTTGAGGATTCAAAAGCCCATGCTAGGTCATTTCACTCTGTCTGTGTGTAAATCATTTCTGAGAAGATGTAAGCTCTCAGCTAATGCTTCAGTGCTATGTCTGTATTCCTGAAGACATGCATCTTTCATGGACTGAACCTGTAAGCAAGATCCCAATTAAATTCTTTCTTTCTTTTTTTTTTTTTTTTTTGGTTTTCGAGACAGAGTCATCTAGCTGTCAAGCAAATTGTTAAAGTGTGTTCTGACTGGCAAAACAGAGTCTAAACTTAACTCCATATGCATGCACAATTTATTTCCTTGGAGACTTCGTTTTGAGCGGTAACTCCTGATTATTCAGATTCTCCTCATATCAACACCACTCCAAGAACAGGGCAGTGAAGAAAACATGGAACTTCACAACTTCACACCTTGTTTCACTCAGTCTCTGCTACTTTCTGGACATCTTGCTTTCCCTACTTTTCCAGGTGGAGAGGAAAAATCACACTCACCTCCTTTCGTTACAATATATATTAATTGAAACATATGCTCCGGGAAAGGCTTAGCCTGACAGGCCTTCACTGTAACCCCTTCAACTGTTAAAGTTCTAGACCAGCCTGAGCAGCAGCTTTTACTGTATATTTTAAGCCAAGGTATGCGCTAGAGGGTTAAAGGATATTATTAAGTTTATGAAGAATATGTTTTTTAGATTGCAGCCTTCACTTTGACACTGACTCTATTATTTAAAGTAATGCCTGAAATTTCCTAGGTCTTAGAAATGTCTCTGGACGTTTGGCTTTCCTAAGGGTAGATATACGTCACTGCTTTAATTTTATTTACAATGGTTTAATGTCCTAGGGTACAATGTGTTTTGTGTCCTGACCTTTTGTTCTCTACTTAATGACTCACATGTAGAACATATAGCCATGAGGGAAAGCTGATCATCTTTGGGGGAAAGTGGCAAAGGGTAATTTTTGAAAGGAACAGTAGAAAGAGCAAAGTACACAGATCAAAAAAAAAAAAGCATTTCTCTTTTCAAATCTTGCCAAACTGACATTCTGTTTGCCTGTTCTGTATTTATGAATTTGACAAACATGGATTAGGATTCCACTGAGGTTATGATGTATAAGTTACAGTGAGGTGAATATTTTCAGAATTTTTCAATAACTAAGAAGATACCGTATTTTTAGGGGCACAAGGGCTTGCATTGAATTCTCTACTTTCATCAGATGTCTTTGGGTTATCACAATTGTACCAGAACCAGGAAGCTTCCATCCCCCAGCAGATTGAGGAAAAACAGTGCAGCCCATGGTCCTCCAGTTTCTGTACCTGTACTCTCATTCAATGTCTTTAGCTAATTTTCTATTGCTAGGAAGAGACCCCATGACGAAGGCCACCTATAAAAGAAAGAATTTAAGCCGGGAAGTGGTGGAGCATGCCTTTAATCCCAGCACTCGGGAGGCAGAGGCAGGCGGATCTCTGTAAGTTCGAGACCAGCCTGGTCTACAAGAGCTAGTTCCAGGACAGGCTCTAAAAAAGCTGCAGAGAAACCCTGTCTCGAAAAAACCAAAAAAGAAAAAAAAAGAATGCAAGCGTGATAGCTAACAGAAAGAATTGTGTTAAAAGTTAATGAATAACTGGAATCTTTGCTGCAAATTTGCTACAGTCCCTACTTTCCCCTAATTAAAGGTTCACTAAAGTGGCAGAAAATTGCATATCTATAGCACTCTGGCAGGGCCTTATTAAAATCCTTGTAGCTGTACAAGAATGTGTCATGTGGGTTGTGAAGTTGTTTTAACACCATGCGTATTAGAATCAAAACACTGTTTATCCTTCCCTGACCCATTCTAGATCTCATCTACTCGTTGAGAGTAATGCTTTTGGCCAGCAGAGAGCAGCAATGATATACTATATGAGTCAGTCTAATGAACCTGACCATCTTTTAGAAATGTCTGTTTTGTTGAGATCTACTCTCAATCTTCTGTGACCATATTCAGTGAACTGTTCAAAGACCACTGAGATTGTCTGGGCTGGCATCTGTTTGTCATGGTTGCACTTCTTGGTGCCCTGAGCAGAGCTTGCTCTTAACTTGGCCTTCTGGGACTGCCAATAAAGATCAAAAGCCTAGATCAAGAGAAGTCAGTCCTCCCCAGTGGATTCCATTCTCGTTGCTCAGCTGTGTTCAAAGCAGAAGCTTGCAGTGATTCCTTGGTTCTGTATGGTGCTCTTCATTGACTCGTGTTTGGCATTCTTGTATAAAGACTGAAAAATGTCTTAAAGAACCATGGAAAAGATTACAACGATATTGAAAGAATTGAGGGCACCAACTGTAGGGAGTGATACATCTTAGAACGCAAGATGAGAAAAAGCAGAGGGGGATAATGTAACACTAGAATCTAAAATACTCACATGAATAGAACAAGAGTTTGTTAAACCATTTGGGTAATAGTGAGAGTAAAGTTAAAAGGTCATGGTTATGGAAACAGATGCTTGGGAACATCTGCAGCGTCATTTTGAAGGCTCCAGCTATCCTACATGGACATATTACCCTGCACGAATATGTTACCCTGCATAGACATGTTACCCTGAGGGAACATGTTACTCTAAATGAAGACAGATGGTAAGACAGAAGCACACAGTTGAAAGCCAAGATGAAAACAAGTTGGGGAAACCAAAAGGGATTTGGGTGTTTACAGTGCAAGTGGGAAGTAAATACTGACATAACTCGCTGAGACTTGAGATGTATAGAGACATCAGTAGTCTCAATCCACTCCATAATTAGAAAGACCGTGGCTGCTGGGGAGTGAAGCGTCCATCTCTGCAAATGTTTGAAGGTATATATGTGGTCCTTTGCAGTAGAAAATGCAAAATGAAATATGACCTTGAAAGTAAGGCCGATAAGTTTCATGAGCTTAACTGAGATCATGTAATAACAAACTTGGGTAGAATCCAAAAACTGTACTAGAATGATCTTTCTTACCTGAAACTAACAGTATTCAGAAAAGAGTAATAGAGAGAGCAAGAGAGAGAAGGTAATTATTGGTTTCTTAGTTTAATTTCTGTTGCTGTGATAAAAATACATTGCCAAAAAATAAACAAAACTTAAGGGAGGAAGGGTTTCTTTTAGCTTACAATTTCTAATTACAGTCAATCACAGCAGGGTGTTTAAGGCAGCAGAAACTTAAAACAATCCCATCCCATCCACAGTCCAGAACATGGAAACCTGGGGAGAATTAATGCATGCATGCTTATCTTCAGCTCACCTCCTCTACGCTACAGTCAGAACAGGTCTTCCCAACCCTGTAAGCAAAGATAATGCCCCCACAGACTTGCCTACAAGCCAAACTAATCTATACAATCTCTGTCTGAAACTATCTCCTAAGGTAATTCAACATCATGTTCAGCTGACGTGTAAAAACTAACCACAGTTTGTTTTTTGGGTTTTTTTTTTTTTTTTTTTTTTTTTTTTTTTTTTTTTTGGTTTTTCGAGGCAGGGTTTCCCTGCAGCTTTAGAGCCTGTCCTGGAGCTAGCTCTTGTAGACCAGGCTGGTCTCGAACTCACAGAGATCCGCCTGCCTCTGCCTCCCGAGTGCTGGGATTAAAGGCGTGCGCCACCACCACCCGGCTTCTAACCACAGTTTGTATGGTGCAGACTCAGGGAGATAAAGGATCAGCCACCTATCTGTAGAGTCTGAGGTCATTTAAAGTAGAAAACTAGAGGGTGCAGGATATGATGCTGGGTGTAGAAATAAGAGATTGAGAAACGAGGTTCCCAATGAAGATCCATAGGAATCCCCCAGAAACAAGGAAACACAATCTTGACACATAAAACAGTCAATTTATGTCATTGAGATACATGGCAAATCTAGCACTCTGGCAGGTTTTACAAGACAAAAATTAAGTTATATATTTCAGGGAATACCTGAAAGGCAAAATCCTAGATAGACTTTTCAAAGAAACACCTTTCCTGTTTCTTCACCCCTACTTAATCATACCCAAGGAGAGAGTTCTTGCCATGTGTAATAATTACAAGAGATAAATTAATGCATCTAATTCCTGAATGGCATTTGCAAACCTTTTATTTTAATATTCTATCAGCCTGCATCCCCCACACAATTGCAAATCTGAAAAGAGGCTTCTGCTTCTTTCCTCTCTGCACTAGGCTGCTGAAACTAGAGTCCTATTGTCAGAGATAAGCTGTCTAGAATTATTAAAGCTGGAAGAGTTCTTAGATGCAAGGACAATGTCGTTTATCTTCTGAACAAAGACATCTTTGAGAAAGAAGATGCTCAATAATGAGCTAGATTAAAAAGCAGAGAACACAATTTAATGCAACCTGTTGTCCTACACGTGAAGACTGTAAGAAGGCCAGCTGTTTCTCCTAAACCATAGCAACTATACAGCAAGTATGAGGAGACAGAAAGACAGCAAATGACTCTACTGATATGTAGGATGGATAGCAAGTTGTAAAAAGACATGTGAAGGTAAAATACATCCAATAAAAGTGAAATAAACATGAGATACATGGACAGAAGCTGTTTACCTATAGTTAGTAAAGTCCCCCATCCCTCTCTTTTATATTTTGAGCTGAACAGGTTCTATGGAATATTATGAAACATGTATGACAAAATTATCATACTGTTTTAACATTTTTTGGGGGGTCTACAAGATGATCAGCAGATAAAGGTTTACCAGTGAACTTAAGAAGCTGAGTTCCTGGACCCCTTGTGGAAAAAGGTGAGAACTGAGTCCCAAAACTCGTCTTCTGACTTGCACACTTGCACTGTTAGAACACATGCCTACACACCCACACAGGAGCAAAAAAAGAAACACACAAATAAATAAATGCAATATTTTTTAACTAAAAAAGAAAAGTGGCACTAGCAAGTGAAAGTATTCCATGTAGTGTTTTTATATTGCACTGGGATGTCTGTAAATTCTAAATGCCATCAAGGGAAGATGGGAATCTTAGATTGTGAAATGGTTCTGAGACAGACTTATGAAGATACTCAAACAAGACAGTCATAAGAATCACTTGGGAACATTCAGTAGTATAATGTCCAAGCTGGCTCAGAAGAATTCATAAGCAATCTCCACAAATGGAGTCTTGTTACCTGTAGTTCTACAGTCTTTCCTAGATTGACAACTACTGACTTAGTGAATTTACAAAACCATAAGACGTTTCATAGTGGCTTATACATAGGCTATGAAAAATATATGGTCTTTGCTTGCAATGCAAGGCCAATAGACTTGCCATTCAATGTCTTCTTTGATTCAAAATCTTTTCATATGTAAACAGGCATAAGAATTTGATTGCACACAACTAATATAGCATGAACTCTGCAATGGGGGTCAAGGCGTTTAATATGCCTTCAAGACGCGGATTTGCAAAGGACCCATTATCATATTTGCATCTACACTGGGGACATTATTTCAGCTTCAACACATTTATTCTAAGAACATCAAGTTTTACCAAACAGACCCATTTTAAGTGGCAAACTTAAAAAATTTGCTCCCAGTGTTTGCATCTAAAAACCCAAAATCTGTGTCAAACTATACTGTGAAGAGAAAAACATACATTCAAAACTGCGATCTTTCCAATAATTCTAAAGTGTAATTAATATCCATTTCCATTTATTTATATCTGGAAATGAAAGCTTAGGATGGTAAGGTTCTGCCACTGCACCCTGATATTTCACTTGCTGCACAGACGTCATGTCTTAGCATAGAACAAAACGATAATTATTCTATTTCTGGGAATGTGATGAGCGTGTGAGAAGGAGCCACACTCACCACATTCCTTACTGATCTAAACACAAACAAAAGACAGGCTGCCCCATTGTGTGCCTATCCCTTTGAGAATATAATCTTCCAAGAGCATAAAAGTAACTGTGTGTGTTCTGATTGTTTAGGAAAAGTGTATTTTAGCACCTATTGTGTGTAGGTCATTGTTCTACACATTGTACTTATGGAAATCTTGGCAATTAGAACACTGAAACTTTTGTATTCTGTGTCTTAAAGCCTCTAATTGATATAAAATAATTCATGGAATAGTAACTTTGTGACAAGTCCAAGAAACTGCCTGGTTTGGAAGAAAATAAAAAAAAATACATGTAACTCATACTCTGGGCTTAGTAGGGCTGTCTATTTAGAAGTACTGGTAATAGAAACATGATGCTTGTATCACATTCTGTGATTGGAAATTCCAACTTCTTCCTAAGGGAAAACTCAGCTGGTCTTTGCTACAACAGTGATTTAGTCATGGAGAGGGTCTTAAAACTCATGTAAGCATCTCTGACAGAAGGCTTTTTCTTTTTTATGTTTATACTCCTTCCATGGCAAAGCTGTTTGCTACTTCCCTAGTGTGCTTTTGTTGTTCTAGCTTCTCTTTCCAGCTCTTTGTAACACAGGTGATTAAATTAAACCGTATGATTCATGGTAAGTCCCCAGTTGTTTAGATCAAGCCCTTGAAGGTCAACACAAGCAGGCAGGAAACAGGAGTCTTTTAAAACAGACAAGGGTGACTACAGAAGGCAGATATGACAGATATGACAGAGACTTCTACTTGTGGTGACTTTAATATATTACTTTGTATGTTGATTAAGGCAGATGATTAAGGCATATTTAACATTCAAAACAACATATTTTACAAAAACTAATAGGTCAAAAGCAAGATACAAGCAGGGAGGAAAGAACCATGTGAACAAACTGAAAAAAATACAAGAATGTTTCTGAGGTTGTCATTGAAGAACATGTTTTGCTAACCATTTTCCTTCTGCTGTTATATTTGAAAATTCTATTTGTTCATTTTAATCATTGACCAAACATGAATTGATAACCTACAGGATGATGAGTCTTGTTCTGAGTTCTAAACACTAAAGTGAAATTGCTATTAGCATCAGAAAAACCAAGGAGCTTCCATATTCTTTGACATCTGGGTGGTTGCAGGAGGATACAGGGTACAGGATTTTTGAGGATATAATGTACACAATAAATAAATGTAAACATTAATTAGTATGCTAATTTCAAACAGGAATAGAAGTAAAGTTCAGAGACAAGGGTCAAATATGTCTTTATATTTGGGGTGCTATACAAACAGAGTCAAAGATAAAATGTTGGAGACAAGAGGATTATTAGAGTTGATTGCATTAACTAGTCCATGAGCCAGAAAAATGAAGAAACAAAGCCAGGAGACAAGCCCCCATGGTAATTGGACTCAAACACAGTTGTGCTAAGAAGGAAGCATTGGCCTGGGTTTTTAAGACAGGCTGAGGACACAGTCAATTGTCTGTAAGTGTCAAGGAGAGGGAAGACTATCCAATGGCATCTGCTTAAGTTTGGATACTGACAAAATAAAAATCTAACTTATATATAAAATATCTGTCTTGGAATTCCTCTACAAAAATAATAGGTAACCAGGGGTACTAACATATAGGCCTAATTCAAGACAGAAATTCCTTCCTTATCTGAACATTAGAGGCACTTTTAGATGGAGGGGAATAGTTAAGACTTGAGATTCATGCCTCCATTTAGACTTCCTTATGTCTTGATGACTGGCAATAAAGAACTCTACTTTTTTTAAAAAAAAATTCTTTTTCATTCAAAATTATTAAGACTTCTTTGTGACTTGCTTTTTGCTTATGAAAACCACTTATTTCTATGGATCTTGTATTCTCAAGTATAAAATTAGAAAAAAAGACCAGAAGAACTCCAGAAATATCCTATCCCTCTTGAGTAAATTGGAAACACGAGAAGGAGAATATTTGTTCCCTGCTAATTGTTCTGGAAAAGTTAGTGCTTCATGAATATTTACTGACTGACCAAGAGTTTGTTTTTTCCAAAAGCTATGAGATTTGCTCTCAGACATGTAACAGCTTAAATCTGAGTTCTGTCTCTGAGCCATGTTGCTATAAGACCCACTATTTTGTTTCTTAGAACCTGTTTCCAAGCACACACAATAGAGAACCTCTAGGCAGCAATTCTCACAAAGGAAACTCACCATGGTTTCTTACATGAACCATGAGAAAAAAAACCCAGCCTACCAAGCACTTAGCTGATTTATTATCTTCATACACTTTGACCCTATAATGCCTGTGAGAACTTTATTCGTGGCCATAATTGTCTCTAGAGAGTGATCTGGCTGCACTTTCGAATTTCTCAAGATGGATATTCATTAATATAATATAAGAGACTATTTTTATCTTAACCATTAGTGTTTGATGTGTGTTTATACTGGGTAAAGTATCATGGGAAACTGAAATTAAACCCATAGTAGAAAGGCTACATGTTCCTCTGATAAGGATATTTATAAATTTAGAAGTCTTGATGATGAAGGGGCACCCCATAATTGTCTTGAAACATATAGATGCCTTCTCATCACTGAACTGGAATTGGTCACATTATGGCTTCAACCATATAGCCAATCTTGGATGGCTGTTTCCCTAGCCCTGGGGGAAGCAAAGTAGTTTTAAAAAAATGATATAATTTTCATTTGTATGTGAAATCTCCCTTTAGAATACCCATATTTAGAAATATAATGGACTAGGACAAAGTGGTCCATACCTTTAATTGTAGCACTAGAGAGGCAGAGGCAAGATAATCTATGAATTTTAAGCAAACTTGATCTACAGAGTGAGTTGTAGAACAATTTACTGCTATACAGTGAAAGTTGTCTCAACGAAGGAAAGAAAAGAGAAAGGAAAGGAGGAAGGAAAGAGAGAAAGAAAGAGAGAGAGAGAGAGAGAGAGAGAGAAAGAGAGAGAGAGAGAGAGAGAGAGAGAAAGAAAGAAAGAAAGAAAGAAAGAAAGAAAGAAAGAAAGAAAGAAAGAAAGAAAGAAAGAAAGGTAATTGTGGCATATTACAATATCTAGAAAGATGTTCAGATGCTTTAATAAGTCTCTAGTACATACTCAACTTTTAGAATCATTGTTGATTCATCTAGTCCCATTCTCTATAGCTTCTACCCAGAATATTGAAGTGGGACTTGTAGCTCCCTTAGCACAAAAGATGGGAGCAAGTTGATAGTCAGGTCTACCAATCCCACCACTCCTAGTGGAGCTTATGATGTCTCCTAAGGACCATAAATGTTTCTTTTCCTGTGCCTAAATCTAACCACTTTCTCTAAGCCTTTGGCCTCTTTCTCAGTTGTTTGGAGTTTTCATTATAAAGTGAAATGTGGTTGAGATCATGTTGATGAGCTCATACTCATGGGAGAGCAAAAATAAACTAATACCTCCTGTTCTCAGTCCATATGGGGCCAAGCTTTGCTGTCAGCATTAAATCATCTCAATGTCAAGGTGACACCTCATAGAGAAGTCTTGAATTCCATTTTGTTAAGATCCTATAGTCTCCTAAACATGGAATATTACTAAGTGCCCTTGTAATAGTTGCATTTTGTTGCTGTGATAAAATACCATGGCCTGGCAATACTAATGGAAGGGAGGTTTGATTTAGGCTTACAAGTCCATTGGCAGAGTCCATATGGTGGGAGAAGCATCATAGCAGAATCCCAGCATGGAACCTGAGAGATCACCCGAGATTTCAGCCTCACAAAGAAGCAGGAATGAAAACAGAAGTGGGCAAAGCTACAAACTCTTGCACTTGTCCCAGTGACATACTGCCTCCAGAACAGCTGCACCATCTAAAGTTTGACAACCTCCACAGACAGCACCACCAATCGGGGACCAATGGTTAAGTTTTAAGCCTATGGGGAACATCTGCATGCACAACAACCACCATGCCACCTTTATTTTTCCTAGTTCAGGCTAACACTAGACTCAGAAAGTTGGTGATGAGGGGGAAAAACAGAAGAGGAGGAGGAGCAAAAGGGCAAAGAGGAGAGAAAAGATCACATCCAATCCATTAAAACACAAAATTACAGGGGAAAGACAGCACAGATTGCCATACCCAGCAAGATTTGAGCATCTTGTCATTCAAACCACTATTTTAATGTGTAGAATGTAGGGATTGAAAAAGAGGATATAACTTCTAAAGATAACAGTGTAGAAGTCTCCCAATTGTGTGTTTTTCCTACTATGATATTGATTTTGCAAGCTCACCTTCAGTAATCTGTCATCCTTTCTGGGTTACCGGGGGAAAAATATTCCCATAATAAATCTAAGTTCTTATTTGCATTCTATTTTATTATTCTTCAAGAAGCATACATTGAAGTTTTACAGAGGTTTATATGATATAAAAATTAAATAAAGCAGTAGATATGTAACTATAGCTATTCTAGTAAACCAGACAGAAAGGAGATTTTTCACAATGTCAAAATGAAAGTCTCACTTATTTTTATTTTTGGAAATATAGTCACTTTTCATAATTATATAAAATGTTATTGTATTAGTAAGCTAGGGTACTATAGGAACAAACCAAAGGTGTTAAGAGTACATAAAACCAAAACTATGTATCTTAGTTCTAGACACAGAAAGCATAGAATCACTGTGCTGGAATTACTATGTTCTGTGAGGCTCTCCTTCCAGAGGGCTTCCTCTCTGTCTGCTGAAATATAGTGCTCTTATCTCCAAATATGGAGAAAAATCTAAAGAGGCAAAGCAAGCATGAAGATATGACTTTTATGGTCTGCGTTACCTCACTCATATTTATTATTGACAGCTCCATCCATTTACCTGCTACTTCCTTGCTTTCATTTTTCCTTGCAATTGAATAATATTTTGTTGTATATATACCATATTTTCATCATTCATACATCAGATAATTATATATATGATGTTTCCATTTACTGCCTATTGTGGATACAGGAATATGCCCAGTAATGATGGAGCTGGGTCATATAATAATTCTACTTCTGACTTTTTGAGGAACATCCACTCAAATTTCCATAGTGGCTCTCTCAGATAGACATTGCTATCATAGACACAATAAACTATCAAATAAAAAGCCCAGTGTCAGGAATCCTGTTCTTTTTCTTTGTTATGGCATTCCAAGTATACTTTAAAACAGGCCCACCCCTTTTTTTCTCATTTTTTTATTAAAAATTTCCATCTTCTCCCCTCCTCCCCTTCCCTCCTCTCCCCTCCACCCATACTCCCACTCCCTCCCTCTGAAAGCCAAAGAGCCATCAGGGTTCCCTACACTATGTTAAGTCCAAGGTCCTCCCAATCCCCCCCCCCCCCCCCAGGTACAGGAAGGTGAGCAACCAAAGTGACAAGGCTCACACAGAGCCCGTCCTTGTAGAGACCAAGCCCATCACCATTGTCCTTGGCTTCTCGGTCAGCCTCCACTGTGAGCCACTTTCAGAGAGTCTGGTTTGGTCGGATGTTCCATCAGTCCTAATCCAACTGGAGTTGGTGATCTCCCGTTAGTTTTGTCCCGCCGTCTCAGTGGGTGAACGCACCCCTTACGGTCCTGACTTTCTTTCTCATGTTCTCCCTCCTTCTGCTCCTCATCAAGACCTTGGGAGCTCAGTCTGGTGCTCCAATGTGGGTCTCTGTCTCTATCTCCATCCATTGCCAGGTGAAGGTTCTATGGTGATATGCAAGATATTCATCAGTATAGCTATAGGATCTGGCCTTTTCCGGAACCCTCTCCTCAGCTGCCCAAGGAACCAGCTGGGGGCATCTCCCTGGACACCTGGGAACCCCTCTAGAGTCAAGTCTCTTGACAACCCTAAGATGGCTCCCTTAATTAAGATATATGCTTCTCTGCTCACATATCCACCCTTCCTATATCCCAAGCATCCCACTCCCCCAAGCTCTCCCCATCCTCCCCTTCATGCTTTTCTCTCCCCATCTCCCCTTGCCCCCGTCCCACCCCACCCCCAAGTTCCCAATTTATACCCTGCAATCTTATCTACTTCCAATATCCAGGAGGATAACTGTTTGTTTTTTCTTTGGGTTCATCTTCTTATTGTCTTCTCAAGGATCACGAATTATAGGCTCGATGTCCTTTAATAATGGCTAGAAACATATTATGAGTGAGTACATCCCATGTTCATCTTTTTGGGTCTGGGTTACCACACTCAGAATAGTGTTTTCTATTTCCATCCATTTGCCTGCAAAATTCAAGATGTCATTGTTTTTTATCGCTGAGTAGTATTCTAATATGTATATATTCCACAGTTTCTTCATCCCTTCTTCCACTAAAGGGCATCTAGGTTGTTTCCAGGTTCTGGCTATTACAAATAATGCTGCTACGAACATAGTTGAACAAATGCTTTTGTAATATGATTGGGTATCTCTTGGGTAAATTCCCAAGAGTGGAATTGCTGGGTCCTGGGGTAGGTTGATCCCGAATTTCCTGAGAAACTGCCACACTGCTTTCCAAAGTGGTTGCACAAGTGTGCATTCCCACCAGCAATGGATGAGTGTACCCCTTACCCCACAACCTCTCCAGCAAAGGCTATCATTGGTGTTTTTGATTTTAGCCAATCTGACAGGTATAAGATGGTATCTCAAAGTTGTTTTGATTTGCATTTCCCTGATAGCTAAGGAGGTTGAGCATGACCTCAAGTGTCTTTTGGCCATTTGAACTTCTTCTGTTGAGAATTCTCTGTTCAGTACAGAGCCCCATTTTTTAAATGGGTTAATTAGCATTTTAAAGTCTACTCTCTTGAGTTCCTTATATATTTTAGAGATCAGACCTTTGTCTGTTGCAGGGTTGGTGAAGATCTTTTCCCAGTCAGTAGGCTGCCTTTTTGTCTTAGTGACAGTGTCCTATGCTTTACAGAAGCTGCTCAGCTTCAGGAGGTCCCATTTATTCAATGTTGCCCTTAATGTCTGCATTGCTGAGGTTATATGTAGGAAATGGTGTCCTGTGCCCATATGTTGTAGAGTACTTCCCACTTTCTCTGATGTCAGGCTCAGTGTGTTCAAATTAATATTGAGGTCTTTAATCCATTTGGACTTAAGTTTTGTGCATGGTGATAGATATGGATCTACTTTCATTCTTCTACAGGTTGACATCCAGTTATGCCAGCATCATTTGTTGAAGATGCCCTCTTTCTTCCATTGTACACTTTTGGCTCCTTTATCAAAAATCAGGTGTTCATAGACTTGTGGATTAAGATCCGGGTCTTCTATTCGATTCCATTGGTCGACTTTTCTGTTTTTATGCCAATACCAAGCTGTTTACAATACTGTAGCTCTGTAATAGAGCTCTGTAATAGAGATTGTTTTGGCTATCCTGGGTTTCTTGTTTTTCAATATAAAGTTGATTATTGTCCTCTCAAGACCTGTGAAGAATTTTGTTGGGACCTTAATGGGGATTGCATTAAATCTATAGAATGCTTTTGGTAGAATTGCCATTTTTACTATGTTGATCCTCCCAATCTATGAGCAAGGGAGATCTTTCCATTTTTTGGTATCTTCTTCAATTTCTTTCTTCAAAGACTTAAAATTCTTGTCAAATAAATCCTTCACTTCCTTGGTTAGAGTTACCCCAAGATATTTTATGCTATTTGTGGCTATTGTGAAAGGTGATACTTCTCTGATTTCCCTCTCTGCTTCCTTATCCTTTGTGTATAGGAGGGCAATTGATTTTTTGGAGTTTATCTTGTATCCTGCCACGTTACTGAAGGAGTTTATCAGCTGTAGGAGTTCTTTGGTGGAGTTTTTGGGGTCGCTTATGTACACTATCATATCATTTGCAAATGACGAAAGTTTAACTTCTTCCTTTCCAATTTGAATCCCCTTGATCCCCTTATGTTGTCTTATTGCTATTGCTAGAACTTCAAGCACTATATTGAAGAGATAAGGAGAGAGTGGACAGCCTTGTCGTGTTCCTGAATTTAGTTGGGTGGACTTAAGTTTTTCTCCGTTTAATTTGATGTTAGCTGTCGGCTTGCTGTAAATAGCCTTTATTACATTTAGGAATGACCCTTGTATCCCTAATCTTTGCAAGACCTTTATTATAAAGGGGTGTTGAATTATGTCAAATGCTTTTTCAGCATCTATGAGATGATCATATGTTTTTTTCAGCAGTTTATTTATATGATGGATTACATTGATAGATTTTTGTATGTTGAACCAGCCCTGCCTCTCTGAGTGAAGCCTACTTGATCATAGTGGATCATTTTTCTAATGTGTTCTTGGATTCTGTTTGCCAGTATTTTATTGAGAATTTTTGCATCAATATTCATGAGTGAGATTGGCCTGTAATTCTCTTTCTTGGTTGAGTCTTTGTGTGGTTTAGGTATCAGGGTAACTGTAGCTTCATAAAAGGAATTTGGCAATGACTCTTCTGTTTCTATATTATGAAATACCTTAAGGAGTATAGGTATTAGGTCTTCTTGGAAGTTCTGGTAAAATTCCGCATTGAAACCATCTGGTCCTGGGCTCTTTTTGGAGGGAGGTTTTTGATAACACATTCTAATTCTTTGCGACTAACAGGACTATTTAGAATGTTCACCTGGTCCTGGTTTAACTTTAGTATATGGTACTTATCTAAAAAACTGTCCATTTCTTTTACATTTTCCAATTTTGTGGCATACAGGCTTTTGTAGTAAGATCTAATGATTCTCTGAATTTCCTCTGTGTCTGTGGTTATGTCCCCCTTTTCATTTCTGATCTTATTAATTTGCGTGTTCTCCCTCTGGCGTTTGATTAGTTTGGCTAAGGGTTTGTCAATCTTGTTGATTTTCTCCTAGAACCAGCTTTTTGTTTCAGTGATTCTTTGGATTGTTTTCTGTGTTTCTATTTTGTTGATTTCTGCCTTCAGTTTGATTATTTCCAGTCTTCTACTCCTCCTAGGTAAGTCTGCTGTTTTTTCTAGAGCTTTCAGGTGTGCTGTTAAGTCTCCAATGAGTGCTTTCTCTGTTTTCTTTAAGTGGGCACTTAGTGCTATGAACTTTCCTCTTAGCACTGCCTTCATTGAGTCCCATAGGTTTGAGTATGTTGTGTCTTTGTTTTCATTAAATTCAAGAAAGACTTTAATTTCTTTCTTTATATCTTCCTTGACCCAGGTGGGGTTCAGTAGTTGACTGTTCAGTTTCCATGAGTTTGTAGGCTTTCTGGGGGTAGCATTGTTGTTAAATTCTAATTTTAATCCATGGTGATCAGATAAGACACAGGTGGTTACTAATATTTTTTTTTGTAACTGTGGAAGTTTGCTTTGTTACCGAGTATGTGGTCAATTTTCGAAAAGGTTCCATGAGCCACAGAGAAGAAGGTATATTCTTTCCTATTTGAGTGGAATGTTCTATAGATGTCTGTTAAGTCCATTTGGTTCATTACCTCCATTAAGTCTTTTAATTCTCTGTTAGGTTTCTGTCTGATTGACCTGTCCATTGGTGAGAGAGGAGTGTTGAAGTCTCCTATTATTAATGTGTGTGGTTTGATGGCTGCCTTGAGTTCTAGTAATGTTTCTTTTATATAAGTGGGAGCTTTTATATTAGGGGCATAGATATTCAGGATTGAGACTTCATTCTGAAGGATTTTTCCTGTTATGAGTATAAAATGACCCTTTCCATCTCTTCTGATTGATTTTAGTTTGAAGTCAACTTTGTTAGAAATTAATATGGCCACACCCACTTGTTTCTTAGGTCCATTTGCTTGATAAACCTTTTCCCAACCCTTTACTCTGAGTAGGTGTCTCTCTTTGTGGTTGAGGTGTGTTTCTTGTAAACAGCAGAATGTTGGATCCTGTTTTTGTATCCAATCTCTTAGCCTGTGCCTTTTTATAGGTGAATTGAGTCCATTGATATTAAGTGATATTAATGACCAGTGGTTGTTAACTCCTGTCATTTTTTTTTCTGGTAGTAGAGTTTGTGTGCTATCCTTCTTTGAGTTGTGCTGGTGAAGGGTTGCTAGATGTCTGAGTTATTGTGGGCGTTGTTTTGACTCTTTGGTTTGTGATTTCCCTTCTATTACTTTCTGTAAAGCTGGATTTGTGGCTACATATTGTTTAAATCTGTTTTTGTCCTGGAATATCTTGTTTTCTCCATCAATGGTGAATGCAAGCTTTGCTGGGTATAGTAGTCTGGGCTTCCATCCATGTTCCCTTAGTGTCTGTAGCACATCTCTCCAGGACCTTCTGGCTTTTATGGTTTCCAGTGAGAAGTCAGGTGTAATTATTATAGGTTTCCCTTTATATGTTACTTGACCTTCTTCCTTTGCAGCTCTTAATATCTGTTCTTTATTCTGTATGTTTTTTGTTTTGATTATTATATGGCGTGGGGATGCTTTCTTTTGATCCAGTCTATTTGGTGTTCTGTAGGCTTCCTGTACCTTCATAGGAATATCCTTCTTTAGGTTGGGGAAATTTTCTTCTATAATTTTGTTGAATATGTTTTCTGGGCCTTTGAGTTGTAATTCTTCTCATTCTTCTACCCCAATTATTCTTAGGTTTGGTCTTTTCACGGTGTCCCAGATTTCCTGGATGTTTTGTGTTAAGAATTTGTTGGATTTGTTTTGTTCTTTAAGCTGTGAGTTTATTTCCTCTATAGTATCTTCAGAGTTCAAGATTCTTTCTTCCACCTCTTGTATTCTGTTGGTAATACTTGTCTCTGTAGTTTCTGTTTGTTTACTCAGAATTTCCATTTCCAGTCTTCCCTCGGATTGTCTTTTCTTCATTACCTCCATTTAATTTTTCAGGTCTTGTACTGTTTCCCTTACCTGTTTGATTGCTTTTTCTTGTTTTTCTTGTTTTTCTTGGGTATTTTGAGAGATTTATTTATTTTGTCTATCTTTTTGTTTGTCATCTCCATGTCTTTATGGCAGTGTTTTACCTCCTGTTTAAGGTCCTCTATTATTTTCATAAAGTACTGTTTAAGGTCGATTTCTTCTATTTCCTCTGGCATAGGTTGTACAATTCTTGTTGTTTCGGGATGCCTGGATTCTGGTGATGTCATGTTGACTTTTGGGTTGTTGGAGGAGTTCTTGCATTGGCACCTGCCCATTTCTTTCTTCAAATGGAGCTAGGATAGACTTGGTGTCTTGGTCCAATCTTTGCTGTGACTGAATCTGGATGGCTCTCCTCAGTGCCACAGGAGCTATTCTTTGCAGCACAATCTGAATGAGCCAACACTCCCTTGCTGGAAACCTCAGACTTGCCTGGAGGGCAGCCTCTCTCACCTCTGGGTGGGTGGCCTTGGTATAGGGGCAGGACACTTGAATACACTAGGGAAGGCTTGGCAGAGGCAGGGACACGTGTACCAAAGACACCCCTGCACCAGGTGCTGGGGGGTGGGGGATGTGCTCTCTTCTAGGGCAGGTCGCCCCAGGATAGCACACACTCACCCGTCCAGATGGAACTCCACAGCACTGAATCAGGGATTTCTGATAGCCAAGGGACACTGCAGGGACAAAAGGGCAAAGTTGGGGGCAGGGTGGGGTGGAGTATCACACAGCAAACCTTACAGCACAATCTGAAGGAGGCAGAACTCCCTTGCCAGAATCCTCAGACCTGCCTGGAGGGCAGCCTCTCATCCCTTTCCCTCCGCTGCTTCTTCTGTTTCAGGCTAATGGCTCCTTGCTGGGCAGGTATCTTAGACAAAGGCCCAGCTTGCCAGTGGCAAGCTGAGTGAGATAAAGGAACTCCCCTCTCACCACCAACTCCCAGCCAGGATACGGGCCAAGCAGGGTAGTTTTGTGGCCCCTAAGGAGTGGATCAGTGCTTTAGGGACACTGGGATGGGATAGGAAAAGAAGGGCAGAAGGCGTGGGGAGAAACCCCTGCAGAATGACCAGACAGATTCGGGGATGGAGGAATGTCTGCAGAAACACACTCACCCTCCACTGGGTCTTCTGTTTCCAGGCCCACCCTTTTTTTATAAGCATGTTAGACTCTACTGAATGGGCATTAACACCCAAGGCTTCTGGGCACAGAACTGCCAGAGTCTAGAATCAGAAGACAAATACCCACAAGAGTGTCCTCTAAGAACCTGAAGCAAGGAATGGAAATACTGGAGAACTTAAGATAGTTTCTGACCCTGCCTTCCCAGGACACAGTAACCTTCTAGTCTCTTGCTTGAATCAGAAACTTTTCTCCTCTGTGCTTCTGAACTTCAAAGCCTTGCTGGCACAGGGAATCACAACACTTAATTAAAAATACACAACTCTAACACCTTTTACTAATTAATTTGCCCTGACTTTAATTTCATTTGCTTCTCACTTTCTAACTTCTAACTAAACCTGCTAATTACTCGGTGCTAATTCTGTTGCATTCTTCTACAAAGGAAGAAACAAGTGTTACAAATAAACAGTGTGGAAGACAGAGTGAGGTGAATTCAAGAAAGAACCCAGTTTTCATGCTGAAGAAATACAAGTTAGTCAGTAGGTTTAAAGCATTAGTTTGGGACATTTTTTAAAATGAAAAGTTCATCTTTTATTAAGTATCATTTTCAATGATTATGCTTTTTCAACTATGAGACACATTTAATAATTGTAGACATTGAATATAGTGTTAATATGTAGAAAGTAGAGAATGACTAGGAGTTGGTATGGTACTACTGAAAGATGTCTGGTATAGGAGGGTCTTCTGTCTATGTGTTACTTTCATTGGTTAAATAAAGAACTGCCTTGGCCTTTTGATAGGCCAGACCTTAGGTGGGTGGAGTAGACAGAACAGATTTCTGGGAGGAAGAAGGCAGTGTGGCAGACACTATGGCTCTCCTCTCCGAGACAGACACTGGTTAGAATCATGATGGTAAGCCACAGTCAAGTGGCTATACACATTAATGGAGATGGGTTAAGCTAATATGTGAGAGTTAGCCAAGAAGGGGCTAGACCTAATGGGCCAGGCATTACAATTTGTGTGTTGTTATTTTGGGGTATAAGCTAGCCAGGCAGCTGGGAGCTGGGTGGCAGGAAGCGGCAACAATGTTGGAACATGGTATTATCACTAGCTGACTCCTTTGTTATCTTGGTCTCATCTTTGTGTTTCATTTCAATATGGTATTTATCTTAATGCACTACATCCAGGGGAAAGATGGTAGGTTTATGCAATAGAGATTATTGCTAATCCCATTACCAATGGCCCCACAAACTGTTTAAGCCACAAAACTGTCAGCCACAATTGGAAGGCCTAGTTCGATCTTATGCAGGTTCCCCACAGTCAATTTGGAGTCAGTGAGTTCCTCCTATTTTGGGTCAGCTGTTTCTGTGGTTTCTCTATCTTGGCTTGTGTGGTAAGCAATGAATTTAGAAAGAAAATCTTCTTTTGAACCCTGTCTATATATTTTTAGTGTTTAGAATTTTTATCCATATCTTCAATACGAATAAGATTTTTAAAAATGACTGAAAAGTAGAAAAAGTAGAGAGCTAATTGCTTAGAGGACTGTGGCTCCTACTTACAGTTCATGGAAGGCCAGCAGGGAGAGCAGATTAGATTTCCAGGCTGAGGAGCCCATTTGGACAAACCAAAAGCCCCCTTTAAACAAGTTGTGTCAGTGTGAATTCCTCAGCAGTTTCCCCAGCATAGGCTCTGCCCACATTGCTGCTGGGTGCAGTAGCTGAGCTGATCACTTAAAGAATCAATTTGCTGCTTTTATCTTGGAAACAGCATTTTCTCTTTGACATACGGTCTGGTCAAGATAAATCAATTTTGGAAAAATTGATTTTATAATCTTCTGAGTGGACAATTAAATACAATCACATTTGTATTTAATAGAAATTTCACATAAATCCGAAAAATACAAATGGGAATATGTCACTGATATATTAGATTTCCCATTTACTCGCTTCTTGCCTGAATGTTAGTGGACTAGTCTGTAGAGCAGTGTTTCTCCAGTTAGGTTCCCAGTAGAATCATTGAGGGAGATGGTTTTTAAAAATACCCTTGTACACAGCATACCTCAGTTCAACACAACAGAAATTTTGGTGGAAGAAGACAGGATATTTAAAATCAAATTTCAAAGGGGGTCCAATCTCTATACAAAGTTAATTTTTTTTCCTTTGAGCAGACTCTCTACTTTAAATTGTGTCCACATCTTCCATCTCTGACTTCAACTTCTATCCCTGTAAAATGTCAATTGGAGTACCATCTACTTCAATGCCTTTAAACAAAGTAAATATAGGTAAACCATGAAGATAATAGTATTATTTCTGAAGTGTGGTCAAATATTTGTTGGTTTTATTAATAGTTTGGCTAATTATAATTTTATTTCTATTATCATTCAAACACACAGTAATACACAAATATTAAAAAATAAATTATATTTCTTTTGTTGAGAAGTGTTTGTGTTTTATATAGCTATGCAGGTAAATAATTGCTGTAACAAAGAGAAGAAAATCAAAGGGTATTAGATGTTGACATCTGTTTTGTTAGGAAATGGCATGTTATTTATGGGTAAGGTCTCTGTGGCCGCAGAATAGGTTCCTGGTCGTGTTAACTGAAGATGGTGCCCAACAGTGATTTCCTAAAGTAATAGTAGGCACAGTCTTGGGGAGGATAATCCAAATATGTCATGGAAATGGAATGACAAATAGAAAGAGCAATAACTTGCAAAAGATGATTCATAACAGAAGCCACAAAGCAGGGAATAGGTGTTCTGAAGAGATATACACTTTGCTTCCTGTAGCAGAAGCCAGAAAATAGGATAGTATCCCCATTATAAAAGTAGAAGATCAATACCCCACTTGCCAAAAGTGAATGTGTTCCTGAAAGGTAGAGATGAATGAATGAGCACTTAACAAACCAAAGGAAACCGGGGCGGAGACAATGCTTGTGAAGTAACCTCCTGATCAGCAGTAATTCCCAGGCTTGTAGGCTCCTAGTTCAGGACAAGTCAGGGTGGTGGTGTAAAAAGCTTAGATGAGCTGTAGAGCCAGCCCTCTGTCAGAAACCTTTAAAATCTTGCTTGTTCTATACGGGTAGACAGATTTCTGAGTTCCAGTAAGTGGGGACCCTTGTTTCTGACTCACTGGGTTCCTGAAGAGTCCGCCTCTGCAGCCACATTGGAAAAGGAGGAAAAAGAAACATAACATTTCCCCAACTCATCTTTGTTTCCTTGTTTAGATTTTTGTCAGACAGAAACTTTGGAGGCTCTTTTTATTGTCCCTATAGTTCTGAGCAACTATACGATATTTTTAAAGACATTTAGTTACATATGCAGTTTTTTGTTATGTTCTGGTTTTGATTTTTCGAGACAAGGTTTTTCTGTAGCTTTGGAGCCTGTCCTAGAACTAGCTCTTATAAACCAGGCTGGCCTCGAACTCACAGAGATTCACCTGCCTCTGCCTTCCAAGTACTGAGATTAAAGACATGCACCACCACCACTCAGCTACATATACATTCTTAAGAAAAGAACTTATTTCTATCTGTTAAACATATTATTGGACAGCATATATATCTTTAAGGTTCTGGTATAACATATTCCAATCTAAGGGAATATAAAATTGATTGCAAAATAGTTTCTTCACTCACTAGCAGCAGCTCCAAACAGCATCAGCAAGTTTCTTTGCTTTCTTTTTAGTATCCTTTTTAATGTTGCTCCCAAGATTAAAAATCCAATTTACCATTATTGATCTGTTTTTCAGAGGAAAGCAGAAATCTTTTGGATTAGGTGTTTAGGCTTTGCTTAGTTTCATTTTATGATTAAATTTCTCCTAAAACTGAAGTGTCCAACATATTAATAATATTATTAAGCAATATATATATTTTATCCCTTTTTATCATTTTAAGGTTGCTTAAAGCTATATGAAATTTCTAGAAAATTTATGTAAATATTGTGCTATATATTTAATTATATTAATTTATTACACAAAATATTTTAATCTGTAGGTATTTTTTGACTTTTACTTTTTTTTTGCCAAGGAGAGACAAATTATAAATTTACGGTCCCTGATATTACAAGTTAATAGTTTAGGTAAACTATGAAATCTAAGAGAAACTAACTGTTACCTGTAAGAACAAAATATTGGTGATTCACTCTGATTGCAATTATGTTAAATGTAAACTGAATTTAGTAGAAGTTTTGTCTTGAAGAAAATACTCTGAATAATGAGGGTGACAAGGCAAAACAGGAAATGCAGTTCCTAGAAGAGCACTGTGGAGTCATCAGGGAAACAGAAGAAAAAGTTGCTAGAGAGGAAATGGTTTGCACAGTGGGGGTCCCACATGGGTAACTGGTGCCAATTTAGATTAAGACAATGGGAGACAAAACAGCTAACTGAACATCAAGGCTTTCCCCTCCCCCCATTTATTTATAATATGAGGCTGTAGGGTTTAATTGGTTTTGATTGTTTTATGCAGAAAATCATCTTTGTAAAGTCTAAAGATAGAGAGTGCTGAAAACAGAATATTAAAGACTGGATTGATTCATGGCCCTTACAAGCTGTGTAACTTTGGGAATCCTCCTTAAACTTCCTCACACTGAATTTCTGCACATGTAGGTGGTGAAATCTAATAGCTGTGTCTCATGGAACTGTAACGAGGTTTGGATGGAGTGATATAGTTAAATTTTTTTCTTTTTATTGATTTTTATTGAGGTGTACGTGTTTCTCAGCTCCCCTGCCTGCCTCTCACCTCCCCTTCAACCTTACCCCAAAGTCCCCATGCTTCCAATTTACTCAGGAGATCTTGTATTTTTTTTACTTCCCATGTAGATTAGATCTATGAATGTCTCTCTTAGGATTGATATTTGAGCACACACAAGGTATGAAGGTTTCCGTCCTGATTTCAAAGGTGAAAGCTGGTGTGATCTTCAGTGACAAGCATCATTCTCAATGGAAGGCAGTTGCCATACTTAATAGACGGAGTTTGAAACCAAATATTCAGCATCCAATTAGATATTATAAGTAAATATGGCATATGGTTTGTTTCATTTGGTTTTTTAAAAATCCTGAAAAATATATACACATGAAAGAAAAATAACTGAAGTCCCAAACAGGGTAATCTTCATTCTAATCTGCAGATTTACTTGCAAACTAGAAAACAATACTGAGTGCTTTGGGTAAAATGAGTTACTTTGATCATCATATTCTTTGAGAAACTGGAGAAACCTTAATTAGGAGAAGGTTCCCTTTGGGACATAAACCCTTCTTTTCCATATATTTGCCTCGTTTCAGAGGTGCGGAAGGTTGCACACATGGAAGAGGCTCTGAACAGATGACATCCGGAAAAGGTAACTAACTATAGGTGTGTCTGAACCAAATCAATTTATTAGGCCTTCACGGCAACATCACTCCTGTGACCAGCCAAAAGAAAGTAGAATAAAAAAAATCTCATTTCTAGACATAGATTAAAATGGTTAATTGACATGCTTATGGAAAAACAAGCTAATGACATCATATTGGCATTCAGTTACGTGTTCCCATTTCCTGTTCAGGAGTAGTGGCAGAATAAAGCTTCTGCTTGTTTTTGTTTCTTACCTAGAATCCTAACCCTTAATTCCAGTGTTGTTTATTTCACTACTGAGCAGAGAGTGTGGGTGGGGGATTTCTCCTTTTAGACATGCTTGAATTGGCTCTTGGAATAGTTCCTCACACCAGCATGTGGGCTGAGCAGTGGAGTGGCTTGCAGTTTCAAGATGCCAGAAAAGAAAGACTCTTCCCCCATGCATATTCAAGCACATTGCAGTCTTAGAATCCCATCCTTATCCTAGATCAAGCTCCAGAGACTCTGGCTGAAGCTTTCCTCCCCATCTCTCCCACTGAATACAGTTTTCCCTTTCCTTGCAGAAAACTATACAAGTTCTCCTTTGTATTTCATTTGGCCTTTGAAAGCAAAAGAGAAGCCAGACCATAAAGAGGAGAGGGGAATCATTTTTTTTTTTTTTTAGTTGAAGACAAGAAAATGGTTTCCCTGCTGTTTGCCTCAGCTGAATTACAGCCCTGTCTATACCTATGTGAAATGCAATTTGATGAGATTTTCTTTGTTACTGTTGCTAAAAGAACTCATTTCTCGGGAGTCCTGCCTGGAATTGGATTGGGCTGCGGCTTCTGTACAACTATTAATGCAGCGTGGGCATCAAGCCTGGTTCCTCTTTCCATCTGCAGCTCTTCTGTATGTTTTCAGACATTTTCCAGAAATCTGGACTCATTGAAATAGAAAGCATCAAACGTGTCATAGATTTGCTCTGTATTTATGAAACATTGCCAGGATGTGGAATACTACCAACTGTAGGAAAAATTATCCCTAAGGATTTGCTATTTTGAAAGCAAATTAAAAATCACTTGCATCAGAGACAGTAGCAAAGGGGCTATGTTAATGACAATGAGATGAAAAGCAAGAGAACCACTTGGAAAGGTGTTGAACTCTACGGTCTTTGTAACATGAGGACCTGCCTGTTGGGGTTTCTGTCCTGTCTGCCAGGTCCCACAACCATTTAGCCCCCCCCCCCAAATTATACAGAGGTCTACATAAGTTATAAACTGATTGGCCCATTAGCTCTTATAACTTACATTAACTCTTATAACTTATATTAGCCCATTATTCTAGTATATATTAGCCATGTGGCTCAGTACATTTTCCAGCAGGGCAGGTCACATCTTCCATCTTCAGTGTCTGGACAGGACTGGGGAGAAATGGGCTTCCTCTTTCCCAGAATTCTCCTGTTCTGATTGACCCAACTCTACTTCCTGTCTGGTTGTCCTGCCTACACTTCTTGCCTGACTACTGGCCAATCAGCATTTATTTAAAACATAATTGACAGAATACAGACAATTGTCCTGTACCAGGTCTTCCTAATTCCTCCCTTCTATGTAACACTGTCTATTTTTTCCAACGCCAATCTTAAAGATATATAGTATGTTAAACTATGTAACACCCTCGTAACCCTTATAATTTGTATCTATTATAATACCATGGTGTTATGTAGATAGATTAAAGGAAGACAAAAAAATAGACATTAGACAAGTGTTAGATTTGTTTCTATTGTTATTTTTATATAATTAAATCAGACTTTAATTTTGCTCTCTCATCCCAATAAATGTGAAACAACTGACATCATTGACTTAAATGTCCACTTTTCTCTATTTCATTTTAGTGTCTGAACCTGGTGAGGGAGTATGGGTTTAGGGTTATCATGTCATTGACCACATTTGATGCAAATAGTTGATGAGCTTTAATCATTCATCTACACAATTTCTAGCATTTCTTTCTCATTTATATCCATCATACTTTATCAGGTATACAGCTTCTTAAGCCATTTCTTACCCTACCCACTGCAGTATACAGAGACAGAATTCTGTTGCTCCAGAACCCAGGGTGGATGAGAACAAGCCCACTGCTATTGCTCTTTAGTACATTATGTAATTCCTGTATTCCTGCAGGTACCACACTAGTGAGAAGCTGAGATTATCTTGGGTAGTGCAACTGCAATTTTAGGCAAGTGAGTGTTTTGTGGGGGCATTGATGGGGCATAGCTCAAGGGCTATGACTTATGCTGTTGAGACAGAGCAAATCCTGCTTTGAGCTGATTCCCTAAATCTCTCCAAATTCTTTTGTCTATCTTACTGCCTATCCCTGCATCCTCCAAAGCCAGTAGTGTAGAATGATAACCAGTCTGAGTTTGGAGTAAGGCCCAAGTAAATATTTTTCATCTACTTTAAAACAAAGGTGCTTTGAAACTCTAAGTCAAGGATCAATTATTTTGATCTCTTTCCAGTGTACTCTCCTGGCTGGCTGCTACTGAAAGCAGAAAAACATTTAGGGGATGCTGGAAGTGAAAATTACAATTGATTAACAATTCAAAATATTATTCTTTTAGAGTGTTTTATAAGGCATTGACATGCAAGAAGTGTTCTGTTGATTTGGAACCATTTGAACACCAAAGCCTAAAACACAAAGGAAAAAGAACAAAAAGCCACTAATGATTCTATTTTAACTTTTAGAATTAATCCACAAGGCCTACTGTCATTTATCCTACTTTTCAAATTGCAAAATTTAGAATTCATTAATTGTGGATCACAGACATGTCCCACCTTCTTTTATATTCTAAGTTCATTTACTTAGCCACAGTGAGTGAATAAATTACTAATATACATTTTAACTGGAAATAATTCTATTAGTAAAACTAGAAAATATTTTTTTCATTTTTTTCCAATGATTGAAAATAGATTTTTTTTTCTTGTACAACATATCCTGATTATAGTTTTTCCCAATAGAAAGGAAAAGAATCCCAAAAGTAGACACAAGAGATAGAGACCTATTTGTTCTCATGGTGAGGAGCCCCATAAACCATATTAATATATTTTATCATACATGCTATAGGCAATGTGTTAAATAAGAGGGGGAAAGAGATATGCAAAGTACAATTATGATGTGGGAAATGTGCTCATATAGAAGGATTAAGGAACCTTTTAGAAAGATACAGGATCTGCAAAGCAAAACAAATTGATCCTTATCCTTAGTGAAAGAAAGAAGACGACGGGTTATAATAGAAGCTACTGTTAAATGTTCTTGAACACTGAGCTCCAATGAGTATCCAGGACATTTAGTAGCACCAACTAATTATATAAATAGATACACATTATAAATCGAGCCTTAGAAATGTTTTGTTGTTGATGATTATTTTTAAACATTTCTATTGTATTTTAAAGTAAATGTTTCAATCTATAATCCACCAACAGATATGATATGTAAGATCATATTATGTAGTGGCTAAGAATTTATGGGTAATTATGTAAAACTTCAGAACATTGCTCTTCCCATAGGGAGGTATTACTCACTTGCATTCTTTAGAAGTGAAAGAAAAGGGGTAGATATACCTCAATAATAAGAGTGCTTACCAAGCATGCACAAAGCCTTAGGCTCTATCCCCAGAAAGAAAACAAAAAAGGCAATCTTGGCAGATTTGTTGTTTTTATCTAACACTTCTCAAACTGCAGTAAAACCAATATTTCCCTTAAAGATAAAAAATATACTCTGGAACATAGACTAGGAATCTTATTTAAGTGTATTTAATGTAAGTTGAGAGAAAATACTAAACTACTTGGCTTACATATCCTAAATTACCCAAAAAGCCAAAAGCTTGTTTACATAATGTCTCTTCCCATAGGAATTCTCTGGTAGATAGCTGTAGGCTCAGTGCTTTCCAAACAACAGATATTCAGTGCTCACAGTTGTGGATGCAGGATGGTCAGTGTCTGGTGTGAAGCTGCTCCCTGATTCATAAGCTGCCATAATTTTATATCTTCTGAGATTAGAAGAAGAGGAACTTGCTGCAGCCTCTATGAATAAGGACACTAACCTTATTCATGAGAATTCTGTTCCTGTGATCTAATCACCTCCTGAAGGTACAATAAAATCATGATGGGTTTATATTTTGCTATGGAAAGTTGGGAAGAAACACTGACATTTAGTCTATGATTATAAATTAAGTATAAGCAAAATTACAAATTCAGAGTAATGGGGGAAATGAAATTAAAATGACAGAAAAGTCAATACTATTTTCTTTTTTTTATTTTTCTCATTTTTTTATTCAAGATTTCCATCTCCTTCCCTCCTCTTCCCCCTTCCCTCCCCTCCCTTCCACCCATACCCCCACTCCACCCCTCTCCAAAGACAAAGAGCCATCAGGGTTCCCTTCACTATGTTAAGTCCAAGGTCCTCCCAGCTCCCCCTAAGTCCAGGAAGGTGAGCAACCAAACTGATAAGGCTCACAGTGAGTCTGTCTATGCTGTAGAGTTCATGTTCATTGCCCTTGTCCTTGGTTTCTCAGTCCTCCTCCACCGTCAGCCACATTCAGAGAGTCGGGTTTGGTCCCCTGTTCCATTAGTCCCATTCCAACTGGACTTGGTGGTCTCCCGTTAGATCTGTCCCACAGTCTCAATGGGTAAAAGCACTCCTCGCGGTCCTGGCTTCCTTGCTCATGATCTCCCTCCTTTTGCTCCTCATCAGGACCTTGAGAGCTCAGTCTGGTGCTCCTATGTGGGGCTCTGTCATTTTCTCCATCCAACGCCAGGTGAAGGTTCTATGGTGATATGCAAGATATTCATGAGTATGACAATAGGATCTGGACATTTCTGGCACCCTCTCCTCAGCTGCCCAAGGAACTAGCTGGGGGCGTCTTCCTGGACACCTGGGAACCCCTCTAGAGTCAAGTCTCTGCCAACCCTAGAATGGCTCCCTTAACTAAGATATATAATTCCTTGTTCCCATATCCACCCTTCCTATATCCCAACCATCCTATTCCCCCAAGCTCTTCCCATCCTCCACTTCACACTTTTCTCTCCCCATCCCCCCATCCCCCCATCCCACCCTACCTCCATGTTCCCATTTTTTATCCGGCAATCTTGTCTACTTCCAATATCCAGTAGGATAACTATATGTTTTTCTTTGGGTTCACCTTCTTATATAGCTTCTCTAGGATTTTTTTTACGAATTATAGGCTCGATGTCCTTTATTTATGGCTAGAAACCAATTATGAGTGAGTACATCCCATGTTCATCTTTTTGGGCCTGGGTTACCTCGCTCCGGATGGTGTTTTCTATTTCCATCCATTTGCATGCAAAATTCAAGATGTCATTGTTTTTTACCGCAGAGTAGTACTCTAATATGTATATATTACACCTGTCAGAATGGCTAAAATCAAAAACACCAATGATAGCCTTTGCTGGAGAGGATGTGGAGTAAGGGGTACACTCATCCATTGCTGGTGGGAATGCAAACTTGTGCAACCGCTTTGGAAAGCAGTATGGAGGTTTCTCAGGAAATTTGGGATCAACCTACCCCAGGACCCAGCAATCCCACTATTGGGAATTTACCCAAGAGATGCCCAATCATATTACAAAATCATTTGTTCAACTATGTTTATAGCAGCATTATTTGTAATAGCCAGAACCTGGAAACAACCTAGATGCCCTTCAGTGGAAGAATGGATGAAGAAAGTGTGGAATATATACATATTAGAGTACTACTCTGCGGTAAAAAATCAATACTATTTTCTTAAGACTAAGACTGATAAAAGTGACATCTTCTCACCTGAGTTAGTAGACTTACTCATTATTCTGTCATTATTTTATGTCAGAGTCTAACAAAACTGTCATTGGAACCATGAACCTTAGCAACTCTTGCCTTTTCTCACCGTGGGAACCTCATGGTATATTTCTAGTTCTTGCTTCAATGACACCAAGTGCACTTAACCTTATCAAGATAAATCATGAAGACTGAAGTCTGAGGCCTTCTGAAGTAGACATCCTAATGAATTAGATTTTTATTTATTTTGTTTTTATTTGCTTGGTATCACAGAAATGAGAACCTACCCAAAATAAAATCCTCACTGAAACAGTAAAATTTATATTCTGGTTACTTTTCATTGGCAACCTGATACAAACTACAGTCACTTGGGAAGAGGGAACCTCAAATAATTGCCTCCATCATGTGGGCCTATGGTCATGTCTGTGAGTCTTATTTGAAGACTCACATTTATATATATATGGAGCTAAGATGACAGATGTCAAAGGGTTAAATGTTAACTCCAAGTATATAGGTAAAATAATAAATTTCATTATTTAAATAATAATGTCAAACCATAATGTTTGATATCATATTCTAAGTGACTCATTTATGTATTTTAAGTAAGAATGTAGAGGATCAATACTATCTCACTCATTTTTTAAAGATTTAATTATTGGGCTTGGGTGTAACCTAGAGACAGAGCATAAAGTCCAAATTTGGCTGCCAGAACTGCCGAGCAAACAAGTCCACAAAAGCAATAAAGTTTGATTTTCTGTAGAAGAGAACTTTTAAGTTAGTGAACAGAGAAGAAAACCTAAGGTCAAAAAGGAAAAGAGCCAAGAAACATACAGGAAAATACAGAAAGAACAAACATATTTCAAATGTTCTAAAGACTTTAACTGTGCTGAAATTTGGCTTAGGTATACCCAAATATAATCTGTCCTCTGTGAGTTCATTAGGTTGTTTTTTAAAAGATACAATGGCAATTAAAAGAAATATCCACAATTATCTTGTCATTACTACTAGGAATATAAGTATACTTACATTTTATGTGTGAAGAAACTGAATCTCCATGAAATTTTGTAATTCAGCCAAGACCATAAAGCTAGTAAATAGATATGCTGTTATTTAAATCGAAGTTCCCCTGGCTCCAAGTCATGGTTTTGTCCCACATAATACATCAGTATCTCTGTTTGATAGTATTTTAATAGTGCTACCAATAAAACTCACATTGTAATGCCTATAGCAATGATATATTACTTAATACTGAAGGAGATAAAACACTTACTAAGTGAATACAATAATACTATTTTTAATCTACTGACTGATTCTCGTGTCACCTAATAATTCTTTTAAAATATGAATATTTCAAAAGGATAATGCTATAGAAAGGGGTTTAAGGGAGTTTAAAAAGAAAAGCTAGTGTCTGCCAAGCCTTATAGAATAGAAGGTAATGGGGAAATCACAAATGTCCATCAGGAGCCACCAAAGGCTTCTTGGTTTATAAGCATGCTGTTGTCAGAGGAAGTGCATGGTGTATGAAGATATTAATGAAATTTTATTTAAATGTACCATCACAGCTAAGACAAAATGAGTTATATAGGAATGATCTGAATGTCAATTAAAAGAAATCAGTGAATTGTCTGTTTGTCCCTCAGTTTCTCATGACTAATCCTATCCCAAAAACTTTTAAATTTGTTTTCTCAGCTGAAAACCGTGAATTGTGATCAAGCTAGACAGCACCACACCAAAGGGGCAAGGTCTTCCTACATGCAATATTTCACGGCCCTCCTCAAAAACTGCATTGATTCAACAATTCCCTCTCATAGCATATGCCCTATTGACCTTGCAATATAACGTAGCAAATATAAATAGTATTTGACTTGTTGTTGAAAGAGTTATATTAATTTTCTTTTCAACAGTATTCATTGCATATTTAATCAATTAAATTAACAAAATCGTAATGATGTACATCTAGAAATGACTTTGAGCTATTTTTCAAATGTGAGATGCAGTAGCCAACTGCCACTCAATCTATATGGTCTGGAGGGTAACCCTGATCCCACTTTCTGTGACTATGAAGAGACACCATTGCCAAGGTAACTCTGATAAAAGAAAGCATTTAATGTGGGTCAAGTCAATAGTTTCAGAGACTTAGTCCATTATCATCATGTCAGAGATCCTGACGGCAGTAGGCATGGTGATGGAAAAGTAGCTGAGAGCTGAATCTTGATCCTAAAGCACGCGGTGGGTACTGGGACTGGCAAGTGCTTTTGAAACCCCAAGGACTATCCCTAAGGACACAGTACCTTCCACAGGCCACACCCACTCCAACAGTCCATACATTTAAAGATTTAGGGGGCCATTCTTAGTGAAACCACCACAATTATCCTTTTCCAAAGCTTTCTTCAAATACCCTTTCCCATTTCTATCCAAGATACTAGAAAGTCTGTGTTGTCAGGAGTGATTTTTCGCGGACATGTTTGCGGTCAGGGTGCCCTAGGCTTCCTAGTCAATGAATGCCTTGCCTTTATCCTCCCCCTTTCTTTCTGTCCTATCTGTGCACTCTTTCTTATCGAGAGTCTCAGGAAGAAGTAAACCAGTTACTTAGAGAAATGCTCAGTCAGATTAGGAGTATTTAAGGCTACCATGTTCCATGAGGTGTTTTGTGGAAGATTCTGAAGTTGAGGGAAATTAGTCGTTTGTTCACAGGTTATTCATCTGATTTTAATAGCTAGATTGAAATATATTTTCTATCTCATAAAATTATCATCTTTTACTTTTCTGTTGCTTATTTCTTTTTTATGAATGCATGTGTATGTACATGTGCCTTTGGTGCCTATAGGCAGAAGTTTCTGTGCTGTCAGCCTGCTCTTCAAATAACTTCTCAGAGTCTTAATATTAATTATAAATTCTCAGCCAAATGTTCAGGCTTGTTAATGGCTAACTCTTACATTTAAAATAACCCACACTTCTTTTTTATTTTTTTTATTTTTTAACCCACACTTCTTGTCTATGCTTTGTCACATAGCTTGACAATTTTTTTTTTCAGTACAGCATGCCCATATTGCTTCTCTCTGCATCTGCTTGTGACTCCTTAGATTCCACCTTCCTTCCTTCCTTCCGACGTTCTCAGTTTGGTTCTTCTGGCTAACCTTATCCTGTGCAGCTATTGGACAGTTAACTCCTTTATTAATCAACAAAAGTAATATATATTCAGATGCCAGTCCAGTTCTCTTTTCTGCTATGTAAATTTCAGGAATCAAACTCAGGTTGTTGGCAAGAACTTTACATGAAGTGTTATCTTTTCAGCCCCAAATTTCCATGTTTTAAATGCATAAGGTAGCCTGATAATATCACATATTTATAATAAGACACTTCTAAAAGAAGTTCCATGTGAATTTCTTATTTCTATTTAGAGAAAACCAGTGACCTTTCTTTATTGATACATTTTCTATAAGTTGGAGTATACAAGGTACATTCTTTTATGTCCAGCTTTATAGAACAGGAAGGAATTTTTGTATATTTAAGAATATCATATATGTAATTAATGAAGTATAACCATGCATTAACTGCTCATTTGCCCTTCCAGTTTTTCTTATACTCCCCCAACATATCTCACCTCTGAACTTCATGTCTTCCCTCTTCCCCTTCCTTCTCCCTTTCCTCTTTACATTCTTATTTTTATTCTTTTTTATAATAATTTTAATTTATTTTTATTTTTTATTAAAAATTTCCACCTCCTTCCGCCTATTTCCCTCCCTCTCCCCCCACTCCCCTCCCCCTCCCTCTCCAGCCCCAAGAGCAGTAAGGGTTCCCTGCCCTGCGGGAAGTCCACAGTCCTCCCCCCTCCATCCAGGTCTAGGAAGGTGAGCGTGTGTGTGTGTGTGTGTGTGTGTGTGTGTGTAAGCATGTGCCTGGTAGTTGGTGTTTATCCTGTGCCCTTTGGCTTGCTAGAAATATACTCTGCTATGGAGCCATTCTCCTGTTTATTGTTGACTAGTGTTCAATGTATAGTTATATGACATCCTGTCAGCTCAGTCATTGGTGGGCTTTAAACTATTTCCATTTTTTAACTATTGTAAACAAAACTGCTAGGAGCTTTATGTATAAACATTAGTTGGGGATGTGCTGGAATTTTATTGAGCAATATTTTGGAGAAGTATAATTGAGTGATATCATTTGTTAACTTTCTTTATAAGTTTTCAAGACATGTTATTTGTTTTGCTGATAGAATTGATTTTTGTTTTTTCCAAGTCTGAGCATTTGGTGACTCATGGTTGAGTGGAAATTGACAGAAGCTTTCTGGAAAGTATGTAACTTATGGCATTGCTTAATCGTCTCTGAAATAGATATAGACTTCTGAAATGTGAAGGATGTGGAGAAATAGTTTCATTCAGAGGCTATCAACTCTTTCTGCTTATTGGGTTTTCCTATGTGTTCCAATGCTCGTTCTCTTTTTATTCACACAAAATAAAATTTGGAGAGGTTATATTAAACTTTGGAAAACCTGTGTCCTCTATAAATAGAAATAATTTTAACTGACATAAAAACATATCAATGGGAAATCAACCATAATTACAAATGGATATTCTTAATTATTTCTCAAAAATGAAATATGAGGAATTAATTTTCAACATCCAGAAAGACAAATTTCAAATTTAATGAACTTTAATATTTTACATCTTACTGGTTTAGAGAATTAACATCATTTTTGCTTCTCAAGTGAGAAAACTTCTAATAAATAAAGCACATAGTCTTATGGAATATAGAAGTCAGAAGATATTGTAACATTCAATAAGGCTCTATGTACACTCTAAAAATTAGATTGTAGTGGTAAATAAAATCTAACAGCACATTATGGAACATGTAAATAGAATCAAGTTAAATAAGGTATATTTATGTTTGAGTAGCATACTGATTTTTAGAATGTTCTTTATGTTTCTTTTTCTATGCAGCTGACACAGCAAAGACAGACCTCAAGTCATTAACCTATGAGCAGGTGGACAGGGGTTTATGGACTCCAAACACCAGTTAATGACAGGTCATCTAGATAGGTCATTCGGCCAACATCATCCTTCTGTCATAAATCCCCTTGGACATTTTTGTGTATGGTAAATACATGTCTTTCCAGACAGTGTGTGAGTTTTTCATTTTCTTTTAGTGAAACACAAGTATACACTGAGCGATGCACTCAGATGTCTAGCCAGATGCAGCAGGATCCTGTGATATATCCATTATATATTAGGAGTTGTCCAATTTCCCTTCTGTGGGCTTCTTGGGGATTCTTGTTTCTCCATGTGTGCTGAATTTTCTTGGCCATTTGAGGCAGCAATGCATTACAGTTAAGCGGCTGTGAATATGTACAGAGCCATTCAAAAATAACACCTGCAACATCAGAGTTCTCAGAGCTCCCTGGAGAAAGAAACTTACTTGTTCAAGTGTCCTATAAGAAAAGGAAATAAAGTCAGTTATGTTAGAGGGTTACCAAAACTATAAATAGAGCAATATTTCCTTTTGTGTTTGTTATCCATGATAGAAAAAATGGACAAAATATTAATTCTTAAACTAGAATAATTTCTTATATTGCAATATAGTACAGTACACATTAAGAAGGGTGCTTTATATTAAAATGTTGCCCCACATATCTAAATTTCATTTTATTGATATTTTAGTTAACTAATATGACTGAGTTTTACTTAACTGACATTTTCTATCAAATAATCAGTTTATGTTTTATAATATATATTGATTCTATAATAATCTTAACATTTATATAGTTAAATAGAGTAAATATGGGTTCTTTTTCGTTTCAAGAAGAGAATGAGTTTTTTTTTTAAAAAAAAAGAAAACATTTTTTAGCACAAACTGGTGGACTGAAACAATCCGGATATCTCCTTAGATCCTGGACAGAGACCCTGAGATTTCCAACCAACTTTCTCAGAACCTTCCATTAGTCTCTTAGTACTCTCCTCGACGGGAGGGTGATCACGCATGCTCATCTTCATGTGTGATTATGCCTTCCCAAGCTGATAGGTCTAGTTTCCATTGGTCTAGTCTCCACTTTATTTAATTGCCCTACCTTTGTGCCTATTTTCCAAATTTTCTAAATTATAGTAATTAAAAAATCCCCACATTGTCTGCATTGCTACTTTACATCCTGTTTGTGAATTTTCACATTCATCATTTTCCTGTTATGCTTTGGGAGTTTCTAGGATTTTCCACCTGTATTTCTTCAGTTGCGCGGTGGAATCCACAGTGGCTATGACATGAACTCTGTTTTATAGTCCTAGGGCTCACCCTTGCTTTCTATTTAATCTCAAACAAATTACAGCCCCTCTTCTTGTTCCTTCTGTACAGTCATTCATCATGGTGCAAGCTGATGGCAGGAGACTTCATTGCCTCCCCACGTAACATCTTCATAGGAATTTCTCACTACAGAGATGTTTCCTTATAGGACACTGGAGATTCTTGTAGGGAGTATTCAATGAAAGAACAGGTAGAAACTGCATATTCGTTTATAAAACAACTAAGGTCTAGTCTGACACAGTCATTTCTGCAGTACCTTATAGGGACTCTCCAATAAAAGTTTGCAAAGCAAGCACTGGTACTCTGTAAGGTCTGGGATACCAGATGGACCTCCTTGCCCCAGCTCTAACTCTCAATCTTGCTTTTCCCTTGAATAATGTCCCCTATTAACGTTCTCTCAAATATTCTCCTGAGCCATTACCTGAACGTCTCCTTACCATCTGCCTTTTATGTCTTGTACAACTTTAATATTAATACTTTATCAAGTTAAATATTAATATTGCCTTTGCTCTTATGTCTATATTCTATATAAAATTTACAAGCTGAGAATAAGTTGTGATATTCCTGGACTCAAATCTGTTTATGCTTGCAATTGTGCTCTTCTATAAGGCAAAACAGGGTTTGTCTTTCTAAAACACATAAATATTTAGTTTGAGCAGGTGTTTTTTTTTTCTTTTCACTTTTAAAAATTATTTTTCAAAACTGCTGAAATCAGTCTAATCATGTAAATTTAAGACAACTTATCAAGGCTTTTCTTTTAGCTTTTTGTGATATCTCTTCCATTCTCATTTGATACAGTTTGCTGTCTCAGTTTTCCTGTTTTCTAAGTCATACGTGATTTTTTTCTTCATGAAAATTTTCTCCTAGTAATTAGTCTATGTCATCCCTAAAAATTAGAAATACATGTACATTTGACAAAATAGTTGAATTCTTGGGTTTTTTTGCCATATTTGTCTTAACAATATTACAAATAGTGGAGTTAAAATAATTTCATTGGCTATGCTGCTGTTGGTGATGATGAATTTCCTAATTGTCATTCTAGAGCACAAAATTAATTCTTGTTCAATTGCTTTCCTAATTAGGAAGGCATTTTGCATTCAACTCATGTTGTCCTTTAAATCATGTGAAAAACCAGAGTGAATACATTTATTATTGGAATATAAGTTGTCACATTTTGATAATTAAGAGTCATTAAGCTATAACAAGTTTCCTGAATATTTCATGCCAGGTAAATCTGAACCCAAGCTCCATAGTACAGCCCACTAATTATGAAGTGGGTGCACACTAAAAAAGCATATTTTTAAAAGTGTTGTTTACTCAGCCCTTTAAAAATTTACAAAGGTCTCACCGTTTCCATGAGTGAACGCACCCCTCTCGTTCCTGACTTTCTCCCTCATGTTCTCGCTCCTTCTGCTCCTCATCGGGACCTTGGGAGCTCAGTCCAGTGCTCCAATGTGGGGCTCAGTCACCTTCCCCATCTGTCGCCAGCTGGAGGTTCCCTCACGGTCCTGACTTTCTTTCTCATGTTCTCTCTCCTTCTGCTCCTCATCAGGACCTTGGGAGCTCAGTCCGGTGCTCCAAGGTGGGGCTCTGTCATTTTCTTCATCTATCGTCAGGTGGAGGTTCTATGGTGATATGCAAGAAATTCATCAGTATGGCTATAGGAACTGGCCTTTTCAGGCTCCCTCTCCCAGTTGGAATGGGACTGATGGATCATGCGACCAAACCCGTCTCTCTGAGTGTGGCCAACAGCGGGGGCTGACTGAGAAGCAAAGGACAATGGCTCTGGGCTCTGATGGTTCTTCATGGACGGGCTCTGTGGGAGCCTTCTCAGCTTGGTCGATCACCTTCCTGGACCTGGGGGGAGTTGGGAGGACCTTGGTCTTAGCATAGAGTGGGGAACCCTGATGGCTCCTTGGCCTTGAGAGGGAGGGAGGGGAGGTATGGGTGGAGGGGAGGGGAGGGAAGGGGGAGAAGGAGGGGAGAGAAGGGGGAGAAGGAGGGGAGGGAGGGGGGAGGAGGAGGGAAGGAGATGGAAATTTTTAAATATAAAAAAAATAAACCATGAGAAAAAAAAATTTACAAAGGTCTCAAAAGAACTTTTCATGGTAGAAACAAAATCATTCATGTAGCAATAAACTTCTATAAATATATACTTATAGCCTTTTAAATTATTTATCTTTATGCACAGAATTAATTCAAAACTTTACTTTCTCTATGGAATTGATTGCATATCTTTTTTTGATGTAGCTTCTCTGCTTCTCCCAGGAGCTCCCATATAATTTCTTCCTGTACATCCACAATAGAATTCTTTTTTGTCTATGATCACACATGAATGCATTGGACTTCTGCTGAGGCAGAATACAAGGGCAGATGATCACAGTGAGGAATAACTGCATACAGACTGAGGTATTGTCCCATTATTTCAAGAACCCACTCCAATCACCTGACTTCTTTCTACTCAATCCATCTAAACAATATGGACCTCCCAACAAACCATCAACAAGAGACAAAGTCTTTGGCAACGAAGGTTGTAGGGGATGTGATTGCCAAAATCAGAACTTTCTGAACCTGGACCCCCCAAACTCATATTTCTATGGTAATATTAAGTTCATTTCAAGTCTCATCAGTTCAAACATTGCTCAAAAGACTAGGTAAAAAGTTTGCTTGGAGACTGAAAGAACTCCAATGAGACTATAAAAATTATTTTAAGTTCCATAGTCCCAATACAGTGACTCCTCCCATACCAAATGCAGGATAGGAACTCAGCAAGGAGGAATTAGATCACAACAAGAGCAAGACTAAAATCCAGAATTGAGAGTTTTGCATTCTCTAGTTCTGAGACCCAGTGTCTGGAACATACCAAATCATATTATCATTATCCTGCCAAATAAATTCCTTAGTCAGAATGTAATTTGAAAATTGAAAAGATACAAAAGTTAAAAAAAAAAAGATTGCTCTAGGCTTGGATCTTTGAATTAAATATGTATTTAACTTGAAAATGTCATATACTCTGGCTAGTAGAATTACTCTGGCTGAAGTCCACTGATGCATACAGATAAGTTAGTGCTTCACTTCTGGACCTTTAGAGACTAGATGAAGCTCTCTGCATGGTAGTAAGATCAGAGTGTACACAATCTGTTTTGTGAGAATTAAATGAATTTGTTACTATGACCTATCTTTAGTAAGAACCTCATACACATTCAGGAATTGTTAGTTGTTTCAATTAAATTATCCCACATATCCATGGACTAAATGACTTAGAGTTGCTAAGAGGCTGGTGATATTAGCCACTACAGAAGTCTTAAAGTATTACAGGCCTGAGCTGCAGTTTGGCTTTGGCTGGCATTTCTTAGACCTGTGAGGTAACCACCTACTTAATCTTAGTTTCCCCTTTAGAATAATTGGAATGACCATCATTTTAATATTATGAACTAAATGCTAGCCTCCACCAAGTTCATATGATCAAGTCCAAGCCTGAGAATGATGTCACTGAGAAATGCTAAGGTCATAAGGGTAACAGCTTCAGACCAGAGATGCACGTTTGTGTAAGACCACAGAGTATGCTTCCACTTTCTTCCTATGGGGAAAACTTGAAAGAAGAAGGCTGTGCCCATGACCTGGAAAAGGACTCTCAACACAATCCAACCAATGTGGTAGATGCTGCACATACCTGATTATAGAACTCTGATCACAGATGAGACATCCAAAACCATGAGAACACCATAAACATCTAGTCTACACAATTCACCACAGCATTTCAAACGGAGTAGGACACAAGTCCATGAGGGTGCAATGAAGTTAGTTGTGTATGTAGAATGAATGTCATGCAATGAATACATGTCACAAAGGGGTTTACTACTTATAAATATTGGAAGACTTGAACTCAGTCTTATGTCTTTCTATTTATTGGCTATGAAATATTTATACTACTTTATTCTTTTTTAATAGAAAATAAAGAAGATACTTAGGTATTCAATATTTATTCATATTTTTACCACATAACCAAATATATTACAGTGCTCAAAAATTAGACATTCAATACTACGTTTAGTTCTTGGCATGTTAACCCTCAAGCTAACTATAATTTTATATCTAGGCCTAGCATGGGACTTATTCTATAAAATCCCTCACTGAACTCTGAATCCATGAAGAAATCCATGAGTGGCAAGATTGAATACATACAAGTGATGAATGATCAAAACTCAAGGACAGAGAACTGGCCATTGCTCTAATTCCAAATAAGCCATGAACTAGAAACACAAAGTTGGAAATTGATTGAGCAAAAAATCTCCAAGGATATTAAAAAATTATTTGCCTCTGTATGAAATTATCACTAACAAGATTTCATGTAACAAAATCAATTTGATTTTCACTCATCAACTATGAGATGTAATTGTCCCTTATCATATTAGAAATATTCTCTTTTAGTAGTCTATCCAGTTTACACATTCAGAGAGTAGTGTAGTATTTTCTGTCATTTTTAGACTTTTTCCCCACTAAGATGTTTGTAGAAAATATGTGTCATCCGTTTAGTCACCCACACACATAGTACACATTTTTTTGAAGATTAGATTATTTCAGAAAATAAATTGGAGGAAGAATTCTAAGACCCATAAAGAGGAACGTGTGTATTCTTTAAGTTGTCAAATAATTTTATTGGAAAAATTATTACTACAAAACCAGCTATGATTTTAAAATTACTTAAGAGTACCTGATTTAAAAAAACTCAGTAGAGAAAGTTATATAAAGTAGTGCCTTAGAAGTGTATTGCCTTACACAAAGTCACTCTCTTGACTGTGGGAACCATATGGTGCTCCTATTTATCAGCGGGTCTGCTCCTAGTCCTCTTGGGGAACGGAATTCAATTTTCTGCCTTTTCTTCAGCAAAACATATTGTCTACCTTAATTATTATTCAGCACTCCAATGTATGCCTCTCTCTGGAATGTAGTTGTGATAATATTATCGTGGTTTGCATTAATTTGAGCATAAGAGAAAGACTTTATTGTCATCCAGCAAATGCACAGGTTCCCTTCCAAGAAAGACATGAGCTGAGTGCTAAGAGAGACTAGAAGCTGTGTTGCCTTTGAAAACAATAGTGTGGGGGGAGAGCTGGAGAACCATGGATTAACAATGGAGGTCACAGACTTTCTCTATGCTCCTAGGAAGTCTATGCACTAAAAGTAAGATGGGAAAGTGGCGGAGGAGAGAATGAATGCACTGACATAGAGACGGCTGAGAAGGGCCTCTCGTGGGCTCAGGCATTACAACACTTAGTCTCCAGCTGGTGACTCTGCTTTGGAAGGTTGTAGATTCTTTAGGAAGTGACACTTCACTGGGGGAAATGAGTCACTAAGGGTGGGCCTTGCAGCTTTGTAGTATAGCCCCACAGCCTATTCACTCAACTTCATGGGTACAGTGTCACCACCCAGTTTCTTGCTCCTATCCCCATACTTTCCCTGCCTTGTGTTGATTTTAGTCAATGATATTCCATTGTTTATGAGAATTATTTCTATATTAGTTTGGTGTACAGTCATGACACATATTATAATCTATTACGCCTCAGGTTCAATAAATTTGCTAAAATGAGTTGAACTTTAATGAGATAATAATTTTATATCCTTAAATGTTTTGTTTGAAGTCTCTCAAGTTAAAATGACATATGACACCATACTAATAAATATCTGGTAGGCTAGAATTTAGTCATCCAGCTTCTTTTTTTTTATTTAGTTATTCACTTCTCTGGGCATTGTGAGCCTATTCCATGTTTAAAATGAGGGGAAACACTGGGTATATAGTGAGTAGTGAAAGTGAAGACATGCAATCACTGGGTCTCCAGTATGCCTGGAAGATTGCCTTTCAACACGCACTAATTGTTGTGGAGTCATATAGTAGAGAAAAACACATTGCCTTACGGTGAACAAAAAGAGTGAGTTTGTCTAGGGGGAGAAAGAGAAATGCCTTCAGAAAATGACACTAAATGTGAGACCAAAAGAAAGAAGTTTTGATAGGGAGAAGGGAAATAAAGGTGAAATCCATGGCCTGCCTTCTATCGCATGTGAGGGGGAAAGTAGGTCGGAGTGGCTGAAGACCAGAAAAGAACTTAGGAAAGAGAAGTCTGAGGAGATGCACAGAGTCCAGAGTGTTCTTGGCCCTCTGGCTGGGGGACAAGAAGGGATGGAAGATGAGATGTCATGTATTCAGTGTTCATTGAAAACCATAGCCACAGTGTGAGGAAACCTTGATAAAGAGATAACAGGAAGAGCTCTGAAAATGAAGATACATGGATAGAAATGAGATATGGAGGAGGTAGCTATACAGGGCAGCTTCTAGAACCGAAGGTGATTACTTTTGTTTATTCGGATTCTTCCTTATGGTGACAGTGGAAGTTGTAAACACAACAGTTCTTTTTTTAACATTTTTTAATTTAATTTTATTTTATTGAGCTATACATTTTTTCTGCTTTCTTCCTATCCTCTCCCCTCCCCTTCAACCCTCTCCCATGGTCCCCATGCTCGCATTTTACTCAGGAGATCTTATCTTTTACTACTTCCCATGTAGATTAGATTCATGTATATCTTTCTTAGAGTCCTCGGTGTTGTCTAGGTTCTCTGGGATTGTGATCTGTGGGCTGGTTTCCTTTGCTTTATGTTTAAAAACCACTTATGAGTGAGTACATGTGATAATTGTCTTACTGGGTCTGGGTTACCTCACTCAATATGAACTCCTAGCGGCTAGATGAAAACTAGCATGCCTTTCATTTTTCTGTCTTAACAACTAGCTAAACACTGACTCAGTGTATGGGTCAAGAGTTGATGCAGGACCAGTTTTGAGGGAAAATGTCACTTGTATTTTAGTAGATAAGGTATTTTAGTGTGCTTTGTTTATTTGTTTTGTTTTAAGAGGAGGTCTTACCATGTGTCTCTGGTGTGCTTTGAACTTTCAAACCTCTTGACTATCCACATAGCTGGGAATAAAAGTCTATGTCACTGAACTAAAATGGACAGTTCTTGAATTCAAATCAAAGAAACATATGTAGGACTTGCAAATATAAGTGGCAATGAGTCTGGAGAACAGAGAATAAATTATTAAATGACATTATAACACCCAGTGAGACCAAATCTGTTTCTTGAAATAAAAATATCTGATAAGAAAATAAAAAGCAGCAGAAGACATTGCAAATGAGTTGCTACATTTAGATAAGCAAATCAAGGGAAATGAAATACTAAAGATTTGAAGGCAGTATCAGAGGGGATGAATTTTGCTTTCATATCTATGATAACAACTAAAGTCTGTTGGTTTTGTGACATGTTTACAAGAACAGCATTTCTAGCTTGACCAAGTGGTAAACCTGGTTACAACAGGAGTCTGGTGTGGTATAGGTAGGAGGTAACTAATGAGGGGGGATAAATGATGCAACCTGCTTTGAACCCTTTCCAGTAGCAAAATATGGAAAGGTGGTGTGGGAGGATTCTGTTTTGTGTTGATTTCATTGGTTAATAAAGAAACTGCCTTGGCCATTTGATAGGCCAGCCCTTAGCTGGGTGGAGTAGACAGAACAGAATGCTGGGAGGAAGAAGGCAGTGAGTCAGTTGCCATGAAGCCAGCCACCAGGTCAGACATACTGAATCTTTCCGGGTAAGCCACCACCTTCTGGTGCTACACACTTTATTAGAAATGGGTTAAGTAAGATATGAGAGTTAGCCAGTAAGAGGCTAGAGCTAATGGGCCAAGCAGTGTTTAAATGAATACAGTTTCCATGTAATTATTCTGGGGCTAAGCTAGCCATGTGGGAGCCATGCAGGAAGAAGGGCAGGCCTGCTCATCACATCTCTACAGAAAGGCTCTAACTTCAAGGTGACTGTGGGCAGTAGAGAATATTTTCTTGCTTGAAAGAGATTGGAGCCAAAAGAGAGAGAAAACATTGTATTCAGGAAAGAAGAGTTTAAGGCTTTAAGGAAGAATGAAGAAAGCCACTCAAAACCACTGGTTCTCAACATGTGTGTGGTGACCTTTCAGGGGTTACATAAATAATCAGAAAACATCAATATTTATATTGTGATTCATAACAATAGCAAAATTACAAACCCAAAGTGCAGCATGAATACCTTTATGCTTGGGGGTCACTACAACATGAGGGACTATATTAAAGGTTGCAGCATTAAGAAGGTTTAAAACTACCATAGAAAGAATTCCCATCATTTGCAGGAAGGACTGCATCCTTCATTATTACAGGAAAGAAGGTAGAAGGGGAAGGAAAATACATGCCAAGGATGCTTCTTGAGGTGACTATGCATGGAGAAGTGTGCTACAGGGAACAATTCACTACCATTCCCATGTAAATGGTGATCCATGAGAAAAGCACAGTAAATAAGTCAGAGAATGATTATTACATCTATATCATAACTACCATAGTTTCATCTTGCAATAAATTATTTCTTATATTTTCAAAGCATTTTTTACATTAAATGTGTTGTAAATCTATTACTTTTCAGTCATCCAGTCTCCACGGATGGCACTCTACTTACCGTCTGGGACATGCACTTTTATAAATCAATAGGGTGCTCTCTTAAACAGGTAAATGCAACACACATTGAAAAGAAGATGGGGCTAAATTCTGTAAAAGTAGACAGCAAATAGCATCTTCCTAAGAATCACACTGATTGTTAGATGATATTAGTTTACTCACCTGAATATAACAAAAATAACACTTCCTTGATATTCTAGAAATGTTAGATATACCAAGGGTTGGCAAGCAGAAAGACAGGCACTATGATACTCCATGTGGCTGAAGAGGTATCAACTATTATATATATCATTGTTGTTCAACTGAACCTACAAGACAGGAAATGTTTCAACACTACCATATCCAGGCTCTAGTCCACAAAAATGGAGAAGAAAAAAAATCAAATTCTTCCTCCTAGTTTGGTATATCATAGTTAATTTCCTTAGCCTGTCTACAATTTAATCTCTAATCATAAAGGAGTGAAATAACTTGAACTATTGGTAGACTGATAACTGCTTTGTCTTCCAGCGTAATAACGGAGGAATTTTGTTGATGTCTCAGAATTCCTTGTCTGTGAGAGCATTTGATTCCTCACTAACAAATGTCAGAGTAGATTTCATTCTCTCCTGTATGTAATTATTAGTTTTTAACCTCTGTGACCAAAATACATAACACGAACAGCTTAAGAGGAGGTAGATTTATTCGATATATGGCTCTAGAGGGTGAGGTCCATGGCTTGTGACCCTGTACAATTAGGAAAAACATCTTGGCAGCAGGCACATATTACAGAACAGTTTTTTCCCCATCTTTGTGATCAAGAAGCAAACAAAAGGATGACAGGAAGAGGCCAGGGACAAACAATTCCCAACTACTCCCAATAATGAGCTTTCTCTAAGTAGGCCCCACCTCCTAAATTTTCCAAGAAATTCTAAAACCATGGTATCAACTTGTGGCCTAGGCTGGCACGGTCTGTGGGGGACATTTCCTATTTAAACCATAATTCCATGTGTCTGTCAAGCTTTGTATGTTTGCTTCCTGAGAGCACCTTCTTAATGAACTTCTTTCTGCTTCCTGGTCTCAGTTTCTATATTCAGGAGTATCCAATCCTGCTAATCAAATCAGTCTGAACAGAAGGATCATCTAAATATTTGTCCCCAGCAAGGTATCTCCATTGAATCTCAGGTGTGTATAAACACATTGAGTCACAATTGCCGTGATGCATCTGTATACCTCAAGAGTAAGATCTGTAACAAAGGAGGTTGCATAGACAGGTGGATGGCTTAATTTATGCTGTTATAACAAACTCTATAGACTGGTAAGATTAAACAATTAATCCTTTTTGTAATTCTGCAGACTCCAAAGCCAGAGTAACATTATGGTAAAGGTCTTTGAAGGAACACCTTAGTTATGGACTTATTTTTTGTTTAATTACACACCTTTTCTTAAGGGCATTAATCCCACTCATTAGTGCTCAGCACCAGTGTTCATCACCTGTTAAAAATGTCTTAGGAAAGCTATTTTCATAGAGGAAAAGTTAATTTCACTTATGTGACGTTGAAGGCTTAAAGTCCATACATGGTTGGAAATTTATCTTAGATCTCTCATGACAACATCATACAATGATAGCATGTACAAGTGTTTCTGTTTTTATTTTGTAAATTCAATCATGGAAGTGATATTCTAAGGACTTCACCTGAGCCTAAACATTTTTGAATAACCTTGCTTGCCAACCTCATTTTATTTATTTATTCATCCATTTGTTTGTTTGTTTGTTTGTCTATTGATGCCCTTAAGTATTTATTGGTATGGAACCTAGGCCATCTCCTTTACATGAAAAGGCCTCTTCTACTGAGCTGTTCACTCAGCTCTACCTTTTAAACATTACTTTTAACTTTGGGGATTAAAGTCCCATATGAGTTCTACTTCTTCCTTTGTGATTTGTCTACCTCCCAAAGGAACCATCTCCAAAACTACTAAACATATTTAAGCTTTATAAGTTTTGAGGATATATTAATTTAGCCATGATAATGTAACTCATGTTGTGAGAGTTTTAATTAGTATACAATGCCTAAGTATCTATTGAAGATGTTATAAATTTATATAATAAAGTCCAATATATTTTGATAAGTTTTATATTCATTATATAAATATATATTCTGCATTTAACTCTATGTCATCACAGGAAACTAACAGAAATAAATTTTTGTGTGTGTGTGTGTGTGTGTGTGTGTGTGTGTGTTTTGTGCACTCCATAGTTAAATCTAATATTGGTATTAGGGATCGAGAAGGTATGTGTTAAAATGAAGTATGAGGTCAATCTTCTAGGAAAGGTGTCTGAAAAGACATTTTTGTCATTAAAAGAAATTGCAATTGGTTGGTTTTGTTTTGTTCTGTTTTGTTTGAGATTAGGTTTCCATATAGCCTAGGCTAGCCTCTCTCTTACTGTGTAGCTGTGTCCTGCACTTTCTGCCTTCTCATCCCACCTGCTGTAATGATAGGCCTGCATCCAGTATCTAAACTGGGACTCTGCCTGCAGCGACACATCGGAGGTGAAAGAAGAGAGTGAAGGGATTCATGTGATATTAAACTAGCTCGGCAGCTGATCATTCTGCTGACTATCGAGTAACGATCATTGGCCTAAACTCTAGAGTGGACAAGATGATGCCTCTGAACAGGTTAGTGGCCTGAATGTGAAAACTCCACACTCAGAGGCATCTAATCTATTTCCTGGCTGAGTATACTGTTTTCCAACTCCAGCTATGAAAAATGCATCCACAATCTGAGTAATGCCTGTGGATTTATACATGGCTTCAGCAGTAGTGTTGCCATTCTATTTGAGAAAATTCTAAAAAAGAAAAAAATTATGTTTTTAAATTCCTCTGAGTTTGTTTCATAACTAACCCTGTGAACCATCTGCATCTCCCGCTGCACACAGATCAAATTTTCTGCAGCTCCCAGAAAGGCTAGTTAGTTAGAATACACTGGTGAACTTGAAATACCATCAATGCAGCTGTTAGAATGGAACTGAGAATACAGTTATGAATTATAGCGCTTCTCGAGGGATACATGTCATTTCAGTTTTCCCTAAAATGACCAAGTCCTGCTGTATACACTGTCTAGTCAGGTTGGCTCGATCAATAAATACCTTATTGATACGGACTCTATTCCAGCAAGAAAAAGATTATTTTGGGGGGGGGGGCGGGCAGGATGATGGAAAAAGATAGACGGAGTGACTCTCAGGAGCTTTGTAGTTCGTAAAGAAATAAAATTCCATCACATTTCCCATAGTTTAATCTGTATTTCCTCTAATTTTACAGAGCTAGAGGTAAACTGGAGGACAGTTATATTGTAATTTCCCTTGCCTCCAATTTCAGCATTTTAAAGAAAGGAATGCATTAATTTCCTGTGGTCATTGTATCAAATTACTGCAGTTATGCTTCTTAAAACAATAGAAACAACAGATTCAGAGACCTTCCTCCCAAACAAGGTGATTATTGTTACAACTGCCAGGAAATAAGCCCTGGGATATATGCCTTGGATCACAATTTAGGATACTTCCAGAGAAAAATCTAGTCACAATATTTTTTGTCTGAGATTTGTGTGTGTGTGTGTGTGTGTGTGTGTGTGTGTGTGTGTGTAACAGACAATATATAGGCAGTTCAAGACTATGATTCTTCAATGGAGATTCAATAATGATTAACTCAAGAACAGTCTCAATCTATAGTTTGCCTCTATCATTGTCTGAGTAAGAAACAAAAAAGTAATGAGAAGATAAATGTAAAATAAAAGCCACGCAAAAGTGGAATAGTAACTGCAGACTTTGGAACCAACAAATTCATCACCCATATCCACTTTAATTTGGTATGTTTTACACACACACACACACACACACACACACACACACACACACTTCCTAATACTGAATGAGCTATTCATAGTCATTCCCCCCAGATTTCATCAGTGAACATGCATGCTTATAATAAATACATTCTCCTTTCAGAGATCAGATTCAGGGCAACCCCCACCTCTAATTGCATTACAGGCTTACTTGCTGCTCATCATTTCTGATAATGCCTTTATGTAATATCCTTTTTCCCCTGTGAGTCTTTACTACTTCTGCCTCTTGCCCCAGACATAGTAAATCCTTGAACATCCCAGAAAAGAGGAAGCGAGTATAATCTGAGGCAAATGTCTGTTATATTGCTGTACTAGAGCAAGTTGTTGGGTTAGCATATTCGAGTTCATCATAATTCATAATCAATAAAATACTTTCTTAATGAGGGCTCATTTGGCATCATATATCTTTTTAAAATGTGGAACAAAGGTTGCATCAGAGTCTTTCTGGAAAGTCTCTAGGGTATTTTTGCTCCTAGCTGTTTGCTTTGCTTGAGTGCTCTAATGACACCCTCCAGTGGAAATGGGAGTGTTCGCCTAATGCATTTTCAAATGGAAGTTGTAGAGTCTTAGGGGAGCCTCCCTGTGTCGGGATCAACCATTAACTCTTGTTTTCTTTTAAACACTTAAAAAATCAGCATGGCAAAAAGTCATTAAAGTTATTCCTGTCAGAGCAAAGGAGAAATTAAAAAGAAATCTCTCATGCCAAAGCTAAACAAATCTCAGAAAGTGAACAATTTCATCAGTGTGATGGTCAGTTCAGATCTGTTAAAAAGAATAGACTGATGGACCTGGAATTCAGCATCATTCTGCTTCTTCAACAGGTAATAAATAATTCTTCAAAGGTGGAATTAGCATCACCAGCAATGAAGACATCTTTTTGGTAGACACTGAAACTTGAAGATGGCACACTCAACTTGTAATCAGTGCTATTTTGAAAGACTATATTTAATATCTTACTGTACAAGACTCATATGTTTCTGTTTCTGCATAAAATTCCTTAATTGTTATCTCAAAATTCAGAGAGCTGCTTATCAGTATTGTGGTTTCTTCACCTTATACAAATTTTCACAATAATGATTAAAATCAGATTACTCTTTTATTAGAACAAATAAAAAGAGATGGCATTATTTGGAAGAATTAGCTTTCCCTCTTTGACAATGAACAACTTTCCACCCATAATTCTTAAAAATTGAAGTATTTGTAGGTTATTTTCAGTATATATTAAATTAATGGAATTTGCTCTTAATTGAATTTCACTCATTGTGCCATTACCTAATGATCTCACAGTAATGATAAATATTTTGTGATTAACAATAGGATATACAAAAGAGCCAAGCCACTAATGAAGATATTAATATTAAAATGTAAAACAATGAGTTTTGTATAAATGTCATGTTTATCTTTTATCATCACTCTATTTATGAAGCAATCATCTACTGGTTCTTGCCATAGAAAACAGAATTTTAAAACTAAAACTTTATAATAATATATGACACTTCAACTGGGCTATTCAGAATATCAGGAATGCCGGCTGGAACATTGTCCTTGCACAATACTGAGATTGATTCCATACAGTGAATCATGCTTTTAATCAGAGAGATAACCTTCAGAACTCACCATGAAAAAGCATCTTCTCGTAATCAAAAAAGTAGACTGTATCTGGCAAGTGATTTTAGTTTGCATTGAATTCTAGAGAGAAAGTAGAAAGAATCCAGATCCCACAAAATACTTATAGAGACGCTTTGCTGCAAATGAAATGAATGTCTTTTGGATTTTTATTGGGTCTAGTTGCTTGACTAAATGGTGGGTAATTTAATTTGTTTCATGAGATTAGTGCAAGTTAGATACAACATGGGCTCATTCAAAATATGTATATTTAGTACGCTATAAAACACTGACCTGCACTCCATGAGAAGGACCTAGTAAAGGTAAAAATAAATAGCCAAACACATCCTGAAGATTGCATTTTAAGATTTACTATAAACGAAGTTATTATATAAAAACTAAAGTGCCAAATGCAGCAAAAAGTATAAAAAATGATATTCTCAGTAGATCTAGGTAATGAAGACCTTAATGTTCAGAAAGGTAGGAAATAATATTTAAGTAGATTTGCGAAATAAAATGTAGGAATTGACATGACCACAGTCGCAATAGAATGCACTTCAGTTTAATGTTTAATGTTAGCCCACTTTTGAGAGAGCTTTCAAATATATCTGAGCATTTAATTCATTCAACACTCTTTCAAGGATCCACCAGTGAGGGCCTCACTAAGCTGCATTCTGGGAATATTCTCCTTTAGGCACACTTGTGGTACCACGAGTTCTGAAGTGTGTTCTCTTGTTCTAATATCAGCTACAAGTTACTAGTATACTTTATCACATATGAAATAATAATCTGTGCTTACTTAAAACATGAAATTCATAGGGATGGTAATTACAATATATAGCAAAGTAGATAATAATAAAAATAATTATTTTTATAAAGGGCAATTTATACCACATAATCGTATATGCTTTTCTGAACTATGCTGAGCACATTTGTTATGTGTGTTAATTCATCCTCCCAGGAACTCTGAGAAATAGAATGCTTTGTTAATTCATTCAACAGACCATTGGGGCCCTTAGAAGTCTAAGGATTTGATGATTCAGAGATTCAGATGATGATCCAGATTGAAGAATTAATCTGGAGTTTTATGAGGACACAGATAGTGAAACATGAATAATGTTTGAGGAGCTTATTGAAACAGGATCAGATAGGTGAACAAAAACTGTGTAGCTCAGTCATTCTATGAACTTGTTTAAAAGAACTTTGTTAAAATAAACTGTCTACATATGAAGGCCAAAGTCTCCACCTACAAGGCAGAAGGCTGAAGCAAGCGCAACTGCAGGCCCAACTTTCCCGATTATATAACTCTTAAACAATTTCTTAAAGTAGGCTTATGAAATAATCATGCACTTCCTTATCAGAACCCTTTCTTTTTCCTGTGTGGATCCATATATACATACATATAATAAAGATATCATCTCCAAAATGGACCCTTTAGGATCCCAGACACACACGATCAAAACCTAGCGACTTCAGAATAAATACTGAAGTGAGTTTAAATTTCTGGGGGTAGTGCAAACGCAGTGTCCAGGGTAACTGTAACTTAACTGAGTAGTTGAAACAGACGCCAGTCCTTTTAATTAATCTATTTATTAGATAATAAGGCAAAGTCCAAGTTCTAAGTGTATGCACCCTATTAAGTATACACTTTTAATTTGCCTCTACTCTACACTCTGCTGATAAAATTTCCTCATAGCTCTCAGAGGCAATGCACATTGTATGATGTATTTGGAGTAAATAATCTGGGAATCTTTGGTGTTTGTGGCCTCTGTCTTTCTTCAACTTCCATCCTTAAAATATGATGAACCGTCAGAAGTTATTTAGTGAGTTAATATTTTATCTCAATATAATTAAAGTATGATCTTTTCTAAGGAGACATAGCAAAACCTGAGAGCTTGTTCTTTTCTGAGGAGTCACAATCTAGTCTGGAAAGAAGTTAGCCATGAAAAAAACTGGAAAACAGTACGAGGCAATATATAATTAAATGCCTAATTTTGTGACAGGCAACAGGGCAATGTGATTTCAGAGAAGAAGAAGAACAGAGTAGGCTGGGATTGTCAGAGCATGCTCATGGGGGAGGCAAGGGTGTTAGTAGGATCCTGCATGCTAGGTAGGAGGCAATGAAATGGAATGAAAACAACAGGCAGAGGGTATATTTAGGAAACTGGCTTGGTTGGAACAGATGTTTAGTGTTGGGATGAAATTAAAAGCAAACATTGACCCTTTCTATTCTCCTTTCTTCATGACATCTGTCTAAAATACACTCAATATAGAACCTAATTATATAACTGGCACACACAAAGAAATATAATAACTACTTTTCTTGTTTTTTATGTGTACATAATATTTTTCTTCCCTCTCCTTCAAAGTTCTGCATGTGCTCTAAAGACTGCCTTCTTAAATGCTACATTGAGTGAGGTAGTTTGAGTCTTTGCACTACTGACTCCTAAGTACAGCAGGCTTGGTTTCAGCCTGTGTGTCTTTTATAATAACCTGGCTCTGAAATGTCTTTAATTTATCAAATACATTTTATCTACTTTGCTAATATTTGTGATTACTTACTTTTCCCAATTACATTTTTTTTCTTGTTCTATTGTTTCTCATTTGATGGGAAAACAGAGAATGTTCCTAACTATTTGTGTAATGGTGGTGCTAATGACTTCGACTATGTTATACATTAAATAAACGAGTCCAAAGAGATGGTTCAATATGTAAGATTCTTGCCACACAAGCTTGAGAGCTTGGCTTGATCTTCACTAACCACGTAGAAGCAAGGCATGCCATGTGTTTATAATTCTAGCATTGGGGAAACAGAAATTACTAATCACCCAATCTAATAAAATGAGTGGCCTCCCTGTCTCAAACAGTAAGGTAGAGAATTACTGAGGAAAACCTCTTTCCAACATTAATGTAAACATTTCTGAGAAAAATCTCCTTCCAACCTACACACACGCATGCACATGCACACATGTGCAAACAAGAGGACATATACTCCTTCCATTCATGCTTGAATACTCAGAATTCCATACCAGGAAATGCTTTTATACTCAGAGGTGGAACTTGCTTTGGTGATCATTCATGAGTCTGGGGGTTGTGAGTAACAGGAGAATAGTGAGAGGTGAAATTACAGAGATCATGGAAGGCAGAATGGGCAGTTCATTTTCCTTATAATAGGAATCCCCTGGGATGTTTGCAATAGGGTGATTGATGTGTTAGTACATTTGGTACATTACTTGATATATTGACCTGAAAGAACCTTTATAAGTGATAACTTGGCAATAATTATGTGAAAAGCATAATGACAATGAAGATCTGTTGATATTGTCCAGGCAAGAGATGGTTGTGAAACAGACATGAGTTTTGCCAAGGAGAAAGGAAAATAGTTGGGCACAGAAGACAGGAAATAGTGATCAGACCTGTTTGGTGTTCCATCAGTCACACCACAAAGAGCACCATGGTTGGTTTCAACCTCATAACAAGATAAAACAGACATGGAGCATGTAATATAGCCAACAAAGTATGTGTGTGTGTGTGTGTGTGAGAGAGAGAGAGAGAGAATTGTGTAACAACACTTTGTATTTTAAGTATTTTTAAAAATTAAGATTTAATATAAAATTAGTAAATTTAAACATAGTTACTGCTTTGAGAAATGCACTGAAAACCAAAAGAAACAAGGCTTCACAAAATGATGCTGAATGGTCCTGACCAGAAAGTACTGGAAACTATGCAATCAATCATGCTTAGTACAGATCCCGTAGGGAGTAATAGTCAAGTTTTATAAAAATTGATGGAATTGAAAATACTTAAGCTCATGAGAATTGACCTAAGACTAGACATTTGTATCCTGGTGATTAAAACACTCCAATAAATAAGTAAATCAGACTTGTTTTGTTTACTGCCCAAGGAACACTAAAACTGAACAAAGGCAGCTACAGGTAGATATCTGCTTCCCTTGACCAAAGAACTTTGGATCCATTTAAACTGGCCATAGTAAGAAAGATTCTTAATAACGTTCAACTAGTATGCTTTACCCTATAAACTGTCCACAGGCATAAATGATGGAACAAGGAATAAGGTTCTCGTGTACTTTAGAGTCTATAAAATATAAAATAAGATTCTAATTAACACCTGTATTTCTCTATAATTATTTTTCCTGCATATTTTTAAAAAGAATTTCACAATCAAGCATCTTGGCAAGCAAGGGCTATCTAACTCCTAAACAACACTCATTTTAACATGTGTTATTATTCATACAGGATTACACTTGGAAAATTCAGTGTGTATGACATACTTTGTAAAACTGAAACTTTTGAAATGTAATTTCACTTGAGGCTATCTTTCACTATTTTTTAAAAATAAAATTAACTTATGTAGAGTATTTACAATGGCTATGAGCCTAATAATTGCCTCCAGATTATTTTTTCATGATGGTAAACAGTATTAAACCATTGCTTACATCCTGCTTTTAACTCTCACAGTATTGTGAAGTCAGCAAGATGGAAAGCTATGGTAGGCAAAATCTTTATGTTTATAGATCTGGGAGGGAATTATTCTTTAGTAGTGCATTAGGTAAATCAATTAACATGAAATTACGCAATTATGTTGTTTAGCATTTGAGACACCAGAACCTTCAATTAAGGCAACTTAAGCGGTTGATGAGAGTTGTTGTCAGGTATATTCACTCTTTAGCGTATTAGTAGTGTTACCATGTGGAGAGAGAGAGAGAGAGACCTTGACACTAAATGGGAAGTCTCCATCAAATCCCTCTCCTCAGGGTACAGGGAACCCTGATGAAGAGCAGGTGGAAAAAGAATAAGAGCCAGAGGGGATGGGAAATACCAAGAAAACAAAGCCTCTAAATCAACATTAGCAAAGCTCATTATTAAAGTACAGAGACTGAAGAAGCAAGCACAGAGTCTACACAGGTCTGCACCTGCTTCTCTGTGTATATATTATAAGGCTTCCAGTTTAGTGTTTTGAAGATTTTTCTGAGTGTGTACAGTGGACCTCTAATTCTTCTGCCTTCTCTTAGGCTCTTTTCCTTCTGTTGTTTGCCTTGTCCAGCTGTGACCTGATGGGGTTTGTTTTATAAAATTCTAATTTGTTGTATTTTATTATCTCTTAGAATCCTGTTCTGATCTAATGAAGGACAGAAAACAGATCTAAATGGGAGGAGGGGAGAAACTGGTAGAAGTAGAGAGAGAAGAAGCTGTGCTCAGGACATAATGTGAGAAAAGAATCTACTTTCAATAATTTAATTAAAAAAGAAATCAAAAATAAAGTGGAAAATGCATAGTAGTGTTTTGGCTAGTACCTGGATTCACAAATTGTAGATTTCTGATAACCGATGAAACCTGTGTCAAGTGTTCATTTTCAAGGCCTCTTGAATAATATTTTAATACTGTGTAAGATTAGGACCTTAAGTTATATCAAAGCACTGTTTCCCACAATTCATTCTGCTTAGAGCGTATCATAGAACACTACTAGAGGGTCACATAAGAAATAAGGAAAATGCTAACATTAAAGGAACATATAAAAATCATGATATTGTGCTTGAGAAGTAAAACATTGGCTGATGAAACAAGCTGGGAAGAGGTGCCAGAACAAAGAGAGCACTTGTGAAAAAGTGGACATTTGCTGCAAACGTGAGGAGATGTACAACTGAGCTCTTAGCTCATAAACAGGAATGCATATAAGACTAGAAGACTGAGCATGGGTTCCCACCCTCAGTTAATTGATTTGCAACACACCCTCTACACCAAAGGCTCAGAAAATATCTCAGAGGGAAGCTAAAAGCCTGGAGTAGCCAGAACACCAGAATCTGCTTCAAGATGGGTTGAAGTAGTAAAGAGAGCGTGGGTCTGGGAGGAAATGCTGTGTGAGGCAGGAAACAGAAAAAGACCGAAATATATCATACAGAATCCTCAAAGACTTAATAAAATTCTATTACTTGAAAACAATTGAAAAAATATGTTGATAGTCCAAAGTAAGACTATTCTATAATTTGGCACTAAATGGCAGGTACCTTCACTGACAAATTACTCTTGTATTTACTCAGTCTGACACTTATCAAAATACTTTCTCCCATACCGTCATCTTCTTTAGACTTCATAGCACAGTTGGTTTTAGATCAGAAGAACTGAGAATTCTTAATGTCTCTGTCCTCACTTCTAAGACCAGTGAGGAAGAATTGGGCAGTGTTAATGTAGTAACATTAGCAAACAATTACTGAGCACCTGTGTAGTGATATCAGTCCCTTTCTTTACTGTCCCTCTCTAGATTGTTTTGCCCAAGTACCAACAACAGTAAATCCTATAGTAATCGTATTTTATAGCTAAAATATTAATAGCATAAAATGGCCTCACACCCAAATGATAGAGTCAGTGACAGATCCTCAGAAGTAAAACATGGCCTGCCAAATTCCAATGTACATACAATTAATTGCTGCAATATATTTTAATAGTCTTTTATTTTTCTGGTGGGTGAAAAGAATCAAAATGCCAAAGCACTATTTTTATTGAGTAATAATCATAAAACATTTCTTCGGAGAGCTTCAACAGAAAGTTTGGAAGTTACTCTTCAGTACAATATATTTAATAGACATTCTATTTTCCAAACCAGAAGCATAAATCATTAACTAAAGACCACATTTCTTGTCAGTGTTTCTAATTTCAGCCTTGAAATGTTTGTAGTGAAAGAGAAAAGCAGCAGTGTGCTAATAAATCCTCCTGATGAGAGGCTGTCAGTAAGAAATTGTCAGATTAGCAAGGAAAAAAAAAATCACTGTTTAAGTGGAAGGTCTTGAAAGGGAAATAAAAAATGAAACGGTGTAATGATTGATTGTTTCCAAGTTTTCATTCTACTGTTTTCTGACATGGAGGTGTTTGTATGAATCTTTGGAAGACGGGTGAGACATAAGCATCTTTTATTCATTAAAATGAATCAGGCTGAGTGAGGCCACTGTCTGATATCTCCCTATAAGGAAATTCTGTTGAAATCTGAATTTTCATCACCTGTTCAGTGGCATTCATCACTGGCTTCATGATAATATTTAAGAATGAGTGTAGACATATTTGATGAGTGTGGATTGAAAGGACAGTCCCACAGGTAAACATCATATAAAGGGAAATAAAGGAAGGAATTAATGAACTATGAGCATGGCATACTCTCTTAACTCTCAAAGGTCAAAAGTTGTCTAATGACTCCACAGTGAAGAGTTAATCTCGGTTGGGAATATGTTGTTGTCTTGCTATTGCAAAGTAATATAGCTCTAGGTAGGTCATGTAAACAGCATGTCCTGTCATGTTGTTTAAAAGGTTTCGTTGGAAGGTTATGAAAGATAAGCTATCCTGAAACTTTTCCCTATCTTCCAGAAGCACCAAGCATTTGTTATATTTGATCTCCAGGTCTTTGCAACTTCCTCATCTGCTTACCTGCCATATCTATATTGCTTCTTCGTATGACAACAACAGTTATGATGGTTACTTGTACGAATAAACCTGACTAGCTCACAGAATGCCCTGCTAGTATGTCAATCCTTGTACTGGATATATTTCTGAACATATTTCTGAGGAATATTAACATTGCAATTAGATGTCTGCTAATTTCGGTAGGGTTTATCTAATCACCTCAATGCCCCCTGATTCAAACCCCGGGGGTTTGAACTTCAATATAAACTCAAGAGAACATAGGTCAACCCTTATTTAATGGAAAATGTTTTGTTGAAACACATACCATAAGATGAACCAATATATAATGAAAAAAGTTTCTTTTCTGATATTTTAAATTTCACTTAAATGGACTGCTGTCCATATGTCTAAATGACAAAGGGAAGGTCATTATATGAGTTTGAAATAAAAGTTAAATAACTGAATGCATGGACTGTGATAAATTGTATAGTGTACATATTTTCTTGACTGTGTGGCTTAACAAACAGAAATTTATTTTCTTATAATTATGGAATCAGGAAGTCTAAAATCGAGATGCCAACAGAATTCACTTCTTCGCAGATTCTAATTAGTTTCTAAATATTAGAGTTCCTGCCATATCCTGGCAAGATAGTTGCTTTGTTTGTGTTGTTTATGTCCCCATCATATTATAAAGATGCCAATCATTTGGGTAAGGTCTTAAACTTTGGAACATCTGCATAACTTGATTACATGTTTACAGTGCTATTTCTGAGCATTATCACATTTTGAGGTAATGAAGGTGATGAAGTAGAGGCCTTAGCACATGAGCTTGAATGGATATACATAAGAAATAAAATAAAATAAATTATCATTATATTTTAGGAGGAACAAAAATTTGGAATGGTTATTACCCTACATATGGTTTTTTACTATAACGGTTCAACGCTACGGATTCAATAGTGCACTGAAATCAATACACGGCACCAGAAACTTTCCTTTAGTTTCCCAAAAAAAATTTTTTTTAAATGAGTGATATCAAGCAACACCATCTCGGGAGGCAGAATAGCGACAATGAGTCACAGATGCCATTCAGTTATGTAATACTGAGGGAAATAGTTTACTTTTATAGCAGCAGATGGAATAGCCAAGCTTTGATATTTGCCCCGAGACACATATGTTAATTTATTTTTACTTGCCATGTTTTAAATTTAGCATGAATTCATCAAGACACTACCCTGTTATAGTAAAGGAACATCTATATTCAGTTATCTATTCAGCTAGATGCCTGTGTCCTCTTGGTTCACCATTCTTTAATGATTAATTCTCATCATTCTGGTTAAGGCTTGATCATCAACTTGCTCTTGCTTTCTGCAATTGAGGACTAAGTATCCTGGATATGTATCATAATGTCATTACATACAAGAGCAATCATGGATGGATAGGAAAACTCAATATACTTGTGCCTCATTCTCCTTCTCCAAATGAGAGGGGCCATAGTTATTAAATATGTCGACTACATGTATGTTTTCTCTTTTAGTAATTCTTGATAACAAAGCCTCATGACATGTACTGAGAGCACTGAACATACATCCGAAAGACTGTTTACTTAATATTAACATTTCATATAAAACACCAAACCCTTGAACACAAAGTGCTATTCTTTAAGAGAATGAAGACCGAGAGATTTCTACTCATTCATCTACTCACAGTGTAGTGTCTCGTCACAACCACTGTCATTCTTTTAGAAATGTAATTTCCCTCTGGGAAAAAATGCTGTAAGACATTCTATTCAATCATCTTAAAGACGTGCTTATCTTTTAATAGTCTTGTTATCTGAATGCAAATTTGCCATGACCATATGTCTCCCTACTTTTTGTAAGACATTCTGATGTTTAATCATGTGTCTGCAATAAAGAAACCAATTCTTATCACAGCCACAAACACAAGTGGAAGCTTTTTACTTTTGAAGAATGCAAAGGAATGATTGTGATTAGTGAGCGCCGTGTTGTCATTTGATGCTTCTAGAAGTTGTCTTCTTCCCATGTATGGGTTCCACAATCTACTCTTAATCAGTCTGTCCCTTGGTGTTTGCATCTGGTGGGAAAAAGGTGGAGCCTCCATGCTTCTTAGTCATATTTTGCTCATGGATAATCTTTTGGCAGAAACTAACCATAAGATCCTTTACATCCTTTGTATGGAGGAAGGGAAGGTAAAATAGTTCTTGGTCAAGAAGCTCTGTCTAGTTTGACTCTGTACTGTAAAGTGGGCACAAATGTTTGTAAGACAGCTAACTCTGCAACAAATACTCCCTTTAACTGAACACTCTAATGGTCTTATATACCTTTATCAGGACTACATTTTAGCATTAAATTAGCTTTCCATTATTTACCCAAAATAGAACAGTTATTTATGCTCTTAACCTTGTAGAAAAGCAACAACGCAGAGTTGAGACACAAGATGTGTAGCAGCAGGCCACTTGCTGGTTTCCAGCCATTTCTTTATGCATTAACAGCAATCACAGTACACAGAAGGAACTCCCACATCAACAATATCCACAGAAAAATCTTCCACAATTGATTATTCAGCCATAATATATTATGACTCTTAAAGGTTTAAATCTGGTATCAGATAGCAGATTATCTGATTGGTAATCAGGTAATGGGCATGTCAGAGCTGTAATCTGTGGTCACTGAGGACACACCCATGAATCCAGGCAATTTTTTTGCTGCAAAGGTTTAAGCAAATAGCCACAGCGCCAAACAGAAGATTGAGACTCTGACACATCTATGATAACTAGAAAAGTATGAATGAGAGAACTGTAATGTTCTTCTAAGTTCTCAGTCACTGTAATTATGCATCTTCTCTATGAGAAAATAATTGGTTAGAATCCATGAAATTTATCAAACATATATAATAAAATGTTTTCACGTTATATTGCAAGGTATTAAGGACAAACTGGGTTTTGTAGGACAAGAGCCAGATTTTAGTCACTTCTTCTATTCTATGCAGTCTAGCTTAGTATCTTGATTTTTTTCTAAAAGTAATGGTGAAAGACTAAGAGGATATCTAATGGAAAAAAAGAGAAAACAGAGTGAGTAGATTTTGTTTTTCAAGGGAAGTCATACTTTCATAGACCTTTTCTTGTTATTTCTCTACTTATCTGGAACCTAAAATTAATGAATATAATTGGTAACTTTCCTTCCTTCTAATCCTATGCGAGCACTTATCTTTATCTTATCTTTATCTTATCTTTATGGTCTCAAATTCCAGGTCTGTCATGAGTCTTCAACACTGTTGCTTGTTTGACCAATCTCAGGACTCCCTCTGTATTCCTGCTTTAAACCCATGCACATGTTTCTATCTGTGATATGTCTAGGGATATAAAGTATTATCCCAATGAACTTCAGTGCTAAGTACTACTCAATATCATTTAATTTCTTCTCTCATGTTTAGGTGAAAATGTAATACCTTTTAAATATGCAATTCATTAAGATACAGATTCTCAACATGCACCAGTGATGACAACCTCCATATTGGATGCCTTTATTTATTTTCACTGGTACCCTTTTTCTGTTTTTCAAGACAGGGTTTCTCTGTAGCTTTGGAGCCTGTCCTGGAACTAGCTCTTGTAGACCAGGCTGGTCTCGAACTCACAGAGATCCGCCTGCCTCTGCCTCCCAAGTGCTGGGATTAAAAGTGGGTGCCACCCTAGCCAGGCTTTTTACTGGTACCCTTATTTTCTTATCCAGGACTTTGTAGACGATAGATTGCAATGCATTAGTCAGTCATGAGACAGCTTCCGTGAAACAGCAGCGTAAGAGAGTTATTAAAACATAATTCTCCCTTCCAAGATAAGCACTGTGCTATGAGTTATTTTGAGACATTTAAAAAGAAGTTAAAGTAACTTTCAACCTTGCAAGAAAAGTCTCTTTCAAATGGAGATGCTATTATTTGACTCATTCTGGGTGTGATTACAAGAAACAATGACTAATATCTTTTTATGTAAAATGGATTTAAGTCCATATTCACTCTTTGCAGAAAATTTGAAGTAAACAAATAATGTTTAAAATTATTGTGCTAAAAAGGTTTTTTAAAAATGACTGTTATAGCAACATTTTATGTTAACAATGTATACCTTAATAAATGATGAAGTGTTTAAAGGCATTGCAAGTGTTTCCTAAAATAAGTGCCAAAAATAAAGTTATTATACTACTTCATGATGGAACTACCTGCTTCCTTCGAGTCACTGAGACAATTCTGCAATGATGTCAGCAATGTAGACATATAATTAATAATTGTCACTGGCACTTAGCTGGCTTCCCATAGATGCTCAAGGAAGCTATAACATATACGTTGTAAAATGCAGCAAACTCTAATTTATACTTTACTAGCAATTGCACATGAAAATTCATGGCCAAACAATAAGTATTTCCAAAACTATACTATGTACATATCAAGTTTATGCAGCTTCACCATATCTGGTTCATATAACAATAGCAGGCAGACTAAATTAAGAGCTAGATACTTATTCCTTACAGTTTTGGATGCTCATAGATCTTAAGTTGTGAAAAAGTATGGGCAAGTTTTGCTGAGGATTTCTTCTGTCATACAGAAAGATACAATTTACAAGTCACAGATAAGAGAAGAGGTTGGGGGGAAAGTAAAGTTGTTTTGTTTTGTTTTATTTTGTTTTAATGAGAACACTAATCCTAAAAGGACTCTACCTCATAACATGACAAATCCAATAGTCTTGTAAAGTTCTCACATTTACCTTTTTTGAGGTGAAAACTTTGGCATATGGATGCTAAAGAGTCATAAATATTCATTGTTAAAGTTTTAGTTAAAACCAACAAAGAAAATAAACAAAATAAAAGCCTTTATGGGTTCTATTTCTTTGTGGTCCACACTAACAGACTTGTTCACCCATATATATTATATGTGTATGATGAGGTGCACAATGATAAAAAAGAATCTTGTTCCATAGTCTTACAAACGTCATGGTGCATGGTAAGAGATAACTGACTGCAGGGTGCCTAAGCGAGAATGGAAGAAGCAGACACAGACATACAAATTTTGCACAAAATTGAAGACTTACAAAGACACTTGAGCCAAGAAATTTAGATTGTCATGTATATGGGAAAGACAACCCATGTTTCTAGAAGGGAAGGGCTTCCTCACAGAGATAGACAGCATGGATTTGTAAAGAACTAAAGTAATACAGAAAGGGAATTATTAAGTTATGGATTTTGTAATAATAATCCATAAAACTATAAATTATTGTCTTTGAACACCAAATGATTCACATTTATCACAACTATGGTGAAGGAAAATCATTGGTGAGATTTAGGCCATAGACAGAAATTTGATAATTTTTAGTCATCTGCTCCATAGCAATAAATCCTTGTTTGATTTCATCTTTGACTTTGCGTTCTGTGCTCATCTTAAGACTTTAGTTTTAGAGCAATTTTAGCTTAACAGGAAAATATAGGAATTTCTCATGCATTTTTTATACATACATAACCTTCTGCAGTATTAAATCTCAGTTTAATCTGTTAACAATCCACAAATATATTAGCACCCCCAATGTCCATAGGGAATGTGAAGGTTCACTCAAGGCATTGCATGATATATGACTTCTGATACATGTTTAATGAATTGTATCTATGTTTATGCCATGTGCAGTATGTTCCCTGCTCTACAAAGCCCTTCTGCTCTTCTTACCTGTCCCTCTCTCTATCATATATTTGAAACCACTGCTCTTTGTACTATATACTTAGCTTTGCCTCTCCCAGAAAATCACAAAGTTGAAATTGTACATTGCATCGCCCTTTAATAAACTCTTTTTCTCAGAATTATGTGGAACTACTTAAGACGTGTAGCTTTATGGTTTATTAGCTCAATGTTTATTGTTTATAGTGTTTGGATGTCAAAGAGTTCATTCATTAACTTAGATCTGTTACTATTCTGTTCTGTTTACTGAGTTCCCTTAAGTCTTAAGTGTGACTACCAGAATTTTCATGTTGAAGAAGTACACTTAAAAGAAATCCCACACAAGCTCGGAGTTGAGGGTAATAGAGGGTCTTTTATTTATGGGTAGACTCACAGTTCACAGTCCTCCACTGGAATGGGGAGCAGCAATTAAATCCTGCAATTGGAAAAGAGGCCAGACACACGCTTTACATCAGCATATGTAGTATAAGAGGCAGGTAACTTAATGGCTACTGGTGGTAGGAATTTCTACAGCACCTCCCTCCTTGTTTAAATAAGAAAGTTCTAAGTCTAATACAAAGTGTTGGGTGCCAATTTGTTGGGAGGAGGCTGCTTGCTGTTTCCCGGCTGCTCAGCCCCAAAATAATCACACAGAAACTGTATTAATTAAATTACTGCTTGGACAGTTAGCTCTAGCTTCTTATTGACTAACTCTCACATATTAATTTAATCCATTTTTATTAAGCTGTGTATCACCATGAGGTCGTGGCCTACTAGCAAAATTTTGTCTGGCTCCAAAGGGGCTACACAGCTTCTCTCTGACTCTGCCTTCTTTCTCCAAGTATTCTACTTAGATTTTCCCACCTAGCTCTGTTCCCCTATAGCTCAGCTATAGGCCCAAAGCAGTTTCTTTATTCATTAATTGTAATCACAGACTACAGAAGGGAATACCAAATCATCTGTGTAAGATAGCCCAATGGGCTAGAAGACTAGAAACTCTTACATACAATAGGACAGGTACTATGTTTGAGCATTGGAAGATAGTCATTAAACATAGAAACTTTATAAAAGTTTCACATAATGAATCAAGAGATTCTAGTGAGATTCTTGGAAAACAATTTCATTGGCATTTTGCCTATTTTTACACATTCTAGATTAAATGATTTATGATCTAAAGAATAAGCTGAAGGAATGGAATTCTTTAACAAGGCCTTGGCAAAAGTTTTCCATTCCAAACCTTTAGATTAATATGAGACAATGTATCTAAAATGTAGAGATCATGGATATAAAAGATATTATAGCAAGTTAATATTTCAAGATTGGAGACAAGGGAAGTAGAAGGGGGAAATTGTGATAAGGGATTTTCTAATATCAAATAATACTCTGTTATTCAAAAGATGGGTTCAAAGTGCCATTTTGGTTCTGATATACCATGTGCCTAGCATTGATTGTCAAGATGCATATGTGCAGAGACCAAGTCCTTCTCCCCTGCATCAAGGTTGAGCAAGGCATCCCACCATAGGAAAAGGACTTAAAAAAAAGGCCAGCTCATGTACCTGGAATAAATCCTGGTCCCACTGCCAGGAGCCTCACAAACAGACCAAGACATACAATTGTGACCTACATGCAGAAGGCCTACCTTGGTCCCATGCAGGCTTCCCAACTATCAGTCAAGAGTCAGTGAACTCTCTCTAGCTCTGGTCATCTGTCTCTGTAGCTTTCCTCATCGTTAACTTGACCCCTCTTGCTCATAAAATCCATCCTTTCTCTTTTAAACTAGACTCCAGAAGCTTGGGCAGTGATTATAATTCAAGTTGTTCTCAGGATCAAGAAGACTTGAAAGACCAGTGATGAGCTGATTTGTTCATGCCGCTAGTCTTGGAATGACCAAACAGTATTATTTATAATTAAAAAATAAATAAGTAATATTTGGATAAAATCTATCCATGTCCTTTAAAATTCAAAGCAACAAGTTCCATTTTCTTCTATAATCTGATTCCTCTTGCCCATCCTCTAGTGACAGGCATGTAGTACAATGTAATCATGGGAAATAAAATTATTGCTTTAGTGTGTTTTAAACACTATCAATACTAAAAGCAAATGCGTGTCCAAATTCGCACTGAAATATGTAACAAGTTCTACTGCAGAGAATATTTCTTAGTTCCTTTGTTCAATCTGACTTGTTGTTCAGCATTCTTGTCTATCAGCATTTAAATGCATTCCCTTTGAAACTACGAAGTGACTTGCGAAGGTCTATCATAGAAGAGGACCCCGACGTGACAGAGAGGGAAATAAAAATATGTTTGTTTGGGTGTTGAAAGAAGGAGGGCCCAAGTGCTGAGCCTCACAGAGCAACAACCCTGAATAAAACAGGGGCTCAGCTCCTAGAGGAGCTTCCAGATTGACAGAGGAGATAATGCATGGAAATAAACACAATCCAGAGGGGAGAGGCTGCATTCCCGATGTGAGGGACGGCAGTCTAGAAGAGGCAACATTCATTTTGGAGCAACCCTAGGGGCTATTTTCTCGAAGAGGTGGCATTTGTAGGCACATATATATTCTTGATTCATTACCAACTCCGCGTGTATATATCTTGACAGAATACTAGCACTCCCATGTATTACCTCTATGTATCTTTATTTGTTATGATCTGGACTAGAATGTGATACTTATTGATTAACATCTAGTCACACTCCCACAGGTTTCTTATTCTGGACCCCTTGATTTCCACTTTAGGAGAGGATGTAAAACACAGAGAATGTGAGCAATGTTCCCTTGTTGTTTACTGATCATTTCCATCTACTAAGGACAGCTTTTAAAGCCTATCCCTAACTTCAACTGCTGTTAGCTAAAGTTACCCACTTTTTCCTTTCTCTCATCTTTCTCTCTATCCAACCTCCTTCTTACTTGCTGTCTTTTTTCTCTCACTCCATTCCTCTGCTCCAACCAGCTGTGCTTCCTTCCAACATGGCTGCCTTGAGATTAGGCTGATCTGCCAGTCTTAGAATGCAATGAGGGGTAGATATTGACAATTGATGATTTCTGAAACATATATCATTCCCATAGTCTCTTTGACCACAAGGTATCATTTTTACATTTGCATAGATTGCTAGTGACTTGCAGGCTACTTCCCAATGAAATAATTACAAGAATGTAGGATGACCTGAAATGCATCATGTGTTTTCCTTTACTCAGCAACTGTTTATTGAGGGTTTATTAAGGGTTGCAGTTACTTTCTATTTTATTTTGCTAATATGGCAAATAAAACAAAGTTTATTATGATATGACTGGATTTTCTGGTCTTTCGAATGGGGAAAGTAGAAAAGAAGACATTTTCAAATATCTAGCCATTTATGCTCAGAGTTAGTTAGGGCCTTAGTTAATTAGTTCGGACGGCTTGTAGTCCTGTTCAATGGTCTGCAAGCTAAGGTGGTAAGTGTCAGGGTCAAGCAAAGCTGATTCAGAGCTCTTCCCAGCTCTCCTTCTCTTCTATCTTTGAGTTTCATAGTGACACTGCATCTAGTAACAAGATAGAGGAAGGTCATCTGACCTACATCAAACAACGATTACAGGAGGAAAATGTCACTGCTGTGATAGCCCACTGAGAGGGAAAGCTTGCTTATTTATTCAGAATGGGGTAGCATTGCTTAATTTGATGAATACAGCTAATTAGAGTCATTAAAAAATCATCACTTTGAATTGAGGGTTACAAACTCAGTTCTGAGGCAGGATGAGGAAAAGTGTCAGGCAATGCTGCTCTGCCATGTACTGCAACTTTCAAAGCAGATACCTTTGTCATCAGGCTTGCTAATTTCACTAGTAGTTTGCTTTGCACGATATACGAAGGTTTTCTTTACAAGAAATGGCCAAGGAAGCATTACAGACAAAATGACAAAACACAATAATAAAAATAAACTGATAGACGATGGTTTGAAAGGCCGACTATGGAGGCTGCACATACCGAAAATGAATGTGAAAATTACTATAAGCACTTGAATAATAGAAATATTTAAGAATAATGCTTGGCCATCATTTTGATAGCTAAAAATAGATTGACAAAATAGCAGACCGAAAACAAAAGGTCCAGTATTTTGAGACATTTACCAGGTATCATTTTCCGAGGTCCTTTCCTAGCATTGATTGTCAAGAGGCATATATGCGGAGTCCAAGGAAACTTGGCTTCCTTGCATGCTTTCTGTGACAAGAAACTTAACGTCTACAAGAAGCAATTTAATCATGTGTCAAAAAGGAATAATGGTGCCCTTGACTGTATTGTTGTGAGGTACATAAATTATATGTGTACATGATTTTTCAGAATGCCTGTCATAAAAAGGATACTCAAATAGAGTAAGAGTTCTACTTTATAATAACCAATATTGTAGACATGGTAGTCATGAGACCCTTTATATCAGCTATTGTGTGGCAAGTGTTACCAAGGTTAGAAGAAATTTGTGACATCATAGTCACGTTTCTTTTGTTTTGGGGTTCATGATCTCCGAGTAAAAGGAGGAACTATACCTCATTTTAGGACGAGCTGAAAGTGAAGGGAAAACATAGAGATGTTGTCTTTAATAAATTAATTAGTAATGCCCTCTGCTTCTGTCTACTTCCCTCCCTTGCAAAGTTTTCTCCATTTTCAAACAGAATATTCCCTGACCTTTTTTAAAAGCCTGGATCTTGCCTTCTTGCTTGTTTACCACTCTGAGTTTGAAGACACTCAAAACAGAAATGTCAAGGCATAAAAGAACTGGTATCTTCAGAGACAGGGCAAAAAACTGAGTAGAGAAAAAGATCAATATTTCATAATAAGCTTCAGCTATAGCAAGGCTCAAAAGTCTACAGTGTTTCATCCCTCCTCTCTTGCCAGGCACCCAAGACACTGGTGTCTCACTGAACCAGATAGGCTTTGGACCCATGAAATTACCCGAGTCAACTTTTATTCCAAGCCCTTACTTGCTCAGAACATAGTGAGCATCAGTGATCTCCTTCTAGAAATTATGATAACTCTGTCCTGCAGTTTATATTTACAGTACATGCCAAATATATATGTGTGAATGAGATGATTTATCATTGTCTTTTGCATTTCCGAGACCACAGGTATTCCTGAAAGAGAGACATAAAATACGCTACCCTCATAAAAGGCTTCATCAAGAATTTTGCCAACGACAGAAAATCAAAAGTTTCCACTCTCCTATTTAAATATCTATGATTGAAAAGCTGGAAATAAAACCAGCTATCTTACAGTATGGCTTTTGAGTTTATCTAATTGCTCAGATAATCAATCACTCATTTCTGGGGTATGTCAGTAGGGCAATAGTTTATCCAGCACATGGAAAGCATAATAAATTGTAGATATCATTTCAATTTGACATGAAAATTATGTTCTAATGCCTCGTTCATTTTTTTACTTTGAATGTCTCTGCCCATTTTCCCACATTTTTATTTCTCTATGAATTAAAATATGCATAAGAGAACTGGCAGTCCATGTCAAGTGTGCTAAGAATAGTTCTTAGATGTGCTTGCTCTTCATCTAAACTTAGATATCATCTATGCTCAGTAGGATCAAAAAGAACATTGCATGGGAAACTAAGAGAATTCACAGCAATTTTTGCTATGATTCTCTGTTTCTGTTGCCTGGGGCCTATTTTACTTGGAAATGAGAACTGTGCACCCATAGGATCAGCAGCATAGGGCATGGGGAATGAACAGGATATTGAACCATCCCCGCCTTATCCCAGACACTTGCTATATCATTCTGCCTATGAATAGGATATCAGGCAAATACTTGTGCCAGGAATATCTGGGAAGCGTTGTGCTGTGGGATACACACCCATTAGCCAGGAACTTCCAAGGCAATTCAGTAGAGAGAGAAAATACTATATGCTGAGGGACAATTCACACTAAAAGGCTTCACACAGACATGAATATGGAACTAAGATCACGTGTGTCTTGATGTCAAAGCCGTGACTATAATTGTGAATCTAGGCTCGATTGTGTGTCTCACATTTTCCATGTCATTAAATAAAAAAAATACCAGAAAGCTTGTGGAGAAGAATTTTCTCTCTACTTTTTAAATATGCATAGCACAGATGATGTTTCTGGCTTAAACTTCTCCAAACATTTACACTTTCTAAGAACTATAGTATTCCCTATACAATAATAAAAATCTAAAGATATCCAAATAATTTCAATAACACAACATCCTTCATAATCCTTCTGTATAAGCATTTGTCCTTATTAACCACAGATTCTATATATGTACATTTGTTTTCTTGTAAGTCCATTGTTTATTCACATCCAGAACTCATGATACTTAAGAGGTCATCTGTAGGCATGAACCAAATGCCATATCTGAGGGTTGCCCAACAGAGATATTCCAAGGAAAGATCTAACAAGGCTTGGTGTTTTTGTGTAACTTTTCATATTACAGATGCGTGTCTTTGACACCAATTGTTTAGTTGTAGACTTTTTTCATAGATTTATGTTTATGGTTGATTTCACTCTTTAAAATGAGCTTTTGATTTAATATTGAAGTGTTGACCAATTTTTCTACTGGCAAGAAATTTTAGCATACTTTTTAAAGAATGTAGTTGTATTACATACAACTTTCAGACATGACTGGCAAAGCTACAATCATACTCTTAGCATTAAATAATTGTGTGTGTGTGCGAATTAAGTGGTGAAATTATAGTTGTACAATATATATTATATTAATCATTTAACAAAATATTGTATTTTGTGGCTCTCAGAATTCTAACCTTACATTTCCATAGGAACAGTGAATGCTAAATCAGTGGTTTTCTTTAAAGACCATTACCTTCAGTCATAGTCATTGTCTCCACATGTCTTTTGTTGTGAAGTATATACAGCCATTCCATTATTCTGTTTGATTATTACCTATGTAGACAGATAGACGATAAATAGATAGATTGATGATTGATAGTTACATATTTTATATGATTTTGATATATATTCTTTTATAATTCATTATACCTATTAAGAGAATTTTTCAGGCATTAGTTTCCCTGGAAATGACAGTTAAATTTTATAGTGCCATTATTTCTGTGGTAATTATTTATGTAATAGAAGCAATTAAAATTCAGGACAGAATAATAAATAACCCTATTAGATTATATGATCAATAATGAGTGGAGATACTAGGAAAGGCTTCCAAATAATGGAGAATCAAAGCAGACACTCAAGGGGAGGGACAATCATAAATAAGGAGACATCACAAGATTTGTGTACAGGAAGGGGACAAGATACCAAAGACAAAGCTGGAATGCTCTGGAGGGGCATGAAGGACATAGAGCAAAGCAAGAAGATGGTGTTTGAATATTAGACACAGTGAAAATGATACATATAGATATGGATGAGACAGATGTCTTGAGACTTTGGAAGCCACCGCACAGATTGAGATACTTGTTTCTTTAAGATGAATCAAAAATTCAATAGTTTGAAATACTATAGACTTGCAGTTCCCCAAAGGATGATATCTAGATTCTTGTTCATATAGGAAGATGAAATAAAAATATAACTAATTCAAAATACAAAAAATAAGTCTGCATCCATTTCTATAGATAAATCAAATATCTCTCAATGAATGACCAACATGGCTTGTATCGACATATTCTTTCATAAGACACTTTCATGTACATTATCTCATCCATCCACAATGAAAACAGGAGGAAGTATTATAATGAAGAGCCTGATGTTGGAAAGGTCTATTCCTGAACTCCATCTGTAACAACACAAGTATCTTCTCGCCTAGGCAATTTTTAGCTATGAAAAGACCATTAAAAATATTGGTAGATGAAGGAATGTCCAACATAGAGGAACCAGAGAGAGATTATCAGATTTGTTATATAATGGAGGTAAATGAAATAAAGACAGAGATGCTCTTAACTATATAGGCAACCCTGCTATGTGTACCTAGAGGTAAATGTTGCCATTTCACAAGTATTTGGGCACTCAGTATGTATTCCTTAAAATAGGGAGGAGAGGCAGAATGAAGGTGTAGCTTGAGAAATATAAAATCCATAATTATTCACTATTGAATATGAGTCCTATCACAGTGACATGAGATAATACTGTGGAGACACGGCAGGGACAGCAGGGACAAATAAATACTACGTGCCTTTGGGAAGTTCTGAAGATTTCATTAGAGACTTGGAAATGTCCAACTTTGGAAAAACCACCATAGAGCTTTCACCAGACATTAGACTGGGCCATGGCTATCAGGACCCAAGAGGAGAACTTCTGCTCCAGAAATCTGACATGCAAATTATCCACAAGCATCCTAGCCCTACATTAGCCAAGAGAGATGAATTGCATTCTATTGGAGGTCAAAATAAAGGCTTTGGAAAACAGCACAGTGGTGAGATACAGGGGTTTATGGGTTTATGTGTTCCATGAACTTGAAGTATGCTTCTGTGATTTTTTACTTTGGTGCATTAATTTTTTTTTCACATGTACACAAGTGCTATTCCCAAACAATTGGCACAATCTTGGGTACTTGAGTGTTTGTTTTGATAATATTATGTATCTTAAAATAAAAATCTGGTTCAGCATTAGGATTACTCACTCACTGGGTGCAAGTGCTTGCCCCTTAAACTTGATGAACTGAGTCCAGTACTCCTAACCCATAGGTGGAAGGAGAGAAGTGATTCCTGAAAATCATTCTTTGACTTACACGTGTATGCAATGGAATTTGGACACCAGCATACACACACATTACAGCCACAAACATGCATAAAAGTACACACTCAATAGCAATAATTGTTAATAATGCAAATTAGTTTGGGGCAATTAGGACTACTTGAGAGCATCATTGGCTCTATTGACTTCTTCCATTGTGTTTTTAAAATACAAATGGAAGACAGAACATACCGATAACAACCACACCCCAGTGTCATGATCAATTTGTTCAATTTCACTTAAAAAGTAAATTTTAATCTAGTTCCACAGTAAATGATTATGAGTATGACAGAGAGTTTAATAGAACTTTCTCCTCTGCTTGTGTGGCTCTCTCCTGGTGCTTAACAACTCCAACAGTTACCATTTGCTGAGTAATGTCTATAAGATAGTGAAATAGAAAAACATACTATATGTTCCTCTAGGTTCTTCAAACACTATGCTATATAAATACCAATCAAGAACAGCCCAACTGATCTACCCCATAAATTCTACTTTGTGAATTTGAATTCACCAGAACTCCTACTGATCTTAATGTAACATATATATATATATATATATATATATCATTACAACTTTCTCAGGGCCAACTGTTTATCAATGCGTTTGTTTCTTCTGTTTCAAACAAGCAGGGAGATATAAGAAAAATAATGTTGCTGACTGAAAATGTCTTTTCCATACTGATTTCATCAAAGTGCCAGCTGACAAATCTATGTTGTTTTATTTCTGGGGTGGGTAAAAAGAACACAGGAAATAAAATTATATTTGTGTAGTTCCCAGATGCACAGATTCTAAACTATGAGAAGCAGCTTATTTGAGAAACCCTTCCTTCTCACTTATGCCACAATTAAAGTACAATTGCATTAATTCAACATTGTATTATGGGGTTATTTTTTTTTGAAATGGGAACATAAAATTTTACATATGACAGTATTTGAGAAACTCCTAATAGAATAATTCAGACAGCAAGAAAGTACATAATTATTGAAAATTTTACATGGTAGACCAGATATTCATAGAATATGCATACCAAAGTGAAGGCTTATGACATTTCTGTTACACTGTCTCTCTCTCTCACACACAGAGCTATGTGCATACACACAATAATATACATATTTATGACTTTCACTGGGAGTCACCTGTCTCTGTATCATGTGATACAGAGATATGTGATATCTGTATGTTTCACTTGAATTCTTTATATTTACAGATAGTCATCTACATGACTAGAATTATTTTTAAACTTTACAGTAGAAACTAAAGAGTTCCTTCGGGCTAACACATGAAAAAAAAGCTGCAAAACTCAGAGTGTATAGAGAATTGCTTTATCTCCTAACAGTAATTTTTATTTTCTTACATTATTTGATTTCAAACTTAAATTTGCTCTCATCACTTAAAGATAACTATAGTATATGGAAAAGAAATACCACTTCAGAAAAAAATGTCATGTACTTCGAGATAGGGCATTTTAAAGCCTGTATAGTCATCTATATCTGCATTCTTAAAGCTTTTCTCTTTTGTAGTTTCCAAGATCCCATTCATGGGCCATCAAGATGGCTCAGAGGATAAAGGTCCTTGTTGCCAAATATGATCAAATGAGTTTGATCCCCGGGACCCACATTTTACTTTTTTTTTTTTTTTGATTTTTTTTCCATCTCCTTCCCTCCTCCTCCCCCCTCCCTCCCCTCCTCCTCCCCCTTCCCTCCCCTCCTTCTCCCCCTTCCCTCCCCTCCCCTCTACCCATACCTCCCCTCCCTCCCTCTCAAGGCCAAGGAGCCATCAGGGTTCCCCACTCTATGCTAAGACCAAGGTCCTCCCAACTCCCCCCAGGTCCAGGAAGGTGATCGACCAAGCTGAGAAGGCTCCCACAGAGCCCGTCCATGAAGAACAATCAGAGCCCAGAGCCATTGTCCTTTGCTTCTCAGTCAGCCCCCGCTGTTGGCCACACTCAGAGAGACGGGTTTGGTTGCATGATCCATCAGTCCCATTTTAAAAGAGAAAATGTGCTCCTGGGCTGGGCGGTGGTGGCACACAGGTTTAATCTCAGCACTTGGGAGGCAGAGGCAGGCGGATCTTTGTGAGTTCGTGGCCAGCCTGGTCTACAAGAGCTAGTTCCAGGACAGGCTCCAAAGCTACAGAGAAACCCTGTCTCAAAAAACAAAACAAACAAACAAAAAAGAACATAAGAACATAGTCCTGCATATTGTCATTGGGCTTCCACAGTGACACTATGGCATGTGTGTCCCCTCTAAAAATTAAAAATAAAGTTTTTAAAAGATTCCTTTTGTTAGTTCTTATAATTTGACGATTGTGATTTAACTTGGATTGAGTTGTAATGCCTATCAAATATTTTTGAAAAAATATTTAAAAAATATTTTTTAAAAAATATCTTTTTTTCCCATATGAATCTTGCTTAAAGCAGTAGGACTAAGGACCCTGTCCTATTATGGAGGTACTCTCATTTTTGTTCTGAGACAACTTAAATGCAGTTGTTGAAAAATTCACTCTTTTCAAATATGACCATTTTCTCCTCACTGAAGGCATGAGCGTCACAGTTCTGGAAATGAACATCCATCTAAACATGAATCCTCCAGATCTGGAGCCCACAATGTTGCCTTTTACTTATTTCCAATCCTGTTTCTTACCAAACAGTCAATTACAGGCTTTTTCTCCTAACATAATTGGGGGAAATGATCACCAACAGAGAACGTATCTGAGTGGAAAGCTTGGACTGCATTGTGGAGACATCAAATGTTTCAGAGAGTGGCTGTGCTCTGCATTCCAGTTCGGGATGTGTGGTGAGCCTGGTATGTTTTCACAGCTCTCCAATGCTTCTCTAATGATTATTTCCTATGCCTAGCTGTCTACTAAAGGAGTAGTCCCTGTATATTTAAAATTCTGCTACCTTGGGTATAGAAAAATAAACTAAATTGGGAAACACCCACCCCCAATTATCCTGGAGCCCATAGTTTGCTAGCAAGAGGTGTTCCAGAAAATATTAAGAGCCATAGATAATTATGTTTTACATGGTACTGCTTCTGTCCCCAATAGTTACAAGAGCCTGAATTTCCTTGACTTGTTTGCATTCCTAGGAGGATACAAATATTTTGAGGATATGTGTGTGGTCTACTATAAGATCCTGGTGATTTCTAGAACACTATGGAATGTAATGCTTGGTCCTAATAGTAAATTTCGGGTTCTTCAGTGACCACGTCTACTGGGAATTCAATGTCCCATGCTTTTCTTCCTTGAAGCAGTTTTTCCAGACATATGCCATGCTTCTCCAATTTAAAACATCATTGTCAATATAGTTAACAGTTGATAAAACGATGCTTAAGACAACTTTCAAACATGGAAATGATTTCCTAGAGCAGTGGTTCTTAACCTTCCTAAAACTACAACCCTTTAATACAGTTCCTCATGTTGTGGTGACCCCCAATCATCAAATCATTTCAGTGCTGCTTCATAACTATAATTTTGCTACTATTATGAACTGTTAGATATCTGATATGTAGGACACTTGATATATGACCTCCAAAAGTTGCAACCTACAGGTTGAGTATCACTGACCTAGAGACTCAGCTTTGAGTGGTACAGCCTTTCAGAGTTGTATCCTCAAGCCCAAGGGTGCTAACACATTGAGGTTCTGAGATGCTAATCTTGAGGTGAATAGTGTCTTTGACGGTCAATGCTGTCAGTTATTAGAGGGAGTAAGTAATCACAGAGTCAGCACCTCGGACTCCTCCTTATTGTAACGGAGGGTTAAAATAACATTCTTTGCCAAGCGTTATAACTATAAAATGATTGACATATAACATATATGAATTGACTGGATTTTGAAAGTAGTGTTGAGTTATCACTGTTTTCTGAGCCTCTACTTCCTTTTGAGACGCTCCTCCACCTATGCAATTAGACTCCGACTTTAATTTTATCCCTTCAAAGTCGTTACTGGCTTCTGATAAAGTTCTTCTTCGACACAAGATAAAGTGGTGGAGTGGGCATTATTTATCTGCCTGCCCTGGAAGTTCTAGGGAGGAAGGCAAAGGAAAACAGTGGCAAAATGATGGCCCCATAGGACGTTGGCAATGTTTCTAGTGTGAGTCATAAACCACCTGAGCCTGTGACATCCCATGCCCCAAAGCTAATAAAGGTAAATCAAAAGAGACTGGAATCTTTGGGGTAAATGCAATGACGTTTGGAAAGTAATATTGTATTAAGAAAGTTGAGAAAAGTGTTCTTTTGTTTGTTTTCGGGGTTAATTTATGAAGCTAATTGTGTGACGGAGGCCCAGTGGAAGGTACTAATGAGAAGGATCAAGCTAAGAGCTAACTATAATTCTGTCTATTTGAAGCCTTTAATTTGCACTAATTTGCTATAAAAAAAAATCTCAGCTGAAGGTTTGTTAGACCTTTGTCGTTTGCTACAAGCTTCCTAACTTCCTCAGTGGGCACAAAGGGTGATTTTATTGATTTACTGTTTAGAAAGATTTGTCTCTAGTGAAGACCATGTTACAGTGGAGCTAGCAACTTCAAATGCAAGTACTTTGTTTAAAAAATGTGCATGGAATGACTCATGCAGCAGTTTTTAAAACTTATTTTACTTTCAAGGTCAAGAGTAAGGACCCTTTTATGCTTAATCTATTTTCCTCAGTGACTACAGAATGTCATTTATGCTTACTTTTGCCTTCACAAGATGATGTCTTTTGAGTAAGAAATCAACCTTTACATGGCCTCGTTAGGAGGAGACCATTATCTTTAAGTGTAATATTTTCCTAAGAAGCATTTCTGGACCCCGTGTCTCTGACTAATCTGATTGTAAATGTAATGACTGGGAGCTCAACAGAGACTGACATAGCCACCACAGAACCTGCATGTGTTTGTGCTACGTTCTCTGCATATATGTTGTGACAGTTCAGTTTGGGGCTTCTTGGGAATCCTAGCAGTAAAAATGAGGGTATCTCTGACTATGTGCCTGCTCTTGAGAACCTCCTACTGATTGCTCCATCCAGCTTTGATATGAGGGTTTGTGTCTCATCTTAAAGATGTTATGTTGAGAGTCAGGTGGTGGTGGCGCATGCCTTTAATCCCAGCACTCCGGAAGCAGAGGCAGGCAGATCTCTGTGAGTTTGAGGCCAGCCTGGTCTACAAGAGCTAGTTCCAGGACAGGCTGTAAAACTACAGCAAAACTCTGTCCCGAAAAACCAAAAAAAGGAAAAAAAAAAAAAAACAACAAAAGATCTTATGTTGATATCCCTGGGATGCCTACTTTTCTGAAGGGAAACAGAGAAGCAGCGGATCTTGGGACAATAGTAGGAATGGGGAGGACTTGGAGGAGTGAAGGGAGAGGAAACTGCAGTCGGGGTGTATTATATGAGAGAAGAATAAATAAAAAGAAAAAATATAAATAAGAATTGAAACTGAATCAAAAGGCTCAAGAGGCAGGCATATGCTTGCTGTTGTTTTCATTTGAGAATGAAACTGCAGTGTATATTATAATTTTAATACAATTATTTGTCTATAATTTGCACAGAAATGTTATAATATTTATAGGGTGCACTATGATGATTAACAACATATATACAATGTGGAATAACCAACTAGTCACTTAGCATTTTCAGCTCTATCAAGAAATAAATTTCTCTATATTTGGAGCCTTCAAATTTCTTTCTTCTTGCTCTTCATAAACATGAAATGCAAAAAATGTCACCATGCTGTGTGACTGTATTTTCAGTACCACTATATGTATCTATTATCTATGCTCTGTCCTCTCCCCTCCTAGAAGGGGTACATGCTTCTACCATCTAACCATTCCATGATACTGAGCAGGTTGGCTGCAACTGTCACATGCAGACTAAAAAGACAGTGGTACGATTAAAGACACAGAATATGTATACAAAGATAAAGCATATGTATGAGACTGTGAATAGATAGAATAGGTAGAACAGTATGCTCTCATTAGATTCCCAAGCAAGAATCCCCATGCAAGTGAAGGACTAAGGGCAGTCTCCCAGCAGTAGGGAGGAAACAGTTAGATGGTTGTGGAGGTAGAAATGGTCTGGAAGGGAACAAATCCCAGTAACAAAGTTTGTCAGTGTCCCTGGCTCAGTCCAATCCTGCAGAAAGGAATTAATTCCCTTGATATTTTTTGGAGGGGGCATGACTTTAAGCCAGAGAGATGGGCCACCTTTCTCACCAAATTAATCAATCCAGCCATAGGATACAGTAGGCAATAAACTGTCTAGAACCTCTGTTTTTCTGTCTTTTGAACGGAGAAGCTCCTAAAGTCCAAGGGCCATGAGATGGAGAGGAGTCTATCATGGAAGGTGGGAGGACCTTAGAGGAAGCAAAAGCTCAAACGGATAATGAGTACCAGGTACTGACAGCAGGGGCCCACGGAGACCTAGACAGAGTAATCCTGGTGTGCCCTATCATATTACACTGAAAACTACAACTATTTTTTTGCTCCGTTTTCCATTCTTTTCCCCAAATTTTCACCTGTGGGTTGGCATCCCAATTTATGATGCCTTTGGGTCCCAGTTTGCAAACTTTCTACTGTTCCAGAAACTACACTTTCCCACCAGCGAGGGTGCACGAGGCCTGAAGAAATGGGGTCATAATGTTGCTTTAGTTGGTTGTAAATTTCATTGTCTCAAAGGGGTGGTCCGACCACAATCGTTACTGTTCGTTAGTGCCACTGCTACACACTATAATTGTGTGATCAACAGCTGTTTATTTATTTAAATGATTAGTGTTGTGCTTGAGTGTTTCCAATAAGAAGGTAGAAGAAGGATAGGTAGAAGAACTATCCTTTCTGTCAAAATCAAGAGTGACAACAGCTCTCTGGTGTATTCAAGATGAAAACAAGAATGGACTAGCAATTTAGCTAAGAAACAAAGCTTGTTTCTCTCACATAAAACCCTGTGCCCCAGGAACCTTCAGGAATTGCTGGTCCAGGAAGGCTCAGGGCCATTAGCAACAAATGGAACTGAGAGCTGAGGAGAAGAGGAGAAAATTGCTTTGGGTCCTTTCTGGGTTGTCGTATTGATCTTGTAGGACTACGAAGTGCTGAGCTAGTGGAGCTTTCATTGCACGCTGCCCTCGGGCTCTGCAGATGGACAATGGGAAAGGGCCATCTAGGGAACGGAGCCCTACAGGTCTAAACCAGCTGACTGGCCGTGTACGGTTGTGCAAACCTAATCCCCATCTGAAAGCATCACATTACCTACCGTCAATAGCTGTCACTCAGGCAAAAGGAAATATTTCCCCAAGCTGTGTTTACCAGACTGAGTTTGGGGAAGTGACATTTACTTTTAATTCATTCAGTAACTCTGTTCCCTGGCATGTAATCTCCACAAACACTTTGGATTCCAGATGGAGTTTATAGTACGTCTTGAAAATGGGTCCTGCTATTGGTTCATAAAAGGAAACCCATCAGTTCCATGGGGGATTTCTCAGGGTGTCCCCAGCAACCCGGGACTCAAGTCTGTGAAGCACAGGAAAGCCTTGTCAGGGAAAAGACCAGGGCACCCTTGAACTTCAGTCAATAAAATTTGTGGCTGGAGCTAAAGGCCACTCTAGTCCTGCATAACCCGCATTTGAAAATGGAAACAGAATGGAAGAAGTATGAGGAGCTGAAGCATTCTCAGTGTAACTCGTGTGATTAAAGAATCGAATTGCATCCTTTCAGACAGCTAATATATTCAGGCTGGTTTGTTTCTAGCGCTGATCTGTAAACAAGTGCAAATGATGCTTCTGATGCAGCCTCAGGATGATATGGATTTCCCTTGACTTCTATAGTGTGCCAGCATTCTTGTTAGGATAGTGGACGAGGACGGATCCAATTGGGAAACCCTGGAAACTGTTTCTCCCTTCTCCTCGGCCAGCTGGTTGGGCTTCACATTTAAAGTAGCACACACATGCATGAACACTATCATACACAGGGAATTAGGGGGTGGGGAGAATCCCTTTGACAAATCTTTAAAATGGTATTTATGAGAAAACTAAATGAAACTGCATTTGGTTATCTTACAAGTATGTGTTTATTGCATTTGGTATACAGAGAGGATTTATTTTTAAAATAAGCCCACTGGATTTTGCCGGAGATACCATATGCAATTTCCTTCAGCATGTATACAATAAATACATACCAGTATTTTCCACTGTGAGAGATTTCCATGCAAGCAGAACACCTGCTTATTGTTTTAGCTTGTTATCAGAAGCACTTTTCAAAAACTGCTATGTAAGTCTGTTTTGGTCCATTGTCGAAGCTTGATGGTGTTCGTTTCTAAATTCCTTTTAAAGAAGAACCCAGTATAGAGTTCTGTAAGAGTGACTTCAATGATATATTCACGCAGTAAATTTGCATTAGGAACTCACCGAACCTTACATAGTTCAGGGCTAACATCCCTAAGCTTCTCTGTTAATACTCCATCTGCCTTTTCATTGCTTTCTCTGATTCCATTCCTCTTTAAGAGAATCAGTTAAAAAGTCTGTAAAAAATCAAAAAGTCGCTTGAAGAAATAGCACAAGTCATGTGCTCTGAAGGCCAATAGGCAATGAAAAAAAAAGGACATCTACTAAAAGGTCCCTTTTGACCCTAGATAAATATATTTTGGCTTGACATATAGCCATAAATAAAGGACATTGAGCCTTAAAAATAAATCCTTATTAATGATGCTCAAAATCTCAACTGGGTGGTAATTCATCATGAAGGGAATCATATTGGGACATTTCTGCTCTCTTCTTGAGTATGACCCGCAATATAATGCATCTAATAGGAGGAAATTTAATGTCTCTTGAGTGGAGATCAGAGAGGTCCTGAGGAGATAGGAAAACAGCTTTCTCATTTGCAGTGTTGTGATCTGCTTACAGCAAATTTAAAGATCTTCTGGGAAGAAAACAAAGTGTTTCTTAGTAACTTGGGTTTATTTGATTTATTGTTAACTGTTGAGCACTTTTCCTTAAAGGAAATTTCTCAACTGTCCTGTGTACAAATGAGTAATAATAGACCTTTCCAAACTGAAGAGAGAGAAGGACAGAGGTCAGCTTCCCAACACCTGGTTCCTTCTTTCTTTGTCCCCGCAAGAGGCTGTGTATCAGTGTATTTTCTCTTGTTATTTTAAAATCCCGGAGGGTAGCAGTTAGTACTTTGTGAAGAGAATTCTATTTAGCTACAATTTCAGAGACTGAAAATCCAAAGTAGGAGAGTCGGAGAGACAATATATCAGAGACTGAAAATCCAAAGTTGGAGAGACAATACAAAGAGAGAGAGAGTTCTTTCTCTTCTGAGGACTTCTTAAGCTGCACAGTTACATGACACCATGGTCAGAGTACACGTCTAAGAGATCACATGCTGAAGCAAGAAATGATCAAATGAGGAAGGGCATTTCTTTTTTATTTTAAATAACACCCTAACATTGCAGCAACTATCTAAGTCCCAAGAGAACAACATGAATCTCTTCTAAAGTCAGAACCCCAGTGAGCTTCTCAGATTCTACTAGGTACCCACTCTCACACATCATCTACCCCTGTCCCCTATGGTATCCACTGATATAGTTTGAGCAATAGATAACACAGAGGTAGGTGGTTCTTGGAAGACTCTGTGTGTGTGTGTGCGTGTGTGTGTGTGTGTCTGTGTGTCTGTGTGTGTGTGTGTGTGTGTGTGTGTGTGTGTGTGTGTGAATGGGGGGAGGGAGGGTGGGAGATAGAAAGAGCGGAGGTTAAACAGGGTTAGTTGGTATAGCTCTAGCTGTCCTGAAAGTTTCTCTGTAGACTGGGTTGACCTTAAACTCAAAAATTTGCTGCCTCCTGAGTTCTGGAATTAAAGGAATGAGCCACCACACCAAACTTTAGCCTGTTTTCTTAATATTGCATCTATTATAAAATCTAAACTCTTACCAGACTGTTACTTTGTTTCTGTGTGATTACTTATAATAATAAGATGCTTGCAGCTTCAAATATCAGCCCAAATCATCTTAGGGCAGGTTTATATTATTTATATGTTTCTTGACCTATTAATTAAATACCATTGTCCTCCCAAATATTTTCAAAACAAATTAGCTCATAAATAACTTTAGATTATGTTTGTATATTATCAGGTCAGAACCCCTATTAAAATGTCAATCATAAGGCAGCAACTTTTAGTAGACTATTTTGGAGTCCTCAAAATAGGCTTAAGACAGTTTCCTCAGAAAACCCGTAAGAAACAATTTCTTTGAACAGCATCTAACATACTGGATTCAACCTTGAGAAAATATTTCTTAGTTATCCATCTTTCAAAAAAGATTTATGTTTAGGAGCTGTAAGAAAAATGCCAACAATAGGCTCTTAGCAAACAAACCTATGCATAACCTGTTTGTTCTGCAGCAAACTACACTGACTTTAGTAGTTATATATTGTCCGGGTCTCCAGACAACATTTTCATGTCTCTTCCTGTATTGACTGTTCCCAGCTTTTAAGCTAGTCACAAATGCAAACACAAAACATTGCGGTGCAGGAGCTAATCAGAGCCCTTTATGGAAGAAAGAAAAAAAAGACTTAACTGTGGAGTTGTTTTCTTCAATGAGCAGAAATACCTCCAGCTTTCAGAATGCCAGAACATATAGGCACACCTCGAATTTTCATGCCCTCTCTCTTCTTCCATGACATCACTACAGCACCTTAAACACTTTTCTCCATGCACTGCTGAGAATGTTTTAATTAACCTTTTTCAGTTTCATTGAAGCACAGCCTTGCTCATTCATTTACATACTGTCTATTGTTGGTTCCATGCAGGACTCAGTTATAGTGCACACCTTCAGTCCATAGTGCCGAAGTCATCTTCTACCTGGAGCTTCACCGAACAAGACAGCAAGCCTGTGCATCAGGGTGGTGACACTGACTTCATCCTGCACAGGGCTAATGTACGGAGAAGCGTCCAGTGAGACGCACTACAGATAACTTAGGTGGTATAATGTCAGTAGCTCAGAGTATCTTAAAGATGACTCATTCCAAGGTATCTCATCTGTTGACACAGAGGTACAAATAGGGAGTTGCCCAGTGAAGACAAGTATGCCTTGCAGGTTTCACAGTGAAAAGGCACACTCTTGCATCTTTTATATTTAAATCACTCACCTATTAGAATTTTAGAGTTCATAGCCACATATTAGCAGTATATATATATATATACATATATATATATATAGTTTATGTTATCTATAAGAACTCAAAAATAAAGATGGAAGGTAACAAGCAGAAGCAGTATAATGCTAGAAATTGTTTCCAATCTTTACCGTATGTATGAACTTAACTTGCCATCTGTAAATTGGATATAATAATAGAGGATATATTTTTCTGATAATTTAGACATCTTGAATCAAAGGACACTGGCGGGCACACCAAGAAGTTTCAAGAACCATCCATAAAGTTAAGCATATAACTGTCCTGATAAAGATATGTCAGGTTCCAAGACATGCAGGAAAATATGAGATGTTTGATCGAGAAGTGATTCCAGAAAGACATGTAAAGTGGCAGTTGGGGGACAATTAAGAAAAGAAGTTAAAAAAGAAAGAAAGAAAGAAGGAAAGAAAGAAAGAAAGAAAGAAACAAAGAAACAAAGAAACAAAGAAAGAAACAAAGAAAGAAACAAAGAAAGAAAAAGAAAGTAAGTCAATCAAACACTGAGCATGTAAGACACATTATGAGGGAAACCTCAGGGACAATGCACACTGGACAAGCCCTATCTCTTGACAAGTGACGTTGACCTTGTGCCGTGAATGCTCTAAGGGACATTTCTTTGAGCAGCGGCACATTGTCAGATAGAACTGTGCACAAGTAAGCATACATAACACTGCCTTGAAAGATTTCCAAAACAGGTCTAGGAGATATGTTTGAAACCCCAATTATTTTTGCTAAAATAAGCAATATTGTTTCCCTTTCATTCTAGTTCAGTTACACAAATTCTAGTGTATAGACCCTATAATCCAGTAACAGTTATACTTTCCTGAACTTTTGAAGTATCATTACCATGAAATCTGCATGTTTTTGTTAATGTTAATGACGATTGGAGTCCTGGAATGTTTAAAGCAGGCACAACTTTTTTTTTTTTTAAGCTCAAGAACTTATACAGAGCCAGGAAGCTACTGCTAAGTATATATGCCCTAGGGGATATTTCACTGGGCTATTGAAAACATAACAAAATTCAATGTTTTATTTCTATTAAAAGAACTCAGTATTGAGTACATTGGAAATGGGAGAAGTCATATCATTTATTGGAACTAATGTTCCTGCCACAGTAGGAGTTTAGGTATGTGCCAATGCAAATATTATTAAAATATAAAAAGTAATTATTGTAGTATGTATTCAAGATGAGAGGCTCTATACAATCAAGGCACCCATCATTAGTTGAAAAGCATGAAGGCCTACAGAGGAAGGGAGATATGCATGGTTATCTACTTTCCATGAAGATGTTCAACAATATTATGTAAATGTATTATTTTTTTAAAAAAAAAGTATAAATGGATCTACTCTGAAGAAGCCTTTCTTAAGACAACCTGGGTTCCTAACAAAGAAGGTCCAGTAGGCAGTAAGTAGGCTCAGTAGCTTCACTCCTCAGAGGTTGCTTGTCAATTATTTTGTCATAGTTTGTGTGACACTCTGACATAAGCCACATAAGAGAGATCACTCATTTTAGCTCACAGATCATGTTGCAGTCCATCCCAACAAGGAAGTCACAGCAGCAGGGCAATGAGGATTATGGTCACCTTACATGCACAGTGAAGAAATGTAGTCTTTGTACATTTACTTAATTTGATATAATCCTAGATCTTTTCCCACAGAAGGGTTCTGCCCACAAGAAAGATAGATCTTTCTCTACCAATTAACTCAGTCAAGAAGATCCCTCACAGACATTCCCAGTGGACAAATTATAGGTGCTTCTGAATCTATCAAGTTGACAGCTAACACAGTGCTCTGCCTTTGGTCTTAAAAATCAGAAGTGTGTCTCAACACATAAACTGATTTGGGGAACATTTTCATCTCTGTCTGCTTTTTACAGCCCAAAGACCATATTCAAGTGTATACCTAACCATGTTTAATGTCAACTATATTATTTTAATCTATACCTTATACCTCACAGCAAAGAAGTACAGATGACCTGTGTAGGGAAGGGGGAAAAGTACTAATTTGAGAACATCCTAGATGTATCAGTTGTTATTTTACTAAATACTCAAATCAATCAATGTTTTAAAATACAATCATTTCCAGGTACATATCCTTAAGTAGTGAAGCTAGAGAGAGACATTTCTCACAAGGATAGTAGCAAGAGGATAAGAGAAGTGGGCTAGTCCTGCAACTGCTCTGGGATTTGCAGAGAATTCCCATAATGTTGACCTTGATGATGGTGGGAAAGACTTGTGTACTCACGAATTCAAATGAGAAATTCATGAGTAATTCTTATTAGAAGAAAGATCAGTAACTCAATTTTAGATGTGATGTTGGCAAAATGTCTATGATATTATGAACTCTGATTCTGGTATAGAAAAATTTCAGGATGGAAGTATGTGGGGCATTAACACATATACATATTTTAAACGTTGTGGTTGGATGATAGCAAATGGATTAAGAATGTATCAGCCCAAAGACAAATCTAAGAGTTGCACATAAAACTCAGAATAGTAGCTTTTTGCCAACTGATGGTATTTTTCAAAAGAGAAGCTCAACTTCTGAATTTCAAAGCAAAGAGCAGTGAAAGTAGTTTCCAGTATAAATGGTTTGGTGTTGAATGGAAGGTTAAGTCCTCAAAATAGTGCATTGAAAATAAGTTCAGAATGTCAGTCAAATACTGCTCTGAGGACAGGTATAGGCATGAAACTTGAGCATCTGAAAAACATCATATAAACAGACATTTCTATGGGAAACCCCTTATCATTGGTTGGAGAAGTCCAATTGATTCCCCCAAAATATAGTTGATGGTTTCCTCAAAGTTGAGACTAGCGACCTACTGCTAAAGACGCCATGCTTAGGACAAGGAACTAGAGTGAATCAAACATTATCTGAATCAAAGCCTTCTTTCTAAAGTCGAGAATATGCTCTCTGAGCTGCCAAGGGAGGGAAGCAATTGAACAGTCCTACCCAGCTGCAATGCCTATGAGCTGCAGCAATGACCAAAATGGCATTATGTCTGCAAACGTGCAGTACATGACACTCACATGTTGGTGGTAGCCAGTGGCTATCTAGTTTGAAGTAAGACCCATTCAACCAGAAAGAAATAATTTCCCAGAACCTTAGCAAAGGACTACAGAAAACTAATAACTGCTACAGAAAGGGAATAAGCCTCCCCTAGCCATAAGACCCCTTTATTATCTAATGTAGAATAATCGTATACACACAAACAAAATTGACTTAACAGGTTTTATTTATATATTTATGAATACATGTATACACATATTATATATATTTACATGATTTTAATGATGCTATCAGCTTGACTGGCTAGCATGAGAGGGGTTGGTGGAGGGTACCTGGAGTGGCTAGAGAGAGGAAGGGAGAAGGAAAAGTAATGTAATTCTATTTCAGTTTTTGTTTTGTTTTGTAATGTTTTTCAAGACAAGGTTTCTCTGTAGCTTTGGAGCCTGTCCTGGAACTAGCTTTTGTAGATCAGGCTGACCTCCAACGCACAGAGATCTGCCTACCTCTGCCTCCTAAATGCTGGGATTATGCCACCACCAACCGACTTTATTTCAAGTTTTTTTTTTTTTTTTAAAAAAAAGGAAAATAAAAGAAAAAAAACAAGACTTTCACATTCAACCCCTCTAAGGGAAGTTGTTTTTGTGCCTGGAGACTTTTCCAAAAAGCTGAAACTTATCTATTATCTATTAGCATCCCACTGATGTCGTCACAAAGCTTTTCCTACCTAGTTACCCAAGACACCCTACCAGTTTTCTGGTTCTGAATATCAGAGAGAGAGGAGAGAGAGAGAGAGAGAGAGAGAGAGAGAGAGAGAGAGAGAGAGAGAGAGAGAGAGAGAGAGAGAGAGAGATAAAATGTGGGTTTCTAAGAACCAAACTCGAGGCATCTTCGGGCATCTGACAAAGAGAAGTTTGCTGGATATTGTTTGGTCATCAGCCTTCTACAGTTTCTGAAGGCTGAGCATCACCCTGAACTCATGAGTACTTTCTGCCTCCACTGCCCCAGCCTCTGCTGCTACAACCCATCTCCTTCCCTACAAGTCTCTCACACTCTTGCTTTCCTTTCTCTGGTTAAGGATTCATAATTTCCTTGGGTTTGCTTAGGTGCTTCAGAATCATCTTATCTTAAACACGTCTTGGTTTGCTAGAGCCAACATAATGAAATGTCACAGACTGGGAGAATTAACAGCCACAAGATAATTTCATATAGATTCATAAATCTTCAAGTTTGAAGTCCATTACCTGACTATTAGGCTGAGTAAGGTACCAGAAGGCTGGTACCTTAATTATACTTGTATATTGCTGTCCTTCACATAGTGTTCTTAAGGGGTTTCTACTGTGTGTGCACATCTCTGCTGTCACTTTCTCTTTATATAAGAAGCCAGTTACATGAAATAAAGATCCACTCTCTGACCTCAGATAACCTTAATTATGCATTTCCTTTCTTCCCCTTTTCTGTTTGTTTTTTCTTTTCTTTCTCCTTTCTCCCCATTCCTTGCATCTCACCTAGGCTGGAGATCAAACTCAAACAGGAAGCAGAGTTCCATGCATGCTAAACAATTACCCTTTTCAAGGCCTTATATTCAAATCAAGTCACACCATGTTTAGAGGCCAAGCATGAGAATGTTAATGAGACACTTTAGGCCTTGTCAGTCCTTAATTTAACTATATTAGCAATGTCTCCTTGGTAACCTGTTTTGTCCTTTGAGATTTTAAAGAGCTGAACATTGCCACTTGGAAGGGGCTGTTTTTCTGGGATTTCCAACCACTGAAATGTTTGCCTTTGGTGTACCTCTAATTGCTAACACGTTCTTCTATTTGACTATCCCTGTTTTAAAGGAATCAGAATTCCAAGAAACTAGCCCACATCTACTGTTAAACTTCTCCAAATTGTTTTTCTTGGGACAGTCAGAATAATCTTGTAAAATTGCAAACCTGGTCATGGCACACTCTAAATTGATACTTAACAGAAAATCTCCTATAAGATGACAAAATTAACATGACTCATAAATTTTACATTGTGTAGCTCTTCTGGAAGTCTCTGTGCCTAGCCAAGCTGTCTGTATTTAGTGGCCAGACACACTTACCCATCTGTACCTTACCTCCTCCATCCTTGGAAATTTGCACAGGCTACTCTAGCTCCTTAAGCTGCTTTTCTTCAGCTTGTCCTAACTCAGTAATTGTAGAATTCTGAAAATAAGTTAACAAAATGGATTGCCAGGAACCCTTTCTCTCAAGGCACCTGGAGAGACAATAATAAGAGCTGAGACAATGTATAAGGGACCATACAACTCTGTAGGGAGCAGATGGGGATGAACACAGGCACTCTGAGAACTGGGAGGGAAAAATTGTCAGGAATGTGAGGAATAAGTGCCTGCACCTCTTTACCCCCTCCCTAGCCTCTTCTAGTGAATCCAACCTTGAGGCTTAGTGTAGTGAGAAGAGACAGGATAGTGGTAATGTCACCTCTCCATAGATTCTTATACTAATTTTACCTTTATTACACTTTTAATAAATAAAGTTGTTTTCATTTTCAAAAGCCTATTACCAATAATTTCTCATTATCTTAGGGTCTAATTTTGTGATATCAAAAATTATAACAGTTTTATCTACAATTGTATCTCTGATTCCATCCTAGGCCAGGCATACTGAAGAGACATAAGAAATAGAAAAGAAGTGATTGAAAGAAAGGAGAAAAATCAGTCTGATTAAGAAATAACTATATTTTATTTTTATCCTGTTGTTCTCTGTCATGCTCCATAATGGTATCCACTTGGCTTCCTTAGGGATTCTATGTTGATCCTTGCTAAATACTTAGATTTAAAAGTAGAATTTGTCTGTAGCAAAGTTGGTTATTACCCCATCCAATAATGGTAGTAGCACTAACTCCTCCAGCTACCCCATTGCCATTCATCTCCTAAGCTTTGACAGCACATACGTGGTGGGCCTTTCTCTTCTAGTTCCCTCCCATGTCATATAGCATATAGGGCAAACTCTAAATGATGAGTGCTAAGCTATGAAAAAAATGGGAGAAGCTGAATGATGGGGACAACATGACTTACACATATTGAATTCTCATACCTTTTCTCCCCATGGGAAATTGTTTATATTCTATGTAAAAGTTCTTTGGATTCCCCAGTGAGTCTCTCTTCAGGTTATACTATATCTTTTCTTTCATAGTCATTGTATGCTATGGTCAGTCAGTGAGCTCTACATGTTAAAATAAAAAAATAATTACATACAAAATCCAGTTACTACTTATTAACTTTTAAAATCTGTGAGGGCTGGATAAATAGTAGGAGGCAGTTGATAGGGCACCTGCTGTTGGATCATGTCGCTAGACGTGGTGGCAGGGACTCTGCACCCATGAAATATCAAATAGTGATCTTGTTACGTAAACAAGACCTAAATAATGACAACACCAGTTGACAGGGAACATGGATAGAAACAAATTTCATGAAGTGGTATCCCTAAGTGCAGAGCTGCAGGAAATCAGTGTCTGCTCAGAGAGCATAAAGAAGCCTTTCTGATGGGATGGAGACAACAGAAAATGGAAAAGCTGGCCGTCAGTGAAGAGTGACTTGAGGAGCTACGTTTAGTATATTGCAAAAATATTTTGAGCAGAATTTGATATAAGTACTTTTACAACAAGATTGTATAGCCATGTTGCCTGGACTGGTTTTTACATTTTTAAAGAATTTCAACAAATTATCTTTTTTGTACTAATTCTATGATTGGCAGAGTCAAAATATATACATTTGAGATTTGAAAAAAAAAGAAGCCTTTCTGGAGGGCACACATTCTGATAACTTATCCACTTCCACGTGTTCAGCCTAAAACATATGGATGTAAGAGCAACAGCCAGTGGGCTCGGTGTGTGTATGAATGGGTGGATGTGTAGTAATGACATGAGAGAGATGGAGGCTATGTCACAGGAGTTAGAGTTGGAGTCAAGGGAAGAGGGATGGAAATTATGCATCTGCAATACACACATAGGAAATTTTCAAATACAAAATTTAAATTAAAAAATTATTGGAAGCAATACAATGTTTACAAGAGGGTAAATAAATTATGATATTATCCTTGAACATACATAAACAGATTAAATAAAAAAATATAAAGGTGATCACTTCATTAAAAATAGCTGCTTACTGAATCCAGAACTATATTTAATGAGATTTGAGACATATATTTTTCTTTCTAACAGGCTAAGGTCAACAACAATAGAATCTTATTGCACACACAAGAAAACAGCCTTGCATTAAGTATCTTGACATTCACTAAATGTCAGCAGTTATGGCTGAAATTTTGAAGAGCTACTAAAGAAAACTGTCTACTATAAGTAGAGCCAATTAGTGAAGATAATATCATATTTAATACTAGTAGTTGAATATCATCTTTAGAAAATGTGTTAATGTATAGAGCTTTCTTTAGAAATATATTCTGACAAGCCAGTTTCTAGCAAGCATACTCAAATAATTAAGCTGCCTGAGAATGACTGTAAATATTATGCAAGGTTTGCCAAATTTCCAAGAATAAAATGACTTCCAAAAACATAGTTTTAAGTATAATTCAATGTGTCATTGATGGTTTAAAAGGAAGCTAGGAGTCAGGAGTGACTCTTTTCAGTATCATAAATATTTATCGGGTGAATAGAGAATCTGTTCAAGAGAAGACTGGCTAGAAAGATGACAGACTGATAGTCAAAAGGTCATTGCACTGTTTAATGATGTTGCAAAGGGGAAAAAACATTAATTTGCTTTTTTGAATTATATTGAGTTGTATAAGTTTATTGAAAGTGTTTGATTTGAAACTGCAAAACAGAAATCATGATACAACATCATGTGCTTACTGCCTCTTACAATATTCCTATGTTTACCTGGAAATTAACAGCCAACCTTCTTCCCAAGGCAATTTATGACCCACCAGTAGCACAAGGGGTCAATTTTCTTCCTCATACGCTACCCCCAGCATTTGTGTTTCTCAGTTATTTTAAGTCTTCTTGATGGATGTGAAACACTTGCTTGTTTTAATTAGCATTTGCCTAGTGACTTATAACATGGTAAACACCTTCCCACATGCATGTCTTTCACTTTATGTAAGTTAAAAAGAAATCCATATTCATATAATGCCTCCATATATTTTAACATTTACCTTTATTATTTCTGATTCTAAGCACTTCTGTGTGTTTGTGTGGGGTGTGTGCACATGACAACATGTATGGAGAGGCATCCCACCGCTGTGAACCTGCAAACAGTTGTGAGCTAACTGATGTAGGTGATTGGCACCAACCTCAGACTTCTGACAGCAGTATATCTTATTAAACCTTAAACCAAATCTTCAGCCCCACTTTTTTCCATTTTAAGTTGTATATTTATCATTTTATTATAGTGGCATTGAAGGTATAAATATTCTATATAGAAATTTCTTATTGCATACCTAATTTTCAAATAAATACAATCATTCAGTGTATTGTCTTTTCATGTTAGAGAATGATTGACTTTTTTATATATTTGATTATATGTTTCAACTCATTTTTTCATAGTACTTTTTAATGTAAAGTGTTTATCTTTACTAATACTATGTGCTTTGTGAGATGTTACTATCAGAACTTTCTGGATTTCCTTTTGTTTCTGGCTGTCATTCTAAGAGCATGATTTCCTTTAGAACTTTGGAAGTAATTATAATGGCTGCTCATTATTGTCCTAGCAATAGTTTAGAATTTTATTTCCTGACACATTCATTTACTTATTCATATTTTTATTATAATTATGTAAAAAATCAAGGAATAAATACAAGATACTTAAGGATAACAATAATCATTTCAACCTAATAACTTTTGATTTTTTTTCATAGAAAAATAAACTTTTGAATCCATGTATGCCTGACAGTAAGGGATCCAGCGTACGACCAAGCTAGACCCTCTAAATGGGGGTGACAGTAGTATGACAGGGGCAGAGTGTGGGGCCACTGACAGCGAGACCAGGCTTTATCCTTACTGTTTGTTCTGGCTTTTGGAATTCATTCTCTCTGGAGGGATACCTTTTTCAGCCTAGATATAGTAGGGAGGGCCTTGTTCCTGCCTCAAAGCAATGTTCTAGACTTTGTTGACTCCCCATTAGAAGCCTACTTCTCAGAGGAGTGGATGGAGAGTGGAAGAGAGGCATTGGGGGTGTAGAGGAAGCAGGAGGAGGAGAGAGACTGGAAAATGGATTTGGCATATAAAATGAAAAAAAGCATTTTTTAAAAAATAAATTTAAAAATGGTAAACAAGAAAAAAGAAGAGAATTCCTATATGATGACTTTAGAATGAACTAAGAAAATATACATTGCACTTTATTTAATGCATTATTATATGCGCATTATTTTGGTACACATCAAAAAATAAATCCAACTTTATTGCTCAGTGGTACTGGGGCTTATATTTCTGGGAATTTTTAATTAATTAATGTTTCTTTTCATTCATTATAACTTTTTAAAAAATTAAAAATAATTTTGTTAGTGACAAGGGTTTGAAAATTACTTCCAACCTCGAATGAATTTTATGGTGTACTTTCTGTTTGACATGACCAGTGGATCATTTAACATGAGGCTATGATAGACTACAATAAAATGATATGTTTGCCAAAATAGATGCGAGAAAAATAAAAACTGGTGTCAGGCAATTGCCCAGTGTTTAGATGCACAAATCAACCAACATAAGTCATACCCCTAATACAAACTAATAAGTCAGATTAACCTTAGAAATACCTAAAGTAGTACTTTTTTATCTTCCCAAATATGACTTTGCACAGATTTTTAAAACATCAGGTGAAAGGTTAATTGTGACTAAGTGTCATATAATATTTAATATGCAAACATATGCTGTTTTGAGATGTATGTATAAGTGGAAAGTTCATTGCTTGAGCATACATATGGCATGATATTTATCAGATACTGGGTTATGTTGCATTCTTCCATGGACCGAGTTTCACAATGAAATAAAGACTGAGAAAATGAGAACCTCAATGCAAAGTTGTTCAGTCCCATAGAAACACACAGAGGCTTTTTATTAACTATAAACTGTTTGGCCTATTAGTTCAGGCTTATTATTAACTAGCTCTTGAAACTTAAATTATCCCATGACTCTTGTTTATCTTTAGCTACATGGCTTGGTACTTTTTCTCAGTGAGGCATTCTCATCTTTCTTTCTCTGTGTCTGAATGGAGACTGTGTCTCTGCTTTTCTTCTTCCCAGAATTCTCTTAGTATGGCTGCTCTGCCTGGCTACTGAACAATCAGTGTTTTATTAAACCATTATGAGTGATAAATCTAAACAGTATACAAAAACATTATCCAACATCAAAGGATTAATCATCATAGTTTCCACTCAACATAGAGTCTAGATAGTGAAAAAAAATCAATCAAAATTTGAGAACTGCTTTACTGCTTTACTTTCTAAGATACCAGGTTACTGCAGTTTCCTTTAAATCTTAGCAACCCATATGAGTGAAAGGTTGTAATGCAGTGGAATATTTACAGCACAAACCTTTCCATGTACACTAGAGCTGACATCCTTTATTGGTGGGTCAATAATCATTGTATTGGCAAATTTGGGGTGCCGAAGGTACTATCTATCTATAGACAGATTAGAGAATAATATATAAGAAGTAATTTGAAATGACTGCACAACTGTTAATATGTGTGGCATGTTGTGTAAGATGTTGCTTCATTAATTTATGTTACACAGTGGAGTGTAGAACACCTACAGATGATTGTAAGAGAAACTGGTTTGGGGGGTAGGAATAGAACTCATTGTTTCTCAGAGAGGAAAACTAAAAATTTATGTTTCCCTCAGTGGACTTATAGAGCAAGATAGACTGTGGTTTTTTGTTTTTTGTTTGTTTTTGAAGACCGTATTTTTTTTTTTTTTGAAGAACAGTCAGAACAGTGGAAGCAATGCACTTCCTCCCATGATCTATACGTCATCATTTTCTGGATCAAAAATTTACATAGGCCAATCCTATACTTTTTCGGTCTGTGATATGCCTATGCCAGTGTAGGCAGGCTACACTTTAAAACATTTCTAGATTTGCTAGCTCACATAGAAAAACACTTGCTGGAAAGCACAGCTATCTGAGTTTCAATCTACAGAATCCATGTTGAGGTAACCACAGCAGCACACACATCCCTGTAATCCCAGGCCTCCTACGTGAGATGTGATGTGGGAGTCTCCTCTGTGTGCTGTGATTACCATTAATGAATAAAGAAACTGCTCTGGCAGAACTCAGGTAGACAGGAAAAGCAAGACTGAAGGGAGAAAGAAGGGCAGATTCAGTGAAGCCATGGAGCCACTACCAGAGTCAGACATACCAACACTTTGCTGGTAAGCCACTGACATGTGGCAATACACAGGTTAGTGGAGATGAGTTAAATTAATATGTAGGAGTTAGCCATGAAGAAGCTAGAGCTAAGGAGCCAAGCAGTGATTTAAATAATACACAGTTTCTGTGTGATTATTTCAGTTCTACACTAGCCAGGCAGCCGGAAATCAACAAGTGGACCTCCCTCCAACAGAGATGCAAGGCAGACACAAGAGAATCACTAGAAGCTAGCGAGCCAGCAAGAGGGCACATGCAATCGTGACAACAAAGCACACCTTCTCTCAAACAAATTAGAAGGTGATGATTGACACTCAGGGTTGCCCTCTAGCCATACCTCAGTCCCTATGGCACACAAGTGCCTAAACACACCATACAAACTTATAAATCCCTTAATAAATAATAAAAGCCCTCATCTGTTATGCTTTTTAAATTATCCCAAAGATGATACCCAAAAAAATTTACCTCTGAATTATAAATTTGTGTACTGTATAATAGACATCTTGGGTCAGCATCATAGACTAGACATTTTATAAGCATGAATATATAAAATCTGCCTCCCTCTCTCATTCAATTTTATCATATAACTCTAGTTCATATACCAATATAATTTATCTCTGTAAATAAAGTGCATACATTTTTTAATAGTAAATAAATTAGTAAGCATTGATTCTGGTACACTGGAGATTGTTTTCAAAATACTATATCTTTGCTTCATATGTACTGTGACTTTATATATGCAATTTCATTTAACTTGGAAAAATTATAGCACATATTGCTTAATAGTTGCCTAGGTAATTAAAGTCCAAATAGGTCAAGAAATTGGTTATAAGCTATTTTTGTCAGCATTATTGGGCTAAAATATGCTTTCCCAAAGTCAGAAAAATGAAGTTCTGAATCCCAATAACTTAAAATGTAACCACATTTTTGAAAACCACTTTAAAAGACATGAAGCATAATGAAACCTACATAGTAGGTCCTAATCCAATATTGCTGGAATCTTTATAAAATATAAAGTCAAGGACATAGAAAGTTAGAAAGAGGTATGGTGGGAGGGATAAAAAATAGAAGAAAGGAGAGAGGAAGCATAGATACAGAGATAACAAAACCATCCATAAACCAAAAAAAGCGGCCTCAGATTAAACCAGCCACCATTTTGACATCTGACCCTGCAGGAGAATAAGAAACAAGACAGTGATAAGTTTAGATTTCGAGGACCTCAGTCTTGGTCTACTTTTTGGAAGTCCTAATAAGCTATTAATTCATAAACTAGATTTAATGATGTCTCGAATCAGAGTTAGCTATATCTTAAACTTCCAGAAACAAACTCAGTTTGCTAGAGTGCTAATATTTAGAGTAATTTGGGAAAATCTCATTCATTATACCACCTGTGAGTTGAGGTCTTGTCAGAAGGAAGTCACCGTGCTACATAAATTGTCCAAGAATTTATCAGAGGAAATAGGAGTCAGAGAGAAATGTAGGTAAGTCTGGAAGAGTCAAAGTATGATGCAAGTCTGATTCCAAGTGAAAGATGGAGAATAAAAAGTTGGAGGATATGATCTCAACCACCACGCTGTATAATGGCAGCCCTCTTGGGAGCTTAGGAGACTAGCCACCTTAGAGATGAGTCCCATGTTCTGTGCAGATAAGCCTACTCTTTGTCCTCTACAGACTGGGTCATTACTCAGGAAAATTTGTAGGGGACATGGCCACAATTCAAAAACTGCATGAATAAAGCAAGCATGAATTGCTCCGCTACATGTTTGGGCAGAGATACAGGCCAGTGAGTACTCATAGGCACCTCATCCTCTAATGACATGACAATATGAAGTAGTCTGAATTTCCAGGGGTGAACGGTGTAGACCTCTACAGGAGAAGGTAGTACATACAGTCATAAAATGCTTGCACAGTATGTGAGTGTGTTGAGGGCCCAGAACCAGTAAGAAACAAAGTAATACAAAGGCAAATAAGTGACAGAAGAGGAATATTACCCCTTTCTTCTGCAAGCTTGCAAAAGAGTCGGGCTTGAACATGCAAAAAGTCAATGATACAATTGACAGTAATCTCTGAAGGAATGTTAAGTATTATACATATTATTAATATGTATATATATACATATATATAAAACTTTAGGGTTTTTTATTTAACATTATGTATACATATGTTTATGTAGGTACATGTACATAAACATCTGGAACAAGAGGTGATCCTCCATCAAGTGTTCTTGTTCTGACATACTGCTTCAAATTATTAAACAATTTTACTCACTGAATCTGCAGCTCACCGATTCACCTGGGATCTGGCTGTCTTTGTCTCCCACACTCACTTCATCCCCAAGACTGATGGTACATGCATTCACTGCCTCACCCAACTTTTCATGTAGATTCTGGATAATCTGAAATTACCCAGGTCTGCAACCTTGTGCTATAAACACTTTACTGACTGAACCATCTCATCAAGCCTGAATTTAAGTTATTTAGAATGTATTAAAATAACCTATAAGTGATGTATCAAAACTGTGATCCAGATGATAATATTTCCTAGGCTATTAATGATCTTATTTGGAGTTAGAATGTTGAGGAACTGGCCCATAGTAAAGCAAATGCAATGAAACTTTTAAACTGACTGGAGCTTAGAGAACAGCAGTATGATGAATGGTGTCATTCTGATCTAACTGTCCTATAACTTTATTAAATGAAAAAAATCAATGCCAAAACAGAAAAAAAAGCTGTTTTTGAACTGAAATGGAAATTTGGCCTCTACAAGGAACCATTATAGCTATGCTGTTAAAACGCATTTTCCCTGTGAATTTAAGTGAGTTTTAATATTCTTTCTGAACTTTTATATTTTATAGATGTTCGATTCTGATGAGCTCATTTCTTTACTAATTTTTGAAAGCCTATGGCATGTCAGATTGTTAGAGGAGGGGGCCGCTTGCTTGTTTCCAGCTGCCCAGACCCAAAATAATCACACAGAAACTGTATTAATTAAATCACTGCTTGGCCCATTAACTCTATCTTCTTATTTGCTAACTCTTATATCTTAATTTAACCCATTTCTATTAATCTGTGTATCACCATGTGGCTGTAGCTTACTGGGTAGAGTTCAGTCTGACTCCAGCAAAGCTACGTGGCTTCTCTCTGACTCCGCCATTCTTTCTCCCAGCATTCAGTTTAGTTTTCCCCACCTAGCTGTGTTCCCTTATAGCTTGTTATAGGCCCAAAGCAGTTCCTTTATTAACCAGTGATTCACAGCATACAGAATGGAATCCCACATCATCAGATGCCACATCCAAGCACTGCAGGAATTTTGAGACTCAGTTTTTGTTTTTGAGACAGACAAGTAAGATGATTATAATATAGAGGATGTAGGGTGTGGATGGAGAATTACAAACATTGAAGAGAAGTTTTATCCAGTTGCAAAGGGCTCAGGAGGGAGTCTGAAGAGGCAGTAAGGTGTCAGAATATTGCAGATGTATGTCTGGAGTAAATGCAAGGGTTTTGAGTGACAAGCTCCTGGAGACCAACTGGTATCTAATTTGAATTATTTTTAGTTGGGATAGTATGTAAGACATAAAATGAATTATTTTAGCCTTTTGGATATATAATTTGGTGACATTAAATACAGATAGTGACACTATTGAGTAGACATCATTAAAATAACTCAAACTACAGTTCATTTCTGCTACTTATATCCCTTGATATCTACAATTCTCTCTGTCTCGGTGAGCTTTTATTCTAAGCATCTCAGATGTTTAAAAAAGCATATCTAATATACTTGGTTTTAGTTTCTAAGCTAATTCAGTTAATACATGTTTTAAGTGTTCTTCTGTTTATAGTAATTTTGAGAATACCATCCATTTTTTAAAACTGAATAATAGCTTACTGTGTTTATATTATACTGCTCATCTTTCTTTCTGAAAACAATTTTGAGGCCAATTTGGGCTTCTTTCATAATAAACCAGCTAGGAGACAATTCATCTAGTGTTTTTCAATTACAATATAGAGGCAAAATGCTGATATTAGATTTTCAATGTAATAAGCAAAAGCATTAACACATCCAAACAGACATCTGTTGAATCTAGAGATAGACTGAAATGAAGGGCTTTCTCAAAAACACTTTGAAAAGATGATTTTAATGTGACTACTGATTCTTCTTTAAGGCCCTCATTAGGCTGAGTTTTGTAGGTTTAGAGACAGAATGAAAATAAACTTTGCATTATAAATGTGTTTTTATACCTAACCAAGAAATACAAGCATTCAGCAGAGACATGTGTGTCTATAGATTTGGTGACTGAGAATATTTTCTATGAATCTGAATTATAAATGATTGTTTATAATTCAGAAGCAGGTGCAATGCAAATATGCCAAGCTGTTGTGATGAGAAGTATTATCTCCCCAAAGTTGGCTCAAAATAATGCCATCTATGAGAATATGGAAAAGTGCTGATAGAAACACTCATGTGCTCTGAGTAGTCTATGTACTTAAAAGACTTTCAGAACAATGGTAACTTGAGAACAGAATGGTTACAATTAAGATGGACCAGACCTTTCAGGAATAAGAATTGAATGAAGTTTTAAGGTATCCCAAGGAGAGCAAACATATCTCTTGTAATGTAACCAGGGCATACACATAGTAGAAGCAGCCTTTCTGAAGTTAATGAGGAAGAATAGCAATGCTGGGTTAGGGCTTCACAAGAAAGCAAAGAAACCAATTATTTTCATTTATTGAAGTGACTGCATTTTATTCTTGTTCCGTTAGCTATGCCTAATTATAATCAAAGTTATTATTCATCTTTTTGCCCAATTATTTCTTTACTCTGCATTTATTGTTGTTATACATTTCTTCAGGAGATATTTTTAAACATAAATTTGATAAATATTAAGCAAAAGTTGTATGAAAATGATGCTACATCCAAAAGTCATTTTAAAAATAGTTTCATGAATCTTGAACTGACAGAAGTAATGCCAATCTAAAATTCTTATCATTTTTAAATAAAATTCCATTATCTATTAAGATTGACTCGGTATTTATCTTCTAGTTTATTAACTTTGCATAATTTAGTAGAATTTGTTTATTCAGTCACAGTGTTTTGCAAAGACTATCGACAATTACAAGGAAAAGGAATAAAATATAGCTAAAGAAAAAGGACATGGGAATGTTGATGTTGTGAACATTAAATTATTTTCTACAATCTCTATGAGGAAGAAGATGCAGAAGAGAATGCATTCATATACAGAACCAAAGCATGATTATAGATGATAAGAAAACCATAACCTGAAATCTAAGAAGAATAAAAACAGATGAGCTAAAAGATGCATAAATTGAATGGTACTTATAGGAAGAAATTTTTTTTAAACAAATTAAATGTGAAAAACTAAAATAAAAGAAAATAAAATCTTTCATGTGTCCAGAGACTAGCTTTGATTATGAAATCAGAATCATTAAAGTTTTTAACAAAAATGCCGTGATTCACATTTTTTATTCTAATGTGCACATAGTGTGCTCTGTGCTGAAATCAGTTTGGACATTTGCCCACCTAGTGTCCATTGTGAATGATCTCAGGACATGTTCTGCAAGCTTGGAAACCAAGGCAGTCTTGTTAGCCTGGGATCTTTTCCAGGTTTCCTCCAGAAGCAAAATCCTCTTGTGGGATCATTTAACTTGATGGCAAAACTTTTTTTCAAATGCAATTTTTCCTATTTCCCAAATCTATCACATAAAGGTCGGGGATATTTCCTGGCAGTGAACTTTCACAAGAACACACCATGAATTCAGTAGGCACTTGCCAGCAGGAATTTCACAGGATGCTACACACTTCAGTGGGCTCATTAGATTAAGTGTGCAGCTCCTCCAGGGAATGGTGCAAAATTCACTCTTTTACTTACAAGTGTAATTTCTCTTGCATTAAAGAATTTTAAACCAGGAACATCAATTTTTAGCCACACCTGTGGATTTCCCATAAAGACCAGGGCAGTGTAGACATGCTTCTGTAATAGTAAATCACTGAAAATGTCCTTTGCTGTCTTTTTGTTGTAGTAATAGTGATCTCTGTGTCCCTTAATTTTTTTCAAGATCTATATTCTTCATAAGTGACACAGATATGTATAAGAAGCAGTAGGGGAGTGACTATAACTGCTCTTCTTGTACAAAGTCTAAGTTGGAATATGACTGTTACTTCCTAGGAAGCTGAGCATGATCCAGAGAATCATGTCTGTCTTTGAATATCAAAGCTCATTATTTGTTTGAAAAGCAGCCCTTAGTATTTCTGTAAGAACACACTGAGGCAAAGCAGTTTTCAAACAGGCAAGAGTTAGAATACACTGTAGGGTTCTGAAAATATATAGCTCAGTGACTGTCTACAGTATTAAGAACTCTTCATAAAGATGTACTTCCATCCTAGGAGGGAAACAGACAGAAACAGTGATACCTTTTGTGGATGGTACTGAAGTATAATACATTAGAGAAGGTATATAGCAAATAAACTGAACTGTACTACAGATAAAAGCATCATGGAAATTTGCAAAGGAGAAGGAATATGATTGTGATTCTCTACATGTCCAGAAAAGAAGTAGATGAGCAATATTTGACGTAGTAAAGTAAAGAATTCTCCAGGAACAAATAAAATCAGGATCATTCTATCTTATAGCAGTTTTCATGCATTGGCAAGGGTCAGAGTAGAGTTTGTTGAACTAATCTTTCAGATGGTTCAACTTACTTACTCATTTAACAAATGGTTATTATCTAACATGCACCACTAGCTGAGCCAAATGTTGAGTATATATTGTGGATAATATGTATTTGAAGGCCATATTTTATGTTTATGATCATGATGTGTGTAAAAGTAACTGCTTGTGTTTTCTACAACACTCCACATGTTTGAATGGAGTTCAGATTTTCAACTGTGCAAAGCAGATTCATGAATGAATTCTATTCCCTTCCTTGGTTTATTATGATCCAGCTATATCTCCTCCTTCACTTCAGAAAGGAGCTGCTCTGTGTCTGTTTCCATGTCTATCTGTGTGTGTGTGTGTGTGTGTGTGTGTGTGTGTGTATGTGCTTACAATAAAGTAGATACTTTGAAAAATGTACAAGGCAGCCAACAGAAATCTTGAGTTGTGGCAAATGATGAAAGGAATGTGGGTGTCTGAGTCCAAAGTGCTACAGAAATACTAAATCATTTAATGTTCTTGCATGAAGTATTCAGTGAGTTATCACCCTGTAGTTTTCAAAAAGGAAAATTCTTATATCTAAAAGATCTATTTATATTATTTTAATGCTTAGTACTATTAATTTTATAAATAAATTTTTGACTGTGAACCAAGAGATTTTATAGCACAGACCTTTTATGTTATAATAGACTCCCCAAATCATTTTTCAATTTCCCACATAAAAAAGTATGAGATCACAAGTGGGGCAAGGAAAGGCAATTCCAGAAAACAGAAGGTTTCTAAGGTTAATTCCTAGTTAAAATCACACATCAGATACCTGGGTATAAGTTTTCTTTGAAGCCAGAGTGATCAACATTTTCTCTCTAAAACACTTCTGCCTCCAGTCTTCACTTCTGGGCAGTATTGACTGATGGAAGCATTTCAGCAGTCACGATATGCTTAAACAGATTTTTAAGCATCCTAGACAGGGGAGACCTTCTATTTCTGACTAGGAGCTGACTATGATGTGCGAGACACATTATAAACAAAACCAGATAAACTCCAATTAAATTAACTGGTCACTGGCAAAATCCTGTTGACTTGGAGAATAGCTCTGCTTCACTAAGATTTACAGAACAAACAAGCTGGTTTCAAGTGTCATTTGGAATAGCCAGTCAGGGATGACTCACAGTTGGTTTCTTAGTTATAGTCCCCAGAGGCTGTAGGGAATCAGGCCCTACCTTTGGTACCACTGTTTTCTTTCTTTTTTAAAAAAATGATTTTTATTGAGCTCTACATTTGTCTCAGTTCCCCTCCCTGCTTCTTCCCTCCCCTTCAACCATTCCCCAAGTTCCCCATGCTCCCAATTTACTCAGGAGTTCTTGTCTTTTTCTGTATCTCATGTAGATTAGATCTATGTATGTCTCTCTTAGTGTCCTCCTTGTTGTTTAAGTTTTCTGGGATTGTGATTTGTAGGCTGCTTTTCTTTGATTATGATTAAAAAACACTTATGAGTGAGTACATGCGATAATTGTCTTTCTGAGTCTGGGTTACCTCACTCAAAATGTTTTTTAGCTCCATCCATTTGCCTGCAAAATTCAAGATGTCATTATTTTTTTCTGCTGTGTAGTACTACATTGTGTAAATGCACCACAGTTTCCTTATCCATTCTTTGGTCGAGGGGCATTTAGGTTGTTTCCAGGTTCTGGCTATGACAAGCAAAGCTGCTATGAACATTGTTGAACACATGTCCTTGTGGCACAATTGAGCATCCTATAGATATATACCCAAAAGTGCCATTATTGGGTCTTGAGGAAGGTTGTTTCCTAATTTTCTGAGAAATCGCCACACTGACATCCAAAGGTGCTGTACCAACTTGCATTCCCACCAACAATGCAGGAGTGTTCCTTTTACCCAATAACCTCTCCAGCATAAGTTGTCATCAGTATTTTTGAACTTGGCCATTCTTACAGGTGTAAGCTTCTGTAAAGCAAATGGCATGGCCAACAAGCAAAAACAACAGCCTACAAAATGAGAAAAGATCTTCACTAACCCTACATCAGAAAGTTGTTGATTTCCAAAATATAGAAAGAACTCAAGAAATTGGTCATCAAAAGACCAAATAATCCAATTCAAAAAATGGAATACAGACCTAAACAGAGAACTCCCAACAGAGGAATCTAAAACAGCTGAAAGACACTTAAAAAAATGTTCAACATCCTTAGTCATCAGAGAAATACAAATCAAAACAACTCTAAGAATGGTGAAGGGAACCCTGATGGCTCTTTGTCTTGGAGAGGGGTGGAGTGGGGGTATGGGTGGAAGGGAGGAGAGGGAAGGGGGAGGAGGAGGGAAGGAGATGGAAATCTTTAATAAAAAAATGAGGAAAAAAAATAAATAAATTTCAAAAAAAGAATTTTTTTAAAGACAGAATTTTTTATTCTTCTTATTTATATTAATTATAAATCCACTATTCATTCAAATACACACTTCCACATTGATCTGAAAGCCATGGTCTTAAACAGGGGAACATATCCCATATGTGTCAAGAAATCATTGCTTGCCCTACCAGGAAAATCAGATGGCATATTTACAGGGACATTAGCCTCCAAATAGAAAGACGATTTTGCTGTGGGGGCATTCCAAGCTAAATTATATTCAATTGTTATGTTTCATTTAGAATGTGCACTATGTAGATATTAAATGTAAATCAAAATTTAGATCATTGAATGCTGCAGGCAAATTTCAGAAAAATTAAAGTGTCAGAAGAAATACAAAGTATGCTGAAGAAGCTGCTGAAATTAAATGAGGGTATCCAAGGCACCTATCAGAGGACTTGTTCTTCCTTTCCACATCAATCATGGAAAAAAATACAGATTCTAGAGTCCTCAAAATGGATCAATTCTTTTTGAGAGAAAGTTGGTAAGCGATATTTGTTGAGAAATCTATCATCAAATTCATTCAACTCCTGAGCATAATTTGAGAGGTTATTTGGTCTGATCTTTCAGGTAAGGTATATATTGAACAATGATATAGATAGGAAACTAAAGATATGATATGTTTATGAAAATATTGATACATTAAAAACCATTTGTCAAGTAGGCAGAATTGAAACAATTCAAGCATGCTGTAACTAGCATCTTGGTCTTTATTTAAAAAAAACACTTCAGTATTAGGAAAAGTGGATGATCCCAAGGAACTCATTAGCTTTATCTGAATCATACATATATCATCAATGACCATATTGTCCTGGATATTTGAGGAAAATACAACTTACATATCAAATGACTGAGAACTTAAGGCTTGCAGTGGCTATGAACTGAACCACTCCATGTGACCAGATTGATATCAGGTGAACAAAATCAAATCTCTTTAGACATCTGATCTGCAGTTAACAGAATCACAGAACCACTGGTGTTTTACAAGGAACATCCCACTGTAGTATATGATTAATTCCCACTATACTTTACATGGAAAGTTTGATACATTTCTTATTTTGATATTTTAATAAAAGATGTTAATTAATAATAATTAATCAGTAATAAGAATTAATAATAAGATACACCAGAGCCAAGTAACACCTGAATGACCCCACTATTTCCAGAGTTGTTTCAGCTCCCTTTATGTGTTTCTTCTCCTGATTCCTCTTCATTGTGGTCACATTATGCTGAAGCCAGTCTCTTCTACACAGACCACCACTTAACATTTTAGAATCCCATTGAAACAAAAAATTATAAACAGAGACTATTTGTTTTTTTCCTGGTCACTCAGACCCAAGTAATAACACAGATACTATATTAATTATAACATGATTTGGCCAATGGCTTAGGCACATTTTTAGCTGACTCTTACATTTTAAACTAACCCCTTTTTATTTATCTATTTACCACCACGAGACTGTGTCCTGCCAGTAAAGTTCTAGTGTCTTTGTTCTGTGGCAGATACATAGTGTCTCTTAACGATCATTTTAGTTTTTACAATATTCCATAGAAATAACATCATCCCCATGACAGCTGGAATTCTAGAAAATGACATTCCCCTCTCTCAACAAAGTCTGTACTCAGGCTTAGGGACATCTGTTAGGTATTGGTTATAAGTAATATAGGGTTGGGGGTAGAAATGAAGTAGGATCAGAAATCTCTTCTGAAAATAAATGGGAATGGATGGGATGGGATAGTAGGTAGATTAGTGTATTACTTGTGAGCTATTATTTATAAAACAATTTACCTTCTTATAGATTCTTGTATATTGATACAAATTCAAATTGTATTTCTGATATTAAATATACTCTTATTTCTTCTTACACTATTTGTGCACCTATGCAAAGTTATTTTTTATATTCTATGCATGAATGTTTCTACCTCTATTTTGTCTATTGATGCAATTTTACGATGTATTTATCAGATTTCACTATACATTTCCACCTCTAATCAAGATACTTATATTGTTTGCATTTTGAGGTTATTGTCCTAATTTGTTGTACCTTTGTTTAAAGATTGTTTAATTTTCAATATGAAGCCTTAGTTTTAAGCTATATAGCTATTAAAAATTACAGATCAATAGTCATTCATGTTTGTGATACTTATAATTAGACTAGTCATGTCCTTTAGCTGCATAGAGATTGTATTCGGCAGAGAAAGGTAGTCTTCAAACTCTTCAAAAAACTGTGGTGGTGGCGCACGCCTTTAATCCCAGCACTCGGGAGGCAGAGGCAGGTGGATCTCTGTGAGTTCGAGACCAGCCTGGTCTACAAGTGCTAGTTCCAGGACAGGCTCCAAAGCCACAGAGAAACCCTGTCTCGAAAAACCAAAAAAAAAAAAAAAAAAAAAAAAAAAAAAAAAAAAAAAAAACTGTAGAATATGGCATTTAAATAACTCTTTATATGAGATACGATTGCTTCTGGCAACACCAATTTATTCCTGATAGAATGTTGGGCACTGAAGACACTCCACTTAGAGCTTGTTTTCTTCTTGGCAAAACTGGTCTTTGGGCAAACTGGACAGGGAGAATAAAAGCAAAATCGAATGCCAAACCTTGCCAAGAAACTTTTTCAAATTTTCATGCCTCTAAAAATGGTCTGTCAGTTATTCTAGGTCTTAGCTAAATTTGGTTGCACGAACATTACAAGTGAGATTTTGAGTGATTGCCCAGGTTCTGGTTCTCTGTAATCCCAAACAGGCTGCTTTTCTAAGATCACCTATTCCAACATCACTGTACTGTCAGTAAGAGAAGGCCTGATGTTCCAAGGCTAAAGTGTGGACTTAGGTGTGGCTCCCAGATAAGTAGCCATTTGTCTCTGTTACTTCTTGTTGCTTAAATGCACTTCCTGTTTACTTAGGCAATATTATTTCCCTTCTCAGGTCTTTGGTGGGGTTAACAACTACATAGTCATAATTACTTTCCTCTCATGCTTCAGCCAAGCCATTTTTAATATAAGACTTAGACTCCTTAGGATAGGATAACTATTAATACATTTAGCATATGTTTCTTGTTTGATGTTGCTCATACTGATTGTAATTATAATGTTTATGTATGTTTTGCCTTTCTCCCCCCTGGACAATACTTGGTATTTGTTCTTATTGTATATAGTTGTATATTAAGCTTAGAACTCTCTTATTTAGACAAAAGGGAAAGGTGTTGTGGAAACACCTTCAGACAATAGGTTTTAAGATACCAGCCCATTTTGGGTATGGTCCCATGTGCTATAAGTACAGTCAAAAAGTGTAGGTGGCTCATTCCTGTGGGATTCAAGTTTCAGTTCCTAGAACATGCAGAAGACAGCAGTAAGGGCACTACCCTTACTGTGAGTTTATCCCCAAACAAATAAACCTTTGTCATACTCCATTCTGGGGTATTGGGGAACTCTTTGGTACTAATACAAAAAACACCCACTTTAAATTTGACATATAGTGTCTCATGCAACTGAACGTGCATCTCATTGTTCTTTTGGATCAACAACACTCATGTTGGAAGCCTGAAGTTGACTTTTAATTTATTTGGAGTTTGTTTTACACCCAGTTTTCAGTAAGTATGGGGAGTTTTCTCTTCTTTTTTAGTTTCTTGCCACAGGCAAGAACTTCTCAGTTCTGTCTCATTTTTACTAATGGTTATCCATTTGAAAACTGTTCAGTACACTATTCTTGGTTAGCTATACTCCTGCCTTGGGCCATCCTGAACACTCTCATGGCTTGAACACAGTGACATTGTAGACTATTTAGACATCCCAACAGTTACGATAAAGTAAACGTTAAGCTAGGTTCACTATTTCTATATGGCCAAATTCATTCTTTTTTTTCTGTCTCATCCATCAATTAACCAAGCAACAAACTTTGCATTCATCTTTATAATCTTTATTATTTAATCAAGCAACAAGTCACAGTTATTTTATACTGCTAAATCATCTCTTAAACTTCCTCTCTTACTCTATTGCTAGTTCAGTTCACTGCCCAAGCTTTTCCTTCTGCTGCCCAGAATGTACAATTCTAAAATATGTCATGTCCTTAGTCTGGTAATGATATACCTCTCTTATTTCCCCCAGTTTTTAAGTTCACCCTGTAGCCAGGAGGAATGAAGACACAAATCTGATCATGTCACTCTCCTTCATGAATTCTTTAATAGATTTTGGTGTGTTTCAAATGTTATTGAGTGACACATCTGGTTGATATGATTGGCCTCAAGGTATCTCAGCAGCCTCATTTGTAACTGTTCACCATTTTGAACTTGTTCATTTCCAACTGTTCCCCCAAACATGCCATATAGTTCTAAAGTCCATTATCTTTCATTAGGCATCATCTCTGCCCAGAATTCTAGCCCTAACTTCATTAAATGGAATAATTCTTGCTAATCATTTAAGACTCTGCAATACCAAATGTCCCTAGAGTCTATATGTATATGTATATGGTCCTAGCTGTAGCTGTTGGTAAAAAGAAGCTGTTGTATTTTATTTAGTAAGACAGCAACAACAACAACACAAACCTAGATAGGAAATAACATACCTTAGGCTCACATTTCTACAATCAGTTTTGGAAAAACCATATGTCCCTAGAAAAATCACTCTACTACTGTGGTTTTAAGCTCCTGTTTACCTATAATAGGCTCTTAAAGTAAATATTCTCCAAATTCTCTCCTGTTTCTATCCTCTGTGTCCTTTCTCCAGGAACAACACGTTTCAGAGTTGTCAATAAATCAGCAGTGTAGTACAACTACGAGCCTTTTTGTTTATTGATCATGCCCAGGCAAAGTGGCTTTTATATGAAATCAATACATGTGTTAAATGTATTCAAAGTAATTGCTTTATATACTTAAAGCAAACAGGGCCCTTAGAAACGAGAACTTCCTAGCCCCACCTTGTGGACCGCATAGTTATTTTCTGTTTTCTTTTTCTTGACAAAAGCTACCAGCTCTGGAAATAGACAGTAGAAAGGAATGGAAGGGCATGGACTTTACAATCCATTCCAGCCTCACATCATATCACTGTCATTAACTTCCTTTGTGACATTTGCAAAATTATATAGCAATGTTTCTTCAGTAGTAAAAGCTAGCACAGTTGCTATTATGGAACATCAAATCAAACATATGTCAAACTCAGGAGAGTGTATATGAACAGTGGTGACATTCAGCTGTTATTATACTAATTAGGAGAGAGAAGAATAGACAAGAATAATTGCTGAGTGTTCCACAGAAAGGGGCCTTTTAAACCACTGTTAGTAATAGAGAACCAATGTTATGGTCTTGGGCTGACTTGAAAAAAATAATCTGATATAAGTTTGATTTACTGATTTATTTTTACAGACAACAAAAATGAAAGCCAGAGATGTCAAATGCCTCATTCCAAAATAAGTCCCTACCACCTGATGCTCCAAAGATTTGAACCTATGCCTCTGGGACTAAGTGTGGTCCCTTTCATCTAAACTGCTCTAAACTTGCTTAAATCCCAATCACCCATAACACTACTGAAGCACTAATTTCTGTGCTGATACTCAAGAGTTTGATTCCGTGGGTCTGGAATGGCCAGAGATTTGCACTGTGAACATGTGTCATATGTCACTATTGTAATTTGAATTGTGCTGTTGCAGTTAAATACATTCTTAACTGCTTAGGATATGTTCTCAGCTTTCTTAGACATGTCACCTATAGAGATTGAAAGTGTGTGAATGTGGAAACTGTGTGTCTTGCCTAATTCCCATTGCATTTTGTATTGGAAAGCACTGGAAATATCAATACATGTATGCCTTTTACCTTGCCGGCTTTCACCAGCATATGCTTAGACAAGAATACAAATTCCTGAAAAACCATAATCTCAGATCTATTTGACAAAAATTGCAGTTTGCTTTGGCTGATGTGTTTGCAGTCATACTTAGAGCTTATAGAACGCTGTGTGAAAGCTGTAGTGTCTAAGATGAGAAATTGGCTGTGGGAATCATCATTTACTTTGTGGAGAGGAAAAGTGTGCTGTTTTTGTACTTCTAAGGAGAGAGAAAACATAGCCCCATGCCTTCTGCAAAGATGAAGCACAAAATGAGTCAAAGAAACCAACAATGCCCTCTATTTATCTCCTCTAAGAAGAAGGAAACCTATTCTATTCCTAACTTCTTGTTAAATGTGCAGTGAGCATTCCATGCTCTTGCTCCAAAATCTTCCATCCACACAAACTGCTAGAAAGTGTTTTAAGGAACTAGGAGATGAAATTACCACTGGTAAAATTGTTTGTGAGGAGAACAGTCTTCACGTGGTGCCCAGAGGAATGAAGGGTGAGAAAACAAATAGACAAGCAAGACATGAAGAGTCACTGCCCCAGACTTCAGATTTAATTAGATCCCAGCTCTAATAAGTTCTTTGAAAAAAAGAGAAGGCATTCTTAAACCTCTCAGTTTCCTTATTACTGTTAAGTGCAGGGAATACAGAACACAAAAAGCAATCCTGACAGATAATGGGGTGCATATACAGGGGCTCTGCCACCTTCTTATCTTGAACAAAAAAGGCATTGAATAAATTCTCATCATCATCTCTTAAGGACTGTGCATTCGTTGGCTCTTATATCATTGCTTCATTCCCTTTTCTCCCACAACCCCTAAGGGGCAAGGAGGCAGCAAACAGCTGAAAAGATGACACTTTAAAACCCACCTTTCTCATCGCCTCAATTAGGCAAAATAACTGGGCTCCACCCAGCTCCAACATGCAATCTCCTGGGCACCTCTCAGCACTCAGAAACATCCGGTCCTCTGCACTTCAGCACACACTTTCTGGGAAGGGCAGATTCATCATGTTTTTTTTTTTTTTTTTTGTTAGTATTCCAAAACCTAAAGTTACTTTCAATATATTTTAGTTTTTCCATAAGCAACTCCTCACAAAATTCAATTGTGTTTTTTCTCCCTAGAGAAAATTTGGAGTTATTATCTTTATTCACATTTCAACATTGAATATTTAAGTGTGATGTACTTATTACCTCTATTTGTGCTAATTAGAGGCAGAATGATGTGTAATTATGAGGGTGAATATTTATTAGTTTGTGTAAATATTTTACCAATTGTCATCATCTCATAAAAACAAAAAAGGGAGATGGAAAAAGCACGGACTTAATGTCAGGTTTGTCCTCAGTGTTGGGGACCATGAATGAAGCTGACAACAATTCTGCCTAATGGCATTTAGAGTCAAATGTGAAAAAGACAAGCAGCAAAGGCAATGCATTGTCTGTATCATTGTGATAGGGGTAAGAAGTAGGAAAGAGATTTCACAAGCTCTACTGGAACTGGAAATACAAGACTGTAATTTTGACTAAAATATCTTCTGACTTACCAAGTTTAAGGTAAACATATCTTTAAGGACAAAGGCCCTGAAATAGAAGCTTGTCTGGTATAATCAAGGCACAGTGAAGAAATCTGTGTGGCCAGGGTAAGGAAAGTACAGAAGAAGAAGAGCTGAATCCAGACAGTTTTCACTCATAGTCAATTGTAAGTGATGCTTTATTTTTGTTGTGGCTGTTTTCTTTTTATTAATTGTTTTTATACAATGTATTTTGATCATGTTTCTCCCCTTTTCCACTCCTCCCAGGTCCTCCTCACCTCCCTATCCAACCAGCTGTATGTACTCTCTCTTTATCTGTCACTCTCTTTCAAAAAAGAAATGCCAAAACCCCAAGAAACAAAAATGAAAACAAAACAGTAGAAAAATACTCCATAAAAATACAAAATAGGAAATAAAAAAACAAGCCAAATATCAATAAGTTGAAAAGAAAAGAAAGTCCAAATAAAGCAAAACAAATTTTTTTTTGTTGGTAAACTTACAGCAGATTCACCTCATAATCTAACTACATTTAGAAGAATTTGTCCTGATTTTTCTCTCCACAGAATAATTTATGTGAAAGCAAGCAGATAATCTGATAGTTTGGATGCATCATCCAGGAAGTACAGGATGGCAGTTTAGGTTTGAGGGGTCACTGTGAGGTATTGGGAATTGAACAAATATGTTTACTCATGGTTTATAACCACAGGTCTGGAATAGCTGCTTTTTGCCTACCTGGGTAAGTCATCATCCTGAGAAAGTTGGAGGAGGTGGAAATAATCTTCCCATTAAAAAAAGACTTTGATTTTAAATGGTCAACAGCAAATTATTGTGTCATTTCATGTAACTTACTGATCTGTACTTTGCACCACTCCTTGAAGGCTGCATGCTGGATTAAGCACTCTGGCAAGAGGAAGCTGTTCTGCTAATACATGCATTGGCATGATGTGCTTCCCTAATTCCTTGTGACTATAGAACTGCACACATTGTTTTATCTTCTGGTTGTTCAGCAAATACTTTACAAATAACCTCTTTCAACTTGACATGGAAGGTAAACATCACCATAGAGTCCTTTCTGTTCTATCCCTCACAGTTAATTGTTTGTAGAGTCTATTGGTTCAATAGCTTCTGTACCTCTGTGTTCATCCTTCTCATCTTGTGTAGTCAATGGCATTCCAACTCATTGCCTACACAGATTCCTGGAAGCTACGTTTCATTAGTCCCTTTGCTTTTAGTTCAATAACTCTCATCCCTTAACTTAAACAAATTTTCTATACAGCAACCATACACTTGTCTAAAGTACATATTTGATGTGCTGTTTACAACTTTTCAGTGGTCCTCCAGTCCTCTCAATGTTAATAAAGAAAAGCCAATGCTCTCGATGGCCTTCAAAGAGTCTTTGTGAACTGCTCTTGCCTACGGAACAGCTCAGTATCTCGAGGTAGAATATGTTTCTGAGACAACTCATCTTCTTTGTTCTATCCGCAAACTTATACGGGACACTGAGCTGTTGCCATATCTTAGATGAATTGTGCTCTCTCTCCTATGGTTATAAACTGTTGTGCCTACTTTCTCCTCACACATAGCATATTTTCTCATCTTTGGCTATCCTTGCTCTTCCTTCATATGGCAGCTGCATTGAGGCTTTGTTCTGGGTAACCTGATTAGTTTCAGTTGTGGCTGATGAGTTCCTATGCTGAACAATTTTCCCTCTCAGTGTAACATCTCATAACTGCTTTCCCAGATCCGCATTCCCTAGTGGTCCATGGAAGCCAAGAGAACAAGAGCTACCTCAATTATATATTACCATCCAGCACTAGTGCTTGATGAATTGCCTTGAGTCGAATACAAAAGAATAAACAGTTTATAATTGATCCCATGGATTATGTGACTAAACACACTGGTTAAAATATTCAGTCATCCGCTATTGAGTAACTGTAAAATTTTCCTAACCGTATTTATGTCTAAGGCCATGACCTCATCCCCATCGCTGAAAACGCACTAAGGGAAGCTAGGATATTGGTGGGGGAAATGAGATGTAGAAATCTAGCCTTTTACTAATTAAAACTAATTTAAACTGCTACAACAGACCAATTAAGATAAACTTCCTCTTATATTTTCCTTTAAACATGTAAATATAAGCAATGGTGATACAAGTCAATAAACCTAATAAGATATCTGTATTATGTATTATGGCTGTAAGCTTGTACTAGAGGTCCTGTGTTTTATTTGAAAAGGCCTTTAACCATTCTGTTTTCTCTTTCTTACTGCTCTTTAGTTTCATGCACACATGGTCTCATAGGGAATCTTGGTGCATTAACTTGTCCACAACAAACTGGCCCCAGGGTTGGCTGCCTGGACCCACTCCTTTTGCTCCTAGAAGGATGTTTATTTGGCTTCCTTCCTGTGTACATCTTTTTCCATGAATTCTGCATCCACTCTTGTCTCTTAAATTATTACTATTATATGAGTGGCTTTGGAGCTTTTAATCTCTGACTTCTTTCCTAGGCATGGATCCACATTTGAAAGCATTAGCTAGTCTCACCTTGGATTCTCTGAGAGTTTCCCAAGTAAACTTCTAAGAAAAGTTTATTCACTTCACCCCACCCCCACATACACATGTTCCTGTTTACGCAAAGGAGGTAGAGTGGCTGTCTGGGTATTCAAGAATGACCTTGGTCCTGGATGTGGTGATAGTCGGAGTGTGTTTCCACTGCTCTCATTTAGTAGGTTAACAAGAGCCTTTGGGCTCCATCCCCAAGACTCTCTTCAAGGTTCAGAATGGACACAACAAAAAGTGAAAAGGTCATTTTCTGAAGGCGAACTCTCTCTCTCTCTCTCTCTCTCTCCCTCTCTCTCTCTCTCTCTCTCTCTCTCTCTCTCTCTCTCTCTCTCTCTTTCTCTCTCTTTCTCCCTCTCCCTCTCTCTCTCTCCCTTATGTGTTTGTCCAAATCAGTCCCTTTTTTGTTTTTCTTCAATTCTGACTCTCCTGTCCTAACTCATTCCTCCTAGCTTTTTCTTCTGCTTCTTCTCCTCTAGCTGAAAAACTCTTCTCTTTACAGAGGTCATGAAATGATTTTTAAAAATGTAAGAGTTACCTCTCATTGCACAAGAGCACATTCCTAGGGTAAGCAGTAGGGAGCTAAGTCATTGCCATAGTAACATAAGTGTCCAATGTTATACGAGTGAGACTGTGACAAGTCAGCGGGTTAGGGCACAGTGCCCAGTGACAAACTTTGAAACATAAGTTTATTGTTGGCAGACTGGCAAGTGTAAAATTGGCAGGCTTTTCTTAGGCTGCTTTATGTAGTAGCCTTGGTTGGACATCTGTGACTCTGACCTTGTGCATAGGTATAAAGTTTTAAACTTGTGCAAAAAGACTTTAGTTTGAACTCCTTCTGAAGTGAAAATGAGCTAATTGTGTGCAGTAGTCTTAGCCAGAGGAACAATGCAGGCTTGTAAGTGTCCTTGTGGGACAAATAGATCAAGCTATGATATACTAATATGTATTCTATGTATCAAAATTATATAGCTAAGTGAAAAGTCATCTTCCTGAATATCCATAGATATATGTGCTCATAAGATTGAGGTGTAATCATGAGATTTCATGTACACATTACATGAAAGTGCATGGTCATGGGGAGATATCATAGCTGTTACTGCAAAGTGAAAATACAAATGAAAGCAACAGTTTTCAGAGTCAGTGGCCCGAAAGCCTTGCTGATGGGGTACTCCATTAGGGAATTCTTCCTCCGGTGAGTTAACATGTGAATTATCAATTGCTATAAGCCGTAATTGCATCACGGTCTGCAATAACTCGTGCTAAATGCTCCTGACACTAGGTGACACACGAACCTATAGAGATTGAACCAAGGGTATTTGACTGACTCTGAATACAACAAGCAGGATCTTCTTGTTTGATGCTTGAAAGTTGGAGGTGACTACATGCACTGACAGAAATAAGCATTGTATGGCTAGCTGAAAGAGATAGGGGGCTGCCACTCCACTAATAGGTTTCTCTGTTCTGCTTCTTCCTACGTCTTGATGCTTCCATCTTTCTTCAGGTTCAGGAGATCTCAACTTATTTTCAATATAGTCAACCACCTTATACACTTCACTAATTAGTAGTAGTAAAACTCTGACAAGCAATTATCCTTTGTTATGACTAGTTATGATGTTCCTTGATGCTCCCTCACTTCAGTCTGAGCTTCACAATCTTTTGGTAGCTTCATTTTTACACAAACAGAAAGATATAGACACTGGATGAGCTCAGGAAGGACGATGAATGCTATGTAAACAGATGCACTGGTATTTGGTAGAGTGGAACTGGGCAACGGTGACACAGATTGATATTGATGGAGTTGGCACTGTAAACAAGTGATAAAATAAAGAAAAAGAAAGTAAAATGGTAACAATTTGACAGAGGGGTCACTGCACAGAGTCTGAATTACAAAGACCTAAAGAGCAATCATTTTGATTGACTCCAAACCTAAAGAATGTGTATATGCATACATAATATATATATATAGAGAGAGACAGACAGACAGACAGACAAAGATAGAGAAATAACAAAAATCACAGGTGCTAAAGCTGGCCTAAAATGTTACTAAGAGGGACCAGAATATGGTGGGTTATATGAGGAATCCATATGCAATTAATAGCTACCAGAGAGCTATCAGGAGGAAAATTATATAAAGAATATTCATTTCACCTTGGCTGCTGAGAAAATTCTGTACAGGTGTGAATGTGACTGCAGGAAATCAGGTGTTTATTATGTGGCAGCTTGCCACATGTAGCTCTGGAAGACAGCATGGGTTATGTAAGAAGTGATCAGGTACAGGTTAGGTATCTGAGGTGGATCACCAGGGTGTGTTGAATACATAATGCTAGGATGGCTTGGGTGTTCTGCTGTATAGTGAAATTGATGATGAAGTCATTGAGAGGATGTGCTGAGCGGTCATACTTGGACCAATGCAGACTCCATGTACTCTCTGACAGATGTCTGTCTTCCTCCTTTTCTGCTCATGTGCTACCTCTAAAACTCCACTGCACTCTAAACAGACTGTCTCTTGCACTCTAACCTTGGACTCAGCAATCTCTATCTCTCTTTGCCTCTTCTCCTAGCCTCTAAGCTTTATGCTGTTATTTTATTTCTCACAGCTCTTACATGTCTTACACATGGTACAAAATAAGTATGGGTTGTGCTGAGGAATGAGTGAAGGAAGAAAGGAAGTGAAACAGGAAGTCAGTGAAGGAAGAGGCATTAGAGAAGTGGGTTATTCCTCATTTCTGCCACCTGGAGTCTGAAGAGCGCTCTGCAGAGACTGACCAACAACACAGCTGTATTTGGTAGGCTCTGCCTTGATAGGAGGCTGAGGGTAGAGGGCCCAAGAGACTCAGAGAATAGGTTCTCCTTGCAAAAGCAGGTTCCTAGCTTGTTCTACCACTTCCCAGTTTGTAATCTGTATCTTAAGCATTCCGAGCTTCCTCCTTTGTAAAAAACGAACACAAAAGAGTTCCAAGCTGGGTCCTTGAAAAAGGTCTGGTTGTTCTGACAAGTAGAGGACCCTGCCCGAATGCTTTAACAGCACCAATTCATCGGTTGGCCAGATAAGGTGGTGAGTCAGAAGCTTCTGCAGTCCCGTGTTATGAATCGCTAGCATAAAGCAACACAGCAACCAACAAGAGAGAAAGCTCCCTATACACACCAGAAGAGAAGGAAAAAAAATGATACACAGACAGGGAGCCAGGATTCCTGCTTGTTAAACCCAGTTTTTCTGCTGTTGTTGACCTGAATAAAACAAACCTTCATAGCTGCAATGTTCTCATTTTTTAAAATAGACTGCTATAGGACACAATGAGACAAAGCCTGTAAAAGTACAAATATAGGCAAAGCTACCCTAATAGCATTGATACATGTAGATGTTGGCAGAGTTAAACCTGATTTTTAACTGAACTGTGCCAGAAATCAACACATTTAAAGGTGCTATTCTGAGGACTAAGCATCCTGTCTTTGAGGAAGGTTCTTAGACCACTAGAAAATGTCTGAAAATGTCTGAAGTCATGACTTGGGGCTGTCTCACACTGAGATGAATGTGGCACGCATGTGTGTGAGCAGCCACACATATGTGCATCTCTCTCTCTCTCTCTCTCTCTCTCTCTCTCTCTCTCTCTCTCTCTCTGTGAATGTGTGTGTGTGTGTGTGTGTGTGTAAGTGTGTGTCCATGTGTGTGTAGGGTTATATGCATGTCCATGATGTGCATCCATTATAACAGCAGAGGAAGACACAAGTTGTCCTTTGTAACTCTATTCCTATAAAACAGGGTCTCTCACCATACGAGAATCTCACAGTTTAAGCTATGTTAACTGGTCAACAGGTTAGCATTTTTTACTCATGCCTGGAAATCTTTATGTAGTTGTTGGGCTTCAAACACGGGTCCTGATGTCTGCAAAACAAGCAACCTTACCAACTGAGCATCTGTACTAATTTCTGCACTGCAGATTTTAGCTTGAACTCAAAACCCCTGTAGCTGAAGAACTTAGTTCAGTTCTAGTTTTATTTACTCTAGGATGTCTGAGACAGTTAACTGGGGTCTTATTTGAGAGGGCTCTTTCTCCAGTTAAGAAATATCTGTGCCTCCACTATCACCTGCGATCCTCTTGGAGAAAGCATAAGGAGGAATCCTATCGTTACCATGCATATGCATAGCTCAGTGGATAGTTCTGAAGCCCAGTTTACTTCTGGACTTTTCTCCAGTTCTGTCAGACCACTAGCATGAGAGTACGCTGTTCTGTGAACTGCTTTGTATACTTTCTACTTGGTTGAATATTCCTTTCCTAATAACTTAAAGTGTATATATCAAAAGTTCAGAGATAGGATGGCTTTTCCTTCTGGGAGACAATTATTTTTCTATTTACTACACACCTGCATGCGTGCGCACACACACACACACCCCCACACACACACACACTTTCAAGCACCGTTATCCCAATAAGCTCTCCTTTCCTAATGTAGTTGAGTCAATATGTGTGGGTTGCACTTCAGAATATCTTCTTTCTTAATGAAATACTTCTTGTCAAAATAATTTGGGGTTTGCTACTCTTTGTATGGTCGTCAGAATAATAGTCCCCCATAATATCTGAGTTTCCAAAACTAGATGTTTTAGGTCATACGGTAAAGGGCTCTTAGGTTTGCAGGTGAAATTAAAATTGTCAGTCAGGTGATCTAAAGGAAGTACTATATTCTTTATTATTCTGTAGACCTGGTGGAATAAAGGAATATAGTGACTAGGAATGCAGAAAAGTTTGTGTCTGAGTGATGATGTAAGGTAGAAAAGACTCAGGATGATCACAAGCATTGACCAGGAAAGTCACCAAAATCCAAGACAGGCAGCAGCCTCTGAAAACAAGAGGAAAAAAAAGACAAAAGATGCTTGCTTTAATCTTGCTCAAGGAATAGAGGCCACTTTCACCAAAATTTTAGCCAGCTGAGAGTCTGGTTTGAGAATTTAAGATAATGAACCTGTGTTGTTTTAAGAAACAAGATGTAATTTGTCATAGCAGCAATAAGAAATGGATATAGAATTATCTGTTTGTAGCATTGAAGTCAACATTACACTCACAGAAAATAAACAACCCGAGAGAGATCAACTGTGATGCCAAGTTTGAGGAGACATGTCATGAAGCTATTTCAAGAAGAGAGAGATCCTTTCTACCTCCCCAGCCTCTGATTTAAAGTTGAGGGTTGGGCATATTTCTTTCTTTGCTTGTCTATTTCAAAATTAAGACTTTGGGTAAGTCATGGATGAATGGTGAGTTAAGAACACTGGCTGATCTCCCAGAGAACACAGGTTCTATTCCCAGCATACACATGGCAACTAACAAACATCTGTAACTCTAATTTCAGAGTATCCAACATCCTCTGCTCGTCTCTGCAGGCACTGAATGCATGTGATGCACAGACATATATGAAGGCAAAATGTAGACAGAAGTTTCTGTCCCTCCTGGTTCACAGCCATTCAGTCCCAAAGAAACACACAGAGGCTTATATCAATCATAAACTGTTTGACCTATTAGCTCAGGCTAATTATTAAGTAATTCTTACAACTTAAAGTAACCCATAATTCTTATCTGTGTTCATCCATGTGGCATGGTACCTTTTCTGAGTGAGGCATTCTCATCTTGCTCCCTCTGTGTCTGGTTGATGACTTGCATCTCTGCCTTTTCTCTTTCCAGAAGTCCTAATCTGGTTGCCCTGCCTATACTTTCTGCCTGGCTACTGGTCAATAGCATTTTATTAAACCAATGTGAGTGGCAAATCTTTACAGTGTACAAAAGCATTATCCCACAGCAATAAAACACTCAATATATGTAAAATATAAATAAGTAATTATTTTTAAAAGTTAAGTCTTAGTCCATTTCCTCAAAAGTATGCATTCATAGGGAGCTCCAGCGTCACTGGTTTCTTCTTCACAATGGAATCAAGAAGTTATTCATTCATTGATGTTTCTGAGTTGCAACAAACAGTCAACATTCAAAGGCAATAATACAGAAACAAGTAATATTAGTCTATCCTTCGGGACCACCTCACATGCCTTATTTTGGGGACAATTTCTCTGATATTCTCTCTAGAATTTCATTCTTCTCTACACTAAGAGAATCAGTGCCAACCATGACCATGGCCCACTTCTTGCCTCCCAGTGGACCTTCCCTAAGCATCCACTCTCTTGGTGCTCAATTTAAAATGAATGGAGAAAGTGGGCATCTCTTAGCTCTGAGAAAGAGGACGTGACTGATGGGTGTCATCCATTCTGACACAACAGCACAGGAAAATGATCTCAGTGACAACCAAATCTTTCTGTACACATGCTTGTGTGCTCACTACCAATAGAAAAGTCAGAGGAAAGGCAGGAAGAGAAGGAAACTGGGGAAGAAGACAAGGAAAGCAAGAGGATTTGGAAGCATTTTGAGAAAAGAATTTTGAGGATGTTGCAAAATACTCTGCAAAGTCCTTACAAATCTATAAAATGAAGTATGACCAAGAACATGGCTCATTCTCTCTGCAGATTTAGAACACATTTTAAGGCTAAACTTGCTGGGTTCCATTTCCCAAAGCCCTGCTCCGCAAGGAATGAGGTAATGCAGTGTGAAGAACACTCTCCAGGCTCTGAGCATCGTGTACACAAGAGCTGAGAAAATAAAGCTGATGGGATGGGGGTGAGGAATCCAGGCAGCCAGGTCTCTGTGAGTGGGAATGTGCCTCTGGTTAAGATCAGACCTAGGAGCTAGGACTAAAACCCAGCATGGCTCACAGGTGTCCAGCATGGACTAGTCCAGTGTCCATGGAGATGCCCTCCTCTCTGGTTTTAAATGCCTGTGCTCCTTTCCAAAGGCCAGGTGAAGCAGCTACTGAGAAGCCAAACTGAACAGGCTCTCCCGGTCGGTTGCTACAAGGACTCTAGCAATGCATGGAACAAGAAACTGAAACTGATACAAGAGAAATAATTTTCTGCCTGTGGCCTTTTCTGTAGTTCTTGTTGACTCCTGCTTTAGAACACAGCTGGGTGACCTGTGGATTGCTTAACCCCAAGGCTAACCCCATTGGCTTTCAGGTTCTTCAGTGACTGGAGGGTCAGCCATATTATTGGTTTTCTTCTCTTACAGGCCTCCCTTCCCCCTTTCTGCTTTGCCTTTCCCGTTGGAGCCTCTTTCTGAAATTATTTCTTTCCTATATTTCATTTAACCTCGCTAAAGGACAGAGTAAACATTTACACTTCAGAATGGCATTAGAGACAACTTATATTTTGAAGATCAATGACATGTTAAAACTTGTCATTGTGCAATGGGATCATGACTTACTTTTAAAAGAAATTAAGAAAGATGATGTTAACATATAACACAAATTTTGCATTTGTGTGAGGAATCCTGAGGCCAGGCCCCAGTTTTTCCATATCTGGTACTGAGTTTTGGAATAATTATTTAAGCTTTTTGTATCTTAATATCTTCAAATATAAGTGTTCATATTGTTATATTATTTATCTCTGTGGGACAGTATGGTAGTTCATAGAGACTCTGTATAATGCACAGAGTACACTGTATACCAATTAGTAGGGAGGGGCCCAGAGTTTTTCTTATATTAGTTATAATATAGGAAACCAAATGGTAATCATTATTATCATGGAGAATCTGTCCAAAGTGAAACCAGCAAGGTGACATGTAACAGTTTTTACAGAGAGGGCACATGCCAAGGGATGTGAAAAGAGACAAAAAATTGCATGCTGGAAAATAATAACAAACCAAGAACCTTTGCAGTTTAAGTCAGAATGGAGACAGGAAGGGGAGGAAGGAGCAGGAAACTAAGGGAGGGGAAAGAGGAGAAAAGGAGGAACGAAAATACAATAAGAGGAGACAAGAGAGGAGGAAAGTTGCATGTCACCAAAAATTTATCTAATAATGAAAGTTTATTTATTGCATGTCTTAATAACCAGGTAATTTGCTTTTATGATTATTACATAATGTGCATGCTCTAGTCATAAGACACCTAGGAACTATTATAATAATACATTGTGTAATTGTTACAAGTGTCTTAAGGTGCAAGGGAGTTTCCCCTCAACTCACTATCTTAAGATGTAATCAGCCTTATGGATTCAAGACAGTACTTGGATCAGAAGGTTGTGTTGCTTAATTGTTTAATGGACATCCATATGCCTATTTTTTTAAAAAAAAATCCATTGAAGACACATTTACCAACCTTTCAGACTAATCACAGAGCTAAGTGAAAGAGCATGAGTCCTGTTTGGCCAGATAATTCCCATGGAAACCAACTAAGGAGTTTCTCAGTGTAAACTAGGAATGTTAAGATAGAGGGGCTTTCAATATCTCAGAGCAGAGAAGTAACGTTGGTAGAATAGAGGACATCTGAGCATGAACAATTTCCATTATTGTGGTGAAAAAAAAAATCTTCCAATTAGAAGAAACTCAAAGGTCACTTGTTGACATCACCCTGTTACTTTCTCTATCAGATTCTGGTGTTAAGAGGTCTCTTCTAACAACTGCCCAGTTAATCAATAGTTTTTGGAAACACTTTGTTCTGAAGGGAAGACTTTATACTCTCAAGATCATTATAAAGACCTGTGTTAGGCCTTTGCTTCAATGTAAACTCCCCCAAAATGCCAGACACACTGATGCCTTTTCCCCCTCATGTCTGTTTAATTTCTTAATGTGTCATTTTAGTTTTACCTGTCCTAAAGCAGACAGGATTTAGGTGAGCCTACCTGAGCCCTTGGGACTCCAAGAAGTAGATTTTGCCTTCTTTGTGTGCTTCTTCATTTTTTAAGATGTATTCACTTTATGGGTATGATAGTTTCCTTCAGGTATGTATATGTAAGAGATGCACAGCTGGTGCCAAAAGAGGCCAGAATAGCGTGTGGGATCCCCTGAAATTGGAGGTACAGGGTTGTGAGATGTCATATGGTTTGTGGGAACTGAATCCAGGTCATCAGCAGAAACAGCAAGTACTCTTAACCTCTTAGTCACCCCGCCAGCTCCAGCATCTGTATTTTTAGTAATTGCATGTGTGTGTGTGTGTGTGTGTGTGTGTGTGTGTGTGTGTGTGTGTGTAGATAAAGACTTTTTTTTCCTCCGTCTTCCTTATGTTTATTAGCTGGACCTGCAAATTAGAGCCACAAGACAAATTAATAGGATAAAACTAAAGAGTTTATTAACACACGGAGTGTGTATAAATATAGGATACTCTGACATTCGGACATAATCTTTGTTTATTTGGGTTTTGGTCTTTTTCAACACAAGGTTTTTCTATGCAACCCTTGGTGTCCTGGAACTTTCTCTGTAGACCAGGAAGCCTTGAGTATAAAGATCTGCCTGCCTCTGCCTCCAAACTTCAACTGCTGGATTTAAGGTATACGTAACTTGTTTGAGAACATCTTACATTCCTGAATTTGGTACCATGACATTTCAATTAAGAGTTAGATCTTGCAGATTATATGTCGTTTCTACAAAGAGTGATTGTGAAGAAATGTCAGAAAGAAGTGGGTTTGTTCTCTTAGGGGTGATAAATGATGAAAAATAAAGTACATGATGGAAATTAATAGCTGCATAGCCTCAGCTCAGCGCGCCACAGTAGGCAAGTACCTACCAAAGAGCAATTTATATATTTATCCCTTGTTACTAGACAGAAAGAGAAAGTCACCTATATATTGTATATCTTAGCTACTTTCAGTTCAAAATAATCTTCTTAACAAAGTGGCATATGCTAAAGTGGCCATTCTCTACACCATAAATTATTGTTTTAAATTTAATGAGGTTATATGTAAGCATAATCTTGTTTATAGTTCTGGAGAAATAGTTTAGACAAGATTGACAGCTAATATGACTTCAAAAACATTTTTTCAACTATGCTCCATTTAGCTATGTATTTATATGGTGTAAAGAGTATGGGAATGCATTGCTGCACACCTCAACTGGTTTCGTGCAAATGAAGGCAGGAAAACAGTTTAAGAAGTTACAGAGAAATGAAACTGATCAGGTATTATCATTGGTAAAATCTCAACCTGAAGCTGCAGCTTAAGATAAGAAAATAGTCAATTTTATGTTTCAATAATCATCACTTTTGAGAGATTAAAGGATCACACACTTGGTCAGTATCATAAAAGTGAAAGTCTGCTCTTTCTCTGGCTGGTCCACTGATGTAGGCACGTGCCCTTCAAGTAACTTTTCACTTCTCTAAAAGCGTTTGCCAATATTTCTACCTCACCGCCCCTTAGTGGAGCCCCTAAAGTACTGTTCACCATGATTCAGAGTGAATGGAGTGAAGAAAGGCAAAGGTGGAAGACCTAACACCTATGATATCTATGTTAAAATCCTAGCTCTTCCGAGTGTTATCAATGAGATTGCAGACAAATTGCTGAATCATGGGACAATACAAATTGTGGTCATAGTAAGTGCTTAGTAAATATGAACTGTTATTAGAGCCAGATTTATTTTCTACAGTCTCCTTTAAAACAAGAATTTTAATTGAAATATCATGGTACCAAATTCAGGAATGTAAGATGTTCTCAAACAAGTTGTGTTTCTTGTGGGAGCTCACAAAACATAGGAGCACAAAGTAAGTTCCTTAGTGGTTTGAGATATGACTGGGAAGCCTTTATGGATCTCAATGAGCTATAGGGGTCCACAGTGTCTGTCTTGATTCTCCTTGTGCCACCATCATTACTGGTCTGGAATTAGGCAGAGTGAAGAAAAGCAAGTGAGTCATTAATTCACTGAGGTTCAGGGATGGACCAGAGTCATGGATATTCCTCTGCAGTTGCTTCTTGGCTTAGCGACAGGATAGTGATAAGATCCTTAGGGTTAAGGACAGACCAAGATTTCCTGTTGATCAAAACCACTGGAGTCAAAGCACACTCTGATGTGATGTATTCTGAGGCAGGCTCAAAAAAAGGGGGGGATCTTTTTCATTTTTTTTTCTTTTAAGCAAGCACTTTTTTTTTTAATCATCAAGGAAGTTTGTGAAACTTTGCCTAGCAGAGACTGAACCTAGATTTTAGAATGGCGCCTACCCTCCAGGAATTAGTTACTGAATTTGACCCTTAAGTTGTCTGCTCTGCCCTGCCCTACATCCCTGCCTTTGTGCAAACCTGAGGACTCAGTGGTTATTGCTATGGTGTGCCTAGGGACCAGAACAGCTGGAGAGAGGCAGAGTAGAGCATGGCTTGGTTGATCTTGACTACCTAAATACTCATTGGATTGTTTCCGTATTATACTTTTCTAGACACACACACACACACACACACACACACACACACACACACAAATGAAAGCAGTCACAGGTACTTTGGCACCAACCACTCACTAGAACTGCCACTCCACCCCCTCCATCCAGAGAGCAGGCTGAGCTTTCTCCCAGAGGAAGCTCTGGGAATCAAAAGCAGCAGCGGTTGTAGCAGAAAAGGGACACTTGTGCTTCTCAATCAGCAAACTAGCTCACACAGCTTTGCCCAGACTGGCATCATCAGTGCTTGGATCATTAGCTATCAGGAGCAAGTTCGTTGGGAGTATCCCTTCTCCACGGACCCTGCGAAGTCTAGGTTCTCCAACAGATGTTTCTCCCTCAGCTCTGAACTCAGAACACCAACCTGCCTGCTGCAGCGTAGGGTCCGGAGCCTGGACGCGCTGTGGCTGATCTGAGTCCCTACAAGCAAATGCAAGCATCAGCATGAGAGGCTGGACTTTAGCCCAGGTCTGTCCTCACCCTGGGGGGCCGCCTGCTTGGCACTGTGCGTCTGTGAGAAGCCGCTGCTCACTTTCCCCCCTTTCAAGTCTTTGTTCCAAACCAGCATTGCTCGGATTCTCTAATTAACTCCCTCCACTCCAAAGGGGTCCGGAGGCTGGGATGCTCTGAGAGCTTAGAGGATGCTGACTCTAGAGTGGGAGTCGGAAGGACTGCAAACAGTGGGTATTGTTGTGATTATATGTGCATCTCTGAAGCTGCTTCATTTGCTGGGACTGATTGATTTTTCAGAAGGTAAAGTGGTTGCTCCCAGTCTGTGCGCTTGGTCAGGTCTGGTTGTGAACTGGATACAGATGCTGCAGAAGTTGCAAAGGCTTAATGCTCAAAGCAAAAGTTTTAGACTATGCATGCTTGACATAGACAGCAGCCTAGCACCTAAGCAGTTCATTTTTGTTTACCTGGACAGTTGAAACTGGGAGGGAAGGGTTTTGTAGCCTTTGCTTTCTATTTGAAACCAATTACTTGGGTTTAGAGTGATTTGTGGGTTAAATATGTCATCCTGAATACTTGCTCTTGGTTGTCAAGTTCATTTTGGCTACCACACCTTGCAATCATTGGTGATCCCTACCTCTGGAAAAATCTTGAGTGGTGAGGGAAATTTTGTGTGTGTGTCATCAGTTAGAAGTTGCTGGGGTGGAGCTGGGCTGCTGATTATGATATGAAATGGTGTAAAACGCTGTTAATGGGTGTTCAGCAAATTTGTACTTTGAACCCTTAATTTGCAAGAGTTTCATTTATAATCTCCAATAAGCCACTTTAATCATTTGCCTTCTGACCAGGGAACCTGTGCACACAAGGATAGCACCGATCACAGATGCCTCTGATCTTTTGTTTGTCTAATAAAAATCTCACCTTTACTACCCCAAAATCAATTTTATTATTGGAATAATAACTATTTAAAGAAAAAAAGTTGATTAACTTAGCTTTTAACTATTTGAATATACATCTATGTGTATATGTAGGTATATCTACATATATACAATTATGCAAGCACACATGTGCGCACATACATAAATACGAGATAGTGTTCTACTGAAATAACGTGCTTTGGAAGTTCTTAACATGAGTCACCTGATGCCAATTGTGTATACAAGTTCTCATTTTTATTTCTCTACTGAAAAAATGTAGATACTGGGGTCCTTGCTCATATTCCTTTTAGTTACGTGAATCCTAAACTATGAGCAATTGCCTCTCAGATATTATATGATGAGGGACCTACCATAATCATTCTAACATCAAGGTTGTGATAGCTAAGAAGACATCATCTCCAGTTACTTCTGATATATGTCTTGTTTCTTTCAATATGGTCATATTTACCAGTATGTTATAACTTCAGCATCATTCCCCCTACAAAATAGGTTTAAGAATGTATAATGTTTTTAAGCCAAAATCTGTGAAAAGTTCTCAAGTCATTTTCACATTTTTATAGTATTCTCAATATATGATAAGTTCTTATATAAAATAAAGAGAGCATTGTAATTAAATAAGACCCAAGACATTGATTATGTATACACAGTATATGTATACACAGTAATTACATTTAACTCTTAATTGAAAAACAATACATAAGTAAACTTCTAAGTAAGCTCAAGAATAGTTTTTAATTTTCTTGAGAATCTACCTCAATGAGTTAACATGGTGTTTATGTAAATGCAATAGAATAATTTCAATTTCTACAATCACAATAGTGTGCATTGACCTCATGTTAGTCACCTAGTAGTATTTGTTTTTGGGGTGTGGTGCTCTCAGCATTAGTGTATTGTGATCTTAAGGGATCTTACTTTGGTGCTGGGTACTAAAGTCGAGAACTACCAAGAAACTATTTGAGGCATATTAGTTTTCCCAACACTGTAAGACATTAAGTATTTAATGTCTACACACCCATGACAATGACTAGGATATTTAGTTTTAAATAAATTAAACTAAGTATTGGGATTGACACTTCAAGTTTGAGCTTCAAATGTGTGGTGATAGAATCGTAAACCTAACTCCTCCCTAATTCATCCATAGAGTCAATGAATTTTGGAATGACAGCCTTAAGGTGGATATCCATGGTATTGTGACATATGGACTTGAATCTCTCTATGCCCCCCTAAACTACAGATATACCATCATATTTATAAAGAGTGCGTGTGATGTTCAATAATCTGAGATAAATCTGTGTTCAATGAACAAGTCTTAATTTTGTCCAATGCCACCATATATAACAAAAGAGTTGTCATCATTTGGTATGAAGATATTGCTTTGACCTGTAACATATTTTAAAAAGTTCTGATCCAATCCAGCTCTGTCATTTTATATAGATAATAAATGAAAGTATATGAGGTATCAAAGAACAAACCACCTGGGATCTAAGAGAAGACCCTAGTCCAGTACTACTGATGCTATGGAGAGCTTTCTATACCGCAGCCTTCTGTTTTGTCAATGACCTGCTCTAACATATGTAACGAGAATAAACATAAACATAAGTGGAGATATTTCTCTTGTCTAGAATTGACTCCCAAAACCATGTAAAGTATCAAAGAGAACCATACTCATAGAAAATAAGATCATACAATAGCCAACTGACTTATGCAAGGCTTGGACCTCAACCTAAGCATGGGATCTAAGCATGCTAAGATTAGTGACCCTCATTATAGATTAGGACAACAAACCAAGTAGTCTTCTTAGCATCTTTCTAAATTCTGCATTGGGTTTTAATAATCATCGATTTCTATTCAGTGATATTGACTGAGAAATCCATGTAGCGTCGATTGATGATGAGACATGGGCAGGATATCATAGGTGCAGCTGAGGCTTTCTATATACACTTCTACAGAATACGACAGTCTCCAAGCATAGATAAAATGAACCAGGCTCTATAATTACCAGTCATATTGGGATTCGAGATAAAGGGTAGCTAAAATTCAAGCTGTGAAATATCACATTCATACTTTGTACCTGCAAGCATTACAAAGCAGACCAGAGCCAGGTATGATAGCAGTTAATCTCAGCACTCAGAGGGCAAATGCAGGCAGATTTCTGTGAGTTCAAGGCCAACCTGTTCTATCAACCAAATAAACAAAAAGACACTGATTATAACAGTATAGATTGCAAACGATTTGGCTGAGGTTGTAACATCAATAAGATGGCTCCTGATATGCCTGATCTGAAAGAGTCAGCAATAGAAATAAATGGTGAGAGATACTGTTCTCCATTTTTAAAATAGTTTGCCAGTTTTGACAAATTTAAATTAAAATTCTTCAATTCAAATGCAATATTTAGAAATCAGTTGTTTTGTAACAAAAACGAAACAAAAAAAACTTAAAAGATGTAATGGGTTTTAGAGAGATGTCTTGGTGGATAGGAGCACCAAAAACTCTTTCAGGCAACCAAGGTTTGATTCCCAACATGCACCTAATAGCTCATAGCTGTCTGAAACTCTTAACACTTTCTTCTAACCTCCCAGGGCATCTGGCATGCAGGTGGTACACAGACATACTTGCATTTAAAGCACCTATACATATAAAATAATAGTAACAGTAATACAAAATGAGTAATGAAGTATTAGTATAATTATTGAGGTTTTACAAGTCACTCATTAAGAAAAGTAGAGAAAACAATAGATTGTTGTCATTTCATACTTATAGAATGCCATCAAATTCATATTGCATTATTTTCTTTTATTAAAAATTTCCGCCTCCTCCCCGCCTCCCATTTCCCTCCCTCTCCCCCTATTCCTCTCCCCCTCCCTCTCCAGTCTAAAGACCAGTAAGGGTTCCCTGCCCTGTGGGAAGTCCAAGGTCCTCCCCGCTCCATCCAGGTCTAGGAAGGTGAGGATCCGAACAGGCTAGACACCCCCCCAAAGCCAGTACATGCAGTAGGATCAAAACCCAGTCCCATTGTCTTTGGCTTCTCAGCAGCCCTCATTGTCCTCCATGTTCATGGCTGAATGTCCTTTGCTTGGTTTTGGATTGAGATGATGAAATGCTGAAAATGGACATTAATGGAAGAGTCCCGCAGAGACTGCACATTCTAGTAACAGAAATCATTATCAAAGAAGATAAAATAGATTAAATTTTGAGCATAAACTTAAGCAATGTTCATTGAATGCAGCATTAAGGTGAGAAATCTTTTTTTTTAAAAAAAGGTCTATGGGAGGTTTCTTAGGAAAAACAAAACTACTGTACAGCACCTAGAAGTGGAAGAACAATTCCTCAACTGGGAGAATGAGAGATGAGAATTCCAGTTGGAAGGAAGAACTAAAACTGGATTCTTAAATCTGACACTAGGTGGCTTACGTGGATACAGGAAGGGAATGTTTATACCACATAGAGCTGTGGCTGCTAAGGCCACCTAGCATTGGTTCCAGTTACACTTATTCCCTAACACCTAAGAACCATTGACTCTCATGATTCAACTTTGAAGAAATAATTAAGGATAACAAATGTTTCACGTAGATTATCCAGAGGGTTGGTAAAAGGCTGTTAAAAACATAGAAACTCGCTAAACAATTTATAATTTGCGTAAAAAAGATAAAAGGCCATAGAATTTTTTGACAACAAAATACTCATAGTTAGCTATCAATTTACAGTTTCAGCAGAAATTCCTAATTAATACAATATCTGCAGCCTGCAGCTGTTCTAAAAGAGCACTTCTTTTATTTCAAGGAAACATGGTTTTAAATATCCTACTTATAAGATAAGAAATGTGGAAGGCACAGTTCATCGTTCTTGATACAGGAGTCCATTGTAGAGTGACTGAAAAATTCTGGCAGATAAAAGGAACTATCTATCTTTCTGGGTCTTCCATTGTTGTCCACAGTATAATCCACCATACATGCTTCAACGAGCTTCAATAATAACTCATATTTGGAGATATGTATCTCAGCATTAATATCATTCAGTATTTTTCTATTTTCTGCAGTATATATTCTGTTTAATCCCAGGAGATGAATAGAAGATGACTATTTGCCTTAATAAACTCTGAGTCTAATATATAACAGCACAAACCTACCAAAGCAAGATATTCCATGAAGATTGTAACAAAAACCAAATGGAAAATTCAGAAACATTCAGAGGTGGACAAGTTAGAGGCTCCTTTAAGCTCTCTTGTTATTGATAAATAGAAGCATATCAAATTTATATGCAAGAAAGGTGCTTTTGCAAGTACTATATAAAGGCAATGGGTGAGACAACACTGCCGTGGAAGCACAGGGGCCTGGTGTACCATATGGGGTTCCTGGAACAAGAAGAAGAATGTGTGAAGAGTAGACATAGCTTTATTTCTCTTTGGTTTTGATCATCCATGATGTTTATCTCTCTCTCTCTCTCTCTATCTCTCTCTCTATCTATCTATCTCATACACACACACAGACACACACAGACACACAGACACACACACACACACACACATACACACATACCAATAGAATAAGTATAATTTGCTTTATGCACTAGGAGAGGAATCCAAGATCTACCATGACATTTTTAAGTGTCCATGCCAGCCTTACAATTTTTTATTACCTGATTACTGTTTTGATGATTTATTTTTCTGATTTCATAGCAAAATGCCTCTCCTACCAAATGCTTTGGTGCATTGAAACCCATAACCCTAGGACTTAATTTAAGCAGAAATGTCTAGCTGTGAGCTGCAGATGCCTCACTCAGATGGACCTTGGCTTGCATGGGAAAGCAGACCATCCAGTTCTGGAACTGGGAAAGCATTTTAGATTTATCGCTGCTGTTTATCATATCTGCATGAAGCACCTACTGTGTGGAGGGGAATTGAAGACATTGGGTTAGTTTCATGTCCTTAAGAAGCTTCCAAATTGCTTAGAGTCCAAATGGCTCATGAATAATTTTTACAAGATGGAAAAAAAGTAAAGCTTTCTAAAAAAAAATTACAAGAATCATCCTTTTTCTCTTCTGGTTTCTAGATTTTGGAGACAGGGGATTCCTGAAAGATGGTGCTGATATTTGAAACCTCAGGAGTTAAAAGATCAAAAACTTTAACAGGTGATAGAGACTGATGCTAAGGTTAGAGATACCAATTATAAAGTTTTGGTAAAGGCAGCTTCCTAAGCTGTCTCTCGAAAGTCACATTGGCATGGACAGTCAGTTTATGGATCTAGTAACACACCAGGTGCCTTCTCTAGAATTGGCAAGGTTGATGATCCTTGGAACTGATTCCATTTTACTTATTTTCAAATCTCATTCCCCATCCCATTATCTAGAGAAGAACTACAGCCTTTACTGGGTGGTGAAGTTACATGGAGGAAGTATTGGTTTCTATCTCTCAGTTCCTTGCAGCAGTAGACAGCATCAGAAAAACATATTTGTGGCTGAGTAAGCTGAGGCCATTGCTCACTGGAGGGAGATACACTGCACTATACAGGAAATGTAGAGCATCTTGTAAAGAGAGTGTCAGAAAAATATCAGTGGTGTTGTAGTTTATGATAAGTATATTTGAAGAGGGCTCAAGGAAGCAGGGCATTGGTCTGTAGTGTCTGTTGCTAGGAAGACAGTGTGACTATCTCATAGGTCATCTTAATTTCACCTACAAGCAACTAAAATCAAAAAAGTAAAAGCTACAATTAGTACAAAAGGGATGCTTATTTTTTGGTAAAAGAACAATCGTTTTTTTCATATTGAAAGATTCTGTTTTTTCCTTTGTTCAGATGTGATTTTAGAGTGACCTTGGATTAATCTGGATCAGTCATGATAACAGGGCAATGTACTCTGATGCTCATATGCTCATATTCTATGCACTGTCTCTATTCCCAGCGACAAGCCCAATATGAGTTAGTAAGCCAGGCTAGCCCTGCTAGATTCAAGCACTGCTTGTCCATCTCAAAGAGAATTAAGAAGTTTTGCACTCCCACCAGCAATGGAGTCCTCTTACTCCTCATCCTTTCCAGCATAAACTGTCATTTGTGTTTTTGATCTTAACCATTCCTACTCTACAGGTATAAGATGATATCTCAGAGTCATTTCATTTGCATTTCTCTAATGGCTAAGAATGTTGAACATTTCCTTAAGTGTCTTTTGACCATTTGTGATTCTTCTGCTGAGAAATCACTGTTTAGATCTGTACTCCAATTTTTGATTGGATGATTTGGTATTTTGACATCTAGTTTCTTGAATTATTTGTATGTTTAGGACATCAGTCCTCTGTCTGATGTGGGGTTAAGGAAGTTTTATTTTCCCCCATTTTGTAGACTGCCATTTTGTCTTATTGATAGTGTCCTTTGCCTTACAGATACTTCTCAGTTTCAGGAGGTCCCATTTACTATTTTTGCACTCAGTGTTTGTGCTGCTGGTGTCACATTTAAGAAGTGGTCTCCTATGTCAATGTGTTGAAGGCTACTTCCCACTTTCTCTTCAATGAGGTCTCATGTGGCTGCATTTATGTTGAGGTCTTTGATCCATTTGTACTTGAGTTTTGTGCATGGGGATAGATATGGATCTATGTGCATTCTTCTACATGTTGACATTCAGATAAGTCAGGACCATTTGTTGAAGATGTTTTCTTTTTTCCATTGTATAATTTTAGCTTCTTAGTCAAAAATTAGGTGTACATAGGTGTGCAGATTAATATTGGGGTCTTCAATTTGATTCCATTGTTCCACCTGTTTGTTTTTATGACAATACCAAGCTTCTTTCATCACTATAGCTCTATAGTAGAGCTTGTAGTCAGGGATGGTGATGCCTCCAAAGAATCCTTTCTTTTACAAGATTGATTTGGCTATCCAGGGTTTTTTTGTTTTTCCAAATGTAGTTGATTCAGCCACTTTGAAAATCAGTTTCTCAGGTATCTTGAAGTCAACCCAGCTTAAGACCCAGCAATACCACTTGTGGGCATATACCCAAAAGTTGCACACTCAAACCACAAAGACATTTGCTCAACTGTGTTCTTAGTGGCATTATTTGTAATATCTAGAGCCTGGATGTAACCTAGGTGCCCCCCAACTGAAGAATGAATAAAGAAAATGTGGTAAATTTACATAATGGATTACTACTAATCACTAAAAACAATGACATCTTGAAATTTGCATGCAAATGAATGGAACTAGAAAAAAAAATCTTGCATAAGGTAACCCAGACCTAGAAAGACAAATGGTATGTACTCACTCATAAGTTGATATCAGTTGTAAAGCAAATGATAACAAGCCTATAGTCTACAACCTCAAAGAAGCAATGTAACAAGGCAAACCATAAGGGAGACATACATGGACCACCTGGGAAGGTTAATTAGACAAGATCTCCAAAGAAAATTGGAATTGGTGGGTAAAGGAAAGCAGAAAGGGAGGGAGAGGGTAGAAAGGGGGGAAGAAGAGAACATGAGGGAACCGGATGGTTGAGATGGAGGGAAGAACAGAGAGGAAGAACAAGGAAAGAGATATCTTTATTGAAGAAGTCATTATGGGGCTAGGAAGAAACCTGGCACTACAGAATTCTCAGGAACCTACAAGGATGACCCCAGCTAAGACCCTAAGCAATTGTGGAGAGGGTGCCTGAATTGGCCTTGCCCTATTGTCAGATTGATGACTATCTTAAATGTCTTCATGGAACCTTTATCCAGCAACTGATAGAAGCAGATGCAGAGATACACAGCAGAGCACTGGGTTGAGCTTGCAAAGTCCAGTTGAAAAGAGGGAGGAGTGAAAATATGACCAAAGGGGTCATGACAATGATGGGGACATTCATAGAAACAGCTGACATGAGCTAGTGAGAGCTCTGGACTGAGAGCAGGGACCTACATGGCACCAAACTAGACCCACTGAATATTGGTGACAGTTGCATGGCTTGGGATATCTGTGGGGCCACTGGCAGTAGGGCCAAGGTTTATTCCCAGTTCTTGGATTGACATTTTGAAGCCCATTCTTTTTGAAGGAATACCTTGCTCAGCTTAGATATAGGATAGAGGGTCTTGGTCCTGCCTCAAAGTGATGTGTCAGACTTTGTTGACTCCCCATGGGAACCTTAACCCTCTCTGAGAAATGGCTGGGAGGCTGGGCTGGGGAAAAAGATCGGGGGAGTGGGAACCGGGACAGGTATATAAAATGACAAAAGATTAGAATTCCATAAAATGCTCATGATCCATGAAATATTTTTTAACGTTGTTTTCTAGTTACTTATATATAAAGCAGTCCTGAACTGGCATGTGTTACAAAAAAGAAGAAATGGGATAGATTTGGCATACACTAGCAGGACTATGCTTTGTTTAGCCTATAAACTTAATAATACTCTAGCTCTTATAACTTTTTATATAACTTTAAACTCAATATTAGAACATCAATATTTCTGTATTAGATTACTAAGCCTTCATAAATATTTAATATCTATGTTATATTTTATAATACTTTAGCTTTATAGTTTTCCCAGAATTTTAAAAGCTATACAATAAAAATCTTTGTATATTATGTGTTTATATATTTAGTATTTTGTTTTTAAGTTAGAGTCTTACAAGAATAATTTTTGGTGAGACAAGAAAATAAATTGCTTTAACTGTCTTGACAGTTCTATAAGGTATGTTTTTTTATTTTTTATCGATTTTTGTTGAGCTCTATATTTTTCTCTGCTCCCCTTCCTTCCTCTCCCCTCCCCTTCAGTGCTCTCCCAAGGTCCCCATGCTCCCAATTTACTCAGGAGATCTTGTCTTTTTCTACTACCCATGTATTTTATTTATTCATTTTCACATACTATACAATTTAATCAAAGAAATTAGTAACTTGTCTAGTTTTTGTTGGAGGAGGGTGCTTGTTTGTCCCAGCTACCCAGCACCAAAATAATCACACAGAAACAGTATTAATTAAATCACTGCAGAGTCCATTAGCTCTACCTTCTTATTGGCTAACTCTTACATATTAATTTAACCCATTTATATTAATCTATATACCACCATGAGGTCATGGCATACCAGAAAAGTTTCAGCAAGTCTATCTCTGACAGCGGATCCATGGTGTCCCTCTGATTCTGCCTTCCTTCTCCCAGCCTTCAGTCCAGTTTTCCCTGCCTATGTAAGTTCTGACCTATCAATAAGCCAAGGCAGTTTCTTTATTCATTAATAGTAATCACAGCACACAGAAGGGACACTCACAACAAGCTTATATGCTGCCAAATGCCAGGATTGATATCAAACTGGAACTAATATCAAATTTCAGAAGCTGAAGTTTTTAGTTGTGGTGTTTTTTATTGTCCCATTCTAACACATTTCTCAATCTAGAGACTTTTCTCCTAAAACAATGATGAGTGAAGTTATGAACTGAGGTACCTCGGGGTCACAAAAGCAGGATAGTGCATTTGAAGTTGAGTTCCAGATTCTACTTTATATTGAACACAACTAAAGACGTATGACTTTATAGTTCCAGCAATTTGTAGTTATGCAGAACTTGTCTGCAGAAACCCTCTAATGAATAAACAAGAGAATATCAGCAACTGAGTAGCAGTCATATAAACTGATGGTGTGATTCTTGATTTAAACAAATTACAAGGGAAGACGGTTAATGATAAAACAATGAGAAGACAGACACACCTGAATGAATAATCAAATGATGCATCTGTCCTCACTGTTTCCAGTCTCTTGAACACCACTAGCTCATTGAAGCTGGAATTAGTGCAGTCTTCTAAATATCATTTGACTGAAAAGTGAAGATTAACTCCTTCTCACTGCTGTGAATGCTTAAAGAGACCCAACAGGAATCAGCCAGTTTGTTACTTCACAATCAGAGCAATTACATAACTAACACTCTCTTTGAAAATGTATCTAATTAAAATACTGCAAGAGCAAGATTTCATACTAAAAGGTTGATGCTTCCAGAGTAATCTTGCCTTAGCGTTGTTGTGCAACCCTCCCACAATGAGTCAATAATAAATTAATATATAACTTAATATTTTACAGAATCTACTCAAGAAAAAGTGCAAAATCAGCAAAGAAACTCTGTGAATGCAAAAAATCTTTATAAGCCAAAGCCTGACTTGCCTAGCTAATATATTTTAAATACACAAGTTTACCCATAATTGGGGCTATTATTGCCAATGACTTTCTAAGACTTTTAGAGAAAATTTCCATGACATGGGTGTCCTACTGCATCCCCCAAAGTTCCTGAATATGCCAGATCTGTAGGGGAAAATTTGAATTCTGTGGTAATTTTCTACAGAAGATATGCTATCCTCTTAGAAGAAATTTAAGCTGAGCCCAGAAATAGAGGGAAGTGAGTCTAATGGATATGAATGGTCTGGGACCTTGAACAATAGCAGCCCTCTAATCGGTTCCAGACTCAGAGATCACAGATTTTGTTACAAATGGTATTGGTTGTGGCATTTCCGTATGGCACCAGATTCTTCCCTGTGAAACTTACACTTTGTCTTGCAGAATGAGTCATAGGCAGCATCGTATAAATTCTGAAATGCCATGCATTGCTTGAAAACACTGTTGGAATGTTCAATCCAAAATGAATTTGGAAACACCAACAGTGGTCTGAAGAAATTCCCAAGAATACACAGACTTTAGGGAAGAGACTGAGAAACCCTCTCTGTCCTTCCCTTTCCTTTACTTCTTAAGTCTTCTAAATTTAGGTAAGGTCTTTCTCCATAATTAGCTATGTTTAAAAAAGAATGAAGATAGGCCTCATCAGGAGGGTTAATTTAAACTCACATTGTATTGTTAATGTCTCCTGTCGACTTCTCTTTGATAGAAGCAAATATTTAAATTTTGTCTTAGAGGAAGCAAACACATGAGAGATTTCTAAGCTTTCTCTAAGAATTGTACTTGACCTGCTCTTCTGTCATCACAAATTGCTCTGCAGTAGATCCATTTTTCTTTCAAAGGGCAAGAACATTGGTGTTCAAATTAATCAAAAGTCCTTACTTCCATGGGAGCAGCTAAGCACTTTCAGGCTAGGAACAGTCACATCTCTGTGCCCTGGGGAAAGTAAACACTGTGAGCCTAAAGCCTGCATAACAAGTGGTTCATCAAAACTTTAGGCTTACCATTGAGCAACCAGGAAAAATCACCAGGAAGTGAGATGAAGACCAGAGGATTCAGTTAATTATAACAAAAGATCGTGCTTACTTCAGCTACAGTACATTTTTTAAAAATGTCAAAGCAGTAGCTTTTTGCTGTAATAAGTGTATGAATTACAGCTGTTGCTAAGAATGATATCTGAAGGACTATTTGAGCCACATATTTTTAACTATGGCTCTCATATGCATTTCTGTCTTCAGACCAAACCAAAATTTTCCTCTCACTAACAGCAGTGTCATTAGCTGAATGTAGTGGGTATGATTTGGGGTGTCTATGTCCACATACAAGCTGCCTAGTTCCTATGGTGGTCAGAGAACAGCTAGTAAGGATTGGCTCCCTCTTTTCTGAGTTCTGAGGAATAAACCTAGGTCCTCAGGCTGAAGATCAATTGCCCTTACCCACTGACCCATGTTCCCAGTCCCAGGCTTGTATCCTTGCTCTATTATTCATGAGATATTTAGTCTTGAACAAATCATTTCATCGTTCTGAAACTCAGACTTCTTTTACACAAAACAGCAACAGATCTTAGTTACTCTAGTTATTAAAGGCTCAGGACATTTTATACTTTATAGACTAAACTTATATTTAGTGTTCAAGGGTCCAGTAACATTGGTAAAATCCAGTAAATATCAATTCTCTAGAGGTTAAAACACGTTAAGATAATTTATACAAAAAATGTAAACTGTTGAATAATCCATAGTCATGTCAAGCAGAGACTGCATTTTTAACAAAGCACAGAATGAAGAGGTTGACATGGATCTTTGATTACCAAGAGGATACAGAACAAGTGTCTGATTAAAAAAAGAATAAAATTCTTAAATTATAATTAAAATAAAATGAATATCCATTACATTCTTTAATTTTATTGTTGATATGTCACTATGTGTGAATGAAGAAAGAACAGCCAAGTGATGCCACAATGATTTAGGAAGATGTGTTGCCATGGAAACCAAAGGAGTGGTAGTAGAGGGGAGGGATCTGTTTGTCTCAGACTGAACTCTTGATCATCTCCAACAGAAAGTCGTGGCTTTATATATTAAGGGACACTTGGATTATAAGTTATAAGATCACTTCTAACTAAATGTGTGTAGGTATGTATAGATTGAGTATGAATTACAATAATCAGTCTTCCCATAGGAAGAGATCTCAGTTTGTTTTCATTCATGCAAGAAGGTCTGTAGCTAGGATCTTCTGGGATTTTGATTTTCACATGGAATCTCTATATCTTACACACACATGGCTTGTTTGTGAGCCAGGCATCATTTAGTTTTGCACAGTACAACAAACAGATGATCGTTTATGAGGATGAATGGACGCTTGAATTATCTATTGTAAATTCCTTTTTTCTTTCAGTAAAAAAAAGAAGTCAGTAAGAGTAAGCTGGAAAATATATCAACTGTGCACTATTTGTTGACTTCTGTGGTGGTTTGAAGTAAAATTAGGTCACTTTCATTTAACACTGGATACCTAGGTTTTCATTTCTCAAAAATCTAAGTTTCCTTCAAAATCTCCAAAATTGGGCCTTTATGCAAAGATGAACTTTAAAGATGAGTGCTTTAATATTGAAGAATAATAATCAGATAACATTTCAAAATAGATTTCTCTTATTTGATGTACAGAATATCTTTTAAGAACATAGCTTCCGTAGCTGGGCTTGCTGTTTGCAAACCTGTAATTCGAAGGCAGGATACTTTATAGTTCAAAGTCATCCTCAACAACATAGTAAGTTTAAGACCATCCTGGGATACAGGGTATCCTATCCCAATGAAGCATAATTTTTTAAATATTAAATAATCCCATGTTTAAAAAATAGTTCTTTTTGTGTGTCTGTATGATTTTCCTTAAATATAGCCATTGACAAAAAATGTTAACTTAAATATGCTAAATTCTTCTATTCTTTGTTGAATCATTTAATTACTGTATTTCTTTGAAATTTCATATATATATATACATATATATGTATATATATATATGAGATATTTTGGCAAACCTTCCAACTTTCCCTTACCTCACTCCCATATCTCTCTCTTCCTTACTCCTTACATGTGGCTTTCCCAGATTCGCGGATTTTTTTGTTTCTGTTTTGTAACTAGTTTAATGAGGACCATCTATTTGTTTGACTGTTGATTTAGAGGTAGTCATTGAAGTTTGATGGGCTCATCAGAGAACAAACAACCAAAGGAAATGACTCCTCTTTCACATAATCTACATTGGTTACCAATAGCTCAACAATGAGAGATGGAATCTTTACCTAGCTCTCCCATCTCTGTCTAACTTTGGAGGGCCCATTCTCATGCAGATCTCATATTTAAGCAAAAACAACAGGTATGAGTTTCTCATAGAAATTTCTGTGCCTTGTCTCTGTCTTCCATCTCTTACATTCTTTTCTACCCCCTTACACAATTTTTCCAGAGCATTGGAGTGATAATATAAATAAATGTCTTGCTTATGTTGAGCCATCAATCCTGAGCACTTTGAGCAGCCATGGGTATTGGCATAAATCATTGTTCAGAGACGAAGGGGGTTTCTCTGAGTAAGGTTAAAAAACGTACATTTGTGATTATAAACATATACCTTTAGGAGGCCATTTGATACTCAAGAGGCAGGGGCAGTTGGATCTCTGAGTTTTGGACCAATATCTACTTATACAGGGAGTTTTAGGATAGCCAGGGCTATACAGAGAAATCCAGTCTTTAAAAAGAAAGAAAATGAGAGAGAGAGAGAGAGAGAGAGAGAGAAAGAGAGAGAGAGAGAGAGAATATGCCACCCCAGGGCTTATCACTTCCTGAGCTAAGGGTTTTTGACTGAACTTGCAGTACCCATGCTGATTCCCTATTAAGGAGCAAGCCTAAAATCAAATCAAAGAACTATTGGTTACTCCCATAACAACTGTACCACTATTCCACAAATTTGCACATCTTATGTATCAGGTTGTTATTACAATCTTTTTCTTGATATTGCATTTCTAATGTGAAGAATTTTGTATAATGGCTGGTAGAAAGGGAAAAAATCACATAATAACAAAAATATAGAACTATATTTTACAACATTAGTCTATGAAATAAGTTACTGCAAATATTAAAATATACTTAGAAAGTATAAAAGTCTTCAATGTATATGATCCATATGAATGATCCAAAGTGTCCAAAGTCACAGAAAAACTTTCTAATCTCCTTTGAAATTGTGTGCCTCTTCTTTTTTATCAGAAACCTCTTAGTCCTTAGTCTTTCATTATCTACAGTACAAATCCATAGCTTTCTAACAGATTTTACTTCAAAATCTTTGTTTGTTTGTTTGTTTTGATTTGATATGGGGAAAGTGATCACTGGATTCCTAGCACAGATATTGAGTACACAATATTAGTTGATTTAAAGAATACATTTGGGTCAGTGTTTCAGTGGTTGTAGATACCCACTAAGTACCTACCAGATTGATGAATTCCTTATAAATGTCTGTGCACAGATGTTCTCTGCTACAGTCAATGCTTTTCTGGGGCATTGACTGCACGTTGAGTACACATAAGAGGCAGAACAGCGGCCAAACCCATGAATCCAGATCCAGAGCAACAAATAAACAAAAAAAAAAAAATCTCTCTCTTGATTTACTGGTTATGCTTAATTTTGTCAAAGTGCTTCTGAAAAAGTAATTTGATACTAACCAGGCCAACCAGACTCACTTCTTTTCCCCAGATACTGTTTAATGCTCAATATGGCATAAGTATGGTTATTACAATGCTTGCACTTGACACTTTAGAAAATGATTTAGGGATGCAAGTAAACATATGTTCAAGAAATTTAAATTTGGGTTAAGAAGTATCAAAATCAGTTCAGGAATCCATACTTCTATTAACTACTTTGTTTATTTCCAGTTAATTATCTGAAGAACTAGTAAGGAACATGCCACAACAACAACACAATAGAAATTTAGAATGCTCGATCCTGATGGATGCACTTATCTTTTATAGTTAAGCACTTTATGCTGGTCTATTCATCTATGCCTCGCATAATGCAAGATAATGCTGATATCCCAAACAAGACTGGCAGACACTTCACTGAGCTTGGTGATTTCAAAGCATTTTTTATCTTATTTAATCCTTGGTGTGACTCAGTGAAGTGACTAAGTTCATCTTCCTCATTTTTCAGCTGATATACTTTGTTCCTCGTCTCACAAGTCTGGAGATACAGAATGCAGGAACAGGCACAGCTAGTTTTCTTAAAGAACCCAGCTTTCACCACCATTTATCAACTCTAGCAGTGATACTGTTTCTCGATAAGTGGTTCCAAATGGGACCGGAAATGTACACACAGAAAAGCCATAAAATGTGATGGAGATGAGCAGGGCACAGCAACTGACTCCAAATGTGAAATTTAGGGGAAGTCCCAGGAAAAGAGATCTTGAGCGACTTTTAGACTGATTGGCAGCTTTTTAGGTAGAGAAACTCGACAAGAACAAAAGGAGAAAACAATTGTAGTCAGTCTCTCAGAAATTTTCTTTTTCTAGGTTTTAGTAAGTTACAGAAGTATTTTTTGTGGATACAATTTCCATATTTTGGAACCTTTTTTTAAATTATTTATGAAAGTCGACCCTGGTCACTCTCTGAAACCATGCTGAGTAAATATTGGCTAAGTGAATATTATTAGAGGCTAGGCACTGTTATAACACAAGACAGCAAGAATATGCCACTTAAGATAATTTCCAAAGCTACTTATTTATTCTGGTCACTTCTGTCTGAGGGCCAAAGGGCAACTGCTTCATCTATTTAGCACCATGGTTATCTTCTTTCAAACTCCTCTCAGATAATGGACTCAGCGCCCATGAAAATTACTTATCCCAAACCCTCACTGTTTTGAACTAACCTCTCTACAGCAGGCATTAATGGAGACCCTTCCAACTAGTCCAGGTAATCATTGAGAGATTTATATGCACTTACAGGCTTTAACCGATACCATGGTGCTAGGATTTCAATTTTTCTTGACATCCCACAGCTGTGAAGAATTAATCCCCAGTGTTGCAGCCAACCATGTCAATTTTTTCACAAGTTGTGCATGTCCATTCTTCATTCCCCAGCAGGAGGATTTCGGCAACCGTGGCTCTTCCTGCTGGTGAAAATCAGCATCCCTCTTCCAGAACTGCTGGATGTCAGAAACCACCAACAGGGATGACTCTTTTGATCGTTTCTGTCAACTACAGAGAGTTCATAATTGAACTTGGATTCTTTTTTTTTAATAAAGGGATATGTGCCCCCCCCAAATGGGTCAGCCTTCTCACAAATATCCCATAATAAACTTCTGAAAGAGATGTTCTTGCTTATCTCTGAAGAATCAGAGGCATTTAAGAAACTGAGTCTTAAGTTCATGCTCAGTTTAGTTGAGGGTTAGTCTGTGTTTATGCTACATCTTCTGAATTCTGCTTCCAGGGATAAGATGGGCTGTGTTCCCCTTCATTAGCTTTTACTGTACAGTAAAGGCCAAGAAATCTGTGCTGTTCTGTCCTCTAGGGGAAGACTTCACATTTTTGGCTTACAGTCAGTTGTAAGACAGTGTAGTAAGAATTCCTCTTACCTTTTAACTTCACCAGGAGTCTTCCTTTTCAACAAGTACTTCCACATTAATTACCTTCCCCTCCAGTGAAGAACAGTGAAGCACAGTAATAGGTTTTGTAGAAGCTACATTGGATTTGTTTTCTCATAGACAGAAGGTCAATGGGCATTAAAAATTCTGCTTACCACATCCTCTGGGTCATAAAACTGAATCTCCTCAGTCCAGTGAATTTCCCTGAAATTCCTCTTTGCTACACTTTTCTTACAAGTTTCTATTAAGTCTTTATTGAAGAGGTTTACTGAACAAACTAGAGGATCGAAGAGTAGCAATTTGTATAAAGGAAAATGCAATGTACAAAAATAATCCTTACCTGCCTCAAAGACTTGACTGGTCATTTTATAAGAAGCTGGAACCAAGAACCAAGTTTCCTTAAGGAGTTTATCAGACAGGCTCCTGACTCCCATCCTTATCCCCATGCAGGCGGCACTTATGAATGAATCAGAGATCAGAAATGAAATGAGCCAACACTATCTCCTAAAATTTATACAAATTGAAGCATTATTTTTAGATAATTCTATATTTTCTCAGACTGGGGATTAAATTATAATTACTAATGTTCTTAAAGTAGTGCTTAATTATTATGCTTACAGTAGCCACAATAGTCCCCAGAAGGTATGCACATGCATTAGTTTAGATAATTGCCTTCCTAACCCTGTGTTATAAGAAAAATCCACAACTGAAGGTCATGGACTCTCGAGTGACTATATATGAATAGTTCCAGGACACGTGGTTGATTTGTAAGGTGCCTTCTCACGAAACAAAACACAATGCTCTAAACTCAGGCAAAGCTATACACAATCCCTCTCCCCTCTGCTATGAGTTAGACATGAGAAGCTGAGTTTAAATTGTCTAGGAACTATTCACAAGCAGTTGAATATTCAGACCCTCTTCCTAGCCTAACTCTGAACTTCAGTTTTCTCATCTGACAGACGAGTTAGAACATTATGTATTTGCATCTGTGATCACCGGTGATGAACAGAGAGTGTCCAACACTGCATTTGTCGTCCTAGTAACTCTGGGCAGTTGTATCCCGTTATTACACATCAGCAGTGACAAGAACTTGAATGCCTACTCTCAAGGTCACGGTGGTGTAGAATAAAATTTGTGGAATTTGGAGGAATAAAATCTGAAGTTCATCCTGGGTCTTTCTCACCCTAGTTGCATATTTTGAATAGAGTTTAGACTCACTGTCTCTCTCTTTTCTGCTCCTTTCTTTCCCAGTGTCCTACTTTCCTTTCTGTGGCTCCCCATCCTCCTCCCCTTCTCTCTAACCTCTCAGTTTCCTGGCTCCTTTCCCTCTTCATCTTCAGTCTTTCCTTTCCTTACTTTTTTCTTCCTCCCTCTCTTTGCCACCATTCTTCTTTTATAAATCAAGGCACTGCTAATAAAAGTTATTAGGACATGTCAGAATCATCATAAGGTTCAGCTGAGCATAATATACAATGTGTATTGCATTGCAGATGTTGTACAAATCATGGCCTTTATTCATCTTCTCATTTCTGCTATGCGATTACTTCACTGTATCATTCTGCTCCGTCCGACCCAAAGCTTTTCTCTACAATACCTCATGCATTTACACCCATGATGACACACTTTTAAGAAGGAGATTCTGCTTTACCTATCACTTTTATCATTAAGAAGGTAAAAGTGAATTTTACATTTTTATTAACTAATTATTAAAAATACATTTCCTTAGCTTGCTTTTTATCTCAATTGTTTATACTTACCGTTCATTTTCAATCTATTCTTGTATTCTTATACCACGGGCATATTTGTAAAGCATCATTCTATTCATTTCTTAAATTCATATTAGGATTTCAAGCATGAGGACTGTATTTACATCATTTTCATTCCTCCTTCTTTCCCCTCTAATCCTCCCATTTCCAGACCAACACTCTCTCCAATTCTTTACTTTTACTTTTAAAAATTATTACTGTTGTATACACACACACACACACACACATCATTTAGTTCATTTAAACTTGCTTGTATGTGTCTAGCACAGACTCCATGGGACTGAATAAAGTAAGGAGGGCCTTGTCCTGACCCTGTAGAGAACTGATTAACACTATCTTAACTCTTCTCCTAGGGATGAGGTTTTATGAGATCTCCCATCCATGTTAGAAAGTGTGATGGTCTGAATGAAGATTGCCTTCACTGACTCATACATAGGAATACTCGGTCCCCAGTTGGTACAAATGTTTGGTAAGGATTAGGAGGTATGGAATTGTTGGAGAAAGTCATGAACTTTGATGTTTCAAAAGCCCCACCATATACTCTCTCTCTCTCTCTCTCTCTCTCTCTCTCTCTCTCTCTGTGTGTGTGTGTGTGTGTGTGTGTGTGTGTGTGTGTCTTGTGACTGTGTATTAAAATATAAACTCGAATCTACCACTCCAGCACCATACCTGTCTGCCCTCTGCTATGGTTCTTGCTATAATATTCATGGACTCATCCTCTGAAATTATAACCTCCCAATAAACTATAAATTGCCTTGGTCATGATATCATAGCAATTGAATAGGGAAGTAACTAAGATAACATGTCAACTGGTATTACTATGATAAAGAACATTTTTAGGCGATTTTATTGTAGAGATTTCATGGGTGCAACTTCCCTGTCATATTGCAAAGATGCTATCTTACAACAGACTTGTTGGTCCCCTGGCTCTTACAGTCTTCTCACCCATGTCTTCCAGGATATTTCTTGAAACTTTATTAGGTAGAGTGGTTGACAATTGGATTTAATTACCCGATGACAATGGTCAGTTGTTCTGTGCATTGCATCCACTTCTTCATTTCTGCTATAACCCCCATAGGTTGCAAAAAGAAGCTGCTTTGATGAAGGAAGGTAGCTACACTTATCTATAGTCATAAAGAGAAGTATTTAGAATGCAATCAGCAATTATTGTTGTTTATATATTGTGGCTATCAATTGTTCTAGGGTCCATGACCCTCTGGTTACAGGTTAAAATTACAAAACGTAAGAGCTGTGTAAAAATGGTTATGTAATAATTTTTTGATAAATAATAAACAGATCATGTTTGTGCATGTGACTCCTTTTGGAGGTGAAAGCCCATGTATTTTTACGTGCAACTTAATTTGATGTAAGTAAGCACTGAATGCCCAACTCCACTACAATGCTAAGGCAAATTCCTTACATAAAATTAACATACATAAAACTAATTTCGAAAAATAACACATAAATTTAAAATATGAGATATTGGAACTTTAGTAAGTGTTAAGACTATACAAGAAGGAATGACAGAAAGACTAGTTACAAAATCATTGAGCACTGCCAAAAAGCAAAATTATGAAGCCCATCTCACCACTTCCATTTCATTCAAATAATAATCATTTCAATTATACCACAGTAACCTCCTTTGCTCTCTCATAAAATGGGAATATTAAAGCAGGAAATTAGTCAAACTGAGTGTCGTCTCTTAAATTAACTTAGGCAGATCATTTCTCCAGGCGTTATGAACACAGAAACACAAAATTGAGAAAGATGTTTCTACCTGGCCCTGTTTTCCAAACTTAGGTGAAAAAGAAATGCACAGCACTAGAAGGCAATCTGCATGAGGTGGTAGTTAACGTCCTCTGTAACTGATAACTCAAGAAGGAGGTTGAAAGAGATGAGACAGTCTAGGTCATTTGCTAGAAATCTAACAGGATGATGGGTAATAGGATTAGGGAACTCAAGCCATATCATAGGAGTAATAATGGAAGTCAGGGATGACAAATCGATTTCATCTTACCAACCAACTATAGCTAATTGGCTGTCAAGCTCATAAAATTGAGACGGATTAGAGGATGTACCTCGGCCCTGCAGGATAGAGCTCTGTGACTGATTAGTGATGTCTGCCAAAGTACAGGCATGCTAGCATCCAGCAACTAACATCTCTATTCCATAGGCAGTAACTGTCTGACCTGTTTGTTTGACTGATTATTCTACAGTGTCTTGGGATCCTTCTTGTTGCAAGTGCTCTTTGGTTTTCTCTTGATTGATCTCTCTGCTCTCACAGTGATCATTCTTTGTTGACTACGACAAAGTATAATTGAGTAATTCAGATTATAATTATCTCTACGTCAAACATAGTATTTTATAAACTTTATGGAATTTTCTAGTGTTTAATTTTAGCATCCCAAGCATTTTATTAACAAACATGTATTTTGCTTCTACTTGGACAAAGTAATACCTATGATATGCCCTCAGGATTAATAAGACCCTGGTTTATTGGGAATCTCTTTAATCTGTCCATATACAAAGGACAAAATTATTCTATTTTGGCAATTTAGTGTACCTGATATGTATTATGATTTATTATGGATATGATTTATTATTTTAGAGCCCATATAGTTTTCTACATTCCTGAAATCCTTTCTGTCTCCAGTTCATATTTAATTTGGGCTAATACTTGTTTTGATGATAACTTTAATAAACATTATACAAATATATATATATATATGAAATGCATTATAGATATATGTTATAGCTTTGAGACAAGGAGGTTGACTTATTTGTTCACAATATTTCCCTGAAGCCACACACAGAGAACATTCATGTTTTTGTTTTTGTTTTGGAGAAGCGCAGATAGCTATTTTCTGAGACTCTTCTTTTTTTGAAAAATACATTCTCATTTTCAGAAGTGGCATTTAACCTGGCTGTTTTGGGTGACTGATAATGCCTCCTTCATTAATGAGATTGGAGAAATATTAGTAAGATGAGAGAGAGAGAGACAAAGAGAGAGAGAGAGAAAGAAAGAAAAAAAGAGGAGGTATTTCAGGTATCTTATTAGCTCTGCCAATTAAGAAATCACCACACTTTTCTGGGTGTTAATGATACATAGTTCTGGATCTCAGGGATATAGGGCACTTTTTATGAGTCTCTGCTCATTATGTATAACAAGCAGACAACAATGAGAGGTGAAAGTTCAGGCATGGACTGTAAACAAGTCTTATGGATCTCCTTTAGGAAAGACATTGATCTGCTTAGAATGGGTGATACAGGAGGAAAGGGTGATGGACTTTGCTTTCTGATTAAACAAAGAGTAGAAATGTATATTTTTGTGGCATTAAATATCAATCTTGACACTTAGGGAAAGCATTGGTCTGAAAATTCAATTCTTTCCCATTTGTCTATTGAAATATCATTTTGTCTGGTAGTATTAAGCACTGAAACTTTTTATGGGGAATCGTTACCCACATAAGTAGGACTTGTGCACCTATATAAGATTTCTGAGAGATGAACTTGTTATTACTGAAAATCTAAGCAGTGAAAGGAAATGCATAAGATCTAATTTGTTGTATATCTATGATAAAATAATCAGAAGGGAAAGAAGTATATGCCATAGTATATGATTATTGTCACACTAAAGAAGAGCCAAGTTTGGTTTTCAACAAGTCTAATCTACAGCTTAGAGAAGTATGAATCAATTTCAAACAGATTTTGTAAACTGTTGTATTGTTGTCAGCTACATAAATGAGTCCAAACTTTATTTTCCTCCCAGCATCCTGTTCTCCTCCACAGGAAAGAGGAAATCATAAAATCACAGAAATGGAGGAATGCAAGCCCAGTGGTCAAATGGCTAGGATAGAGTTCTAGTCTGCTCTCAACTTTATTAAAACTTAATATGCTTAAGAAGGAGTTTTCTGTGAGACTTTGTCTACTAGTAACATTGGAAGGTATCACCAGTGCAACTGCCTAAACATGAGCTGAATAAGGACAAATGTAAACATATCAAAGTAGAAAGAGGAAAGCCTACTGGGTCTCAACCCTACACAAAAACTTCAGGCAACTAGAGAATGATGAGAGAAGGAAAAACAGTGTCCTCAGGGGAAGAGAACACTAATTCATTGTCCAATGCCAAATGGGCAGCCTTAAAAATATACACAGAAACAATGCTATATATACTGAGCATATTTAAGAATATGGTGTACATGTATATATGTATGTGCATATATATGTATTTTGCATGTCTCCTCAATTTATGAAAAAAGAGGCCATGAATCTGTAAGATAACAAGTGGTGTATATAAGTGGGTTTGGAATAGGAATTGGAATAGGAAAATGAGAAATGATATAAGTTTATTATAATCTCAAAAATAAAATGAAACAGTGAATACTATTATACTTTTTAAAAAGAAGCCTAAGATGCATGCCTAGTCATAATAGGTATTTCAGTGTCAGGGTACAGGAAAAGGTAACAGGTAACAGCAGTGAAGTTTCTTGTTATGAAGGAGGTCATCAGAGAAGAACTAAGTATATGCAATCATTTCCATGTTATATTATTTTCTACACAATATTAACTTACCATCAATTACAGATTTTTTTAAAGAGGGACTTTGAAATAATACATCTAAAATGTCTAACAATTATATTAAATATATACAATATTCCAGGACTCCTCTTGGTAGATCTGGACTTTTATAAAGTGATACATATTAAGTCATGAATAGCTTGTCCTGATGGCAAGTTTATCTTTTCCCAACTCTAGAAGCTAGGAATTGGAGTTCAAGGTGTCAGCTTGGTCAGGTTCTTGAGAGGGATGGTCTTGGCTTTCAGAATATCCACTTTCTCTCTCTGTCCTCCACCTCTCTCTGTGTAGATGGAAGGTAGAAGAGATGATGGATAGAAAGATGGATGGATAGATAGATAGATAGATAGATAGATAGATAGATAGATAGATAGATGATAGATAGGTAGGTAGGTAGATAGATAGATAGATAGGTAGATAGATAGATAGATAGATAGATAGATAGATAGATAGATAGATAGACAGACAGACAGATACTGGTTGAATTCTTCTAGTATGTTTCCTGATAAGGCCACCAGCCCTCCTGGATGAGCCTTGTTTGATCTTAAGTATTTTCCTAAATGCCCTATCTTCAAAAACAACCTATGTAAATTTCAGGGGGCTAAATATATTCATACTACTTTAAATTCAAACAATGCATTTTGAAATTAAAGTTGCAAAAGGTTTGAAAAATAACAGAGAGAATACAGCCACGGTGTTGTATAGCCTACCTTCAATGTTACCGTCTTGAAAAATTTAGTTTCAAATTGGTTTGGGGGAAGCCAAGTTGGTTTTGTAAGAGTCCTGGAGCAAAGTGCTGCAACTGCATTAATGAGTGCAGAATCTGATTCCTGGACTCTAATCTTATTGGCTTCCGCATCACATGCCTCTCCATGCTTACAAAGGCTAAGCTTGTGGGCCTACAAAGCATGTAAAGCCTTTAATAGCATCACATTCGCCTCTTCAGAGTATTGATTGCGTCATTGCAGAGTTCAATTGCCACCAAGGAATCGAGTTAAATCATTCTTGGGTGACTTGGGGATTCCTATTGCAGAATGGCTGAGTGGATGTTTCCCAATATCAAAGACAAGCAACAGGAATTAAAAGAAACTCAAGCTTAATCATTCTAGGCAGATCTTTAAAAAAATGGAAAGGAAAAAGTGTCTACGGTAAAGAAATCAACTGAACTTTTGGGCTGTTTTTTCTCGTTTTCTACTTACCATCATGACTCTTAGTCAAAAGGTAAAGGAACAAGTTCAAAAGACTCTGGAACCAAGATAACAAGGAATCAGGCAGATAAAGGTACAGGTAAAGAAAGTATTTACCTTCCTTCCTTTACAATTGAAAAATCATAATTTTGTCCAGTGACAGATACAATTTTTTTGCTTCATTCAATTAGTAAACTATCTGAGCAGAAAGCTAAGAGCAGCAACTCCATGGTCAGCTCTGCCACCAAGGGTCTGCCACAGCAATCTGTATGAACATGAGTGTGGCTTTAGGAACCAGTGCTACACAAATGCATGTCATGTGAGACTCAACTTGATACAGAACTCCGTGCCTGTATTCTAACATTTGGAAAGAATTTTTGTATAGTGACCCAGATTGCAAGCCCTCTCCTCCCTTTCTTTGCTGGACTGTAATATGTAAAGCCTCCAGATTATTTTTTAATAACTGGGAGCCAATTGTTTGGTGTCTGCTAGCTGGTAATACTTTATATATTACCATACCTGAGAACATTGCTGTTAGTATTACTTTATAAAATCTCAGTTTTAAACAAAGGAAGTCATTTCCAACAACAGCTGTGCTGGTGTTGCTGAGAAGGCGGCAAAATGTTTTACTGATGCCCCTTAAATAATCCATGAACAATTCTGGGTGACCACCTAAGTCTCTGATTCACAAGGATCCACCCAAACTAGGTAATTTAGCAAGGTGAAATAGGCCAGAAGGTCATGTCCCACCAAATTTGTGTTCCTTGGTGGGCAGCTGCCTCCATGCAACTGTGAATAGCAAGTGAGTAATCCGTGCAGCCAGTCAGAGTGGCTTCCCTCACCAGGATAAACTCCCTTTCAAAGCCAGTGTGGAAGAGAGGAGTAGAAATCAGTGACTGGGCTCTCAACCTTGCCAAGTCTGCTCTGCTATATCCAGGGCAAAGACTGGTTTAATTAATTGAAAAATTAAAGGTATCATCAAATCCCAATGGAGATGAAAGACCTTGGTCAATATCCATTGATTTTGTATTCCTGGGACTTAGAGTCTACAAATATGACTCATGCTTTCTTTGCAGAGGCTTTTGGGGTTCAGACGTAACCCATAACTTGTCAGCACTGTCAGTAAATTCAGTTCTGTTTTAAAGTGGGAAAATGAGCTGCACTTTGCCTTCAGTTTGCACTGTTTCTTAGGAAATAGAGGCTTCTTTTGAGCTCATTCCCCACCAGGTACCACATGAAGAGAAGCATGAGAAGCTACCTAGATTATTGCATGCTGTTGTCTTTACATGCTACCTGTTCAGTACATATTCACCATTGCAAATGTCAATGATTGATGGTTTTTGCCTTTGTATTCCTGTCTGTCCTTCTCAAAGAGAACAATAAGAAAGTCAAAAGGCTCTTACAGCTTCCAAATTTTTGTGTATTGTGGATATTTTTATCAGGAATAATGACCATTTACATATAGAACAGTTGACTTGATTGTACAGTAATATAATGAAGGCTAGACTGCTGGGAGCATGGGTTGATTGATATTCAGATCAAATACCCAAGGACTTGCTGATAGCTGGAGAGAAGTGGCAGTCAAGGGTTTAACATCTGGAAACAGTGAGCTTTAGGTACTAATAGCAAAATGGTATGAGTTGCAGAAGAGGAGACAGACTTGGGCAGCTAAGAGAAGAGATGTCAAGTACCCCAGAGAAAAAGAATCCAAAAGCCTCTTGCTTTTTTTTCTTTTTTTCCTTTTTATTAAGCTCTACATTTTTCTCTGCTCCTCTCCCTGCCTCTCCCCTCCCCACTCCAATCTTCCCCTAAGCATCAACACCATTTAATGAAGCCTGGTGCTAATACCATCAAGGAACTGTCTTCCAGATTCCTTGTTCAAGACATCTGGGTGGAATCTGACTAGTTTCCCATGTAATGAATTTTGTAGAACAACAAACCACAGTTTGTAAACCACCGCTGTTGGCACAGAGGGGGCCACTGATTGATTGTGATTAAGCATCTGCTCCTAATTCACACTGATGAATTTAGCTCCATGAATTAGTTTGAACACTGAGACCCAGTGATTGCATTGTAGTATTTATTAAACATCAGAAGAAAGGGAGAACAAGATGGGGGTGGAACAAGGAAAGGCATGACACTCCCGAATTCCTTCTATGAAGCTGTGTGTGGTACAGACTCTGGGCTTCTGTTGTTCTACATGTTACAAGCACACACCTCATGGATTAGACCAACTGCAATTTAATTTTGCTCACTGAAGAATGTCCACCTCTTACCAGTACCTACAGTCCTTGTTTGCTCCATCCCCTGTCAGTCTTCGCTAATTTACCTCCACCATAGCTGTTTCCTTTCCTATACTTCCTAACTGCTTCTCCCTTTGAACGATCCCTTTTAGCTGGGGAGATCTTGCACTATTTTCTCCCTCCGTAAGCTTCAGAAGAGTATTCATCTTAGGAGAAGCACCATAACTGCCAGTTTTAGTCTTACAGGTTTTCTTGTTCATTTGTTTATTGTTTCCACATATTCCCTTCTTCACAAAACCACTGCAATCCAATCTATTCAAATCCAGCATCCTTTTGGGCTTAGTGCCTTGACCTATGCCTACATCCCAATTACTTGGGACAGTGTCTTTCCTGGAACAATTTCTTCATAAATATTCCTTTAGTAAATATACCAATACAGTGTTGAAAGGACCCCTGCCACTTTTGTCCCATTTCTCTTCTCTAAGTCCTTTTGTTTTCCTACCTCATTTCCTTTTATAAATAACTAAACTGCACTTGATTTGAATGACTCTCAGGGGAAATACAAAGCCTGCCACTGGAACCTGTCATCATCCACCTGAGCCCAATCCCCCCACATCTGTCACCATCTGGAAGACTACCCGGTGATTTCAGGCTGTGTGGACTTTCTGAAAATGGAAACATGTTGCGGAGTCCCTGAGGGCTAAACCATTTTAAGAGTCCTTGTGAGATTTATAAGAGAAGGCATTCTTTTTTTGGCAAGGAGTCTGAGAATTAGGTTACATTCTAAATTAAGTAGGGCAAAATTTGTCATATATGGCCCAGTTCTGTACTTAGAAACTTGGCATACTCATATATACACACATGGGATTTGGGTGTAGAGGCAGGCATGAATGCATGCACTCACGTATTCTTTAAGATTCATTTGAGTTGATAGAACATGATTTACCTTATATAGATGTGAAGCGATGGCATAATTTTGACCATGCCTATTTTACTGATACAAACTAAAAAGATGTCAAGATGTTAGCAGACACTTTACAGCTAAATTTAAGTACTGTAACCTATGGGCTCTGCTCTGGGATATTCTGGAAATTCAATTAGGGGTCAGTTAATCTTATTGAAGAATGAGGTTCTTCAGTTATCTCCAAGAAGATGATTCTCCTGCTTTCCTTATTGATGGCTACCTGATTGCCTATCTGTATAGGGTCTCTAGTTTATATTTCTAGCTATTATAAATAGCTATATAGCTCAATAAAAACAATTAAAAATACATAAATAAATAGCAGATGATGCTTATGATGCTGGGTCATAGCCCATGTTCTGCAAGGGGTGACATTGGAACTAAATGGTTTTTTAACATGTTGAATTCTCCTGAGTTTCGCAGGCCCATGGCAGAAGCTGAGGAGTATCTATTCCTCTGCGTGCAGGTCTACTCTCCAGGTTCTTATTTATGTGGGCTTTATGAAAGTCACTAAGACTTTTTGAACTGATTTGCAAGGATCTTCCTGTACCTGCAAGAGGCTATAAATAACTTGAGTTTAGCAGAGATGAGAGTATTTGGCAAGCAAGGGATTTTAAATGGAAATTTGGATCTGCAAAACTAGATAGGGTTATTTTTTACAACTGTGCAAGTGACTTTGTCTGAGTAGATACCACTGTTCCTATTCCTAAAATTTAGATTTATTTTAGGATGAAGGTAGAGCCAAAAAAGATACCAGATGTATAGCCTGAGGCTCTGGGAAGTACCTGGGTTTCCTGGAGCAGAGGAAAAGCAACCAGCAAACCCCCCCCCCCCCCCTCTCTCTCTCTCTCTCTCTCTCTCTCTTTCTTTTTCTATGTAGGCTTGCTTTCATGGAGCTTGCTCTGTAGACCAGGCTGACCTTGCCCTAATAGAAATCAGCCTGCCTCTGCCTCCTGAGTGCTGGGATTAAAGGTGTGTACCACCACCTCATTGCCTGTCTGCCTTCCTACTTTATTTGTCTTAGCAGTTTGATGGTTGAGGATCTTCTGTGGGCTTGCTTTTCAGAAGAAGCTGTCTGAAATGACAAGGAAAGAAGTTACTGCATTTCAAGATTTCAATATTTTTTTTGTCATCTAGCAAAGCAAAAGTGAGTTTTCCATTATGCCTTGATAGGAGGGAAAATGTTGGTCACTGACAAGTACACAATCATGTCTGATTGCCCAGTAGTCACTGTGAGTGAAATAAACAGGTTGTCTAGTGAATGGTCATTATTTGTTTTACAGGAATGCAGCTAGAATCACAGTGAAGGTCCCTCTTCAGTCCTTCTTAAGATCACAGCATGGGTAGAAGACTTGCTCTCACTTAGGTGTGGACTGCTATGGGAGATCCTATAAATGTCTATAGAGCCACTATAGCTGTGAATAATAGGGAGTGTAAGGTGTGGGGAGGACGGGGGCTGGTGTACATAGGAACAGTGAGTATGATGACAATAGACATTTTGTTGTGCTTGATTCTACATGCTTAACCATAGCCCCCCCCCCCAAAAAAAGAGTTAGCTATGAATTCTCTCATCTGCTGTAGAAGAAAGAAACTAGGTCTCAGAGGAAGCATCCAGTTAAGGCATCCTAGGATTATTTATGCACTGTGCTATTTCTTATTTCAGACCACTATAATCAATATTCTTACCCCCTTTTCCTGACTTCTATGCCTTCCCAAGTCTCCCAAGAATATGCTCTTGAATATTTTCTTGAATGGTACATACTTCCAAACTCCCATTATCGGACAAAACTGAAGACATGGTGCTTTACTGAGCTTGTAAATGTTTTCTATGCTTACTTCTTTTTACAAATCACATATCACATATTACATATTACACATATCACATATTACAAATCTCTTACACATATCACTGACTGCTCCTCTGTGTGCAGATAGTGCTATGTGATGAGAGGCATGTAGCTTTTCAAAACACAGACAGCTGGTAATCAAATACCAACTCATCAGCTTATTAATTGTGTGGACACAGACATCTACACAGAGACTAGTTTCCTGTCCCATAAATTGAAATCAACAATTCATCCTGGGTCTATTAATAGAATTAAGTATAGATTGAATGGAATTTTCTGCGCCATCTAACGAGCATTGACAGCATAGATAGTATTTAGCAGGATAGGAGGATGCAGTGGTCACAAAGGAAGTTGGAAATTACAAAGCATTGTAGGCAGACTTTCTCTGTGTCGTGGCTGCTGCTCCCAAATAACCACTCAGAGGCTTATTATTAATTATAAGTGCTTGGCTGATAGCTCAGGCTTGTTATTCTTACATTTAAAATAAATCCTTATTTTTTATCTTCCCTCTGCCACATGATAGTACCTACTTTCAACACAGCATGTTCATTCTGCTTCTCTCTGTGTCTGCTTAGTTATCCTAAATCCACCCTTCTTCTTCCCAGCATTCTCTCTGCCTCTAAAATCCTGCCTAGCTATTGGCCAATCCACTTTTTATTAACAATGATAGAAACACATTTTCGCCATTTAAAAAAGAATCATTCCACAGAGCAGATTTATGAATCATAGCTATTGATTGTAAAATGTTAGTTCCTCAAAATCACAGAGATCTGCCTGCTTCTGCCTCCCAAGTGCTGGTATTAAAGGCGTGTGCCACCACTGCCCAGCTTTGAAATTCACTCTTAATAAGAAGAAGACATGCCTTTGCAGGAAGTACATGCTTGGTATTCTCCCTTCTTTCTATGAGTATGTCTAACTGAACTCTGCAAAGCAATATATTTTGGAAACCCCTCATCCTTTAAAGGGCTATGTAATGTTCCTTGTGCCTTTGTTCATCTATCTAAGCATTATAGATAATAATGGCCCTACCTTATAGGTTTATGGTGGAAATAAAACTAGATGACACACATCAGTGACCCAGAGCTTAGATGCTCTCCAGGAAGAGTAAGCATCTGCTTCTGTTTTTGCAATTGACTTGTGAGTCCTCAGGATGCAGTGCCATACATTCTCAGGGTCAGAGAAATGAGGCTGGCAGATTTCAAGCTGAGATTCACAGGCTTCATTTCTTGAATCTAGTTGGTTTCTTAGGAGGAAAAAAATAGTTCACCATAGATTATCAGTTGTTTGGGGTACAGAAATGAATAGTATATATCATTTCCCTTTCTATGCATCCCAAATTATGGTATCCATGGTAAAAAACCTCAGTAAAGGAAGAAAAGGCTAGAGCCATACCAAATATCAGCCTCATCTTTTCCACAACTCTCTTGACTGAGACAACCCACATTTGGTCTTCTATTCAGTAGCCATTCAAAAATATCACCTTTCAAAGTGACAATTGACCACTTATTCTTGCTTTAGTGAGGGGAAAAATAATTATGATCTCCAAATCCCTTTTCCTACTTCACATCTCCTGTTTCTATTAAGCTTCTCCTAAACTTACAATGAGTCTTTCACCACTGGTCTCTGTTTTACTCTCTTCCTTGCTGTACAAGAAAGTATTTACATTCTCCATACACACATTGTGACTATGATGGTAGTATTTTTCAGTCTATCTAGGATCAAGTCTATATTTCAAAATAAGCCTGGACTTTTGACATTACAGAAATGATAAATGTGAATGTTTTCAATAAAAGACCAAAGGTTGCACACTACTTTCTCATCCTTTTTATATTCTTGATAAATAATATCTTATCTCTATCTATAACATGTGTCATTTCTGTTTTGTTAGAGAGCCCTACTTCAAAACTAATAACAATGACATTTTAAATATAAGACTACACAACATTCTTTAAAATAGTTAACCTTTTCCCATGACATTTCATTGGATGTCTAATTAGCAGTAACATTTTGTTGTTTGCCATCGGAAACTTAAGAGGTCTGTAAGCCTCAGAACCCTAAGCTTGCTTGAACAATCGGTCATCATAATGAGGATTTGTGACTTTAGAATCTCCACTGCCTTTGGCCTTCTTCCCCAACCCTTTGGCCCCATCATGGACTTTTGTAACTTCCTGTCTTTGCTGGTTTTTCTTGTACGAAGTGGAATATTTCTTCTTTATAATTTTTCCTTTGAGGTAACTTTTTTTCCTTTTTGCCAATTATGAAAAGTTCATGCAAGCTCCACTTTTGTATAGTCAAGGGACATCCGAAGCAATTTGTCTAGTAAAGCACAGCTGAAGTTCATTATCAAAGCAGTAAAATCCCTGTTATTTCATATTTCCTATTATTTTGCATTATGGACTATTTCACTTCTTAAATTCTTTATTCACACATGCATTTTGGTTAAAGATATTGATTGGAAATATCCTGAAAATCATTAAACAACCAAACATTTGATTTTTAGTCTCTTCTATCCATTACTTTCGTATCAACTTTAAATGGGGAAAAGGGAAACCAGACTATTATCATGCCAAGTATTTTAAAAGCATTAATTAATGTAATTTCACAATAATCCTGTAAGGTAGCATTGCTATTTTCATTTCATTAAGACATACCATATTCAGAGTCTTAAGAAGTAATTATTATACATATGGAATGAGGTTCTTATTTCTCTGCCTTCATGAATAATTGCCTAGTTATTAATTTAAGAAATCACATTTTCTAGAGGAAGGAGGAAAGTTCTACACGGAGGCAGTACTCCAGATGTTGTTGAGAGCTCAAATCAGAACACCGAACCTATGGAGCAGAGAGTCAGAGAATGCAGTGGACGATGCTATATATATATATATATTTCACAACAGTGCGAGAGGTTTTGTTAGGAAATTGACAGTGGAGTTAGAGATGCTCACCTATGAGTCCAGGTAAATGGGGTGAGGAGCTAGTGAAATGGTGCAGCTATAAATTAAGATAAGAAGTAAATGTGTGGGTGCTGTTATCTTGGACTCAGATGAGAAACATGGCTGAAGAGTACTGCTCTTAACTAGAATAATAGAAGCTAGCTGTCTTGGCTCTTCAGGAGACTAAAGATGAGTCACTATCACAAAACTTGGGGGAAGATTGCGAAAAGCTGATTAGTAGACACTTTAAAGTGCTGAAAACAGCTGGGAACACTGGCCTGGATTGTTTGGGTTCTGACTAATCTTTGAGTCAATCAACACCACATTGGATGCTTAAATTTTTATTGGTTTCTCTTTGTTCTTCTCTTGGTTTTACCCCAGTACTTAAGGGAGCAGTAAACTTATACCAAACAATGAACATAGAGGCACACAAAAAAATCTTTTGTGTGAGAAAATCCTTGGAACTTTTCAACATAACCCAAACTGCATTTAGTATTCACAGTGACATTTGCATGAGCTTTTTATCTCTTGAAGGTAAAAATGTGAATTTATGAGAAACCCTATTCATGCTTGACTGGCTCTTTCTTTTGTTATTGCTTAAAATTGAAATGCACCAAACAACTCGCAGTTACCTGATTTAGCTTTGGTATCCTCGAGGGGAAAAAGATAGAAACATTTCTCTTATAAATAGTTATTAAAATATGAAGTGATAAAAGATTAAATCTTTCAAAGCCTGACTTTATTAAGATGCAAAGTAATTATGGCCTAATTATTTATCTCAGAGGCATGATGTGCAGATTACAGGTAGATTATGACCTATGACCAAGCAGTCTGGTCACAACTGAGTTGAGAGTCCCGTGACATCACCCAGGATAAACACTCACTTTAACCCAATTAGATCTATGAAGAAACCTACTGAAACCAAATGAAAGATAAGACCATTCCCCTTATGTGATAAAAATTGATTTTAAATAATGAAAAACAACCCTAAATCATTAAAAAATAAAAGAGAATTGGACAGTGTTTAGATTTTTTTCATCATACAAATGTTTGTTATTTTTCCCCTTTCACTATAGCAAATTCTTTTGACTCCTTATGGTCACTTTGGGCTGGAGGTATGTCTTTCAGAACTGATCCAAAGACTGTGACTATACACTCTATGTAGGTGTTCCAGTCTCAGCCAGTATATGTCCCAAGGGGAGTTCCTCACTCCTCTTAATCTGTGCAGGGAGCAGAGAAGACAATATGAAAAGGACGTCTTTTTCATTCAGCAACGGCTCAGTGTGCTGTTCTGCCTGCCTGAAATCATGAGTTAGACAGCATTGCGGTCCCAAAGTAGCCACAGGGCAGACTTACAAGACTGCCTATTATTCCTTTGTGATCTGCACTCTGCCTTTAATAACTGAGGTTTTATTACTAGCCATTTTTCAGGTAGCCGCCTTGAGCTACATTTTATTTTGTTTTCTTAAGAGCTGGATGGGAAGGGATGAAGAGCAACAACTGAATAAAGGAACATCCCTGCCTGCTAACGGCCTGTGGACCAACTAGGTACAGACATATGCAAACAATAATGAAGAAATTGGGGCAGAAGACGGGTTAAGGAAGACACATTACTACTGGAGTGTGAACATGCAGAACCTTCACTGGGTAGATTGGGACATTGAAAATAATATGTTTTTGCAGACCGACTAAGGTAGTAGGCTCAAAGTAAGTATTGAACAAACACTACTAGATAGAGTAAATGTCATTATTAATTTGTACATAAATTCTCGTCAACATGCCTTTATAAATGATAAAACCTTTAGGGTAAGATGCTCTTATTTCCTTTAAAAACTAATATGGACAATGCATACTGTCTGGAGGACTGCGGTTTTAGAGCATAACAAAAGAAAATACTAATCTATCAAAAACAGGGTTTCCATAAAAATACTTTTAAACTGTAAAACTAAAGTACTCATACAAATATCACATTGCATGTAAATAATCTCAATACCTGGTTCATGGATGATCCAGTGGGAGTCTTTGCTATTAAACTGTCAGAGCCTTCTACTCTCAACTGTATCTCGAGCTGAGATGTGTAAGTCAGTGCCACCTACAAGAAGGATTGGGGCTCTGTCCATCCTGTTTTAGTGGCAAAATAATGTTATTTTGGGTAATGCCTTTCTCTCAGACACCACATTCTCTTCTGATGGTGCCAAGACACAACTGTCCTTGCCACCACCATCATTACAGAGGGAAAGTTGTTCTATGCTGGATCTGTCTCAGGGATCCTTCCCAATTAGCTTAATTTTTATGAACTATATGCTATCAATCACGGTTTGTAGGTAAGAACCTCTCAGCTAAGGATCTCACAGGGAGGAAACCTAAGCTCCTGTATTCGATTGTAATTTATTTGTGAAGTAGGAATCATAATTCCCCCTCATTAACATATTGCTATGAATTAAATCTGCATCCTTAAATGCTACATATATACTTTTGATGCTCCTGTCAGGGTGGGTGCATTAGTCAGATTTTCTGTCTCTATGACAAAATACCTAACTTAAATAGTTTAAAGGAGACTTATTTTATGTCACACCTTCAGTACCCAGTCGTGGGCTCCATTAATTGTGGGTCTGTCATAAGGAATAGCATCAGCATCAGCAAGAGGCTACTCACTTGACGGCACACAGAAAGAAAGGACAGAAGACCAGTTTTAGGTTTCAGAAGTATATCTTCATCGACCTATTTCTTCCAGCTATATCGACTCATCTCTGGTCTCATCCCATAGTGCCACCAAGAACTGTGAACCATGTTCACATTTCATATTCAAATCACTAGAGTGAAGGTGGTAGCACTGGGAGCTCTGCAGCTGGATGGAAAGGTTCAGTTACTTCAGTATGGCTGGTTTGTAGACCATCTGGACAGATGTGCCGGAAGAAGGATCTCCATATTCCAGTGGGTACTCCTAAGCACAAAAAAACCTTATAATATAGAGCTAATTAATACTGCAGACCTATTAAAGGATGTTATGCAAACATATGATCTGATAAGGTTATTGTTCTGAATAATTCATGCTAATGGTGCTACAATGGTAGCATGGACAAAAAGTGCAACTAAAACAAAAGCAATATATTCAAGTACTGTGGTAACTTTTTAGGCTTTTAGGCAGTAGAATGAGCCTTTACATATCTAGAATTTATTCAAATATAGAGACAAGTGGTAGCAACAGGTACCATTGTAGCATGGAAAAGCAGAACAGTCCACATCCTCCTCAGGCCTACACATAAGCTCTTGTTCATGTCTTCTCATGTATGCAGAAACTGCACACATGCACACACATCACACACACACACACACGGTATTTGATCTAATAGTATATTATGTATACTGACCTGATAAATTGAGGAGGGACAAGGACATTCTCAAAACAGAGATATCTAGGGATAAAGAGGTGACCAAAGCTATAGGACCACATGTTAAAGAACACACTGGTTTGCTTTGAGATGATCATATGTTTTAGAATCTTTCATAATATTAATGCTCTATATCACATCAATTAATTTGTATATGAATAACCAGCCTGACATGGTACCTCCCTTTTGTATTTCTTGTGTCATATTGGAGCATTCAATTCCGTTCAAACTTATGAAATTATATTTTACTAGGAATTTACCTTTCTATTCTAGGTCATTCAAGTTATTGGCATATAATTTAACATGATATAGTTCCTTGTGATCCTTTCTAATTTTGAGATGCCCATTGTGATTTTCCATTTTTACTTCTTATTCTATATTTAATTTATATCCTTCCCTGCTCCTTACTTTCTCCTTCCTTTCTATCTCCTTCCCTGAGCCTGTAGAGCTAGAAATTTGATTTTATTTATTTCAAAGAAGAAATAGTTCTTAGATATGTTGATTTTTTCCTTGGTTTTTCTATTTTGCATTTGATTTACTTTTTATTCAGTTTTGTCATCTCATATAATGTTAGGCTATCTGGATCTGTTAAAATGTCCAATTTATTACTTAAGCTGCTCTTCTATAAGTACTTGTCTGTACCCCATGGGTTTTAATGTGTTTAATTTTCATATCATAGTCCTTCATTTCAAAATATTTACAAAATATCCCCTTTGACTTCTTATCTATCTTCTTTTTTTTTTTTTTTTTTTTGGTTTTTCGAGACAGGGTTTCTCTGTGGCTTTAGAGCCTGTCCTGGAACTAGCTCTTGTAGACCAGGCTGGTCTCAAACTCACAGAGGTCCGCCTGCCTCTGCCTCCCGAGTGCTGGGATTAAAGGCGTGCACCACCACCGCCCGGCCCTTATCTATTTTCTTAACTTATAAGTGCTCAATAAAATATTCAAGACTTTCTCAGTATTTTTGAAATCTCCAAGATAATTCTCCTTACTAATTTCTCATTTCTCACTATTATAATATCACTTTTGGTAATAAGAATAAAATATGAAGACACAATAAGCACCCACACAAATACTTGGCCTTTATGCCAATGCTTCTTTCTATTACTCCTCTTAAGAGTGAATAAATTATTCCTGTGGAAGCAAATCAAGTTTTTAATTATTAACAATCCCAAATAATAGTTACTTAAAAATAACAGTGCCTAGACAAATGATAGTTTAAATATATATGCTGTTTTGTTACTTTCCATTTGAAAATATAATTTAAATATAAATAAATCTAGCACTTTTATTCTGTTGCAATTATCAGTTATATATAACCACAAGTGTGTTAGAAAGTTGTAAATAAATCCCACACACATTTTAATTTAAACTGTTATAAATACTGAAAACAAGTAGCTATAATTCAGTCTCAACTTTCCCTCCAGATGTTACAATGCTAGCATGAAATGTGTCTGGCATTCACCTTTCTTTCCCATTTTTGATAAAGCTGCTCCACATTGGGAGCAATGTGCAATTAATAAAATGTCTATTTCTTTTAAGACAATTATTATGATATTTCAAAGAACTCACAGGGTGAAACATTATTAACTCAAATTATTTAAAGTATATATACATATATGCTTAAATTATAAATATTAAAGTCTTCTCATTTGCATGTGCCATTATTACTTTAAGAAACAGCAATTTAAAGATTTTATTCCCACTCACTTCTTCACCGTTGTTTTGCTCTCAAAAGGAATCACCCACATTCTTTTTTTTTCTTTTTTTTTCCCTCATTTTTTTATTAAAGATTTCCATCGCCTTCCCTCCTCCTCCCCCTTCCCTCCCCTCCCTTCCACCCATACCCCCACTCCACCCCTCTCCAAGACAAAGAGCCATCAGGGTTCCCTTCACTATGTTAAGGCCAAGGTCCTCCCAGCTCCCCCTAAGTCCAGGAAGGTGAGCAACCAAACTGACAAGGCTCACAGTGAGCCCGTCCATGCTGTAGAGTTCACGTTCATTGCTGTTGTCCTTGGTTTCTCAGTCCTCCTCCACCGTCAGCCACATTCAGAGAGCTACCAAGGTCCCGATGAGGAGCAAAAGGAGGGAGATCATGAGCAAGGAAGTCAGGACCATGAGGAGTGCGTTTACCCATTGAGACGGTGGGACAGATCTAACGGGAGACCACCAAGTCCAGTTGGAATGGGACTGATGGAACAGGGGACCAAATCACCCACATTCTTGCTTCTCCTATTCCCTTTCCCTCTCCTCCCCCCCCCTCCCCATTTCTCCTCTCCTTCTCCCACCTCCCTCCCTTCTCTCTTTGCATGTAATGTGTTCTGGCCTAGAACTGGATATGTAAGTAAAGATACCTTGCATTTCTGATCTTCTTGCCTCTGTCTCCTGGAGTACTGGAGTTACAGGTGTATCTGACAATACTATGTCATATATTTATGTATGCTAAGCAGGTATTCTGATAAATGAGCTATAATATCTACTTACTTATTTTCTTGGGCACAGGCTATATAGTCACAGTTCCTAAATCCAGGCAGCAATAGTATGCTAATAATAATAATACAGGAAAGCTATATTTTGATATTTTTTTTTAATTTCTTTCTTGCATAGAGAAGAATGCAGACTTAGATAATTATATCCAGTGGTCCAAATCATGTTTTTTTCAGCAGCTGAAATTAGAAGATGGTGTAAGTATCAGAGGGTGACATGAAATCCAAGACATCTCGCATGCTCAGTGATGTTGAGTCAGTTCAGTGTGTTTGGGGTGATTCATACAGAAAAACGGCTGTAAATTGTCAAAATGCCGACAGGTATGGGTGAGTTTACAAAGTTCACGACACTGAATTCTGAACTGACAGGCGATTGCTTCTAGAAGTGGGCTGTAATAATGCACTTCTCACTCTTCCCAAGAGTGCTCTGGAGGTCACATCCTTGAAGTTGCAAGTCCACCTCATTAGAACACCGTCAGATAGTATGCACACTTATTTTCACCATCATAAATCAAAAGGCAGCTAGCTAGTGATGTAATCGATGAGTATATCGTGCATCTCTTTGCCTCTGGTGCACAGAATAGAGGAGTGGAGATACAATCTGAGTGCATTCCTGATTTTATCCCTGTATCCTCTCAATTCAACTACTATGTTTTACTCTAGCAAGTAATGTGCCAGGCATCATTTTCAGTCTCAAATCCCTCAAGGCATTGTTTTGAAAGAGTTATCTCAGCAGGCCTGACTGGTATTGTTAGGCAGTCATGCGCCCCTGCATCACCCTTGTCTGACATCTAAGAACAATGGTTTCAGAAAGACTTACATTATTTTCTTAGCTGACAAGAGCAGGTGACTGTATCCCAACAAGATGTACAAAACAATGTTCCCCGGCAAACCTTCTGGGAGTTTGGAATCTTGGAGGATATGAAACCAAGGCTGCTTACAAGACCAGATCTCAATAAAGCCCTATACACCAAGGCTCTAATGAGCTTTCCAAGAGAACGACATTTCAAACTGGTGTGACAACTTGTTGCTGAGGGAATTAAGTGAGTCCCATGTGTCTCCTTTGGGAGACAGCTCCTGGAGGCTTCCATCTGATATCTTTTGAAGTTTCTACATTTCCCTTTCTCCTTTGCTGATGGTTTTGTGCCATTCCACAGCACACAATAAATCCTGGCCATGAGCTTGACTTTATACTGCCTGCTGGTAGTCCTTGAAGCAAATCCCTGAGGCTGAAGATGAATTCCCAATACAAGCTTACATCATGTGCTGTAGATTAGTCTCTATATTGTGCTTCTAGCTTAGTACTAGCAATTTAAATTTTTTTAAATAACAGAAAATAGTCACTCAAATCCTTTTCAAATGTAATTGTTGGGCTGGCAATATGGTTCAGTAGGTAAAGTCACTTGCCACTAAGCCTGATACCCTGAATTTAATCCCTCGGACTAGGAATTTAATTCCATGGTTAGAAAAAAATTAAAAAAAAAAAAACAGAGTGGCACAAGTTGTCCTCTTACCTCAATAGTTGAACAATGGCACATATTGTGTCCATATATATATAATATATATGCATATATAATATATATGTATATATATGTAGAGAGAGAGAAAAGACAAAGAAATAAAGAACTGTAATAATTTTTTATAATTTCAAAATGATATTTTTATTGATTCTATAAGAATTTCATACAATGTACTTTGATCATAGTCATCTGCTCCACTTAACACAGCTCCTTCCAGGTTCGCTCCCTTTTCCTCAAGCTTTTTCATCCCCCCTTTATTTATTTATTTATTTATTTTGTTGTTGTTGCTAAAGAAGATATTGTCTCCGAGTGTAACCCCTAGTCTTCTGGCTCTTACTATCTGCCCCCTCTCCTGCAACGTTCCCTGAGTCTTAGATGTGAGGCTTGTATCATACACTCAAGCTCCCAAAAGAGAAAAGTAATCAACAGTTATATCTAGCTCTAATGCTTATGAACTAGAACTGCACATGAGGAGGAGCAGCTCAAGCTGTTCTGAAGGATGCAATAGTGGGGTAACCAACAGTTACCAAATTGGACTTAAAGCTCACTTTGTAGGATGGAATTCATGCCTGATACTGAAGCTTAGCCAACCACAAAATTTCATTTGTCTGTTGTCTCTTGATTTACCTTTCCACTTAAGAATCATACTGACTAGCTGGGCGGTGGTGGCACACGCCTTTAATCCCAGCACTCGGGAGGCAGAGGCAGGCGGATCTCTGTGAGTTCGAGGCCAGCCTGGTCTACAAGAGCTAGTTCCAGGACAGGCTCTAAAAAAGCTGCAGAGAAACCCTGTCTCGAAAAACCAAAAAAAAAAAAAAAAAAAGAATCATACTGACTAACAAAATAAGTAATAAATCAATATTGATTATATTTTTCCTTTATCTCATACTATATTTTGTCTTACTCAAAGTTCTATTGTTGTGAAGAAACACCATGTCTGTGGCAATTTATATAAAGGACAGTATTTAATTGGGGCTTGATTAGAGTGTCAGAGATTTAGTCCGTTATCAGCATGGCAAGAGGCATGAGAGCACACAGGCAGACACAGTGCTGGAGGAGCTGAGAGTTCTATGTCCAGATCCACAGCAATAGGATAGGGCAAGAGACTGGGCCTAGCTGAAGCATTTCAAATATCAAAGACCATTTCCAGTGACATACTCCCTCCAACAAAGCCACACCTACTCCTAAGTAGTCTTCATCTCCTAATCTCTCTCAAGTAGCACCAATCCCTAATGACTAAGCATTCAAATATGTGATCTCACAGAGCTCATTCCTTATCAAACCACCACAGATATCAATGCCAAACATTTTCTATACCCACATAGTAATGTCAAATGAACCTATGTCGTGTTTACTGCGTACTTCTGCAGATCTAAGTTTGGTATATTTTATGCAGCTTCCTGGATCTTCACTATGTAGCCCACTGAGGAAAGTACTAGGCATAGCACTCCCTTGGAATAACACTTACACTTAGTTTCTAAAAGTATTTACCTTAAAATTTACTATTATGACCTCCCTGGGCTTCTATTTCTTTTTCTGTAAACGTCCTACAGACGTTTCTGCGAAAATGAAATTGTTTCAGATAACCAACAGTGAGCACATGGTTAGTGCTGCCTACAGAACCTAAAAAGTGCCCCACCCCAGACACAGATGATAACTGCCCAAGCTCACTCACGTAAAGAATCAGGTGGGTCTGAGTTCCCCCGGAACACTTGGATCTGTATAGCTCCTCAAAAAAAAAAAAAATGCTGGGAGTAGACAGGAAAGAATATATGTTATTAAATATGTTTTATTTCTTTGCATAACTTCCAGTCAATTTAGAGAAACTCATGGGTCATTTTTATGCTTTAGCAACTGGAATTATGATATCATCTCTCAATTTCATTGGCAGCAAAGAATTAGAAAGGTTTTGCTCCTCTATTCATTATGCAAGTGCCATAAAATTATGCCCTGTCATAGTAACTCTGCCCCACCCAGAGTTCCATTTGTCCCATCCTATGATTCTGATCCCATATCCCTTTGTATTCTCCATGTGCAACAGTCTTGCTGTGATGGGACTATGCACATCAAAACATTTCAAAGGAGAGCCCCTGTGCCTCACAATTAGCAGTGTAGTACAAATCTGAATCATTTCAAATCTTAGCTCAGACACACAAAGAAAATGGGTTTCTTGCTAGGAGAACTTTCAGATGTTCTCCAGTGTTAAATTTATCCTATTAGAACTGAAGAACCTGGAGAAGTGAAAAAAAAAAAAAAAAGAAACGCCAATCTTGAAAATTTAAGTAGTTTTCTTACTCATATATCTTAAAAATTGCATATAATTTTTAGGCTTTGATAATATAGATTTTAGTTCATGAGAATTGCACTCTGGAATAACTTAATTACTTTAAAATGGCATAATGATACTTACTTTCTTTTTTATAATTCCTTTGTTCCAAATAACCCATAAGTCTGTGGTAGAAATAAGTAGAACATAGTCGCTCATACTTCAAAGCAGGAACCACAGGGAAATAAAGAGAATCCTTAATTTTAAATATAAAGATACAGGCAAGGTGGCAATTGCATTTAAGGCCAGTTATACTAATATATGATGGTATGAAAATAAGGACAGAAAAAGAATATTGCTTTAAAATACATTAAGTGAGTACTTCCCATGTACTGGGGTCTTTCACATTTGACCCTCCAAAGATGTGGAGACATACTTTTATATGCTTGGTTTTTTAACATGGTTAAGAACAAGGGCCTTTCTAAGATCTTACTGCTCAAAAACAGTGGTGGTAAGGATCATCCATGCATTCATGCTAGGGACCCGGTATGTAAATGATGAGGACAACTGAGGCCCTCCACCCAAGGTCTAGTTTCTATGGGGTTGATACTCAGATGGTCCTGGTTCCTTTTCATTGCAACATAATAAAGCACGTAAGTTTGTTTAAGCATTATAACCAGCTAATTTTGACTTTCGCATTCACTTCTTTGTTTGTATGTGTGTACATGTGTGCATCTTTGCTGAGGTATGCATGTGGAGGTCAATGGCATATTGCAGGAGATGACTCTTTCCTAGAACCATGTGGGTTCTGGACACTGAATTCATGTTGTCAGGATAAGTGCCAAGTACTTTTATGCTCTGACCCACCTTTCCAATTTTAACATTGTTTTTAATATCTCTCATATTTTTCATGACCGTCCTGATCATCACAACCTTCCAAATAATCTTGTATAATAGACCACTGGAGAAAGAAGGTAAAGACTAAAGTTTTCTTACATTGGCTTGTTAGCACATAAATGCCATGTCTGAGGACTCCTTTTGTATTATAAGATCTCAACCGATGAGATCTTTACCCTGAAAAATTTAGGGTTCAGATTATAAACCCTTTCATTTCTGGATTAATTATGTTTGTTTTCTAGCTATTTAGACTTCTCTTGCAAATTTCTGGGTTAAAAAATATCATTTTTTTATTTCAAATGCTTTTCTGTGTTAGAGACTATATATTGCAAAGAAAGACCCATAGAATGCTAAAGGGAATGATTCAAGTGCATAGAAAGGGGAAGAGAAATGAGGAAGGGAGCAGTGTGAGACTGTACTGGCAACCCTGCAACCTCCAGTAGGGGAGGAACCTTGTTGCCGTGTTTTCTGCTGAACCCACACTTGCTAACACAGTTTCCAAAAACCTATACAATGTAATAAATACATGTTGAAAGTCTGAGGTAGGCTAAGGGGTTCACAGACAGGCTCGGGGATCATAGAGTGCCTGTTGTCTTTAGAAGAAGCAAAAATGAGAATCTCCCCCAAGGGCATCAGAAGAGAGAAAAGATAAAGAAAAGATGTCCCCAACATCAATTCACACCAGGTACAGCCTAAGTTATGCTAACTAGTACCAGTTATTTGCTTTATTATTATGTAAGTAAAGAATTCATCTATACTTAAAATCCCTCTTAAAAACTGAATCCAGAGTGCACAAAGATGAAGTTGTTGAGGATCTTTCCTGTGCAGAGGTGGCGACACCCTGAACACTTACCGAGGAATCTTCTGGCGGTTTAGCAACCCATCTGCTTGGCAGTGTGGGTTCAGCAGAGGAAGCAGCAGCAGTGGGCTTGTTTAACAACCCTTTCAACTCAGTGGCTTAGCAATTTGGAACAATCCATGCCTACATAAATAATTCACAAGAAAGAAACTCAGCAGAACTGTCTCAGCGATTTTGCTTTAATAGTGGGTAGAGTTTTTGTTCATGGAAAGAAGAAAAATAAAATTTAAAAGTTTTGTTTACAGAATGTCAAGAGTTCACCATGTGGTGATGAGGAACCATTCTGAGGAAGACCAAGTTAGGGCTTCAACATGGCCGTCTCTTCCACATGCCTATCATCTACTGGGTTTTATTCAGACAAATAAACCATATGTTTTCATAGAAGAATCTATTTTCATCCCTCTATTTGGGAAGGACACCATTTTTTTGTTGGGTGTAAAGTGTGTGTGTGTGTGTGTGTGTGTGTGTGTGTAGGTGTGTGTTACTAGAGATTGAAACTCTTTATCATGTTAGGCAAGTGCTCTATAAGTTAGCTATTTATGTAGCTCTTTGTTTTTGCTGAGTTTTGAGGGTCTTTTTTCATGAAAGGCAAAGTTGGAGTTATTAAATAATTTTTTGCAAAGCTATTAAATATTTTGGGAATTTTACCACGCCATGGAATACACTGTGTACTCAAGAGAAAAATAAATGATCAAAATCATATTCTTGGGTCCTAAAAGTAGTAAATAGTTCAGGAAATGAATGAAAACTTCTTGAGACAAATCTCTCCATTTAGTTAAAAAGGTAATAAGGTACTTAACCCTCATTTCTAGAAGCTGTGGAAAAATGCATATAAACTACTGCTATGGAATAGTAGCAGTGATATAACAAGAAGTCTTGAGTTCCCCAATTCTAACAAATTTGCCACCTAAGTGTATTTATTATCTTTAATACTTAAGTTCTTGAAGGATTAACATTTTATGTTGGATTATTATGTCTATACTGACTAGTACTCCCAAATAACTTCTCTTGCCATCATCAATACCTTGATCAATATTTAATTAGTATCTCTTACATAATAAGCAACATGTTTGAAATTTTCTAGATTGTCACAACACACAACAATCTTACACTGAGGGTTTGTGGTTGAAGAATGGGATTCAGAGGGAATAACTATTACCTAAACATTTCCTTTTTATATAAAAATAAACCATATCAATTAGTACTGAATCAAATTACCTCATTCTACCTTTATTGCTGCCAGAAGCTTCTAAATGCTAGAGTAGTTGAGAAATTAGTAAAACCAATCTCTCTTTATTTCTATCCCTTCCCCCACCACCGCCATTCTATTCCTGTGAAAGAGAAAGAGCAAATCATAACAACAAATGAAAGTCATGACCATAATGTTACATAGAAATAAGTGGTAAGAGCAGCACACACATGGGCTGCTAGGATAGGGTATGATGACGTTAGGGAGGAGTAGCAAACCTCAGAAAGCACGCCTAAGGAAGACATCTGTGATCAATAGGAGTGAATGAGAAGGACAAGCTGCCCCCAACCTGAGAGTGCACTTTTATAGAAGTAAGGGAGGATACAGGGTTCTGTGTCAGTCTACACTGAGAGACTAAGGCTGAAACCAGCATAATAATGGGAAGGGATTTGTGTAAGAGAACTATTAAAAGTAAACAGGGTTCTTTACATGCTTCTTCTCAACTGAGCAACTGAGGAGGAGCTATAGAAACAATTATATTAAATTTAGGGAGAAGACAAAATTTGGTCACTTGTTTCAGGATAATGTACCCATCCCTGGGATATCATCATTAGCCATTTCCCAGAGTTTTTTATTTTGTTTTGGTCGAGTTTTTACAGAAATTCCACTTGCTATCTTTCAAGACAGTTTTTCACAATTGTCATTATGAATAAACCACCTGTTCTGATTAATCTATGAGCTTCATGTGATTGAAAATATATGGTCTTGGCAAGGCTGCATTTGAGGGAAAAAATGCAGGGTGGATGTGATGAACACTTTCCAAAACAACGAGGAAGCCTTTAAACAACTATATATACACTCTTCTAGGAAAACCAGTTAAATCCAGAATCATTCAATAATTATACGTGAAAAACTTAGGGAGTCAATGCTATAAGGACAAAGCTAAGAACAAAAAAAGGAAAAGAAGGGATGAGAGGAAAAAGGAAAGAAGAAAACACAATAAGACTACAGAAAATTTGTAAGGCACCAAGCAAACAAAATTTAGGCCAGCGCAGAAGCTAATCATATCAGCAGTTATTAGGAAAGGATTCTCCATGATGAGTTTAGCCTGTTGCTGCGGGACACTTAAGATTTGGAATAAATGACTCTGATAGCTTGGTAGGCCTTTGACAGGAGGGGGAGGCGGGTTGGATTTTTTGTAATTTTAAACTACATTTCTATTTAGCTGCATCTAGACATGTTGTGATTATAAGTAATGCTATTTCTGATTTTTTTTTTCTTGAGTGGATGCTAAGGGCTACCAATTAAAGTGATTTTCTGAAATCGTTGAACTCATCTGTACATGGAACAACAAAAAAATTCATTTCCCCTTCTTCATTGTTTCCCTCTTATAGATTCTAATTCTAGTTCTCTTCTACTGAATAGCACAAAGAAAAAATACGAATGGGCAGCAATACCTTCAGGCTTGCTTTCCAGTTAGTCAGAGCAGCATTTTTCTGCAGAAACGTGGGGATTAGATGCTGTAGCTTTATTTTGATACAGAGTTCAGAGTGGGCATACTGATTGGGGAATACTGGTGATTTCACTGATTCAAAAGCTTTGATGAGAACTGTGAGTTCAAGGCCTAAAGAACAAAAGAGATAATAGGATTTGAGAAAGGGACAAATGCCTACTTAAAAAAAAATCCTGAACTATTCTCTCATCTGTTTTGCTTCATTCTCTCTTGGAAGCATACTTTTTGGTGAGCATTTTTGCCAAATTTAGCTATTTTACTTTCCTAACACTAGCATAGCTGTGAAGGAGGCAGAGAAGAAAACAGAAGTCAGCCTGGCACAGTGAGGTAGATCTTAGGCATGGCTACTGGATTCACTGGATGTGGGATGTGTATGGATATACTAGATAACTGAAAATCTCCTGAGGCAAAGAGGCAGCATCACCATTTGACCATATGGACGTACTATGATAACAACAAGGAGTCAAACACTTCTCAAAGATCACTTTGAGATGTGATGAGAAAGGTTAGTTGGGGTCAGGAAGAGACATCTTTGTAGGGAGTAGGATAGTGAGGAAAACCTTGAGGGAGCAAGAAGGATATTACAAACCAGGCAGTTCTGAGCAGAGCCACACAAGCAGCTAATGGGATGGATGGTGGTCAGCCCTGGAGAACTCTGAAAACAGAATGGTTTAACTTGTTCCTTTAAACTGTTTCCTTAGGAAGGAACCCAAGTACATACACTCTGAGACAAGATAAAATGTCTTTCACTTACCAAACCATAAAGCCAAACACAGTATGAGAGGGGGGAAATTTAAATTCAGTTTGAAAATGCCTCTTAACTCCATTGTTAACATGAATTTATTGTCATTTAAAAAAATCAATCTTATTCATTCTTTCCAGTGTCAAACTGAGATAAAATACTTTATAATTCTTATAAATAAAGCAAAGATTTAACATTGATAGTGTATTTGAAATGTTTCTTCTGAAGCAGAAAAAAACATATTTTCATTGACTTGTAGATCAAAAACTGTTCTGTTCCATTCTGTATATTTGTGAACATGAGCATATGTAACTATACTCTCATATACACACCTAACTAGAAATACAATTTATTCTTTGTTTGTTCCTCATAAGACAACACTCTTCTTCTACATAAAAAGAAAAAATACTATATTTCTGTGTCACTTAAAGATAATTTTAGTAGAATGGAATTTTTGAATAGCCTGCTAGAATATATAGGTATTCTTTACATTGTTCAGAAAGAAAGTTGAAATTACATTAAGTAATATATCTTAATTCTCCAACCATAAAACAACATAAATATGTTTCGTTCTTTTGTAAATCCTGGAAAAATAGTTCTAGTCAAATGCCTCTGTGGCTTTAATTTATTTTCAGAATTCACTCTCCCTACAAAGCAATGAGTCTTTTTCTTCTTACCTTTGCTTCTGCTGATCAGCTCTGAGGGTGAACATCAAAAGGCATTCCTGATGGCTCCCTTGCAAGAGCTGGAGAATGAGACTAGCAACTGAAGTTATTTGAACAATATTTCTTCTTGTGGTACAGAGGAAGAATATCCATGCAGAAAATAAACAAGATTTAATGTCATTTTATAAAATATAATATGTCATACTAGAATATTATAAAATAATATGAAAGACTATCATCTGAAGGGGGAAAAAACCTCCTGGCTTAAACACAGAAGCCACTGTAGTCCTCTTCTGTGTTTTCTAGAGTCTTACTTTAAGAATACAGAAGCAGTTGGGCAGTATTGGTACACACCTTTAATACCAGCACTCAGGAGGCAGAGGTGGGCAGATCACTATGAGTTGTGAGTTCTAGGCCAGTCTGGAAAGTTCAAAGCAAGTTCCAGACAGTCAAAGCTATTACACAGAGAAACCCTGTCTCAAAAAACAAACTATCAAAACAAACAAACAAAACAAAACAAACAAAAAAATGCAGAAGCCATCTTTCCGGCATCAAAATAATCCTAGCGTTCTTGATTCTGAGGGAACTGATTTCTCAGAACTTTCTGCTAAACTCTGAACATTCTGGTAGAGAAAGTAAGGTTTGCTTTTAAGGGAACTTAAGGAATATGTTCCATTTAAAAGGATCACAGAAATCTTGGTGTGTTGTCCAACTAAAAAGGCTTCTGCCAAGGATTAGGTCCTATCATAGGAGCAAATTCTGTACAGTTTGAAAAAGTATCTCTGTTGGATTATATTTGAACCTTGGAGAGCCATAGTGTATCAATTATATCCTGGGCCAGTTATTCAAAAGCACTAAAGTAAATGTGCCCCTAATGAATAAAATTGACAAAGTTCAACTTTGATGAACTTGGTTAATTGTTCTCATCCCTTTTATGTGTGTGATATCTTCTCCCAGAATTTTAGAATTTAATGGTAATAGATATATCAAATGATAACAGTAAATGCCTTAATTCAGGCTGCCAGAACACAATACCATTGGGTGGGTGTCTTGAAATTAACAGAATTTTATTTCTCACAGATCCAGGAAAAGAGAAATATAAGACCAAAGTAATGTTAGATTTCATGTCTAGAGATGGCCCATTTCTGTTGCCACTGGACCAAATATAAGAGACTATTATTTTCCCCATTGAATTACTTTGGAGTCTTTTAATGGGGGAAAGTAGTTAATTATAAACATATGGGCTTATTTCAGGACTCTCGATTATATTCCATTTATTGATATATCTACCCCAAGGCAAAATCACACTTGCAGTGAGTTTCAAATTTGGGAAATGGTAGATCTGAGAAGAGTTAAAACAGGGAGACTAGGGGCTGGAGAGATGGCTCAGAGGTTAAGAGCATTGCCTGCTCTTCCAAAGATCCTGATTCTCAGCAACCACATGGTGGCTCACAACCATCTGTAATGAGGTGTGGTGCCCTCTCCTGGCCTGCAGGTATGCACACAGGCAGAAAATTGTATACATAATAAATAATAAATATATATATATATATATATATATATATATATATATATATATATATGAAAAACAGGGAGACTACAGTGGATGGAAACGATTGCTACACCATTTGACTTCCACGAAAGAAAAGGAAAAGTCTTCAGGGAAATGTCTGAATTGTCAATATGCCCATGAAGACATTGCGAGATGATAGAACCAGGCAACAAAGTTGCTCTGAAATCATCATCTCATCCTTCACCCTGAGCCATTTGATGGGGGAACTCTCAAGCTGTGAACTGCTACAGATTTAGCCACTATCATTAGCTCATCCCAAAGTGTGCGATACAGAGAAATAAATTAAATCAGTTTATTTGTACCCACAATCTATTAGTGTTCCCATGGTCCTATAAAATTAATAAGGAAATGTGCACATCCATGAATAATGAACCATGGGATCTGATTATCACGAACAGAGTCAGCACTGCATGAAAATAATTCACATTTTAATTCATTGGACATTTATTTTAAAGCATTCACAGTGATTCACTTGCTATATGACCTTGGTTGAAAATGAGCTCATTTTTATAAAGGTAGACGATCATTCTCATGCCAAGTGAGACAATTATTTGGTCAAAATGAATGGCAGCGATGTGAGAAATTAACAGAGAAAATTTGCTAAAACAAACATATTTCTGTTACATTTTTTTCTCAGATGGTATCTGCTAAGGCTTTCCCTCTGGTTACAAATATAGTTTCTACTGAGGTTCAGTTTTGTTTTGTTTTGTTTTTTGTTTTTTTTTTCCTCTGGGAAGGGGAATGAACTGAATAACAGTCTTTACTTTGATGTTCCCAAAATATTAAGGCTGTGGGTATAGCACATTAAATCTCCATAAGCAAATAATTTTCATGCTAAAGAGAGAGAAAATCTTTTTAAGTGATTAGTCCAAAGGCTGCCTCTGGAATTTTATCATCCAGATGAGAGCATCAAGAAAAGACTTGAACAGCAGTGCCTTCATGATAAGCTAACCAGATTGCTTCCCAGACAGAGTGGCCTTGTTCCGCTGGAGAGATGGCACTGAGTGAGGTAGATCTGTTTGGATGCAGAGGTTAACATGGTCTAGTGGTCTGGGAACAAGGCTGATGCTTTCACTGAATCAGGGTCTTTGATAAAAGGACAAAGGAAACAACAGGATTTGGAGAAAAGACAAATGCATAAAAACCTTTCTCTTGAATTTTCTTTTTCTCATCATGTTCTGCTTCATTTTCCCTTGAAGATATACTGTGTGTGTGTGTGTGTGTGTGTGTGTGTGTGTGTGTGTGTGTGTGTGTACATTTATGGTCTATGTGTGTTGCCAGGTTGTCTTCTGTTTTACTACCCTAATTATAAATTAGTGTAGAGGAAGGTGAAAGGGGAAAGGGAAAAGAAAATAAGAAGAAAAAGGGAACTTAACACGATGGGGTAGATCCAAAGGAAAGGGATACTTGAAAAGGGAAAGGGGCTGGTTTTACTCATCCACATGTTAATGATAAAGGTTGTACATAACTCATGAATACGCACATGTATTCATTAAACAATATTTTTGATGTGGCTAGTATGTGGCAAGAGTTAGTCTCGATGCTAGCATACATAGGTCAGAATATCTGCTTTTACTGAACTGCCAAAACTCAACTTTTGTCCACAACTTGGCAAATATTGCTTCTTTTTACCTTCCCTTATCTACAGAATTTCAATCTCTGTAAATCCCTTGCCTTCTTCCCAGACAGCCAAGCAATGATACGTACTTAATTTATCCTTCACATTCATCTTATGTACCCATGAGAAACATGAATATTCAAAACATTATGAAAAGATCAGGACTCAAGTTTTTTATAGGCAAGGGAACAGATGAAAAATAGAAAAAAATCTAGAGAGTACAATATCTATACAGTGGAAAACAGAAAGTGAAGAATATTCTTATGTGAGATCGAAGGAACTCTTGAAGAATAATCACTGGAAAATGGGGCAGTTCTGAAGACTAAAGAACTCTTGCTGCATATGTAAGAATGTGCTTTGTGTCTGGTAGGCAATGGAAAGGGACAGTCACTTGAACTCATCTATTATCTATATTACTATAGATATCCTGACATGAATTTCATACTTAAGCATGTATTCAATGAAATTAGTACTAAATTAAATGAAGTATGCAGTGAATGAATCTAATGACTACTGAGTTTTTGTTGTGAATATGTTTTAGAAAGATTGTTCCCATCAAAGTGTGAGAGGTACCTGAGTCTTCATGATTGTTATGATATTTTCATGATACGGTCATAGAAGAAGGTAAAAGCAGCTGATTGGACAGAAGTCTTTTTGGCCTTCTGGTGATCAGAAAAGCATCAGCATGTTCTCTTTCCTACCTCAGTTTACAGTGCTGAAGGACATTACCCATACGTACTTTCATTTCTTAGTTATTATTCAAATACCCCACCAACAATCAGCAAACATTTACTGAAAGATGATTGTCATATATGGACTAAATACCTACTTTGAAATTCATTTGGTAAAGTCTGACCTTTCACTACCTCAGAATGCAACTGAACCTTCAGATAGAGAAGAGGGGGTCAAGTTAAAGTGAGGTAATTACGATAAGCCTAGTATGTTATGACAATAATTCGTGTAAGTGAGGGAAGCAGAAACAAAGAACCAGAGTGGGAACGTGACAATCTGCAAGCCAAATGGAGATGCCCCAGAAGACAGTGATGACTCTAATCTTATACTTCAAGACAGCAGAGTTTGCAAGGTGGTGGTGACACTCACCTTTACTCTCAGTACTCTGAGAGGCAGAGGTAGACAAGTCTTTGCGAGTTCTAGGCCAGCCTGGCCAACAAAGTGCTATCTAGGACAACCAAGACAGAGAAACCCTGTCTTGAAGAACAAAACAAACAAAAAAGTTACCAGGGCTATGAGATAAGTGATCCAGTAAAGGTAGGACTATCAAATTAATTGTGTATAATGACAATTCAACCCTGGAACACTTTTAGATTCTGAGAAAATCGTTTTCCTTACTTGTAAACTAAAAATGCCCTCCTTCCTCTTTCCTACCATCATCTTCTCCTTCCCTTCTTTCTTCTCCTTCAAAAGATACCTTATGCCTGCTTTTGCTTTCCTGCTAAGTCTTCAAATGACTAGAGATAAACACAAGTAGAATTACATAGAATCTTATATATTTGTTTTGACAGAAAATAAAATTTGAAGCAAGTACATGCAAAACTCTCATAAAATTTAAATATTATTAATATTTAAGATTACATTATTAGTTGAGTATTTTATAATCAGCGTGTGGGATGAAAACTGTTAAAGTTTAATTAAATTAGCATTTTGCTGAGAACTCTGCAATCAATGGTACTAGAGTAATTAGTTCTTTCAATGATGTGCATTAGCATGGATCATTTTGTATTAATTTTGAAAATATGGAATATAGTTTTTCTCTGCTACAATGAGCAACATCTTTTTAAAAGGACCAATAACACAAGCAACGAGGAGGTGAATCAGTGCATAAACTGTTTTTCTGAGCATGTTCTAGAAGCATCTATAATCTGTACACAGACAGGAAAGGAGCACATGCAAATATATCATATCCCATGAGTTTGCTGGCCAGCCAGTCTGAATCATTTAGTTCCAGGTTCAGTGAGAGACTATAGAAAAGAACATAGGTAAAGAGCAATAGGGAAAGAATCTCATTACTGACCTCTGGCATTCATACAAACATACACAGGCATATGAATTTATACACACATGTGGACAAACATACACATACACATGTGGAAATTACCATTTTTTGTCCTTCAGGAAGTCTAAAAATTCTCAGAATGAATGAGTAACTGATAAATAGTTCCAACTGAGAGCATTGACATCTATAGGACCCTGCCTCGTTTTGAATAGCATGTAGTTTCAAATCAGTGTAACTGAATCAATCACACTCCATCCAATAAAATGCAAATAAAAATTCCTCTGGGCTCTAGAATTTAACTCTGGGTGTCACCAGGTTGCCCACGAGCATTGTTCTACTAGAAAAGGGTACTCATCAGATAAAGAAGTGTAGGAAGTTCTACACTTATTTAAGTCCCTTCTGCATTAGTTTGCTGTCTTGTGACTTAAGCACGATGGGATTCCAACTAAGAAGAAATTTAGTGCAGTGTGTATGCTCTTCTCTAAATTGCTGCCTCTATAATTCTTTAGATAACTGAGAGAAGCCCATCAAGGGAAGTCAGGCACTCTGTGCTGTGGTTGATTTAAAGTGGTATTCTAATAGAGCAAGGATGCAAGGACTGGAAAGCTGCCTGAATAGGCAGAGGCTGATGACAATAACCAGACTATTAGGACAATACAAGTCTACCAGGCATTTACTGATTAAGGACTGTGCTTTCTTCCTGTAACTAGTCTTTGCTGATTCATGAACTATAAAGTAGTACCTCAAGGTGGGAGGCTAAAATGAAAGTCTGCCATATGAACAGACTCTCCATGTAAGCATCCCACTTTGGAAGAGGAGAGATACCTCTGGAGCTAAGGCTACACTGCCCCCCTTTTCCTTTTCATTACTTCATAACCAGTACAGCCTAGCAACTGGTAGGTTGTACAGCATTTACATTGTAATAGATATTAAAATGAATCTAGGCTATAAAGTAGATGACAGAAAGGGTACACAGGTTACATATGAAAATACAATGTCATTTATATAAAACATTTGAACATATGAGGATTTGGTATCATGGGAGAGACAGAGCATAGAACCTGGAGTAGAGAGAGAGTGTTGTAATTACAAGGTCTATATAAAGCCCTCCTTTCCCCATAGTCCATGCTTGGCTTTTTACCAGTCAATTTGTGATGTTTTGTCTACTAAACAGTGAACTGTTAGGAGCTTGGGATCCAGTAACAGGTTATAGAGGATCAAATCTTGGCTTTCCCAGTTGCTTGCCATCTGAACAAGACACTTAATTTTTCCAGGTTCATTGTCCTTTGACCAGATGGGGTGGATTATGATACCTTTCCCATAGGGCGTGTGATGATGACCGAGGCAATACATGGAAGGTTCTCAGGAGAATGCCTGATGAAAGACATTAGACATAAAAGGAAATGTGCGCAGAATAACTGAAAAGCGAGACAAAAGAGTTAAAGTCAAATGGAAGGAGAACAGAATAGCTTGAATGTCATATGCGTTTCTTAAAATCAACCAAAAAAGAAAACAAAAGAATTAGTACAATCTCAGAAATATTAGAAGCTCAGAAGTCTAGAAGTCTCAAATAAAAGAGCATGAAGATGAAAGTGTGAATCATATAATAATAATTAAATTTAATTCTCTGCTCTTTATTAAAATATGGAGTGTTTTTAAAGTGTTCAGTTTTATTTCTTAAGATAATTTTATTTCCTTGAAAGATTATCCCCTTGAAAATAACAGTTTCAATTTTGGAATATTTAGAAAAAGGCTGTGCTCTATAACTTATGTCAGTTTTCATTATAAAAGAGTTTTCTTCCTTTCCCTTCACTTTGTGGAAACAGACATGGCCCTTCAGAGCCAGGAGGCACTGAACAGGGTTGTAATGAGCAGCCCTGGCTGAACAGGAAGGCCAGCTTTAAATCCTTACTCAGCACACACAGGCTTCGCAAACAAGTACCCCGTGAAATGTAATGGACATTTGAAAGCGCCAAGGAAAAGACCGCTCTAAAATAAAGATCCACATAAGACACGGTCCTGTCAGGCCGAAGGCAAATCATGCAAAACTGAAATGCACCGTTTAAATTCCAGTTCACATAGTTAAGCTGTCGCATGCCTTAGACTGTTTGCAGTGTTTTCAAATCCTTGCTCCCAACCTTTCTTTTGAGAATTTCTCAGCACTATAAAGAATAATGATTCTGCATCCAGGAGCAGCATACTGGTATTGGCCTCATATATTTTTATCCCGGTGGCTTATGAGACCTAATTTTAAGTTGCATACCACACATAATGAGGCTAGAAAATTCTTTTCATATGAGAAACCATAGCATGATATTAACTCATCACAACTTATCTCTGTTAGATATGTTTAGTAAAGCATTTTGCATGTTTTTTCGCTCACTCAAAAACTAAAAAAAAAAATGGATTTTCATATTGCAGGTACATATACTGAAGGCAATAAAGATGGTTCATTTACTCTGAATTCTGTTTTATTAAAGTATTCTGATACATCATCACTATGAGACTGCAATGGGGGCCTGCTTACTGACTCTGTGGTGCCTAGCCTATCATTCCCACCCCCAGTCACTTATCCTGGGACTCAGGAAAAATCAACTGGTCGCTAGTACTCCTTGAGAGGAGAAATATCTGAGCTTCTTCCTAGGTGTCCCACAGGTATCAAGAATGTTTTTCTAATATTTCAAACTGTATACAGGATATAATCCATGTCCCCAAAGAGGATGATCAAGTTACATCATTATTAAACTGTTACCTTTTGGGGTATGGACAAAAACAAGTAATCATTTTCATTAAGGTGAGATCTCCAAAAACCAAAATGGGTCAATAATTTTTCTGAGATAGATCACTAGACATTTAAAATAACACTAATCCAGCACCAGCCTGCAGAAAGTAATAAATCAGAGATGACACGGAGCACATCTCTCTAATACCTTTCAAAGTCTGGCTTCGGGAGGACTCCAGGTTATAGGCAGAAGCACCAGGTGAACTTCTTCAAGATTTCATTTTTGCATTCTTTTGTCACAGAATCTCATTCTGTAGCTGTGGGTGACCTCAAATTTAGAGCAATCCTCCTACCTCTGCAATACTGGGATTCCAAATGTAAACAGGCATGCAATGAAGAAAAAAAGATTCCATCTTAGTGCCAAGCTTGGTGGTAGAATTTGTAGTGTCAGGACTTGTAAGGTGGAGGCAGGAGACATGCTGGTCTGAAGCCAGCCTAGGCTACAGTGACTTTTTTTTTTCAAAATTAAACAAGATCAGAAAAAAAATATGTTTTGTTTTTTGATTTCTTAGGAAGAAAATATCTAGAGTGAAGCTCTGCTACTTTTCTCACTTAAGATAATGAGATCACGGCATTCCCAGCTGCCAGCTCTGAAGATGCCTTGCTTCTGACCTCCTTATTTGGGGTACTTTTATGGTTCTCATTAATTCTCTAAAGTCACATGACCAGCAGCAAGGCTAAAATTCAATCTCTAACCTTCTTATTCTGTTAATGTGATTTTGGTTTGGTCTCTTCTAATTTTGTGATGAGATCTTCAGTTGTTTGTTATCCAGCTTGCCTAGAAGTTACTATGTTCCCTTATATATGTAGGTGGAGACTGCTTTTTGTTTCCCGGATGTGCGGACCCAAATAATCACACAGAAACTATATCAACTGCAACACTGCTTGGCCTGTGACTCAGCATATTTCTAGCTAGCTCTTACATCTTGAATTAATTCATTTCTATTAATCTGTGTACCACCATGAGGCTGTGGCCTACTGGTAAAGGTCCCAGTGCCAGCATCTTTTTCCTTTTGAAACTACATGGCATCTCTTTGACTCCACCTATTCTCTCTCTGTGTGTGTCTCTCTTTGTCTCTCTGTCTCTCTGCCTCTCTGTCTCTCTCTCTCTCTATACACACACACACACACACACACACACACACACACACACACACACACACACACACACATATATATATATATATATATCTTCAGATTTCCCACCTGGCTTTACTCTGCTAAATCAGCTTAATTCATCAATCAATAAAGCAACACATATACAGAAGTATATCCCACATCAAGTATATCCTTAACTCTTGCTTCTTCCTCAGTCTTCCCAGTGCTGGGATTCTAAACACAGGGCTCACAGGGCTCAGAGTTTGTACCTTAATGTGCAGTAAATCTCCATCGTTGGTATCACTCTTACTTGAATCTGATTATATTTTGATAAAATTCATTGACTGGCAGTTTATTCTTAGGATAGTGCCCTCTATCTCTCATTATAGTGAATTAAAATAAGAATCTGAAAATAGAGTCATTCCAGATGACTATAGAGCACCATGTATATGCTACCTTCTAAAATTTATGTGCTGCAGTCACGTGCGGATGTTGTTAAAATGCAAATTCTGATTCTGGAATGCAAAGCAGGAACTAAAGCATCTGCAGTTCTTACAGGATACCAGACAAGGCTGAAGGATCATCCGATTTTAAATAGCAAGGACATAAATGAAAGAGGCTCAATGTGAGAAGAGGAGACAGGAAGACTCAGCTGGACAGCCATCAATTAATTAAGCTTTGCACTTTCTAGATTTGTGAATTCCCTCTTGGATGAAGTATGCACTGTGATATCAAGCTTGCTAATCTCATTGAGCTATGTTTTAGATGAAATTAGAAAGTACAGGGTAAAGTACAACAAAACAAATGTAAAACCAAATAATAAAGAATTTACATCACACCAAGATGAATCTCACACTTTTTAAGTTCAGTGTCCCATTGCCAACACCGACTTCAGACCTTTGTATAAAGCAACTGTCTGTGGGGCAGGTTTTCCTATTCGTTGTGCACACGTGATCCAGAGATCAAAGTGAATTCAATAGATTTACTCACCCAGAAAATAAGATAAGATCCATAATTTCCCTTGCTCAGGAAGTCATTTTCACAAGATTCTTATGAAATTCTACCCTGAAAGCACAATATTGCTTTTTCTCCATCAGAATATCTTATCTCAATATCATGACTCCCATCACTACTGATGACCAGAGAGTGTTTTAACAGCACTGCCTTCTCACACGATTGAAGTTTATTGCCAATGCTAGCCTTCTTCCTATCTTCCCCAAATCCTACTAACTGGTGTTATAACATTAGAAACTCAACAAGGAGGGCTGGTACTGCCTGACATCCTTAGGCCTCAGCTTTCTAAGGAACTTTGTCATATGGTGACAGGTTGCTAGGATCTAGCATTTCAGATGTTCCCAGTAAAAAGCTAGTTGTGGTGGGAATCCTTGAAAATAAAACCCAGAGTTTATTGATAGACCTTTCTAATTCAATGAACTTTCGTTGAGCATTTAACAAACATGTATTAAACATTGTTGATCTTGCTGGGGAGAAAAAGATGGATTAAACATGACAGTGTTCTTCCAAGTCAGTTTTGTACACACACTGCATTCAATTTTAAGCTTCTATCCTTAGTGGGATAAACTTTCTTGAGTTCAGTACCTACCTTAATTAATAGTTTTTGAAACTTATTTAAGTTAATATATGTAATCTATTATTTACAGTTTAGTCATCAGAGACATTCAAAACATGATTGCTTTGGTTTCCCTTCTATCCCACTTCTTGTAGATCTGTAACAGGCAAAGATTTTGATCTAACCAACACAGTTTTAAAATCTTTGAATTAGAGAGGAAGATATAGGAGAAAGAGGTATAGGAGGAAGAAAATTTTCCAAAATGATTTAATTTTATATGTAAAATTCACCTTCTATCCAACAGAAATCCTAGGATTCCCCAGGAATCACCCCCCAAAACTAGTTAAAGTACCCTAAGCATTTAACTGGTATTTGCATAATTGAATTGAGTGAAACTAGGATTTTTCAGGATTAAAAACTTAACTCCATTTTGTTTACAATGAGATCTACCCAGAATGAGAATATGGAAATTATGTTTTATTTTAATAATATATTGTGGAGGGTCTCAGGTTTTGAAGTCTTTTTGTTTCTGTTTTGGGGCTTCCTGGAGATTGAACCCTAGAAATTTGGCTTACTAAACTAGTATAATACCTAGCACTGAGCTACAGCTTCACTCACAACTGAAAGGTTTAATGGATTGTTTCATAAACCGAGCAAATATGTCTATTCGTAAGCTTGAAGGATATTACTTCATGGCAGTATCCTAAATAGCTCACCATTATTCATTCAGTCAGCATACTTTGAAGTTATAAAGCTTTTGACAATTGTTACAAAACTTTGAGTGTTATATTATCTTCTGGTTTGTACATAGAGTGGGGCAATTTTAAGTTAATTATTTTAAAATGTTATTTTATATTTTATGTATATGGGTATTTTGTCTGCTTGTATGTGGGCACACCACAATTATGCAGAGCAGGTGGAGGCCAAACCAGGCATCAGATCCTCCAGAGACAGAATTAACTTGGCTGGTGTGCCACTCTGTGGGTGCTAGGAACTGAACCCCAGTACTCTGGAAGAACAGCCAATGCACTTACATTACCCAACCAGGACTATATTTTTATGTGGTACTATTTTTGTATCTGTGTATTAAATTTGACTGTGTGACTAAAAAGAATTTTACTATAATATTTTTATGTGGGCAAGACACTTCCTATGTAGTTAGAAGCTTGCAGAAAATATTGACTTGCGATGACCTTCTTTTTCTCTGCCACAACAAAGCCTTCTCAGTTGCTATGATAAATTGTAATATTATAGGTTTTAGTTTCTAACAAATGAAAATGCTGAACTGCTTGCAGAGTTACCTGCTTTGAGGACAATATTTTACAATGTGAGCCTGCCTAACACATCAGTTACTAAGAAGCAAATTAGTAGGAGAAGACATCCTTAAGGACATTAATTTGTTGCACCTGATTTTCCTATGGTTTTGATAGAGGAAGAAGGATTAAATCATTAGGGATCTTTCCACCCACACTGATGAATTGACATAAATTATATTCATATTTATATAATATATGGAATTATCATTTATGACATACATACATGTAAGTAGTATGAACTCATCACTTCAGTTGATTTAATTTAATCAGTTGAAAATCTGCACTTATTTTATTCTCTGACTGCTGGAATTTGAATCATTAGCTATTTTCTGGTGGGCACATAAGTTAATTAAACCTTCTGATGCCATGTATATAATGAGAGGACATTCCTGACTCTCAAATGCAAGGATAGGTGATAATTTACAGACAATTCTAAGTTTCCTAGCATGAAACTTATGGATCTCAACTGAACAAAACACTGGTCATTAAATATAGCCTCTGCATAATCCAGTGTAATCCCATTTTAACTGACTCTATCTTCAAAGATTCTCTTTCTAGAAAAAAATGGAGGCGGTCACATTCTGAGGTTCCAGGTGGATATAAAATTTCAGAGACAAATTTCAACTCAGAGTGTTGTCCATGTAGAAAAAAAACTATAAGGGACTGGAAACCATCATAAATCTATGCGGTGGCCAGGCAACCAATAAAAATGAGTTAAGCAAAGCAGTCATACTGTGACGTGATATGAGGGGGAGCACTACAAGCAGGCTGAGAGTACTTCCTGTTCTAAAAGGCAGCTGCTAGACAGACCTAGTTACTGCCATGATGGAATACACATAGTGCAGCAGGTTTTCCAATTTTTCATGAGCCAGAAATCTAATATTTTAAGTGAAATATATATTAAAACAAATATCCCATAACTTAAAAGAGAGTAGGGGGAGAGAATTAGAAGGCATCAGTTCTAGCCCAACAGGAATCCATTTGCAATGTCAAAAATATGAAAGGCAAGTTGTTAAAGGAACATTTCTGACCAAGAAGAAAATGGGAAAGTCTCGAGTTTGGTTTCTCGTTTGATTCTGACCTGACTGCTCTGGGGTGATCAGGCATGGGTGAATTTTCCAAGGCACTCTAGTGATGCTAATGAGTAGGCAAGGTATGGATTGCAAACACTTAGTATCATTGATTATGTTACTGGATTCTCATTCCAGCTTCCTTGCAGAGGGGCTCCTTGCCATATAGTCAATAAATATTTATTGATTAAATTAACAACTAATAACCTTATAGAAAAGACACATTGTTGAATGATGAAGAATAAATATAGTGGCCAAAGGGATTGAAGCTAGAGAAGTAGCATCTCCCACCAGAAGTTATAATGGATTACATGTTATTTCTTCTTGTATTTGAAGAGTTTTACAGGAACAACTACTCGGTTCATTTCCTAAATTCTTAGAGATTAGTAAGTGCCATGTATTATTAGCTTCATTTTTCAGATAGAGAAATTGAATCTCCTGGTACAGCCTGCTCTTCAACTGCATTATTATTATTTAATGCCATTAAAAATATGATGGATGACCTACAGGAAACGAAATGAAGGCCAGCACTTCTAGCAAAGGAATACGAGTTACTAAGACTTCAGCAATATATCCAAGGTAGAATGAATCTAAAGTCTTAACAAAGGAGTAAAGGAAGGAAACAAGAAGCAGACTATAACAGGAATCAATATCCTCTATGTGAAGACAGCACAGTGAGACTCACTGAGTAAGTGAACTCATACATTGCCTGGAACTATTGTTACTATAACATCCAACTGAGAATGCCAGGGGCTGGGCAGTTGGACAGCTGGTCTACCCTTGGACTAGCACATGTAGACTAACTCTCCAGCATTAATATCCTAAACTGTAGTTTGTCTTTCATAATAACCACACATGGTGCTTTTTTTTTTTCGAGACAGGGTTTCTCTGCAGCTTTAGAGCCTGTCCTGGAGCTAGCTCTTGTAGACCAGGCTGGTCTCGAACTCACAGAAATCCGCCTGCCTCTGCCTCCCAAGTGCTGGGATTAAAGGTGTGCGTCACCACCGCCCTGCTCACATGGTGCTCTTGCAAAAGTTGAACTATGTAAGGCATGCACTGTCCCTGCCTTGTTTAAAAAACTGCCCATCATTGTTTCATAACTGCATTTCAGGAGCTGTTGGTGTTCATCATCCTTCAGGGAAAGGTCATCACCAAGATGAAATTTGCTTGCCTTTCCTGTACTGTGTTTACCTCCTCTGGGTTCACATTTGCCATCTCAGCTAAAATGTAAGCTATATGAGACCGAGGACTTTTTTTGCCAGATCCGAGTAGGTATGCACTGAGTGCTGTTGAATGAAACCTCAAGCTCTATAATATCAGCCATCTGCTCACAAAACATGTTTTTACCTATTTCCACTCAGAGTGAAAATCTAAGTCATAATGATGGATCCAAAACTTTCGAGGACTTTATAAAAAGTGCTTAAATGGGATGATGAAGAACAAACAATTTGTTTTCATCCCAGTGTTCACTATCTAATTAGTGAAGAGTGAACAGGCAAATGGCCAACTGTAACACAGGACAGCCTGCACTATGACTAAGATACACACCACATATCATACACAGGATTGGTAAAATGAGGTCACCTGCTATATAGTAAGTATTCTATTAGATTTAAACTAAACTTTATAAGATCAATATGCACTAAAACAGTTTTCAAACTGCGTCTTGATATCCTATTATCAAGAGACTCCATCTCGCTTAACTACAGTCATCTTTCTAACTAAACACATAGTTCAGTCATCAAAAAGGGAACTCCAAAGTTATAATGATCTATGATTTAAGATTCTTACTATTTAAAAAGTTGAAAACTGGGCATGAGTGGAAATGGAGGTGTGAGTCTGAGGCAGAAACATGGTACCCTATTTGTGTCTGTGTACGAAATAAAATTTTTGTTACAAGAATAACATATAAGAAGAGACATCGGTGTGGGTGCTTAATGGCTGCTGTATCAAAGAGACTGGCTGTTATTTTTTAAATACTTCATTGGCTTTGGTTTCTGAGCCTTAAGCACATTATTTCTTCCACCATCCTCTGACTAATGAAGGAGAGCCATATCTAGCCAGGAGCTGTATGCACCTTATTTGAACCTCCTTCCCAGCCCAGGAAAGAGCAAAGGCCACTGTTCTTATTTTTCTCCTGAAGCAGGTGAGATCAAAGAGGATCTGTGGAAATAGGCTACTTTTCCAGTCTTACAAACAAACAGTGCAGAGTTTTGATTTAAACTCGTTACCTTTTTTACTCTGACACAGCAAGTCTTTTCATTGCGGCCTTTACTATGACACCCCCCCCAGCCTCCCCCACACACTTCCACCTGGCCTTCTGCTTCTTCTTTGTGCAAATTTTGTTTCAGAAATCACATTTTATTTTATTTATTTTTTAATGATTTTTATTGAGCTCTACATTTATCTCTGCTCCCCTCTCTAACTCTCCCCTCCCTTTCAACCCTCTCCCAAGGTCCCCATGCTCCCAATTTACTCAGGTGATCTTGTCTTTTTCTACTTCCCATGTAGATTAGATCCATGTATGTCTCCCTTAGGGTAAATAGCATTTTAAATGATGTAACACTCTCACAGTGTTTGTGGTATACGGAAGTGACACTTCAGCCAATAATTGCACTAATGTATGGGGTTGGGGGTGGGGACCACACTGTTTGCTAACACTGTATGATCGTGAAATGTGCCCTATGAATCAGGACATTTTGGAGCACCAAGGGCTTGATAGTACAGGCTGTTAGGGAAACTTACAGCAACCGGCAAGGAGACCTTGTCATCCTAACTATGAAATGCTACTGATAACACCTAATGTGCCACACGAGAGACATCCCCATATAAGACATTTTTTGTAATTCATACAGGGAAGAAAGGAGAACTGGATTTCAGTGAGGGGTCCTAAAGGGTCCCAAGGCTGAGTGGAGATGCAGCTCACAGACAGAGTGCTTACCTAGTAGAGGTAAGGTACTCGGCCTCATTTCTAGTACTGCAAAGGAGCAATTAATGGAAGGAAAGGAGGGAAGAAAGGATGGAGGGAAGAAGAGGGAAGGAAGGAAGGAAAGACAAAAGGGAGGGAGGAGAGAAGGAGGAATAGAAGAGAGGGAGGGAGAGTGGAAGAGAGGGAGAGATGGAGTGAGGGAAGGAGGGAGAATTAAACAAAGCACCAAGAACAACCCCTTTTTTTTTTCTCCAGCCAGCAGTTATTTCTCTCTAGCTGGATATGGTTCCTCTAGTAAATCAGTACAGTTCAAATAATTTAGAGTACAGATTAAGCGTCCATAATCAGGAAAGCTGACATTTTAAAATTTCAAATCAGCTACAATATCTAGCAAAGTCTACAAGCATTCAAAATATAAAATACTTTTAGGGCCTTGCTTTTCAAACAAAACACACTCACCATGCATTGTATGTGGAAAGCAGGAAAATTAGAATTATTATTTTCTTTACCTTACTTACAAAACCCAGTTCGCAACAGTTCCCCAAGAATAAATCAACCAAAAGGTTACTAAGCTCAGATTAATGAAGGGTTAATTGAGTCAAGAGTAGAGAGAAAGATAAAGAGCAGAAAGCAGAAACAAGAAAGAGGTGAAAGGAAACATGGAGGAAGGGAGATACAGTGAGACAAGGAAGGAGAGTTAACAGGGCTAGTTTATCAGACAGAAGACAGGTGGGCAGACAAAGACAAAGACAAAGACAAATAGACAAGGACTAAGAATGAAACCAAAAGAACAAGAGAGACAGGCATCAGGAAAAAGCAAGGCCTTTTAGAAATCGTCACTGAAAACATGTGTGCCTTTAGTTGCCTTGGGTGGAGTCAAATGTGTTCATGCGCTTTGTTCCTATAGATTATTTCCAGCAAAATTGTATGCAGACTGACTCTTTCTTAGTTAACTAATAGAGGAAGCAACTGCTTTATAATCAGGCAAAACAAAACAGGCCAATTAGGAAGACTAGCTTTGGGCACCTAAAAATAAGACATAAAATGAATCACAAGTACTTCTCCGAATATTCAGCCATGAACATTTCTGTTACTCTTCTTTCATGGTGAACCCTGAGGATAGGTGTGGGATTCAGTGATGACTGCAATCGTGTGGATTGTCAGGGCCTCTCAGCAGGTATTACTACCACAGTGTGAACCCTGAAATATTGTGTGCGGTATATTTTCAGGAACAGATCTGATAATATACAGCGAATGCTGAGAGAAAGACAGAGTTATGTATGTGCAAGAAGAATTTTAGAGCTCATTTAAAAATAAACATTTATCCCAAGGTAAAACGGCAATGTTTGCTATTCACCGTACTGACAAAAGAGGAAAGATAAGCTTACTTCTCATTATGATAAAACTGCCCCAGCCTGTAATCACTGTTTGAACTTGTTGAGTTTTTCATTCATGGTCCACCATTCAGCACTGAAACACATTATTTATATACAATGGCTGTGCTTATCTATCAGAAAATATAGACAGTGAAAAATGACCACTTGCACATAAAACTGCATCACCAGAGTAATGGTGGAATCAGCTTGATGAGAAGCCAATTTGTTTTCTGTAATAAAAGAAACTTAAGGTAAGGCCTCACCCACCAGAAGAAAATGCTCTTTCTTTGACTATACTTCACTTGAAGTGTCCCATGGATGTGCACAAGTGATTTTTATTCTTTTTGTGCTATTTTGATTCAGAAGTTTTGTAATTCTAGCATGCTAGCAACTTTGGTTAGCTTAAATGCAGACAGTTGCATAAGGTTTAATTCTAACAACATAATTTATGAAGATATCAGTAGATTTATGGTTTATATTGTCAATCAATTTAAAGCATTAATTTTTTATATTATAGAATCCAGTAATTATTACTTTAACAAGTTAGTGATATATATATGCCTCAGTAAATAATTCAATAATGATGTTAACATTTTATTTGTATATCTCTATATAATACATAGTGTATACTTTGATAATTTGAAAATATGTGTGGTGCCTCCCTGTCTCATTGACATATCTTTGATAAAACGTGCCTTCAGTGCCCTCTACTCAAGCATTTTTTTAGCCAACATGTTTAAACAATGTCTTCCTCTATGTAACTCCCACTGCAGGCTTCCACCCAAGACATCTACATCCAGCCCCTATTGTGTAACTTATATGCTTCATTTTTTATATATGTTTTACTATTTTTTCTTTACCTTCTATAATCTAACATTCACAAAAAGATGTTTGTAATGTATCATAGTGGGATAGTAGCTAGTAGGCACTGAAGAAACATTTAGTGAATGAATTAATGAACAAATAGAATTTCATCCCAGAAGAATCAGAGTTATCACTAAAATCAATAATATAAGCAACAATGTTTTAGGGATTAGGGTAAGCATTACTTGTTGGGCACCCTTAGCAAAGGCTTTTCATATAGCCACTGCAATACAATTATACAAAGAAAACCAGAGGCTGGAGAGATGGCTCAGTGGTTAAATGCACTGGCTGCTCTTCCAAAAGACCAGGGTTCAATTTTTAGCACCCACATGGCAGCTCACAACTATCTGTAACTCCAGTTCCAGAGAATCTGACAACTTTCACAAAGACATACATGCAGGCAAAACACCAATGCACATAAAATAAATAATTAAAAAGAAAACCATTTATTATAATTATGCATTTATAATAAACATTTTGAATAGCATACTATGGGATTGTGAGATGTATGGTAACTATGAGAGTGTGTAGTCTCTGTGGGGGTGGGATACTATGGCAACTTTTGGGCTGCCTCACCCTTACCAATTTCCTTTCAGCATTACTGCTGGAGAGAAGAGTAGCATCCCCTAACTCTATCAGGACTATCCAGAGGCGCTTCACACTCAGTTATGCTTTGAGGATGTGGGGAAGGGCTGTAGGGGAGTAATTTATGCAAATTCTAAATACATCTGCTAATTATAGCCCTGTAGATGATGTTTAGACTTCTTAACCAAAAAAAGATTCTTAGTCTGTTTTCATGCTTTAGTAGATACAGATTGAACAATTTATATATCAGACACAGTAAAAATGGTAAAAATGCAGTAATGAATGAGAAACATAGTTGCAGATTCAATTATGCAGTTGAATATAATTCTATCCATTTACAAAACTGTGATTTGTCCCCAGTAGCTTTGTCTCTCTCTTCTGTTCCTAAATTATTTTGAAATAACTATATATTTTATTATGACATTTAAATTCCTCTACTGAAGTTTTAGCCATACTTCATGCTATTACATTTAATTGAGTCCTACATCTAGAAATTGCAATGTCGTCTTCTTCATTTATTGCAGGCTACTTAAAATAAACATGGCCTCACTCCGTATGAAACGTGAGAGCCACATAGTGGTAAATACCACTTACCCCTTATCATTCTTTACACTCTTTCAGAAAATTTCTATCTGTAAATATAATAAATTTCACAAGACATTTTTAAACATATACGATAAGGTAACAATCATTTTCCTATTAATTCAGATTTTGTGAAATTCTACAACTTTATATTTCTGTCTTGAGATACGTGTTTTCGTATCACATCATTTTCCCTTATCCCAAGCAAATTTCTTTGTCATATCTTATAATACAAGTCTATTGACTGTGTGTTATTGCACCTTTGCTTTAGCTGAAGAAATTGAACTTTCACCTCCATCCTCCAAAGTAACTCATTGGAAAGAGTTTAGATATCTGGCTCAGGGCTCTTTGTATTCTACCTGAGAGCACTGAGGTGTCTGTCCAGCGTACGTACTCTATTGTCTCTCACAACACACCATTCCACTGTATTCTCCCCTCGTATGCACTCCTTTTCTTTTCCTTTTCAATGATATTGTTCACTTTTAATTCTCTGTGATTCTTCTTGAATTCTTCTTGCTTGGGGTTGAGAACAAATGCTGATCTTCAGCAGATGTTTCCAAGCACAGGTGAAGCATTTGGGCCACGATTTCTTCAAATCTCTCTCTCTCTTCTCCTCTTACTCTCCAGTCAATTTTATATTCTTGATATTATGCACAGGTCTCAAGACTCTCGTTAATTATCACATTTTATTATTCAAAGTTGATGATTTATTTCTTTTGTTATTTGCTTAAGCTGCATAATCCATTTGTTAGCAATTTCCCATGTTAGTAAGCTACAGTAAATAAAAGTGGTTTTCTACCATTAAGCTAAATTTTAATTAAAACATAGTTACGTCATTTTCTCCCTCACCTTTCCTTTTAGGTCCTCCCTGGTCTCCTCACTCCATCTTTTTCCAAGCCCCTTTCCCTTCAATTCACATTGATTGCCTCTTTTTGCTTTATTTGTTTTACACACACATACACACACACACACCACACATGCACGTGCGCGCGCACACACACACGCATACACACACCAGCCCAGATTTATAAATAAAGGCTGTTGAATCTATGTGTGTGTATACAATTTCAGGGCTGAATAGTTTGACTGTATCATATAGGAGGCTGATCGCTGGGAGAGCGTAATTCTCCCTCTTTCAGCTGTCATTAGTTGCTGTAGTTTTTTGTCTAGAGAATGGATCGTATAAGATTTCTTTTCTATTCTACATAAGCATGTCTATTGATATTGCCATTGTGCAGGTCTGGTTTAGGCAGCTAATTTTAGGAGGCACTGTCTTATAGGAGACTCCCTGGTACTTTGACTCTTAAAATCCTTTTATTTTAGATATTTCACTTTGCACCTCTTGCTTTTTTGTGTTGCTTTAATCCTGTTTCTGAAAAGTTCCCCAATATTAAAGTCAGATTTTTCTTTGAAGCCGTTTATTATCAGTTCCAATACGTGTGCCCACCTTAGGTCTGTTTATATTCATTTGATTTCTCTTCATTATGGGTCATGCATTGCCACCTTTGTTGCATGCCCAGTGATGTCTTTAAGAATAACTGGGTTTGGGTTGCAGAGATTATCTTTAAATAGTAATTTATATTATTCTTTTTTATATTATTCTTGAATATATTCCACAGTGCAATTTAAAGTATTCCCAGCTTTTATTAACTTCCTGTTAAGATAGGTCAATTTGGGTTATCATGAGAAATACCTTCACTCTGGGAAATTATTCTACACCCCCCCCCATGTAGTCTTACTGAGCTCATAAAGAATGACAGAGGACTTTAATACAGCTGATGCCTTTGGTTTACTTCATTTCCTTCTTGTGTGTGTGTGTGTGTGTGTGTGTGTGTGTGCGTGTGTGTGTGTGTGTGACTGTGTCAGATCTTCTATACTGCTGAGCACTTGTGACTTCTGTTATCTTATTCTTAGCCCTGAAGCAGCTTCTGTCTCACATGCCTTATGACACCTCATTTTGAGCATGCATTTCCCAAACTTTACTCAAAAATCTACCACGTAATCCTCACACAGGGTTCCAAAACATTCCTAATTATGCAAAAAAATCACTTCTCCATTTCCTCAAAAATTCCAGCTTTTACAGAAGCCTCATTCATTTCTGGATCTCAGCTCAGTGAGCTTGAACTTCATCTTTAGAAAGCCTGTGGGTATTATGCCACAAGGAAGAAAGAACCCTTACAGACTTACCTCTTCGGTTTCTCCTCTCCTACGCATCAAAATTCTATATTGCTTGTTTTCTGTGCTTGGAATAGATTGCCTTATATTATTTATTCAGCTATCTGAATGTCTTTAGTGACAGCACACTCAATAATATTTGTTGGCCACTAATGTAACATTCTTCAATGCTATATTATAGTAGGAAAATATACTTTAAATGTGTGATTGTGTAGTTAATTATCTGGTATAAAAGAAAGAAAAGGGAAACTACATGTTTCACATGTCACAATTCTCCATGCTCTCTGCTTTATTGTATTAGGCAATAAACCAGATTCCTCAGGGATCAGTTTTAGAAGCGAAATTACAAAGGGGAGTGGGCATGAACTAGACAAAGATCAAGAGAAGCAAAATTCTAAAGTTTCTATGCAGATAACAGTGTATTCAAAGGCTCTGGGCATGGAAGGAGTATGGTGTATTCACATAAAGAAGAAAAATAAGGTCTAACATAAACTGGGTTCAGAACCTTCATGGGGTCAATATTCACATGTTATTCCATCCAAGAGCCACAACTTGTTAAAGCAGACATTGTGCTTAGCTTTTTTTTCCTAAAGATAAAATCTGAAAAACAGAGAGATTAAGTAACTAAGTAACCCTAGGTCTGTGCTGAGATGTGACCTGAGGTTTATTGCTTCCATTCCCATACACTAAACCAAAACATTTAAAGGAGAAAAGTGTAGCATGACCCGACATCAGAGAAGAACAGGAAGAGACATGAGACAAGGAAGAGAATTAACCATGGACACACCCTGCTCTCTAATAGATTTTAGTAGTTACTTTACTTCACTGAAACCAAAGTACCTAATGGAAACAATTTAGCAAAGATTATTTGATATCATGGTTTTGTAGCATCATGATGGGTAGGCATGGTGGGTGGAGCAGCTTAGATCTTGCTGCTACACACCTACGGTAGAAGCATCATCTTAAGGCAGATCAGGAAGCAGAGTGAGACAGGAAGTAGGCAAAGAAAGCATAGGTCCAGTTACCTACGTCATCCAGTTAGGCTCCAGTTAGGCCCCACCCCCTGAAGATTCCAGAATCTACCCAAGTAACACCATCAGCTAAGGACCAATCAACCAAAATACATGCCTATGGGGGTGGAGGGGCCATTCTAATTTCCATACTCATATACAAAATATAAAAATTCTTCACAAAAGAGACATTTATAATGTTTCATGAAGAAAATATAGATTCCTAAAGTGTAATGATCTCTACAAGACCACTTAGAATGAAATAGAAAAAACCAGGAGCTTCTACAGTTTAATTGAAAGTGACAGCTTGTTGACCTTACCAAATAAGAGGTGGGGCAGCGGGGCAGCTTTAACAGTTGTGCATATTTGGGGAGGAAGACTTTCCCCCTCCCCACATAAAGCCTGAGCTGGTAAATACCAGGGGCTTCATGAAACAAACAGGAAATCAAGCAACTAGGAAACATTTTTTGAATTTCTGACAAAATTACAGAGTCTGGCTAGATGTCAAGAAATCAAATCTGAAGCAAAAGATCTGGGAATGAAGCTCCTTTGGGGTCGACATAGGTCTCCAAGGCTATCTGGAGCTTCTTCCTCAACTTCTTTGTCTCTTATTTATGACAGGGTGTGGTTAGATAAGACACTGGACCACTAGGGTTGTTGAAGCAAACAAGCAAGAAGTCTCTCCCCACATGCCAGCTGGAAACAGGAAGAGACAATTTGCGAGAGGAAATTGTCTGACCTATTTCAAAGGCAGAAAGGAAGAGAGATGCCAACCGTTGGTAAAGAGGTGCTGACTATGAAGAAGGCTGTGGCACACACCTTACCATGGCAGAAAGGAAACAACAGTGAATAATATACAGCGCACCTGCCTGAGGAGGAAATGAAAGACTCTAAAACCTCAGTTTCCAAAGGAGGGGGTGCCTAGATGAAAGGGTTCTTCCAGAAACAGAGAAGGAAGAAGCAAACTGACACGTATGCTATATAAATCAGGCCGAAAACATAGAAATTGGTAGTGGGCTTTGTACGTCCAATGTGAATTTATTGATCTTTTCTTGCATGCCACACCCTCAGCCTACTCTGAGGAAGTTGGTGAGAAGGGTGGTGCACACTAGCTAAGTGGATGGCCTGTGAGGATGCTTTGTCAGAGAGGATGACTTGGCCAGTGCTCAACAAGCTATTTCAGTGAGGAGGAGAGGGGATGAAAGTGCCACCAACTGATGCAGCACCACATCATGAGCAGAGCAAAGGACCTTGGTCCCAGACAGCACGACATTTTAAGAGGGCTCTTAATCAGTAGGATGATCTGATCTGATCTGCCTATCTACCTCTTTATTTTGTCATCCCTGCATGTGAGAGTCTTTGCAGGTATGTTCTCGTGGTAAGATGGAGATAGATCTCCAGGTTGAGGGTCAGGGCTTGCTTAGAATTCATAGGTAGGGACAATAAAGCAGAAAGGAACAGAGGGCATAGTTGCCACGCGCCCAGCATAAATAATTCTAACTTTAAAATGAATTGAGTGTCTTGTGGTTGCTTTAGATCAGACTGCATTCGAGCTAATTCAGGGAAAGCAATTCATATTAACAAGCAGATACAGGTTTTCAGGCACTTTGAGTAGCTGGGATGTTGTTGAATTGAAAACCTTGAGTTCCTGACATAACAAGTTGTCTCTGGCCCTTTGAAGCTTGCCTATAAAGCCACCAGTGGTTTCTGTAAAGTCTTCTCCAACTGTCTTAAGTCAAGGATGCATGCCTGCTGCGCCAGGCTCTAATCCTGAGTTAACATTTTCGAAACACCTCTTACTTCCCCTGCAGTGGCTCCACTCGAATAAGCTCCATTCATTAATGTCACTGGGTGAAAAATGTGAAGGATTTCCACACATCCGGATCCTCAACACATGCTAATGATCCTGCCTGTCAAGGACATTGATTGTTCTCACTTTCAGGGAAGGCAAAGGTACTATCAGGTGATTGCTGTGTGCGTGATTTCTGAGAGCACCCACCTCCTCTGTAATCAAAGAAGGGAGCATTGTGTTCAAAGAAGAGAAGATTGCATTGCAGGCCCTTAACCCTGGTTTGAATATTGAAATTTTCATCCAGCTTTTTCCAATGAAAGCTGTTAGGCTTTTGATCTGAAATCCAAGATAAGCCACCAAATTTTACTCTTGGCATCCACTGAAAATCCTTTCATTCTGTGTTTGTTTGGTCACCAGCACCTTTAAAGCCACGTAAGAAGTTTATATAAAAGGTAAAGAAGGAAACCAACGTTGGGAACCCAAGCCTACTGTCTTGTGTTTGCCTGAGTGAGCAGCTAGCTGGCTGTCTCCCCGTCCTGCTTGCTCAGCTTGCCTGGTGACCCCTGCAGCCCTGTGGGTCCCTCTGTGCAGCCGGCACTAACAGAACCGATCATGTATTTTCTAGGTTTCCTCTACGCACAGAACAACACCAAGCGCAGCATTAAAGAGCGACTCATGAAGCTCTTGCCCTGCTCAGCTGCCAAAACGTCGTCTCCTGCTATTCAAAGCAAGTTTCCTTTTCTTTTCGCCCCCAACTTGTTTGCTTTGCTTGTTTAGATCCACATGCACCGCAATTTCTGTTTCTAAAAAGAATCGATATATCATCTCCTGTGAAGCAATGCCTATTTACAGCTCGTGTTTAGCTGAAACACCGCGGCATGAGAGCAACAGGCGCTTTTCAATTGGCAGGCTGAAATCCTGGAATCGGTAACAGAGGCCCAGGCTGCCTGACACTCAGGATTTCTGTTTCATCTGAGGCCTGGGGACTAGCCCTGAGGATTGTTTGCCTAAAATGGTTGCACAGCAGCTGACAATTTAAGCTATATTATTTTGCAAGTTTCTTTTTTTCTAGTTGCAACATAAAATGTCCATATTTATGGAGTGTCGTGTGGTGTCTCCATACATGTATATTCAGTATAATGTTCAGCTAGATAAACATATCCACAATCCCAAATATTGATCTTTTCTTTGCTGCAAAATATAAAAACCCCTACTGTATCTAGCTTTTCTTGGATAAATGACATATTATAGTCACTCTGATACACAAATAGAATCCTGTCTAATTATAAATTAATAACCATAAATTAACCTTCCTCATCCCTTGTTCCCAGCTATGATTCTCAGTACCTGGTACATACTATTATGCTCTCAACTTCTATGAAGTCAACTTTTAAAAATCCTATGCATGAAATGATGTAGTCTTTGTCATGCTGTGTTCGCGTTATTTCATGTAATGATGTCCTGCTCCACCCATGTTATCACATATGACAACAATTTGTTCTTTTCCAGGGTGGATAGTGCTTCTCTGTGTGCATGAACCACATTGAATATATACACTTATCCAGTAATAGTTACCTAATAGGTTAATTCTTTTTCTTGGCTAAAGTGAATAGCTCTGCAATGAACATGGAAGTACATGTTTCTCTTTAACATATAAATTATATTTACTGGAGAGAAATATTGCTCCATTATATGATATTTATATAGAAAGAAATATCTATACTATTCTTATTCAATTTCTATTATAATTTCATGGATTTCATTTTTTAAGCATGACTTACTTTTCCTTTGTTTATCCTATGCCTATGTTCTCTAGAAAACCAGAACCAATACAAAAACACAATTCTAAATACATACATATACATGCATGCACTTACATATTATATATTCCTATGTGCATATTTATATCTAAACACATAGAAATACATAAAAATTGTTTTGACTTTTAGGATTACGGCTATGAATGGGATGGAAAGTTAGGTAGCATTTGATGCTGTGGAATTGAATCAGGATTCTTCCAAGGAAGCCTCAGGTTTGTTTAACACCTCAAGTGATTACATGAGACTCACCCACTACATCCAGAGAGAGAGTAATCAGTCCTCTGCTTGTATCTACCAATTACTGCCATCACCACTTTGATAACTGCCTCCATAGCAACACTTAGAGTAGGATTTGATTAAATAATTGAGCATTATGGCTTAGCCAGACTGACACATGGAGCTAACGAGCACACTGGTCTGCCTCCTCTTTCCTGACAACTATGTAACATCCTTGTGTATTAGAGACAGAAAGCTCCTAAAGAGAGGACACTAGTTAATCTTACAAAGATATTAAATGCCACTGACCCTGTGAACTTATAAAGACTGTGTGTGCAAATAAGTTTACATTAATTTATTTCCAAGAATCAAATAACACCCGAATCAGACAAGAGAAGGCAGTCTTTCCTAATAAGAAAATAGAGCATCATAAAGTGTGGAGAAATATCCAAACTCTGTGTTGAGACAGGAAGTATCTTCACCTACCTTCTTTATATTCTGTCATATCATTTTGTAGAAACTATTGATTGGATTGGCAATTTAAAATGTAAATACCATTATGGAGAAAATATGGAAGAAACATCAGAAAAAATATGCTGAGTCAAAAGTCCTAGAACTAAAATACAAAACAATTGTTTTGAATGGTGCTGTATCATGTTAGTCAGATCCAGCAGACACGTGGGTCCATTCAGTGAATACATTTCATAATCTAGTCATTGTGAATTGTGTTGAGAGCAGTCAATAAACCGTATTTCAAAACACAGAACAAAATCCAAAACAGCAAACCCACAGAACTCTACCCAACTAAATCATGCATAACAACAAAGAGATGATTTTTCCTAGTAGGAATTGCATGGGCAGAGCATTAAAAGTATTATTGAAGCACACTGCTCTGTCTTTTGCTTTTTAGTGCACACTTACATGCATACACACTTACATACACACAACAATTCACTAGTAAGAAATAATAGGTCAGCAGCAAACTGCAAGGATGTAATTTAGGGGAAAGAACAGTTCTAATCTGATATGAAGCTGAAACTGTGGGGGTTAGTCTGGTTTGTCTGCGATGGTGGGCTATTAGTGCTATTGTGTTTCTTCTTTTAAGGTAGAGTCAACATTGCCAAGTTACCTGATATTTGCTGAAAACCCAAACATTTGTATCATATGTACAGGAAAAATGTCAGTGTCAGTCAAGACTTTGTGTTTGATTAGTGAAGAAAAAGACTGTCACATTCTGTTAGCACTTTCCCTGCGTGAAATATCACACAAAACCAAATCAGTTTAACTCTGCCCTTCCCTAAAAGGATGTTTCTTGAAATTAGAGTCAAGCAGAAAGACATTCTAAACACAAAGAATGAGAATAACTGAATTTTATATTTGATAAATTTAACATCCACATCCATTAGGGCAATAAAAAGTCAAAGTTACACAAAGACTTGATTTCCTGTCTTTCAGAATGGTTATTTTAAAGAAAATGAATAACAACAAATTATGGTGAGGAAAGATACCCCTGTATATCCACTAATAGGAATGTAAATGCATCCCAACACAATGAAAAACTTGAAGTCTTCTCAAAAACTGACAAGCAGAAGTAGTCTAGACCGAGCAAATTCTTTCCTGGGTAGACATCCAAAGGGTTCTAAATCAATAGTGAATATACAATAGGGATACCTGTACACCCATGTTTATTATAGCACTATTCACAAGAGCCAAGTTATGATATCAATTGAGGTGCATACCAAAAATAAATAAACAAACAATAAAGTTTTCAACTCTAATGAACAAATTTGTATAATTTGATGAAAATGCTGTACATGAGACTACCATTTTCTATAGATATCGATGATATAGATAGATTCAGAAAAACAAAAATTTCATATTTTCTCTCATTTGTGGATAGTAGATTTTATGTTACATAAAGTCATATATAAAATATATACAGTGATGCGGAAATATATGTATATATAAAATATCTACATGTTATACTTGAAAAAAAATTGTAAAACCCAGGAACATAGGTAATTAATATGTACCAATTTTTAAAAACTAGAAAGTAGCTATTGTTTATGTCATGCTAGGTGTAAACATGATTTGTAGGCACTGTACATCTTTACATGTAAACATCTCTACCAAATAGCAAGCATTTTCAAGTAACAGACTCTCACAAGAAAACTTGGCATGTAGGAATAGAGGACTATTACTTGGAAAAGAGAACAATGAATTTCATTACTATGTGGCTAAGTTAGGGTTTTTGTTGATGTGAAGAGGCACCATGACCATAGCAACTCTTACAAGGAAGACATTTAATTAAGGTGGCTCATTTAAAGTTTCAGAAGTTCAGTCCATTATCATCAGCATGGGGAGCATGGTAGCATGTAGACAGATGTGGTGCTGGATCTCAGAGTCCTTAAACCTTGAAAGGCAGGCAACAGGAAGTTTACCGACTTTTGCACTAAGGGATGCTTGAGTAAAAGAGACTTCAAAGACCCTCCTTCAGTGACACACTTCCTCCAACAAGGCTACATCTCATAATAGTGCCACTCTTTTTGGGAGCCATTTTCTTTCAAACTACCATACTATGTTAGCCAAGCAATCATGTTATCTCTTGTCTGTGAACTAAATACTAACAATTGTGCACAATGTAAAAATATACCATGTGACTATGGGGTGAAAGGTTGGTAGATCAAACAAACAGCCGATAAACACAGGCCTCTATGCCTTGAGAAGAAAGGTATAACTATGCCATGTCTGGGTTTAGAGAAACTGAAGATGAGTCTTTCTTGACTGACCTAAGAGGTTCTAGGCATGACTGACCTCTGAGTGGTAGAGGAAACGTTCTACACATGAAATCATGAGACTTTCAGGTCTGTGTGTCTGAGAGTTATATTCCTAAAGAAAAACTTAAGCTCTTGCTAAATGAAGCACTTTGAGCCCAGAACTAGAAAACATAAAACTTGAGGGATTATGGGAAGACACCTATGAGATCTCCTTAGGGAATCACTGGTTTTCACCAGAGAGTAGGATTGTTTCTTCTGGAAACTACTTTTGACAGTGCAACCATCTTTAGGGAACATTTTACAGTATGCCTGGAAAAGCTCATCTATGAACATGTCTATGCTCGTCCCACCATGAGAACAATACACAGTGAGTTTCCTTTATCTCTTTTATCAACACCTGTTCATTACCACTGCCCTCTCCATCCCCCCCTTCCCTTTATAGTAACTCATTCAGTGCACACTTGAAATACTATTTCTGCTGTGCATGATTAACATTAAAGCATTAAAAGAAGTAGCTCATGGTAAAGGGTTTATTAAAGACCATATGTATAAATATTTAATAAAAGGTTAAAATCTAGCATGCAACATTAATATTTTAAGCACATATCTTGACTCTGATGGTTGAGAAAACTGCCAAACCAAATTCCAAAACTCCAACTACCTTAGAAATGTTTTGGAGATCAGTGACTGCCTTTGGAGAGAAAGAAGTAATTGATTTAGGCCATGGCCTATGTCCTTCTTCATGTATTAGTTGGAAATTAGAAATTGATGTAATCTAGTGAGCATTAATTTATGATGTAGAGTTCTTTCTGGTGTCAATAACTTCTAAACAAGAGTGAGAAATGAGATATGATAGAGGCTGGAAACATCTGCCAAGTAAATTAAGGATTGTCTTGTTCCCAGTTTTTGACCCACTCAACTGTCCCCTGACCACTCAAATTTCCACTGATCTTTCATTGTCCACCCCACTCTGTTGATAAAGCACAGTCAAGTGCAGCAACCTCATTGCCTCACTCAGCAGAAGACTAGACTTCTGTCGCTTGTCTGGCATCACCAGCTGCCTCCTATCTGTTCTCTCCTCTCCTTTTCATCTCCCCACCAACCACTCCACCAGTCACTGAACTACTGTCAATTTCCTCCACTGTATTATTCCAAGAATAACTAAAAGAGGGAGAGGGAGGCACCATCCTGGCACATATTGGATTCCTGTTCTGCTTGGTAGTCAACAAATTCCTAGACTGTTTGCTCCACAGTTTCCCTATATAATCATTATTCCACAAGATATCCTTTGTTTTATTTGGAGAAATCATGTGAAACATGCATGATGGTCTTGGGGAGAAAGATATTTTTCTAGGTTACAATTCCCATGAAACTTATTTGGGAAGGTAAAAATAACATGAAATCAAAGACAACCCCCCACCCAATGAATGCTGTGAAGCAAATATGTGGTAATGTATTTTTAAAAAGTGGATTTGAACTACAGATTTATATGAACTGGGTCATGGCAAACCTCACTAATGAAGTAATATCTGAGACTCTAAAAGAACAATCTGACTTAAGTGAGAGGAGGAAAGGAGCATAGTATCATGAAGATACAGAAAGCTTTCTGTCACCATCTGAAAAGGTATTATTATGGTCACAGGATCAAGTAAAGTAGTTCATGTGAAGTACTTGGTGCAAGAAGTACCATTAGAATAAATAAGTGAAAGTTCTAGTCCAACTAATATGACCCTAGAAGAATAATTATTTTTCACAAATAATTCTAAAAAAAAAAGCTTGGCACAGAAAAATGAAACTTTTCCAACTAGCAGAGCTAGGTTTCCAGACCCAGAGTCTACATTTTCATCAGTTTTTATGCAAACTGTATCCACCACTTCCAGCATATATGGATAGGAGCCCTGCAATGTTCACCACAGCTGCTTTATTCATAGGTCTTCAACTAAGAAGAAATCTGGGGAAACACTGAGTCTGAACTTCTGCTTACAGGAATGTAGACCTTACATCTTCACCCATGTCCTCTTCTCCTCTCTGATCCTGTTTTAGTCCTTCCTATTGGCTCAATCCAATAAGAAGACAAAACATCAAAGTGTGTAGTTAACATTACTGATAAAATTCAACCTCCTCTTGTGGAGTAAAGGAAACACTCTTGCATTGCTGGTAGGAGTGTAAGCTGGTATAGCCCCTTTGGATATCAGTATGGCAATTTCTTAGAAAATTAGAAAATAACCTTCCTCAAGATACAGCAATACCACTTTTGGGTATATACCCAAAGGATGAAGCTCAATCATACCACAAGGACATTTGCTCAACTATGTTTACAACAGTATTGTTTTTCATAGCCAGAACCTGGAAACAACCTAAAGGCCCCTCGACCAAAGAACAGAAAAGGAAAATGTGGTATATTTACACAGTGGAGCACTGTAAAGCAGGAAACATAATGACATCTTGAAATTTTCAAGTAAATGGATGGAGCTAGAAAACATCATATTGAGTGAAGTAACCCAGACCCAGAAAGACAATAATCATATGTATGTACTCATTCATAAGTGGTGTTTAAACATAAAGCAAAGAAAACCACCCACAAACCACAATCCTAGAGATCCTAGACAGCAATGAGAACCCTAAGAGAAACAGACATACATGTATCTAATTTACATGAGAAGTAGAAAAAGACAAGAGCTCCTGAGTAAATTGGGATCATTGGGGACCATAGGAGAGTGTTGAAGGGGAGGGGAGAGAAAGGGAGGTGAGCAGAGAAAACATGTATACCTCAATAAAATCAATAAAATAAATCCAACTCTCCACTGAATGCACCAGAATTAAGTCAAGGCTGGAGGCAGGGGACCATATAAATATAAAATATAAATATAAACATGCCTAAATTCTGCTCACTTGTAGATTAAGGAATTACTTCCTTGAGAATCAGTACAATTCTAGTATAATTCTCCACATCAGTCCTGTGATATTTCATATGTATTCTTAATTCCTAAACACAACGACTAGCACTTACATGCTTGTTAGTAAACACATGTTTATATAATTAATGAGTGCAATAACCCACATCACATGTGGCTTAGAATCAAGAAATTTCTAGCAGTAGCACAAATAAGAACACAAATTGCTTTTTCTTCCAAACAAAATGTGGGCCAAGTCTATATCTGTGTCTCTTAAAAGAGTAAGTGAATCATTCACCTTATCTCTAAAAAGTAGCAATAATTTTCCTGTTTGTTCAAATGTTGTTAAAATGGCTAAAAGGGTACTTACTGATAATAGCCAAAAACTTCTACAAAAGAGGAAACATTAAACACTTGATTATGTGTGTGGTTATATTTATGCACAGTTTTATATAAATTGGGGTCACAATAGCATCCACTTAGTATTGTCTCAGTGTTCCCATTCAATCAGAATCATTTATTTGCTAAATTAATGTCTTGGTCTAGAATTTTCATTGATTTGAGAAGACATAAAGAATAGATGAGACAGGGTCATCATTAGACTAGACCACTCATAACTGATAATGCAATCATAAGCATATTGGCATGAATACTTACAAGGCATGATTTCCTAAGTTCAATAAGATTTTCAGTGTTAAATACAGCTTAATGTTTCAGTATGTATTATTTTTCCTGCTGATATTCTTCATGTGAAATTTCACATGTCCATATATACCACCAACACCCCTGTATTGAGTGTAGCATGAAAGCACCACAAGACAATTATGGTTATTTTTAACTGCAAGACTCTGAGAGGGACACATTTATATTCCTACTTAAAAGAGAAATCGAAAATGAAAATAGAAATTAAATTGTTAACTAGCAATAATTAGTTAGTGACATGGAAGTTTAATGTTGCCATACCAGAGAGTACACCCTGGACTGTACTACCTGTGAGAGGTGACAGGTCTAACAGAGAGGCAACAATGATGGAAGCCTGAACAGAAACTTCAGGTAGCCTGTGAAGAGGTTAATATGAAATGCTGGAAACAATTAGTGTTCTAAGTCAATAATAAAAAAGAGATTTGACCAAAGGACCATGCTGGAATTAACCACGATAAACACAGAAGGAGGAACATGAAGCATGTTCAAGAGACGTAGCATTACTTCAGACATACTAGTATAAGATGTCTGAAGAAAATCATCAATGCCTCAAAAAAATAAGTAAAATATCAATAAAGCCTGAAATAGGCTTTATTGATAGTGTAACTCTTCCTTTCTTTCCTTCTTTCTTCTTTTTTTTGTTACTTGTGTGATGAATTTTTTTGTTTACTATTTTTCATGACTGTTAATTTGGGTCAAAATTTGACCTAATCAGTGATTTCAAAAACATATATAGAAATACACAGATAAAATTATTATTTTTATAAAAATGTTGAGTTTTGTTTACCAAAATCCTTATTTTATTAATACTGTGATGCTGCTGTTCACTAGAGAAGCTAACAAGAGTTTTTACTCGCCTATTTTCCCTTTGCATTGACCTGAGAAGTAATATTCAAGCTACAAAAGAGTCAAGTCAATAAGACTGGTTTCTGCTGGTTTTCTTTAGACACTGAAATGGGAACCTAATACTTCAAACGGACTCAATTTTCCACTCCACCAGGTGTATAAAATACAGACTATGGCGCCATTATCTGCTTCGATTGCAGGGCTAAAGCTTAGCTCCTTATTTTCAAATTGCCTTCTTGCCAAGGGATTTAGAGTAGCATGGTTGATGCACAGCCTTCTTTTGCAGAAGCACTGGCCCAACTTTGCCTGCTGAGTTTTTTTATAAAGAAAGAAGAAGATGAGACAAGTTATGATGATCAGCAGACAGACAAAGCCTTATTCACCTACCAGCACAAACATTTCCATCTGAAACTGTATCTAGAAAAACAATTCTATGTTATATTATAGATTTATATTCATGAATCTGCTTTGAAGTAAAAATGTCTACTGGGTATTCTGATGGTAATTAAAAGCATCCTTAATTTACCTCAATTGCAGCTTAAAATAAGATGAGTAGATGTTAGATGCTTCAATGACAAAATTGTTATACCAGTAGAAGCACATTTGGATACCTAAGGTATACCACGCACTGTGCAAAATATTTTAATCTTTAAATCTGCTTTATTGCAGTTACTATTCAATTGTCATCATCACCATTATATGGATGAGAGACTCAATACTTGCAATTTTAAGTGAATTGCCCTAAATAGCACTAGCACCATATAGCAACATTGACAGAACTCAAACACAAGCCATTTGATAAAATCTACCATATGGCCAGTATTTTCCCAGCTGTAAATAATACATCCACAAATGAACCAGTCATGAATCCAGCCCTGTCATGGTCAAGTGTCTAATGAAAAATGTCATGGACTATGATTTGCTTATTTATAGCATCCTTCCAAGGCACAGTTGAACATGATTGACAAACATCACTTCAACCTCCTTCCAACAGTGTGCAAATAAGTTCAAGAGAGACTAATTACTCAAGTTCCTAAAGCTGTGAAAAGTCAGAAATCAGATGTTCCATAGTCTCCACTCATGCAGTCTAGAATACCTCACCTAGTAAGTAGCCAAGGACAGTTATAACTGCTGTCATCTACTGTTTAATTATACCAGCCAGTAAGTAATACAAGTAGTCTCTCAAAACAACTTTGTGAAGCTAACATAAATATTATTCCCATTTAATAGATTTTTTTAAAAGATGAGGCTTAGAAAGCTTAAATAATTTCTTCAGTTACATAATTGAGAAATAGACCTAGGGGAAGAATAGAATTTTTGTAGAAACTGCATAATTTCCTAGACATAGTGAAGGTATGGTTCTAGTCATTATGTTACAGAAATGGATCTTCAACATCTAGACTTTAATGTTGAAAACAGAGTACAATAAATAGTAGAAAATCACATTATCAGCCAAATGTTTACAATATACAAAATGCACGTACAATATATCATTCTATTTAATATGTTCAGGCACATAATCCTCTAATGTTAGGATTATTTTATGCCAATCTTATGTCATTAAACATATGAATAAGCAAAGCCACACAGAGTTTTGTAAAGTTTTATACTGGTCACAAGTTGAATTTCTAGTTTTTGTTTGAACTAAACAATCTTACATTTTCTGAGCATGAAAACTAGTTCAAACATAGAAGGAATACAAGAAAAAGTCACATTGGTTCTCAAATTATTTAATATTTCATTCTAAACCTAGCTATGATGGATAAGCATGCCATTACAATGTTAAGGCTGACTGATTCAAATACAAAACATTGCCTACTATGGCACAAAGCCATTACCCTTACTAACCTCAGCCAGCCTTTCTCAGGAGCAAATTCCTAGGGGATTTTCTTTTGCTTCTAGGTAATTGATTTCATCAGTTTCTGGCTACCCTCAACTCAAAAATATCTATTGAACCAGCCACTACATTTTTTAAAAATACATTTTCTCAACAGCTCTTCCTTGGAAGTCTTGTGTGTGCACATTTCAAATTGACATTCTCCAAAATTTCAACTACTATTACCTTCTCAAATAAAATGAATAGAAGAAAGCCTTTTCCTAAAGTTTAAGGACCAATATTTTCTGGTTATTTCCTATAATACACCTTTACCTGCTATGGGACAATTGTCTATACCCTGTCACTTGTATTTTAAATAAACTCTGATTGGTAAGTAGCCAGGCAGGAAGTATAGGTGGGGTGACCAGGCAGGAAGTAGAGGCAGGACAATGAGAACAAGAAAATTCTGGGTAGAGGAATGCTCAGTTGCAGAAGAAGCAAGATGAGAATGCCTCACTAAAAGGTACCAAACAATGTGGCTAACACAAACAAGAACTATGGGCTAATATAAGTTATAAGAGTTAATAAGAAGTCTGAACTAATAGGCCAATCAGTTTATAATTAAAGTAAAGCTCTGTGTATTTCTTTGGGACTGAACAGCTGAGGGACCAGGCTGGACAGCAACCTTGATCACCATTTACCCTCCTTCAACATTGTGTTCTCTTCTTTGTTTTCAGAAAATTTGATGCCAGTTCTAAACTTCAGAGTCATAATTTTAGGGGATAAATATTAGTTTCCTATCTTCCACAAGTTAGGTTATTCCTTCCAAAATTAACTTTTTCATGTATACAAAGATGGAAATAATATTTAGAATGATTAAAATGCTTAGGTGCAGCAAAGAAAATTAAGAATTTTAGTTACTTTCCTTTGTATGTGATGCTACATGAATTCAGGAGGTTATTGAAAACTTTTGATAAAGGGTGAGGATAGTCTTGCTGCTAACAGATGGTGTGGCTGCCACTTGGCAGAGGATAAATTAACAGTCAAGTAAATGAGGATTCAAGCCCAGTTCTGTCACTGATGAACCTAATAGCTTTTGATGTACAATACTTGAAAGTAATGCTCTGTGTAAATACAAAATCACAAGTGTACGGCTTGATTCCATGCCACTCTCACTTCCAGCGGAATTCTGGTTTGTGCTTAGAGACCATTGCTACTAATTTTGTGATTCTTACTAGAATGCATATTTCTACAAAAGTTTGCTTATCGCTCACCCTTCCTCTTTGGAGAAAAGAATAGCAGAATAATTAATTTCATGAAACTCAGAACTTTGACTATTGTCAAATTGTTTAGTTTCTTTCTGTGTGTCAGGGTCTTCATACATAAATCTGGAACCAGCACCAATAGAATTATATTAGCAGTTTATAAGTTAATCAAATTAAATTGCTTAGACATTGCAAGTTATGTAAGTGTAGTTTGGGCATTATTGGATTTTGTAGAAATACCAGAAGAAACTCTATCACTATTCAAGAAAAACTCCTTTCTCAAAGAACTTTAATATTTTTGAAAATTTCATACACATATAATGTGTTTCGATAAAATTTATCTCTCAATTTCTCTACTCTAAATTCTCTCCATTCTTTCTGAGTTCATGTTCTAACTCTCTCTCTTTTTTTTTCCTCATTTTTTTATTCAAGATTTCCATCTCCTCCCCTTCTCCTCCCCCCTCCCTCCCCTCCCTTCCACCCATACCCCCAGTCCACCCCTCTCCAAGACAAAGAGCCATCAGGGTTCCCTTCACTATGTTAGGTCCAAGGTCCTCCCAGCTCCCACTAAGTCCAGGAAGGTGAGCAACCAAACTGACAAGGCTCACAGTGAGCCCGTCCATGCTGTAGAGTTCACGTTCATTGCTGTTGTCCTTGGTTTCTCAGTCCTCCTCCACCGTCAGCCACATTCAGAGAGTCCGGTTTGGTCCCCTGTTCCATCAGTCCCATTGCAACTGGACTTGGTGGTCTCCTGTTAGATCTGTCCCACCGTCTCAATGGGTAAACGCACACCTCACGGTCCTGACTTCCTTGCTCATGATCTCCCTCCTTTTGCTCCTCATCGGGACCTTGGGAGCTCAGTCCGGTGCTCCTATGTGGGGCTCTGTCATTTTCTCCATCCAATGCCAGGTGAAGGTTCTATGGTGATGTGCAAGATATTCATGAGTATGGCAATAGGATCTGGACATTTCTGGCACCCTCTCCTCAGCTGCCCAAGGACCTAGCTGGGGGCGTCTTCCTGGACACCTGGGAACCCCTCTAGAGTCAAGTCTCTGCCAACCCTAGAATGGCTCCCTTAAGTAAGATATATAATTCCTTGTTCCCATATCCACCCTTCCTATATCCCAACCATCCTATTCCCCCAAGCTCTTCCCATCCTCCACTTCACACTTTTCTCGCCCATCCCCCCTCCCCCATCCCACCCCACCCCTATGTTCCCATTTTTTGTCCGGCAATCTTGTCTACTTCCAGTATCCAGGAGGATAACTATATGTTTTTCTTTGGGTTCACCTTCCTATATAGGTTCTCTAGGATTTTTTACGAATTATAGGCTCGATGTCCTTCAGTGGAAGAATGGATGAAGAAAGTGTGGAATATATACATATTAGAGTACTACTCAGCGATAAAAAACAATGACATCTTGAATTTTGCTTGCAAATGGATGGAAATAGAAAACACCATCCTGAGTGAGGTAACCCAGGCCCAAAATGATGAACATGGGATGTACTCACTCATAATTGGGTTCTAGCCATAAATAACTCTCTCTTTCTTTATTCTCCCTCTCTTTCTCAACTCCCTCATATCTACTGATTTCCCTTAGTGCTTTTGCATGTACATGGCTATGAGACCATCTTAGAGGTCATTGAGACCCTCATCCCTGAAGAAAACAAACTCTCCCTCCACTAGCAGCTGTCAATTATCAGTAAGTCTTTAGATACAAGTGGGATTTTTTGAGTCCCTCTCCCTTCTATGCTTAGTATGTGTGTATTTGTCATCTGCATGTCTGGGGCATGCAGTCATGGCTGCTCAGAATGACATCTGCAACAATGTTATCACAGCCAGTAAATACCACTTTTCTGAAGACATCAGCTTTTTATGGCCCTTAAAAATCATTTTGAAAAACCAAAAACTAAAGAAACAAAAGAAACATAACAAAACAAACAACAGCAAAAATAAAAAGAAAGAATCTTGTGAAAGCTGTAATGTGGCCTTTTGAGACATAGAGTTAACCCTTTAGTTCATTTATCTTTACTTCCAAATGTTTATTGCCATGAGTCTTTGGTCTGGCTTGAGGCCACTGTTAATGGACTTTGATGTGGGATTCCCCTCTGTATGCTGTAATTACCATTAATAAACAAAGAATCTGCTTTTGACCTATAACAGGGCAGAACTTAGCTCGGGGGGGAAAAACTAAACTGAATGCTGGTAGAAAGAAGGGCAGAGTCAAGGAGAAGCCATAGAGCTGCTACTGGAGACCGATGCACTGAAACTTTGCTGGTAGGCCATGACTTCATGGTGATGCACAGATTAATGGAGATGGATTAAACTAAGATGTAAGAGTTATCAAATAAGAAGCTAGAGCTAATGGGCCAAGCAGTGATTTAAATAATATGGTTTCTGTGTGATTATTTCACATCTGTGCTGCTGGACAGCAGGAAAACAATAAAAGCAGCCCTCCTACAATAGATTTGCACTGGGGCTTCTCACTGACATCGTGTTGTCCCATGTCATGGAGATCCTGCTGTTTTGGATATGTATGTTCATCCCTTTCACAAGCTTCAACAGTCCTTAGATGGGATAGATGTTGGGGTGGGTCAATTTGTAGCCCTGGTTCTGGGTTTGGGTGGTAGCTAGGTAGGTCAACTCGCTAGATTTTGCTCATCATCTCTACCTGAGGACATATCCAGCACTGCTCTGCTAGCTCACCCGATAAAACTTATAGCATGGAGCATAGCCAGTTCTGCCCTAGTTCTGTTCACCCTCGTTCATATCACGAGGAACAGTCCTGTTTGGTCCAGGCAAGGTGCAAGGTCTTCTCTCCTGATTTCTGTAGGGGAAATGGGGGGAGGTGTGGTGTCTTCTCTCTCGCTTTCATGTCTTAGGGCTGGCTCACATGGAACTCTGACAACAGGGTCAGTACAGGGGTGCTATCCTGGTGGGATGCAGGGTCTGCTCGCCTGTGTGCTATATTTGGTGTCTGGCAGGACTAGTTCTCTCATGCTCATACACTTTGGTGGGAGAGGTAACAATAGGGCTGATGCGAGGGTACAGGGAAATCAGCAGGATTGGAGTGCATGATATAAAATTCACAAAGAATCAATAAAGATTAAAAAGAAAAGATTTAAAATGAAGTTGCCTCATAACAGGGTGGCAATGCTCTCACTAGACACTGCAGACTAACAAGTAAGCATCCAAGTTCCAAGAATGGGTAACTTCGTTAGAGACCCTCAAACACTGCAGGCTGTTGCAAATGCTTTTTGTTTCCTTCTATAAAATGGCAGTAAGACACTCCTGCTGACGACATCACACAGTTGAATAGTGAAATATGGAGAAATCCAGCTGGTACTCACCTGGAAGCTCTCTATTCCTACTCAGAAGCTTTGAGGGATTGTACATGCTACCAGGATAGAAAAGTAGGCCTCAATCTCACCCGTCTGTGAACTCTGAAAGCTAGAGTAAAACTGGCCTAATTGACATGTCCACTAGCCCAATAGTGGCATTAATATCATGGGAGTAAACAATGTATTTATGACTGAGCCTTCCCACAAATGAAACCCAGATCTGGCAACATTATCTGGCTAAGATCCTGTGACTAGCCTGCTCATAGGCAGCAGGGGAGAATCTACAACTATTGGTCTGCTAAATTATGTTCTGCTTCAAATTCTCCCTCTACCATGTGCGAGGGAGCTTTTCAAAAATTAGAATATAATTAGTTCATTTCTCCCCCTTCACTAACCTCTGTGTCTTTCACCTCCAAAACTCACAGCCTCCAGTTTTTTAAACAATTGTTATTACAAATGTGTATAAGTGAATAAACAAAGGAATACAAAAACTAATCATTCTGCCCTCTCTTTTGTGATGACTCCTGAATGTGCAGGTGTAATATAGATACCCCACTTAGAGCTGAGCACTCCAGTGTTTCTGTTTTGGCATTTTTAAACAAAGTAAACTGTAGAAGGAGTGGTGGAGGGCCACTTCCCACCACCTGGCTAGCTTTACCCAAAATAATTACATGGAAACTGTATTCATTTAAACACTGCCTGGCCCATTAGTTTCAGCCTCTTATTGGCTAATTCTCACATCTTGATTTAACCCATATTTAGTAATCTGTGTAGCACCACGAGGTGGTGTCTTACCGGGAAAGATCTTAACCTGCGTCTGTCTCAGAGAGGAGAGTCATGGCGACTGCCTGAGACATCTGCCTCACTGTCTTCTTCCCAGCATTCTGTTCTGTTTACTCCACCTACCTAATTTTCTGTCCTATCAAAGGGCCAAAGCAGTTTCTTTATTAACCAATGAAATCAACACAAAACAGAAGACCCTCCCACAGTGAACTATTGGAGGTCATTGTTCTTTATTTCTCTGTGTTTCCTTACTTTTCAAAAAATTATCATTAACTGTAAACCCCCAGCATGCTTTCCTTCCTGATTAGAATATCATTTTTTTCTGATATGTCTTTATGGATAAATTCAGTTATTCTCTCTGTATCCATCTTCTTCCTTCTTATCAGCTCTAGTGTAGATTATGTCTGCATGTATAATATCTGGTAATATCACTTTCATTTCCTTCATCTACAAAAAAATCACTTATGAACCTATCACTTAGCAATAATATCTGCTGTAATAAGCTATTGTGATCTACTCTGGTAATGACATGCTTAATGCTGATAAAGAACAATCCAATTAGGTGACTTTAAATAAATCTAACAAGAAGAGAAAGTTATTTGTGTTTACAAATAAGTCAGAGACAATCCATTTATACATGCTGTGAGGAATTGGTCTGGCAGCTCACCTCTGGGTTGTTATATTTTGTAGTGATTGAATTCAATCACGAAACTGCAAAGCAATTCAAGTTCTCCTAGAGTGGAAATTGTTATGTCATTGCCAACAAATACATCTAACAGAGATGCTCGAAATAATTTGCCATTTTCAAGGTACTTTTCATTTTCCATGTAATATATTAGTATAAAATTGAATAACATACTAATTAAAGTGCTATGTCTTATTTTGGTCTTAAAATGCACTCCCTGCCAGGTTTAAAGAAATATTTTCAGACTGAAATACATCAGGGCTCCTGATGCTCAGGGTGGTCTGTGGAAGTCTTGGAATCATTAAGTATTTCTGATGGTGTGATAGTGTTCTTCTTCATGGGCTGTGTATACATCATCAGCTTAGAATTAATTACTCACATACTCAAATGTGCATTTCAAAATAGCTCTTGGTGGGTGGATGGATAAAGAGTTTTACAGACAGGAAGAGTCAAGAGGATTCCCAGGTCATAGCCTTTTTGATATAAAAAAATAATTCACATTGTCAAACACAACACTTTAAAAAGATGCTTGCAAGGCCTGACCCGGGTTTGAACTCTGCCTATCGATGTCAAATTTTAGAACAGGAAGAAGTAACGAGGAATTTGTGACAGGTGCTCTTCCATCGGCATCTACTGTACAGTGTGTAGACTTAAACTCTTTCATAATCCCTGCACTATTGACTGACTGGTTTTCAGGCCAACATTTTGTGAGCAAGGCGAGAATCGAGGAATGAAAAGAAGGCAGGTATATGGGTGTGCAACCGATGTCTGTGCAAGTCTTTGAAGTAACAATGAAAGGAAGAAAGGGGTTATGTTGTTGACAGGAAAAATAGGTTTGTATGTTATTCTCGAGACAGCTTTTACCTCAGGCCAATGTGTCAGACTTGGACATGAACCAAACAAGAAGACACAAATCATCCCCTCATTCTAGAAGTTTTGGAAGCAGTTTCCAATATCATGGTGAAGAATCTTTCACATAGTGCAGCATAGAGATGAGGCCCAGATCAAATTTTGTGAAAGCCCAGTAGAGCTTACCACTTGCCCAAGCTTCTTCTTATTCAATAATAGATAAAATATCATTAGAAAATATTCAAGATTAACATGTTATTTCCATACTGATTTGTTTATTATCAGATAAATTTAATAAAATGTACACATTAGTAATAAAATTTCAGAGAGTGTTGCTGTAAATGAGACAAGTAGTTTCAGGATTTGGCTAGACAAATTGATTCCTATTCAAATAAAATCTAAAAGTTACAATGCTGAAAATAATAAATGCAGATAATTTTGGGTCTCATGAGCCCAGCTGGTTCTTAAACTTTTTATCAGTTAGGGCTTGATGTCCTGATTTCTCAGCTTCAGGCTTCCAAATGATGGGATTTTAGGTATATGTTCAGCTTCAGTAGATACACTTTAAAATAAACATCATATTGAATTTTAAAAGGCTATCTTGTATACATTCACTCCCTATCATTGGAATGGTTCACATAGTTTATCTCTGTGTCTTCACATCTCTGTCTGTTTCTCTGTCTCTCTGTCTGTTTCTCTCTCTGTCTGTTTCTCTCTCTCTCTCTCTCTCTCTCTCTCTCTCTCTCTCTCTCTCTCTCTCTCTCTCTCTCTCTCTGATCACTGTCATGTACTGAAGTTAATGCTGTAGGAGTGACAGGCCAGTGGTCTGATGAGAAGGGGAATAAGAGACAGCAAGATGGACTCACTAGTAAGGATGTTTGCCTTTAAACCTGAAACCTGAATCTAATTCTGAAAACCCATGTACTGGAATGGGAGAACTCATGCCAACAATTTGTTTCTGGCCTCTATACATGCACTGTGATATATGTGCATCTCACCGCCACTGCATATACTCATGCAATAAATAAATTGAAAATAAAATTATTAGAAAGGTGTATATGGCATCCTAGGAAGAACTCTCTTTTGTGTGAGTGTGGTCTAAGTGCATAAACCACTTCAACAAAATGCAACTCCATTCTCCAAAGGATGTTTTGATTTCCTCATTATATATATTGTATACAACCTTGTGTCTTTAAAGTCAGAACACATTCTTATGGTTTTTTGTAAAGCATGTTCCTTTTCAGTTATATCCAGAAAAAAATGGGGACTACAGGTAGGGTCAAATTTGCATAATTATGTTGGGCTGTATGGTCTTCTACAGTGTCTAGAGAAAAATTTATAGAAGTATGCCTATTTTAATGCTCAGCCTGTTGTTCCCTAGTGATTTAAATTCCAGTTTCCAGCTCACCTGTGTCATGGCCTGAGGGACCTGTTGACTCAGATGCAGGACAATACTGGCCCTTAAAGGCTTAAATCTAAGGAGGAAAAGAGGAAAAAAGACAGCCAGGGAGCTCAAGGAGATCTTGAAATTTTGTTGTCTGATCACAATTAAATCTGTTAGAAGACACACAAATTTAAATATCATTTGCATTCATAGTATCACGGAATACAAATACAGCACAGCATCTGAATCAGCCTCTTGACAAGATGCCTTAGTTTCCCTAGTTTGCAAGGGCCTGGGGTTGCACAAGAGGTTAGAGCCCCATTCAGGTTTGTGGCTTTTGTTCCGAACAAATAAGCACCTCCATATACATCCACTTGTGTCTTTCCTGAGATTCTATGCCCACTGCACCTGCCTCCTTGTGGCAGGACATCCTTTGCTAGCTGAAAACTCCTAGACTGCACTTTGGCACGTTTTGGCTAGTGATCAATTGAGGCACCTCTTATCTCCTAAGATGGCAGAGTCCATATGGCTGCCGACTTCAAGTTGACCAAACTCGTAATCATTGGTGACAAAAAGGCAAGGACTGATTCCCAGGTGTCATGTAGCCTTGAATGCATCATTTACACTTTGTAGGTCCCAGTTTGCGCCTTCTAAATAAAGGCCGTAATGGATATCTTGCTGAATTTATGTCAGTATTGAAATGAGATATCACACTACCAGCCTTAAGTAACAGTTTCTAAATAGTGGTGACTTCATTATAAAAAGTTTCAGCATTACCTTTATGTTAATACATTTACTTATATATGGTTGGGTTCGAGAGACATGTTTGCCCCATTTCTAACTAGCAACTTGACTTTGAGCTATTAGGCTAAGCCCGGAAGCATAGGCATGACACTCATTTTTCTCATTTGAAAAATAAAGTTAATAATTCTGCATTTGAGGAATGTTGTGAAAAATAGAGATGAGATTTTTCCAGCAACCTTCCCAGGACCCACTGGGAAACCTAGGTAACAAGACAATACTTTGAGTAGCTTTGTGTCTCCCCTGAACCTGATTGGATAAGAAAATACTCCAGACTAAATGTGTTCAACAATAGAATTTTACTCTCTCAATAGCCTGAAGACTTCAAGTCTAAAGTCAGAGTAGTAGTATGTCACTGTCTATTTGTTGACTCTTCATGGGCATTTTCCTTTCTAAGGAGGTCTCCATTGTCTTTTCCTCTTCTCTTAAACACCCATGCTTGTTGGATGCTGGATTGAGGCCCTACTATTATGACATTTTAAAATCCTGGTTATGGTAAAAAAGGCCCTGCCTCCAAATTCTGTCATGCAGATGGAATATCATTTCATTTTCTTTTACTAACGGTAGTTTATTATGGAATCAAATATTTTTTTAAATAGTTAAGAGTCTGGAAGTTTAAATAGGAGGATGTCAGCTCTAATGAGGCTTCCTTTACTGTGTTACATCACAACTAATGCATCATAACGAGAGCATACAAAATGACCAGGGCATGTGGTGAGCATAAAACCAGAGCAAGAAGAGGAAGGGGCCGTGGTAACCTTCTTCCATTAGCCCTGCCTTTGAGAAGTCCCAGGATCCTCTCACGTCATCACTATGAGGAGTGTGTTTCAGCCCATGAAAACTCTGAAGACAGCCTCGACCAAACCCAGTAAAACACTGAGCCCTTAGAGTGCCAATCTGGGTGACACAGCTCATTCCATACAAGTAATGATCAGAAGTCAGACAGCAGAGGAGAGAACAGGAGCCATGAAATGGGTATTGTTAACATCTCAGACACTGGCAGGACACAGATGGCAGGAGTTTGCCATTACTTTTATCAGTGTTACTTCTCTTAGAAGCAAAATGGAGAGGATGAAAAAGCAAAGAGCATACCTTAAGACATCAAAGGTCAGGTATAAATCAGGTCCCTGTCTTTTCTTCAGTTGGACAGCTGGCATGTATTAACTCTGTGAGCATCAGTCTCCACTTGTGTGACAGATTCACGGTGATACTTTATTTGGGGGTTTGCTGTGATGAGATCTCATCTATCTTGCAGGGTAAGAATTTAATCAACTTTAGGTGCTGTGTTAGAATCTTCCAGAACACACACTTGCAGGTGGCATCTGGCTCAAACATGACCTGACAGGCGGCTATGTTCTCAGGAAAATTCTCACCCAGGAATCAGAGCTGTGATTGCATTCAATGGTGATGTTTTCCAAACACCGCATATGCTAGCAAGTGCTGATGATTTCAAGGACCTTTTCTGGTGCCTTAAAAGAGGAACAGCTCTTTGGCAAGTCAAAGTCATGAAGAAGTACGAGCCAGTGTGGAATACAAGCGAACCCACAGACAGACCCCTGCAGTGTGGTTCCTTCTGAATATCACAGATGTTCACCCTATCATACAACTTAATTCAATTACCCTGACCCTCCAGCCTTAGGCCTTTTGTCTCAGATGTGGCATCTGCAAGTCTGTGACAGCAAGGAAATAAACTGTTCCCCATGGGTAGCGCAGTCAGACTGGCTGCATGGTATAAAGGTTGTGAGGTTAATGTGTTGTTTTGTTCTTCAACACTGGAAAGGTTGCAGGGTCTCCACAAGGTCAGACTCTGATTGAAGGGGTACTCACCAAAACCGATTAGACTCTCCTCCACTGCTGCTTATGCTGTATTTCTCAGAACAATGAGAAGGGAACACAGTGGTTTAAAGAGGACATTTTAGGTCAGCTGACATCCCACAGATCACAGTCTGAGAAGCTCTTCTCTAGGGAGAAGCTTGAGTTCACAGGACTCCAGAACAAAGGGAACTCTAACAGCAGCAAGAACAAGTCACTCACTAGCCATCCATTCACCAAATCATCGTGACTCCGGGGTAGCCATTGACCCAGAGGATACCCAGATGTGTAGAGCTGATCATGTGTTTAAGGAACCTACAAGGGAGACATCAAATGTGAATGAGTGACTTTGTCATGCTCTGCAGTTTCCAACCTTCCTAATGCTGCAACCCTTTAGTACAGTTTCTGATGTTGTCGTCAACTCCAGCCATAAAATTATTTTGTTGCTACTTCATAATTGCAATTTTGTCACTGTTATGACTTGTAATGTAAGTGTCTGATATGCAGAACATCAGTCTGATTTGTGACCCTCAAGGGGGTTTTAACCTGCAGGTTGAGAACTTCTGATATATATGCTAGATAGAGCTGCCTATGGGCCAGTCTGGACAGCTTTCAGAAAGGAGGCAGGAATGTTGAGTTAGACCTTTATAAACCTATATATTTTTAACAGCAATATAAAAGGAAGAGTGTTGTAGGTTGAAGAATTTACATTTACATGGTGTAAAGAAAAGGAATACACCTCACTATACAAAGTTGGAATCTTTCTACTTGACATCATCACCATGTATTAAGTCTGAACTGTAGTATTTATTTGTATTGGCATATCTAAGAACACAGCACAAATCAGGTCAGTAATCCACAACTACCTTGTGGAGCAACTTTTCGTACATCTCTTTATGCCACTCTCTTCCATCTATTTGAGTTTCCCACTAAAGCCCAGGCTAAGGTCAATACATAAATCAATGCCTATCCTTCTTTTCTGGCCTACTTTAGCTCCTCCCACTACATGATGTTAACACTACTTACTTACTTAAGAGTTTTATACTTTTCTTTACTTTTATGAATTTTATACATTTGTAAAATATGATGCCTTCTCTTCATTTCTCCCCTTTAACATCCTCAATATCTCTGTTAACATGATCCCTCCCAAGTTAAGATTGTTGTTCTTGCTGTTGTTTTAAATCTACCAAGTCTGACTATAGCTGCGCATATTACATAGATGTGGTTCTATCTACTGGAACATGAGAAAACTACCTGTGGACATATCTTCAATACGTAATGGTTCTCCTTCCACAAACAATTATCCAGTACCAAAAGATCTTTGAGAAGGGATGGGCATGGGGTTGATCTACCTCACCTATAATGGAATTTGCCATTTATTTTGTATTGGAAGTGTAAAGGTAACCACAGCTACTATGTGTTCAGGATTGCATGTAATGGGATAAGGGTGATAAAGATGCTTCCGTAGGCCTGAGTACTCAGCCTGTGATTCTCAACACTACAGCTCTTTACTGCCTACTGTCCACTGCCAAGGCTGAGAGCAGCTCAAGTCTATGGTGATAAACATAAATATTCTGAAGACAATTTGATAGATTGGTAATTTATAAAACTAATAATAGCAGATTTTACCCCATGGCACATATCTTCAAAAAATTGGGATTTTGACCAAGATTACAATATCAGGCATGAAATTCTGCCCTGTGGGACAGACCTCAATCTGAAATAATAAGAAAGCCATGCTTCCTTGTAACAGTTGCCAAGTATTGCATCAGTGTGCATATCTTGCCTGGTAGGTCAATATTGCAGCATGCAGGGTGAAGTGCTGGGTAAGATAACCGATGTCTCATCTTCCCCAGAACCCTAAATAACACCCCCATGGCATGGGGATAGATCGCCACCAGGGAGGACCTTTTTGCTTAGTTTATGCTTGGTTTCTCTTCAGTATCCTGGTATCTTCAGCAAAGGGTGTTTACCTTGTCTATTATGGTGGCTAATAAAGACAATAGCACTAGCCTGTGTTGTTTAAGAACTGCTGGAGGCCCGCTGCTCAATGATTCATATGGAGGTTTCCCATGTCTTTTATTGTAATTTTCATTTAATAACCATGTCTTCTGGGAGGGACATTGTCCACACATGTGAGATAATTCTGTTCACTTTTTAGTTGCATTTTTAAATTACCTTACTGATTATCTGTTGATAGATATTTAGGTTGATTTGATTTCCTAGATATTATAAATAGAGCCTGAATGAACATTGATGTGAAAGTGTCTCTGTAGTGCGATAGAAACTCCATTGGTTATATGTCTAGGAGTAATATACCTGTGCCATATTGTAGTTCCTTTCCATTATTATTATTATTATTATTATTATTATTATTATTATTATCTCTTAGGATTACTCATTTTGGGTTCTTATGTGTCATGTCTACACATATGTGTGTGCAACAAATCATGTCTTGTGCCTGCAGAGTTCAGAGGAGAATGTCTGATTCCCCTGGAACTGGAGTTATGTATGGTTCTGAGCTTTCAAGTGGGTGCTGGGGACTTAACTGTGGTTCTCTGTAAGGGCATCAAGTACTTTTTAAGTGCTGACCTATCTATCCATCCCTTTATATGATAGCTCTTTCTAGATTTTAAAAAAACATCAGACTATTATTTAAAGTAACTGTGCTAGCTCACACTTCCAGCAACGGCATATAGATGTTTTCCTTTACAGGGCTAGAAAAATGGTCCCTGTTGTAAGAGTATTTGCTGTTCTTGTGGAGGGTCCACTTTTGGGTCTCAGGACACACATGGTGGCTTATGGCTGTCCATAGCTCCAGCTTTGGAGGATACTGCAGACATGCAGGGACAAGACATGCACATGATGAGCCATAATAAATAAGTCATTAAAAGGAAAAAGTACTTCTACTTTGCCATGTCCATACCAGAATTTGTTGTGATTTGTATTAATGATGATAATTTTTCAACTTGGGGTGAGAAAGAATCTTAAAGTGGGTTTATTTTTCATTTCACTGAAATCTTCTTTTGAGAATTTTCTATTCCACCCATAGACTATATTTTAGTGTTATTTATATTCTTAATGTTTAGGTGAAAATTTTGTTTTCATGTGTATATTCCTGACACTCCTCCTCTGACAGATGAATAGCTGACAAAAATTCTCTGACATTCTGTGAGCTGTCTAATGATTCACTTCTCAGTTTCCTTTGATGTATGGCTTTTTTAGTTACATGGGAAGACATTTTTGATTTGTGATCTTATTTACCATGCTACCAGATACTTATTCAGGAAGTCCTTACATATCCCTGCCTACAAGTCGAAATTTGATAAATAAATATAAAGATGGGTTTCTACTAATGTCTGGAACAAGACAAAGGTGTCCATTCTCTCAACTCCTCTCCACCACAGTGCTTGAAACTGTCGCGGGAGCAATAGACAAGAGAAGGAAACAAAAACAAAACAAAAAACCTAACACAAATAGAACAGAGGCAATCTAGGTATCCCTATTTAAAGATGATTTGATTCTTAGTATAAAAGAATCCCCTAAAAATCTCCCTTTGAGGTTGATAAATTATTTCAGCAAGTGTCAGAATATAAAATTAACACAAAATCAGCAACCTTCCTATAAACCAATGTCAAACAGACTGAGAACTAAATCAGGAAAACAAACTCATCCACAATACCCACAGAAAAGCAAATTATGTAGGGATAATGAATATTTGTTAGTACCTCCTGTCATTTAATTGAAAAGGACACCCATGGCACACTTTTGTTCCATTGCCAATATTGGTTTCCTGCAAACACTTGAGAGCAAGACTTAGGAGGTGGCTCAGTTTCTCCGGGTCCTCCACTCCCTACTGGCAGCTTTCCCTCTGCCCCTCCCATGGCCTCAGTGTACAGGAGGACATGCTCCAGGCAACACTCTTTGTGTCACTCACTGATGGTTCATCTTTGGATAACAGCTGCATGTCTAATCTGTAGCCAATGACTAAAGCTTTCCAGCTGAAATATTGTGGGGTGTGGACTAGGCTTGAATAGAGAATATTCCCTCATGGCTCCATCCCATCCTCTACTGAAAAGATATTGGACTAAGTATCTTAAGAGTTCTATCCTTTAAGGCATGAGCACCCCTATTATACCCAGAATCCTTCAGATTTGTGCTTAATATGCTATTCTAAAAGCACACACAATATGAGATATTGCTTGAGGGTGGAACATTTCGTCTCGACAAATCTTTGGCTCGATTATATTATAAAAAGCCAAACAGGATTCAGTTTGCAGTTATGAAAACTGATATATTAAAAAAGAAGATATATTACATTATTTTATTCTAAAATTTCATTGAAGTATATAGCAATTCCCCATCATATTGGCACAAAACATTTTTTAATGCAAAATATCTTTGATAAATTGCCATGTATATATAGTCACAGGGTAAGATACAAAAGTATAATAACACTCTCTAAATTGTCTGCATTTACTGGACAACACACTAGTTGCAAGTACCTCGAGGCCCCAGTCTTTCCAGCAAAATGTAGAAGGCTGGTGTTTAGCCAGTCCAACTGGCTTCTGTTGCTTTGCCTTCCTCAGTACCTGGTCTGAACATTTCATTTGTAAAACTACTCCTCCCTCCCAAAAGATCCCCAACTTTTTTAAATAGAACCCTCAGAAAGTATAAGAGAGTCCCCCATGTTGTATTCAGGATATGTAATATTCTAGAGATTTTTTTTTATTTTTATTAAAAATTTCCGCCTCCTCCCCGCCTCCCATTTACTCCTCCCCCCTCCATTCCCCCTCCCTCTCCTGACCAAAGAGCAGTAAAGGTTCCCTTCCCTGTGGGAAGTCCAAGTTCCTCTCCCCTCCATCCAGGTCCAGGAAGGTGAGCATCCAAACAGGCTAGCCCCCACCCCCCCAAAGCCATCTAGGGATTTTTTTATACAACACATCTATATTTAAAACTCGGGAGGCAGAGGCAGGCAGATCTCTGAGTTCGAGGCCAGCCTGGTCTACAAGAGCTAGCTCCAGGACAGGCTCTAGAAACTACAGGGAAACCCTGTCTCGAAAAAAAAAAAAAAACTAGTACTCGATATGCAAACACAAATTTGAGGTTGTTGCTGATTCTTGTACATTTTGAGCTGTTTGGGGAAAATGCTAGAATTGTAAAATTTACCTTGCTCAATAGAGCAAATGTTTAAGGGAAATGGGTCAGCAATGTCGTGGTTGAATTTGGTGAAGTCTGAGAAACAGAGGCTGTTACTGTCAGGGTGATGATCCTTTGTGGAGGTTCAAGTCTTGGAATTCTGGGAAACACTTTGTCCTATGTTTCTGTGTTGTTCATTCCCGGTCCAAGGGAGCAGCAATTAGGCTTAAGTCTCTCTCTGGTTTTCCTCCGCAGACAGCGTGGAAGATGAACTGGAAATGGCCACGGTCAGGCATCGGCCTGAAGCATTGGAACTGCTGGAAGCCCAGAGCAAATTCACCAAGAAAGAGCTTCAGATTCTTTACAGAGGGTTTAAAAACGTAAGAACTTTCTTTGTGACCTCGCCTTTACCCACTTCTCAGGGGAATCACTCAAAAATGATTGTGTGAGGGGTTGGGGACACACTGTCCTGTGAAAACCCAAAGCCTGTGTACGCTCTTCCTCATCTCTCCTCAATTTGAATACAGTCAATACCCACTGGGACTTTGATTGACTTTGACAAGCCAAGGCTTGTAGAATTTAATTGACTGTTAGACAAAGATGGGTACTAAAAAGTGTTTCCTTAATTTAATTCTTTTGTTGGGACTTGTCTTCTTCTTCAGGTGGAATGGGAGCATTTCAATAAGCGCTTCCTTTTTTACCTGCAAACTACTTTATGCTGATAAAATATTATTTGAGGCCACAGAAAGACCTCAAAACAAACCAAAGATACATTTTAGTGGCTGAGGCAGAAATCAGCAGCAGGATGTCTAGATTCAGAGTCCGTGTGAGAAAAGGCTAGAAGAGAAACTGCAAACGACTGTCAAAGAGCCTTGTGAAATCTAAATGAGATTCTTAGCCTTTCTTTGGTCAAATGAAACATCGGTGAAAGATTAAAAATCTCTCTCTTCCTCCCTGTCTCCCTCCCTCTCTCTCTCTCTTCATGTATGTTTGTGTGTCTTCACATGCATTTGTCCATCTGTGAGCATGCATGGGGAACAGAGTTTAAGCTTGTGTTTCTTTTCTTAGATGCCATTCAACTTATTTTCCGAGACAAGGTCTAACTTGTCTAGAGCTTACCAAGGTGGATAGTCTCCTGGTCAGCAAGCTCAGATGTCCTCCTGTAGTCACTTCCTCCTGTATTAGGAGCACAAGTGTGCATCGTCACATCCAGAATCTTCAAAAAGGATTCTAGGGATCAAACTGGTCCTCAAGATTTCAAGCCAAGCAATTTACTAACTCACTATCTTCCTAGCCCACTAAGCCACAAACCTCTCTTTGTGTGAGCATGAGTGTGTGTGTGTGTGTGTATGTGTGTGTGTGTGTGTGTGTTGTATGTGTGTGCGTGTGCACACATGTGTGTACGATAAGTGTGTGGCCTCCTCTTTCACTAAAACATTTCTGGTATATACTGGTCCTCTGGGGAATAAAAAGTATATGGAATTGTAGGTGGAATTTTTTTATTGATTTTTGTTGAACTCTGCATTTTTCTCTGCTCTCCTCCTTGCCTCTCCCCTCCCCGCCTCTCTCCTCCCCTTCAACCTTCTCCCAAGGTCCCCATGTTCCCAATTTACTCAGTAGATCTTGTAGGTAGAATTTGATAGAGAACAGTAAACAATCTTTACAAATGAACCAGTATCTGCTATTTATAATTCTGTTTGGAGAAACCTTAATGTACATCTCTTGACAAAGATTAGTTGTTTAGAAGGTTTGACCTCCTCATTCTTCTCCAGTGTTTTGAATTCAAATTTGGTTTCATCAAATGAATGACTATCATTTTTTCTTTGATTATTTCTTTCAGTCTGTGCTAGTCGTCTGTACTCATGTTTATGAATAATGTTTTCAAGGTTAAAGGAAACAAAAATATCCAATACTTGACTTACAGATTGGAGCTTGTTCACTAATTCCATTTCTAGGACTGGGAAAACTACTGGGTTTTATTATTTGTAGAAGAAAATACTGTCAATCAATCCAAACCTCATGGGCTAGCAGGTTGTCATGGAGTGCAGTTGTCTTTGATCCTAATGTGCATGTGACTACCCTTCCAGATGCATCATGGGCACTGAAAAGGATCAGGCTAAAGCTCAATGTCACAGACTCTTCAGAAGCCAGAGAGAGCATGCTGTCTTTAAAGAGTTCACAGTCTGAGGAGAGTGTGAAGCTTACTCTACTCTGAAATTTGAAAATTTTGAAAACTGCTTCCTCTAAATCACCAAGCGCTTAAGCATTCAATTGCACATCAGTCGAGCATATATTTTGATCTTATACACATATAAAGCAACAGAGGTCCTATAGGTGTTTTTTCTTGTCTTTCTATAGTTTTGAGGCTTCCAAGTTGGACTACAAAGCAGTTATTTTCACCAGGATGTTTTCCATACACTCTTCATTATTAGTCCTCTCCCTCTGCTCCCCTCTTTCTACCCTCTGTCCTCTCAAGCTAGGCTCCCTCCTGTCCTAACTGGCTCCCCTTCTGCTTTCATGGCATGTGCATTCTATTGCCCTGTGTGCTTTTTAAAATCTGCTTTCAATAATCATTTATCACCTCTCTGCCCTTGCACGTTCCTTTTTCCAGTTTCATGACTTTCACTTCGCAACACACATACATACACATGTGTGTGTGTATATATGTATATATACATACATATTTAATCTCACTATATATAAACTATATTGAAATCTAGCATCTGTATATAGAAAGAATAAAGTAATTATCTATCTGAGCTTGGGATACTTTCCTTAAGGTAATAGTTTCCAATTCCAACCATTTTACTATAAACTTTATTTTCACTTATATTTTATATCTACAAAATTCTATTGTGTGTAGACCCCACATTCTTCGTATCCATTCACCTGTTGGTAGACAGACTGATTCCATTCCCTGAGTATTATGAAGGGTATAGGAGTAAACATGGGTATTCTATTACCTCTGGGTTGACTTAGAGTCCTTTATGTATATACCCAGGAATGTTTATGTTCCTATGAATATTAAGTAAGAGGTCATTTACCTCACATCCTTATTTGTTATCAGTTGCTATATATATAAAATACAGGGTGTCAGAGTTCTAATATTTGCTTTATTCATGGATAAGTATATAAAAATCATTCCATGCAAGTATCAGGGTTTGTTTTCATGATTCTTCTAAGAGCTGCCAATTCAGTTCATTGGAACATTGATTAATGAGAAGAGCTGAAGTTTTGTTACTGGATTTTTAAACTATATTATATATTATAGATTAAGTTCATCTTTTTGAGATGAAATGGTACATATTTGTCTTATCCTATGGTTTACCTCTTTCTCTGCTGGGAGTTTCCCTTGATGCATAGAAACCTTTCTTTAAAAATATAATCCTATTTACCAGTTCTCTGTGTGTGTGTGCTTGTGTGTATGTGTGTGTGCATGTGTGTGCATGCATGTGCATGTTTGTGCATGTATTGTGTTCTTTGTGTGTGATGTTTGCTCATGAGGGTATGGATGCACATGCCCATGCATGTGAATACAGGTGCCATAGCAGAATGCCATATGCTTTTCTACATCCTTACCACATTCCTGTACTGAGGCATGTTCCCTTTCTAAACTGGATCCTTGCCATTTTGGCTGCCTAGCCAAAAGCTCTTGGAATCTGTCAACCTCTCCAACAGTGGAGTTACCAGCACTAGAAGCTGTGTCCAGCTCTCTTTTTGTTGTTAGTTATATTTTATTGGTTTTTATTGATCTCTACAATTTTCTCTGCTCCCCTCCCTTCCACATGGATGACTAGGATTCATACTTAACTGATGCTGACACAGAAAGATCTTTCTTACTGACTGATCTATCATCCCAGCTCTCTATTCACCAATTCTTTATGATTATTTCCTTTGTCATTGGATCCTTTTCAGAACATTCTTGTCTATGCTTATCCTAGATTATATATTAAAATGTTTGATATAATTTGAACTCATTTTTTCAGGGTGAAAGATATAAATCCAAATCACTCTTCGGCTTTGGAACATTAAGGATTTGTTGCTGTTGTTTTCGCTTTATTAATGCATGGAGAGTTTCATGCGGTACATTTCTACTATAACTCTGCTTAGACACACCTTTCCTTCCCTACCCACTCAACTTCAAGTACTCTTCTTGATTGTTTTAACCTATTATGTCCAATCTGTGTTTGCCTAAATAGTCTTGTGGTTAGAACCTGCCTTAGAATATGGTCAACATTCTAGGAGTCACACCATTAAGAAAATTGACCCTCCTTCCCTCGGCAGCTTCCAAATGCCAACAGGTCTTCAGTTAGGGGTGCAACCTCATGTTCACATCTGTTCTCTATGATGACATTTTACTTGACTTGAGCTTTCCAAGGCCTTGTACATGCTATAACAATCACTTTGAATTCATATGCTCAGCTATCCTACTGTGATTGGACAATACTGTTTTCACAGAGATAGTCACTACCTCTGGCTATTATAATTTTTCCTTCCCCTTCCTCAAAGATCCATGACTCTTTGGGGGGTATTTGAGATATATAGCCCATTTAGTGGAGTCTCTTATCCTTTTCAGGTTGTTCAGTTGAGGATCTCAGCTTCTATGTTAAGGGTGCAGAGAATGTATTGGCTTAGGGATATAGTAATGTCATTACAAGTTGTTTTAACACTATGCCCAGAATAGCAGTAGTTGGTTCTCTTTTAGGGCCTGTGACCTATCTAGACACAGATTCTTGGCATTGGCATTTCCAGTTACCTCACAAAGTAGGCCTATGATTCAAGTACAGAATTTAGTTACTCCCATGACATTTAATCAATTATTGCACTAGTGTGAATATATTGTCATGGCGGTTGTTGTAGCTTGAAGGTTTCACAACTGCTTAAGAACAAAGAATATATTTAACCTATGATAGTGTGCAAAGAACCATACAACACTATGAAAACTAGACAGTAGGAATAAATCTTATGGGTAAGTATCCCATTGATGTTTTTCATGTTCTGTGACTCAAGTATATGATGTCTTTATCAATAAAATCTTATAATACAGTTCTGGAGGATAACCAAGTACCAGAGATAGCTGGGCATATAAGGAAGACCACAGGCTAATAACTCAAAAGAACAAGTTTGCCTGGTACTAGGGTCTTGTTATCTAGTTTTCTCAATATCACCAGAATTTATTGAAGAAGCTTCCTTTTATTGATATTTGTTGGTAATTTTGTAAAAACAATTGTTGGCTGTTTCCTTGTGGTTTAATTTCTGGATCCTGCATTCAATTGGGCTGATATACAAGCTTTACACGCACTAGTAGGTATGGGTATTCTTTTTTTTTTATTAAAGATTTCCATCTCCTCCCCCTTCCCTCCCCTCCCTTCCACCCATACCCCCACTCCACCCCTCTCCAAGACAAAGAGCCATCAGGGTTCCCTTCACTATGTTAAATCCAAGGTCCTCCCAGCTCCCCCTAAGTCCAGGAAGGTGAGCAACCAAACTGACAAGGCTCACAGTGAGCCCGTCCATGCTGTAGAGGTCATGTTCATTGCCATTGTCCTTGGTCTCTCAGTCCTCCTCCACCGTCAGCCACATTCAGAGAGTCCGGTTTGGTCCCCTGTTCCATCAGTCCCATTCCAACTGGACTTGGTGGTCTCCCGTTAGATCTGTCCCACTGTCTCAATGGGTAAACACACTCTTCACGGTCCTGACTTCCTTGCTCATAATCTCCCTCCTTTTGCTCCTCATCAGGACCTTGGGATCTCAGTCCGGTCTTGGGATCTCAGTCTTGGGATCTATGTGGGGCTCTGTCATTTTCTCCATCCAATGCCAGGTGAAGGTTCTATGGTATATCACCATAGGTATGGGTATTCTTGACGTTTCAAAGTAAGTTGCTATGAATATTTCCCAAACCTGTGTCTGAAAGTTCCAATTTCAAATTCTATAGAAAGCTATTGGTCTGGCGAGGTCTTTGTCAACTAGACACAAATTATAGTCATCTGAGAGAAGGAAGCATCAAGTGAGAAAATGTTTCCATAATATCAGGCTGTTGGAAAACCTGTTGGGTATTTTCTTAATTAGTTATTGAGGATTCAGTTCATGTTGGATTGAGCCACCTTTGAGTTAGGAGTCCTAGGTCCTATAAGAAATCAGGATAAATAAACCATGAAGAGCAACTCAATAGAGAGCATTCTTCCATCGCTTCTTAATTGGTTCCTGCCTTCATGTTCCTACCCTGCTTGAGTTTCTGTCCTAATTTCTTTCAGCAATGAACCATTGAGGTGGAATCATAGGCCAAATAAATCCATTCTTCTCCAAGAGACTTTTGGTTATGGTGTTTTCTCACAGCACAATAACTCTAACTAAGGCAGCTATGATGCTCAGAGTCATCTGTCTTAACCGCTGCCTTTGTGTAACATCACAGAGGCCGAGTAAAATCTTTGTTCTTCCTTGATATGAACAAGAAATAGTTACTAAGAGCATTCTGCTGGACTCATTAGAATCTTTTCCTAATGTACAATCATAATCTTTTGTTAGGGTACAGTCATACTTATTTCATACAGCAGCCCATCATCTGCCTGAATGTATTGATTCTGTATTTAGACACTTTTGGTTGGCCTTCTGAGTGCTTCTTCAGGAAAACTACTTAAGCTTCAAAATTTACATCATCTATTTTCTCCTGGGCCTATGTGACTGTCTAGGGCAGAACTAAGAAGTAGATGGCCACCATATCCATAGAAACATAGTTAAAAGGAACATTGAAATGTATTTTGCCAAGATACACAACCAGCCATGTATCTTTTCAGTTTCTATACAACCGTGCCAATATATCTGAGAATGACTTAGAAGCAGAAGGTGACCTATCTAGTGATCAGGGTATGCCCAGGGGATCAGAGATAAAGAGGATAGAACAGGTAGCATCAGGGGGTCTTTCATAAGTTTTGTCTAATGTCAAGCAAGTTCTGTAATAAGTACAGTATTTATAACTCTGTCTAGGGGGTTAGGGGACTAAGGCAACTGAAAACTATCATATAATGGGACAAAGTCAACAGAAAGTTAATCAGTGCTGCCCAAGAGGAACACCGAATATTTCAAGTGCTTCAAAGACCAAGTATACCTCAGCCTTTTGATAATAACCATAGCAAAGAAAAAGGGATTTCCAGGATTCAAGGTAGCAGGTTCCACCAAGGGCTTGACCCCAAGCCCTACTTGCTCTGTTAAGCAGTTCATGATTTTACAGGATGAACTGTGCTCCTTCTCCATAAATCAGGACCTCAGGGAAAAGTTCCTACAGCCTAGGCTCCCAGCTATTACTGGTTCTGCCAAACACATTTCTGATTTTGAGGAGCTATGTTCCTTCAGACATCAGGACTTCAGAGAAAACTGTGGATCAGCATTGCTTCCAATAGGAAGTTTCTATTTGGTGGGGAAGGATGTTGGGGGGGGGGGGCGCACACAGTATCTGAAATTTTAGCCTGTGGTCTCTGGGTCTATTGTTCATGGGCCTGTAGTGAGTCAGAACATTTGATTGGAAGGATACAGTGGAGTCAAGCTGCTCACTTAATGTCTGCAGGAAGCAGTGAGAAGTAGTAAGGGCAAGGGACAAGTCGCACCCTTCACTAGTGGTCTGCTTGCACCCATTCCTAATGGTCCATTCAAGATGAAATTATCAAGGGATTAATTTAGCACTTTCATGATCCAGTCACCTCAGAGTTGTTAGCTGGATTCAAGCATTCAACACATGAGTCTTCATAGAGGACTTTATACCCAGACCAAAATAACATATAGCGATGAGGACTTGAATAAGGCAGGTAAGAGATTTCCTACTTACACATCCCTCTATATGCCTCAGGAAGAAATGATGGTGTCGACGATGGTAGAAAACGCTGATAGCAACATACAGATGGGAATATTATGAGAAATGTTAAGCCTTAGCCAAAAAGTCAATACAGATAAGATTAATCACAGAATAAAACTTTATAGATGTGTTCACTTCAAATTTCTAGCAATTTCTCATTTTTTCTCATAAATGTCATAAAAATACCTTTTAAAGAACAGCGGCTGTTATACTATATCTAAAGTGACGGTATAGAAAGGGATTCCTTAGTCTAACCTCTCGCATCTCTGGGTATCTTGGCTGCTGCTATGCAGTTATTCTCTTGTTACCAGATCAGCTCTCTCCATCTGAGCTCTGGCTGCCTTTCATCCCATTTGTTGTACATTGGAATCATGATTACTACCACCATTATTAACCTCTGTGGCCAGCAACTCTGGTGCGTGTCTTACACAAGTGCTACTTCATAATAAATTGCCTGCCTTTCTTATATTTACTTTTCTTACGTGTTCTCCTTTCTCCACTACCACCCCCACCCTGTCCATTACCCAGCTTCACGATCCTTGTCTCCATTTCCATTTTTTTTGTTTCTTTCTCTCCCTTCAGCTTTATATTCTCATCTCTCTCTTTCATTCAATACTCTCCTCACCATTTTTCAGCCTTCCTTCCTTCCTTCGTCTATATTTCCCTCTCCTCTCTTCTTTGTCCTTGCTTTCACACCTGATGTAATGTGAGATATTTCTCGGATATGAGTGTACCCAGCACACATTTCATCTACTGCTTTGAAAGAACGGACCTTGGTTTGTTCGGAATGTAGTAATAGAAAATCAAACAACAGTAACCTTTTGATTTTTCGTGTAATTCTAGTGAAATGTACAGCTGAGACAGAAGTGCCCTAAATCGTAGCAAGGCAGACAAGGGAGAAGGTCAGAAAAGCTCACACGTTATTGGATGGCGGCAATCAGAATCAGTTCCCATCAGAGAAAGCAAGCCACCTGCCCTTGCTTCCTGAATATTAATTATCTTAAAGCCCTCAAGCTCGAAAATCCATTTCCCTGGAAACAGTGGGAAGACACATTTTAATAAAACCTTTTAAAACTCTCCGTATTTTGATGGAAAGGATAAACCATAATCCACATCTAAAATAGTTACACTTGTCTGAAAGTGGTTCAGTTTGGTAGGTACCCCAGCCAACCAAGTTTACCACAAACCCACATTTTTCCATGTTCCATGTTTAGTATCAGTATAGACTGTGAACCTAAGTGGAGAAGCTGGAGAAAGGGAAGGTAGAGAGTGGCGTCTTCTCTTCTCCCTGATAGCCTACTGGTGTCACTCACATATTCTTCTTTCTCTTGTCTTATACTGAGTCTTCAAACATAGGCATCTAATGGAGATGGAAAGAGCACATGGCCTTTGGCTGCCGTCACTGAGTCACGGAACCGCCTGCCAAGCCCCAGCCTGAAAGATTATGACATAGTAGGTCAGGGAGGTGGAGCACATCTTTCCATTTCTGACTGTTTCACAAGGGTTGTGATTACTGCTGCCTGGGGATCACACTGGCTGTTATTGCCGTGATAGAGACATCTTATCACTCACATTCGACGTCTTAACTTGGTTGTTTGGGCAGCTCCCTCGGCCTCACTGAACTGTATGCCTTTATCTTTAGAAACTGGGACATTTGATTAGAGTATTTATTTATTTTAGAACTAACCATAAAATTAAAAGAAAACAAATAAAATATTAGTGCATCCCCACACAGTCAGCTTCTGTTGTGTGCACCATCAGTGTGGGGTCTGGGTTACTTAGGCCTCGTCTCCATAACTCCCAGGCAGTCTCTTGGGTATTCAGCTTCATTATTATTCATGAGGTTAGATGCAGCAGAAAAATACAAAATATTATCTGCAGATCAGCAGTCTCAAACTTCACTGCATGCAATCATCTGGGGAACTTTAAAACTTACAAATTGTTGGGTACGATGCTTGGCAATTTTGATGTAATTGCTCTGTGGTTGAGGGAAACTTGAGCATCAGGACTTATATATATATAGTTCTTTGGGGAAGTATAATATAGAGACAAAACTGGGAACCATGGAATGAAAAGAATCTAAAAGATGTTCTATCATATAAAAGCATTTTGACCTAATTATCTAATTGTAATGATCCCTACAGTGTCTAATATAAATGGCTACAATGACTACAGTGTTTACACTGGAATTTCCTGAGGTGCTCTGTCTCTTTGTCTCTCAGTCTCTCTGTCTCTCTCTCTCTCTCTGTCTCTCTCTCTCTCTCTCTCTCTCTCTCTCTCTCTCTCTCTCTCTCTCTCTCTCTCTCTCTCTCTCTCTCTCTCTCTCTCTCTCTGTGTGTGTGTGTGTGTGTGTGTGTGTGTGTGTGTGTGTTTAGTATCTGGGTTGAAGAAAGTACCAGCTTTTAATAATTTTAATATTCTTCATTCTGGGGTTAGGTTATGCTCAGAAATTTTTGCTTGTTTTAAATGTCCAAACTCCTACATTAAAAAGTCATATCATATTTAATCCATAGAAAGCTATGACTGAGAGCCACAAATCTAAAAATAGTTCAAATAACCTTTATATTCAGTACTTGGATTAGCTGTTCTTTTAAATACAACTGTAATTCATTTTGATTTTAAGATATTGTAAGTTTAAATTTCAATATGGTTCTGTCTCCTTGATACTTCTTTTCATTAATTAATAATTTACAGTCCACTGCTCCTGTTTTTCAAAGCCTAAGATGAGATCTGAACATAGAGGTCATCCTCTCTGTTTTAATCACCTAGTTCTTCTCTTGGATATCTGCCTGCTTCCTTTACATCAGACACTTTGCATTCTAATAGGTCAAAGTATCCAGTAGATTAAAATATATTATCACTTTAATATTATGTAACATCTTTTTAACTTAAAAATTTGCAATCCTATCCTTTTTTTGTCTTTTTTCCTCATTTTTTATTAAAAATTTTCATCTCCTCTCCTCCTCTTCCCCCTTCCCTCCCTCCCTTCCACCCATACCCCCACTCCCTCCCTCTCTAGGCCTAAAAGCCATCAGGGTTCCCTACACTATGTTAAGTCCAAGGTCCTCCCAACTCCCTCCAGGTCCAGGAAGGTGAGCAACCAAACTGACAAGGCTCACAGTGAGTCCGTCCATGCCGTAAAGTCCAAGCCCATCGCCATTGTCCTTGGTTTCTCAGTCAGCCTCCACCATCAGCCACAGTCAGAGAGTCCGGTTTGGTCGCATGTTCCATCAGTCCCATTCCAACTGGTCTTGGTGATCTCCTGTAAGTTCTGTCCCACCGTCTCAGTGGGTGAACGCACCCCTCACGGTCCTGACTTTCTTTCTCATGTTCTCCCTCCTTCTGCTCCTCATCAGGACCTTGGGAGCTCAGTCTGGTGCTTCAATGTGGGGCTCTGTCTCTATCTCCATCCATCGCCAGGTGAAGGTTCTATGGTGATATGCAAGATATTCATGAGTATGGCTATAGGATCTGGCCTTTTCCTATCCTTTTTTAAATAAAACTGTAAGATATCTGCATGCTATTTCATCAATACATAACAATTGTCACTTACTTTGTGGTTTAAAAACATGCCATTCATCGCGCCAGTTTTGAGCCTCAGGAGTCCAGCCATTGCAGGGCTCTCTGATAAGAATCTTGCAGGGCTACAGGATAGCATTGTTTGGTTGCATTTCTTCAGGCGCCCTGGGAATACGTCCAAGCCTCATGATTGCTGGATGAATTCAATACCTCATGGCAGTAGCTTGAAAGCTCAGTCCCTTGTTGTTCATCATACAAAGCCACTCAGCTTCTAGCAATTTCTATATGCCCTTACCAAAACCTTTTATAGAATCATTTCCAACATATCAGATCACCTCTTTAGGTCTTGCAAAAAGGACAGATGTTTGACCTTGAAAGCACAGTCATATATAATATAGCATAATTATGTTGTGTAACATATCATGCCATAATCTTTGTATACTTCTGCACTTAATAAGAAGAGACTCAAAAAGATGTGCCTCTTTGAGGTCAGCAGTAGGAGTTTCCTCTCGGTTTGATTTGTGAGTGAGTAGGAACAGAAACAGCTATTGAACAAATTCCTGAATTTGGCCTGGAGTCACATCAAATGCAGCCAGCCCCCAGGCTCACCACTTCTTCTGTAACCCAGATCATCAAAGACAGCATCAAAATTTTTTGAACAGTACAAGAATTCTGTTTGATAGTGGTACCGAAGGGACCAATGGGAGCTGAGAGTTCTTTATGTACTCTGCCCCTACACAAAGAACCTGATGACTGATGGGTGAGGGGGATTGAAGGTGAAATTATAGGGATCTATGTTTTTGACAGAATGCATTTACATGAAAATCTTTGAATCCCACTTGTGGCATGAAGGAAAGAAAGGGAGGTTAACAGAAGCATGAAGAGGAAGACATCGGGGTGAGGATGGAGAAGCACACTGCTGATTAAAGAAGGCAATTGGTCTTTTGTCGTGCCTCCTAGTTATTCTCAAGCAAAGCGTTCATAGACTGATTGTGCGACCTTCAGAAAGTCATTTCACCAGGTAGCTTCTGTCTTCCTGTCAGCGCATTAGTGATTACAATCTTCTCTTCCAATCATTGAGGGAGGTGGGTAATAACTGGTTTTTTTCATCTCTTGAAAAACTCTGATACAAGTTAAGCACAGCATTCCTCAGATACTCCAGGAGTTAAGTCTAAGAGTACAGTTAAAATGATATTTCCTATGCCACAGCAGAATTCTCTGTCAGGTTTCTAAGAAGAAGAATTTCTCATGAAAGGGCTGTCCTTAGGTCTGGCCAGTGTTCGTGATCTCTTTCTGATTTCTAAGCATCAGCATCGAATATGTACTTTCCTGATCCAAATCCTCCAACCGGCATTATCAGCCTCTTTTGCACAGCTATGCTTCTGTAGACATTGTATTACATTCCAGGATTTTCAGACTGTCTTTCAGAACGCTGCTGTAGCCTGACTCAGGATGTCAATATCCATGTGTCTGAGATGATGAATGAGAATTCCTGTTGCAGAGTGTCTTCAATTTTGAGTGTTGTCCACAGATCTTGTAACATTTCGATTGTTTCTTCACATTGTTCTAAATTCACTACGAAGGTGGTGTGGTCTCATCTTGAAATCTGTTCACTGGGGCAAGAGTTAATGTTCAGTACATTCTGTGATATTTAAATTCTTCTGTTTGCTTAGTTTTCTTATTTTAAACTAATAAAATGTCATATTAAATATGTGGGGACATATGGAGTGATATAAATAAAAGTACCTGACATACCAATATAAATTTATCATCACATCTTGCTATGGGCAGCCACTTCTAACCAGTTATCTTGCTTCTCTAATTTTGTAAACATATGCATTTACACACACACACACACACACACACACACACACACACACACAGCAGATCAAACTCAGGATGTTATGCATGCAGGGCCAGTATTCAGTTACCAAGTTACTTCTTTAATCCTGCATATTCTTTCATGTATATAAATCTCCCTCTCTCTCTCTCTCTCTCTCTCTCTCTCTCTCTCTCTCTCTCTCTCTCTCTCTCTTTCTCTCTCTCTCTCTCTCGTAGAGATCCTTTTGACTCAAATGTGTTAAAAATACATATATCTTATAAATTAACTATTTTTCTTAACCATCAGCAATTAATCATAAACATTTCATCTGATGTTTAGAGAACCAGCATACTTATATTGGTCAAGTGCCCTGGTCTTAGGTATGTTACCCCTGACCTGCCAGGTTGTCTAGTGAGTTGATACTCCACCTTCTCAATTTCTCTTGCCTACTTAGAAATTTCTTTGGCAGTGACAGGATGGCCATGCTGCTGTTCTTCTCCACCTTTGTTGTACAACCTCTGAAATGTTGTAGGAGCAATCTTTCCCCGTAACTTCTCAAACCTCCCACCCCACCTCTCAAAATGAAAATAAAAGTTGGCTTAGGACACTTGTTATGCCTCATCTGTGTGGACTAGGTTCACTTATGCTGTGCCTGGATTTTAAAATGGTTTTACTTTCATTACATTTTACTCGGGGTCTTTGTCTCTCATTCCTGTCTGCCTTCAGTAAATGTTCCTCTACATTGTATAATATATATATATATATATAATCTACACTATATAATAGATCTACTATATATACATATATATAGTAGATCTACAATTGTCGAGTCTACAATACATAATAACATTGGGAAAGGGGTCTCTTTCTAGACGCTTAGACTCCTCTTTCAGAACCTTCCAAATCTAATTAATTATAAGTATGGTCAATAATCCAGGTTTCCATTCTCTCATAGCTGTTCCTTGCTTTGTTTCCGCTACCCTGCCTCCCATATTCTTCTCTAGACTCCTCTTGCCATATTGTTGAGGCATCTCTGGTCCTGGTCTTGTCTGTCTCTCTGGGCAGTTCTCCCTAATAAACCTGAAGGAGGTGCTCTACAGAACAAATAGAATCGTTTTTATTCCTACTTAAAACCAATTAATAATTTTCTATTGCCATTAGAACACAGACACACTACTCTTATACCTTACTATCATTTAAATGTCCCCACTTAAACACTTGTGAACATGTTAGCCCCTTATGCGTTATTAATAGAACCCGATATTAAATCAACTGTGGCATTTGAAGGTATGGCCCTGGGAGTAATTAAGGTTTAAATGAGGCTCTCAGGCTGCAGTCGTAATCAAAGGAAATTGGCCTTACAAGAATATGAGAAGACTAAACTAAGATATTCTGTCATTCTGTTTATGCCCTTCACATTTTTGGAAACATACATTTTCCACTTCATCAAGAAAGACCTTGTCTGATACGGCTACACTATCTTGGGCCACACATCACTCCAAATCATGAGTCAAATAAACATTTTTTTCTAATTTATTTTTCTTTTACTGAAAATATATTTTCCATACATTCTGATTATGGTTTCTCCTCCCACAACTCCTTTGAGATTCTCCTCACCTTCCCTCCCATTCAAATCCACACCCTTTCTACTTCTCATTACAAAATAAACAGACATCTAAAGAATAATATTAAAATAAAATGCTGCAAAGCAAAACAATGTAGGACAAAGCAACCAGAATAAAAAGAGCTAAGAAAAAAACAAGAGAAGCATATATAGATATAGAAACACATGCATTTGTATTTCTCTGCCTGTTGTATTCAGTTGTACCCATGGAATGGGGCACATACTCATCCAGATCAATGGTTTGTTTAGAACCTATTGCTTATAAAATCTTCAGGTAGAATTGTCTGTGCTTCAGTGGCCATGATCACTCAAACTGTTTTTTCAGACTTTCCCCGACCACCTATGCTGTGCCCTGTTAGCATAGCTGCACTTGTAAGGTATTGCATGCAATCCAGGGGATTCTTACTCAGGGGCCTTAACTTACAATTCTCCTTCTTCGAGCAAACTTATGCTCTGTGATGCCTATACTCTTTACAGAAAATCTGTTCCCTGGCCTTCACAATCATATTCACATATGAACAAATACATGTGAACCCACTCATACACACATGCATGTGTGTGTGTATGTGTCTGTCTGTCTGTCTATACCTGTCCATCAATCTTTCTATCTATTCATCTGTCTACCTATGCATCACTCAGAAATTGATGTGACTTCAAAATTTCTTTTACCTATACAATATATTTCAGTAGTTGCAAAAAAAAAAGGTGGGCAGAGTAGATTCATCAAATGATAGTTCTCTCTTGTCATTTGTTTTACAACAGATTAATTATTGCAACTATCCAGGAACCTCAGTGACAACAACAATATTTGTCTATGTTTTTATCTCCATGTCTCTTGTAGATTATTGGAGTACTGAGTGAGTATTCTGCTCTCCTAGTTGACTGAGGACATTCTTTCTTCACATATAGCGGTTCTCAACCTGTGGGTCATGACCCTTTTTTGAGTTGAACTACCCTTTCACAGGGGTCACCTAAAAACATCTGCATATCAGTTATTTACATTATGATTCACAACAATAGCAAAAATACAGTTATGGAGTAGTAAGGAAATCATTTTATGATTGGGGATCACCACAGAATGAGAAACTGAGTTGGGGGATTGCAGCATTAGGAAGTTGAGGACCACTGCTCTAGTAGGTTCATTGTGCCTATAGTGTCATCACCTGTTGATGGGCCATCTCGCACTGAGAGAAAAGAGATCAGTGCATACCACGTGGGTGTTTTATGGGCATAATCCCTACTATTTTATATCTGCTAGCTGGCATTCAGGACTCTGATTTTATTCAGATACCTGATGTCAAGAAAGGGTAAGTTAGAGTCTCTCCCTCTGTGCATGAAGAAAATGAGGCTCTCTTTTCTTCAAAGGAGAAAATGGCATCAGTGAAAAAATTGTCATGCTCAGCAATTATATACAGTTTTGATAATTTTGATGATTTTTAGAAAAATTATGGGGCTTATCACGGTCTTATTTATACTTATTACATAAAAGTAGTAAAAAGAAAATTTGCAAAAGAAGAAGACATTCTGGGCAATATTGGGAGGAAGTCCAATGCAAGATTCTGAGAGGCCTTTGTGAGTTCCAAGAAGTATATTTCATTCTTGCAGCCATGAGTCATAACAACACTTGTGAAATGTTGACTCACGAGAATGCTCATTAGACATTCAGTGCCTAGCATATCCAAATTCTGGCGCTTTGGAAGCAAAGCAGGTGTTCAACATAAACTCTTTCCTTTGCACAAACAGTTTAGGCAGAATGAACCCCTGGTGAGAAATGTTAGAAAGTCTCAAAATTCAAGTTCTCAAACAAAAACCAAGGACAAACTTTGCAAGCAGGACTTTCTGACGAGAGCAATGTCAGGTCCGCTATGCTGACACTTTTCTGTCAAGAAGTCTGCCTATTGCAAAGGGAAAATTAGAAGGTAATTATACTCCTGTTTAGGCTACTTTGTGGGAAGATACACCATCTCTCTGGGCCTCATTTATCTTGCTGTATAAAATAGTAGGAATAGCAACTCACATACTCTTTTGCAAAGAGAATGAGTATGGAGCGCAGAACACACAGCAGCTGTCATAATGACACTCAAACTGTGGCTGCTATTATTATTACTACGATTATCATCACCATCATTAGCACAGTTGTTAGCACTCTGCTACTCTGAATCCTATTTCTCTATAAAAACTCCTTGCAGAGGTGCCTTTGCTTTATATTCAAACTTGGGTTTACATTTTACAAACCTGCTCTCCCCCAATCCACCCCCAAAATTAGAAGACCCAAATTAGTTTACCTAAAGACTAATGTAGATATTTTGTACTCTATTGTGGTGGCTTTCATTCTGTCTTTTAACTTCCTACAAAACTTGTGGAAATTTTCTCATAATTAGTCTTTCTCTGGGATTTAAAAGACAAAGGAGTGGCAGGAAGGCTCAGCAAGTAAAGTTCCATGCTACACAAGGCTAGTGACTTAAGCTCCATCTCTGGATGCTATGCAAAAGGAGAAGAACAAAACTGACCCCTCAGAGATGTGCTTCAAATCCCACACTTCATAGTGTGGATGCTCAAATGCCCATTGTACATATGTGGGCTGTCGCGCGGGTGGGCGCGTGCACGCCCGTGCGCGCGTGTGCGCGCGCGCACACACACACATACACACATGTTAATCTATTGTATAACACAGGGCATGTTGAAACTCTCTTAAAAAATTAAATACAAACTTTGTATAAAGCAAAAATTAAAAATAAAGAAAGAAACCTTTTTAAAGATTAGTTAAGTTTGGTCATTCCTCTAAGTTTTCGTCTAAAACAATCCTGTAAGTAGGATAATGTTTTAATTTTCTTGTAAGACACAGGTACTTTGAATCAGATTGATGTTAGTTTTGCTCTACAAGGACTTCATTCAGAGGAATAAGTTTCTCCCTATACAGTCTTTTACTGTCTATTATAGAGTACGGTTCCCAATTTTATTATACAAACAGCTTTACTTCCATGTTCCAAACCAGCCAAAAGATAAGAGTCACCGTGTCTTGAATTTAAAATGCACTTTCATATTAAGATAAAATGCAAAGATTCTGGGCATCATCGTTATTTGCATCGATGGCTCAAACATAGTCACGGGGAGGTAAAAGACTAACTGAACACCATTATACATATACAGAAGAAGAAACTAGATTTGCAGAGACAAATAGCACTATAATTAACTAAAAGAAACTTACTTCTGTGAATTTTGGTGAGAAGATTGTTCCTAAGGCCTCCCCAAGTTTCATCCTACCTTCCCAAAACAAAATTGTTTCAATCTGAAGGGAGTAGTAGTTCAACTGATAACACAAACTCAGATATCACTTGTAGGACAAACATTTAAAAAATAAATTCCTGTTTTATGGATGCTTTGAAGTCTCCTTATTTCCTTAGCACTGGACCTTGGAACTGAATACATAGCAAATTCAAAAGGAGGTTCATCCAAGGAGGCTGTTGTTGGTGTACAAAAGTGTAGTTCACCATGACCGTCTGTGCTCCAGGCAAGTGGCTGACGATTGAAACACACAAAGACTCACAGAGACACAGGTCATCTTTGATGCCAGAATGCCCCCTTTATTGTATCCAGGAGCAGCTTATATAGGGATCCTTAACTGATAGCCACATCCCAGCCAAACCCACCAGAAACCACTCCCCTGCCATCAGGAACTTCTGAGGGTCTCGTGCTCAGAGCAGCTGCAAGCATTATAAGTTGTTTACCAGAAATTTGGGATCTGGGAGTTCACAGCTCCCAACACAAAGGAGTTTCACAAGAGTCTGGAATGGAGTATAGCAAAGGTTTATTTTTCTGGGGATAAACTCACAGAAAGAGTAGCAATTCTCAGTCCTCTGCAAGTGCTGGAATCTGGAACTGAATCTAGCACCCAAGAGACCCATGCGTGCTTTTCATGTGTATTTATAGTACAAGAGACCATGCTCAAAATGGGTCAGTATCTCAAAGGCTACTCGCTGAAGGAGTTCCCACAGCAGGCTATTAACACAAATTGTTGCCCATGGAACCCAACCTTCACAATGCAGATCTCCAACATAGAGCAGCAGGTAAACTGTTGTATGATTCAACTGCATCCAAGGAGGCTTCAGGCACAAGTTGTTGTCTATGGAGCCCAACCCCACACAGTGCAGATCTCAGACATGGAGTGACAGACTGCTGTATGGATCAACTTCACCCAAAGAGACTATTAGCACAAGTTATAGTCTATAAAGCTAACTACACACAGTGCACATCTCAAACATGGAGAAGCAGATAGACTGAGATGTAAACTAACTCTATTCAAGAAGGCTATTAATGCAAGTTGTCGTTCATGAAACCCAACACATACAGCACAGACCTCAAACTTGGAGCCATTGATAAAGTGCTCTGTTGACCAGCCTCATCCAAGGAGGCTGCTAACACAAATTATTACCCAAAGAACCCAACACACACAGCACAGACCTCAAACATAGAGTAGCAGGTAGACTGGGGTGGCGGGTAGATCAGCTGCTACAGGATTTATCTTTCACCTTTGGTTATTTTTTTAATGTAAATGATTTACAAAGGGCATATTGTTAGGAGCGTAATATATTATTTTTCAAATTTAGCACACATTCCTCAAAAAGCATGCTGTGCAATTACATACTTTGTGGTTAAAACAAAAATAAATCTGGGGCACTATTTATTACTGCAAGTTGCTGGCAAGGAACCACTCAAGAAAAAAATGATAATTTTTCATTTTTTATAATCCTCACCTAAATGTGTTCATTAATGTAAGTCTAACTGGCAATTATTCCAATGATCCTGACAGGTAATCAAATCTCCATTAAAATAACTTGCCAAAACTTCATGAGTCTGCATAATGACACATTTGGTTTCAGTACTTAAGACTGTAAATCATCATAACTCTTTATTGATTGATTTAATTTGACAAAAATACAAGGGAAGAGAATATGTCAAAAGAAAATATAGCCGGGCGGTGGTGGCGCACGCCTTTAATCCCAGCACTCGGGAGGCAGAGGCAGGCGGATCTCTGTGAGTTCGAGACCAGCCTGGTCTACAAGAGCTAGTTCCAGGACAGGCTCCAAAGCCACAGAGAAACCCTGTCTCGAAAAACCAAAAAAAATAAAAAAAAAAAAAAAAAAAAGAAAATATAAAAGAATAGGTTATTCCCTTACTGCTGCACTTTATAATGAATTATATTTAACATGCAGTATTTCTATTCTAGTAGAATTTTAGATGGGGTCAACTTTTCTCACCTCAAGCTTCCATTAGTTTTAATCTTTTTCCACACACATGTTACATGAATTCACTCTTTGTTGAGTACTTAACATTCTTCAGCGACTTTGCTACTCCAGTATATTAAGTCCAGTGGAGGAAATGAAATTTAATATGCAAATACAGGAAAACATCTGTGAGGGAAACCTAGAAAGAATTTGAAGGTCAATTATGTTGAGTTGCCCAGGTTATAGTGCTCAGTTTTCCATCAAATGTTAATCCAGCTATTGCTATTAGGGATTTTTTTTGTATTTGTAGTTAACACCTATAGGTAACTGACTTAAATTTAGGAAGATAGATAGATAGATAGATAGATAGATAGATAGATAGATAGATGATAGATAGATAGATAGATAGATAGATAGATAGATAGGGAGATAGATGATAGATAGATAGATGATAGATAGATAGATAGATAGATAGATAGATAGATAGATAGATAGATGATAGATAGATAGATAGATAGATAGATAGATAGATAGGGAGATAGATGATAGATAGATAGATGATAGATAGATAGATAGATAGATAGATAGATAGATAGATAGATAGATGATAGATAGATAGATAGATAGATAGATAGATAGATGATTGATAGATAGATAGATAGATAGATAGATAGAGATAGATAGATACACAAATACACATATGCATGCAATAACAATTGATGAAACACAAGTCTATAAATTTGAAAAAGAGTAAGAATGGGTATATGGGAAGGTTTGGAGGAAGGAAGAAAGGATGAATATTATAATTAACATACAATCAGAAAAAAGAAAAAAATGACTTTAAATAAAGTACTATAGCATTAGTGTGAATAGAACTCACATTATAGGCAAACAGTTGATGGACACAAGACAGAAACTGAAGCTGCCTTGAGAACAAGAAATTCTACCTCAAGACTATAATGTAGGAATCTTGCCTGACTTTCAGCAGGATTGGAGTCAGCCTGATTGGAGAATAGATTTTAGAGTTACTAGTTCACATAACCACATGAGCTTTCTCCTTAAAATATTTATCATAGGAAAATAAAAGTTGGAGGATAGATGGAGGATAGATGGAAGATAGATAGATAGATAGATAGATAGATAGATAGATAGATAGTAGGTAGATAGATAGATGATAGACAGATAGATGACAGACAGGCAGACAGACAGACAGACAGACAGACAGGTAGATAGATAGATAGATAGATAGATAGATAGATAGATAGATAGATAGATAGATAGATAGATAGATAGATAGATAATATATATTCAAAGAGATTGATAAATAAGTAGGTATCTTATTGACTGTGTTCCTTATGGAACTCTAATGTAACAGGCCTATCTGAGATTGAGGGATTTCAAGCCAAGCCTAAAGTATTATGAAAAGAACAAAGAAAAAGTACTTGCACATGAAACAAAATACAAAATCCGTGAGACACGAAAGGACTAATTGAAATTTCCAAAGAGCCAGTAGATGTTATTATGATTAAGTTACTGTGGTTGGGGTAAATACTAAAGTGATACACCCTAAGAACAGCAAGGTAGACATGGAGCAGAGGGAGCAGAGCCTGGCAACTGACTTAGAATCTTTGTGCACTGTGAAGTCCATAAAAATTTTGGTAATGAGTATCTTGATCTGCATATACACAAAGCTCCACTTGGTAGACACGGAAATTGGTGAAGGAGGACAATTGACTAAAAGCTCAGTAAGACAGAAGCTTCGGTCATCTTGCTAAGATACAGTGATGGACTGAACTAAAATTTATAGTAGTTGAAATGAGAGGTTTGGAGATTGGATCTGTATTTTTGTGAGAGAAAATGTAGAGGTTTCTGAGTTTTGTGGTAGACAAATAGGCTATTGGAAGGTTAATGGACTTGGAGCGTTAGGAGTTAGCAGTCAAACATTTAGATTGAGTTTTCCAAACTTTGATGAATTGCACTTGTTGGATATATGACGTGTGATGATGTGATGTGATGATTAGAACTAATGATACGAATTTAAGAGCCTTATACATGCATACATACACACATATGTACATACATGTGCAAATTAAAATATATAATTGGTGAGTATTATTAGCATTACTATATTTAACAAAATAAAACCTGGAACCATTAGAAGATATTTAAATCAATCTGACCTAGTATTACCCTAAAAATTACTTGCTTAAAGGTTCAACTAATACGACATCAAACAGGATTTTTGAGAAACGCATAGACATACATTAGAATTAACAAATTATACAGACTTTAGGAATGAGAGAGGAAAATGGAAAGCTAGCAAGGGTAAAATGGTTCATGAAAATTTTTAAATCATTACTGATGTATTGTGGAGATCAGAGATACATGCCACCAAAGAATTTCCTTTACGTGATGAAAAGCCTGGATGCATGGAGTACACTAGAGTCCCTGTAAAGGGTTTCTACATACAGCAAATGACATCAGTTCAAAACCAAAGTACATAGCATTTAATTTATGGAACAGGAGCAATGGCAAGCTCAGTTTTGCAATTAATTCCAATCAACAAGGTGTTTGCACACAAAAGTAGGAAAAAAGACTCAGGAGTTGTTTGGACTTCATACCCTTCTGTTTCCCCATAGCAACCTCTACTCACTAAACTAAACTAAATGATGTAATGTACAAATAGTGCTGAAAATCTGCCTTTAAAACCACAGAGGAACCTCCAAGAACCACTTCATTCCATCACACAGAATAGATACCGGTGCTGCAGAGAGCAGGCTCCTGGTTCGTTTTAGGTTGTCTGCCTTCTACTGCTCATAGATGCTCAGCTCCGTTAGCAAACACAAATGTTGAGGATGAGCTGGAACCCCAGCTGCCAAACCCTTCATGCAGATGGACATTTGCAAACACTTTTCATTTAGATCAACAGTAACAACCAACATATAAAACAACCAAAGCCGTTTGTTTCCTAATGTGACTTCTTTCTTTGGCTTTTCCATTTTAATTAGCACATTGAGAACTTTATATAGTTAATTTTTATATTTTGGATATTTTTGAAATTACATTGTTTCCTCCTTTCTTTTCTTTCCTCCACCCATCCTCATGTACATCTCCCTCCCTTGCTTTCGCTCGAATTCATGACCCCTTTTTCTATAATTGTTGTTACAAATGTAAGATTGCATCTCCGAGAAATCTCCGAGAAGCTACACCCATGGATTCCCATTGTCCCAACTGCCTAAATGAGATCTGATCAAAAGGGGAACCCATAGATATGCTAACATAGAGTCAGAAAAATCTCATAGCCTCAACCCCTTTTCAATGTGTTTTTTTATTAGACATTTACCACTTCTTCCTGCTCCTTCCAGATTCTTCCCCAATTCCTTATGGACCCAACTTTCTGTTCTCTCTTTTTTCTTCTTTTTGGATCAGTCGAGTACAGTTGCTGCTGCCCATAAACTTCTCTTCTATGTGTAGCCTTTAACCGAAGCATTAGCTTTGTAAACATTAGGAAACACATCCTTAAAGAAAGCCGACTCCTTTCTCCAAACAGCTGTCAGTGATAATAGCTGATTATCTGTGGGTGAGACTTCCTGTTCACTCCCGTCTCCATGCTGGGATTTTTGTTTAACTTGAGTTTCACAGGTCTTGTGCATGACGTCACAGTTGCCATGTATTTATATGTGAAACTTCCCTGATGTGTACAGAAAATAGTCATATACTGCCTCTGTCTTATACTTTTTCTATACCTTCTTCTGTAATGATCCCTGAGCCTTGGAAGTAGAGAGTGCCACACAGTTAGTCTCTTTAGGCCTGAGTGTTCCACAACCTTTCTCAGCACCATGACCACTGTGAATCTCTGTGTTGATTGCCACCAACAGCCAAAGGAAGCCTCTCTCATGATGGTTGAGTGATAATCTACAACTATCACGATAAGTCATTGGAAATTGATTTAATACTCTATCCATTTAGCAGAGTGATAGGAGTAGGTTCTCCACTAAAGCATGTTACCTGTCCAGACACAGTTCCATGTCTGGATAAAAGTGCCTGTCATGCATCATTTGTTACTTTTTTATTTGTTTTATTTCTCATTTGGTTTCTTTTTGAGAGAGTCTTCCACATAACTAGAATGGACTAAGAATTACTACATAAATAATGATGACCTTAAGCTTTATATCCTCCTACCATATCTCCTGGGTACTGATATTACACATGTGGGCCAGCATAGCCAAGTCCATGTTGTGTTTCAGCCCAGGGCTTTTTGAATGCAAAGCAAGCACTCTACCAACTAAGCTGTATCCCCAGTACAACAAAGTGATTTCAAAGTATTTGACTAGTTCTATATGGCAGTTTGAATAGTAATGCTCCCCATAGGCTCAGAGATTTGAAGGTTTGACTCCAGGCACTATTAGGAAGTGTGGCCTTGTTGGTATAGATGTGGTCTTGGAAGAAGTATGTTACTGGTGGTTTCAGAAGTTCAAGTCATCAGACCTAGGGGCTGGTTCTCTCTCTCTCTCTCTCTCTCTCTCTCTCTCTCTCTCTCTCTCTCTCTCTCTCTCTCTCTCTCTCTCTCTCTCTCTGTCTGTCTCTCTCTCTCTCTTTTTCTTCTGCTGCCTGTGGATCCAGAAGCAGAAGTCTTAGCTCCTCCAAGGCCATGTCTGCCTGCATGCCAGCATGCAGCATGCTCTCTGCTATGAAGATAATGGACTAAACCTCCGAACTGTTGGTCAGCCTCAATTAAAATACTTTCCTTAATAAGAGTTGCTGCTGTCACAGTGGCTCTTCCCACCAACAGAACATTGACTAAGACAGTCTATATGCCACCAAATTTCTTTTATTTTAAACATATTTTGTTTAGATTTTCAAATAAGTCAAAATTAACCCTGCATAAAGTAGCAAATAAAATACATATTTTAAATTCTACAACATTAAGAAATGAGAAAACTGAATTTACCCAAAACTTGGTTCAATCATCCAACTTTGTGTTTACCTGGTTAAAAGTCAAATAAATATTTAGAGGTCTTTTTTCTCCATATTACTTTATAAATATACCAAAGATTTTTTTTCCTATTTTGTTATTCCTTTAAATACACCCCACCACCAACATACACACTTTGGATCATAGACATATCCGGCAACTCTTGGCAGTTATCTAATTTTTAGTATGTACAGCTTCCTAAGTCACTATGCCCTGTTTTGCACCATAGAAAGAAGTTACTATTTGTCAGGACATCTAGAGAAAGGAGGAGCAGCATAACCCAAACAGCAATTTAGTTCCTATCCCAAGAAAACCACATAATGTAATTTCTGCCCCTAAAATCCAAGTTAGGTCCTCTTCCTGTAAACACAGTCCAACACAACGATGTTTAAAAAACAGTCAGTCATCGTTTGCCATGAGCAAATTCCAGAAAAGGGCATGATTATTATCTTTGTGCCGTACTGTTACAAAGCGTGGTTTGTAATTATTTCAATCCTAGTAAATTGTCCACCACGGTAGTGGGTGGAATGAGGGTGGACAGTAACATTCTCCATGAAATTAATAGCAGATTAAATATATCTCAAGTAAATATATACGAGTGAGCAATTTGCTGCTTGTCAGAGGCAGAACTGAAGCACCGTGTAATCTGGGTAATGAAGCGAGCACAAATGATGCTTTCTTGTTTTTGTCTGAAACTCCACACAAAACCACGTGTTAGTTTCCTAATGAAAAACAAGCTTATCAGTGAGATTGCTTTATATGATATTAATAAGTGCTACTGACTGATTGGACAGATTATATTTATCAAAACCAGAATGGGAACATGCAGTTAATTACCAATTTAAAAATCAATTAGTATTTTGGGGGGACTAGAATATTCTCTGAATGATCATAGCACACTCTCCTGGAGTTGGAAAAAGATGGTGTTCAAGGAGCAAGGCTGTTTCCTGATGAGTTCAGGCACTGCTTTTTCGTGTGCGTCCTCGGGCCTAGAGCCTTGGGGAAACATTGTTTAGTGCAGAGAAAATTAACATGGCCTGATGCTCAATCCTGGATTCACATCCCAGCTCTGATACTAGACATTTTACTCTGGTGAATTTCCCTGACATTCTACTTGTTTGTGGATGAGATTCTTATTATCCACTTCCCAATATTCATCAAAGGATTGCAGGAAGTAAGGTATGAGATAGAGAGGTTTTGATGAGGATGCTCTATACCTGAGCCCTTACATAGAAAGCATCGAACAAAAACAAAACTGCAAATACCTCTTGTGTTTCCTAGAAAAGCCAATGTCCAATCACCGTTCTTTTAAGCTACCATCAATATCAACTAAAACCTACCCTCTAGTTACATTAGAGGAAAATGCGGAAGCCAAAACTTATGCTATGATCATTGAGGTTGAAGTCAAGTGCTTAATCCCCCTGCTGTATTCAAACTCACGATCCTTTCTGTTACACCAAACTGCCTCTGAAATTTCAAGGACATGTACCAAATCAATTAATCTTCAAGTGGCATTTCATATATATATTTACTGCATGTCTCCTGATGTTACAACTTTACATTAAACACTTAGGAAGTAGATAGTCAGTCAGTACATACGATGTTTGCACTCCAGAAGTAAAGGTCCAATACTGTATCTGTTTGTCTACATTTTCAATATTATTGCTATAAAGTATAGACTACCTCCATAGTGCTTGTTTTTTATGTAGATCTGAATTTTCAATAACATAGAAACTTCTCAAGTGCATGCAGTTAATTAGTAACTGAGACAGAATTATAATAGTCTAGTGTTCCTGTCTTAAATCCCAGCCTAGAATTTCAATAAGAACACAGGAAAAGTCCAACAAAAGGCATAGTAAATGAAGCAAAAAGATCTTGACCCTAGAGGGAAGGAATATAAAGATCTTCTATAGGTTAAGTAGGTAAAAAACCAGTTCATTGTTCCTAGCAGCAAGCTTGATCTGGTATTAGCAGTCAGTATCTGCCATGCACCTGCCACCTGGGGTTTCAAAGTGATGTACATGGCAACAGAAAAACTCAACAAAGGATAAAGCACATAGATTGTTAAAGTATCTAGAGTATCTGGAGGTATCTGCTTAAGTTTAAATCCTGATTCCTGAGGACACTATTTAGCTTCTCATACCTCAACTCCAATTAAAATATGGAGTTGGACCTTTTGTCTAAAGAATCAAATGGGCTATCCGGTATTCTGAAATAGGAAATGATGGAGGAACAAATTGGTTAAGATGAAAAAAACCATCATTTTTGAAGGCTTGAGGCATCTTTTCAGGCTCCAGAGAGAATTATGGAGTAGGTAATAGCACATAACACAGGCCTAGGGTCCATGGGAAAGTTTCTGCTGGGCAATAAATATTGTGACATCAATATCTAGACTGAATTGATATCCATGAGGCTGGGTGAGATCATCAAGAGAACAAGCGCAGATAAGGTCACCCTGACACTTTAGAAATATCATTCCAACAGAGGAAGAGAAATGAGAATGGAAGCTGTTAGACCAGCTGGAAATAAATTGCCGAAGTTCAAGCTTCAGATTTTTTAGGATAACAGATGTATCCATGGTAATACCAAAATGTGAATCATACATAGGATGGAATCACAACTGAAATACAAATATAGCAAAACGCTGTAAGGGGCAGTCCCATTCTGTGAATCTGTGTGCTTAAAGCAAAGCCCGTCAAAGTTTGATGTTTATGCTACTTGCCTGTCTTAGTTACTCTTCCATTGCTGTCATGAAACACCATGATCAAGGTAATTAATAGAAGAAAGCATTTAATTAGAGACGCTTACAGCTTCAGAGGGTTGGTTCACGATCATCACTGAGGGAAGTGGACAGCAGGCAAGGTGCTGTAACAGTAGCTGAGAGCTCACATCTGACCTGTAAATCACAGGCAGAGAGAGTATGACACTCAGCTTGGTATGGGTTCTGAAACCTCAATGCCCACCACCAGTGACAAAATACCTCCTACCTTGTCACACATCCTATTAATCCCCAAACAGTTCCTCTAACTTGGGACCAAGCATTCAAATATATGGGTTCTTTTCATTCACATACCCACAAGACCCCATAAGGAAAACTGAGCTCCATCTTAAATCAGAACTCACAAATATTATTATTTAAAAAAAAAACAATTTCTTTGTTGTTAAGCCCTCATCTCTAACCACATATTAATTTAGGCTTTCACTCTATACCTGCTATTGCCAGAATACCCTACATCCACACAGAAACGACTTTTGGTGGTAACAAAAGAAGCTGTGTGCAAGATTTCTGGTGTTTAAGTTTTTTGGTGGTAGTTTCTCTTTTTTAAGCAAGTTTAGATATTTGGAAATCCATGAAAATATGATTCTTCACTTTTCATCTCTCCCATTGTTCAAGTTCATATTGTGATTCTTTCTGTTACCAGCATTCATACATCAAAAATCTTTTATATGTGGAGAGTAGTAAGATTATAAAGTGTGCGTGTCTAAATAAATAAATACATAAGGTACAAAATAAAATATAGAATTCAAGAGAATAAAATTGAAGTATACTTTGCTTAGAACACGAGAAAATGTAAGAAAAGCAGTAAATACGTTTTGTCTGTCAGATGGACTTCTTGCTTCACCAAGAGGGATTCAGGGAGATTGGTATCCAGAGGCCTACCTTCAGGTTACAAAGTATTAGGATCTACTGGGGCATTCTGCACGCATGTGGTATCCGTGGATGGCAGATTTCCAACTGACTCGTTTGCTCGCCAGCTGGCTGTTCAGATGGAGTAGATAATAACTAGTTGTGATTCTGTAGTCAGCGTTGTATGCTGATCGGTACGTTCCCATTCGTACACCAGTGTCACAACCCCGTGTCTTAGAATAAGGCCAGGTTTTCAGAAAAAAGAAATGAAAGAATGAAGTTAAAAAGAACACATTAGTATGAAACAAGTCTAACACATGACTTGTGCTCATAGGAGAGAGACACTGGCGGTGTGTTTGTACAGATATAGCCATGTGAAGAGGCAGTAAGCAGAAGAGATTGGCAAGCCAGAATGAGAGTTCTGAGTAAACTCATCCTGCTGAGTGGAAGCTCGGAATTCTCGGCTTTAGTATTTTGAGGAAATAAATTTCTGTTGTTTAAGCCACACAGTGTGCTACATTTTAGAAAAACTAATACAGCTAGGCTGAAATTGCTCACAGCATGGGAATTCAACATAGTTATATTTCTTACGTGATGATAGATTCTATGTGAAATGAGTGGAAATGTGCCAGCGCTTCTAAAAGTCAGAGCTGGAGTAACTATTTCTTTTGTGCTCTGTTGACCAAAGCATGTCACATTGCCCATGAGCCTACAAGGGAAGGGGCCTTGGACTCAGTCTCTTCGTGTATGGAGTTGTGATGTATGTTTTTAGGGAGAGAAGAAATTAGCAGCCATTATACTGGATTCTTTGTTGTTGTTGTTGTTGTTGTTTCGGTTTGGTTTTTTGGTTTTTATTTTCTTTATTTTTGAGACATGATTTCACTATATAGCCCTACCTGCACCGTAACTCACTATGTAGGTTAGGACAGCCCTGTACTCAGACATCTGGCTGCCTCTACCTCCTGAGAGCAGGAATTAAAAGCTTGTGCTGCCACACTGGACAATGTTGGAGGTTATCTTTAGAACAAACACTAGTCAAGCAACACTCACACTTCTCCTCGCTCCTGGCATTTGCTATGGATCTCAGTCTGTCTTCACCTTCATCATTAGCATGCCTCTGAAGCACAGGAAGTATTTAGATGTTTCGCCATATGCTTCAAAATCAGTTGATTTTTTTTGCTAATGACATTGCTTTTAGACAACTTTGATCTTTTGTGTGTATTCTGTATTTTATTCCTGCTGGCTTCTGATATCTATATTATTTTTTATTTTTTGAGACAGGGTCTCTCTGTAGCATTGAAACCTCTTCTGGAACTCACTCTGTATATCAGACTGGCCTCGAACTCACAGAGGTCTACCTGTCTCTGCTTCTGGATTGTTGCTACTCTATTTTTAATACAATAGATACTACTAAAGGAATACATCTACATTGCAATCCTCTTAAGTTTTTTGCACTGAGATGGAATTCACTTTTAAAACTTGAATGGTTAAGTCCTCCTTTTGAAATAGGCATGCACCAAGACACTTGATAATAGCTGCCATCCTCAAAGATTACCACAAGAGTAAATACTAGTCAAGCAACATACCTCTCTCCAGCTCCCGGCATTGCTATATGTCTCAGTCTTCTCATCCTAAGTCCTGCACAGAATTATTAGTTCAGCTTTGGAACCTTGTGGTATACATTTACTGAAACATTTTACACCATTTATATTATTTAATTAATCTTTTATTTAAAATCTCATTTTCTGATTTACATATTAATATCAATTTATTGCCATTTTAATTTTTTAACAAAAAATTACTTTAAAAAGATTTTTTTATTTGTCCTACTCACTGCTAGAATTTCTCTACTTCAGTGAGACATGAGGGCTGTTTACTGTCATAGGTCGCATTTTTCAGCTACATATTCTATTAATGGCAGAATCTACTTTCTTTTGTTTCTTATCCTTGGTCCTATTCTTACTCATTCTCTCTCTTGTTCTCTCTCCTCTCCTCCCCTCCCCTTCCCTCCCCTTCTTTTCTCTCTATTTTCCTCTCTCCTCTCTTCCTCTCCCTACCCCTCTTCATCTCTCCTCTCCTCTTCTTGTCCTTTCATTTTCTCTAACTTCTATCTCGGCCTGCGGATAGGTAAATGTTTCTTTCTCTTAGTACTAAATATGTAGCAATCTTGTCCCTAATTTCCCAAAAAAATTCTCTTAGCATAATCTCAATTCTCTCATCAAAATTTTTATAGAAGTGAGGCTTATTCTCTTTATTTTACATCATTTCCCAGGACTCAGGTTTCATCTCCCCTCAAATTGCCTTTTATCCCTAACTCCACTAGAACTATCATTAATAAGTATCATCAACCAAGTAGGACAGAAATGGTTGCGAAGAAAGATTTTAGATGTGAAGGGAGAATAAGAGAGGGTAATGAACTGAACATACCGAAAGTTGATATAGATGTATAAATTGTCAAGGCATCAAAACCATTCATAAAAAAAATGTTCACCTAAAAAAGGAAAAATCTTTTCTGTTTTATGATAATGAAAGCTTATTGATATTTATTTAATTGCAGATTTGCAGTATAGAATAGGCACCCTCCCCTCCCAGAATCATGTCTGCTATCTGGGTGTTTATGCTGAACATCCTGCTTCACTAATCGGAAGGGCTTCAGTTCATTCATCTGAGAGTTTCCCTCCCTACACATATCCATTAGTACTCCAGTCAATGGAGACCATGCAACTTGTTCCCAAACTATATTGCACAATAGCAATGGTCCCATTTATACTTAGAGAATCCTGAGAACAGCAAACCACTCTAAATATATGAGGCTTCATCTGAAAATACATATTTTCCACAATTCAGATCATTGGTTTTGTGACAATTATGACAGATTCGGGTGCTCCATTCGTTATCACCTAGGCCACCCATCTCCTGCCAGGTATTCTTGAGGGGTCCCTTAATGAACAGAAAAGCCTAACAGAAAGTACCTCATTACAAAGAAAGTTTATTTTGTTTTGAACATTAAAGTCAATGATAATTATGATTTTCATGCATGTTTGGTATTTCCCTAAATGTTTGACATTGGACAGATAGAAAGAAACCCTTAAATCGTGGTGATTAAGAAGGTCAGGAAAAAACTGGTAAAATGGTGCACTGTAATAGACAACAGAAAGATGAGAGTAAAGATTCTATGGGGAAACAAGAGAATTAACTTCTATGGACAGGGTGAAAGAATGAAAGAGCATCTAGGGGCGTGATTAGTGAACCCACCTCAGCAGGCAGGACACATGATAGCCAGGTCCAATAACGGAAAATGCATGCGGTCAGCCTGCCACAGCTGGGCTTAAGGAAAAAGCGGGGTTCACAGTGAAGGAAGCAACTAGCAGCCCGAGAAGGTATTGGACTAGCATGGGATTGTGGACAAATTAGAAGTGTAGGAGTTTCTAACTGTGGAATTTGAAAGCTACCTAGAACCCCAGCTTTAGATTTTTGGTACTTCAAAGAGTGAAGCAAATTCTGCATGTACAACGAAGTGCCAACAATTATTCACAATGGCTAACAGTGGATTGCTGCTTGAAGAAATATGGTTGGCCATCTTCAGGGGATGGGCCCACGCCCATCCATTGAGGGGTAACATGAAATGGGCAGTGTATAATTTTTTAACAGAAGAAAAATTGAATTTGAGAGGTGTGGAGAGTTGAAGGGAGATAGATGGGGTGGATATAATCATACTTCACTCTCTATTTCCTTGTATAAACATGAAATTATCAAGAATAAAAATATAAACTATTTTAATTACTATAATTAAGAGAGGCATAAAAGCTGTACAGTATTTTAATTTTGAGGTTATCATATAATTACATCATTTCCTCCTTATTTTTTCTCTCTTTGAACTCCTCATGTACTCATTACTTTTTTCACATTTTTGATCTCTTTCTTTAGTCATTGTTATGTAAATAAGTGTATGTGCATGTGTGTTTTGAAATACATAAATAAAACTCTCTCAGTTTTTATCATGTTACTTATAGGTATGCTTTGGGCCTTTATTGATCTTTCTTCCTCTCAGAGGTGGATTGTCCTTTTGTAACAGTGTTGTCTCAGTAGAAAATGTGGCTGACCAAAGTTGCTATTGTTTGGAATGAATAAAATAGTGATTCTTTTTCTTCTCCATGAAAATTCCTTTGAATGCTTTCTAAATTAAAAAAAAATCTACAAAATTGACCTGAACATCAAAGCATCATTTTTGTTTGGCATAGATATATTTCCACAATCATATACATCTCTAGGCCAACACAAATTCAGTTTATGACAGAAGCTCAAATAGTAAATTCTTGATTTTAATAAAGATGAAGTTTTAAAAGCAGTAAGTCTAACAGTGGTTCTCAAAGGCTAAAAAATGTCATTGGAGGAAAATATGGGAATAGTTTATTAAATTATTTATATTAACCATTAGATAGAAAAATATATTTCTAGAGATCTATCGTATATCCAGGAGACTATACTTAATGATGACACATTTTATTCTATAAAAATTGTAAAGAGAAGCTGGGTATGGTGGTTCGCACCAATAACCCTAGCACATAGGTGACTGGAGCCAGACTGTAAAATCATAAGACTCTATTTCAAAATACTATACAATAAAGTGATCTGTGGTTGTAAAGAAGGCTCATGACAAAAATGATAACTGCATGTGGCAATGTGCTTGTTAATTACATGAAACTTACTCGCTTGCAATTTATTTGAATTCAAAACATTACAGATAATAAAATTACATTATCTACAAAATTTAAAAATATGTTTGGTTTTAAAAAAGATGAAATTTTTTCTTCATTGCAAACATATAAAATGTCCCTATTTTTAAAAGTTTTTTGTATGTCTTTCACTTTTGCTGAAAAGTTTCAAATAAAATATCTCTAGTTATTCTGCAAAGACAACTTGGCCCTATCTTGGATGCAAACTTACCTAGTTAATAAATCTTCAAGACGAGAGAACTGCTAGAGGGTCTTCAGCACTTGGGAACTAGTCATTCTGCCCTGAACTTATTTTCCCAGATCAGTATGCAGGAAGATTATAATAACAGTGAGTTAGACCTTGCAGCCAGACACCCACAGGGGACAAGGAAACTTGATTTCCTATCTCATGACAACTGGAGGGGCTTTCATCCTTTTCCCAGGCCGCTCCCTCGGAGCACACTTTGTGAAGAACTAACTGTCCCTGGTGTCTTTAACTCTCTTGTCAGCCACAGTACTGAAGGTCAGACAGTTATTCCTGAAAGTATTCTCGCTACCTTCTTGGGAAGGAGACAATGAAATTTCTGTTTCCAGGTATCTTGGGAAAGGCTCTGGCTTCTACTCTGTTTTCTGACAATGGTTCCATTGGAGCTCCCTGACAGAGCTCTTGACAGGTGTCAGAATAGTGTGCATTTGGAGATGAAAGCTGGAAAGTTATTTGACTTTTCGAATTGTCCTGTGTCTCATCATTAAAATGAAGTCACTATTGAAGTGATGAGTGACTTATGTTCCTGCCTTATTTTTGAAAGGAGAATATTTTATTTTGCTGATAAGACTGTGAGGTTTTCAAATTTGAGGAGTTGACAGAGAGCACTTGGTCTGTAATGAGGACTGCAATTCAAATGCCCAGCATCTAAGGACACAGCTGATCTTGGTTACATATGCCCGCAACCCCACCATGTAGAACATGGATAGATGGATTCCACATAACTCACTGACCAGCCAGCCATGCCAGGTAAAATGTGAGCGTCTAGTTCAGTAAGAGACCTTATCCAAAGGCTGCTTTCAGGCCTGGTTAGCAGCTGGGGCAATGATTCCCTGGCTTTGGAATGGAATTTGTCTAAGAGGTTCAAGGCAGCCGGTAGGACCAATGATTGCTTTGTTACTTAGTCCACTGAGTTTCTCTTCTAGACTTCTGTTAGACATCTTGTAAAATCTCATTTGCCTAGCCGGGCAGTGGTAGCGCACGCCTTTAATCCCAGCACTCGGGAGGCAGAGGCAGGTGGATCTCTGTGAGTTCGAGGCCAGCCTGGTCTACAAGAGCTAGTTCCAGGACAGGCTCTAAAAAAAAGCTGCAGAGAAACCCTGTCTCGAAAAACAAAAACAAAAACAAAAACAACAAAAAAAAAATCTCATTTGCCATCTGGAGCTCTCCAGACCTGAAACAGCTACAACTCATTTTCTCTATGGTATCAGGAATGACTTATAAAATGTGAACGAAAAGCAGTTGTCTACTGCTTATGTAGGAGGAAGCTGCTTGTTCATCCCGGCTGTCCAGAGCCAAAATAACCACATAGAAACTGTATTAATTAAATCACTGCTTGGTCCATTAGCTGTAGCTTTTTATTGGTCAAATCTTACATATTAATTTAACCCATTTCTATTAATCTGTGTATCGCTAGGTGGCAGTGGCTTAACGGATAAAGTTCCGTTTGGCTCCAGGGGGATACATGGCTTCTCTGTAACTCTGCCTTCCTCCTCCCATGGTATAGGCCAAGCCAGTTTCTTTATTCATTAACTAATAAAAGCAAAACATAGACAGAAGGACCTCCCACACCGTGCTTATAATTCTTTTTACCATAATTCTTTAGCTACAAAGAGATTAGTAAGTGTCCTTGGGTTATCATCTTAATTGGACTGAGCAGTTCCTAGAAGCCCACTAAGACACATTTCCACTGTAACTGAAAGGGCATTTTCAGAGTTAATTTAAGTGTAAAAAGCTGTTGTGAATGTGTTTAGCACCATCTAATGGGGTGGGGCCCTAAGAGGAAGTAAACTAGGAATAGAAAGTAGCCTTTATCCCAGCTATACTCTCTATTTCTGACTACCATGAAGGGAGCAGCTCAGCTCTACCATCTCTTCCCATGATGCTCTGGATCACCATACGCAATGAGATGATAGACAAAGGGGAATACAGACAGAATCCTCTCCTAACGAGCACCAAAGTAAGCACTTCCTCATTTTATTTTTTCAACTTAGTGTTTTATTGGGATGTAAAACCATTGTAAGTAAAGAGATATTTTAATATACTCCTGAGCCTGACCTTCAAGAGCCTTGCCACATACACAAATGCTTGCCTTTTTTTATTTCCTGAAAATTACATAATTTGGTTTTCCTTTTTAATAATTTATTTTTGTAATTTCACATTTGTATGCTGTATTTATAACATTTCTCTCCTCCCCCTTTTCTCGCTCAAAGACTTCCCATGCCCCCTTCAACTTCCTCTCAAATTCACTTTCTTATGTTAATTATTGGTGTTACATGTATGTATCTGTAATAACTACAGAAAATTATTGAAATTTCATGGGTAAGGCTTCCCTGTCATATATAGATGTATAGATATCATATATCAGATGTTCTGATTCTCGGGCTCTTAGAGTCATTCTTCTCTCCCCTTCTGCAATGTTCCTGTGTCTTAGATGTATGGGTTTGGTGTAGATACATCAGTTACTATGCTGTTACCAAGAATGTATTAGTAGGTATATCAGTTATCAGCCGTCCACAGTGCCAGTTCCACAGATGAAGGCAAGTCTGCACTGGATCTTTTGCGTGGTGCAGGGGATCCAAACTCATACTCATGCTAGTGCTAAAAGCACCTCTATATGTTGAGCAACCTCTACAAGCCCATTCATGCTTCATATTATCTCAAGTTCTTTAACAAGTGCTGCCCTTATTATCCCCATTGATCCACCTGTCCCCTCAATTTATACTTGTGCTATGTTCCATTGTCCACCTGAAATATGAATCAGTCCTCAGCACAAAGTTTTCTCCTCTTTTACTGCTTAAGGCAGAATAGAAATGTTGCAAGCCTGTCTGGTCACATTCAGTTCCTCTATATTTTGATTATGTTCTATTATTGCCTTCCTTTGTGTTAGTTTGTTAGCTTATGATGCTTTTGGTATCTCAGGGATAACTATTAATATTTTCCACATAGCCCAATCCTACATCCCAGGTATGCTTTGATTCCCCCTAGCAGATTACTTCCTCTGTACACTAATGAAAAGCTGAATATGGCTAACTTCCCTTGCATCCCTTGGATGCACATACATATGACTGATATATACAAAAACACAAATGGAAATGGTTAAAATGGTGAAAATATGTGTCTTTCTCCAAACAGGAAATTGGGCATTAGCCATTTCAGAGGCAGGGAAATCAACATTAGACATCATCCTCATATTTTCTATTACCCTTCCCCCTAATCATTATGAGACTTCAGCACATAGTTACCAGGTGTCACTGTCTTCCCAAGAACCCTACATTTATTTCAAAGACTAAGTTTAAGAGTAAATTTGTTTAACATGGAACTATATATTCCCAAAAGAGCCATCAGCAGAGGTTTACTAAGTAACTCTTTGACCGAAACTGAGTCTATTTTGCATCGACAGACTAACCTCTCAAAGTGAAAGGGATAGACATGCTGAGTCAATTAATCTTAGTTTATCCTCTGTGACTTGAGAAGGAAGCATCCTTCCCTAAAGGCATGCCACTTGGGCAAAATGTATAAACTTGACTTCTACACCCTGAGGAAGGGGATATAGACTGGTTACTGGTGAGCGTGCTACAGTGTCTAATTCATTTCCATCATTTCTTTCATGCCTCTGTTTCTAATTCCCTGTCTCTAAAGTGTTGTGTTTAGTGTTCTTCAAAGCCCTGGCATCTCCCTTTTCCAGGCTAGCATTTCTGCCACACCAACAATCTTGGAGCTGCTTGTACTGTCTTTCTCCCTAGCTTCTCAGGGACCACTTCTCCAGTTTTCACTTCTTTTTTATCATGTCTTTCTAACCGGTTAAAAAATTCTTCCCTACACAAAAATAAGCCACAAGAAAACCAAATCCAAGCAGAACCTGCCTTTTGTTATTCTCATGAACTATTCAAACTGTTATCTGAACTCTGTCTTTCTTTTCTCAGTACTCGGTCCTCTCAGGCCTTGTTGGCTCACCCACACAAATCTCCAGTCTGGCATCCAGCAGCAACCACTGAAGTGAAAGCAGCACCACTAACTCTCTATCCAATCTCGTGGTTTTTCTTCCAAGCTCTGTCCTCTCCTGTTAGCGTTCCTAGTCTGAGCCCCCATTCTTCTGCAAATAGCACATCTAGCCACCCCGCACCTCACCTCCTATTGGCCACTTCTCTCTGTCCTTCATCTTTAGATCATGTATTTGGATATTCTTTTACTGCATTATGAGTTATTTTAGGAGACAAATCATACATGTCTCATCATTCTTTTCTATTCACCATGAGGTACAGAATTAACTAGTTCAGGCCTTCATCTCCTTCAAAACTCAACTTGACCTCCTGTCTCCTCTCTCTTCATTCTCTGATGGACCTTGTAATAAGTCTCCTTTCTACAAGTAAAATTTGATAGCATTGTTTCCTCATTTAAAAAGATAAATTCCTTAGTATGCCAATAAAGCTTCCTCACAGGATGACTTGGAACAATGTTGTAATGGATCTCCTCTCTACACCATCCACATGAACACAACAAGCACAGGACCTCCTGCAAAACTCACACTTACACTGAAATTTCTAGGCTGCATTTTAAATTATCCTAAGCTGGTTATGGATCCTCTCAGCATGCCTCTAACGTAAAAAATGACCTCTGAAGCCATGACTCTAAATCATTATTGCCAAGTTAAAGATAATTCAAACAAATACAAGTTCTAGCCTTTGGATTATAAGCACTATTATTTACCTAAAATTACATGTTTTTATCCATGGACATTGTAATGGAAAAATTAAAAATGCTGCAGGATCCCCCCCCCCAAATGGTGGTAGCAGAAGCTGCGGGCCCTGGGAGCAGCCAGTCCCAGGCAGAGACTGCTGCCGGTCCCTGAGCGGTGGCTGGTCCCAGCCAGGGAGACGTGTGGCAGGCAAGCAAGAGACAGAGACATGGATAGGCACAACATGCAGAGTGAGGTTGAATATTTATTTGGGGGGTTGTGGAGGGGGAAGGGAGAAGAAAAGAAGAAGAAGGAGGAGGAGGAAGAGGAGGAGGAAGAGGTGGAGGAGGAGGAGGAGGAAGAGGAAGAAGAGGAGAGGAAGAAGAGGAAGAGGAGGAGGAGGAGGAGGAGGAAGGAGAAGGAGAAGGAGAAGAGAGAGAGAGGGGGGGGAGAAGCAGAGAAATAGAGGGGCAGAAGGGAAGCTGCCTCTCCAAGAGGAAGACAGAAAAGAGCAGCTCAGGCTGGAAGCTGAAGATCAGCCTGCCTCAGTGGATGGGGGAGGGAGTGGGCATGGCTTGTCTCTTAAAGAGACACAACAGTCATTACAGACATAGAACAGGGAACCTATGTACTACCAGTTTAGGAACTGGATAAGTTTAAATAGACTAGATAGATTTTTAAAGAGGGTTTTATACTAGCACATAAGTCACCTGAAGACTAGGCAGTACCCTGTTGTCCCTTTGTCTGCCATGAATTACCCTTGATGCATTATCAGTAGTATAGGCTCTGTATGGATACCTGTTGGAAGCCAGCCTCGACAAAAACACCTTTCTTCCCGAGTGGAGGCCTGGGAATTTAGAAATATAGTAAGGAATACAAAGGCGTGAACAAAAAAATAATAAAACATATAAACACATATCAGGAGGGAATTTCAGTGAGTACTGAAAATTCATCCGTGTTTAATTTTCAACTGGTTAATATACCCCTGATATCAAAAGGTAGGAGTAGAACAAAAGGACTGTATTAACATACAAATTGAAAGTCACAGGGTACAGTCATCCCTTGTGCCGGTGACTCAAGCCCTAGACTAAACACTCTGTAGTCAAACCACTCCCTAGGTGGAATCCCAAGTTATTTCCATAAAGGGAACTGGGACTTAGTTGGATCCTTAGACTTCTGTTTTAGGTAGGAACCAACTACTTCCCTATTTCAGGAGCAGAAGGCCTGGCAACTAGCCACACCTGCTGACAATAGCCTTGAGAGAGCAGAACTCTGCTTTACAACTAGGTGGGACCTTTGTTTGAGTTAGAAGCACCATAATGTGTCCCAAACTCTCTGACCTTTGGCCTCTTTGGGCCTCCACAGATACTCAGCTTATTCTCCAGAGGTGTTGAGTTTATTTTATCCACCTATTTCATATGCATCAGTTATTATCTGTAAAGACATCCACTGTCCCAATTCTTGGGAGAATCAATGCTTTGGGACTTAATAAGAACAGTTGCATTTCATGAGACCGTGACAGAATTATAGGTCCAATTTCACTGAGAATAATTAAGAACTCCATAAAGATAAAAGATACTTACTGCCTGAACTTTTATTTTAAAAATTGCTATTTCTTTACCAAAAGATAATTGATTCTTTCTTGTTTATCTTCCATTCATTCTCCTCTTCTAGCTTAAATGCTTTCATGTACCTTAGTGCCCACCGATATGAAAGAAACATGACTGCACCTGCACAGCATCTGCACAGCATTTGCACAGCATCTGCACAGCATCTGCACAGCATCTGCGACCAAATAGGATAGTGGAGCAGAGTGCCAACAGCACCTTGAGTGGTTGGACGATTCTCAGAATTCCAGACTGAAGTAGAGTTTCGTCTGTATAAGAACCAGGATTTAGTCTCAGTCTGTATCTCTCTCTTTTTACTTCCTCTCCCGAGGTACCGTCTCTTACCCCCATCCCCTCTGCTTCTGCCCTACATTGTTCTCTTCCCAGTCTCTTGACCTGTGCTTCCACTGCCCTAGCTCTCTCTTGAGGTTTTTTCCAATGGACTCAGACAAATAAGCCCATCAAATCACACTGCCATTCAGATTGTCTCTGACCCGAGGTCACAAAGAAGACTTGAAATGAAAACAGAAATCAAATTAGATCTTTAAAGAGATGCCAAAGGGTACAATAAAATAAAAACAAAAAGATGACCGCAAGCATCTCATTTTATCCACACAATGATTTTCAGTTGGAGCAATGGTTTGCTTGTGTGGTCTTTCTCCTCCAGTGACAGCTACCATGTGGAAATTATTTCAGGTGATGAACTGCTTGAGCTAGGAGCTAGAGTGAAGCCAACTGGCCCCAGATGCCAGGATGCTGAGGTTACTATGGTCCTCTCTGGACTCACTGTGGTCTGAGTGAGTCATGACAAGTGCACACAGGTTCGTGTACCAAGTTGCACTGCTGGGGAACGTAGCATTCTCTGATTGCTTCCGCATGCCTGGCCTAAGCAGCACACTTGTCAGCCCCACAGCAGGCAGGAGCCCCTTGATGGCTGATTTAGGAGTGGGGACTGAGTTCCAGCATGCTGCCCAGGATGAGGGTAAGAACAGTGTAAACACAGAACACCTCCTGAGATGAGCCGCCGCTGCTTGCCATCCCTATGGAGCAAGCCAGAGTTGGCAAGGATTCATGTTTTTAAATAAGTTACATACAAAATTGCAAGAAATACACTTATCACCCATTCCTGATAACAGGAAAGCAGGATATTGCCCCCTCTTACTGTCAATCACAAGGATGACCCCTCATCCTGATATGCAATTGACAACTAGAGAAGATAAAATACATACATCAAGATCACAGAGAATTCATTTAAATTATGTCAGAATTTAAGGGGAAAGACTGAATGAAGGAAGATAGAGAAGAGAGCGGAGGGGGAGTAAAGGGGGAAAGAGGAGGGGGAAGAAGGTGAGAGGAAAGGCAGAGAGAGGACGAACCAGACTTTAGCTCTTGAATTTCACCACCACACTGATAAAATTTTGAAACTCCAGGCTATTACAGTAGCTCCATGAAGATTAATAATCTCAAGTATCTCCTTGCATGAAATCAGAAGCAGTCCTCTGAGTCTGTTTGGGAGGGTGTTTCCAGAGAGGATTAGCAAGGGTAGAGAAAACTGTTCTGAATGTGGACAGCACTGAGCCATAAGCTAAATTTCTGGAAGGAAGGGAAAACAGGGGACAGGATTCTGAAGAGAGGAACTTTGGCTTCCTCTCTTTCTATGCTGCCAGGATGAGGTTTCTCTGCTCCTCCTCCCCATGACAGAAGGAAATCCTTAGCCAAAACAAAGCTGGAGAAACAAATGTTTCTGCCAGGTATTTTGATAGAGTGGGAAAGCTAACTGAGGCTCTCAGTTCCCAGTAATTGCAGACTACAGATGGTTGCTGGCATTGCAGTTGTCAGGCAAGTAAATTAGTGTCTTTCCCACCACAAACAGTGTCCATAACAATATCACACACAAATTGTTTTAGGTCTACTGCTGCGCTCCACACAGTGTACAGGTCTGATTTAACACATGTATCTTCATCCTATCCATAAGCTATTTGCTGTAAATAAGAAAACACACACACACACAGAGACAGAGAGAGAGACATACACACACTCACACACAGAGACAGACATAAATTACACACACACACACACCACAGGTGTGTACACACTCACACACACACATGCACACACACACACACACACACACACACACAATTATACAGGCTGAAAAGGAGATATATATATATATATATATATATATATATATATATATATTCTTGTAACAGCAAATAATGAACAAAGAAGAAGTGACTTTGTAAAAGAAAAAAATGGTTTGTGGGGCGATTTGGAGGGAAAGAAGTAAAAAATGTTGTAATTATCATATAGTCATTAAAACAGCACAAAGAAGGAACATTGGTTTCTTGCCCTAAAGCACATACCTCTTCTGCTGTGGGTGAGAGGGGACCAGCCAGAAATCAGGTGTGATAGATAAATGACTGAAGGTTGGTTTAAAATCTAATATGAGCTGGGCTGTGGGAGCACACGCCTTTAATCCCAGTATGAAAAAATAAAGAAATAATAAATAAAAGTAAAAATATAAATATAAACAGAATAGAACTTCTGGCAAAATGTTTCTCAGGTGGAATTGGAAGTGGGAATGTCTACCTCCAAATAGAAACCCTCCTTAACTATCTCAATTTAATTAATTTACTCAATACATGTTTGCGAATATAATTACATAAATGTAGATAATTACATTTCAAAATAGGAGGCTTAATACATCTATAGACCACTTTCTTGGAAAAGTGCATCCAGTTGCCAACTACATCATACAGAAATGTTGTCTTACAATCCCCTCACTGGTTTGCAATTGCTGATAAGTGCACTGTTAATTTTGTATTAATATTAGGTGAATAGAAGCACGTCTGCAAGCATAAGCCGCTGCCTTCATTGCATCAAGTATTCCCCTTCACATGTTTAGTCTTGCCTGTAGGACTTTGGATTGTCACATTCTTTATTGCATGCTGTTCTCCACCATGACAAAATAATGTTGGCATAAACTCGACTGGGCACAGAGAGGAGAGGACTTTCAGGTGAATGGCAGGGTGTTGACTCACAAATTCAATATCATCCTCAAAAGAAAAGAAAGGGGCACTCCATCTCTCCATGCAGAGTCCACACTGTGGCTCTGCCACAAGCCAGATTCACAGACAGCTAAGTAGCAGATTCAAGGTGTCTGGAAATTTCATGTTGGGACTTGTGTATGTTGTACATCATCAGGATACATTTGGAATCGTTACATAACATGTCCCTCAGAAACATGCTCTTAACCTATGACAGGCATTCCAGTGGGGAATTCCTGATTTCCTTGGTATCCTCTTTGGAGCAATGCTGGGAGGGATTTCCATCAGGTCTTATTACCAGGAATGGCTGTGCCTCTCTTGAGGAACGGTCTGTTTGTGCTTTTATATCACAAACATTGGGCAATGAGTAACTGACCATATTTTCTAGGAGATATAAATGTATTTTCTTTCCCAGGTTTCTAAATATGTGGGCTCAAGTGTCCTGAAACCTTCTAAAAGGTAGTTTCAGTTTTGTGTTTTTATATAAAACATACATAAAGATATTCTAGAACAAGGATCAGTAAATTGATTCTATAAAGAGCTACATAGTAAATATTTTAGACTTTGTAGGCCACATGTGTTTCTGTTGCACCTTCTATGTTTTTTTCAAATTTCAAGTCTCAAGATTATAAAAGCTATTCTTAACTCCAAGGCCTTACAATAAATCAGTGTAGGCAGGCTTAGCTTGAAGGTTATAACTTGCCAGCTACTCTGAAAATCAGTGGGTGGCTACAAAAACTCCATTGTCATGGTAATGTTTGAGTTGTTGCCCCCAAAATGATGTTTGGATTGACATGAGCTAATGAAAAAACAAAGGCTATCATTAACCAGGAATGGCATATTTGGCCTTAACAAATTCCAGAGGCTGTAAAGGCCATTCTTCAAATCAATCTCTTACAGGCGTTGTTGTTGTTGCTGTTTTGTTCTGCTTTTAAAAAAAAAAAAAAAAAACATGGTGAGAAATTAACTAAACCCACAATCTCCCATGCTGACAGAACCATGCAAATTCATGGGGATGTGGATCTGTTCTACCTAGAGTCGATTCTGTTTATGTTCACACTGTGAAGGGAAAACCACATCTCAGAAAAGCAGCCTCACTCATCAGGCTGAATATATGCACTAGTGTGTTATCAACCAGCCTTGTATAAGTTTGCTCCTATATTACTTGGTAGTGGAATTTGGTCTTCTGTTCTCAGAAGAACATGACAGAGTCTAAAACCAAGGCCCTTGGTTCAAAGCCCAATTCTGCCCTTTATTATCTTGGTGCTTCTGCTTTAGTTACTAAAGTAAAACTATCTACCAATGAAATTCTCAGAGCATATGCTTCTGTGTACACAGCAAAATAAGTAATGATGAAACTAATATCAAAACAAGAGGATGGGTGATCAAGAGAAAATTATGCTTCTAAAATCTTCTCATATGTCTATTTTAAGTGTAGTAACACAAAAATAGTTTTTCAGATGTTGATTTGAATGAGAATTGGGATGCGTCTCGTTAGTGAAGTGCTTGTCACTCGTATATTAAGGGCTGCTTTATCCACAAGCACCTCTTTAGAACCATCTCCGTCTTATCTTCCTTCATCAGGTTTTATTTATCTCCAGTCATATTAGTAACAATTCTAGGTACTTTCTTCCTTCAACACTCTTTTCCCTTGCTTGTGCACACAGCCATGTACCATATGAGAAACGCATATTAAATCATGAAATTATTTTAAGTAGCCAGAAAAAGACATGTTTATAACAGCAGACCAAGACAATGGACAGTAAATACGATAGGACCACTTGCCAGAGTCCTGCAGTCTCTGATATGTAAGTGGGGCGCTGAGCCTGAGAGTTTGTATTTCTAGTTTCCTCGTGTGTGGATGCAGTTGGCTCAGTGGTTACAGTCTGAAAAGTGTTTGGTTTGAAAAGTAAGAAGAAAGATGGAAAAGAGAAACAAATAGTGTCTGCCTCAGAAAAGAAGCAAGAAAGGATGAAGGCGAAAGGAGAATTTGGGGCTAATCCTTTCATTTTGAGTCTGTTGCATGACTAACAAGATGCAGACAACAGAGTAAGTTGTGCTGCCATAATGGTGGTGATGGTGATGAGTTGTGAAATAAGCAAAGGACAATATCTATAGACAGGCAGTGACACCCAGGTTGACAGTAGAGTTTACAGTCAGTGTGTCAGATCATCTATATGATAGGATTCTTACAGGTAATAAGAGAGAGTACATGAAGCAGAAAAATGAAGGCTCAGAATAATAAAACAAATGCAACACTAATTGGCATTTTGAATAAAATAATTTTATTGATTGTTAACAATTGTACGCAGAGAGAACAATGCATGTCCTCCATTCTCTGCTTAAAGTAGAGAGAAATGAGATTTAATGTGCCTACAACTTCAATTGGCAAATCAATTCATTCTATCATGCCGTAGAAGAAAGAATTCTAAGTGTTGGGCTCCCTTATCACAGCCTACCCTTTCTGAAGTCACCATTTGATATTTCCAGGCACATTTGATTACCACGACAGAAGACCCAGTGGTTTGAAACAAATAGATCATTTTCTTCTCTCTTTGTGGTTTGTGAAATATCTTTTATGATCTTGCATCCTTGTACCTCTGCAACAGCCTCTATGGCAAATAGAAAAATGCTATTACTTCCCTCCATTGAACGAGCAGAATACAAATGTAGACAAAATCAGAAAATAGCCTTTGAGAAAACCTCAGTGACACTTGAGCCCTTCCTACCGTGTAGCACAGAAATTTAATTTTTATATTTTTTATAAAAGTTGACAAAGTGAAATATTATTATACAAGCAAGAGTCATTTGGGGCTAGAGGGCATGTCTGCACATGTTAAGTATTAAAGCAACAGAGTCATGCCATGACTTAAGGGAAATGGAAAATATGAGTTTGCTGTTTATTTGAAAATGCAGCATTTGCACAATGCAATAGGTTCTTAGCGTACAGATACTTTTATAAAAGCTATTTATTGAGAAATACAGAATTCACAAAGCTAACTGATGATACAGTCTAGGTTATGATCATCCATCAATATTCACTATACCTACTTTATGCATTTTATATTCAGTTGAAACTATTTCTATTGGGGATAGTAAAATGTTTGAGAATTTCTTGTTTACCCTGCTTCCTAAGCTCTTCCACATATAGATCACTATTTTAGTTAATGGTAGTTGTAAAAAGGAAAAAAGATGTATTATGTGCATTTATATACCATTGTTCAATACAAAAGGCCAAGATAATGTATATTTAATTTACTCACCCAGAATGCCTATAGAGTATTATGACCCAAAAATAAACCTTAGAAATTCTTTTGATTTCTTCTCACCTAAACATAGGATATAGACAAGTAATAAGTTACTCTGAGCTGTGAAATTTCTGAGTCACAATTAATAAATTAACAAATGTACAGCAATGGGATTTTCATTATTTTGAACAAGAAAGTACATTATGAATACTGATTGGTAAATTTTATCTGCAGAGAAGAAGCACTTAAAGAGGAAAACCACCTCATATATTTCCCTCATCTTTACTCTAAGTACTTTGAATACCTTTGCTCATTTTGACAAAATGACAAAAGGCACATTCCAATGATTTAATGATTCCAGTATTAAACTAACATTATAAATTTTAATAATACATGTGTATGAGGGTAACTGAAGATATTAGTTATACATACGCACATGTACATACCTTATCCTTATTTATGCTACATTATTTAAAAGACAGATATGGTTTTCTTCTCTGATGTTAGCTCTCTGCTCAGTTTTTAATTGTCTTGTGAAAAACGCAAGATGAAGTGAAAAAATCAACAGTGGAAACAATAAATGATGAAGAAGAGCTAAAATTATTGAATACACAACAAGCAGGTAAAATGACAAATGCTTACTAAATCCTGTGTCATTTATATTTAACAGTATTGTAAATTTTAACGAAAGAATATTCTTTAGTTAAAAATATAAACTGACTATAAAGGAAATTATTAAAGATAGACTAGTCAGTATCCTATCAATGAGAAGACACAAAATCAGTGTGCTTTTTTTCTTTATTATATTTTTATTATTTAACAAGTTTTTAAATTTAAATATATTTTAATCATCTTCTTCTCCCTCAAGTCCTTCCAGATCCCCTCCCTCTCCATACCCACCCATCTTTACATGCTTTCTCAGAAGGAAAAAAGAAAAAGTACAAGCCAAATACAACATCAATCACCCCCAAATCAAGAAAACAAAATAAAACCACACCCAAAATAGAAAACAAACAGTATCAGAAATACCCACAAAACTGTATCCAAATAGAATTGCACTAAAAAAATCCATTATATGTTGATCAACTACTCTTGAACCCGAGGCCTGACCTGGAGTGGTTGATATACCCAGTGTCACTCTATTGGAAAAACTGATTTTTCCTCTCCCAAGAGGTATAAGTGATAATTCAGTTGTTAACCTTTATCCTAGTGGCTAGGTTTTCCTTAATACATGAAGAAGGACGCTAAAAAGAAGTCCCACACTAGTTCATAATTGAGTATAATAATGTGTTATTTATTTAGGGACAGACTCACAGATCACAATCCTCTGCTCGAACAGGGAACAGCAAACGAATCCAGCAGTTTTACATCGGCATATATAATATAAGAGGCCACGCCCAAGAGGGCCGGTAACTTAAAGGCTACTGGCTGTAGGAATTCCTACAGCACATTCATTTATGCATTCATCTACTTTTTAGAAATATAACAAAATAAAATATAACAAGATAAAATAAAAACCATCACATCAAAATTGAACTAAATGAGCCAACAGAAGGCAAAGACCCCAAAAGGGAAGACACAAGAATCACAGACTCACTTGCACAACCATCAGTTCCACAAAAATAATAAACTTGAAGCCATAAGATATAAGCAGAAGACCTGGTATAGACCTGTGCAGGTACAGTGTGTGTTGCATGATCTCAGTCTCTGTGAGTTCAAATGAGCTTTGCTCATGTTGACTGGATTTTGTTTTCTTGGTGCTCTCCATCCCCTCTGGCCCTTAGATTCTTTCCACCTCCTCCACAGGGTTCCCTGTGCTCTGAGGGAAAGGATTTGATGGAGATATCCCATTTAGGACTGAGCGTTCCCAGGCCTCTTACTGTGTGTAATGTCTGGCTATGGGTCTCTGTTATTTGTTCCCACCTGCTGCAAGGGGAATTTTCCCAGATGAAGGCTGAACACTGATCTTTGTGTATACCAGAATATCATCAGAAGACATTTTAGGGCTATATATTTTAGACCAGGATTATTTGATTTTATTTTAGGTCCCTGGGCTTTCTAGTTTCATGATTTAGGTCACCAAAGCAGGATCAGGTATAGGTTCCATCTCATGGAGTAGACCTTAAGTCAAATTAGTTATTGGCCGCAGAATTTGTGCCACCGTTGCCCACATATCTTTCAAGCAGTACATCATTAAAGATAAAGGCTTTGTGTTTGGCTTGCTTTCTTTTTGGAGAGTGTGCAGGATATCTTCTTATACTAAAAATGCTAGAATGCAAGACTGAAGGCTCTATTTAGGTACCAGACATGACATTTGTCATCTTCAGTGAGCTGTGTAGTTGTTGTCTTCAGCAATGAGGACTCACTGTCATTTTATAGGGAGCATCCTATAGCCTTGGCAGCAGCTTGGGTTGTTTCAGGGCTCCCATAAGGCTCCTTTGGTCAACAGCTCAATTAGATGTAACCCAATCCCAGTACTGGAAGCTTTATTTGGTTACAAAAAAATGACCAAATGGGACTCTATCACCATCATTATTTGGTAATTTCATTTAGATCGACTTCAAATATGTATATATTTTAGGAAGTTTCTACTATATTAAATTTCTGTGCAACCCCTCAAATGTCCCTAAGTTTTTGCTGTTTCTCCCTGCAACCCCTCACACAGCCTGCTCTTTTTTCCCCACCCCAGTTGATCTTCCTGTTACAGCACACCCCATCCACCCAGAATTATATATTCTGTTTCCCTTTCCTAGCAAGATTTATCTGTTCCCTTTGTTCTCTTATTCTCTGTAACCAACCTTGCAGCTTGGTTTTAATTGACTTCACAGATAATATCCACATATGAGCAAATGAATACCATATTTATCTTTCTGGGTCTGGGATACCTCACTCAGCATGATTTTTATTCTAGCTCCATCCATTTACCTTCAAATTTCATGATGTCATTTTAATGGTAGAGTAATAATACTCCATTGTATAAAAGTACCACATTTTCTTTATCCATTTTCTGGATGTTATGAATAGAGCAGCAGTTAACTTGTGCTTATGTGGTCTACAACAGGGATTCTTTATCCTAACAAAGCATCCTTTGGGTATTTGCCCAAGATTCATATAGCTGGATCTTGAGGTAGGTTGATTTTCATCTTCCTGAGGAACTTCTACAATGATTTCAGTAGTGGCTGTACTAGATTGCACTCCCAGCAGCAATGGATGAGAGTTCTTCTTACTCCACATCTTCAGCAGCATGAGCTCTCACTTGTTACTTGGGCTCTCAATGTGCTTCTTTGAAAACAAGCAGAATGATTGACTCTGAACAAAAATGTATATGGAATTCAAGTTTATGAAAATAGACATACTGACTTTAATGACTCAGTCAAGCATACTAAATCTGTAACTTAGAGATTGATTGAATTTCTGAGAATCAAGGTAAGAAATGAGTAAACAGAAATTAGAATGGAAACTAGGATATTCTGAGATTAATGGAGATACATTTTAAGAATAAATAACTACATTATTTAATGCTAAGGACTTTGAGAATATTTTGTAGCTGATATCCCTTCTCCTTGTCTCTCTGTCTCTTTGTCTCTCTGTCTCTGTCTCTATCATCTATCTATTTACCTATATTTATCATCTTTCTCATGCAACTGATATAATTTAAATAGCATTTACAATGATGCATATTTATACCAACTTGTCATGATTTACAGGTTCACCGGGCACATTGCATATTCTCCAAGTTATTGAAGGTGACAGCTTTCTCATTGTTCCAGTCATATAAAACACCTCTCTTTCATTTTCTCAACTTCTGTTAACAGTCTACTGACAATTTTCCTAAACTTTACTCTTTCACGGCTGCTTTTATAGCTTCCACCTATTTCCTAGTTCAAAAGCAAAAGCTCCATATTTTGGTGAGCTTTGTCATGGCATCACGTAAAACTTGGACAACTTCCATGTGCAGATTTCAGCAAGAGCCAGCTTCTCCTCTGCAGCAGACCATCCCAATATTTAGGAGATGGATGGAAATGTTTCTTTGCTTAGCTCGTTGTTTTGCGAGCCACCTCAACAGCTCTTTCCGTTATGTCTCAGTTGCCTGTCACCACAGCTCACTCATGCACCTGTGTAATGTGGAGACTGGATAATCTTGCCTGGAGTCTCATAAATGCCCTGTGGTTGGCAAATGAGCAGCCATCACATCTGTCTTCCAATGGCAGGAAACATGCAACAGAAGAAGGCCATTACAATTGACTATAGTCTTCAACCTCCTGTTACAGGGCTCCTAAGGTGGAGTTGATTGTGGGCCATATTAATCTTGAGTTCCTGTTTCCTCTGAACTCGGCTTCCCTAGTGTTGAGATTACAGATGAGTGTTACCGGATCGGAGTAATTTCATGGTTGCTCCAAGCGCATCACTTGGCCAAGCCTAGTGAAGCTATGGAGGAAAACTGACCAAGATGAATTTTAAAGGAGGCGAAAATCTGCATAATGTTTGCAATGTATCTCTTCTAAATAGCTGCATCTTAACTCATGAATATATTTCAGTGAATTTTTTTCAAGTGTTTTGTTTCACTTTTATCTAAAATATCTTCTATGTTCGAGTCTGTAAAGATATTTATTTTAATTGTATCTCTTAGCATTTGTCCTCTATGACAAGTGTAAAAATTCTGGATCTCTTAGATTTTTTATACATTGTAGAAAATCTAAGTGATGTAACAAAATATTACTGCCAAGGATGATTTTTAAGCTAGAGGAAGATCATTCTATCAAAGGTGTTTTTAACATAAACAAAAACCATTTGCTTTGTTTGCTTGGTAGATGGGATTTTGGAGAAAAGAGGCTCCTTTCTTTCTTCTTGGGTTTTCAAGATGAGCAGCATCCTTACAGCTGTGCTAAAGAGAGAGATGCCAACAAGTCAGGCAGACAGTTACTGTAAAACAGGCAGAGGGTTCTAATGAATCATTTAAGATATGAACTTAGTATGAAAATGTTCAGATTATTTAGGGGAAGGTTTAAAGACATGCTATAAAGAAAGGGAGTAATTTGTGGTTTATATTTCTTTTTATAGAAGCCTTAATATTTTCCATGTGATTAGGAAATTTTCATAATTACTTCTTCACTATAGAACTCTCAGATAAAATCTTCAGACCTCTCATTTTTTTATCTGAGAAAATACATATTTTCTGCATGAATTCAGCTGCTTACCGAATGATCTTTGAAATGGCTTTCTCCTCTCCTTACTGACACTGGGCTATTCCTAGTTTTACAAACATTCAGAACTATTATTATTTGCAGGTGATGCGTAGCCTTTGCTTGTGCAATCCCTTCTCTATGAGCATGGATTGTTCATGACTATCCTGCTTGAAGTCGCTCTCCCTTGATGCAGGGACAAGGTCCCCGCATGCTCTAGCATGCCAGGACGAGTGATACATTTTCACAACTGTATCTTCCTCAGAGTTCTTGGCCCTGTGTCATCTCCTCTACAGATCACCACAATGATAAAGCTACATAACATTGTACTCATTTAGTAGGAGAAATAGTTGTGGATTCATAACTAATTAATTTATCATTGAGTAGAAAACTAGTGATCATGAAGTATCCTGGAAAATATCTTTGACAATTTTTCAAAATATTCAACAATTTAGTCAATATGCTCACAGTTATAAGAATCACACCTTTCTACCTTAATATGCAAATTATCTTTTTGGTCTCATGCCATTTATAGTTTCTTTCTTAATTAATTAAGGATATTAACTAGACTGTTACTTCATAAGCTCTCTGCTAAATACAGGAATCTAGCCTTGAACAGGATGCACAAAAATACTCCTTTCTTCACAGAGTATAAAATCCAATGAGCTACATATATTCAAACAAATGAGCTACTGCAGGATGAAATATAAAGAATTTGAAAGAAGATAAAATGCTTCAAAAATAATACAATAGTATCCTTTTAACATCCCTTAGACATGGGAGAAGAAACTCAATTTTCAGAATAAACTGCTTTTAAGTATCACCAGATTGTTAAAACATGCAACTTATAAACAGATATGAGTACTTAGACAGTTCTTTCATAAAGTATATTTGCTTTTACAGAAAAAATATTCTATATGAGAATTCCAATTAAAAATAAATTATGCTAATAACAACTGTAAAAAATATGTTACTGATGTAAACATAAATAAAATTATGCATTAAATTCTCCAAATTACTAATAGCATAACTTGTGTGGTCAGTAATTAATACCCTATTTTAAACTGTAAATGACTACTTTTGATTCAGCAAGAATTGGAAAAAAATTGTGAATGAATCATTGGATAATAGCTTTGCACTTAAAGTTAACGTACTTAGAGATATCCCTTTATTCCAGTTAAGTATTTTGTTTAATTCTAAGGTAACTTTTCATTGAGAATTTCTTTAATCATGCTACACAATGAAGTCAATATGAGAAGAGCAGGAGGGGAACTCTAAAAAAAACTTAAATTGCAGACAGAAAAGAAATTCTTTAAAGGGACATCAGAAATCCAACACAGCATTTAATACTTTCCTATGGTACTCTCCGACAGCAGCTCCAAAACGTCCAAATAGACCAACTTCATCCAAATAAAACTGTCTAGAAATAAAGTGTTATCAACCTATTGGTAAGAAGATATGGGCACTTGAAAAGAAATTTCCAGATATAAATCTGTTTATTACTATGAAATGTGAAAAGTACTTGACAGGATGGGATGTGGGGACTAGAGGTATTAGACTCTGGCCATTGTGAACTTAGTCATATCAGCTTCCATCTATATGCCAATATTTCAGAAGCTTCCAACCAATTTCAAGATAAATAGGTCTGTCAACCAGGGCCATTGAAACTGTATCAGCAGCTACACATAACTGTCCTTAAAAATGTGTAGACCAAAGGCATCTTTCTGGTTACCTTTTCATGCTTCTGTGTGATCACCCTTTGTAGGAGATGGAGGGTATTTCATTATGCCCATAATTACAAAAATAATACTACAATAATATGAAGACTACTCAAGACTTTGTAAGAGGTAAGGAAAAAAATTTAAAAATAGCCTAGATTCCCTAATTTCTAGTAAAATAGAGTTCCATCAGCAAAAGAAATGAATTTTTTGGCAACTCATTCAGTATAATCAAAAGGTTAAAATGAGAAAATACCTATAACCAGATATTAGAAACCTATAGTATACTTTGGAACTTTTATACTTCTTTAGAAACTGACAAATGAATGGAGTAGAGTGTACAAAGGTAAATTTTTTATGATGGTAACAATTCTTCTCATTATATAGTAAACTTTATTTGATCTAACAACAAAAGTAATTCATACTCATACATACAAGAAAATGGAGAAGACAGTAACAAAGAAAAGTAAATGTTAATTGCATTGAATCTTTCATTGTGAATTTTTGTAAAACAGAAAACCAACAACACAATAATGACATTTTTATCAAATTGTTATAGGAGACACAGTAAGTAAATTCAATATATACTGTGTCAAGTGTGCTCTGAAGTTGTTTCAAGCCAATTTACAAGCAGACCGCCATGAGAATTGCATGTGTTATCAAATGATGTGCAATGATCTGAGTAATTACCAGATGTATCAGCAAGCAAAATCCTAGGTAATTGGTTCTGAATGGAGCTCTTTCTTTACCTGGGAATGCAAACTCCAGCTTCCCAAGAGGTTTCTGCATAGCTGTTTGGGAAGCAGGTTAAGACCTAAAGTCATCAGAGGACTGGCAGCAGTGATGAGATAACCTTACAGGAATGGGGCTGCAAAGGGAACAAAAAAGGGAAGAAAAAAAGAGAAGAGAAGGGAAAGGGGAAAGAGAGGGGACCAGTACAGATAAAATAAAGGACTGGAGGAAAGGGTAAGGAAGAGTTGTGTAGGGCTGTTTCTGAGAATTACTTTGGGTTTTTTTATTGTTGTTGTTGTTTTTTATTAAATTATGTAATTTTTACAAATTTTCATCTGCCCCCTCCTCCCATTTCCCTTTCCCTCCCTCTCCAGTCCAAGGAACAGTCAGGATTCCCTGACCTGTGGGAAGTCCAAGGTCCTCCCACCTCCATCCAGGTCTAGGAAGGTGAGGATCCAAACAGACTAGGTTCCCACAAAGCCAGTACATGCAGTAGGCTCAAAACCCAGTGCCATTGTCCTTGGCTTCTCAGTCAGCTGCATTCAGAGAGACCGGTTTGATCACATGCTCCATCAGTCCCAGTCCAGTTGGCCTTGGTGAGCTACCATTAGATCAGTCCCATTGTCTCAGTGAGTGGACGCACCCCTCGTGGTCCTGACTACCTTGGTCATGTTCTCCCTCCTTCTGCTCTGTTCCCAAGACTTTAGTTCCTAACACTAACCAAGAAAACATTTAAGGAATAAATATAATTAATATTAGAACTAAAGTCCACAGTTCTACAAAATTTTATTTCTCAAGGGTATTTTCTCATATAATATAAGACATATATTAAAATGATGAGACAGATCACATTGTTCCCCTATCTCTTTTAATATTATTACTGTATAAGCTTCATAGAAAATCAGTGATAAGACTTGATTTAAGTAAAAATAATTATGAAATTAATTTTCCTTGAGATTTTAAATTTTCCTAAATGTGAACTTAGGGTTTGGATACTGTTTTATTGTGTTTTTATTTATCAATTATTTTGCACAATTTCAGTGACATATTGATCTTTACAACAGCACTCTAAAGACCACACTTTTTGGTTATGAAGACAAATTATATAAAACAAAATGATATCCATTTTGTATCTGAAGTCCAAACACAAAATAATAACTACAAAAAATGGGGAACTCATTTATCTTCTTTCTTTCTGTGTACTAAAACTCATCAACAGAAAAAAAAACTACTGTGTTTATTATGCTTAGTCTTGAAAATATCAAAGAGAAAAAAATACCACCATTTTGGTGAATGTAGGATATTTTGAACCATGTGAAAAAAAAAAGATTCAAGTCATAGTATTTTACTGAAATTTTAAAAGGGCAGTTGCCCCTCATGCCAAAAGGAGATAGAAATACATGTAGCCAAGGACCAGAATTCCATCAGCAAGGGCAGAAACTTTCTTTCTACTCCTTTTTCAGACATGGTCCCTTCAGCCAAGCAGCAGGGAATAGTCACATGACAGACTTGAATGGATTACAAATGTCTGAAGAATGAAGACTTTTTTGAAGAGATCAGAATAGCTGATCTAACCTTGAGGATTCCTTCTCATCCCTTCCATCATCTTTCTGTCTCTTATTCTCCCTCTCCCCCTCTAGATAGAGCCTCCTGGTTCTTTCATTATCCTCTTCTTTTGCATATTGATCACTGAGCCTTGGAGAAAATGGAACAATAAAGACATACTGTTCAAGATTGAGTGCTCAAACTCTCTCACTCTCTACACATTGTGCAGTTATGGGTCTCTGTAGTAATTACCATCTCCCTTCTGCAAGATGAAACTTCTCTTATGAGAGTTGAGTGATGCAATGATCTATGAATGTAGTTTTATCATTAGGAGTCATTTTATTGTCATATTCATTTTGCAAAATAACAGCAGTAGGTTTTCCTCTAGGGCCTATGACCTGTTTAGTGTCAGGTTCTTGTCCTTATTAACAGCAATGAGTTCCTTTTAAAGCAGGAAAGAAGTTCAGTCAAGAAGTGTTGGTTACTACCATAATATTTGTGCCTCTATTACATTAGTGGGCATATCTTGCATGCAATGTGCTGTTTTTTTTCTCACAGGATTTGTAGCTGAGTGAGACTGATGACTACTTTTCCCTTCCAGTAGCATGTATAATATCTTCTAGCACTGTGAGCACCAGTCAGTCTGAGTGAGGTTGCTGGTTGAGTGCTCGCTCAGTTTTTCCCTGTCCAATGGCTTCACTATGTGATGTATTCAGTTGTTAGGGCTTAACTGTGCAGTTGGCAAGGCTAACAGTAGCCTTGGCACTAGCCTGTAAAGTTTGGGATTGTAAGTGTCTATAGGATCCCTTTGGTAAAAAATTAAAAAGTTATAACCCCATTCCCGTTACCAGGCGTTTTATTTGATGATATATTCTGTTTAGGTGAGATATTATCTCCTCATGGTAAATCTATTTGCTTACTACTTTTGCATATGTATATATTTTAAGAAGTTTCAATATTAGTAAGTTTAGATAGGACTTTTTAAAAGTCCTTTGTCACTATTAGTAAGTTTAGATACTACCCCAGGACCCAGCAATCCCACTCTTGGGAATTTACCCAAGAGATGCCCAATCATATTACAAAAGCATCTATTCAACTATGTTTATAGCAGCATTATTTGTAATAGCCAGAACCTGGAAACAACCTAGATGCCCTTCAGTGGAAGAATGGATGAAGAAACTGTGGAATATATACATATTAGAGTACTACTCGGCGGTAAAAAACAATGACATCTTGAATTTTGCATGCAAATAGATACGACTTTTTTAAAGTCCTTAAGCAATAGTTCCTCCTCTATATTCCCTCCTCTACCCTGTACTCCCATCCTCCTGTTTTATTACTTAACCCTCCTGTTTAATTACTGCCTTTGTCCCTTTATAACCCTGTATTCTACTTCCACTTACTTGAAAAATCTACTCCCACCCCGTGGTCTCTTACCTAGTGCTGCTCCTGATTGTCTGCAGTCCATCTTCACTGTGATTTTGTCAGATATTCCACATATCAATGTGTCAGACACTGAACTAATATGTATTTGAGCTTTTTTCTGTAGCCCACAACTTGCACTCTCACAGATTGTGTAATGACTGTCCTAGTTTGGGTGTCTATTTCTGTGATAACACACTATAGTTAAAGAAAGCCAGGGCCCGAAGGCCAGAGGCAGAAACTGAAGTAGAAGTTATGAAGAAGTGCTGCGTACTGGCTTGCTCTCCAGGGCTGGCTCAGTCTGCTTTCTCATAGAACCCAGGACCAAAAGCTTAGGGGTGACAGTGCACACAGTAAGCTATGCACTCTAGTGCACACAGTAAGCTATGCACTCTAGTGCACACAGTAAGTTATGCACTCTAGTGCACACAGTAAGCTATGCACTCTAGTGCACATAGTAAGCTATGCACTCCTACATCAATCATGGATCAAGAAAAGGTACTGCAGTCTTGCTCACAGGGCAATATGGTGGTGGCAGTTTCTCAACTGAGGATCCCTCTTTCACAATGACTGTAACTTGTGTCCAGTTGACATAAAACTAAGTAGCAAACAACAGAGATTCATTTTTTTACAGTTCTGAAAATTGAACAACCCAAGACCAAAGCACCAGCAATTCAGTTTCCTCTGGTTCACAGAAAGTTGTGGTTTTGCTGCATCTTCATAGAAGGGATAAAAAAGTACTCTAGGACTCTTGCACAAAGGAATCAGTGCTTTCCATGTGGGTTCTTTCCTCATGACCCAAAAGATCTATAATAATTCCCCACACTGGATATTATATTTCAACATATGCATTAAAGGACACAGAAACATTTGAAGTATAATTTACCACATTCCTCCAAAGAAAGTCTATATATTTGTCTGTTGATTCTAACAAAAGACACCTATGTTCACTTATAATTGACTCTATGATGATCGCAAGATGGGAAGTAATTGTAGTCCTACTTAATAAATTAACCTGCAATATGGTTTATTACTAATGTTAAAGTTGTTAAGATGGATAGTGTTTATTACAATGGCATAAAGTAGAGGGAAATATATTCATCAAATTCGGCCAAAAATCATTTTCAAAGTGTAGTTCTAAGGAAATAGTCCTTAGAAAGACCCATCATTTGTGGAAATAAGTGTAGGGAAAAATAATACATAAAATACCATTGCTCCAACTCTTTTCCTTGACAAAAAGGTGTCCATTTTCAGATAAGCATTTTAACTATCATAAAAATTGTTTTTCATACTACCAGGGATCCTAAGGAATAGAAAAGCAGAAGATGTTTGTAGCATATTGAAAGGTTACATAAGGACCACACCACCCCTGGATTTCTCATTTTCCAATAAAGATAACAAGACTCTGAGTGTAATGCTATGATGATTTAAATTCACATCCTGGCCCCTTTCTGGGAATCAGTAACGTTAACAACTGACAAACCATAAAATAAAAATATCTGGTAGCTAACACAAGCAAACTCTTGTTTTCCCTTCCTCCTGTGTGAAGACCATAAACCTGCAGCTGTGAGCCTCCATAGGGAAGGAACCGAATCACAAACTCATCTACAGTGGGCTTCAAATAGCATCTCTCACTGATTGAAATAATATTTTTACCATGTTTTCAAACAAATGTCTTGAACATACATCAGCTCTTAAAATGAACACATGTTCAGATGGGAAATGCAAGTGTTAGAGTTTATGTTATTTCATAAGCCTGTACTTGCTGGCTATTTTGAGGAAGTCAACTTTTATGTATTAAGTAAATCAGTGCATATATAATATTTAAACTATTATAGCTAATAAAAAGAAAGATAGGAGTTATACTACTTCAGTTTTGGGGTAAATATATTTATGCACCGAGTTACCTGCTTCTCATAGCCTCCAGTCTTGCAGGCCCTCGTAACTCCATTCGTATTCCTTTTATATGTATGTATTTTAAAAAGCTTCTGAACTAGAAGGTTTAGATATGTCTTTCAACAGCCCTGAAAATTGAGCAAAGATGAAAACAAATAATTGGAACTATTGTATGTATTATATTACTTCTCAGCACAGTTCAGTTCCCACTAATACTCAACTCTTAAAATAGCACCACGGAGGCCTTCCTCAGACTTTCAGTAGAAAACAGACCCAGCTAAAATTTCTCAACCATGTACATATCACAAAAATAATAACTACCATCATTATTAATAAAAATGAAGAATAAGATTCAACGGCAATCCATACACACATATTAACAATTATGAGTTATCTAGGTTAAGAATAAAATGTTTTTTCTCTGTTTTCTTGCTAATTTTTTTCAAACTTTAGAGATGAGAGGAAGAAATTTCGATTCTTTGATTTCCAGAAATGTTTATACATCTGTGGTAAATTATTCTTCAATCAGAACATGGCAGCTGAGAAACAAGAATCCAGAGGGGCCAGGACAGGTCTGCCTTCAACTCCTATTTGTTTTGTTGATAGGCAACCTCATGCAAAGTTAATGCTAAACAATTACACATGTCAATACTGTGAAAAGTTAGAAATACAGGTCTAATGGATAAATGAATTTCTCTGTCTTTCTAATGTGACTGAGATTTTTACTGAGTACATTATACAAGAACTGACCACGCTATTCTCTCCAAAGACCTATAAAACAGGTGATGGAGAATCCAGTATATTTCAGGGATACCAACATTCTAAGACTCTCAAGTCCCTCACTTAAAATGGTCTACAATTTACATATAAAACCTATAACTATTCTTCAATATCTGTTAAATCATCTCTAAGTTACATACAATTCTAAGGCGATGTAAATACCATTCAAATAATTGTTATGCTGTAGTGCTAAGGAGATAATAACAAGACTCAAGAGTCTATAATGATTGGTGTGGACAACAGACATCCTTGGCCTAACTACAGTACAATATGAGTGAGTAGAAGTTGTGAGGCATACAATGATTCAACCAGCCATTGCAGTGCTGGGGGAGGGAAGGTGAGCGGCAGCTAGAGGCCTGCTTTTATCTTTGTTTATGTGGATGTAATATAGCGTCCAATGTGCAGTAAAGTCAAGTTATGTTTTATGAAACTTTCTGGACTCTTTTGATCATAATTTGTATCTGTACTTGGTTGAATTCATAACTGTAGATACAACCAATATTGATAGCCAAATATACTTTACTTACCTTATTGTAAATGGTACAGGCATTTGATGTTCATCCTAGATAGCTGACCTTGAGTTACTTAACCTTGTTTGAGAGCATCTCACTTGGGCACCTTGGCCATCTCTTTAGTGGATGATCACATCGCAGATTTTCTGCCCTCCTGCCCTCTATCTCTTGTTGACTTCTCTTTATCTTTCAGGGCTCTGTATAAAAGTAACATTCTTTAGGATGTCTCTAGAACCTTTCCAGGTTCAGCCCTTCCACGTTTTCTTGTAGAATTTACTAGAACAGTAACCAAAGGATTATCTGTATCGCCTGTGTTTAGCTTATCAAATAGACCCTAAGCTCTACATGAAGGGCCTCCTCCATAACATTGATTGTTTTAATCCCTTACTTATTTCCATCCACTCACATGTGCAATATATTTCTAAAATACACACTGAAAAGAGCTTAGAGGTGTGGCTCAGAGTGGGGTCCTGGTTTCCATTTCCACTATGGGAACATATTTTTGAGGGCTAGTGTTAACTGTCATCAGAATCCAGACTTGAAGATCACGTGGCAGATAGGCATCTGAGCATGCCTATGAGGGATGGCCTTGACTGCATTAGTTGAAGTAGGAAGTCCCACTTTGATGTAGATGACAAGAGGAAACTGAGCAGCAGCAGGCGTGCATTTGCACTCGGATCCTAACTATGGATGCACTGTGGCCAGCTTCAAGCTCCCACCGTCTTGACCTGCCTACTGTAATGTATTGTCCTTGGACTTATGAGTTAACACAAACCTTTTATCCCTTAAGTTTCTTTTGTCACAGTATTTTATCAAAGCAACAGGAAAAGAAACTAAGAAAAAAAATATAAAATCATTAAACAAGAAAAATCTCTCAGATGTTAAACTTACCTGAACTCCCACTGACATATATGATGTGCATAGATTCTAAGCCAGGTACTACCAAATTTCCAAGACTACAATCTAAACAGTATGAAACTGGAAGAATGTCTTGGGATTTTCTGATACTCCTCTGATAAGTGCCTCGAAATTAGTAAAACACACCTATGACAGCATTTTGAGAGAATGGTGACACAGTGGGTAAGAGCATCCCTGAACATGTGCTGCAGCCCACAGGCTGATGAATCCAATCAGCTAGACGGGGATAAAGGAGAATACAAGCAGACCCTCGCAGTCTCTCCCTTTCTCTACTCCATGGCCCCCATGACATAGGCTGCTGCGTTCCACCAGTTGTTATCCAGAAATCTCTTAATCCGTCAAACGAAATTAATATTTTCTCCTTTAAGTGGCTCGCTTAGGTATTTTTGTCACAGTGGGAAAATCCTAAGACAAACGTCTTCTAGAATGATGCTCATCTTAGGAAACTGTATTCCAGTGTTTCTAATGTCTCAGGTCTAGGGTGACTTCATAATATTGAAAACCTACCCCTTTGATAAAATTAGGAAAAAGGTTTTTCATGCAAGGGTTGTTGCCTTGCTTTGAAACAAACAGCTGCGGCAAGTGGAGCATTTGAAAAAGAGCTGTGATTTATATAACACCACCAAAACAAAATTAATTTCTTGATATTGAAAATTGCAGTGTGGTTATATAAGAGGATGTCTTAATTTTAAGAAGCCTATGGGAGTAAGAAAGTCTCCGAACTCAAACAATTAGAAGATATTTAAGAACAAATAAAATACCTTATTTATGAAAAATGGGAAAAAATAACAAAAGCAAGTAGGTGCCAGAGGGGTCCCCATTGTAGAAATCATCCCAGCATGGAGAAACTGCAATGGAGTGTTTCCCAATGACAGGTGGCTCCAGTTTGTGTATGATTTATCTTTATTTAGGTCCCATGAATAAATAGCCACAAGATATGCATACTGATTTCAAGGGTTGAAATTATTTCCTTATAAAACAATGAAGTGGACTTGCACAGCATGACTCCACGCCCACAGTAAAGTTTTCACACTCAATTTTTAATTTCTTTTTGTTCTTATGTCAACTTGCTAGCCTTCTTGTTTTCTAAGACCCACCACCACCACCACTATTACTATGATTAGGATTACGATTAGGATTTTATTCATTAAAGCCACTAGTGACCGTATAAACATAAAGTAATTATAAATTTAGGCTTTGCTGCTCCCATGCAATAATCTAGAATGAATGAAAAAACATCTCTGAGCTTTTATCTCTGAAACAGTTAAGTCCTCTAGGTATTTAATATAGGAGCAAGGCTTACTGACACTTTCCATAAGGAAAAAAATACTTTTCCTGACAGAAATGTAGCTGGATATGCACCAAGTTTAGGTAAAGACAAACCTTGAAAATGACCAGAAATTGTGATCCCCGTTAACATAGAGGACACTACTGCCCCCTTGTGTCTCAATAGGACATTAAACCGTAAAGAGTGTTCCAGGACAATTATGCTGTGTTTCTATCACCTGTGCTCCCCGGGGCAGTTTAAAGAGTTCGGTGACTGCTGCTTGGAATTAACAAGGCCCAGCATCACCTGTACGCCACCAAATCACAACAGTCACATGGGGAAGAGCTGGTAGCACTCTCACCTGGAGCCAGGGCACAGTGCACTTGCTGCAGAATGGCGCCGGGAGACAGTACAATTTCAGCAGAATGGCCTTCTTTGCAATGCCACCTGCTGACCCTCTGCTAATTGTCTGCCCTCCTCAGAGAAGAATCTTGAAGAACCACCAGACAAAGGCAAAACGAAGAATATAGAAATTTCTCAAGTCATTACAATAGACAGAGCGCATTTATCAGGATAAACACTAATTTGTTTTACAGCCAAGCTCCAGAGTCTCAGGGCTGCATCAGGAAGCTGTAGGTAAGAAGACAGAAGAGACAAAAGAAATGCAGGAACTCATGTCTGCACCCACACACATACGTTCACCTGTCCACACATGCCCACTCCTATGCAGGAGCTCATACCTTCATAGACATAGAAAGTTTGCTCTTCCATACTGTTCGATTAAATACATTTTAGGATAACATGAGTTACTTACGTTTTTGTGCCCCCTTCCCAATGTTTAGGTAAGAGACTGGTTGGTGTGGATATTTGAGCTACACTTCTCATCACAAAAGTCTGAAAGCTCCTGGGGATGTGGACATGCCTGCTGATTTGCTACTGTGTCCCCAGGGTCCCAATAAGTGCTTGCTATGGGAATACTTGCCTACTATATAACTAGTGGTTTCTGTTTCTGTGAATACATGGGGCTCAAAGATATTGTAATAAAGTTACGCATTTTTTCATAGTTACAATAATGTTTGGGAAAAAGCTTAGTGATATGTAAATTTCTGTAGTCCAATCCCAGTTCAAACCCAAGGCCCCCTGATTAAACCTCTCTCTGACCTCGGCAACGTTCCTTAAACTATCCTGAGCTTGTTTGGTACAAGCCATGTGGGAAAATATCTGCTTGCTATGAGGATTTAATGAGAAGATGTTATCTCCTCCACTGCCTGGCTCAGTGCCCAGCAAACCCTGGGCAATCATTAAAAGTTAGTTTTATTCACCCACCACAGCTCCGACCTTCCCTCAACTATTCTTTGGATATACTTTAGAAAAGGTATTTCAAACTCTGAGACTACACAAAACAATTCAGCTGTATATATCCATCTGTTGGGATAATCGCAGATGATATATGTCTAGGTCCAGAAGAACTGTCACCAAATTCATTTCAACACATGAATTCTCATTTTTGTCTTCATATTTTGTCAAGAGATACATAAAAATGTAAGAATACCGCAGCTTAGGTTAAAATGTTTTTTTACTACAAGTAATGGAAACATCATTCAATAACATTGGTTTAGCTAACGAGGAATGTATATAAGCTCATATTGGAAGGTCATCAATGATGGGCCTAATGAAATTATCAAGGATTCAGGACTCGCTAATATTCCAGAATAGGAAAGTTCAATTGCAAGGGAATAGAGTGTTGCAAAACTGCCCAAATACACCTTGCTCTAGTTATATGAGCGAACATCTGCCTCAGAATATTTTATCCTTTCTGACTGAAGCACTCACTCTAACTGTTCCTCTTGAGAACATTTTTAGAAGTTGATTTCTTTCAATATCACTGGGTTGATACCATGCCAATCTGAAAATGGTTAATCAATTAATCAGATCTGCATAGTGAAAAAACAAATAAATACGAGACACACCTCTTTATCAGCTAGACTAAGAAAGAATAGTTTTTTTTAAAAAAAAAAATCAGCAACAGCCGGGCGGTGGTGGCGCACGCCTTTAATCCCAGCACTCGGGAGGCAGAGGCAGGCGGATCTCTGTGAGTTCGAGGCCAGCCTGGTCTACAAGAGCTAGTTCCAGGACAGGCTCTAAAAAAGCTGCAGAGAAACCCTGTCTCGAAAAACCAAAAAAAGAAAAAAGAAAAAAAAAATCAGCAACAAACAACTCTGGTAGTAGAAGCCAAGGTTTTCAGTTTGAGCATCCCACAATGGCTATCATATATAGATCTTCAGTTGTACCACAGGTGAGTATAAGAATTAATAAAATATGTAAATGTTTTAAATATGCAATTTCAACTATTACAAAGATAGCCCAAAGAATATTCATTTCACAACGACTTTTTAATATAATGTATTTATTTATTCTGACAATTTTATATACAAATACAATGTACTTTAATCTTGTCCACACTCACGCCCCTTCTACATGTGCTAAGATTCCCCCACACATCCTTCTAACTTTGTGTGCTCATTTCTCAACCCACTCAGTTCAGGTCCTTCCCACATATGTATGGACAACACTCCCTCTTATTTCAACCACAATATTTTGACCTTGATTATTAAAGATTAGTTCTAAATGTCCTATTCATCATTAGATTTTTTGTATGTTTGTATGTGGTATATATGATGGGCGTGGGTTGTGTACCTGTGACAGTGTGCTTCTACAAGTCAAATTCCAGGAGTCAGTTCTCCCCTTGCATCATATGGGTCCTACAGATCAAACTAGGGTTATCTTGCTTGATGGCCAATACCTTTACCCACTGACAATTCTCCCTAGCCCTATATATAAATGCTTACTTATAATCTTAAAGCTGAGGGAATGACACCTGATAGAAGACAACTCTTCAAGAGAAGATAACTAGAAGAGTAGGGAAGTAATTTCAAGATAGATGATATCATTTGCTGTATATGTCTCATTTGTATTCCATTACAACATTCCTAGTGCATTTCCTCAGAGCTAGGATAAGTTTGTATGAAAAGTTGAAACATCTCCTTATGAGGTGAAAATATAAAAACTAATAACACATCTCACAAACTAATTTTCTTAGAAATTTCCTACGAATAGATGTGACTGCCTCAAAAGTGCCATTCCTACACTTTCCTTGATGACACCATCTTTAACATGCTTTCGCTTATGCAAGTCTCATTGAGAATACTTCTGGTTTAAGTTAGTGAATGAAAGGCTCCTGAATTTCTATCGACATTTACTTCTACAATCATGACCTTTATTTTCCTCCGCTATTATTCACAATTACAGCATCCTTCTGTCGATGCTGATGATATTAGATAGAACAAACTTAATTTTCAATACAAGAGGAGGAGGCCTAATTCATGAATCTGCTTAATAAAAATCATTGCATTTTAATAGGCCTATCCTATTTTGGGTTCAAGCATTTTGATAGATACAGTTTAACCTTCGTCTAATACATTAATGTTACATTCACCCATTCTATGAGGGAGCTCTGCCTCCCAAAGTCTTGTTAACATATGAACTATGCAAATTGTGCAAGATAGAGGCTGAGATATCATTATGTACATTTTATTTATTGAGTCTAATACCAGCTTTCTGAGGCCAATGTCATTTCAATTTTACAGAGAAATACAATAACACAGAAAGATAAAACAAATTGTCGCAACTTTCACAGCTTGTAAATGGCAGAAGGACTTACAATTGAGTTTTTTTTATTGTTAATGAACGTTTATTATTATTATTTATTATTTTTAATTGTTTTTATTGTACTATATACATTTTTCTTCGCTGCCCTTCCTTCTTTCCTTCTCCCCTTCTACACTCGTCCGTGACTACCACAACACTTATGATTTTGAAGACCAAGACTACTAACATTGTACTATCTTGCTCTGAATTTGCCATGGCAGAAAATACCAACAATCTCAGGGATGAAAGAGCATTTCTGGCACCAGTGCATTAGCCAAGATTACTGATAAGGCTTGGAAGCCTATTATGTAACTAAGGGAAATGATTATAACTTTATTGACCTTGATCTCCATACCTTTAAAACAGGAGTATGAAACTGAATTTCCTTGAAAGTTGCTTTGAACACTGAATTTTCATGAATCTATCATGCAGGGACTCTGGTCTGCCATTTCCTAATTAAGGCTTTTTTGGTAGTTTTCCCTTATGGCAGTTTTGGTCATCTGTAAACTAGAGGTAATATTAATATCTAGCCATCTAAATGAGATAACCAATGTCATACATTCAAGACAATGCCTGGAACACATCCTGTGCTCACCATTATCATCACATTGTCATTATGAAAGGTCAATATTTACTAAAACAAAACAAACAATAAACATTTAAGCTGGGAAGTGGTGGTGCAGACCTTTAATCTCAGCACTCAGGAGGCAGAGGCAGAAGCACTAAATCTCTAAATTTAAGGCCAGACTGGCCTACAGGGTGAGTTTCAGGATAGTCAGAACTACACAGAGAAACACTGTCTCAAAAAGGAAAAAAAGAAAGAAAGGAAGAAAAATAAGGTTAATATTTACAATATTTATTACATTGTCATGACACAGCTAAGATAATCAAATGAGCCATTAGTAGCACAGCTATATTGTCACAAAGGGCAGAGATCTCATCAAGAACTGACAAATTAACAGCAGTCATGTACAATAAAATAATATTTCATGTTTATTGGATTCTAACTATATCATGGTGAGGGGTTTGAACAAAAATAGTGGAAACACACTTGTCATTCCATATTAATGCAACAACAGACACTCGGAAAACTCTACATCCTTAATCTTTGGTGGAGAAGCACTTACAGCCTTCTTAAGCCGAATGCCAAATCTTTACCATAAATGTTTTTAGTGTCCATCTGCTCATGAGAGTAACAATTACACAGTGAAAAAGAAGATAAAACAGTATTTACTGAACTAAAGGCAACAATTTCTATTTTAAAAAAACAAACAATTCTCTCTCTGTCTCTCTGTCTTTCTCTGTCTCTGTCCCTCTCTGTCTCTTTCTGTCTCTCTCTGTCTCTGTCTCTCTCTCTGAATCTCTCTCTCTCTCTCTCTCTCTCTCTCTCTCTCTCTCTCTCTCTCTCTCTCTCTCTCTCTCTCTTTATGTGTGTGTGTGTGTGTGTGTGTGTGTGTTTGTATGTAATCAATGTCTCTAATTTTGAGTAAAATTATCTCCAATTGTGTGTGGCTTTCCCTATCACAGGCATGATGAGAGAAGCTGGTTGTCAATTAGACCTTGCATGCTTTCCCAAAAGAGCATATTTCCACAGTTAATTCTTCAGACACTATGGCCCTGATTATACACCTAAAATGAAAAAAAATATCCAAAGGCAAGGGTGCATAACAATTGAAGGAGTGAGAGAAGTGTAGGTTTGGTTCTAATGAAGTTTACATTACACAAGAATTAAAACATAGTTATTTAGGACTTTTCCATATCTAGATTCAGAATAATAGGAGAGCTATGAGATATTTGAGAAGCATTTAGTGGGGCTGGAGATTGCCTCAGGAGATAAGAACACTTGTTGCTCTTGCAGAAGACCCAGGTTAGGTTTCCAGTTCCCACATGGTGGCTCACAACCATCTATAACTCCAGTCTCAGGGTATTCAGTGACATCTTCTGAACTCCACAGGCAACATGCATGGAAATGGTATGCATACATACATACAGGCAAAATACCTATACATATAAGGTAAATTTTAAAATCTTACAAAATAAAGACAATAAAACTCGGTGAGGGCTGGAGTGTAGCTCAATTGGTGAGGCATGTACTAAGCATACATGAAAACCTATATAACTGTTATAAATGGATACATTTGGAAACAATCATTTTGATTGAGGTAACCCAGATCAGAAATACAAAAGCTGCATGTCTTCTTTCAATTGTGGATATTATGTCTGAATCTACTAATATGTGCATCTCATTTGGAAGTCAAGCAATCAGTAAGGTGCCATGGGATAGTATCAGAAGACAGAAGACAACACATTGATCTAAAGAAGCAAAGGGAGATAGAAAAGGAATGGTTAAATGGAGTTGGGACTTAGAGAAAAGGATAAATGAAGGAATAACTAGCAAGAAAAACCTTCTGCAAAGGTCATAGGAGATACTGCTATTACTGGAGAAGTTTCCTACAATATGGTAATGTATATGCAAAAAGAACTTAAATGTAGTTACCATATAGAGGGGTGCAATACCATTAATAGCTGCCATAGACTAACAAATAGGAAATCAAATGTCAGAAATAGTTTGCCTCTACTGAGGTTGTTGGTCAGGGAGGTCCCACAGAAATCCCCCCAAAATATTACAGGTTATTTTACAATGTTCTTAGTTACCTTCCATAATTTTACATGAGACAATATTGCAGAAGACATCATATGCTTGAGTTATAGAATGTGAATAAACCAAGCTACTGCATCTCAAATTATGTGTCTTTTTTTTGCAAAAGACAGCAGTTAATAGAGACCCACAAATTATAAAGATACAGAGAATAAGCTATTGAGGAGTCTCTCTCTCTCTCTCTCTCTCTCTCTCTCTCTCTCTCTCTCTTTCTCTCTCACACACACACACAACCACTAAATGCGACAGCTATGCTGCTCTCTGATCGTTGTGGAAGAAGGGATGGAAAGACTATAAGAGTGGGAGGCAGTAGAGGATGACAAGGGCACGGTGTCTCTCAGACACGAAGGGCTAATGTATGTATGGACTCACAGCTGTTGTAGTGTTATACACAAGGTCTATGGGAGCTCAGCAAGACAAAATGCCAGCATGGATAGGGAAGGAGGGCATGAAATCCCACTCCCCTAGCTAAAGAGCTGTCATAAATTGATATCTCCCAAGAAAGGGAGTGTTATTTTTCTTTAAGGTATAGTCACTAAGAGGTCTAACACATTTCAGTGGATGGTCACACACTTGTATTGGCAGCGCTAATAGGCCTCATTGATTTTTGTGAAATTAAAAAAGGAATAACAATCTTGGGCTCTGATAGAAAAAAAAAACATTGTTTTGCTTATTACTATAGTCCCAGAGCCTAGATTTTGTATAAATGCATAATTTCTATAAATTAAAATTAACGTAATGAATATGAAATGGATATAAAAAATTTTACCTGGTGAGGCCTACTGCCCTCAAAATCAATGAAGCATTTCATTTGCTGAAAAATTATTTCACCAGACAAAAACAAGCATTTATGAGACAATCAGTTTCTACCAATCCTTTCTTATTATAAAATACATCCATCAAATATGCCTCAAGACAAAAGGTAACTGACAATTTACAGAATATAGATGGCCCTTTGTATTTGACCCTTGTCTTTTGCCAGCATCACTTTTGCTGGAAGGATGTTTTCAAATTCTGACTGTGCAAAAATTTCTCACCTGATGGCAGACAGCCAAACGTTTTCTTTCCCTCCATGGCCACAAACAGATGGCTCATGGCTGAGTAGCTAATCATTCACAATTTACATGTGTGAGAAGTCCAGCCACAAAGTGTTCATTTGTGCTTATAATCCGTCCCCTACTGCCAACAAGAGTTATTTAATCAAAACTTTTGAGTAATCGAGTATTCATATGCTACTTTATTTCTTTTTTCTAAGTTTGCACGTGTTGGTTTGAACTCTTTTATATATTAGCCATGGTTACCCATAAGAAAAACAAATGAATTTTATATTTGTGTATAAAGACACATGTTCACGTATACAAAAGGTGAAAGAGGAAAGTAGCAAGGGAGAGAGAATGGAAGGAAGAGGGAAGAGAGTAGGATGGAGGGAGAGAAACAGAAAAGAAGGAAATGGAGGAGGAGGAGGAAAAGAAGGAAGATTGACGGAATGAAGAATGAATGACTGCTAAAATACCATAGAAGTCTTGCCAGTACAAATTCTGAGCTAGGAAGCCAATAGGCTATGCAATCAGGGAATGTTTGAAGCATAAAAAGGCATCCTTTATGAAACAAAGATATGACCCCAGGGACCCCTACTGATTAACACTGCCAGACTTTGTTCTTTCCAAGACTCAAGGAGATTGAGTGACTCTCACCACCATGGCAAAGGATGGATTCCTTCAGAAAAGCTCAAAAATTTAAGTGTAAATTGCATTCATAAGCACATTAACTGAAACATCCAGAATTAGGCTCGACCTTATTTGGGCTCCAGGTCATAAAAAAAGCAGCACATGGAATTAGCCATGCTTTGGTTTGCCTGTTTTACTTTTTTAATGTTTGTTTCTCCTTCCTTTGTTCCAATATTCTTAGATCTTGAAATCATTACTGTTTCCATAGAACTCCTTTAATTTAAAAATAATTGTAATAACGTGGAAAGTACCAATCTCATTTACATCTTCCTCTCTGACTGACTGAATATCCAAGTACTTTCTGGTCTACGTCTCTACTGCAATGAAGATACGCTAGCTGCTACCTGTCATTGATTGATTTAATATGTTGACAGATTCTGTAAATACAAACTCACATCAAAGCTATCAGTCTAAATTGTTTATAGACCAAAGGCGATATTTCTCTTGAACAAATGAGAAAAGTGAAAATCCCTCCAAGGAAGCTCATTACAAATGAAGAACTAACTGGCTTATCGGAATAAACAAAGCTCACAGTTGAGAAACAAGCTTATTAGTAAAGTGGTGACTATTTTAAGCCTTAAAGGGATTGTTAGTTATTTTCAGTAATAACTTCTTTTTAATTGTATTTTTAAACTTCATATATATGTAGTGTATTTATATCAAATTTATATCAGCTTTTCCTCTGCTTCCTCAAGCACCTTCTGCTAGGGAGTAGACTGGAGGGGAGGCTAGGGGAGACAGCAGGAGGGGAAGAAGGGAAAACTGTGGCTGTAATGTAAAATAAAGAAACAGAAAAAGAAAAGGGAAAAAAGAAAAAGCCAAGAATGGAGCTGACCACTCAGCTGGTTACCTTGTGTGCTGTAGCTAAAGCTGAGCAAGGCATGGAGACCAAGTCAGTAAGCAAAACTCCTCCATTTTTTGTTTCATTTTCTGCCTCCAGGTTCCTCTCTTGAGTTCCTGCCCTAATGCCCTTCAATGATGGAGTGTAAGAGAAAATTAATCCATTCTTTCCAAAGTCATCATGGATCGCAGCAATGGACCGCAAATGAGGGCGGCGCTCCATATGAAAAGATATTTAAACCTTCAGTTTCAAGATTTTATTTCTTGAATACATGAGAAAAATACTTTATGCCCTCCCCACCCCTGTGTGTGTGTGTGTGTGTGTGTGTGTGTGTGTAGTAATGATGATTAACTTTCTTCATGCATCTTTGCATAGAAGTCAACTCTATTTAAAATGTATAAAATCCCTTTTATGAAGACTTTGCTAACATCACTTCTTGCCACTTTCCCTAGGAATGCCCCAGTGGTGTTGTTAATGAAGAAACCTTCAAGGAGATTTACTCGCAGTTCTTTCCACAGGGAGGTAAGTACAAATGTGGACTTGTTAACATATTCGCAGCTAGAGTTAGGCATGCAATCTTGAGTTTGGTTTAATCTTTCATAGTGTGGCTCTACATTTTTAATCTTCATGTAAAAGAATTAATGCACAGCATAGAAGCTCATAGAATTTTAAGTGAATCATAAAAATAAGCTGCATTCAAATCATTGAATCTTTAAAAGACTATTTCGTAATTTAACCAGAGTAACGCTCTGTGCCCAGCACATTGATGCTCCAATATACACATTGCTTTCTGACCTTTAGAAGGAGTCCTCAAAATGGCTTTAGGCTCTACCAAGCGCATTATGGTACTCATTTGATTTTTCTCAGCTCTCAAAATTAGGGCAAATGCAATTACCTTCAATTTACAGATGTGAAATCTGGGGCTTAGCGAAGTTAAATGATTCGATTAGGGTCACACATCAACTCAGTGGCAGATCTGGGTTATGACCTAAATTTTTTTTTGTGTGTGTGTAGCTCTAGCTAGTGTACTTTCTGTTTCTCCTTTTCTTTCCAGTAACTTCTTACTGTAACCTTCCACCTGAGAAAATTAATAAAAATCTAGCTATTATTTTAGTTGTAATAAAGCTCGGCATAGAATAGCGGTGTTGCCTGAGTGTTAGAGATGAGTGGAGAGGGGCATATGTTACCGTGTCTTCTCTAACTAGTCATTGAGACCAGTGTAATACTCAGCTACATGTGAGGAAAAACCAGAGCAAAAAGATGTGGCCAGCCTTCAAATATAGGATCCTATAGTCTCTTTAGCGAAAGGACAATATAAAGCAAAGTCAACATGAAGTATGGCTTGTAAGATGTGGAGTTAAAAATAGTACTATATGAACCAGCTACAGCCGTAATTAGATGTTCTGCTGAATCATGAGCAATTAAAAAGTGTCTAATATATGCCTAGCTCCTAGGAATGCCTTATCCTTCACCACTCAGCCCCCTTCCCTGTGATTTTTTTTCCTCTTAATATGGAAATTAATGTGCAGGGAACAAATTCACTTCTGGAGTCACCCATGGCCTCCTCGTCCTCCCAGGAGTTTTCCTGTTCACGATGATGATGTCTTTCAGCTTTAGAGGGCAGCAGAGATCCCCAAGTCTAGGTAAACAGGGTGTAAACAAAGAGACAGCATACAAACAAATATGACAATTTGTGGGAAACTGAAAGGATTTTAATAATTGACTGTATTGTATGGTATAAAAAAAAAGTGTTGGTGATAATATCCAGAAGTCTGTCATGGTTACCAGGTAATTTGCTATAAGAAAACTTGGGATATAATTATCTCAACTTGAGCTGTGTGCATTTAGTTATCAAGAAATAAGGAAAAAATATAAAGATCAAAGTCAGAGAAAATGACGGAGATGTGAAGGTTATTGGCAACAAAGTAGTGAGTTAATTCATGTTGATATTACTTGGAAGAGTGTGTTCATACAAAGTGGAAAGCCTCATGAGTCAAGCAAGGGGGCATGGGAGGAAATAAATTCATGAAGGACACAGGATGGACATAGAAATAAGTACAAGGAAAATTAACAATTCAGAAGGTAAGAAAATGGAGACATAAAAGTCAGTATCTTCCAAGAAGGTAAGGATCTGAATACATCCTCAGGACACAGGAGCATGAAGAAGGACATGGAAGTCACGGTTGAGTTTGATCTGAGCAACTTTTATAAAGGGAATCAGACATAGATAATATCCCAACTGCAGAGGCTAAGGGGATAAATGGGAAGTATGCAGACTATGGCCACCAGCAGAGAAAGTATTTTAGTACAAGTAGTCAGAGAGTGGTAAGAGGTATAGAGAAAGCAGGCAAATACGGAGGATGAACTTTTTTTTTAACATAGCAGAGACCAAAACCTTAGATACAGGAAAAGTATCATGCAAAGAGAGAACTTCAGTAGCTTGATAAAGAGGGCTTATAACACGTAGCATTCCATTCTACAGGAAATAATAATAGAATAGAACCCTAGTAGGGACATAAATTAGAGTCTAGGAAAATTTCACAGGACTGAGCATTTTATCTCTGAAATTTGTTCAACACAGGAGGCATCTACTGCCTCTTCCTGTGCTTGTGGCCTCAGTAGACTTTGCCCTTTACCTGGATGTAACCTTTCTAACCCAGCAAAACAAAACAATAGCATCTGCCAAAGGAAGTTCAACAGTCTCTGAACTGGCCCCTCTGGCTGGACTGCTTCTTCCCCTGACCATGGTCAATTTTCAAAGTCAGTAATCCTGTTAAAATACAGGCCCTCTCATGTCACAATTCTGAAAGCTTCCAAAATACAAGTTATATATCGTAGCATGCATTGTTGTTCTGGCCTCTGATTGTCCTGCTCTCCTTCCTTCCCTCCCTCCTCTCTCCCTTCCCTCCCTCTCTCTGTCTTACCCTTCCACAATCTCTATAACTCATTCTGTTTTAGCCATGTGACCTCCTTGATAGACAACCAGAACAGCAGACATTGTGACTTCTGGGATCTTGCACTAGTCCCTGTCCCCTGGAATCATTTTGCTACAGTCCACATCTCTAATTCTCACCATGTTTTGCTTTCTTTATTGAAAAAAAATACATTTCACACAATATATTCTGATCAAGATTTTATCCCCACAACTCCTCCCAGATCCTCTCCACTTTCCCAACCACCTAATTACACACTTCTTTCTCTGTGTCTTCAGAAAACAAACAAGCAAGCAAGAAAACAAGAAAAAATAAAAACATTTTCTGGGCATTTCACCTTAACAATGTAACCCTGAACTCTTCCCCATGGCTCTCCTCTGACTTCCATTTCTTTCCATTATTAAAGATCCCCAAATAATTAACATTTTTCTTCCTTGTTATGGTTGGCTGTCTTTCACACCATGAGGAAGTAAACTCCAAAGGAAGAGAAAGGACTTTGTTCGTCATTTTGTTCACTGTGTTCACAGATCACTGAACAGTGAATAATAGCACTTGGGACACGTTTACTGTATAAGAGTAATGTGTGAATGAATGAAGGACTGAGGAAATAATGGGTGAAGATCATGCTAGTCATGAGATTGTAAGAGAAGAACCAATTCTACCACTTTGAACCAATTTTGAACCAAGCTTTAATTAAATATTAAATACTGACCAGGTAGATCAACTCTGTCTAGGTCCACTCTCTGGAATTCCCAGATGAGTGGCCTTGAAACATATATTGTAGGACTTTTTAAAAGACAAACCAATATGGACACCATTGTTTCCCATCTGGCTTAGCTGTTGTTTTCCAGGAATGACAACTCATAGCATCCCAGGATTTTACCTGGACCCTGAAGAGGACGGGCTTAGATGTTAGCTTTTGGATCTTATACCCATGCCCCCTGCCCACCTTGATTTTTATCCTGGATCAAATCCTTGACTCTATTATGAGTACTTGTTTATATTTGGATCTAACAACCATCAGCTCAATGGAACCCAGATAGGAATTATCATCTAGTTGAGGCATCAATGATATAAGAGCCAACAATAATTAGCAGAAGAAGGGCCAAAGGTCTTGTAATGGTTGACATCACAGTTGCTATCTAGAAGGAGCCTGGAAATGGGTACCAGTCATTTATTTTTATCTCAGTTTCCCTTTTTGCAATATTTCTTTGAGTCCAACCATATTATAATCATGAATGATTTGTATATAAATAAAAATTTTTCCTTAAAGCTATATAATAACTATTTGTTCCACATAAAGCTGGCCAAGTGTTCTACCACATTGCAGAACTATTTCAGCTAATGAATCTACTTCTAGATAAACCTGAGCCCATTTTTCTGGTGTGCCGATTGACAGCGTAGGTAGCCATTTTGTCTCCTATGCCAGGGAATTTTCTTTGAACTTAGCATTTCAGCCTGCTTGGGGGAAGCAAGAGATGATATACTCTCTTCTGTAAACACTTCCAGCTGAAACTAGGGCATCACTGTCAGAGACCAGGAAGGCTGAAAAACTAGCCAAAGGCTTGGCAATGGGGCATTCATTAGAAGCATCTGGTTAGCTACCCGGCTGAAAAGACAGGGAGCAGTCACATCAGCTGTATCAGCTTTCAGCAAGTCCAGCGCTCAGCAGTCTGCAGTCCACAGATGATCGCTGTATGGTGTCTGCCACGTGGAAATATGCTTAGACAAATATAGGCCAGGGACTGGAGTTAAAATTTAGGAACTTAAAGGGAAACCTTATATTCACAACTTTAAGCCCTACAGTCCTAGTAATTGAAGAAGGGGAAGAGACTCAAGACAAGAGGAGGGATCCATTCTCAGAAAAAGATGGGCAGAAACATAGGTTGTACTCATCTAGAGTTCACTTGGTCTGTGAGGTGTGAATCCAAGTCTTACTACCTCTTTGTCTCCTGAAGCTTACTGAAATCCACATTATAAAAAGCATAAACATCTTTTCATCTCTCTCGAAAGCCAAATATATAGATTGGACAGAAATTTTAGCCCAACTAAAAGCATCTTTAAGTCTATACTTAGAAGATAATCAAAGTAAATTTAAAATCTTGAGCTTGTGACTGAATAGTAAATAATCAGTGCTCTATCTGCTTATCAGAACTCCATTGATCAATGTTAAAATTCTAAACTTTTGAAATCTCAGTGTAACAATAGCATAGAAATCTAAAATATCTCCTACTAATTATTTACCTTAAATCATTTTTATTACTTTACAACTTGTATTTATATATCTTAAATCATTTTCTGAGACCTTCAGAACTTACTTAAGCTTTTACATCCTTAGACTTTATATACTTTAGAACAGAGTTAAGACTGTGTGGTAATTCTAAATACCAAGTAAAACTGACCCAATGCCTTGCCTGCTGCCAAGACCCAATCCAAGCTGTCAACAAGCAAGACACTGGAGAGTTGATTGTTTCCACTTTACTGAGATCTTGGGAGTCACTGCTAGGATCTGGAATCTCTGTCTATCACAGCAAATTTAAACATTTTAAATGCCATATTCAACAGATCTCTGATAAGTTTGAGGACAATTATCTATTACGTATATCTGAGCAAACAACCCTGGCTTGTTTGTTTTAGTTACTTGCTTTTGGTTGTAGCTTGGAAACATATACAGAAGGCTAAATCAAGCTGTTTTTCGTAATTAAGTACATAAATACTTAGCATGACCATAAGCACAGTTTTTAAAGCTTAATTGTCTTTAACAGTTTAATAAAAATTAACTTTTGAATTGAAGCTTGATTACTCTCAAAATAAGACGTTGTGACTCATAAAAACAGGTCACAAAGATACCGGAAACTTCATTTTCCTTGTCCTTACATACTGTACAATTATAGAACATAACAGTTTTTTTATATGATTCAGTTGACCAAGATAGCTACAGCCTAACAATGTTAGGAAAAACAAGGAGGTTAGACATAAATTCTTAGATCAGTCTTTGTTAGCCTGAATAGACTTCAGGTAAGGAGAGACAATCTCTAAACCAGTGGTTTTTATTCTCAACGTTGCACAAAAGATAGGAATACCTCAGTCTCTGTTGTTCAACTTTTGGTTCTCATAGCTGTGACCCTAAGATCATACATTAATAAAGACATTATAACAAAATGTTCAACAGAGAAGCAATTCAGTGTCTTGAAAACCAGTAGTATCTGGGTGATTCTTATTTTACAAAGTTTGGCTTCCAGCTAGGTATGTTCTTATATTTGAACACATGGTGCTGAAGTTTTTTTTTTTTTTGTTTTGTTTTTTGTTTTTTCGAGACAGGGTTTCCCTGTAGTTTCTAGAGCCTGTCCTGGAACTAGCTCTTGTAGACCAGGCTGGCCTCGAACTCAGAGATCCGTCTGCCTCTGCCTCCCGAGTGCTGGGATTAAAGGCGTGCGCCACCACCGCCCAGCTGGTGCTGAATTTTTAATACCTTATAAAATAAGTAGAATCTTTAAATCTTATCTGCTATAAACCTTGTTTCTAACACAGGACAGGAATTAACATATCAAAATCCTATCCCAATTTAAAATAAATCCATATCTATCACCATGTACTACTGTCTGTTTCCTTAAATATTACTTATTTCATGGAAAAAATAGATTATCTTTGGTTTGGTTTCTAATTCACATAGTTTTGGTCCTTTCAGTAATTTTAAAACAACTCTGTATTTAATAACAAACAGAAAGGTTTAGTAAAAGTGGTATTTTAAAACAATTAAAATTCTAATAAAACAAAGGAAGGCTTTTATAGATAGAAACAGATGTCTGTAATGGTAACTCTTCCGCCCTATTTTGAGACTTTAATGCAGAGAAGAAGCATGTCCTATGGAATATGAGTAGCTATTTCCTTTAACCTCCTGTCCCAGTTTGTTTTCTGTTGCTGTGATAAACACTCTTACTAAAAACAACGTGGGAGAAAAGAGGGCATTTCAGTTATGCTTCCAGGTTACATTTTATCATTGAGGAAAGTCAGTACAGGAACTCAAGGCAGAAGCTTAAAGCAGAAACCACAAAGAATTTCCAGTATCCATGGTTAACAATATGTTTTTCTTTGGGTTCACCTTCTTATTTTGCTTCTTTAGGATCACGAATTATAGGCTCTATGTCCTTTATTTATAACTAGAATCCACTTATGAGTGAGTACATACCATATTCCTCTTTTTGGGTCTGGGTTACCTCACTCAGTAAAGTGTTTTCTATTTCCATCCATTTGCATGCAAAATTCAAGATATCATTGTTTTTTACCATAGAACTCTAAAGTGTGTGTGTGCCACACTTTCTTTATCCATTCTTCTATTGAGGGGCACCTAGGTTGTTTCCAGGTTCTGGCTATTACAAATAGTGCTGCTATGAACATAGTTGAACAAATGCTTTTGTAGTATGATTGGGCATCTCTTAGGTATATTTCCAAGAGTGGAATTGCTGGGTCCTGAGGTAGGCTGACTCCCAGTTTCCTGAGAAACCACCACACTGATTTCCAAAGTGGTTGCAGAAGTTTGCATTCCCACCAACAATGGATGAGTGTTCCCCTTACTCCACATCCTCTCCAACATAGGCTATCATTAGTGTTTTTGATTTTCACCATTCTGACAGGTGTAAGATGGCATCTTAGAGCTGTTTTGATTTACATTTCCCTAATTGCTAAGGAGGTTGAGCATGACCTTAAATGTCTTTTGGCCATTCCAACTTCTTCTGTTGAGAATTCTCTGTTCAGTTCAATGCCCCATTTTTTAATTGGGTTCATTAGCATTTTAAAGTCTAGTTTCTTGAGTTCTTTATATATTTTGGAGATCTGACCTTTGTCTGATGTGGAGTGGTGAAGATCTTTTCCCAGTCAGTAAGTTGCCTTTTTGTCTTAATGATAGTGTCCTTTGCTTTACAGAAGCTTCTCAGTTTCAGGAGGTCCCATTTATTCATTGTTGCTCTTATTGTCTGTGCTTCTGGGGTTTTACATAGGAAGTAGTCTCCTGTGCCCATGTGTTGTAGACTACTTCTCACTTTCTCTTCTATCAGATTTCATGTGGTCAGATTAATATTGAGGTCTTTAATCCATTTGGACTTGAGTTTTGTGCATGGTGATTGAAATGGATCTACTTTCATTCTTCTACAGGTTGACATCAAGTTATGCCAGCACCATTTGTTAAAGATGCTTTCTTTCTTCCATTGTATACTTTTAGCTCCTTTGTCGAAAATCAGGTGTTCATAGGTTTGTGGATTAATATCTGGGTCTTCGATTCGATTCCATTGGTCAACATCCCTGTTTTTGTGCCAATACCAAGCTGTTTTCATTACTGTAGCTCTGTAATAGAGTTTGAAGTCAGGGATAGTAATGCCTCCGGAAGTACTTTTATTGTATAGGATTGTTTTGGCTATCCTGGGTTTTTTGTTTTTCCATATAAAGTTGATTACTGTTCTCTCAAGGTCTGTGAAGAATTTTGTTGGGATTTTGATGGGGATTGTATTGAATCTATAGATTGCTTTTGGTAGAATTGCCATTTTTTACTATATTGATCCTCCCAATCCAAGAGCAAGGGAGATCCTTCCATTTTCTGGTATCCTCTTTAATTTTTTTCTTCAAAGACTTAAAGTTCTTGTCAAATAGATCTTTCACTTCCTTGGTTAGAGTTACCCCAAGATACTTTATACTATATGTGGCTATCGTGAAAGGTGATGTTTCTCTGATTTCTCTCTCTGCTTCTTTATACTTTGTGTATAGGAGGGCAACTGATATTTTGGAGTTGATCTTGTATCCTGCCACATTGCTAAAGGTGTTTATCAGCTGTAGAAGTTCTTTGGTAGTGTTTTTGGGGTCGATTATGTACACTATCATGTTATCTGCAAATAACGAAAGTTTGACTTCTTCCTTTCCAATTCAAATCTCCTTGATCCCCTTATGCTCTTTTATTGGTATTGCTAGAACTTCAAGCACTATATTGAAGAGGTACAGAGAGAGTGGACAGCCTTGTCTTGTTCCTGATTTTTTTTAATTAATATTTATATTTTATTAAAAATTTCCATCTCCTTCCATCCTCCCACTTCTCTCCCCTCTCCTCTACCTACACCCTCTCCCTCCCTCTCCAGGCCAAAGAGCAGTCAGGGTTCCCTACACTATGGGAAGTCCAAGGTCCTCTCAACTCCCCCCAGGTCAAGGAAGGTGAGCATCCAAACTGACAAGGCTCCCACAGAGCCTGTCCATGCAGTAGAATCAAAGCCCAGAGCCATTGTCCTTGGCTTCTCAGCCAGCCTCCACCATCAGCCACATTCAAAGAGTCCAGTTTGATCACATCCTCCATCAGTCCCATTACAACTGTCCTTGGTGATCTCCCATTAGATCTGTCCTACCATCTCAGTGGTTGAACGCACCCCTTGCGGTCCTGACTTCCTTGCTCATGTTCTCCCTCCTTCTACTCCTCATTAGGACCTTTGGAGCTCAGTCTAGTGCTCCAGTGTGGATCTCTGTCTCTATCCCCATCCATCACCAGATGAAGGTTCTATGGTAATATGCAAGATAATCATCAGTGTGGCTATAGGACAAGACCAGTTCAGGCACCCTTTCCTCTGCTGCCCAAGGAACAAGCTGAGGACATCTCCTTGGACACCTGGGAACCCCTCTAGAGTCAAGTCTCTTGCCAACCCTAAAATAGCTCCCATAATTAAGATATATACTTCCCTGCTCCCATATCCACCCCTCCTCCATCCCAACCATCCTGTTCCCTCAAGCTCTCCCCATCCTCTCCTTCTCCCTTCTCTTCCCCATCTTCCCTTATCCCCACCTCACCCCCACCCCCATGCTCCCAACCCCTGCCCGGCCTTGTACAGATATTAGTTCTTGTTGAAGATCTGGTAGAATTCTGCATGAAAACTATCAGGCCCTGGACTTTTTTTGGCTGGGAGATGTTTGATGACAGCCTCTATTTCTTTGTAGGTTATAGTTCTACTTAAATTGTTTACCTGGTCTTAATTTAATTTTGGTATGTGGTAACTGCCCAGAAAATTGTCCATTTCTTTAAAATTTCTCAATTTTGTGGAGTACAGGTTTTTATAATATGACCTAATGATTCTCTGGATTTCCTCAATGTCTGTTGTTATGTCTCCCCTTTCATTCCTGGTTTTGTTAATTTGGATGTTCTTTCTCTGCCTTTTGATTAGTTTAGATAAGGGTTTGTCTCTCTTGTTGATTTTCTCAATGAACCAGCTCTTTCTTCATTTATTCTATGTATTGTTTTTCTTTGTTTCTATTTTATTGATTTTAACCCTCAATTTGACTATTTCCTGTAATTTATTACTCTTGGGTAAGTTTGCTTCTTTTTGTTCTAGAGCTTTCAGATGCGCTGTTAAGTCTTAGTGTGAGATTTCTCTGCTTCCATTATGTAGGCACTTAGCACTATGAACTTTCCTCTTAGCACTGCTTTCGTAGTTTCCCATAGGTTTGGGTACATTGTTGCGGGAGCTCCTTCTGCTCCTTCAGCCAATAGCTGCTGAGATACAAGCCCATTGGGGCATGGTCTCTCTTTTTAAAAATGCGGCCACTTCCCTCTGCTTGCTCTCTGGCTTCCGGCTCCCATCTGACGACTAGGCTCCCTTCCTGATTGCACAGAGGGCTGTTGTCTGGGACGGTGATCTGTAAGTTTTTCCCCTTTAAATAAATAACCATTCTATTAATCATAATTCCAAACTGGTGTGGGACTGTTTGTGATTTACGCCATTATCTGGCGCCCTGTAGAAGGGAGCAGCGGGGCTGCGTCCCGCCACCCAGCTAGCTTTACCCAAAATAATTACACAGAAACTGTATTCATTTAAATACTGCCTGGCCCCTGGCCCATTATCTGTGGCTTCTTATTGGTTGATTCTCATATCTTGCTTTAACCCATATTTAGTAATTTATATAGCACCACGAGGGGTGCCTTACCAGGAGAGAGCTTAATCTGCGTCCATCTCGGAGAGAAGCATGGTGACTGCCTATGGTGACTGCCTGAAGCGTCTCCCCACTGCCTGCTACCCAGCATTCTGTTCTGTCTACTCCGCCTACCTAATTTTCTGTTCTCTTAAAGGGCCAAGGCAGTGTCTTTATTAATAATGAAAGTAACACATAGACATTCCTCCATCACATTGTACCTTTATTTTCATTGAATTCTAGGAAAACATTAATTTATTTATTTCTTCCTTGATCCAGGGGTGATATAATGAGTGCTGTTCAACTTCCATGAATTTGTAGGTTTTCTGCAATTAGTGCTGTTATTGAATCTAACTTTAAACCGTGTGATCCAATAAGATACAGAAGGTTACTCCATTATTTTTTGGAACTGTTGAGGTTTGCTTTGTTGCCGAGCATGTGGTCAATTTTAGAGAAGGTCCCATGAGGTGATGAGAAGAAGGTATATTCTTTTGTGTGTGGGTGAAATGTTCTATAAATGTCTTTTAAGTTCATGACATCTGTTAGTTCTCTTATTTCTCTGTTAAGTTTCTTTCTGGATGACTTGTTCATTGGGGATAGTGGAGTGCTGAAGTCTCCTACTATTAGCTTGTGGAGTTTGATGTGCTTAAATTACCTCAGTAATGTTTCTTTTACATATGTGGTTGCTCTTGTATTTGGGGTATATTCAGGATTGAGACTTCATCTTGATGGATTTTTTTCTATGATGAGTATGTAGCATCCTTCTCCATCTCTTATGATTGATTTAAGTTTGAAGTCTATTTTGTTAGATATTAAGATAGCTACACCCACTTTTTTCTTGGATCTCTTTGATTGAAAAATCTTTTCCCATACCTTTACTCTGAGGCAATGTCTATCTTTGAGGTTGAGGTGTATTTTTTGTTTACAGCAGAAGGATGGTTCCTGCTTTGGTATCTATCCTGTTAGTCTGTGTCTTTTTATAGGTGAGTTAAGTCCATTGATATTAACAAATATTAATGACCAATGATTGTTAATTCCTGTTATCTTTCAGTGGTAGTGTTTGTGTGTTTCTTTTTAGGGGATTTGCTGGTGTGATGTTATCTGTTGACTGTGTTTTAGTTTTGGGGGGGTTGTAATTAGCTTCCTTGGGTTGATGTTTACCTTTTAGTACTTTCTGTAATGATGAGTCTATGAATAGGTGTTGTTTAAATTTGGCTTTATCATAGAATATCTTGTTTCCTCCATCAATGGTAATTGAAAGCTTTGCTGGGTATGGTAGTATGGGTTTCTGTCCCTGGTCTCTTAGTGTCTGCAGCACATCTGCTCAGGACCTTCTGGCTTTTATGGTTTCCATTGAGAAGTCAAGTGTAATTCTGTTGTGTTTTTCTTTATATGTTACTTGACTGATGTGGGATTCCCCTCTGTATACTGTAAATGCAGTTGGTTAATAAAGAAGCTGTTTTTGTGCCCATTATAGGGTCGAGCAGAACTAGGCAGGGGAAATTAAACTGAATGGTGGGAGAAAAAGGCAGAGTTAGTGAGAAGTCATGTAACCCTGCAGGAGATAGATGCCAGAACTTTACCTGGTAAGCCACAGTCTCATGGTGATACACAGATTAATGGAGAAAGGTTAATTTAAGATATTAGTTAGCCTGAAATACACTTAAGCTATTGACCAAACAGTATTGCAAATGATTTTTAATATATGGTTTCTGTGACATTATTTTGGGGCTGAGCAGTTGGAAACAAACAAGAGGACTCATACAATATTTGATGTTTTTCCTTTTCAGCTCTTAATATTCTTTCTTTATTATGTATGTTTTGTGTTTAGTTTATTATAAGGAAAGGGGAGTTTTTTGGTCCAATCTATTTGGTATTGTGTAAGATTTTTGTACTGTCATAGGGATATCCTTATTTAGTTGGGAAAGTGTTTTTTTCTATGATTTTGTTCAATATATTTCCTGTGCCTTTGAGCTGTAGTTCTCCTTCTATTCATATTATTCTTAGGTTTGGTCTTTTCATGGAGTTTCAGGTTGTGGTAAGAAGCCCCTTGTTTGTTTCCCGGATGCTCAGACTATCAAAATAACCACACAGAAACTGTATTAATTAAATCATTGCTTGGCTAATTATTTAAGCATATTGATAGCTAGCTCTTACATCTAGAATTAACCCATCTCCATTATTTTATATTTTACCACGAGGCTCGTGGCCTACCGTCAAGGTTTCAGTGTGCCTGTCTCCAGTGGCAACTCCATGGTTTCTCTCTGACTCTGCCTCCTTTCTCCAAGCATTCAGTTTAGTTTTCCCTGCCTACCTAAGTTCTGCCCTATCAACAGGCCAAATAAGTTTCTTTATTCACCACTGGTATTCACAGCATACAGAGGGGACTCCCACATCACCAGATTTCCTGGATGTTTTATGTTAAGAATTTGTTGGATTTAATGTTTTCTTTGACTGAGGAATCTATTTCCTCTATAGTATTTTCAACATTTATCTTTCCATCCCTTGTATTCTGTTGGTTATGCTTGAATAAGTAGTTCCTGTTTATTTACCCAGATTTTTCACTCCCTGAATCCCCTTGGTTTGTGTTTTCTTTATTGCCTCTATTTCAGTTTTCAAGACTTGAACTATACCCTTCACCTGTTTGCTTGTTTTTTCTTTGTTTTTTTGAATTTCTTTAAGAGATTCATTGATTTCTTCCAAATTTTTGTTTGTCTTTCCTTCCATTTCTTTAAGGGAATTTTTCATTTCTTCTTTAAGGGTTTCTATCATCCTCATAAAGTTCTATTAAGATTGTTTTTTTCTGCTTCTTCTGGGTTAGGATGATCAAGTCTTTGGTGTGGGACAGTTTTGTATTCTGTCAATTATGTTTTAAATAAACGCTGATTGGTCATTAGCCTGGCAGAAAGTATAGGCGGGAAAACCAGATGGGAAGTACAGGTGGGTCAATAAGAACAGGAGAATTCTTCTGTTCACCTCCTGTCTAGACACTGAAGAAGGAAGATTTGACCTACCCCGCCAAAAAGGGTACCAAGCCATAGATAAGAATAATGAAATAATATAAGTTATAAGAGTTAATAAGAAGCCTGAGATAATGGGCCAATCAGTTTATAACTTATGTAGACTTCTCTGTGTGATTTTCTTTGGGGCCTACTAGCTGTGGGAACTGGGCAGGACAGAAACCCCAACAAGCAGACCTTCATGTTACAAGTCTTCCTGTGGTGTGGCCACAGAGTTCTGGTGTTACTTTGCTGCTTTTCAGGTTGTTAAATGAATGTTTGCATTGGCACCTGCCCATCTCTTCCACCAGTTGATGCCAGCAATATATTTGTCTCGTGGTCAAATCCTTGCAGTGGCTCTCTGTACCTTGGAGAACCACTCAAGTCTCTCTTGGCCCACTGTCTTGGTCCATTGTGTGTAGTTGAGATCCTCTGTCTGCAGCTGCAGTGAAAGCATAAGTCACAAACAATCCCACACCAGTTTGGAATTATGATTAATAGAATGGTTATTTATTTAAAGGGGAAAAACTTACAGATCACCGTCCCAGTCAACAGCCCTCTGCACAATCAGGAAGGGAGCCTAGTCGCCGGAAGCAGAGCCGGAAGCCAGAGAGCGAGCAGAGGGCAGTTGCTGCTTTTTTAAAGAAGGAGAGACCACTCCTCAATAGGCTGGTATCTCAGCAGCTATTGGCTGAAGGAGCGGAAGGAGCACCTGCAACACTGCAGCTCTTGGTCCACTGTGCAGTTGAAGCCTGTAGTTCAGAGGTCCTCTGAGGTTGCAGGGGTTGGGTGAGTTTGGGGGTGGAGTGGGCATGTAATTTACAGGGTTCAAACAATACACTGGTATTATTTTTTAATCAAAATCATTATATAGTACAGATTAGGTAGAACTCCACATTAAAAATGCAAACTATTCAAAAATATTTCTGTATTAGAGAATATCTACTAAACAGAGAAATCTACATGGCAACTAATTCTTCTAACAAATCCAAAGGGATTTAAAGCAGAATAATAAATTTATGGCTCTTCAAAATTCTTTGATTATTCATGTTAATTGGATTCATAAATCTAAAGGTACAACATTGAAGAGAATAAGATATTTCTAAGAATGATGACTTACCATTTAAAAATTAATATTTTGCATGAAAATTTCATCTCACAGTGATGCCTGGAAAGGAAAAATATTCCTAGGAAGAACATAATCTCAGTTGGCAGGCAGATTCATATTGTAGTTGTCTACATATCCCACAGAGTTACATTTTATTCAGGTTGATAGTCTGAGAGCAACAAGTTTCTGCCATTATGAAAAAAATAACAAAAATAACAAAGTCATCATATCTCACTGTGCCTTGCATAGATATTTTGTCTTCTATACAGAAGCACCTGCCCAGTGTGTATTGTATCAGTTTTCTGACATTTTCTAAAACTTAGTGAGAGTTTACTAAACATAACTTGTTTGGTCACACTAACATAGCTTGATGTCAACACAGCCATATTGGAGAGAGCATCTTTCAGGGAGATAAAGCATTTCTAACATAACAGTAATAAAGCAGGGAAAGGCTTGCTAGTGCTGTTGCCTGTGTGTTCAGGTATTTCTTTATGAGCAGAAGCATTGAGTATGTAATGCTTAGCACATTAAACTATTACAACATATGTGGGGAAATGTAAGTTTCTAGACTATTTTTGCTTGTGTTATCAGAACATGGCACATACTATGCTAGATCCCCACTTAGCAGCTAATTGAAGAAATGAGTAAATAGTCTCAAGTCAGAAGAACATGTCTACAAATATCCATTGTGCGGTCATTGTATACAAAGCACTTGAGGTACAGATATGGCTTCTCTGGATATAAAGATTAAATTAAATGATAAAGAATATACAAATTACTACATAGTAAACATATTTCTCATTCCAGACAATTATATAACAATTTTCAGTGCAGGTATTATGGAGAATGGAGAACTGATCTATCATTGCTGATATATTTGAGGGGATAGGATGCTTGAATCCAAGGACTATCACAGGATACATTTTCTACCACTGAGGATTATTTACACATATACATCTACCTTATCAGAATGGCAATGTCATGGACTGTGTCTTCAAATACATTAGACTACTTCTACACTTTGTGCTTGAATCCAGATGGGGCAGAGTTTAGGTGGGAAGAAAGAACCCCAAACTGCATTCACTTCTAAAACCTGGGATATTATCATGGCTCAAGAGATTTGTTCAAAAAATTAATTCCAACTTGAGTTCTAACTCAAGCATTAGAAGAACAATGATAACTAATATTCACTGATCTTCTAATAGGTTCTTGTGACTCTTTGTATTATAAAATCTTTGTATATGCAATACCCCATTTAAACTTCATGATGGCTCTACGAAGTACATGCTAGTATTGATCTTATTCAAAAAAAAAAAAGGAGAAGGAGTCTCAAAACATTGACTGGCTCAAGACCATAACATCAATCTTGCCAAATCACTTTGCATGATAAACTTAGGGTAGAAGATTGGTAAATTTCAAGACAGTTGCTAAGGTGTACTGAGAAACAAGAAGTCCTCCAAACTATATCAGTATAAACTGGGAGAGTGCCATTACCACACAAAAAAACTTTGAAATTAACGAAACACCATTTGAGAAGAATAATTATTATACACCTATTATCTTATTTTGTAATTAAAAATCACAAGCATTGTTTGTTATGAGCCATGATTCCTAGTGAGTTTTGCTAGCTAAGGAAAAGATATTTACCTTGATTGTCTAAACAGGGTGACAAGAGACTCACTTAATTAAGCTCATTATAAATCACGCAAAGATCATTTTTTCTCCCCTGGAAATAAATTTAACATACTACCTAAAACCCCATACCACCTTGAGGCTGTAAGGAGCTTAAGAAGTATACAAAACTATTATTGAATACAAAACAACTTTCCAAACCTGAATAGGCTGCCAAGTCTTCATTACTCTATAATAAAATTTCCCAACAATTGCACTAAGTCAATTTCAACCAAATCCCTGGTCCCACATCCAAATTACATTTTTCCTAGAACTTATCAATACCACACAGGCATCACTCTAAATATTGCCAGTTTTAGATACTGTGTGAACTCAACTTGGGTGCCTGGTTAACTGATTGAAAATAAAGTTAATGGGACTGAGAAGATGACTTAGTTGTTTGTTCAAGTATGCAGCACTGAGCTTGATTCCCTACCCTCACATAAATGCCAGGTGTGGTGAAGTGCATCTGTGACCCTAGTGCTGCCAGGGTGTAGACAGATTCTTCTCAAAGGCTCATGGCTGACTAGCCTACCTGAAATGGTGAGTTCTAAGGTCAGTGAGAAATATGAGAGATTCTGTCTCAAAAACTAAAGCAGAAAGTTATAGTTATGAAGATATCCAACATTGACACTTTGTGTCCATTTATACATGCATGTTCCTACACATCTGGACATTAAACACACACACACGAGGGGAGGAGTGAGAGGAGAGCGAGAAAAAAACACATGGTTTAAGTCAGTGGTGCATTATATTGTATTTAGCAATGAGAAATGAGTGGAACTTGAAGTATCCACATTGAGAACCAAGTGTGCAGTCAGCTTTGGCATGCATACCTTCGTGCTAATGACCAATGACTTTGATGAAACATTGAGGAAAAATATTGGTTATATATTTCACAATCTGTAAAGTGTAGAGAAAAATTTGGGTTTCCTCTCACAGAACGTAGAAACTTTGAAAGAACATGAGCAGTTTTGCGTGTTCTTTCTGATTTGGAAAAGTAATTCCCCATCCCTGCTACTCTGATTTACAGCCTTGGCATCCTTTTAAAATGAATTCATAATGTCAGAAAGGAACAGAAGTTATAGTAAATCCCAGTAAAAATAAAAAGCAAAAGTCACAAAATAGAAATTAATGAACTTTTAAGCAGAAGATAAAGGGCTAGAAGTTAAAGGCTGAAAGGTTACATTTTGTGGGGTAAAGTCTAAAGGCTAAAACCCATGAGATGAAGCATTTAACATACTCATGTAAATTTTATCAAGAATTGAGCACAAAAGCATGTAAAGACTAAAGCTGGGCATTAAGAAAAGAAAACAAAGACAAATGCTTTTTAAATTAAAACTGAAGAAAGCTCAGAGATTAGTGAAACAAAAGAAAAACAAGAGAGGGAAGGAGAGTATGTGAGAAATGAACACAGGGGAAGAGTTAGATTTTAGAGTCCTTCAATGACTTTAGCCAGCATCCAGACGAAATGGGCTTACTGAGTTATCCATGTTTGTCCTTATTACTTAGCACATGAATCCCACCCAGGACACAAACAGGAAAGTGAAACCCTATTGCATGCAATGACATCTAAATAGGAATCTCAGGCTCCACAAATTCTCTAAATCTTATCCACCAGAAGTTTCTTAAGTCACCGCTGTCCCAAACCCACGAGCAAAATTTATTGGTTATGGTATCACCTCAGAAACTTTATGTCTCATATCTATCTCTTAGTGACTATGTGACATTGGGGGTAGTTTCTCAACCTCTTTAAGTCCAAAAATACTTCTTTGAGCTATCCTAATCATGACAGAGGTATTAAAGATATCACCTCATCTGTGATATTTATTTGTGATTATTATTTGGCTTCTTACTTCGTTATTAATGGAGATAAAATTTTGCTAAGCAGCAAACAATGTCCAGACATGTCTCCATAATTTTGGCATCCACCTATGGGTACTCATTTAAGGGCTGGGATCCACACACACTATCTCATTTTGAGATTAATACTAACCAGAGACTCACAGAAAATATTTGTCACCGATGATCTCAGAATGTAGCTCATTCTTACTAATCTAAAGTTGCAATTCGCTAAAGAAAGAAGATGGGGCCGGGCGGTGGTGGCGCACGCCTTTAATCCCAGCACTCGGGAGGCAGAGGCAGGCGGATCTCTGTGAGTTCGAGGCCAGCCTGGTCTACAAGAGCTAGTTCCAGGACAGGCTCCAAAGCCACAGAGAAACTCTGTCTCAAAAAACCAAAAAAAAAAAAAAAAAAAAAAAAAAGAAGAAGAAGATGGGCAGCAGAGATCAAATAAACAAGAGCCATCGAAACAATAATTTAATGATGTCTCTTTTTCAATGTTTTAGATTCCACAACATATGCACATTTTCTGTTCAATGCATTCGATACGGACCACAATGGCGCTGTGAGTTTTGAGGTAAGCTTTCGACTCTTGTTCTGCCATTTGATGTAAGACATTTTGAAAGGGATTTTGTTCTTTGTAGTAGAAAAGTTAGGGAGTTGATATTTGCTCATTTTTGAAATGTCCAAAAAGACCTCTTTCCTCTTTATTATGTTTTAATGCAATTGTTTTTATCTTGCCAAAGTTGGACAAATTACAACCTACAGTTAGTCTACTTTCAAAGATGTGCTATCTGTTCATGCATGGCTTTCCTCAACAGCAGCATGAGGACAATCCCAGAAGGCTAATGACTGATCTGGCATTTACTGGTACTTACTATGGGCAAGTACTTGGAAATAATAGATGTAATATACTTAATCATTGCTGCAGGAGCCTTGTAAATGTAGAGTAATACAAGATATGTAATACAAAAATAATTCTCCCTTCACCAGCCCTAGAAGCTTGCAATAAAATTAAAAATTTCAAGTGACCTACAGCAAAAGCATGTAGTTCTTCATGAAATATGGAATATAATAACCTTAATAAAATTGTGTACTCTCTCATACAGAGGGGGGAGGGAGAAAGAGAGAAAATATGATAGATGTAGATAGACAGACAGACAGACAGACAGACACAGAAACAGACAGAGAGACAGACAGAGAGACAGACATTAACTATGATTAGAGAAAATGTCTTTTATGGGATTCATCTGAGACTGAGCAGGTCACAGGTAAGACTACATTTAAATGTGTATGCTATAAGTGGAATATACACTTGGGAGAGCTATCTGTGACTTTTCCATTTGGTAAGAAACTTGGGAGAAAAATATTTTCTTCACAGGATTGCTTAAATTCTGAATGATTGTATTTAGTCTCTGGGAAGATGAAGTATCTATTTTTTGAATAAGCAAGCTAGGATTTTATTGTTTTACCTAAAATGCTTTATCTCTTCCGTTTTCATGACTATAAGAAATTACTCCTAGTTATGAACCAACCCTTTTTTCAGTTATTATTAAAGTAATAGAAAATAGACATTTTTGAAAAGATTTGTCTTTCAACACAAATCATCTTCGAAAAGATTATAAAATACACATTTAAATACATAACTAAGATAGAACCCAACTTTACAATATAATTGGTACATAAAAATTTTCAATAAGAAAATTCAAAGAGGGACATAGCATAAGATGATTTTAAAGAATTAACTTATAATGGTTGAGAAGAATTGATAGCTAGTAAGAGAATTTATATTTCCCAGTCTTTACATGTAACTGATATTTAGATATTTATGCAATACAGAATTTCACCAACATGTACAAACTCCCCCAACAATGATAACAACTTTCCTAGTCACATCATAAATTCCAAATAATCAGCTACGGTCAAGGTTAATCATCCCTGTAGGTATTTGTAAACTAACCTAGTGACTGAACAGGTTCCTGCCTTAGATGTGTTACCCAGCATTGCCTCTCAGAAAAAAAAGAAAAACGTTCAAAATTCTTAGTAATGATTCTGCTGAATGTGCTTTCTTTTTACACTACCATAAACTCAAAATTTAATATAGTCCCAAATTGGTAAGTCCATGTAGGATGTAAATAAAATGCTCTTGCCCTGCTTTGCTCTTCTCTCTGTGTTTTCCAGACTTTGGGGTTTCTTTATTAGTTTATTTAATGGTTAAGGAAAATTAGAAGTCTTCTTTTTCCCTGTATCTTACTACTGGATCAAGTTATTTTCAGATTTATTTTAAATTCCAAGAATGCAAATATATGAGGAAATAAAACATCCAATAAAGTTGTTCATTTCTGGTACTAAATGAAGTTCATCTAGCGGTATTGTAGAAAATTAAATTGAATTCTAGTTCCTTTTCAGTATGGTGTACCAAATATTCTGTAAGTTACTCAAGATTTTGGTGACATGATTATAAATAAGCCTCTTTCTCAAAAAAGTATATATTCCTCTTTGCTTTTATTTTGTGGTGTTTGTATGCATGTGTGTCCATGTGTGTTGCCATGACACATACAGTTCAATCAGAAACCAATTGGCAGTCATCAGTTTTCTGCTCCCAGCATGAAGACTAGAAGGCAAGACAAATCCGAGCCAGTGTGTGTGCAGTATCAGTCTCCAGCTTTAAACACGAATGGAAAATGAAGACTTGGAAATGACCAGAGTCAGGGTTCTGGACTAAAGTGATAATGGCCAAGAGTGACTGTACCTGCCTGAGCGCAGTATGAGGATTAAGAGTGACGTTTCACAGAAGGGGATGAAGGTTTTAGTGACATCAATAGACTCCACTGAATAGGACATAGTATCTAGAAAGAAGGCAAAAGAACATATGCAATAGACCGACACAGAAATACCTTTGGGTGTATCTTCAAAAATATATTTTAAAATGATACAATTTTCACTGTATCTTGTCTAAAGATACCGTATTAGCAACATAGTCTAATAATACAGATATATCTATTTACAATTTTAAAAGACAAGTGTGTCACTATGTCCTGACACTGTCATAAAGTGTGAAAAATAATCTCTACCATTTGGGAAGATTTTGCCTTCTAAGAGACCTCTATGGTTTTTTAATGTTTAATGTGGGTGATTGTTTTATTGTAGGAAACAATTGCTCTCCCAAGGGAAATTTTAAATGTAATGGAACAAGCATTTAGCAATACCATCTGCTATCATCGTGTGCAGATATTTAAGGGCTGTTATGAAGGGCATTAGAAATGGTTCTTAGTTTTGAATAGTCTCACCATCTAAATAATTCATTGTACCTAAAATGTCTTTATATTGGAGGAATGCATGATACCTAGCGAACCATCTATGCATCATCTAGTGTAGTTACAATCGCCCTTGCAGTGCTTTAGCAAAGTGACAAACCTGGGACATTGGTGTCAATGGTGAGGTTTATGAGAGGCTGTGCTTATAATCTTGTATTCTGAATAGCTACTATTTAAAATTGAATTTTAATATAAAATTAGAATATTAATTAAAACAGTATTTCAATGTGATTAACAAAATTCATAGTTGTTTGAGCTATACACTTTTCTCTGCCCTTTCTCTCACCTCCCCTTCAACCCTCTCCCATGGTCCCCATGCTCCCAATTTACTCAGATCTTGTCTTTTTATACTTCCCATGTAGATTAGATCCATGTATGCATCTCTTAGGGTCTTCACTGTTGTCTAGGTTCTCTGGAATTGTGAATTGTAAGCTGCTTTTCTTTGTTTTATGTTTAAAAACCACCTATGAGTGGATGTTCAATAGTACCCACAAGAATATGTGCTCAACTATGTTCATATCAGCATTGTTTGTTATATCCAGAACCTAGAAACAACCTAAATGTCCCTCAACCAAAGAATGGATAAGGAAAATGTGGTACATTTACACAATGGAGTACTATACAGCAGAAAAAATAATGACATCTTGAAATTTACAGGCAAATGGATGGATCTAGAAAACCTCATATTGAGTGAGGTAACCCAGACCCAGAAGATGAAGTATATATTATTTTACTTTGTAATTTCAGTGTCCAGGAGATGAAAGATAGATGGACAAACAAACGGGCAAACAGATACTAAAGAATTGCATTAAAGTATTCAGGAGATATATTATTTAGAGGATATATTTTCTATTTTGAAAGGGTGGAGGAGGATGAAGCTTACACACATGAAAAAAATTTTTAATAGGAATCCTGACAAAGTAAATGAAATGGTTGAATGAGACTAGCTAAAAAAAAAAGAAGAACCTGTGACAGAACTGACTGCAGCAGCAAAGACTGTCTGATGGACTTTCATGTATTATGTCTTGAGAAACTAGCAGAAGCTGATCAGGGAATACAGGCTTGATATGGGAAATATGAGGGAGAGCCTGGGTGGAATATATCATGCTGGGAATAAAGATAAAACATCTGTAGATCTTCTGGAAGACAGGAGAAAAATATATGAGAGGGTTGGGAAAGGAAGCAGAGACTGCCTCTAAGGCAGGCTGCCAACTAAGGAGGCTTCAGACTGTCTTTCAGAAGAAAAGGATGGCGGAGAAGGTTTCAACAGGGCTGTTCGTGTGTATGAGCTATGTTCCTGGGACTTGGAGTGCAATTAGAAGCTATTGATTCTGAGTTCAGACAGAACCTGATGAAAAACTGAACTGCAGTAAAAGCCTTTGAGATAAGAAGAGAGATGAATTCAAAGTTATTAACCATGAGCATAATAGAATTGTAACCATCTGACATGCTTAAGAGAGAAAAGAGTCTGAGCTTTGACAACACTCTGAATACAAGGCTACAGGAAGGCAGGCTGAAGGAAGAAAGGTAGATTTTTGTAAATTATCAACCAACAGCATCCTGGGACAAACAACACAGACCATTCTGATTTTGAGATAAAGGAAAGTGGAAGATTTCTAGTATTTGCTTAACGGTAAGGGATAGAAATAACAAGTCAGGAGGGGGACCTATTTCTGATTATGACTAGATTCAACCTCCTTCTTGCTACCAGGTGGATGTGGGGGCTTAGTACTTAAGCCCTCTAGGTCTTAATATTCATATCACCACAACACCAGCAGTGAGACAAATTCATAGATCCGCATACAAGAGTGGTGGGCTTGACTCTGAGTCTGGCACCAAAAAAAAAAAAAAAAACCTCAATATTTGTTAGATTTTAGCAATAACATATATTACTTCAGGAAATTTCTAAGAAAGGTAATTAATTCTGGCATTTATCATCATGTTACAACAGATCACACTGTAATCTAGAGTAAACATATTCACACAAAGACTAGATGACTAGCTAAACCATGTGAAATTATGACAGATTTTTATCTCAGAATTAGCGTTCACTGTATTAAGTACTTAACTGTTAGCAATAATAGCTACTCAATGATAAAAAACATGTTTATATAGCTGTCATTATTTTAGGCAGTGTATTGAGTTAATAACATAATATTAATTTCTGTAACCTTTCTAGGTACTATGGTTCTCTCCTCTTAGCAAATGAGAAAAGGGAGTCACAAAGTTAAACATTCTGCCCTAGTTACACAGAATGTCTAACTCTCAAGATTCTAATCCAGGCTGCCTGGCCTCAAGCCGTGGCTGGCACACATATAATTCTCCAACTTCATATACGTCTCACACCTGAAATCCCCACAGCTGGCTGAAGTTTGTCTTTAAAGAGACTTCATACTTTAGAATTATAACAGCGTAAATGAATAGATAACAGAGAGTTAATTCATGTACATTACAGCACATGCATAATATTAATGTCTCCAACAAAGTCGACAGTAGACTATAATCAAATGTGTTACATCTGTTCAACAGAATATGCTAAGAACCAGAGCCGCTATTGGCCATCTATCCGTGTACTCACTGAGCACATTGAGGCTTCATCCCGGCCTCTCCTGCACTGAGGTAGGGTTAACTGAGGATTTGTGGACCGAGAGTGGTGGAAATAGTTTTCCATCCAATCTCCTCTGTGGAAATTGCAAGATCAAGTGTCTCAGAAGACCTTTCAGCATAATAGTAGGGACCTGGATCCTTGATGGAACAGAGTCCCCTTCACATTATTTCATGGTGTATAAGTTATAAATTATCTCTTCTTTTTGCTGTCACAGATGAAGCTTTTAGTATCCTTTGATTAAGGTAATAAATGGTGATAATATGTAGCTATGTAGCTAGATGATAGCTTGAGAATATATAAGAAATAGATAAATGAGAGATAGATAATAGGTAAATCAATAGATTATAGATAAGAGATTTTAGATGACATATGATGAGATATGGATAGATAGATATAGAGATATATTGATAGATAGAGATAGATATATAGATAGAAGAAAATAGACAGACAGACAGAAAGATATATAAATAGAAGATAGACATTAGATAGATAGATAGATAGATAGATAGATAGATAGATAGATAGATAGATAGATAGATATGAATGTTAATTTAGTTTAGTGCTTTGGCACAAGGATTCACCAAAATAGATTTTAGCACTAACTTTCAGCATCTCTTCCACACACCCAAAATGTATTTTTAAGTTCATAATTTTTAAATAACTAGAGTAAAAAATGAAAGATTGGACTTTTCACTGTGTGTTAGAGACAACAAACCAAATTATATGAAAGACTGACTTTTCGGTCATTTCGACAAGTGATTAGGAATCAGGGGTGACTCCTACTCATCTCAAGCAAAGCCTCTAAAACCTGAGGTCTTATCAGAAGTTGCATATTTTCCTATAACATACCAAATATTTCTTTTGCTATTTTGCAATTCAGGCAGCCTATTGCAGTCCATTTACCAAATCACCAGTTCTTCCATTATCACCTTGAGATAATTCATACTGCTGAGAATTTCCCAGATTGTTCATGTTATTGAAATTGAGTTTAAGTGATTTTTCTGTCGTAATAATTCTGAAATAGGTACAATTGCTACTATACGTATTTGATGAGTTGGAGCTGAAAGAAAATGGTGTTTGTAGACAGCTCAATTCACCTGGAAAGTGGTATGAGTGGCACCCCCTGGAGTTCGGCAGTGGAGACATTACCTCAAACTCATAGTTCTGTTATTCAGTGCTGAGAAAATAATATTTTCATACAGCTATCAGTTAAGTTTATAGAAACCATTCTAGATGTGCCACTTTATTAAATGGCATAGCTATTTTCTTTGAAATGTCAGGAGGGCGTTATTTAGGCAATGTTTTCCATTGCTATAAAATTCCATTTTATCAATTTTTTCATCTTTGGGTTTCATTTACACACACACACACACACAGAGAGAGAGAGAGAGAGGCAGAGACAGAGAGACAGAGACAAAGAGACAGAGACAGAGACAGAGAGACAGAGAGGAAAGAGACAGAGAGAAAGAGAGACAGAGAGATTCTTCCGTGTACAAAATTCTATCATTGTTTTCTGGGGCCTCTGATCTCTCTGAAGGCATCTCTAGAAATCATTCAACTTCATTCATTCATTTAACAAATATCCATTAAGCACACTATGAGGCAAATAACCTTCAGTAGAGGCAGAAGTGGAGAAAATAAGATGAAATGCTTGTCTTGGTGAAAGTTGCCTCCCCACATTTGGAACTAATTTCTGTAGAGCCCACCTGTTTTCATTGTGAGGGTTCCTCACCTGGGCAAACATTCTGTGGATTCCCTAGAACTGAGGTCCTGCTACAAAAGCAGTCTAACTTTTCTTGTCACCTCATCACTCCAGCTTCCTTATTTCTTAACAGCAGAGGTCCAGCGCTTTCTGGCCCAGATGCTCTCCCCACCACTTTCTGTAACGTCCAAGTACATGTCCTGTGGCCAAGGCCATCATATTCCCTAAAATTTTGGAACCAACAGAGTATAACAGGACAAGAAAAGTATACATACAATAGATATCTGTAACTGTTCCCATGGTCTGATGACCAATCTCTTTTTTATAACTCATTTTATAATAACTGTTTAATATTATCCTTGTTTTGCACTTACATCCAAATGCAGCTAGCACAGAAATCCCATGTGACATGCAGTACCTCTTTCATATCATAGGTTAATAGAACATTTTTGTTCCAGTTCAGGAATATGAACACATCATTATTAACTAAATTCCATGCTATATTCAGGCTGCTTTGGGTTTTCCTGGATGTCCTTTTTCTGACCCAAGTACCCCATTTAGGATTGCATTTCATTTAGCTCTGGCCACATTTGATTTAGACATAATGTAGCCTTAGACTCTTGCTAATGCTGACAGCATCTTAGGCTTGCCTTGTTTGTAACCATCTTGAAAATTTTGAGGAGGTATTGCTCAGGCGTTTGGTAAAATGCCTTCAGTTCAGATTTCTATGATGGTTCTCTCTTGATTACATTGGGGTTATTGGTTTGGGAAATGAGGAGTGCAGAGGGAGAGGGCTATTTTATCATGTAGAGTGAGTTCAGACTGTCAAAATGATTCATGACAGTAGATGCTGACCTTGTCTGACTGCCTAAAACAGTATTTGTTAAGTTGTATAGTACAGTGTCTCTTCATTTGCAAAACAATGGTCATTAGAAAGAAATCATTGTGCATCAAGGGAAGCAAAGGAGGTAACTTAGTTATTTGGAATACTACATGGACAATCTGTCCTTCCATCTCCAGGCAGAAATAAATAAATGCAACACTTATTTATATTACTGTGGGCTCTTGGATGTTTATTTTATATCTTGCATTAAAAGCCCGTGTGACCCCACTTATCCCAATGGTCATATTGTTCTAGTAAAGTCAGGAAGAAGTGTTTCTGTTGACTCTGTTGTCACTATAACTTACCTCTATTTAAAGCTGTTGACACTAAAATATGCATCTAATGATGACAGAAAATTATGTCTCATGAAAAATTTTCAGTTGTAGTAAGGTCAAGAGTCCTAGTTACAATCTGTTCAGTCTCCACTATCTGAAGTCAGTATCTGTGGCTCTCAGCTGAGGTTGTAACCTTGGACATATACTTATGAGACAGCCTCTTTTAGCCACTCTTACTGTCCAACAGCATTTATATCTACACGTAAATACACAAACTGATTCTGATGAGTTTTCAGAGGCCCCTTTTCTAATGTATTTATTCACTGGTGTAAAAAATTATGAATTCCTTCCAGGCAGTGGTGGTGAACGCCTTTAATCTTAGCACTCGGGAGGCAGAGACAGGTGGATCTCTGTGAGTTTGAGGCCAGCCTGGTCTATCAGGTGAATTCCAAGACAGCCAGTGCTACATAGAGAAACCCTGTCTCAGAAAACAAAAGAAAGAAAGAAAATTATGAATTCCTGACAGCTGTAACTGTTCTGCAATGTCTCTCATCAGACACTGAAGTGGACTGGAGCCCCCCCCCCCTTCACATCACTCCACAATTCTTTCCTACAAAGCCAGCAATGACTGTGAGGCTCACATTTGTAGTTTGATACGCTACATGACCACAGGCCTCGACCTCAGTCCAAACTAAAAGGGAAGCCTGGAATTCGAACCAGAAGTCTGTTTCTGCCTCCAACACCACTGTTCCAAGCTCAGCCTGAGCACCCGTCTACAAAGCGAATACAACAGCACAGTGTGCATTCCTTCCTCGGGTGACATGAGCAGCTGGCGTTTTCTAACACAGGGGACTGCTGAGCCAGACAGTCCTCAAAGTAACAATGTCTTGTCATTATTACATTAAATTTCGGTATCTTAGGGCCACTTACCCACTAATTCTTCTTCTTCCTTAGGAAAAATGAGACAGAAGTTTGGAAAAAAGGAGAAAAAAAGTTTGCTGCAGAATCATTTCTAAAAGGAAACATTTCAATTAATTTACATATTCAACAATAGGAAGTAATGAAATGAGTTGTTTTATATCCATATCACTGCGCAGCATGCAAGCTTCAAATGAAGCCATGGATTTACTGCAATTAGAGCTCAGTGAGCATAACATTTTGGGAAAATGGTGAGAGAAAAATGAAGGCTATCATCAGGATAACTTCAAGTTCTGGTCCATGGTTGCACAAGATAACATTTCCATTAACGGGCGTTTCTATCTCTCTGGATGCTGGTGGATTGCCATTTAAAATATGATTCGTGGGGGCTGGAGCGATGATTCCGCATTTAAGAGCATGGGTTGCTCTTCTAGAGGACAAGGGGTTCAATTCTCTCTCTCTTTTTTTTTTTCTTTTTTTTTTTTTGGCAGTGTTTTATTTTTTTATTTTTTTTCTCATTTTTTTATTCAAGATTTCTATCTCCTCCCCTTCTCCTCCCCCCTCCCTCCCCTCCCCTCCGCCCACACCCCCACGCCACCCCTCTCCAAAGACAAAGAGCCATCAGGGTTCCCTTCACCATGTTCAGTCCAAGGTCCTCCCAGCTCCCCCCCCAAGTCCAGGAAGGTGAGCAACCAAACTGACAAGGCTCACAGTGAGCCCGTCCATGCTGTAGAGTTCATCTTCATTGCCATTGTCCTTGGTTTCTCAGTCCTCCTCCACTGTCAGCCACATTCAGAGAGTCCGGTTTGGTCCCCTGTTCCATCAGTCCCACTCCGACTGGACTTGGTGGTCTCCCGTTAGATCTGTCCCACCGTCTCAATGGGTAAAAGCACTCCTCGCAGTCCTGGCTTCCTTGGTTCAATTCTCAACACCCACATGGCAACTCACAAGTGTCTGTAGCTCCAGTTCCAGGGGATCCAGTTCCAACTTCCGGCCTTTAAAGGCCCAGACATTCATGCAGGCAAAACTCCACATCACAGGGTAAAACAGAAATCTTAAAAAAAGAAAAAAACAGTGTGATTCGTATTGTGGTTCAAAATGTTCAGAAGTCATTGATTAAACTACTATATCAAAGCATAAAATTATTCCTGTTTTGTAAATATGATTCATTTTTATGAGTCAACCATACAGTTACTTCAAAGAGGTCACGAAAGATTTTCAGTGATGTGACAAAATATTTGTAATATTAAATAAAAATACCAAATCGTATGTGATGTTAGTCAATATTAAAATGCTGATATTAGTGCAACAATGATATAATGTGCAACATGCATATGTAATCTTGTAACATGTGCATATAGAATAAAATATATCCAATATCTATAATGCATTTAAGATCGTATGTATGGCTTTTATTATAAATGTATGCTCAGATATATGTGAGAAAATACAGAATGAAAATATTTAATATTAGTAAATGTTAGAGTTATGTGTGCTTACAGGATTTTTCAGTAGAGCTTTCTTTATGTTAGGTATTATATTTGTAATTGTATTTCTTGTACAAATATTTATGAATATTGTTTAATATTTATCAGACCCTTAAAGGCCACCAGAAAGGTTAAATCAAAGAACTTATAATTTAATTTAGTATCAGTACAATCACTTTCCAAGGCACTAATTATTTAAAAAGATATGACTCCACCTGAAGGCCCACACAGGCAGATGATGCCTGAAAGGCCCAAGCAGGTTGACCAACTCTGTTACCATCCAGTCTCAGATCCAGCACTTTGAGTAGGTTCAACCCAATATTGACTCCATCCATGAGCTTCTAGAGTACACAAAGGAGCTTGCCTGCAGAATCAGCTGTCATCGCGAATAGGGCCAGCCCGAGAACGGAGCTGCTCTGGCTGCAGCCCACCCGGCTTGCTCTGCTGGGAGACTGATAGCAGGGGCAGTGGTACTGCCTGCAGGCTACAAGCACAAAGGCAGAGATGTGGGGCAGCCTGGCGCTCTCATGGAACCTGCCCCCTGATTCCCTGCCTAGCTACACTCTGACTCTGAACAAGAGCAGGATATATGAGATGAATCTCAGCTATGGTCCAATATTTATAGTGCTTCAATAACCTTGAATCAGGCCAATGACTGGTTGAAATGAATATATGCTATACTGCATATTATACAGTATATTATACACTGCAGTTTCCAGTGTCATTACATCGAATAAATATGCAGTGGAGAGGTAGAAAAGATGGGGCAACCGAGCGGTGCGTGCTCCGCGGAGAGAAGTGGAGCTAGAGACAGCAGTGATAAGTGTGAGAGAAGGGTAAGGTCGATGGTGGAACACGTTGCCCGGTTGGGTAGGCAGGGTGGTGTGCGGCAGCCTGGAACTTGTGCAGACTCAACACCTGAACACGCTGCCCAGCAGCATGGCCACCCTGGCTCTGAGCAACGACAGGAAGTTTAAGATGAAGAAAACAAGTTTACAGCACACACGGGTGTCTTAATGACTTCCTGTACCTAGTCTGTCACCGTTAGCGAGTCTTTTACTGTTTCCTAACTGGACTTTGTTGCATCTGCCTCCAGATGGGTTATTCTCGGTCAGGGTGGTCTTTGGCTGATAGAAGAAAGAATGACTAAAGCTTGGGAAATAGTCAGTAGCTGCCCTGAGACACTGAGTAAAGTTACTCAGTTAAAGGGATGTCAGAAGAGAATTTTCTCCACTGAGCAGGACTAGGTTCTTCCTATGGCAGCCCTTGCTCTCTGTCCTATGGATGCGTTTATCAAGTATATAGTAAACCAAATTTGAGAGAGAGAGAGAGAGAGAGAGAGAGAGAGAGAGAGAGAGAGAGAGAGAGACTGACACAGAGAGAGACTGACACAGAGAGACTGACACACAGAGAGAGAATATCAAAATATTATCAAATTGGGCTCTAAAAGCCTCCAGCAGAAATCAGATGAGGAAGTCTCTTAAAGATTGAATTTCCTAATAGAGAACCCTGGGCAGAACAATGTCCCCTTGGGCAAGGTGTTCAAGTATAAAAAGGACCAGCAAGACCAGGAAAGTAGGACCATCAAATTGAGAATTATAGACATTTACACACATCCAGCAGAAACTGACTGGGGAAAATCAGGGAGTCAGCTGTAGTTTCTACTTCTTTCCCCCTTAGGCATTTTCATAATACAGGAAAGAGAGCAGTACTCCTGTTGGGAATGGTTTATCTCCAGCTATTTTATAATAAAAAGATAGTTTTTCTCCTGGGCTATTTTGTTCTCCTGCTTCCCTGTGATAGAGTTAGAGCAGGAACCTTGGGTCATAGCCACTGTTTAGTTTAAGTCTGTTCAAGATACTTAGAACTTACAAGGAATGTATGCATAAAAGGAGTGCTTTCCCTAATAAGACTAGAAATCATAGAATAACTAGGGACAACAGTGTGACCTTTATTGGTTCACAGGAATGAAAAGGCCAGAAATGGCTCTAACTGCACACTGAGGGTGGCCCAGTTTGACAGCAAGATGCCACCAACAGCCCTTGAACTTTGTGATTGACTTCCTGTCATAGAGGGAAGAACAACTTTAAGTAGTTAACATCCCTTAGAAGAGTCCAAGAACCCCAGAATCACTCTTTGACTTAGACTAGGTTCAGTAATAATGTCAGCCACAAATCTGGTGGTCTTGGCCAGAGGTGACAGGCCATATTCTATCACTAGAGTCAGAGATGATGTTGGGTTTCTCTATTGGTGCATGAAACACTAAATAGAAACATATCCAAATGAAAGACCCCCTTTATTAAGAAAGCAAGCAACAAGAATTCCCATTATGTTAAAAGGACTATCTTTCAATATTTCATTGTGGAAAATCAAAAGAAAATAAAGTGTAGAATGGCATATTAAGCTACCATTTATTTTTTTTAAAAAAGGAGAGTGCATATAAATAAATAAAATATACATAGTCACAAAAATCTGTTGGAATAGACATAATTAATTTCAGTTTGGGAAGGGAAGGACTTTCCACCAGCTTTCTTACATAAATTTTAATTTGTGAGCTGTATGTATGTTAACAGCTCCAAAGGTGCCACCAAAGAAAGGAAAACACTATGTAAAACCCGGCCCAGGAAAACAGCTGTAAAATGATGGAATGCAGAAAAGGAGAGAGAGAATTCAAGTTCACCCAAAGGGTAACCTCTGGATTTCCCACACTTTTTCATTTCAAACAAGAGACTGTCACTCCAAGAGTTTATTACATTGTAATATTGACTTCATATAACAACAAATACACGAAAATTTTCATTCATTAACCTGGGTCCCTTTTCCTGTAAACAAATCCATTAAACATTAGCTGAAAATTGCAGAGTAAAAACAGCTTCATGGCCAATGCCCTCTAGAAGGACTATTAAAGGTATATTAATCCTTTCAATCATTGTAAAATCTTTATGAGGGAGATATTGTCTTCATTTTTTATAAATATGAAATTAGAGATAAAGAATGCTCTTTTGAATCCAGTCATTGTGGCTCCAGTTTTTTTTTCATGATTGTCCAAATGCCAATTATAACTTGACTTCTACTTAAAGAGTACAGATTGTTTCTTGTGGACAACCTGCATATCCTACTCATGAATATTATTTTTTCTTTTAAAGAATGTGTGTGTGTGTGTGTGTGTGTGTGTGTGTGCATGCTTTGCTGTCTAGGTACTCACGTATAAAGGTATAATTTCCAGTGCCATGGTTAATTTAACTCAGTTGCTAATTAGATGAAAATGTTAAAGGGCACGGTACAGTTCATACTTAGAACTCGGAGGAACTAAAGACTAAAAATACATTGGAAACACGTTCAAAATCCAGAGGGTTGTTAATTTTGCTATGATCATTTAAGAGGGAATTTTACCATATTCTAAATTCTATTTTAATTTCATTTTAGGATTTCATCAAAGGTCTTTCCATTTTGCTTCGGGGGACAGTGCAAGAAAAACTCAACTGGGCATTTAATTTGTATGATATAAACAAAGATGGCTACATCACTAAAGAAGTAAGAGATGGCACACCAATTTAAGTATCCTCTAAGATAGTTTTGATTAACTTCAGAGTATTCGGCAATTTCAATGATTACTTTAAAAGTCACGTTTTAGGAAATCAAAACTATTTTGTGATATGTTGGCAGAAATGGGATACATTCTAATGAAAATGCAACAGATAGAACTCATTCGTAGTAAATCTCCAAAGAAAACATGAAACATATCAATATTATACTCCCTTTTTTCTGTTGATAATATGAGGGAAAGTCAGGATCCTTGGGAGTGGCAGAGGCCTTCTCATATCAGGTAGACAACAGTTTGGGGGCCAAGGGTTCCAGAAAATCAACAGCCACCAAAGCTATACCACCTAATGACTGTCAGGTATTTCCCTTGTTTGGGGGTGAATCAGGACAACGTTGTACTCAACAAAAAGAACTGGAGGTATGCTAATAATGTGGCATTCACAAATTAAAATGGTTTGCTGATTTAAAACAACAGAAGATAAGGGATGAGGGAAGGTAGTCACCTTTTGTGTGGGATGCTAATAAGGTTGAAAGAACATTCTGCTGGAAGCCTGGGCATACTTAAGGGTCACAAGGCCTATATTTCTCTCTGCATTGCTATCTTCCTCAGAGTGAAGGTTTGAACAAACAGTCCCATTTAAGATAAGGGTCTTAGGACCAGTGACATGAACATGCTTTACAGGATACAGACTCCGTGTGATGGCACCACTGCTTGATTAGTCACCGCTTGTCTCTTGGGCTGAGGATACATGGTGTCAGATTAGGTATCATCAAGGAGTGCTAAATTTAAGACTTCATGAGTTGATGCACTTCTTCCAGATTTAGCATAACATGAATATCCACTGCCTAGGTACCTCAAGAACATCAAGGAAGCTAGAGGACATGAAGGATTTTAGTTCTTCCTAACGGAACCATTCTTTCATATGCTGCAATGCTGAGAACTGAACACAGTTCTAATTTCTATCCCTTTCTATGTTTAATACAGGTCATCAACTCTGCCCTCAGCTTACTTATATCTTACTATTTATCTATGTTAGAGACACCTTTTAAAGTTTCGTTTATTTTTTATAAACTGATTTATCATGTAATACATACTATCAAAACTAAATATGAATAAAACTGTATCATCTGCTGACTCTAAAATAGGTTTCATGTCGGATAATAAATCTAACTATTTAAGAAACTAGATATTATTTTTATCTTATAAGATTAAAATGATATGGCAAAAAAATAGATTTTACTTTAAAAGCTAATGAAATGTTAAGGTGCTTCCTAGTCAAAATATTTGAATTTGTGTGACTTCTTCAGTTAAAGCAAAATTAGGAAAAAGTGATAAAAATAAAAAAGTCTCCAGGGACTTTACTAATTACTTATAATTAGTACTTAGTTTTAGTTTTAAATGCAAAATAATTCTAATAAGTAGAAATCAATAAATGTGTAATAGTTCAGTAAAACAAAGTCTATGTATTTTTTGAAAACTCATTAAATCAGACTATTCCTTTCCCAACCAAGTGAGATACATGGGAATCTATTTCACCGCAAAACTGAAATCTCACAGTTGATTGTTACATTCTGATTCCACTGCTTTGGGGCTGTTGGCTTCTGGCAAATTAAAAGGCACCTGAGAAAGAATTTAAGGAACAAGTGAATGGAACGTAATCTCCTAATGCGTCTGGATGCGCTTCTTCACTTGGTGTGCAGCCTCACATGAGTACCTTTCCATTTCAGGAAATGCTGGACATAATGAAAGCAATATATGACATGATGGGGAAATGCACATACCCCGTCCTCAAGGAAGACGCTCCCCGACAGCATGTGGAGACATTTTTCCAGGTGGGAACGAGAGATGTGAAGGAAGGCGGGAGGGAAGACAGCTATGAATAGATTTCTAGATACTTGTAAAGCACCTCGACGAAAAAAAATGGAAAGAAGAATGTTGATTCACAGAGACAAAATGGAAAGGAAAATGTTTATTCACAGGGACAGAACACCAGGACACATAGTATCTTAATTTCATATTTTGGGCTTTTGAATTCATTGTTAAAGAAAATTGTAACTCCAGAAGAGTCACTTTATCCTGACTAAGCCATTCTCCTGTTCCTTAACTGTTGTCATGCAGTTCTTACAATAACCTTAAAAATAAATTCTCAGTACTACTCTCCCATTTTATAGAAGGAAAAATCAAGACTCTACATTTCCACGAACTGTATGAACTGTCTTATTTAGAAATCAGTTTAGATGATTCATGCTTCACATTGTGTGGAAAAGGATACAACCTATGATGACTTGGCCCCACCATTGTAGGAAGTCACTAGCTCCTCCTGGCATGGGGTTGTCCCACATAACATATCATGTGCTACATTCTTATCTGTGTCAGTCAACTGGGTATGGGGAGAATATCAAAAGGCCATCCAATACAGTGCTTTGTTCTTTCCTTTCTCAACAGAAGATGGACAAAAATAAAGATGGTGTTGTTACCATAGACGAGTTCATTGAAAGTTGCCAAAAAGTAAGTAAGGGGAAAAAAACTCTCCCTTTTGTTAGCGTCAGCTACAGTGAGCACAGCCAATGAGAAGTAAGCAAAATAGATATCAACTGTAGAAGCTGAGCATGGTAAGGAGACAATCTTCTCACCTGGAAACAAACAGACTTCTGTGCACATCCAATTTGATAGATTGCCTATCCTGAGGCAAAAATTACACGCATCGTCCCTTTGTTTCTGGAAACCTTTAAAGGTTACTCATTACTGATAAACAAAAACATAGATGCCAGGCAGTGGTGGCGCACGCCTTTAATCCCAGCATTCGGGAGGCAGAGGCAGGCAGATCTCTAAGAGTTCAAGCCCAGCCTGATCTACAGAGGGAGCTAAGGCTACACAAAGAAACCCTGTCTCAAAAAAAAAAATCAAAAACATAGATTTAAATTACTGCTTCAGAAGCTGGAGAGGTGGCTCAGTAGTTGAGTGTTTTCTACTCCCTTTAGAGTTCCAAAGTTTGGTTCCCAGCACCAAAATCAGGAATCTCACAATGGCCTGAAAGTCCAGCGCCATGGGACCTGACACCCTCCTCTGGACTCTGCAGGCACATGCATGCTTGTGTTCACATACCTACACGCAGATGTATACACATATAATGAAAGAATAAAACTTTAGGTGGAGACTGCTTGTTTCCCAGCTGCCCAGAACCAAATAATCACACAGAAACTATATTAATTACAACACTGCTTGGCCAATAGCTTAGGATTCTTATTAGCTAACTCTTACATCTTAAATAAACAGATTGCTATTATTTTGTGTTTTACCAGGAGGCTTGTAGTTTACCAGTAAAGTTATGGGGCATCTGTCTTCTTTAGCAGCTACATGGTGTCTCTTTGACTACTCTCTCTCTCTATCTCCTCCAGCCTGGCTATATTCTGCCCTGCTATAGGCTGAAGCAGCTTCTTTATTAAGCAATGATAATAAAATATATTCACAGTATACAGAAGGGAAGCCCATATCATAAAACTTTACTCTTTCCAAGACATTGTTCATTTAAAACATTGTTTATTTATTGTATCTTCATAGGATTAAAAATCCAGTGCCACAAATTATGGAAGCTTGAATTGGTCTTTGGTTTGTTTCCTTTTTTAATTTTAAATTTCTGTCTGTGTATGTATGTTATGAGGAAGGACCATGCCATGACACACAGTTGAAGACTAAAGGACAGCTTGCAAGAGTTAGTTCTTTCCTTTCCCACTTTGAGTTTCAGAGATCAAATTCAGGTCTTCTGCAAAGTATAATTGATTTAATAAACATGGACAAAAAGGAACATTTTGGCTGAACCCAATAATTGTCCCCACTTATAAAAATAAAGAGGAAATAATTCTTAGAAAAAAAAATCTAGTAGTTATGTGCTCCCTGGAAATCTAGACTTAGCTCACCTAGAGTGATTCAACTTCATGCATGGGGACGGCCATAATTATAAATAAACATGCACACACATTTGCTGGTGGTCCCCCCTTTCAATTGTTAGTTTTCAACTTTCCTGATGCCTGCTTGTTTCTCAACTCACCTTTCAAAGTCAACATCTCAGAAAGATTTGAAGTGGTGACATCAACCCTCTTGGTGGTGTCATAACTAGTGTTGGGGCAATGAAAGCACCAGCACTCCAACAGTGACACACCAATACAAATGGCTCACCAGCAAGCAGTGTTTACTGTGAAACAGTGTCTCACCAGAAGTCCTCTCAAGAGCCCAGTCTGTCACTGGAGCTCGTTTCTAAGAAACAGGCTAATATGAACCCATGCACTGTGCAATGGTTTCTGCTAACCAATCATTTCTTGGCTGTTCAGAAACTATTCAGTTTTAAAGACTCCTACAGGAAATACAGAGTTAGCAATACCTGACAGCTAAAGAGGTAAAATGGCTGAAAGCATACTGATTGCTCTTTGTCCTGGAAGATGAATATTTGTATACCTTCTGTGCTTTGACTTGCAATCTACCTAAAATGCCAAAGTTCCCTTCTGTTCCGCTTGGAAAAACTCTTGCAGCTCGCCACACACACACAGGGGTGGGGGAGATTTATCAAATTGGTTTATAGAATGCAATCTCGGTAGTTTAAGAATGGCCTTCTCACACTGTAGAGACCGAGAATCTGTAGTTCTTCAGTTCACAAGTCTGCATGTCCACATAGTCTGACTGGCCCTGGAGTCCTAAAAGACTCCTGAAGAGCTGCTGACCTTCAGTCTCTGTGGAAACTCTGTGGAAACCCCGAAGAAGATAATTCTAATACTAGCAAAGGGATACCGCAAGAACAGGATCCATTGTAGGAGGACTGTGGGCCGCTTCCCGCCACCCGACTAGCTTTACCCAAAATAATTACATGGAAACTGTATTCTTTTAAACACTGCTTGGCCCATTAGTTTCAGCCTCTTATTTAATTTTCATATCTTGCTTTAACCCATATTTAGTAATCTGTGTAGCACCACGAGGGGTGGCTTACCAGGAGAGATCTTAACCTGCGTCCAACTCAGAGAGGAGAGACATGGCGTCTGACTATGGCTACTTCCTGAAGCGTCTGCCTTCTCTCTCCCAGAATTCTGTTCTGTCTACTCCGCCTACCTAAGTTTCTGTCCTATTAAAGGGCCAAGGCGGTTTCTTTATTAACCAATGAAAGTAACACATAGACAGATGACTCTCCTCCATCATTTCCCCTTTTTCTGTTTAAACAAAAAGGAAGGCTTTAACTTTAACATAGTGAAATTACATATAACAAAACGGTTATCAAGCAAGAATTAGTTACAATATTTATATCTATTTTATCTTTTATCATAACTAAAGAAAACTATATCTATCCATTCTTCAACTCCATCAAAGACTCCAGAAGGATATAATATTACCTAAGTAAACAAGAAACAACTTCCAAAACTCTAGAAATGATAGAGATATCTCGTTGCCTGGACAGTCAACCAAAGTTCCTCTGTACCACTGGGGCATCTACCTTCGGCCTACAGGCCCATAGTATCCAGCAGACATTTCCATGAAGCAGGAAATTTCAAAGGCAGTTTAGTCAGTATCTGTTGTGTCCTGTAGAATGTCTCGCAGACTCTTTTATGAATCAGGAACCCCGAAAGACCATCTCACCTTCAGGCAAGTTCAGCAGTCCTCTCTCTGAGGGTTCTCTATGTCCAGTTTATGCAACAGTCCAGGCAAGAGCAGTTTCTTGCCCAAATGGCTATCAAACTCCATAAGGAGCCTCTTCGATGCCCATCTTCCTTTTGAAGTAGATTGGTGCTGCCAGGAGCAGATGTGTCTCATTGTCATGAAAAGGCCTAAGTTATTAAAACATTAAATGCCATATTTTGCAGTCTTTGAAAGATATGAAGAATGCTTATCTGAAATATATCTATGCACATCTAAAAAATCTAACTAACATGACTACAAACTTGACTATTATCGATAATTATCCATTAACAACCTTTATTTCCTAATTATACATTACATTTTAAAATGAGCTACACAATCACAATACCTTAATCAAGATCAGAAATACATATACATATAACAAATTGACCTTAAGATCCATACCAATGCAAATTATTCATATCTATATCATATCCCCCTTTAAATGTAAAAGAACATTTATAAACAATATTTGGGAATATGGATGTACGAGAGATCTTAGCCTGCATCCGGCTCAGAGAGGAGAAGCATGGCGACTGCCTATGGCGACTGCCTGAAGCATCTGCCTTCTCTCTCCCAGAATTCTGTTTTGTCTACTCCGCCTACCTAATTTTCTGTCCTATTGGGCCAAGCAGTTTCTTTGTTAATTAACCAATGAAAGTCCTCCATCAACCCATCAACTTGCCAGCTAGAGTGAAAGCAAGCAGGCAAAAGGCAAAGTTGTTTTCCATGTTCTGATGCCACCAAGATTTAGGATAGGTCTACCTGCTTCAAGTAATCTTGTCCAGAAAACCCATCATGGGACCTGCCCAGCAGCTTGTTTTGGTAGATACCATGTGCCTTTAAGAGCCCATCACATTCACTGTTTACATCCTGACATCATTTGAGAAATACCCTGGTCTACTATCAAGTTAAGACATAAAATATCTAAAGGCATATTTAAGAAAGTATAAAATGAAGCCTTGTAGTTATTTGTATAGAATGAAGAACAGAAAGGTACATCCAGTTACTTCTGATCAGAGGTTAGGTGGGTTAGTTAGTTGACAGATGAGCCAGCTACTCAAGAAAGTGGGGAAATTAGAAAAAAGGGGAAAAAAAACCCCAATGCTGCGGGAGGACCTTGCGCTTCTTCTGCCAATTGCCGCTGAAGTGCGAGCCCATTGTGCTGCGGGAGCGCCTTCTGCTCCTTCAGCCAATAGCTGCTGAAATACCAGCCCACTGGGGCGTGGTCTATTTATCTTTAAAAAAGAGCTGCAAGCCTCCGCCTGCTCTCTTGGTTCTGGCGCTTGGTTCCAGCTCCTACTCCTTCCTGATGGTTAGCGTTTCTTGAGTTTTACCCCCCAAAATAAATACCCCTTTAAATACTAAAAAAAAAAAAAAAAAAAAAAAAAAAAGAATGAAGAACAGATACACTGCCAACAAAAAGCAGCACAAGAAGGACATAGGCCATACCTAAGGGTACAGCAGTACTTTCCATTATAAACCCTGCAGATGAAATCCTTCTCTTTCTCCCTTACAGGATGAAAACATCATGCGCTCCATGCAGCTCTTTGAAAACGTGATCTAATGTGTCAGCTCATCCTCTGCTGAAGAGGCCAATGTGAACTACTGTACACACTCACAAGTTGGAGCCACCACTTCTAGCATAGATTGCTCAGCTTTACACTGAAGCATATTATGCAAACAGCTTTGTTTTACTATAAAATAACCACCCCCCAAGATTTAAGTTTTCCAGTTACCAATCTGCATCTTCTCTGCACCATCACTGGGGTCATGAAATGTGCTAGTGCTAACTTGTTTCATAATCTGAGGCTATTCAAAAGGCACAGAATCTGGAAGTTTTGATCCTTAGCCACGTGTTACTGAGGCTTTCACAGAGCAGGTCAGTGATTTTAAAACTCAAGTGGGTTTTCCTACTCGTTTGTACATATTCAGTCCTGGGTTTTAAATGGTTTTCTAAAATATTTACATCTCTACTTAATTTCCAGAAAGCCAATGAACTTTCATTTAATTCGAATTATCTAACACTGAAAAATAAATCAAGATTATTGCAATTAAAAAAAGACCAAAAACACAGTCCCAATTTCTATGGCTTCTCCACCTGCTAATGTTGAGGACATTAATGTATTTGGCATTTTTTAAGAACACCTAAAAACTTAGTTTATTATCAGATGTTAGCATATACCTAACAAAATTATTTTAGTATTTGTTAATTTTTCCATATTAAAGCCAAGGCTCTATATTATCCATGTTACTTTGGACCTGTTTGATCTTATATGTAGACTGTTTTGTACTGTGTCATGAAGTAGAAATTTAAAGTGTCAAACAATCCAAGGATGTTTACAGATTTGCAAAGGGTCCGGATGTCTGTCCTCCAATACCTAGTAATGCTTCTTAGCAAGTAACCCAAACAGCAGCAAAGGGCAAATCTAGCCACCCCCAAACACCCTAATGATCTTACAGCATGTTTATTATAAGCCATTCAGGGACAGAGAATCCTTGACTGCCCCCACAGTCACCAGAAGTGAAGATCAAGTAAAATACTCTTTGAAAACACCAGTGATTCTATCATATTGGAAATTACACATAAGGCTGTACAGAAAATGAATACAAACATTGAACAGTTCATCTGAATTGCATTATAATTTAGCACATCATAGAGCTTAAAGGATTCAGATTCATTTCAGTGATCTTAAGCCAAACTGTAGAGCTGCCACAACAGTACTATAGATACACATACCTTCCCTGTTTCATAGAAATATCACAAGTACCAAGAGGATACAGGAGGAGAAAATTGTGACTGTCTGCAACAATAAATCAGGTATCTATTCTGGTGTAGAGATAGGATGTTGAAAGCTGCCCTGCTATCACCAGTGTAGGAATTAAGAGTAGTACAGTACATGTACACTGAGATCTGCCATCGTGTGTTTGTGTAAACTCAATGTGCACATTTTGTATCTCAAACGGAAAAATAAAAGCCAAATAAAGTGTTTATTACTCTATTGTGTCTGCTATAGGTCTTTCTGTTCTAGCAAGTTCAACTACTGGATTCAAACTAGACTGCCATTATCTTTGCGTAGTGCAGCCTACAGAGAAAACCCAAAGCAAGACTGAGGTCAGGCAGCTGCTAGAGTAGGCATGATCTGAGGATGTGACAAGGTAATATAGCTCTGAGGAAAGAGAGGACCCAGCATCAGGCAGCACTCTGGTCACGGGTGGGCAGGTCTATATATGGTGACTCAGCAGTTGCTAGCATTCTTTCAACTGACAGCTGTGCAGCTATCTGAAACAAGAATTGCCGAGGGGTCAGCCAGATGTCTGTAGGAGAGAAGCGGGGACAGCATCATCTATCCAGTGTTTAGAAGGCATGTAGCTGCTGCCACATAACACAGTGACTGCCTATCCCCATGTTTTCCAATGTGTGGCCATGATTTAGATTTGGTTTGACTATCCAAGTCCCTGTAGCCTCTCTTCCTGCCAGTCAGATCGAAAGTCTCACTCGCATTTTCTATTTCTCTTCCTCTATTCCTTCCTTTTGGAGAATCATCCAGAAGTTTCTAGCTCATGAGAAACTCTGGGCTGCATCCATAAATTATTTTTTCAAAAACAAAGTAACTGAAACACAAATAAGTACTACAGTATCACTGAATACATGTAAGTTTTAAGATTTTAATTTCTACATATCTGCATATGTACATCATCTGTATTTTCAGTTACAAAATGTAAAAGTACTTTTACTTAAAGTTTAGGTAGTTTTAACATGTTATAATAAACAATATACTTGTAATAGAATTTTTACATTTAAAACAAGGTTTTAAACTAGAATATTCAGGACAGAAAAGATGCTCCCAAACATTTCACATTATAAAATACACATATGCACATCCTAGCTAATAGGGAAGTCACAAATGTTTATTTGCTATCTTAAATTGTTTCATTCTTGATAAATATAAAAACCAGGAAATGGCCAAAACCAACATATAAAATAAGTGTCCAGCTATAAAATGATCTTTAGAAGAGCTGTAAGTAAATAAATTTTGGAAAATATGCACATAGATATGATCCATAAGTTCACACAGATGACCAAGATGAGGAACTCTCACAGAATTCAACTTTTTCACGAGCATTTTAATTGCCTTCCATTAGCACCTGTGCTTTGTGTTGACAAAAAGCTTGCACAATGAGTCCTCTGGATTGGACATGGTCCTCCGAGCCTAGTTAGCCAACGAATGGTGCTGGGAGTCAGAGTAAACCGAACTCAGGAGAGGGTCACTGCAGCCTCTGTCAGTGCCTGAGGAAGCAGCATGGCTTTATTCAACAGCAGATAGAGCAGTACGTGGGGATTTTGGACTTGATGACGATAAGACTTCCCTGACAACAGAAGAAAGCAATGTCATTAGAACAGTTACCCTGGTAGGCACTATAATTACAAGTGTTGCTTAAGAAGAATCCAAGATTCAAACAAAGGTAATACAAAGAGTACAACCAAAATTACAGAATGAACAGAGCAGTTTCCTGAGGGAAATAAAACAGATAACAACCTTTAAGCACCTAAGAAGCAGTGAAGAGTCAGGGTAGTGTTTAAATTTATCTTCCCTGTACTCCACTCACATACCCGGGTTAATTACTGCTCTGCACCCAATGTCCTGACTCACAGGGGGAAACCAGCAAAGTCTACATGTGAGGATTCTGCTGGAAACCAAGTGAGTCTAGTGCCCCTGAGGACTCAATGGAGAACTTGCCACAGTTCTCACAACTCCAGAGAGACACCAAGGGTGGGGCATTTGCCTTCCCCAAGACAGGTGAGCATGCTGCTGAGGACAAAACCAGACTCTACGTTTGTAAATGTGCTTCATCTTAAGACTGGCAAAGATCCTTATAAGAAAGTGTCTCTGGTGTAACAGATGTTTCCATTTCCCCAGTAGGTGAGCCTCCACATGATTACAATCCATAACGGTCAAAGGAAAGAGCAAACTCCTATACTAAAGAATTCTTGGCTTTTTTAATGTGTTTAGATTTTATGTATTTCTATTTAATGTATATGGGTGTTTTGCCTGAATATATGCCCATACACCACATGTGTGGAGTGTATGAAGAGTCCAGAAGTGGGCCTTGGATCTTCTATGGTACTGGGCCACCATCTGTGTGCTGGGAATGGACCCTGGGTTCTCTGTAAGACCAGGGTCATATCTCCAGCCTTCCCAATTTTTTTTTTAAAAGACTCATTACAAGTGAAGAAACTTTATATACATATATATATATATAATTAAAATTTTATTTATTTTACATACCAACCACAGTTTCCCCTCCTTCCCTCCTCCCACGTCCCTTCTACCCACCCCACATACTCCTCCTCCTTCTCCACTGAAAAGGAAAGGACGCCCTTGGAAGTCAACAAAGCATGTCATATCAAGTTGATGCAGCACCAAACCTATTCCCACTGCATCAAGGCTGAGCAAGGCATCCCACCACAGGAAATATATTTCAAAAAGCCAGCTCATGTATGAGGGAAAGGTCCTGGTCCCAATGCTAGGGGCCCAACAAACAGACCAAACTACACAACTATCACCCACATGACTGCAGGGCCAATGTCGGTCCCTTGCAGGTTACCTAGATGTTGGTCTGGAGTCCATGAGTTCCTACAAGTTCAAGTCAGGTGACTCTGTCTGTGGGTTTCCCTATCATGATCTTGACCCCTTTGCTCATATAACCCCTCTTTCCTCTCTTCCTCCAAACTCACAGAGCTCAGCCCAGTGATTGGCTGTGGATCTCTGCATCTGCTTCCATCAGTTACCAGATGAAGGATAGGATAGTCACCAATCTGATTAAAAACCAGTTCAGTCACCCTCTCCACTATTGCTAGGAGACTTAGCTGGGGTCATCCTTGTGGATTCCTGGGAGATTCCCTGACACCAGGTTTCTCCCTAACCCCATAATATACCCACATCAAAATATCTCTTTCATTACTCTCCCTCTCCATCCCTCCCCCAGCTGGACCATTCAGATCCCTCATGTTCCCATCACCCCATTTCCTTCTCTCTACCCTCTCCACCCCCAGTTTACCTAGGAGATGCCATTATTTCCCCTTCTCAGGGGGATCCATGTGTCCCTCTTAGTGTCCTTCTTGTTACCCAGCTTCTCTGGGGCTATAGACTATAGCCTGGTTATCCTTTGCTTTACATCTAATATCCACTTATGCCATGTTTGTTGATCTGTGTCTAAATTACCTCACTCAGGATGATTTTTTTCTAGTCCCATCCATTTGCCTGGTTACTCTGATACCCAAAAATCATGCAAAGATGCAACAAAGAAAGAGAACACAGACCAATCTCCCTCATGAACATTGATGCAAAAATATTCAATAGAATACTGGCAAGCAGAATACAAGAACACATCAAAAAAATCATCCACTATAATCATGTAGGTGTCATCCCAGACATGTAAAGATGGTTCAACATAAGAAAATCTGTCAATGAAATTTACCATATAAACAAACTAAAAGAAAAATCCACATGAAGCCTTTGACAAAATTCAACATTCCTTCATGATAAAGGTCTTGGGGAGATCAGGGGATACAAAGAACATACCTAAACATAATAAAAGCATTATACAGCAAGCTGACAGCCAAAATAAAATTGAATGGAGAGAACCCCAAAGTGATTCCACTAAAATCAGGAACAAGCAAGGCTGTCCACTCTCTCCATATCTATTCAATATAGTTCTCAATTTCTAACTAGAGAAATATGACAACAAAAGGAGATCAAGGAGATACAAATAAGAAAGAAAGAAGTCAAACTTTCGCTATTTGCAGATGATATGACAGCATACATAAGTGACACAAAACATTCTACCAGGGACCTCCTACAGCTGATAAATACCTTCAGTAATGTGACAGGATACAAGATCAACTCCAAAAAATCAGTAGCTCTCCTATATACAAATGATAAAGGGGCTGAGAAAGATATAAGAGAAGCCACACCTTTACAATAGCTACAAATAATATAACATTTCTTGGAATAACTCTAACCAAACAAATGAAAGACCTGTACAAAAAGAATTTTAAGTCTTTGAAGAAAGAAACTGAAGAAGATATCAGAAAATGGAAGATCTCCCATGCTCTTAGATAGGTAGGATTAACATAGTAAAAATGTTAATCTTACCAAAATCAATCTACAGATTCAATGTAATCCCATCAAAATCCCAACACAATTCTTCACAGACCTCAAAAAAATAATACTCAACTTCATATGAAAAAACAAAAAGCCCAGAATAGTCAAAACCATCCTGTACAATAAAGGAACTTCTGGAGACATCACCATCCCTGACTTTAAGCCCTACTATAGATCTACAGTAATAAAAAGTTTGGCATTGGAATAAACAGACATGTGGATCAATAGAAGCAAATCCAAGACCCTGACATTAACTCACAAACCTATGAACATTTAAGTTTTGAAAAACATGCCAAAATTGTACAATGGAGAAAAAAACATCTTCAACAAATGGTGCTGGCATAACTAGATGTTGGCATGTAGAAGAATGCAAATGGATCATATAAAGTCCAAGTGGATCAAAGACTTCAATATAAATCCAGTTACACTGAACCTTATAGAAGAGAAAGTGGAAAATAGCCTTGAACTCACTGGCACAGGAGACTACTTCCTGAACATAACACTAGTAGCACAGACCCTGAGATTGACAATTAGTAAATGGGGCCTTCTGAAACTGAAAAGCTTCTGTAAGGCAAAGGACACTATCCATTTTCACCAACCCCACATCTGACAGAGGGCTGATCTCCAAACTATACAAAGAACTCAAGAAGCTTAGACATCAAAATACCAAATAATCCAATTTAAGAAATTGGATTTTTACAGATTTAAACAAAGAATTCTCAACAGAATCTCAAATGGTCAAGTTACACTTAAATCATTGTTCAACATCCTTATCTATCCAGGAAATGCAAATCAAAATAACTTTGAGATAACATCTTACACTTATCAGAACGGCTACATCAAAAAACATTAATGACAGCTTATGTTGGAGAGGATGTATAGTAAGGGGAACACTCCTCCACTATAGGTGGGAGTGCTAACTTTGGAAATCAGTATTTCTAAACACTGATTGGAAATCCGCAATTTCTCAGAAAATTGGGAATCAATCTACATCAAGACCAGTAATGTAACTCTTGAGCATACATACCCAAAGGATGTTCAATACCACAAGAAAGCTTGCTCAACTATGTTCATAGCAGCATTATTTGTAATAGCTGAAACCTGAAAAAAACTTAGATGTTCCTCAACTGAAGACTGGATAAAGAAAATATGGTACATTTACACAATGGAGTACTATTAGTGGTAAGAAACTTTTAAGTTCTTAGAAGAGAGAGAGGGGCATTCCTTATATTTATAAAGGACAGTAAAATAGCTCCAAAAGCACAACACTAACCAAGGCAGAAGAAAGGAACGGGTATTAATTCTATACACAGCTTTCTCAAAAAAGATTTTTAGATGTATAAATTTTGTGTGTATGACTGTTTTGTCTTCATGTATATCTCTGTACCAAGTGCATGCCTGGTGCCTAAGGAGGCCATCAGAGAATGTCTTGTCTCCTTGGAACTGGAGGTAAAGGTGGTTGTGAATCACCATGAAGGTGCAGAGAATTGAACCCAGGTTCTCTGCAAAAGCAATAAATGCTGCTAACTGTTGAGCCATTTCTCTAGTCCCTAGAAAACTTTCTTTAGCAATGACAGCAATTATGATTAAAATACAACGTAGGACACACAAAGAACAGTAAAGAGGACTGTGGAATATTTAAGATACCTTGTAACCACAAACCCTCCTTCTCTGTAAACTTAGTATTAGCAATATTTAAAGCTAATAAGATTGAGTAACAACAAAGGCACCCTCTCTCTCTAGAACCTTGGATTGGCCATAACCTCTGCACATGAGCTCCAAGTAACAATGTTGGGCTTCAAAATATATCTACAATGTAATACAACTACTTTCCCAATCCAACACAGACATCCACAAAAGTCCCATGATGGTCCTTTCCCTTTGCCTAATCCATTCCCTTAAAAGGTCTCCTGGAGGCAGACAAGCACTAGGGAGTTACAGACTAAAATTCACCATCCATTCACTTGGATTTCACAGGGAGAAAAGGACAATACATCTGGGATTGAGATTTTGAGTGATCAAGGGAATTGGTAAGTACTTCATCAGAAATGAAAACACTGGTCTGGCCAGGGGGTGGTTCTGCACATGTCCTTGGTGCCTGAACACCAATTTCTTGCTTAGAAGTCAAACACAACCAAAAAATGCATTTTCTCACAACCAAAAAATGCATTTTCTCACAACCCTTTTGGGGCTAGTTCCTTTGCATAAACTTGTTCATCACAAAAACATTATATTCAATTCAAAGATTATTAAAATTAGCAGAATTAGCTGATTAAGGCATGGCCAGGAAAACACTATACAGAATCATATACATTTTCTTCTAATTAATTATTTAGAAAATAAGCAAAATTAAAGTTCTACATTATTAAGCTAACTAGCTGAATATTTCTTTTAAATTATGAAAATGCAATTCATTCTGCTTATATCATATAATCGTGAAATGTCCATATTCTTCCTTTTGAAAAGTTGGGGGGAAAAATCAGATCAACTCTTTTTTGTTTGTTTGTTTGTTTTTAACAGATTTCTCTGTGTAACTATCCTGGAACTCATTTTGTAGACCAGGCTGGCCTTGAACTCACTGAGATCCACCTGCCTCTGCCTCCCAAGTGCTAGGATTAAAGGCGTGCATTGCAACTGCCTGGCAGAGCTACTCTTGAAGAATGTATATTTGCTGCACTACTGTGGAAGCGGCCTTTCCATGTACAGGGAGAGTCTAAAACTCCGAGGAAGAAAACAAGGCAGACTGAAAGGGAATGGAGAACCAGGAGTGCACGGAGCTCAGAAAGCACCCGGTTAGCACACATAAGGACCTGGGGTTTCTCCATAGTACAGCCAAGTACAGAAATAAACAAATATGCAATTTTTACAAAGCATTTTTTTGAGAGCTGGGCTAACTCTTTGACCTTTTCATACATTACAACGAAACATTAAACTAGATTAGAAAGAAAACCTAGTAGGAGTACACTGCCAAGACCACCACAGACATCATAGGCCTTTATTTACCCAGGCTGCTTCTGCAAACACCATCTTAAAAATTATACCACCCCAACAAAACAGAAAATTTTAGTCTGAACAATGAAAAACCAGACATTTTCACATTTATCCTTGCAGCTGTAATGAGTTAACATAAACTAACCACACAATGATCCTCCGAACAGGCCTGTAAGAACATGCATGCACAGAAACAATGTATGGATACAGGTGAAGTGCAAATACAGTACACAGAAACAATGTGTGGGTACGGGTGCAGCGCACAGAAACAACGTGTGGGTACGGGTGCGGCATTCTACTTACACTCCCACCATGCTGCTCCAGCTTCTGCAAGGCACTGGTGATGGGTTCTTTGAATTTTTTGTCCGTTAGCCTCTTGGAAAGCTTTTGAAGGTTGGGGAAAGGGAGAATTCCAAAATAAAAACAAAGTTTTCCATAAGCACAAATAATTTTTAGGACATCTTAAATTAAGAATACAAAGTGTGTTTTAATAAACACTTCACTAAAATTTACTTATAGCAATATGACAGTTGGTTAAAGGTGGACTTTATGATATTTCAAGCACTACCTATCCTATGATATCTGCTATAATGAAACAATTTCTGGGGCTGGGGAAATGACTGACTTCAGCTCCCAAGACCCACATAAACAGTTGGGCATGGTGGCTTAAGTTTGTAATTCCAGCACTGGGGATGCAGAAAGCAAAAGGTTCCTTCGATTCATTGCCTGAACAATGTAGCCTACTTGGTGAGCTCTAGTAAATAGGAGACCTATGGTAAAACAGGTGGACGGTATGTCTGAAGATGACACCTGAGATGGTTCTGTACATTTCACATATATGCACACATGCATACGTAGAGATGCATACGCTTTTGAACCCACATATAACCACACGTGTACTCACACAGAAATTAAGTTTTCTAAAGCATGACATACTTTCCCATTTTGTCACATGTAAGCCCATGCAGAGAACTGTGACAGAAAATTATGCCTCCAGAACACATTACCCAACAATAAGGGGAATCGTTGAAAAGTAACAGTGACTGATGAGGAATCAGACTAGAAACCACAAGAACACTTACTGATCTCTGGTTAAGCTCTAAACAGGCCCTAGCTGGAAACACAGAATTCAGTTTACAAAGGACAGCATATGTGCAGGAGGACAGAACCGCAGGCACTAGCAGAGACAGTGCTATGGAGGGAGTCAGGACATACCAGTGTTCCCATAAAATACATGTATTTCTGAGAGCAACTCCTAGACATTTCAGCTAAAACAAGCCATGCTCTCAGTTAAACATTGTAGAAACATTCAACACAGGTTTAATAGAACGACATGCACTTTTTATTATAAACCTAATTCCAGTTATATATGCTTAATCCATTAGAAAATATTGGAGAGGTACTATCTACCAAACTATTTTGTAAGCTACTTAGTCTAATCTGCACTTGCTGGTTAGGGTAAAAATTAACACTGCCTGTCATAGTGACTGGAGAGAGAAACGCCCAGGTAAATAAAACAAGCCTTTGGTTTGTCTCCAGGGGAGGGTTTCTCCAGAGAAACTCATGAGGCTCCAGCTAAGGAGTGAACTTATCCTTGTTGGACCCTTCATGTGATGGTGTTTCTGACAAGTGGGAGGTGGGGGGTGGGGCTTAGTCAGAGAGAAAGGTTACTGGAACGCTGAGCTCTTCCTGTGTGCCCATCATCTTTCCTGCCCTAAGTCGCCTGTTCCACGCTACCACATCCTTCCCTCCATGAAGGACTGACACCTAGGAGACTTTGACAGCAAACAAACCTTTCCCATGATTCTGTTGTTTCTGCCAGGGATGCTATCACAAAGACAAAACAAAAAACAAAAACAAAAACAAAAAAAAAAACGTTCTTTTAAGGATTTGAGCTAGGCGAGCGGCTGACTGCGGTTGTGCAGATGTGTGCACAGCTAGTCTGTGCTCTGCAGTACTCACACTTGTAAGCAGGAGTTTCAGATGGCCATTCAGAGATGGGCCAACGACTGCACTCAGCTGTACGAGTGCGCTCAGTCCTCTCTCAAACACTTCGTCATCAGGATGGACCTGTGGGGTCAGTTAACAGGAAGAACTGAAGCCAACACAACCCTCAGAAAGACTCCCTGGGTTCTTTCATTTGGACCTTTCCCATAGCCCTTTGTGTATCGTTCCACTTTCTACTTTCAGAACAGTTTCCAGCAGAATTCATGCATTTACATCTGAATGAGATGCTCCTTGGCTTCAAGGGGGAATAAAGGTAAAGGGACAGAATGAGGATACATAAAAGGAAAGACAGGTTATGAGAAAGTAGGCGGGGTGGGGGAAGTGGAGGGGGGAGTGAGATGAAGCATTTAATCCTAGAAATTGCTCAACAGAGTTTGGGAGAAAGCTTTAATGCACTGTATCTGAGGTAGACCAGCTTCCGTCAGCTAAGAGCACTCACTAAGATTCATCTAGCACACAGAGCACAGAGTAATCTGGGCTTTTTGCCTCTCATCGCCCAAAAGCTTCCCTTTATTCCCAGGACCCTGAGACACCCTCTAAGGGGTGAAGTGCATAACTACATGACTCTGAGTGACAGTGGGCTAACAATGCACATACCTGAGAAACCCACAGGTAAAGCACTGATTTGCATGCAATATGGGGGACAGGAGGAGGAACCTGTGTTCTCTTGGATCAGAGTTTTCATCTGTATCATGAGACTGGGAATAATGAAGTCCAGTGAAATAAATGACTTACCAGAGCTGCCTTCAGCACAGGGATCAGTCTAGGTAGCAACGGTGCAGCTTTTTCAGGAGCACCCTTGACCAGAAGTAATTCCCTAAAGCCCTCCTTGGACACAAAGGTGTAAGGATGCTTTGTCTCCCTCAGACCCTGCCAAAGACAATACAAATACAGAAACGTGATTCCTACCTTTTGATTATGTTAACAGCCACAAAACTTAATGCTCCTGACATGTTTGCTTAATGTCTTTCTAACACAGTGAGCAATTTCAGCAATTATTATTTGAATTATAGCAAGAAATCATGTAAGATACAAGACACAGAAGTCTCTATCCTCACATGGAATGAGAAAAAGGAGCAAGAATACAAAAATCAACAGAGTAACAAAAAGGGAAGAAAAAAACTAAGGAGATAAAAAAGGAACAGTAAGGACAGGTAAGTGGAGGAGGGGTGGAGGGTAAGAAAGCTGATGGGAGAAGATTAGGCAGCAATCAAACATGGAGACCACTGCTTCCTAGGAAACACTGAAGCACAGTAAGGTGCAAAGTGTCTGCCGTGGAAAAGGATGCTCTGCACTCACGACTTACCAGCCACTAGTACAGGACAAAAAATGACCATCTGACCTTAGAAAAAGGTCAAACAAAGCAAAAAGGAAAGGAAAAGCAATGCCCTTGGATCTATCTGTGGCACAGGTTTAAGTAACCAGCTGCAAAGTCATGTCACCAATGCCAACTTCCAATATTTTGTCAATGTGACCTGAGCATCTGCTTCCAAACAGTGGTCAAATGTCCCCTTCCCACTGTCCTACCATATTTTCTAAAACAAAATCACCAATATGGTAAATCATTCTCCAAGAATTTCAGTACCTGTGCTGACAGTACCTGACTCTTACTCATTTTCAAGCTGGAGAATCGAAAGTCAAAGCTGAAATGGATCTCAACAGTGGTCTGTCTGAATTCCTTCCCCACTACTTAGTAGAAGAAAAAAGGAAACTGCTACCCAGTACAGACATCCGTGAACTGTTGTGGGACTACAGATATATACAGGACTAATCCCAGCCACTGAGACAGCTTGGCAGGTAAAGGCAATTCCAACTAAGCCTGACACCTGAGTTCACTCTCTGACCCCCATCTGGTGTAAGGAAGAATGCAACTCCATGCAGTCCTCTGACTCCCATGGCACAGTCACACAACAAACAGACTCTAGAAGGATGTGAAGGCAAAAGCCCTTTAGTGACTTTACAAATTAAAGCACTTTGTGGACTTTAATCATTTGTACTATGTAATGTATCATGAGCTTCGATTAGTCTAAACTAATTTATTTTATATAAAAAACTTCTGTCTAAAAGAAAACTAAGTACAATATACCATCCATTTCATTTATCGATAAATCCCTGTTAGAACTTCATTTTTATAAGACTGGTCAAACCATACATTTTACATAAATATGTGTATTTGTGTATATAAAATTTCCTGTATATATGCACATATACACGTAACAATCACAATAACTTGCCTAGAGTCCAATACTTTAGTGTCTCTTGCTTGATATTTATTTTAAAAGTATACAGTGAGATGTACTTATAAGCTACAAAGTAACAATGAAATTCCAAAAATATTTTTTTCTATTAGTACTCAGGAGAGCTAGAATATTTTACCTCAGCTAAAGTAATTAGAAGCGGGTCAAATGGAAGAATTTCAGGCGGGCATTCCCATTGTAATCTGTGTTTTACTGAGCCATGTACCAATCTAAAATACAAAAGTCAGAAACTGTAAAAGGAACCCCCGCAAGCGTTTATATGGAACTTATAACACAGTATTCTTGCCAGAACAGAGTCGCAGTAGAATTACTTTGTGATATACAGGAGTGTATATCATACATGGACAAAGTAAAGCAAATAAGCAATCCTTCATTTTCCCACATTATCTATAAAGCTGTTTAGTGTGTATTATAAACCTTTTTATGCATATTTTTATTTATATTTAAGCATGTCACTCTCTCAGAATCTTGATATACATATTGCACTGATCTCTCTCAAAGACAATTAAAACTAAGTAGGTAAGCTACTGAAAATGAAAACAGGTAGTAATGAGAAAAGGTGAGGCTCACAGAGAACATTTTCTTAACCTAACACTGATAACACTCACTAATAATATGGAGGCAAATCCATTTTACTCCTTCTTAAAGAGAAAAAACTATGAACAGGAAGATGAAATGGCCCCCTTTGAGGTGACAAGAGGTCCTGATAAGACCTCTCATTCTTCCCCAGAGCAACTCCTGAACTGTAACCGATGAGTTTACAATACAGCACTATCGTCACGCTGTGAGCCAACCACTGGTCATCCCCAGACACTACCGTCAGGCGGTGAACTGACCACTGGTCATCCCAGACACTACCGTCAGGCTGTGAACTGACCACTGGTCATCCCCAGACACTACCGTCAGGCTGTGAACTGTCCACTGGTCATCCCCAGACACTACCGTCAGGCTGTGAACTGACCACTGGTCATCCCAGACACTACCGTCGTGCTGTGAACTGACCACTGGTCATCCCCAGACACTACCGTCAGGCTGTGAACTGACCACTGGTCATCCCCAGACACTACCGTCAGGCTGTGAACTGACCACTGGTCATCCCCAGACACTACCGTCATGCTGTGAACTGACCACTGGTCATCCCCAGACACTACCGTCAGGCTGTGAACTGACCACTGGTCATCCCCAGACACTACCATCAGGCTGTGAACTGACCACTGGTCATCCCAGACACTACCGTCATGCTGTGAACTGACCACTGGTCATCCCAGACACTACCGTCAGGCAGTGAACTGACCACTGGTCATCCCAGACACTACCGTCATACTGTGAACTGACCACTGGTCATCCCCAGACACTACCGTCAGGCTGTGAACTGACCACTGGGCATCCCCAGACACTACCGTCAGGCTGTGAACTGACCACTGGTCATCCCAGACACTACCGTCAGGCTGTGAACTGACCACTGGTCATCCCAGACACTACCGTCAGGCTGTGAACTGACCACGGGTCATCCCCAGACACTACCGTCAGGCTGTGAACTGACCACTGGTCATCCCAGACACTACCGTCAGGCTGTGAACTGACCGCTGGTCATCCCAGACACTACCGTCAGGCTGTGAACTGACCACTGGTCATCCCCAGACACTACCGTCAGGCTGTGAACTGACCACTGGTCATCCCCAGACACTACCGTCAGGCTGTGAACTGACCTCTGGTCATCCCCAGACACTACCGTCAGGCTGTGAACTGACCACTGGTCATCCCAGACACTACCGTCAGGCTGTGAACTGACCACTGGTCATCCCAGACACTACCGTCAGGCTGTGAACTGACCACTGGTCATCCCAGACACTACCGTCAGGCTGTGAACTGACCACTGGTCATCCCCAGACACTACCGTCAGGCTGTGAACTGACCACTGGTCATCCCCAGACACTACCGTCAGGCTGTGAACTGACCACTGGTCATGCCCAGACACTACCGTCAGGCTGTGAACTGACCACTGGTCATCCCCACACACTATCGTCATGCTGTGAACTGACCACTGGTCATCCCCAAACACTCGTCATGCTGTGAACTGACCACTGTTCATCCCAGACATCTTGGTTTCACTCAGCTCTCTGGCCTGACTTCTTCACTGTTACCTTGACAACAGCCTCAGGAAGAAATCAGTTTTTACATTTTCAGCAAATCTCAACCACTCTAGGAAAAAGCACTCAAGAAGCTCCAGAGTTTAAAATAAAACAGAGTTTCAGTCTCAATGTGTGTAAGACAGTTTCTCATGTGGAGCAGGCTGGCCTTATGCAGCCATGAGTGAACTTCCTCCTGCTTCCCCATGCCAGTGCCGGGATTACAGGTATAGAGGACCAGGCCAAGTTTATGGAGTCTTGGGAGATGGAACTCAGGGCTTTAGGAATGGTGGGAGGCACTCTATCAACTGAGCTATATCCCTAACCCTTCAAAATAGAATTAAGCATAAAATGTACTAATAAACTTAAGAATGCTTCTTTAGCTAGGCGGTAGTGGTGCACACCTTTAATCTCAGCACTTGGGAGGCAGAAGCAGGTGAAGCTCTGAGTTCAAGGCCAGCCTGGTCTACAGAGTGAGTTCCAAGACAGCCAGGGCAGTTACATAAAGAAACCCTCTCTCAGCTCTCTCAGTGAGGGGTGGGGAGACAGGAAGCTTCTTCAGCTTATTTTTCACTCCAAATTTGAAGATACCATTTTTAAAAAATGCAGTTTTGAAAATCCAGAAACATGCAAACATGCATAAACATTTATGTTGTACTTATATTTTTCTATGACATTAAAAAAATTTCTACCAGGGCTGGAGAGATGGCTCAGAGGTTAAGAGCACTGCCTGCTCTTCCAAAGGTCCTGAGTTCAATTCCCAGCAACCACATAGTGGCTCACACTATCTGTAATGGGGTCTGGTGCCCTCTTCTGGCCTGCAGGCATACACACAGACAGAATATTGTATACATGATAAATAAATAAATTTAAAAAAAATTCTACCATGAAGAATAGGATAAAACAAAACATTCTATGAAAAAGGGAATCAAGAATTTATCTAAAAAGAAGCAAAAGTAGTCATATATACTTACTAATATTCCACGCACTATCAATGTTCACATTACCAACAAGGTAGGGCCTATTGATTTGGAATTTGCAGAAGCCTATGAATGCTTAAATTAGTTGTACCAAAAGTGTACACTCAGGTCAATTTAATTTCTGAAATTATTTGGTGTTCTACTACAGATCTTAGTAATTACATATTGGAGTTGAGGTGGGTTTTTTTTTTTTTTAACAATGTCTAGGGATCAATACCAATTCAACAGTCAAGGTAATGTCACCTTGATTTAAATCTCATTAGTAAATACATTTTCAACAAAGTTAAACTAAATAATATATTGATCTCAAGCAATTATTTTGAACCACACAGTCAGCTATGCATCGTATTGATTTTACCTGCAAGGAATACCTCCTTTTGAGTAGATAGCTGCAAATGCAGAGGGAGCTCGTGACTGTTCACCAAACTGAAATTAATAAACAGAAATATCACCACTAACTCCATTTAGTGATACCTTCAATTTTAATCCTGTAGAGATCAGAGGCAAAATAAATAAATAAAGAAAGAAAACCTGACTTCCAAACCCCCAGTGTGTTATTTTGTGCACATCCCTGCTCAGCCACATGATTGAAGAAACAGAAGACCACACACATAACCAAGATATAAAGTTATTTTTTTGTCAACCGCTAATTTGGCTCAAAGCTTTGCAGGTGGCTGGAACCTTACCCAGAGCAAAATGTCTTTCCACTTCCTCTGTCAGTCTGAGTCTCAAGGTTAGGGCCGAATAAAGAATGCAGGAATTAAGGCTAAAGAGAGTAGGGATTTGCTATCCATTACTGTATGTTCCACATGTCTATCAGCCATGCACATATGTGTACAGATCAGGGAACGTATGTAACTTCTTTAAACTGGCTTTACACTTATATGCCACAAGGGATTGGTAGAGTCAAGGATCAGGAACAAGTCATACAAACAAATATCTGAATGAATCCCCTGGATTATAGAAGTGGTGCAAAGGACAGGAAGTGTCTGTCCATTTACTTTTAGCCAGCTCTGTATGCCGTTCAGCCAAGAATAGATATGTAGAGGTCAGAGAATCGGGGTAACTTCTCCAAACTGACTGTATGCCTCTGTTAAACAGAGGATTATATCCTGATTTCTGGTGGACCAAATTTGTAGATCATAAAGGAATAGTTAAGAGTTCTAGGTGAATACAGAAGCACAAGAATAATCAATCCCATAGCAACTGAATGCAAGCTAGTTCACTGACATTAGGAAACAGGACAGAAAGTTAAAAAGCTGACATACAGTTCACAGCTTAACAAAATTAACATAGCTAGCTCAATACTAGCAGAAAGGAACTCCATGAAAGCATTCAGAAGAAAGAAACTGTAATCAGCTAAAGGCCTGTTTCTTGAATAGTTAAACTATAATCAGATAAGTGCCTATTCCTTGTGAAAACGTACTGCCTGAGGAATCTGTACTCACGGGGTTAATCGTTTTAGGGTTTAGTTTGTCACTTGGCCGAGGATGAACCCTTCTTGCAGCCTCAGGAGAACTAGCTAATGAGGAGGATTTGCTCCGCTGAACTGTCGTGCTGTGTTTTCTTTGTGCACTTGAGGATGTCCTTTGATCATAATTACCTAGTGGGGGAAATTAGATCAGTACAAAAGACAAATATGCAAGAGAAACTATCTGGTATCAGCACAGAACAGAGAATGTATCATCATTAACAAGCCCGGCCTCTCCCTTTGAAAAAGCAAAGCTCTATACCCGTTGTTCTGTTACTCAACTGCTCACCTCCAGGGTACTCGGATTTCTGCATGGCTTCCCTTCCACCCCTGCAATGAAATGAAACAATTTCAGAATATGTTGATCTGCCATTCACACAAGACCAAAATGAAGAGTTACAAACAGATGTGGGTGTGGAGGCCCAAGGTTATCACCTTTTTCCAATAGTGCTCCATCTTATATATTGAGGCACGGTCTTCCTTTCACTGAGCCCAGAGGTTCCCTGTCTGTGTCCCACACGTGCTGAGATGACAGACAGACCACCACAACCACCGAAGTTCTCAGAGGATTTCAGGTGACCAGATTCTTAACCAGCTGAGCCATCTCATGTGCCTTACTTTCTAATTTAAATGAGTTTAAAAGCCAACAAATCCCTTCATTTGAAAAGCTTTCAAAGTCTAAAAAAATAGTGTTTAGTTATTCAGTGTAGTTTGTATCACATGTGTGTAACATATGCAGGTTAATGTGTGTAACATATGCAGGTTAATGTGTGAAAGTAGGTGTGTCATGGAGGACAGAGGTTGACATGGGTATCTTCTGCTATTGCTTGTCGCCATTTTGTGAACCGGGCTCTCTCACTGAAACTGGAGTTCATAGATTCTACTAGGTTTGGGGTCTGCAAGTCAAATAATACTTTGGTTTGTTTGACTTTTAGACAGAGTCTCATTATTTATAGTCCTGGGTGGCCTGGAAGTTGCTAGTAAACCAGGTTGGCCTTGAACTAAGAGGTCTCCCTGCCTACATTTCTGGAATGCTGGGAATGTTTAAAGGCATGTAACAACATGCCAAGCAAAAGTTAATTATTTTTAAGGTATTTTCGGTTTTTTTAATTCATTCTTCTTTTATGATACATCCCAGCCTTGGTCTCCCCTCCCTACTTCTGGTTCCAAGCCGCCACCACCCCCACCTCCACTTTCCTCCAGACCCACTGCTCCTCTGTTTCCCATCAGAGAAGAGCAGGCCTTGCAGGGATATCAACCAAACAAGATGTAATAAGACTACAAAAACAAAGTCTCATATAAAGGCTGGATGATGCAACCCAGTAGGAGGAAAAGGGTCCCAAGAGCAGGCAAAAGAGTCAGAGACACTACCTCTCCCACTTTTTGGAGTCCCACAAAAACCTAAAGCTAAACAACCACAACTAACACACATAGACCCTAGTGTGATTGTTGCTTCAGTCTCTGTAAGCCCTTATGAGCTCTGCTTAGCTGATTCTGGGGACCACGTTCCCCTGGTGTCCCTCTGGCTCCTACAATCCTTCCCCTCTTCTTTGTTGGGCTCCCAGAGCACCCCTAATGTTTGGTTGTTGGTCTCTGGATATGCTCCCATTAGCTGCTGGAGGAAGCCTTATTGGATGAAAAGGCTAGACAGAGATGACTCAGTAGTTAAGAGCAGGGGCTGCTCTTCCAGGGGTCCTGTATTCAATTTCTGGCAACCACCTATAATAAAATTCAATCTCTTCCTCTGGCATGCAGAAGTATACGTATATGACAAAGGAGTTTATGATGTATATGACAGAACTCATATACATAAAATACATAAATATTTAAAAAATATTTTTAATTGCTAAAGGTATTACTCTTTATTTTAAAAGGCAAAGTAAATATGCCTGTTTTTTATTTTTTATTTTTATTTATTTATTTTTTTGGTTTTTCGAGACAGAGTTTCTGTGATTTTGGAGCCTGTCCTGGAACTAGCTCTTATAGACCAGGCTGGCCTCGAACTCACAGAGATCCGCCTGCCTCTGCCTCCCGAGTGCTGGGATTAAAGGCGTGCGCCACCACCGAAAAAAATATCCACCTCGAAGAATACCACTGACAAGCTCGGACTCACGCTGTCTGTGAAACGCTTTCTTCGCCTTTAGACTATTTTTTCTTTAAATGACTTTAGGTGCGTCGTGGAAAGAGGTAGTGACCAGACGACATGAAGAGGTGAAAACGCTTTGTATAAATACTATCCAAAACACCCCGCGTTTCTGTCTCAGAATTCTAAGTGGACATCAGAATACAGAAACGCACTAACTGTGGAATGCCTACGTTAGGTCACAAGGGCAGAAGGAGAAACAACAAAAACGATACAAATCCCCTACGTTTCAGCGGGCAGCTATCTAAAAGGGACTGGGGGTACCTGTAATGCTAGGAAACCACACCCTCTTTGTTTTACAAATACCAAATTTCAGTACCCTCCTCCCCCAGTTTAAGACCACTACACTAATCGTCTGTCACCTTTCTTCTGCTCTCTAATTAGAAATCTAGAAAATTCAAAGAAAAAAGTTCAAAAGGCGCTCTGCTAAAGAAGCTGCGTTCCATTTGCAAAGGTCCTTCAAACTCCAAAACGGAAGACCCCGTTCACTTCTTCATCAAGAAGTAAAAGCTGCTTTCCATCTGCACAAACATCCCATCACCAAATCCACCCACTTGCAAGCACCTAATTTAGCTCTAGGATGTTGTTGAAGTGGAAAATAAGGAAGTGTGTAGACACCGCTATAGGAAAAAAAAATTAAAAATAGGGAGACAGAGCAAACAGACTCCACTTAGAATACTCTAAGCCAAGTTCCCAGAGCTCCTCTGGCGGCCCTAGCAACGGGACGCCAACCTGGGAAGGTCGCCACGCCGAGACGCCGCCCTGTGGCCCGCGCCTACCGCCGGTCGCGTCGCTCCCGCTCCCGCTCCCGCGCTCCCGCCGCCCCAGGTGGGGCTTCAGTCCGGCTTTCCGCCCCAAAGCCAGCGGTCCACAGTCGGTAGCCTTGGCCCAGGAATCCCACTTCGAGGAGCAGACACTTCCGGCGCTGCACAGTGACGTCACGCGCGGTGCCTGCTCTAAGCCAATCATAGAGAGACCACAGAAGCGTTAGGGAGGTTGCCGGGCAACGAGTTGCAGTTCTGAGGGTTAATGTCCAGGAAGAGATCTGGTAACAATTTCGGTGACAAAGGAGCCCCTGGGAGACCTTAAAGGAAGTTTAAGTTTTTATTTCCAGAGATGATACACTGATTCTCTCTAGTTCTCCGGTACAGTCTCTCTCCATGTATGTGCTTTTCTCGAAGGGTCTCAGGAACGTTTACTGTCCTCCCACACTCCTGCCTTAGCCATGGAGCTACATCCTTATCCACGGGGTGTTGGGGAGGGATCAGACGGGGCCACTCGTGGGCTTTTGAAAACCTCCAAGCCCAACCCCAGTGACACACTTTCTCCAACAAGGCCACGCCTCTTAATCCTTCTAATCCTATCATAGAGTTTCACTCCCTGATTACTGAGCATTCAAATAGAGGAAAGGGACCCATTCCTATTAAAAATACCACATACCCATGGGCTTAGCTATATAAATATCTGTGTCATCCTCTGCAAGGTGTTTACCCTCCTGGTGATGATGTAAGGAGTTGAGATTCTGGGCAAATGTTTAATACACAGTGGCCGGCTACCATCAGTAGGTTTTCTGGGAGCGACTGCTCACCTTTCCCCCCCATGTAAGGATGTTGTGAAATGGCACCATCTAAGAACCAAAAAAGAAAGGCCTCACCCAGCAGAATCTATTGACTGTTGCCTTAATTTTAGACGTCTTAGCCTGATAATGAGGGGAAAATGATGAGAAATAAATCTTCCATTTGTAAACTACCCAGTTTACGGTACCTTTTCAAAAGCAGTTTGAACAGTCTGAGATACTTTCTATATGGCCATTCCAGGTATAAAAATAAAAACCTCAAAGGCTACTTGTGATTAAAAAAAAAAAGCAGCGCATGAGAGAAAGACGCCATGCGACAGAGCTCAGGTGGACAGGTTTTTTAATTGGGACAAAGTGTTGGGAATGTATTACAGCAACAAGAAAAGAAACTAAAATTCAGAAAATTTCAAGCATACAGTCCAGTGTTATTAACCAGAGTTTTCATAATTTAGCTCTCAGTGTGTAGAGTGTGTGCATCACAAGTATGAAAATCAAGTGTCCATATCATTAGAACCAATAAAAACTAAATATAGCACCCTTTGGTATCAGCACTGTTTCTATGGCAATATGATAGACAGATATTGGAGACTCCCCCGGGGAGAATTCCCAGTCAACCTAGCCTGATATACACAGTGGTAACAGGATACACTGTCTCAAACATAGTGAAAGTTGAGGACCAGTACTCAAGGGTATTGCCTAACTTCTGCATACATATGAACCTTGCACATACCTGTGAATGTGCAAACATATAATAAAATACAATAAATTTTATTTAAGATCATAGGAAGCCATATAAAATATAAGAGAACCTTATTTGGGAATTCAATGCTCTATAAATATATGTTCTTGTTCAAAGAAACCCCACAGAAGGCACAGAATATTTTTTGTTAAACCATCTTAAAACATACTGCATATTCAAAGCAAAGACTTGAATATACAATAAACTTTTTAGGATTAACTAATAATTTTCACAAGAAGGAAAATAAAATTCATTGCTCACTTAACCAGGAAATTGGATCTCAAAGCTGCTTGAACAGAAGGTGGTTTATGCTGTTCATGAAGCAAACTCAATGATAATATCCTGGAACTGTATTGTGTTGCCTTTGCTTATCACTGTAACAAATATCCATACTAAGGGATAATAGAGTGCACATAATCCTGCAGTTCTTGAGATAAAACCTGAGTCTGATGAAGATACAATAAAGGTGACTGTACGGCTATCTTTCTTTCTAGAAGTTCCACAAGATTTATTCAGATAGTGAAAATTCAGTTTGGCATGACTGATACCATGAGGTCCTTCTCTTCTTTCTAGCTTTAAGCTGAGGTCTTTTGCCAATTTGTAGAAATTATTTTATTATTATATTGCTTCTAATGGTTCATGTGTTATATTAGTTTCAAAAATTGGTCTAGCTATTTCATATTCTAAAAGCTCCTAATGTTTCATAACTGAAAAAGCAAAGATACTTTTTGCTTTCACAGTCTGAAAGGTCACTCTTTAAAGGGAAGCTTAGCTGCGTCATATTTTGAGGTGCTACATCATAGTGGCAATACCCACAAAAGAAAGAGAGCATACAAACTTGTGCGTCCATCAAGATCACTAGCCCCATACTCTCCAGAGAGGAGACTAAACAGCTCTACACTGGAACCTAGTCAAATAAGGGAGGAAATGTTAAACTTAGAGCCAGAAAATGGAGTAGTCGTGGTACTTAAAGCTGTCAAACTCAAATGTTCAGATAGGATGCCTGGAAGGGGATGAGGGATTCAATAATTGTCTTTCACTAACCCCCAACCATTCTCAATATTAGCATACTAGGGATCATGCATCTTACATTGTAAATTGGTGGGATTTTTATCATATCAAACCAGAGAAGAATAGACCTCCTATAATTATTGTTTATTATATAAATATATACTATAATTATTATCATGTCCTTAGTATATTTGTCCAATTTAAAAATCCTTAATCCTTAATACATTTTCCTGATCCTTTTGGGGGACTTGAGAAAGATAGCACTGTAGGTAAAAGTCCTAGATGCTAAGAATGATAACCTGCATTCAGTCCCCATGACACACATAATGGACAGAGAAAAAATTCCTACAAAATGTCCTCTGACTTTTGAACTGTGCTGTCCACAAACCCAGACAAGAGAGAAAAGAAGCAAGGAAAGAAGGGAGGGAGGGAGGGAAAGGAAGGAGAGAGAGAGGAGAGAGAGAGAGAGAGAGAGAGAGAGAGAGAGAGAGAGAGAGAGAGAGAGAGAACCTAGTTTCCTATAATAGCAATAGCTTCAGTGAAGCAGGAAAGTTGAAAGATGCTGTTGGACCCATCCATGAATAAGGAACCCTGAAGGACTGTTTCACCTTGTTTTGACAATTTTAGCAATCACTTTCCTGTGGATCCTGCACAACTAGTTTGTAAAACATACTGTGGAGCAGTCAAGGCAGAAGCAGTTTCTTGTCCAAATGGCTAACCTTGCCACAATGAAAGCAGACTCCTACAGTTTCTTCAGTGCTCACCATTTTCTCTGAAGTAAATTGTTACCACCAAGAACAGATGTGTCTCATTGTCATGAAAAACTCTAAGTTAACAAAACATTTTAAATGCAGTATTCTATAGGTCTTTGAAGTGTTTCAACATTTATCTTTCTAAAATAGATCTTTGTATGATCTAGAAAACATGACTAACATATCTGCAAATTTGATTTTTGTAGATGACTAAGTACTACCTATGTTTCTTGATTATCCTAAATGGATTGTAATAATATCTTTCATAAACTAGAATTTACCTTACATTTTTAAATGAACTGCATAGGTATAATAACTTAAGCAAGAATAGAAACATATATATAATATGTGGTAGCAAAATAACCTTAAATTTGTATCAATATACAAAACTCTTGGAGTAGAAACATAGATACAGTGTATTGTAGAAAAAATGACCTTAATTTGTATTAATATACAAAAATCCATACAAATACAAAATACTTGAGATTAATAGTTGTCTTTTTATGCTATATTTCTATGTAACTTATAACATTTATGTATAATATATACATATATATTAAATTATAACAAACATCCATAATCCACCAAATAACCAAAGACTGCCCACACCATCTCTTGGGAATGAGGGTGTCATGCTCTCCAGACTGCTTCCTGTGACTTGTAGGTGAAAGGCATCAGAGAGACAATTGAGATAATGTTCAAGTCCTTGGAAGACCAGCAGTACCCTTTGCTGATATAGATCACTTGTCAAGATTCAGGAGGTCTTCCCTGATCAAATTATATTAATCTGGAAGGAATCCACAGCCTCTCATTTCCTGTGGAAACAAAAGCAAAACCTCTTATCCAACACATTTTTTAAATTCCATTTGACATACATTTGGCTTTATTTTTAAAGTTAAGGTAGCCCTAAAGTATCTATGTTGGTTCAATTTTGCATTCCAGTTCACAATCCCATGTCTCTCAGCAGCTACCTCTAGTCCATTAACAATCAAAAAATTTAAAATCAACACAGTTCTGTACAGGAGCCAGACTCACATAAGGAGTCTTTATTTTCTTTCTTTCTTAAGCCTATGCACATTGTAAAACACACTGGAACCTGCTTAGAGGTTTTTCTACCTACCTGGATTTCACTTACTCACTCTCTTTCTTTCTCTGGTTTTTCGAGACAGGGTTTCTCTGTAGCTTTGGAGTCTGTCTTGGAACTAGCTCTTGTAGACCACTTTGGCCTCAAACTTAGAGAAATCTGCCTGCCTCTACCTTCCGAGTGCTGGGATTAAAGTGTGCACCACCACAGCCCAGCAACCTGGACCTTTTTTACTGCATATCTTTCAGCCTTTTTTGTTGTTGTTAATTGTTTTTTTTTTTTTTTTTGAGGCAGAGTTTCACTGTAGCTTTGGAGCCTGTCGTGGCTCTCACTTGATAGATCAGGCTAGCCTTTTTTTGGCTCGATGTCCTTTAATTATGGCTAGAAACCGATTATGAGTGAGTACATCCCATGTTCATCTTTTTGGGTCTGAGTTACCTCACTCAGAATAGTGTTTTCTATTTCCATCCATTTGCATGCAAAATTCAAGATGTCATTGTTTTTCACCGCTGAGTAGTATTCTTTTTTTTTCTTCTCATTTTTTATTAAAAATTTCCATCTTCTCCCCTCCTCCTCCCCCTTCCCTCCCCTTCCTTCCATCCATACCCCCACTCCACCTCTCTCCAAGCCAAAGAGCCATCAGGGTTCCCTTCACTATGTTAAGTCCAAGGTCCTCCCAACTCCCCCTAAGTCCAGGAAGGTGAGCAACCAAGCCTTGAAGCACAGAGATCCGCCTGTCTCCTGTCTGGGCCTCCTGAGTGCTGGAATTAAAGGCATTTGATACTACTGCCCAGCTCTTTTAGCATTGAGTGCCTGAGCCAAAGTCAGACTGCTAAGCTACAGCTGGTCCTCCCTGCAGCTCTATCGGCTGGCTCCACCCACCTCTCAGTTCGTGAAAGTCAAGCCTAAAGCTTGACCATTCAACCTTTCTAGCTGTAGGAAGCCGGTACCTGTGTTGCCACAAGCAGTTTCTCCTCGGTTCCACAGTGCAATGGTGTGGTAAATTATGCTCTAAATTCCTCTGTCTGTGATCATTTTTCTTTCTTTTTAGTATGTCTTTCCAAGGCCTGCATCCTATCAGCCCCTTGTCATATTTAGCGCAAAACCCACCAAGGCTACTATGACACCTATTAATTACCATACTGATAATATTTATTACCGGTATTATATCAGTGTCAAATCATTTATCTTCCCATATTCTGCGGCTAACTTCAAGCCTTCTAAGGTAGCAGTGGTTCAGGGGCAAGGGCCGCGGCTGGTGGGAATTCTGTTTGTTCGCGCACCAGAGCTCTCAAAGCCACTAAAGGAAACCTTATCTAGATCTCTACCCCTCTATAGAACTCAGGATTCAAAGGCTGGGGTGAAATTCTGCTCACTAAGTGAGAGTGAATCACAAGTAGCTCACCTTCTCTCCTTGCTCACATCTCCCAAAAACCCACGAGACCATTCAATTAGTTCCCACTTACACATGGTTCCCCCTGCCACTTCCTGTCAGCTAGTTGCTAACTCAGCCTCCTGACCAGAGGTTAAACTTATTAAAATCAAACAATGGAACTTGTTTTTGCACTGTAAACAAAAACAGTAGGAAGAAATGTAACATGCCTTAAAATAATATTCCACACCAAATGTTATAAGTAGCAAGGCTGGTGGAGTATCATTCTGCTTCTGGATCCTGTGAAGAGATGTAATGTGTTGCCTTTTGAACTTGGACATGAATGGTAAGTAGGTTTTTTTCTGGATGTGTAGTCCCTGAACCTAGCCTTTAATGGCTTAGCCATGAGGGGAGGTGGGAGGGAGAAAGGAAAGGAGGGAGGGGAAATGGAGGTCAGGATGTAAAATAAATGAAAATAATTAATTAAAAAATAATCAGAAGAATTTAACTGCAATATCGAAGATGGCTACCTAAACCTGAGCCTCTAAACACAGCCAAATTGTAGTACATTAATGCGTCACTCACCCAGAAGAAGGAAATGGAGATCCTGGTTTATGGGATATAGGTATGACAGACCCAGTTGATTGAGACAATAAATAACTTGAATATCCATCCATTACTCTTAATTATTACACAGATACTATGAAAACTTGGTAAGAAGTATTTTAATCTAGAATGCAATACAGCCTATTCTGAGAAAGAATATAAAATTGTATAGCATTGTATGTAGTCCATTAGTAAACCAAAGAAAATGAAACTATGATCTACTGTGTGTGTATTTGTGCATGCTTTTGTGTGTGAGAGAGAGAGATGTGTAGAAGAATCTAGACATTTCAATATTTAAAACTAACTACTATCTATGCATCTACATAATAACCTACATAAACATGGAGAAATATATAGGCTAAATCATCTTCACCAAAAGTACATTATGACATGGATAGAGAAATAAATAGTCAAGACAAGTCTTGAAAATATTCCTAAATTGAGTAACTTTCTGTGATGAATAAGTACACTGGAGTAAATTGTTTGTGATGAAATACAATACATACTTGGAAACTTCTCAATTTAATTATATGGGTTTTCAAAGACAACTATTGATATGGGACTCCCCTCTGTATGCTGTGAATATGTTTTATTACCATTGGTTAATATAGAAGCTGCTTTGGGCCTACGACAGGGCAGAATAGAGCAAGGTGAGAATTCCAAGAAGAGAAAGAGGAGAAAAGAAGGCAGATTCAGGGAGATGGCATGTAGCTGCCAAAGTGACAGATGCCCAGGAAACTTACTGGTAAACCGCGAGCCTTGTGGTAAAATATAAATACTAGAAATGGGTTAATTCAAGATGTAAAAGTTAGTTAATAAGAGGCCTGAGCTAATAGGCCAAACAGTATTATAATTAATATAGTTTCTGTGTGATTATTTTGGGTCTGGGGAGCCAGGAAATGAACAAGCTGCCTCCACCTACAAACTATTATGGAGAAAAGTGGAACATAATTCAATTTGTTTTATAGATACTAATCATTTCTATTAAAATAATACCTTGCACACTTTAACTTTTAGAGTTTGTAATTTTTCTCTAAATAGTATAGACTCACTATCTTAAGGCTGATAAAAATGTAGCCCAGACATTACTAACAACTAGTTCAAGATGAACATTGGAACAGATGTGAAAGATCAAGACAGCAACGGGGTATTAAATATTTATTTCTAATTTTTCTAATGATTAGAAATAAATTTATAATACCAAACCCAGAGTTTTTTGCTCCCAGCTACTAGCATAAGCCATTATAAAACCTAGTGGCATACAAAGTGCAGTAGAAACTGTACGATCTAAATAGCAGCAAAAACACTATTGAGTTTTAATTAAATATATATAAAATATCGGCCTGACAAAAAACTAGTATCATAAAAACAGTGATGACTTATTGGTCCCCACAGTTCTGTGCCTCAGGAGTTGGGCTGGACTGAGTGGTGCTATTCTTACCCACAGGGCATCAGTTGAGCTCTTTCACTTAGCTGCATTAGGTTCAAAGTTGGTTGCCTGGGTACTATTCCTTGTGTCACATCGCATGCTGGGCTCAGGGCTCCTCACAGCATGGTGCTCCTGAGACAGTAAATCTTCTGACATGGCAACTGACTTCTGAGAAAAAAATTTCACAAAGGATATCCATCAATGTCTTAAATCTTTTAACAAGCCTCTTGCTTTTTTCTAACATTAATCCTGTGCAAAGTAAGTCACATCCCAAGTTCAGCATCACAAACACAGGGCTATTAGAGCATCGTTGTTTAATATGAAGCATGTGACTGTGAAACAATACTTTTTCATGAAGCATAAGTTGTAAACAATGAATGAGACTTTATGTTGTCTGTAAGCAACTGTGTATTCCTAAAGGAACAAATGTATATCCCACGGGCATTTCAGTTCATGAACAGAAAGACTATGGTCTGCAGGCCAAATATGTTCAGCTTCTTGTTTGTCTATAGCCCACCAGCTAAGTGTAGATGCTTCCTAAGATAATGAGAAGACACTGGGCTCTAGTGGTGCACTGCTTTAGTCATGGCCCTTGGCAGACAGAAGCAGGTAAATCTCTGATTTTGAGGCTGATTTGGTCTACAGAGGGAATTACAGGACAGGCAACCATGGAGACAGCCTCTCTAGTAAAACCAAACCAAAACAAAACAAGTAAGCAAAAAAATGAGAAGAAAAATATCTGTGTAAAATTACAAATTCAAATCTCAGTATCCATAAAATTCTTTGAGATGTGGTAATGTTGAAACACACACACACACACACACACACACACACACACGCACGCACGCATGCATGCACACATGCACGGACACACACACACACACACACACACACACACACTCTTCAGGTTAAAATATTGAGTAGTACTGTTTGGGCTCTGGGGACCTGGAATTGAGTGCACCCAGGCCGGTGGTGGGAGGTCCCCTCCTTCATTTGACTGCCCGGAGCAAGGTAGGCCTTTGTCTGAGAGCTGCTTGGCCTGCAAGGGGACCTGAAAGTCTGCAGGAGGATCCATCGTTCTTTGGGGTGAGTGAGGAGTGAGTACCCGAACCGCGGCAGCTGCCCGGAGAGGGACCACCGACTCTCCACAACTCCCCCTGCCACCAGCACACTTCCTGCTCTTCCTGCAGGGGTTATTCTCCCCGGATACCGCCTCTCTCTCCCTGTCCCTTCCCAGCTTGCACCCAGAATCCTCCCCCCCTCCCCCTTCCTCATCCTCCCGTCTTTGGGGCCACAAAATCCCACAGCTCAGCCTGTTTGGGCTCTGGGGACCTGGAATTGAGTGCACCCAGGCCGGTGGGAGGTCCCCTCCTTCATTCGACTGCCCGGAGCAAGGTAGGCCTTTGTCTGAGAGCTGCTTGGCCTGCAAGGGGACCTGAAAGTCTGCAGGAAGATCCATCGTTCTTTGGGGTGAGTGAGGAGTGAGTGCCCGAACCGCGGCAGCTGCCCGGAGAGGGACCACCGACTTTCCACAACTCCCCCTGCCACCAGCACACTTCCTGCTCTTCCTGCAGGGGTTATTCTCCCCGGATACTGCCTCTCTCTTCCTGTCCCTTCCCAGCTTGCACCCAGAATCCTCCCCCCCTCCCCCTGCCTCATCCTCCCGTCTTTGGGGCCACAAAATCCCACAGCTCAGCCTGTTTGGGCTCTGGGGACCTGGAATTGAGTGCACCCAGGCCGGTGGGAGGTCCCCTCCTTCATTTGACTGCCCGGAGCAAGGTAGGCCTTTGTCTGAGAGCTGCTTGGCCTGCAAGGGGACCTCACAGTCTGCAGGAGGATCCATCATTCTTTGGGGACACCAAACACCTCCGCGCTCCTTTTGAAGGAAGAGATGGGCAGGCGCCAATGCAGGAGCTCCTCCAACAACATGAAGGCAACATGACATCACCACAAGCCAGACATCCCGAAACAACAAGAATTGAACACCCTACCCCAGAAGATATAGAAGAAACCGACATTAAACAGTACTTTATAAAAATAATAGAGGACCTTAAACAGGAGGTAAAAAAACTGCCATAAAGAAATGGAGATGACAAACAAAAAGGTAGACGAAATAAATAAATCTCTCAAAGATACCCAAGAAAAACAAGAAAAACAAGAAAAAGCAATCAAACAGGTAAGGGAAACAGTACAAGACCTGATAAATGAAATGGAGGTATTGAAGAAAACACAATCTGAGGGACGACTGGAAATGGAAACTCTGAGTAAACGAACAGAAACTTCAGAGACAAGTATTTCCAACCGAATACAAGAGATGGAAGAAAGAATCTCGGACTCTGAAGATACTATAGAGGAAATAAACTCACAGATTAAAGAACTAAACAAATCTAACAAATTCTTAACACAAAACATTCAGGAAATCTGGGACACCATGAAAAGACCAAACCTAAGAATAATTGGGGTAGAAGAAGGAGAAGAATTACAACTCAAAGGCCCAGAAAACATATTCAACAAAATTATAGAAGAAAACTTCCCCAACCTAAAGAAGGATGTTCCTATGAAGGTACAAGAAGCCTACAGAACACCAAATAGACTGGATCAAAAGAAAGCATCCCCACGCCATATAATAATCAAAACACAAAACATACAGAATAAAGAACAGATATTAAGAGCTGCAAAGGAAAAAGGTCAAGTAACATATAAAGGGAAACCTATCAGAATTACACCTGATTTCTCAATGGAAACCATGAAAGCCAGAAGAGCTTGGATAGATGTGCTACAGACACTTAGGGAACATGGATGCAAGCCTAGACTATTATACCCAGCAAAGCTTGCATTCACCATTGATGGAGAAAACAAGATATTCCAGGACAAAAACAGATTTAAACAATACGCAGCCACAAATCCAGCCTTGCAGAAAGTAATAGAAGGAAAATCACAAACCAAGGAGTCCAACAACGCCGACAATAACTCAGGCATCTAGCGACCCTTCACCAGCACAACTAGAAGAAGGGAAACACACAAACTCTACTACTAAAAATGACTGAAGTTAACAACCACTGGTCATTAATATCACTTAATATCAATGGACTCAATTCACCTATAAAAAGGCACAGGCTAAGAGACTGGATACGAAAACAGAATCCAACATTTTGCTGTTTACAAGAAACACACCTCAACCACAAAGACAGGCACCTACTCAGAGTAAAGGGTTGGGAAAAGGTTTATCAAGCAAATGGCCCTAAGAAACAAGCGGGTGTGGCCATACTAATTTCCAACAAAGTTGACTTCAAACTAAAATCAATCAGAAGAGATGGAAAGGGACACTTTATACTCATAACAGGAAAAATCCTTCAGAATGAAGTCTCAATCCTGAATATCTATGCCCCTAATATAAAAGCTCCCACTTATGTAAAGAAACACTTCTAGAACTCAAGGCAGCCATCAAACCACACACACTAATAGTTGGAGACTTCAACACTCCTCTCTCACCAATGGACAGGTCAATCAGACAGAAACCTAACAGAGAATTGAAAGACTTAATGGAGGTAATGAACCAAATGGACTTAACAGACATCTATAGAACATTCCACCCAAATAGGAAAGAATATACCTTCTTCTCTGCGGCTCATGGAACCTTTTCGAAAATTGACCATATACTTGGTAACAAAGCAAACTTCCACAGTTACAAAAAAATATTAGTAACCACCTGTGTCTTATCGGATCACCATGGATTAAAATTAGAATTCAACAACAATGCTACCCCCAGAAGGCCCACAAACTCATGGAAACTGAACAGTCAACTACTGACCCACACCTGGGTCAAGGAAGAAATAAAGAAAGAAATTAAAGTCTTTCTTGAATTTAATGAAAACAAAGACACAACATACTCAAACCTATGGGACACAATGAAAGCAGTGCTAAGAGGAAAGTTCATAGCACTAAGTGCCCACTTAAAGAAAACGGAGAAAGCACTCATTGGTGACTTAACAGCACACCTGAAAGCTCTGGAAAAAAAAGAAGCAGACTCACCTAGGAGAAGTAGAAGACTGGAAATAATCAAACTGAGGGCAGAAATCAACAAAATAGAAACACAGAAAACAATCCAAAGAATCAATGAAACAAGAAGCTGGTTCTTGGAGAAAATCAACAAGATTGACAAACCCTTAGCCAAACTAATCAAACGGCAGAGGGAGAACACGCAAATTAACAAGATCAGAAATGAAAAGGGGGACATAACCACAGACACAGAGGAAATTCAGAAAATCATTAGATCTTACTACAAAAGCCTGTATGCCACAAAATTGGAAAATGTAAAAGAAATGGACAGTTTTTTAGATAAATACCATATACCAAAGTTAAACCAGGACCAGGTAAATGCTCTAAATCGTCCTGTTAGTCGCGAAGAATTAGAAACTGTTATCAGAAACCTCCCTACCAAAAAGAGCCCAGGACCAGATGGTTTCAATGCGGAATTCTACCAGAACTTCCAAGAAGACCTAATACCTATACTCCTTAAGGTATTTCATAATATAGAAACACAAGAGTCACTGCCAAATTCCTTCTATGAAGCTACAGTTACCCTGATACCTAAACCACACAAAGACTCAACCAAGAAAGAGAATTACAGGCCAATCTCACTCATGAACATGGACGCAAAAATTCTCAATAAAATACTGGCAAACCGAATCCAAGAACACATTAGAAAAATTATCCATTACGATCAAGTAGGCTTCATCCCAGAGATGCAGGGCTGGTTCAACATACGAAAATCTATTAATGTAATACATCATATAAACAAACTGAAGGAAAAAAACCATATGGTCATCTCATTAGATGCTGAAAAAGCATTTGACAAAATTCAGCACCCTTTTATGATAAAGGTCTTGGAGAGATTAGGGATACAAGGGTCATTCCTAAATATAATAAAAGCTATTTACAGCAAGCCGAGAGCTAACATCAAATTAAACGGAGAGAAACTCAAGGCTATCCCACTAAATTCAGGAACACGACAAGGCTGTCCACTCTCTCCTTATCTCTTCAATATAGTGCTTGAAGTTCTAGCAATAGCAATAAGACAACATAAGGGAATCAAGGGGATTCAATTTGGAAAGGAAGAAGTTAAACTTTCATTATTTGCAGATGATATGATAGTATACATAAGCGACCCCAAAAACTCCACCAAAGAACTCCTACAGCTGATAAACTCCTTCAGTAACGTGGCAGGATACAAGATCAACTCCAAAAAATCAGTCGCCCTCCTATACACAAAGGATAAGGAAGCAGAGAGGGAAATCAGAGAACTATCACCTTTCACAATAGCCACAAATAGCATAAGATATCTGGGAGTATCGCTAACCAAGGAAGTGAAGGATTTATTTGACAAGAACTTTAAGTCTTTGAAGAAAGAAATTGAAGAGGATACCAGAAAATGGAAGGATCTCCCCTGCTCGTGGATTGGGAGGATCAACATAGTAAAAATGGCAATTCTACCAAAAGCAATCTATAGATTCAATGCAATCCCAATCAAGGTCCCATTAAAATTCTTCACAGAGATTGAGAGGACAATAATCAACTTTATATGGAAAAACAAGAAACCCAGGATAGCCAAAAAAATCTTATACAATAAAGGTACTTCTGGAGGCATTACCATCCCTGACTTCAAACTCTATTACAGAGCTACAGTATTGAAAACGGCTTGGTATTGGCATAAGAACAGAGAAGTTGACCAATGGAATCGTATAGAAGACCCGGATCTTAAACCACAAACCTATGAACACCTGATTTTTGATAAAGGAGCCAAAAGTACACAATGGAAAAAAGAGGGCATCTTCAACAAATGGTGCTGGCGTAACTGGATGTCAACCTGTAGAAGAATGAAAGTAGATCCATATCTATCACCATGCACAAAACTCAAGTCCAAATGGATTAAAGACCTCAATATTAATTTGAACACATTGAGATTGATAGAGGAGAAAGTGGGAAGTACTCTACAACAAATGGGCACAGGGAACCGTTTCCTATGCATAACCCCAGCTGCACAGACTTTAAGGGCAACATTGAATAAATGGGACCTCCTGAAGCTGAGCAGCTTCTGTAAAGCAAAGGACATTGTCACTAAGACACAAAGGCAGCCTACTGACTGGGAAAAGATCTTCACCAACCCTGCAACTGACAAAGGTCTGATCTCTAAAATATATAAGGAACTCAAGAGACTAGACGGTAAAATGCCAATTAACCCAATTAAAAAATGGGGCGATGAACTGAACAGAGAATTCTCAACAGAAGAAGTTCGAATGGCCAAAAGACACTTAAGGTCATGCTCAACCTCCCTAGCTATCAGGGAAATGCAAATCAAAACAACTTTGAGATATCATCTTACACCTGTCAGATTGGCTAAAATCCAAAACACCAATAATAACCTTTGCTGGAGAGGTTGTGGGGTAAGGGGCACACTCATCCATTGCTGGTGGGAATGCAAACTTGTGCAACCACTTTGGAAAGCAGTGTGGCGGTTTCTCAGGAAATTCGGGATCAACCTACCCCAGGACCCAGCAATTCCACTATTGGGAATCTACCCAAGAGATGCCCAATCATACAACAAAAGCATATGCTCATCTATGTTCATAGCAGCATTATTTGTAATAGCCAGATCCTGGAGACAGCCTAGATGCCCTTCAGTGGAAGAATGGATGAAGAAACTGTGGAATATATACATGCTAGAATACTACTCAGCGGTAAAAAACAATGACATCTTGAATTTTGCAGGCAAATGGATGGAAATAGAAAACACTATTCTGAGTGAGGTAACCCAGACCCATAAAGATGAACATGGGATGTACTCACTCATATTCGGTTTCTAGCCATGATTAAAGGACATCGAGCCTATAAGTTTGGGATCCTTGAGAAGATAATAAGAAGGTGAACTCCCAAAAAAGATATAGTAATCCTCCTGGATATTGGAAGTAGACACGATCGCCAGGCAAAATTGGGAACTTGAGGGTTGGGCAAGACTGGGCCAAGGGAAGATGGGGAGAGAAAAGTGTGAAGGGGAGAGCGGGGGGAGCTCGGAGGAATGGGGTGCTTGGGATATAGGAAGGGTGGATATGGGAGCAGGGAAGCATATATCTGAATTTAAGGAGCTACCTGAGGGTTGTCAAGAGACTTGACCCTAGAGGGGTTCCCGGGTTTCCAGGGAGACGCCCCCGGTTGGTTCCTTGGGCAGCTGAGGAGAGGGAGCCTGAAAAGGCCAGTTCCTATAGCCATACTGATGAATTTCTTGCATATCACCATAGAACCTCCACCTGACGATAGATGAAGAAAATGACAGAGCCCCACCTTGGAGCACCGGACTGAGCTCCCAAGGTCCTGATGAGGAGCAGAAGGAGAGAGAACATGAGAAAGAAAGTCAGGACCGTGAGGGAACCTCCAGCTGGCGACAGATGGGGAAGGTGACTGAGCCCCACATTGGAGCACTGGACTGAGCTCCCGGGGTCCCGATGAGGAGCAGAAGGAGCGAGAACATGAGGGAGAAAGTCAGGAACGAGAGGGGTGCGTTCACTCATGGAGACGGTGGGACAGAACTGATGGGAGATCACCAACTCCAGTTGAAATGGGCCTGATGGATCATGCGACCAAACCCGTCTCTCTGAGTGTGGCCAACAGCGGGGGCTGACTGAGAAGCAAAGGACAATGGCTCTGGGCTCTGATTGTTCTTCATGGACGGGCTCTGTGGGAGCCTTCTCAGCTTGGTCGATCACCTTCCTGGACCTGGGGGGAGTTGGGAGGACCTTGGTCTTAGCATAGAGTGGGGAACCCTGATGGCTCCTTGGCCTTGAGAGGGAGGGAGGGGAGGTATGGGTGGAGGGGAGGGGAGGGAAGGGGGAGAAGGAGGGGAGAGAAAGGGGAGAAGGAGGGGAGGGAGGGGGGAGGAGGAGGGAAGGAGATGGAAATTTTTAAATATAAAAAAAAATAAACCATGAGAAAAAAAAATATTGAGTAGTAAAATGAACATGGGGACCAATGTGGTCAAGTTTGCATTTTGTGTAGCCCACTATGTTGGAAGTAATGTTCAGTTTTCTAGCCTACAGCCCCCAATTATTCAATCAAATACACGTCTGGCTGTTTCAATGAAGGTGATGTGTATAAAGAAGAAAGAGAAATAGATTTATTTTACAACTGTTAAAATTAGTCTGCTTTCAGATTTTTCTAAATAATTTGGATTTCATTAAGTCAGTTTAAAGGCATTGTGACAATGGAAGTTTTTCTGAAGAAGAAATTTTGTCTCAAATTTATAGAATTAAATCTTGCCCGATTTTCTAGATAGTCCACCATTCCAGATTTCAGACCTCTCAATCCTTAACAATTGCAACCAGTTCCATGAAATCTTCCCTTTCTCTCTCCATTCCTCCTCCTCCTCCCTTTCGCAACACCTTCCTCCCAAATTCCAGATTGACTTTGAAACTTGCATGGATATTTAAGCACCAAGGGTGGAAAAGATGATCTAGAATAGAATTCGAAGGAATACAGTTTTGAACTCATTTTGAAACAGTTTAAATGGAGACTCTAATATAATTAAATCCACCAATATTTCTATTTTATGTAATAAAGCCCTGGTGGTCCGTTACTCTAATAGGGCAATAGAGATTTACATAAAATCATAATTGATTGATCCCAGAAAAATACATTTAGCTCTCATTATTCACAGAAATATGTGAACACTCTATTAGTAATTGTGAAACACAGAATAATAGAACAGATACATTCATTCTAATACAGTGTATCTATATCTCACTATATCTCACACAGATTGCAATTTTAAGTCATAAATGTCATTTACCTGTCAGATCTTATTCTTTTTATCTTATAAGTGAGCATCAGTGCCTTGCTTGAAGCTCATGTACAGGTAGGGACTAGAATTGGGATTTAAATTCTACCCAACTGGCCCCATAGATGAAGTATTTTGTTCTATGCTACAGCTCCCTCCCATTGCTTTGGTCTGGTCATGCCTATATAACATCTAAAAAAAGGTGGCAGAATGTCACCTCGTTCAGTTTCAACTGGGAATGGCTACATCAGATAAAAATTTCTGCTGGTCTATGCAAGTTGGTGAACGGTTACAAAAGTGCTGTAAGCGTTACTTTTGAAGTTAAAAAGACAATTTAGTGAGTAGATGAATCAGCAAGCACAGCATCTGTGAATAATGAATATTGACTTTATTATAAAAGGCAAAGTTCTGCGAGCATGTGTTTGATACCTTAAAATGCTGCAGTCAAGATAATGAAGCTGATGAGCTCAGAGAGGTGCTCATAACCGCTCTAGAGAAGGTAGGGAAATATGGAATGAGCTGAGTCTTCAATTTATCAACTCAAGTTCCACATAGGTAACCTGAAATCATCCATGAGGAACTCCAAAGGAAATTAAAGTTCCAATTATTCAGGGTAAAACGTAAACATGATGACATGGACTGGAAACAAATAGGAGCTGGGCACGAAGCTGCAATACCTTAGTCCCAGCAATAGACAGGCTGGTACAGAAAGAAGGATTGAGAGTTCAAGGCCACCCTGGCATACATGGTAAAACACTGTCTTTAACAAGAAAAGATTAGCTGGAGAGATGGCTCAGCAGTTAAGAGCACGGCCTGCTCTTACTAGAGGTCCTCAGTTCAATTCCCAGCAACCACCTGATGGCTCACAACCATCTGTAATGAGATCTGGTGCCCTCTTTTGGCCTGCAGGCATATATGAAGACCAAACACGGTACACATCTTTTTATACACTGTATAAATCTTAAAAAAAAATAATGGGATTTTGATAAATGAACTGATGTCTTGATAAAGCCAGGTTATCAAAACCCTAATCTTTGTCAACTGAAACTGCAATCCACCCCACCTGAGAAAATGGGCCATGATTTACCTGAGGAGATTTCTCTGAAGAAGCTACCAGTCAAGTTTCCTCAGCTTCTCCTCAAGACCTCTACTTCCCTTCTCTGTTTCTAGGCCAAAGACTAGATTTCCCATCAGGTACCCAGAGATAAGGTATAAAATGTGACCCATGAGGAGTTACACCACTCACCAAAGACATCCATGAGCTTTATCATTTGCACAGGCTAAGTCTAAGGAATATGTAGGGGAATGGATAGTCAGGATGCATAATAATAAGGACATGAACATAACATTGGATCAGGCTGAATTTATTGATTTTGACATGCTAGATTGAAGTCTTAGAAGAATTCTTATTTGGGGACTTCTAGGTTGTTTAAAACATGGGCTTTTAAATCCATTAAATGCAGTTGAAATACCAGAATTGCTTTGGTATGCTGTAAATAAAGTAGCTAAAGACAGAAGTATCAGAAGCCTCTGACTATCTTATTCTACAGTATTTGTAGTATTACAGATTTATTTATTCTGCAAGATCTGATCCACCCCATCCTTGGAAAAGACACATTTCACCACCACAACTGGGAGAAATACACTTGAGGCCAGAATCCCAGGGTCCTTGAAGAACTTTGTAGTCAGTTCTTTCTATAAGTCAGAAATGACAGTGAAGACTCCTATCAGTGATCTAAGATCTGTAAATGCAATGAGAATAAGTGAATCCCGGGATTCCAGGGCAAAGAGATAAGACTTGTCCACCAAAGAAAAGATGGTGTAGTCATCATAATGCATGGTCTAACTTGAGCAGTGAAGAGAAGAGTATGACTCATGGACACTTATGATATTGGCTAGCTCATCATGGCCAAGAGATAGATGAGAAGTCTATTAAATTCCTACCTATCTGTGTTACTAGGAAAGCATATGGGCCAAGTAAACAGAAAAGCCCCTGTGCGTCACCCAAATCGCGACAGTACCAGAGTGCCCAATCAAGTCTCTACGTCTGAACTGGTTCACAAACCTAGATCTCCTTAAAGAAACATAGCTTGAATCCACTGGAGGAAGGTCTGTGTTTGTGCGTTAATCCCTCTCTGAATCCAGAGAGGAAAAAGGCTTTTTGCGGAGGTGACTTTACCCTGGGATTAAGGCAATAATGATACTTTTCATAAATTACTGGACATTGAATTTGAACTGACACTAATTCTAGGAAACTTAAATGTCACTTTGGTGAACGAGGTTAAATGGAGGCTAATAAAGCCATGTGATCCATGGGGCTATGGCTCAGACCTATCCCACAGCAGCTCCATCGAATCCTTGAAGCTATTTCAGAGTTTTCACCCATTTCTTAGATGAATAACTGGAATATATTACAACAGAAAGGCCTAGTGGAAGCTACCGGAGCAAGTTTTCCCTAGGGAAACGGTGAGCCAAATTCATTATGCATTTCAGAAATATTGGAAGTAAATATCCAGAAAAAAAGATTAAAGTTATATTTGTAAACTAATATTTAAATTACAGGGACATGAATAGGAAAGGGTGGTAAATCCAATGACTTCTCCACTTTACTAACCTATTTAATGGAGAAAATAATCTTGAAGAACAGCTGCAGATGTCGTAAGCGTTGCGAAGTCACCCCAGTGGTAGTTCCAGCAACAGGTGTGGTTTCATTGCTTGAGGAAATTGAGAACACCACTAGTCCTGTATTTTATATATGACTCTTGATCTGGGAAACCCTTTTCTCCTCCATCTCTACCCATAAAGAGTACCAGAGGCAATTCAGTTCTCTCTTGCAAAACAAGGAGTGCACTTTGCTATCTTACCCCTAAGGCCGGCCGACTCTGCAGGCCCGTAGCCACATTTCAGTTTGCAGAGGTACAGTCTTTCCCTTACAGCAGACTCACGACCCAAACTGGACCAACTGATAGGAATGATGTTGGACCCAATACTAAGGCATCTTCATGTCAGGATGTAGGCAACAGGCCAAGTCCAACATTAAAGATCTTGACCTTGGAAAAATATTTAGGACAACAGCAGTTCTCAGCATGTTGAACTCTCTTTTCAGGTGAAGTGTAAGCTACTACAGTTTGCCTGACCTACCACCAAAACAGAGGAGGGGCGTACATCAATCAGTGGAATTATTTTTCGATTTGTGTGTCATATTTGTATTGGCTAGCTTTTTGTCAAATTCATACAAACTGTAGCCCTCTGAGAGAAGGGACCATTAATTGAGAAAATGCATCCATAAAATTGGGCTGTGAGCAAACCTTGTAGGGCATTTTCTTAAGAATTTCTTAAAGTAATTTGTGTAGGAGAGCCTAGTTCACAGTGGATACCATCCCTACCCTTGTGTTGGTGGGCCTGGGTACTATAAGAAATCGAGTTGAGCAAGTCACAAGGAGGAATACAGTAAACAGCACTCCTCCATGACCATCAGCTACTACCCATCTTTAAGTCCGTGCCATGACTTTCTTCAATGTCAGACTATGATATAGACATGCAAACAAAGCAAACCTTTTCTGCCCCACGTGGCTGTAGTCATGGTGTTTTATCACAGCAATAGAAACCCTAACAAAGGTGATATTTATTAAAGGGTTGGAGTATGTTATTCTATTTCATTCACTTGAGTAGCATAAACCCATTTGTTTTTGTTGATTCCCAAGGCATGAGCAGGTTCTGCTGCTTTGGGCTGCTGTATTGCTTCATCTGCATGATTCAGCAGATCCAATCATTTTATACAAGTGCATAATGAGCAGGTTTCCAACCTCAAAGATAGACATTACCTCAGAATAAAGGATTGAGGAAAGATTTACCAATCAAATGGGTCTAAGAAACATGCAGGTAGGTATAGATATCCTAATATCTAACAAAATAGACTTCAAACTAAAAACATAAAAAAGAGAAGAAGGACACTTCATACTCATCACAGGAAAAATTCATCAAGTTGAAGACTCAATTCTGAACATCTATACCCCAAATGAAAGGGCACCCACATATGTAAAAGTAACATTGCTAAAGCTTAAATTGCACATCAAACCCCAAACACTAACAGTATCAGACTTCAACATCCTACTCCCACCAATGGACAGGTCATGCAGACAGAAACTTAAAAGAGAAATAAGAGAACTAACAGACTGCATGATTCAAAAGGACTTAACAGACATCTATAGAACATTCCACTCAAACACAAAATAATATACCTTCTCAGTACATCATGGAACCTTCTCTAAAATTGAATGCATACTCAGTAACAAAGCAAACTTCAACAAATACAAAAAAAATTGGAATAACCTCCTGTATTTTATCAGATCACCGTGGCTTAAAGTTAGAATTAAACAACAGCACTAATAAAAGAAAGACTACAAACACATGAAAATGGAACAGTGCTCAATTAAATCACCTCTGGGTTGTGGACAAAAATAAAGAAATTAAAGACATCCTAGAATTCAATGAAAGTGAATCCCCAACATATTCAGACCTGTTGGACACTATGAAAGCAATACTAAGAGGAAAGTTCATGACACAAAGTGCTTACATAAAGAAAGTGAAGAAATCTCACACTTGGGAATTAACAGCACACCTGAAAACTCTAGAACATAAAGAAGCAAACTCACCCAGGATGAGTAGACGGTTGGAAAAAATCAAATTAAGGGCTGAAATCAATAAAAGAGAAGCAAAGAAAGCAATACACAATACAAAGAATAGATTAAACAAAGAGCTGGGTTTTTGAGAAAATCAACAGGACAGATAAACCTGTATCCAAACTAACTAAAGGGTGAAGAAAGAATATCCAAATTAACAAAGGGGGACATAACCACAGACACTGAGGAAATCCGGAGAATGATTAGGTCATATTCCACAAAATTGGAAAATCTAAAAGAAATTGATGATTTTTTTGGATTTAATAAAATTAAATCAAGACCAGATGAACAATTTATTATCTTTTTTGGTTTTTTTGTTTTGTTTTGTTTTTTGAGTCAGGGTTTCTCTTTTTATCTCTGGCTGTCCTGGAACTCACTCTGTCGATTAGGCTGGCCTCAAACTCACAGAGATCCACCTGCCCCTGCCTTCCTGAGTGCTGGGATTAAAGGCTTGTATTACCACTGTAGGCAGAGACTACAGGGTTTTCCAGGCACTCAGACCCAAATAATCACACCGAAACTCTATTGATTACAACACTGCTTGGCCTATTAGCTCAGTGTTCTTATTAACTAACTTTTACATCTTAAATTAACGCATTTCATTTAATCTGTATATATATATATATATACGTATATATATATATATATAGAGAGAGAGAGAGAGAGAGAGAGAGAGAGAGAAAGAGAGAGAGAGAGAGAGTAGGTGGAGCCAAAGAGACTCCATGTAGCTGCCAAAGGAGACAAACACCAAATCCTTACCGGTAAACCACAGCCTTGTGCCAATATACAGATTTCCCACCTGGCTGTGCTCTGCTAAGTCATTGAACAAAACAGCTTTATTTATCAACCAATAAAAGCAACACATATTCAGAAGGACATCCCACATCACACACTGCCCAGCTCAGATGAACAATTTAAATAGATCTATAATCTCTAAGGAAATAGAAGCAGTCATCAAAAGCTCCCCACCAAAAAAAAAAAAAAAAAAAAAAAAAAAAAAAAAAAAGGCCCAGGGTCCGATGGTTTCATCACAGAATTCTACCAGAACGTCAAAGAAGAGCTAATACCTATACTCCTCAAATTGTTTCACACAATAGAAACAGAACAAACATTGTCATCGTTTTATGAGGCTATAGTTATGCTCTTGTATAGATAGGATCAACATAATAAAAATAGCAATCTTATCAAAAGCAATCTACAGATTCAATGCAATCCCATCAAAATCTCAAAACAATTCTTCACAGACCACGAAAAAACAATACTTAACTTTATGGAAAAACATAAAACACAGGATAGCCAAAAACAATCCTGTAAAATAAGGTAACTTCTGGAGGCATCACTAGCCATGACTTCAAGCTCTATTATAGAGCTATAGTAATGAAAACAGCTTGGTACTGGCATAAAAACAGACAGGTGGATCAATGGAATCAAATCAAAGACCCTGATATAAATTCACACAACTATGAAACCCGACTTTGACAAAAAAAAAAAAGCTAAAATTATACACTAGAAAAAAAGAAAGCTTCTCAAAAAATGGTGCTGGCATAACTAGATGTCAACATGTAGAAGAATGAAACTAGATCCATATCTATCCCTATGCACAAAACTCAAGTTCAAGTAGATCAAAGACCTCAATAAAAATCCAACCACACTGAACCTCATAGAAGAGAAAGTGAGAAGTAATCTTGACTGCATGGGCACAGGAGATCACTTCCTAAATATAAGAGTAGTAGCACAGACACCGAGAGCAACCGTAAACAAATGGGACCTCCTGAAACTGAGAAGCTTCTGTAAAGCAAAGGACACTGTCAATAAGACAAAATGGCAGCATGCAGAATGGAAAAATATCCTCACCAACACCACATCTGATAGAAGGCTGACCTCCAAAATATATCAAAAACTCAAGAAACTAGACATCAAAATATCAAATAATACAATTTTAAAATGGGGGCACATATCTAAATAGAGAATTCTCAACAGAAGAATCTCAAATGGCCAAGATCTCCTGAGAAAATTGGGAGTGTGGAGGTGGGAGGAGAAGAGAGAATAGGAGAGGAGAGGGAGCATACAAGGGGGAAGGAAAACTTGAGGGAATGGGATGGTCAAGATGGGGGAAGGACAGAGAGAGAGAGAGAGCAAGGAAAAAGAGATACCTTGGCAATGGGAACCATTATGGGGCTAGCAAGAAAGCTGGCACTAGAGAAATTCCCAGGAATCCACAAGGATGACCCCAGTTAAGACCCTAAGCAATAGTGGAGAGGGTGCCTGAATTGGCCTTTTCCTGAAATCAGCTTGATGACTACCTTAACTGTCATCATAGAACCTTCATCCAGCAACTGATGGAAGCAAATGCAGTGTTCCACAATGAAGCACTGGGCTGACCTCCCAAAGTCCAGTCAAAGAGAGGAAGAAGCGATAATATGAGCAAAAGGGTCAAGACCATGGTGGGGATACCCACTGAAATAGCTTACCTGAGCTAATGGACTAACAGCAGGGGAACAGCATAGGACCAAACTAGGCCCTCTGAATGTGGGTGACAGCTGTTTGACTGGGACAGTCTGTAGGTTTACTGACAGTGTAGCTAGGATTAATCCCTACTGCTTGAACTGTCTTTTTGGAACTCATTCTCTTTGGAGAGTTATCTTGCTCAGCCTAGGTATAGTAGGGAGGGCCTTGAACCTGCCTCAAAGAGATGTGCTAGACTTTGTTGACTCTCCATGGGAAGCCTTACCCTGTCTAAAGAGTGGGTTGGGGAGAGAGCTGGAGAGAGCAGGAGGGGAGGGAGTGAGAAGGAATATGTAAAATTTCAATTAAATAGTGAAAATATCAATAGTTACAGAAAAGAAAAGTAGCATCTTTAATGTAAGTAGACCTTGTACAATTAGCTCAAGGACTTAATGGAAAAGAGAAATTATTTTCCATAAAGCAAAAGGGATTTCTGCAGCTGAGAATCTATACACACATTCTGCATTATCAGTTATTCCCTGGGTTCTCTCTCTCTCTCTCTCTCTCTCTCTCTCTCTCTCTCTCTCTCTCTCTCTCTCTCTGTCTGTCTCTCTCTCTGTCTCTCTCTGTCTCTCTCTCTGTCTCTCTCTTTCTCTCTCTCTTCCTTTCTCTCTCTCCCTCCCCCCTCTTTCCCTTCCTCCCTCCTTTCCTTCCTGTCCCTTTCCCTCCCTCCCTTTCAATGTTTTCTGAGACAAGAGACTCACTACACTGTTTAGGTTAGCACTGAAGACCTAGGCTCAAGAAATCTTTCTGCCTCATTTTCCTAGGTGGATGAGACACAGGTGTGTAACACACACACACACACACACACACACACACACACACACACGTGCGCGGACCCATAGCATAAAGCATCAATGATATATGAAAATGTTCATCTCGGATTTCATATTCCACCTTTTAATTTCACAACCTCTACAACACTTATTCCTACTTGGAGGCATGAACAGACTTTAATCTTTGATCCTTACCAGAATCTAATGAGGCCAGTGCTGGAAATAGGTTAAACTTTTACAAAAAGACATAATGAAGGTAAATGATTATGTTTATTCTATCATTTTGTGCATATATTAAATTAATTAAAATCAGTAAAGTTAGATACAACCTTATTGTCTTCAGTGAGAAGATAGGCCTACAGTTTTCAACTCTTGTTTTTATCACTTGGTTCTTTGTAAATAATTTCATTCAACGTTATTGCGAGATGACTGACTAGTACACTTGAAATAAACTTCAATATAATGACTTGTTTACATGTTGTTACTTTATTTGAAGTTTTGCAGAAATTAAATAATGGATGTGTTGGTTGAAAGGGGGATGATTCAAAACCCTGGTCAGATTTTATCATCGCCACTAGATGGCACTAAAGAACTAGCTCTAATCCTTTTGCTCCTCAGTGTGCCTCCCTTAACTGGTTTCTATTGTCAGCTGGCAAATTGCAAATATATATATATATATATGCTATTTGCTGGAGATTTTGATCAAGATAAAGGTTTCATTAGTGGAGAACAGAACAGATTTTGTAATTCAATTGCTAGCAAAATGATTGTCTTTATTGTTATATATTTGTACAGTTAAAAGCACGAAATAGGATCAGCACAGAAACACATAGGAAAATGCGGTAAGGCTAAATGCAGTAGGCACTAGCTGGGAATGTTTATCTTGACCAAAGAGTGAGTGCAGGAAAATAAGTAGAATACAAAATGTCTGCTGAGATGCTTTGAGAGATACTTTTAACCCTGTATAATAGACTGCTTTTTGTTATATCATACCTGGCCTCAAGAACAGCAGCAGGGTTTGGATTCCAGGAAAAATGCTTTATGCCTTAGAATTTTAGCTGAAGGTAAGGAGAGTCAGTTCCACTAGGAGCATTTGCTTGAAGGAGCAGGACTTAAATTTGATCACAAGTTGGCACTTTGGGCTACATTAAATATTAGACTTTCCTTGTACACTCAGTTTCTGCTTATGTACTTTCAGTGGCGAGCTAGAGTTACCTTAGCAATCACCCAGTCCGTGTTTTTAAAAAGCAGTCTATTGTTTTTGAAAAGTTTAGAAGCAGGATTCTAAATCTTGGGTAAATGGAGAATATTTTTAAAAATGCAATGAACAGTGTAGGCCTTGTCTTCTAAAAACCTAGAGAGAGGAATATAAAAGCCCACAAATATAGACTGAGATACACATAGGCATTACAAACTTGTTCAACACAAAGAGGGAGATAGTAGTGTTCAATCAAGTGCTTCTTCAAAGTGAAAATGCTAAATAGCTATCCAGATTTAAAACATCTAAATATAGAATTTATCTATGCTTTTGTAGATAGGCTACACCCTGGCTCAAGCAGCCCCAGTTCCTTCATTTAAAGCCTCACTGATCACGGACTGTGCTGGAGTACACGCTCAGGCTTTCGAAGAAGCCAATGTTTAGAAGTGGATATTTTTATTATTGATTTTTATTGAGATCTACATTTTTCTCTGCTCTAGAAGTGTTTTGAGCAATATCATCCTCAGTTAACACAATCCCCCCTTTCTGGGTGTTAAACCCAGATCCTCACACAACTCAGTAAAGCCTGCAGGAGCTACCGTCTCCAGGACCTGTTTTTATTTTTATATAAATACCCCCCAGACTGATGTGTGAATCCCCTCTGTGTGCTGTGATAAGCATTAATAAATAAAGAAACTGCCTTGGTCTGTTGATAGGGCAGAGCTTAGGTATGCAGGGAGGATGGACTGAATGCTGGGAGAAGAAAGGGTGGAGTCAGGAGACGACGCTATGGAGCCTCAGCCAGAGTCAGACATGCTGGAACTTTGCTGGTAGGCCACGAACTCATGGTGATGCACAGATTAATAGAAATGGGTTAAGATGTAAGAGTTAGCCAATAAGAAGCTAGAGCTAATGGGCCAAGCAGTGATTTAATTAATACACTTTCTGTATGATTATTTTGGTTCTGGGCTGCTGGGGTGAACAAGCAGGTCTCTCCCCCAACATCAAACTCCTTTCCCTTCAGAGTGAGGACCTGCTGTATCCTCTGTGAGGTGACTATGGAGGGAAAGTTCACGTGGTGGCTGCTACTCCCCAGAACCATTCTCCCTCAGGGGAGTAATTAGGAAGGAGTCTTACAGGACATTGAGCAGTGGCTCCCGGGGAGTCTGAAAGGGTTAATTTCCCTCTTTAGACAATTACTCTCAGAGGCACTGAGGAAATCTACTTTATTCTGATCATGAAGAGATGAAGATGGGGACTGTCACCAAAGGGTGAGGGGAGATGCGCCCTGCTAATGCCTTTAAAAGGAGAAAAGAATAAGATCCCAAGGGCCCCAATAAATCAAAGAAAAGACCTTTTAAAAATAGTGATACGTGCCAGATGGCACGGAGAGGAATCGATATTCTGAGTCCGTTAGGGAAACTTCTTTCGAAGCTTGTGCAGCAACTGATACAAAGATCTGTACATAGTTGGCATCTATTTAATGTTTATTGAACTGCCGTGAGTTGGTCTCACACACACGCACACACACACACACACACACACACACACACTCGTAGTCAGATACACACATCCTGAGACAGTTTCTCCTGCTCCAGTCTTATCGGATGTCAGCTATTGTTGCTTCATTTCTAGGTCAGTTTTGTTCACCTCTGATCTCAAGAGTATGGATTCGATAAGATAATAAATATGTTTATGTTTATTGATGATGATGGTATAAGGAACATAACAAGCTATCTCTGTCTCAAAGGAGATTGCTGCATGATGAATAGTTTTTCCAAAAGCCCGGTCACTCTCACCAAATTGACCAAGACATTCCCTGAAGTTGGGCAGACTCATGAAGAACAGCAGGTTTTCTGTGCTTGTTTTAAAACTCCTCTTCTAAGTTCAGACTCACTGTTCACCATTGTATTTTGTGACACCCAATCCCAGGTGATGCTTTTCCTAACAAACTGGCTTTAGGGGGGCACAAGAAGGGGATCAAAAAGCTGTTGGCAAGAGGCAAGGAGTTGTATCTCATGCTTACTTTTCAATCTCTGGTGATGTAAGGCCAGTTCAGCATCTGCTTACAGTGAAATGACTTTCTTCATTCTTTTGGAAGAAGAAGTAATTCATCCCCCGAAGACACATCCTGCCAGCCACCCACTACAGCTTCCTGAGCTCGTTCAGTCCAGTAGGGGCTAGCAACACTCAGCAGGCCTATCGCTTCAGAGGCTTAGCTCCCAGCTTGCATAACATGTAACATAGGTTTCTTGATTCTAATGATCCACTCTGCTTTCTTTGCTTCCCTTGCCAGAGGAAGCAGCAGTTTCCTGCACTTTCGATTATGCTTTCCTTTCATTTCAGGAATCTGTGTCGTTCTCACATATCTTGCTAATCCACTTCTGTCCTGAACTCCTGTCCATGAGATGGACTAGCTTCTTCTCTTGCTTTTGGTTTTGTTCAGCAGACCCTTATGCCTTCGTCATTTCTGTCTCTGTTCCTTACAACACTGCATCACCACACATTTCGAGAGCAGATACACTAGAACCCTATTTTTCTGTTGGCCCCCATCCACCATTGAGCTGCAATTCCATGGGAGAGACATTTGTGTTTGCTTCCTTTCTTCCAAATCTTCATCCCTTGGAGCATCCCTTTATGTCCTCTCTACCTGTCGGATGTTGAAAACAGAGAACGAATAGATGAATGTAAGGGTTAGTGGCTGTTTAAAACAGGCAGGTTCAGTAAGCAATATGGGGTATTACTGGGATTTCTCTCCAGTTCTCTACTACCCTGAACCTTTCCCTGCAGCTCTTTACCCTCAACAAACTAAATTCAGCTTTAGCAGTTTAGGTTAGTGGATCATAACTATTCTCTCCAAGAGACATCTGGCAACTCCTGAAACTTTATGGTTATCTGGACTGAAAGATCAAGTTACTTCTTTTGTCCATAGAATAGAGGCCAGGGATGCCACTGAGTATCCAACATCTTGGGGAGTCATCTCACTTCTCCAATGAAGAATTTTGTGTTCTAACCCTATCCCTGCGACTAATGTCACTGCTCTTGATAAATCCTGGTTTAGAAATTAACTGAGTTAGAATCAAGCTATTGCTTAGGTAGTATATTAAAACACCCTTTGGTACTATTATTTATATCTTTGCCTATACAAGGTCAAATATTCACAATGGAAAAAGGGACACATTGCTTGATCACAGTCAGAGACTCAGCTGTTTCTTTAAAAAATACACTTGGATTTGTGCAGACAGAATATCGGATGGCTAACTAATAATTTGACTCCTTGGCTAGATTCTTTTGAGAGTTATTATTGATGGAGCCAATGATTAAAAGTGGCATAGTACTTAAGTGTCCAAAGGGGCGCAAAGGGTGGGTGGGAGGGTGGGCAGTGGGCTGCACATGAAGCTACAGAGGAAATCTTTCAAAGAACAGAGTCTTCTTTTTTATTGATCCAAATCCCATAATAATAATTATAAGGCCCAGCTGTTCTCCCTCCCAAATAACTCAGGGAATAGTCATTAACTGGAGATACAGAGTTTTAAAATGACATAAATCACTTGGCTATTTGAAATTTGAAGGGCCTTTTGGATGAACCAGGTGGTTTCCTCCTAGACTTTAATTATCAAAGTCCATTTCCTTAAAAAAAAAAAAAAGGAAAAAGAAGAATTGACCCACTTGGGTAATTGCTACTCTGATGAACTCCAACCCCTAGCTTCCTTTTCTACTCCCACATTTTCTTGAATAAGTTCACTCTATTATCTTCCCTACCAAAATATCCACAAGGTATATTTTTCTTCTCCTTGTATGGCAGTAATCCCATCTAACATATCAAATGAAATACAAAGTACTGTGTGTCTGTTGTAAATTTTCCCGGCACAATTCCCAGAATCATTACTTAGTGTCATCCTCTTTCCCAACGCTACTCACTCACTTTTTAGCAAAGGCATTTGAGCCTTGGTTCTTACTCATCATCCTTTAAGTTATGACTTCTCTAATCAAATCCTGTAAGACCATCATTAGAAGGATATTTAGTCGGTTTCACATACTTGCTGATGAAATTGCAGTTGTTTAGAGCCATTAAATATTGTGCGTCCCAGAGGGTTCCTATGAAATTGGCCAGATAAAACAAGGATGTCAAGCTAAATGTAAATATCAGAGTTACATAAGCACTTCCTCCTTCTCGATGTATTTCTCCTGCAGTATGTGAGACAAACTTGTAAGTTAAAAACTTGCTGTTTCTCTGAAATTCAAGTTTAATCAGGTGACCTGTGTTTGTATTTGCAAAATCCCACAGTCCTATACATGTTTACTAAGGTTTGTGACTTTATTAGCTCCTTTAGTAACAAAGTCTTTTAAAATGACTCTTCTAATGAAGCGATGCTTGTGGAATAATTCAGATCCACTGGGATGCTTGCCTCGATGAACATCATGCAGATGTTGAACTCTGGCTTGAATATGTGGACGCCAGCTTTTCTGTGTGAACCATTTGTCAGCTGCAGACTTGCTCTTCCCTTTACACGCCGACCGTGGCTACCCCTCAGCTCTCTTCTTCAGAACTGCAGCTACCCGAGGGAAGCCCACTCATTCCCCCTCTGCCTGATGGTTGATGGAAATGGCATGTGAAGAAACAACTTCTTAACCATGTCACACGTGCCCAGTGAACCAGAATGGGGCTCAGCTGATCTGATCACCTGAGTTCTCTCTTGATTAATTCTGAACAACACAGAGAAATCAATCACAAGGGCAGCCAAAATAATCAGCAAGTCAGTTGATATAGTTACATAAACTTGACCTTTTCCTCCTCTCTCAGTTTATGCTTTTTGTTAGGAGATTTCAGCAAATAGGAGGGAAAAACCATTATGACCATAAGTTCCTACTTAGAATCAGCTTCCTTAAAACTGAGTGCATCAGATTCAATTTACTACCCTTAGGAACATTTTACGTTGCTACCTTCATCCTTACTTAGTCTTTCCACTAAAATAGACAGCAGGTTATAAAAATTAATTAAATGAAATATCTACTCTGCACTGAGCGTCAACCACCAAACACTCCACACATGGTAATTATATCTCAAAACCCTTCAGAAATATTCTAACATATACCAGTGATTTGTTTAGTAAATGTATATTTTCAATATACTATTGAAAATAAAATTACTTACTTTGACTCTTTGTAACTTAGGGCAGAAAGTGGTAGAAGTTTCTCTTCTAGGTAAAAAACCAGTGTCGTACCAATGTAAATATTTTTCTGAAAATGTGAAGAATTCTTAATTAGTACCAATTTATTAATTCATAGGCAAGTGAGTGGAAACTCCGCAGGTTATGGATATTGTTACTGGACGGGTTGCAAACATAGAACTGGAGAGCAATACATGCAGGAGGAGAAGATGTACAAAGCAACAAATGACATCATAGCATACTACGGATGCTAAAAGAAGGACTCAGAATGCTTCGATCAGTTTTATCTAAAAGGTCCACTGGGGTTACCATATGAGTCATCACTTGAGTCAATACAGAAATGGCATTCTCATGACAGAAAATCACGAAGGGAGAGCACTGCATTGTGTTACTAAGGCATGAATTCTAGGCACTGGAGGAGGCTTGAGCACCAGGTGTGACGCGAGGAGAAAAATGAGGACAGAGAAGCGAGGTAGACATTGGTAGTTCACCATGAAGTACTGATAAATCATTTAAGATCAACTAGGGGCAGATCCTGAAGACTCTATGTAGGCTCTCCAATTCTTTTCAAATAGAGAGAGACTGGGCATTGTTTTCAGAAATACAATGAAAACAGTTCCTCCAGGGGTTTCAGAAATAGCAAAGGAGAAAACAGGTTTGCTTTGGAATGTGGGAAACACATAACATTCGCTCAAACATGTATTATGTCTGGTGCTGGGTCCTCTGAAGGTGCTCCAGGAGGAAGATACTAAAATATTTCAACTTCTATAGTAAGCTTTCTTCTGCTATTTAACAAATTACAACAAAAGTAAAGACTGAAAACCAAACGCAGTTACTGGATCACAGTTTTGGAACAGGCCTCAGAAAACAGGCAACTGAGGAAGACAGCTCAGCATTGATCTGCGCACATATACTCTACACTCATACCAACGTAATACCTGTGTTCTCACACACATGAACATGTACCACACTCACACACACTCCCTAGCACCTATTGAAGTATTGAATTCCTTGCCAGAGATGTAGGAAATCATCACATTCCCACTCATTTCCACCTTACAAAGGGGCACCTGTTTTCCCTGGCTTCTACATCTGTGCAAACTTCGAAGGTACACATGGCCAGTTAGAGCTTCCTCAGACCACAAGTGTTATAGCATATTTGCTGGTGGCAGGAATGAAAACATCATTGAAGGCATCTCTGAAGGGGCAAAATAGTTTAGGGTCTTTTGTTTGTCTGTCATTTTTTTTGCCATGCCTTGATTGGTGACTAAATGTCTAAGAGTGGGAAGTGAACACACGACCTCATCTCTAACCAAGAAGCTAGCTCTAATTGATATCCACTTGCAAAGAAAAAAAATTACTTTTTTTCCAATGGAGTCTCATTGAGTATGCTAACCAGACTTAAGGGCAGGTATCATGTTCAGCAGTAGATGGCCAAAACAGAAGGAAGTCAATGACATGTTTGTAGGCTTTTGGTCTCATGTGACTTTCCTTGGTCAGTTTTTTCTTACTAGCTTTTTGCTTGTATATTGTTTCCCAATTTCATGTTTTTATTTTGTTTGGTACGTGTATGTGTTTCTTCTTCTTCTTCTTCTTCTTCTTCTTCTTCTTCTTCTTCTTCTTCTTCTTCTTCTTCTTCTTCTTCTTCTTCCAAAATTTCTGCTTTTTTAAAAAAATTTCTTTGTGTTTGTTTTCTAGGGTTAGAGTTGGGGAGGTGGGTGGAGCGGTGGGAAGGGTCTGGGAAGAGTGTGAGGAGAGAAAACCATGATCATAATATATTGCATGAAAAATTATTTTCAGTAATATATATATATATATATATATATATAAATGTGTGTGTTATATAAACATCACACAGCATTTTCTAGTACCTAACCCTTAACAGAACACATTGCCCTGAGGACCCACAGGATTTCTGAAATATAGGCTTAAGAAGAAAATTTGTTCTATCAAGTGCTCTGTGCACAGGGATGAATGTGAAGCATGTGAACATCAAGACAGAATAGCTTAAATCTGAGCACCAATATTAGTAGATTTTTTTTGGAACAGAGAAGAGGGCTTCCCATTATGTGTTGCTTATGCCTACTGGATACAGAACAGTCTAGACAAAGTACAGGAGGAAAGGCATTGTGAACAGTCAGAATAGAAGACCAAGAAAGTTTAAGATCTTTTCTAAGTGGAGTAAGCAGTCTGCTCTCAGTGGACCAGGCTTTCCTGTTGTCAGGCTGAGGAGCTGTGGTGGAAGGTTGTTTATCTTTAAGAAAACATATCTATATCTTTTTTACTTGACAACTACAATATAATCTGTCTGGGAGTTGTTTATCATTTAAGAAAGGGTGAAAAAAAAAGTCCTCTCCCATAAAGCGTTCAAATCCGTGAGCAGAAATGATGATAACATCACGAGAGGCATCATAATTTATCTGGAGCATGTAAATCACCAAAGGCCTCCTCTGAGGATGCCTGCTAAAATGATGAATAGCTCTGCAGGTTGGAAGAGCAACCCCGAGGAATTCACCAGCCAGACTTTGACAGCAGAACTGCCTCCCAGTCTCTCCAAGCTGGGAAGAGGGGAAGACTTAACAGATTTGAAAATCCAGTTTTGAAACCATGTGGTAAAACATTCCTCTCAAGACTTCATCTGCATGATACGATAAAGGTTGGAACAGACCAAGACAGTTGCTGGTATGGGTTGTGCTGGCTTACCAAACTGTATTTTCACTGATTTTTATCTGCTATTTCTCAGCTTTCTCTCTTTGCCATAGTCATATGTTTAGGGTCAAACAACCCAGCATTTTCCAAGACAAGAGATTTCTAATGTGTCCTTTGCTAGTTCTTGTGTACAGCAGAATTACAGTGAAACTGTTGGAAAATGAGAAGTCTTCTATTCTGTACTTCATTCTAGAAAACTCAGCATTTGTAGGAAAAGATAGATAGGCATCAGTTTACCGAGGTTTTCGTGTATCGCTCAGTACAAGTTTGCATCAGAATATTCTTAGTTTAAAATTTTAGTTGAAGCAACTGTTGCATACTGAATATCTGTGCCTTTTAAAATGTGTCTGCTGAGAACTCAACCCTTCAATATGATGGAGCATGACAAAAATACCTTTGCTGGTAGTTAGGTCCAGATAAGGTTAGGAGAGTAAGCTTTTAGTGGTGGGATTAGTAATAATATGAGAACACAGCATCTATGTAGTCCTTCTTGAGCACACATGTAGACAGGCTAGGCAGACTCTAGTGAGAGAAAAGCCATGTACAATGAAAAGCAAAGTTGTTAACCAGTAACTATATAAACCATAGCCTCGGTCTTGCTCAGCTCTGCTCTAAGAATTAAAGGTCTGTTGTTTAGACTACCCAGTATATGGTATTTGGCCATAAGTACAATGTAAAAACAGTGATTATTGGGTAGGAAATATTATATTGTGCACACCCACATTACAGTACTCTAAGGATTAAGAGAAATTAGCATATTATAATTAAAATGAGCAACGGTGGTACCTGAAAGAGAAATGAGATGAATGCTCTGTTTTGGGGCAGATGTTACGCTAGACAAACACATTGTGTATTTTATATCACTTGATTCTTACAGAAGTTGTTTATGGTAACAAATCTCATTACGTATCCACATTTAAAAAGGAATTAAAATTTTGTTGTTTCTCTGATTCACTCTGTAGCCAAAGCTAGCCTGGAACACTACATAGCCCAGGGTAGCTTTCAGCTCACGGTGGTCATCATGTCCCAAATCTGAGTGCTGAGATTACAGGAAATAGCATCTCAGCCAGCTGGATTGAATTAAAAAATTATCTGTATGTACATTGACCATGACATTGATATGATCTAAGCTGTGTCTAAGTAAAGAGAGACTTGTTTTTTGCCAGTCTGTTTCATATGGCTACTCTACCAAGTTTCCACAAACCAAACATATTAACATAAAAGAGCTTTGCTCTGTCACATTTCTAGACGCTGAAATCCTGGTGGTGGTGTGGAGTGAGGGACATGTACATTCTGAGCACTCCTTTGGGGCAAATGTTAGTTGATATTTAATGTTTTCAGTGGTTCCAAGCAAGTTTTGGTGCTTTGAGTTATAGAACGTAATTCCAATCTCTATGCCATCTTCACATGGCCTTCTTCCCTGAATCCTGTCTTTTCTTGTAAGGACTCCATCCGTTTGAGCTGGTACCTAGTTGTGGCCCAGATGATATTTAAACACTTGAGTGTGTAAAGACCCTAACTTCAAGTAAGACTACCATCTGAGCCATATAGCTTTGTGTTTCGAGGACACACTAAGGGCACTAATCTTCCCTCCTCAACTTGATTCACTCCTAATTTGACCAGAATGTGTTATTCTCACAAAACTGATATGTTAAAGGAGATGAAATTATGAAGGAGAGCCTTTGGGGTTTAATTATGATAGTGAGGGACCTAGACTCTCAAAATAGAAGCTGTGAGAAAGAATTCTTTATTCTACCATGGGAGAACACATCAAGTTGAAATCTATGAACCAGAAAGTGATATTCTACATGATACCATATTGGTCTTGCTTCTTGCACTTCCTAACACCTAAAACCTCTTTCTGTCTCTCTGTCTCTGTCTCTCTGTCTCTCTCTGTCTCTCTCTCTCTGTCTCTCTCTCTCTGTCTCTCTCTCTCTCTCTCTGTCTCTCTCTCTCTCTCTCTCTCTCTCTCTCTCTCTCTCTCTCTCTCTCTCTTTCTCTCTCTCTCCTGTCCTTGTAAGGATTTTCTTCTATGGGAATGTCTGTCTCTTATTCTTCCTTACGTACTACACCTATTTCTCCCACTAGTCCTTACATTCCCTATTATGTCTGATACTAGCTCCCAATTGTCCTTACAGATATATCATTAATCAGCTGTAGTAAACTTACCTCTGTATGGAATGCTTTATTTCTTGTCCATGTCAGTTACTTGATATAGAACCATAAGGTATGTCTAGGAATTCATGCTTATGATAGTTCATTACTATTTACAGTTTCAAGTCCCAACCATATGCTTATTTGCTATTTAGAATCTGAATCTCTTTATATCCACCCCGTTTGTATTAGTTAGGGTTTCTATTGCTGTTAACGAAGCACCATGACCAAAAGCAAGCTGGGAAGGAAAGGGTTTATTCAGCATACACTTCCACATTGCTGTTTATCATTTAAGGAAGTCAGGACAGGAACCCAAAGAGGGCAAGATCTTGGAGGAAGGAGCTGGTGCAGAAACCATAGATGGGTGCTGCTTACTGGTTTGATCCCCATGGGTTGCTCAGTCTGCTTTCTTATAGAACTAAAGACCACCAGCCCAGGGATGGCAACACCCACCATGGGCTGGGCCTTTTCATATTAATCACTAATTAAGAAAATGCATTACAGCTGGATCTTACAGAGGCATTTTTTTTCAATTAAGGTTTCCTCCTCTCAGATATTTCTAGTTTGTGTGTCAAGACTAGACAGCACACGAAACAGAGTGTTCCAGAGCCCAGAAGAGAATACATACAATGTATTAAGTGGAAGAAAATGGAAAGGTTAGAGATGATCTCATTGCCTGTGGTGTCTCATCTTTACCATTATGAGGCAGAATCCATGAAACTATATATAGACTATGTTGTACTCAGGCCAGTGTCTAGCAACTAGCCGCCACATCCTAAAACTCTTACACAATTGCTCCTCTTTACTGTCTGCAGAGGTAATTTATGAAGCGTCTCTGGACAGCAGATCCTCTCTTACCATCATTTCTTCCTTCTCTACTTTTTGGTAACCTGGAACCTTTGATAGAACTGCTTGCCTGGCAGATTCTTGTCTCCCTTATCAGATTGGCGTGAGACAATGAGTTTCCCAGGCTCTCTTTTGTCTTAGTTCCAAAGTCTAGCCCTTTACTTTGTGACCCTCTCTTGATGCTTACTGGAAGTAAGAAGGGAAAAAAAAAAAAAAAAAAAAACAGAGAGAAAGCTGTGGTCTTTGCCTTCCAGTAACATAATGGAGTCTGTTTCCTTGGGGTTTGGCAGAAAGAGGAGCTGGTGGCAGCGTGACACGGTCATGCCTGCCTGCTCATGGTTGCTCTTCCATTTGATGCTTCCCCTAAGCACAGACAGGGGCCATGGGGAGCCCACAATGCAACCTGTCACCAGGCAGCCCTGGGAAACACAAATCTTGTTTTAGAATAAAACAAACAAACACCAGTCTTTGAATGCTCTCACGCCCAAGGTCACTTGTATCACCCACGTGTCCCCATGAGACTCCAGAGAAACATAAAACCAGTGAGAGGCTCTTTGATCTTGTACCTTCTTGGGAACATTTTAATCAATTAACCATGAAGTCCCTCCACTTTGCTTATGCAGGCCTATATATAAAATGACTTTGGTCTGGCTGACACTTCACTGCATCCAAGATCAAAGATGGAAACAAATGCCAAGTGAAGCTAGGTTGATTCTGAGGCTTTTGCTTTGCTTTCTCCCCCTGACCCCCATTTTTAGGAATGCTTCTCTTGCAAGGCCAAAGTGGACAGATCTTAGGTATTGATAGGAATTCACACACCAAAGCAAGTACACACAGAGACACACACCGCACACATTTACTCACGCATACACACACTTTTGAGTATTGAAGGAGTCCTTCAATTAGAGAGGCAAGGGAGAAACTAGTGAAGGAGACAGGAGTACGCAGTGTAAACAATGTCTGTGTTAAAAGTTAATCATGTTTTTTGAAGAAAAATAACTAAAACCTTTTCTTTGTGGAGTAATTGTTAAGAATGGCTGTCTGTTCGGGAAATTGGAAAAGGATGTGGCATTAAAAAGACTGTGGAAGCAGGCACTGGATGCTCTGGACTCTGGACTGCAGTCTAAACTAAACATCACACATAGGGCTCCAATAGCCTCTTTAATGAGACTCCCTCCCTTGTCTGTTTGGTCTCATTGCAGGGCATAAGGGAGTTAGGAAGACTGAAGATGTATTTCTATCATTTTCCTGTAAAGAGAATCAGTGTTCACTTGTGGAAACCCTACAGTCCTTTGGGCCAGTGCTAACATTTTAGAAATTAGTTCACATTTTTCACCATAACTATAAAGAGACAGAGTTTGCCATGCCCATCCCCCCAGGTGGCAAGCCCAGATCTCAGCAGTTCAAAGGCTTACTCCAAGTGGGCAGTGACTTATAAACTCCTGCTCTCTAATGGTGCCCACTTGTCCTGACTCTATTGTGTCATCTTTCACCTATGAGCTTCATCGTGTGAAAGATTTGCTGTGCTGCAAACCTTGAAGACTTTATTTCTTGATTTTTAAAGCACAGACAGCTATAATGGCTGATCACAGCTCTTGGTCAGCATGAGCTAACCGATGTCAGGACCCTACACTCATAAATTCCTAGTCAAAAGGAAAGGCAGTGCAGACCTATTGCAGAAAAACACAACCCATCTTCTTGAAAGATAAAAAAGAATCAGTTCATTATTTACCAAGCTGTCCCTGCCAGACATGGCTCTGCTCACCTTGCTCGTATTACTATTAATCTTTCATACAGTCTTGTGGTATAGGTGCTATTTCTTTTTCAGACAGGAACTCACATTGTAGCCCACATTAGACTTGAATTTTAAATCTTCTTGCATTAGCTTTCCAAAGACAACATTATGAGTGTAACAAACACTGTTATCCCCAGTTTATAAACCTGGAACTCAGGATGGGTAAAGGGGGAAGGAGGAATCTCCACAGGTGATAATCTCTTCATTATGCAGCTCTTCATTATGCTAATTAATCGTATTGTTACAATAATGGAGTTTCATAGTCCAGACTAGGATTGCTTTGGTGTCTACGTTCCACATCTGATGGTAACAAAGAAATTGTGTTCTTAACCAATTCTAGCATTTCTGACAGTTTGGGAGTTTTCACAAGTCACTGTAGTCCAACTCTTGACCTGCTCTTGAATACCCAGCATGTCCAAAATGCCTACACCAAAGGAGTTGATGAGTCATTGAATTTAATTCTTACTTCATATTGAAATGATTTCCTGATGCTAGCCCCAATAGGAAAAGACAAGGGGTTGTTCAGAAGATCTTTAAAACAACTAGCTTTAGATGAAATCAAATTGAGCAAAAGAAAAATTCAAAAATAAGAAACTGAAATAAGTTCTCAGTTCAATCCCTGGAAGAGGTGAGAACCTGGAAATAGATTCAAACTTCCACAGGGACAGAACTGAACTTCCATCACTCTCTGAAGCAAGTGGGGAGCAGGGGAGTGAGGTTTAGAAGGGAAGACAGCATGGCTCTGTGGCTTCCAGACCTTGGCATGTAGATGACCTCTTTGTGATGCCATTCTTCCGATAGAAGTGGTTGAGACTAGAATTAGAGGCACTGGGGAAACTAGAGGCAGCAGATGTCTCTGCGGTCACAGAGCAGCACAGCTGGCCAGGAATTCGGGAATGTAGGGTGCAGTTTAGGCTAATGACTCAGTAGAAACCCAGCAAAGAAAGATGTTTCTAATAAAGGAAGGAATCGGGTCTCATCAAGGACATTCAGCTGCTCTTACATGTTCCTGTTGGGTTTGGGATTTCATTTCAGCAGAGGCAGCAGCCTCAAAAAAATCAATATCAACGCTATACATAAGAATGGGAGGTCCCGGGTAATATTAACTAATACTTAGTGATGGTTTATTATGCTTTTATTCTAAATGGTAAACACCACGTGTGGATAAGAAAATGGAGCATTAAGGGTCAAGTGACCTAACCAGGATGGCAAAGTGATGCGTGCTAAAAATGCAGTTTCACAATTTGCCATTTGTCAGGAGAGGGAGCTTACTGTGTTGCCACATTGCAGGAGCTCCCGTGATGTGTAAGAAGAGCAGAGCATTTGCAGAGTTTGCATTTCTTACACATTTCTTCCAGTAGGTTAGAGAATTTCACACTATGTGAGGGAGGGTTCTGGCTACTCCTTTATCATAATGCTTACTTTTTCCCCGAGAGGAGTTCTTTCATCTAAAATATACAAATTAAGTAAGTATCTTAGTCCAGTTTCAGTAGGATGATGGTTCCATCATTTGAAGGAACTCACTCCAGTCCAATTTCAGCCTTCCAAAGCTCTTAGGGAAAAAGCAATTTTTTCTTTCCAAATGAATAAGCTGAAATCTTGTCTGAGCAAAATATAGTAAAACCTTAGAGTGATGTACGCTCCTAAGCAGCTGCTATATAAAAGGAAGCAGACAAGGGTGACATCACCATTTTACAGACCAGGAAGCAGGACTATAACTCTATTTATCATTGATGATACTGTAACATAAGTTACGAAATATGGGTAATTTGTCCATTTTAATGCTTTCAAAAGGCATATATATATGATATATATCATATATATGTGATATATATATATATATATATATATATATATATATGAACTTGAGGGTTGGATTTTGTGTTTGCATACTTATATCCCCAGATCTTCCTAGCCTGCAACAAAAGGATCAGAAGGGCAAAACCGGGTGTGCTACCCAGTGAGATATTGTTATAGAACAAGAAGTGGGAAAGAAAAGCTTGCAAGCTTTGATCAGAGCACATTGCCTAAATAGTATGGCTCTCTGTGGTTCTATCAGAAACTCAACCATGAGAAAATATAAACTCAGTCTTCATAGGTTTCTTCGTGTATTGGTTCACCCAGTCAGAAATGTCTAAATTGTGGTAAACTACACATAAATTCACCATGGTAACCACCTTTAACTGAGTAGTTCAGTAGCATTCAGTGCATTCACCCTGGAGGGCAAACATCAGTTTTTTCTGTTTTCCAGAACCCAAGTCACATCCCCAATAAAACTAGGGTTGAAATCCATTAAACAGTTTCCTAATGCCTTCTCCTCCTAGACCTTGGTAATATTAATCCTGATTTATTTATTGATTTTTTATTTATCCATCATCTATTTATTTATTTTGACTGTATCAGTTTGACTATTCTAGTTATTTCATATAAATCTTGGTCTTGCTATGCCTGACTTATTAACTCTCCATTATTTCTTCAAGGTTCAACCACATAGAAATATGGATCAAAAATCCCATTCCTTTTGAAGAGTAATAATGTTCCACTATTCATATAAACAAAATGTTGTCCATTTACCTGTTGATGAATTGTAAGGTTGTAGCTTGCTTTGTCATCTATTGCTCTCCTGCTATGACAGAACATGATCGAAAGCAACTTAGGGAGGAAAGGGGTTTATCTTACCTTATGGTTTCTGTGAAGGAAAGTCAGGAGAGGAGCTCAAGGCAGGAACCTGGGGACAGAACTAATGCAGGAGCCATGCACTCCTCTTGTATTGTTCAGTTTTCTTTCTTATATATTCCAAGATCACCTGGCCAGGGACTGCTTTGTCTAAAATGGAATGGCCCCTCCTCCACATCAATCATCAAACACAAAAATGCCAGGCAAGTCTGATGTAGAAATTTTCTTAATTGAGGTTCCACATCCCACACGATTCTAGCTTGTTGACAACCACTACCACAACAAAATAAAAAAAACTAACCAGGAAAACTGGCCCTTTGCCAACTTGACACACTAACATATTAACCACAAACTATAATCTTCCTCTTATTATCTCCAAGATCTCGTGTTAATATCATAATAGAAAACATAAAACTTTAAAAGTTCCAAAGTCTTTAAAAATTTAAACTCTTTAAAAAAAATCTGGGCATTTCAGAATACCCAATGTCTATTTAAATACCCAAAGCCTCTTTAAAAGTTCAGTCTCTCTAAAATATCCAAGGTCTGAAGGTTCCTATAATAATAATAAAAAAATCAAGTTTAATCTTAGCTCAATGCCTTGTGGCTGCAGTGGGCAAGACTCAATCAAGTGCCACCTGAGGTTTCTAACCCTGGGTCTCAGAGATGCCAACAGCCACAGCAACAGCTCCACGCCAATCAGGAGCCTGCGTGGGTGGTTGGGACCCATCCTGGTTAATGAGTTGAGGGTGGGAAAGTGGAACAGAAAGAGGTGGAGAGCTCCATGGGCTAGGGTGAGAGGGAGACCTAAAGAAATGAGGACAGTGAGGAACAGACTGACATGAATGTCACGCTTGTCATTACAGTCCAAGGTGATATCCAGGCCTAGGTTATTGCCAAGGGCCAAGTCTTGATCCAAGGCCCTGAAGCAGCCAAGGGAAACTGAGTTGATGTCTGTGTCTCTTGTCTCTTGTCTCTACTGAGGGCCATGCAAAAGTCTGTTTCTGGGCCACCAACTGGGACCATGTTGGTGTCCGATGGTCATGTTGTTATGGTGTCTGTGGCAATCTGAGGCAATCTGAGTAGCCTGCCCTGCCACCTGGGACCACGGTAATATTTGGGCCAAAGCTGCTACCAAGAACCATGTCTGTTCCATGCACCAACCACAATCAGAATCAGTGTTGGTTTCTACAGCTCCTGATACCATTGAAGGCCATGCTGATGCCCTAAGTCTGAGCCACCATCTGGCGCCATGTTGGTGTCTGAGGGCCATGCTCCCTTGAGGGTCATGCCAACCTGGGTGCCCTGCACTGCCATCTTGGTGCTATATACTGTTACCTGGGTTCATGGTGTCACCTGGACCAAAGCTACTACGGAGCCATGTCTGTGGCCCTGCAGCGGTCAGGGTCTGGGGTGATACCCATGGCTTCTGTTACTACTGAGGGCTCTTGGGATGCCTAGGGTCTGGTCAGTGACCTGAGACCATGTTGGTGTCCAAAGCCATGCATCTACCAGGGCCAAGCTGATCTGAGTAGCCTATGATGTAACCCAGGCCATGGTGATATCTAGTCCTGAGCTGCTGCCGAGGGCCATGTCTAGGCCCATGTTCCTGCTGCAGCTGGGGTCTGTGACCCTGTTACCACAAGAGGTCATAGAAACTGTGAGTATTAAAATCCAAGTGTTCAGCTGAGCTGGCCACACCCTCACTGGCTCTGGGATAGCAGGCCCTGCCTCTGCTGGATATTGCAGTAGGAGAACTGACCCCTGTACTTGGGACAGATAAGCCAGCCCTCTCCGTAGGCATGCATTTCTCCTGGGCAGTACACTAGAGCTGACCTTGCAGCACATGTAAGAGTAGGCCCTGCACATAGAGCTGACCCTGTTGACAGTAGTATAGGTGTACTAGCCCAGAAGGCATGAAGGAAGGAGATCTGACCCTGCATCTCCCCCTCACCTGCAAGTGGCATGGGTGGAGGAAAGATGCCTCCCATGCCAGTTGCTACCTCTGGCAGGTGAGAGAGCTGGCCTTGGGGTTACAAGAGTGGGAGAATTAGCCCTGTACCTCACCAACTTTTCATAACACAGGAAAGTGAGCCTGACACCCTACCTGTGTAGTGATGGGAGCAGAGGGCTGCATTCCCACCTGGCTCCCGGCCACCTGGCTAGCTTATGCCCCAAAATAATTACATGGAAACTGTATTCTTTTAAATACTGCCTGGCCCATTAGTTTCAGTCTCTTGTTAGCTAATTCTCACATCTTGCTTTAACCCATATTTAGTAATGTGTGTAGCACCACAAGTTAGTGGCTTACCAGGAAAGATTCAGCATGTCTGACCTGGCAGCTGGCTCCATGGTGTCTGTCTCAGAGAGGAGAGGCATGGTGACAGACTAACTTTCCCTTCTTCCCAGCATTCTGTTCTGTCTACTCCACCTATCTAAATCCTTCCCTATCAAAAAGCCACGGCAGTGTTTTTATTAACCAGTGAGAGTCCTCCATCATTTCCCCTTTTTCTGTTTAAACAAAAAAGAAAGGCTTTAATATAGTAAAATTTCATATAACAAAACAGTTATCAAGCAAGAATTACAGTTACAATATTTATATCTATTTTATCTTTTATCATATCTAAGGAAAACCATAACTATCTATCTATTCTTCAACTCCAAAGACTCCAGAAGGATATAATATTACCTAAGTAAACAAGAAAGAAACAACTTCCAAACTCTAGAAATGACAGAGACATCTCACTGCCTGGACAGTCACCCAAAGTTCTTTTGTACTGTTGGGGCATCCATCTTCAGCCTTCAGGCCCATAGTATTCAGCAGACCTTTCCATTAAGCAGGAAATTTCAAAGACAGTTCAGTCACTTTCTGCTGTGTCCTGCAGAATGTCTCGCAGACTCTTTTATAAAAATCAGGAACCCCAAAAAACCATCTCACCTTTAGGCAAGTTCAGCAGTCCTCTCTCTGAGGGTTCTCTGTGTCCAGTTTATGCAATAGTCTAGGCAAAGGCAGTTTCTTGCCCAAATGGCTATCAAACTCCATAAAGAGCCTCTTTAATGCCCATCTTCCTTTTGAAGTAGATTGGTGCTGCCAGGAGCAGACATGTCTCATTGTTATGAAAAGCCCTAAGTTATTAAGACATTTAAATGCGATATTCTTTAGTCTTTGAAAGATATTAGGAATGTCTATCTAACTGAAATATATCTCTATATATCTAGAAAATCTAACTAATATGACTACAAGCTTGACTATTATCAATGATTATTCATTAACAACCTATATTTCCTAATTATACATTACATTTTTAAATGAACTACACAATAACAATACCTTAATCAAGATCAGAAATACATATACATATAACAAAATTGACCTTAAATTTAAATCACTAAAGCAAAATCCATATCAATGCAAATTATTCATATCTATATCATATCCCCCTTTAAATGTAAAAGAACATTTATAAACAATATCTGGGAATATGGACGTAGTTATCTCTCCAAACTTCTTCCTGCTGTATAGGGGCGCTGTTAATTAGGTCTTTCATGGTATAACCTGTGTGCTAGGTCATCTCAGTCACTTGTTGAGTGAAGTAATTTTTGAGGGTGTTCACAGCAACCTTTCAGGAGGCGTGGTCTGTCATACCATATTGGGATAGAAGGAATCCACAGGGTCTCATCTTCTGTGAAAACAAAAGAAGAATCTCTTTTCCAAAGTATCATATCCTTAGATCCAAATTCTGAAGTCAAGGTATTTTCAAAATATCTATGTTGGATTAGTTCAGCAATATGTATAAGCAAATATCTTTTAGCAGCTGTTGCTCCTTCCTCAGCATTCAAACAATTCAAAGAGAGCAGAATAGCATACAGCATCAAGATTCTCTGTGTATTTTCCATCTTTATGCGGCTTTACTTAACCTCTATTTGTTTTATTTTTACTGGTGGACTGACCAAGCCAGCTACCACCTAGGCCCAGACCAGGGCTATGATCATGTTGTCCCATCCCAGCATCCACCTCTTCTATGAACTGTTGTTGGAGGATGAGAAGGAGACAACCCTATAGATTCAAACTGCATGATCTTCATAATACAGGAAAACAATGGGATATCCAAGAGGAGCCCCAGTGAGAGCCCATTATGTATGGTGTATCTGAGACCAGAGACCAGAGGCCTCGAATTAGACCAATGACTGATGGCAATGAACAATTGCAAGTGAAGCTGAATTGCCAAAAGATTGAACTGTGTGACTCACCAGGCCACGCCGCAGCTCCCACGAGATTCTTTTCCTTTTCTCTTCCTCTGTTTTATTTTGTTAGTTTTGCTTAGTTTTGGAATTTTCCTTTAAATTTTGTTTCATTTTGAGGAAGGTTGCAAGGGTGGAGCACAAATGCATGGTGCTAGGGAGATGGGTAGGATTGGCATTCCTCTTGTGAAATCTGCAAAAAAAAAAAAAAAAAAAAGTTAAATGCCTCCTTACTTAAAGAAGAAATAATCAGGGCATAGTAACAATCAAATCAAAGCAAAAACCAAATTCAACAGTGTTAAAAAGTTCAGTACTGAACACCTGGGGCCCACTCATGATTCTCGGGGCTCCAACCTAGATAGCTCCACTTTTCTGGCCCTGACATCTGCAGCTTGTCCTGGAGGTTCAAGATGGCTACATTATACAACTGCCACTGTCCTTGGTGGCTGTCCCACAATCTTGGCATCTCCAAAATGCTGATTTCACGTTTACCAATAGCCACTTAGTCTTTCTTCAAGAACTCTGATCATGTCTAACTATACCAAGCTTCCATCTCCTTTCACAACCCTTTCAATCCTGTGTTTCCATTGTACCCAAGGCTGCATCTTCATCAATGGCGTTTAACAGCGCCAAGCTGCTCTCAGCATTATCTTCCATGTTCCCACCATAGCTCACTAAGCTCTAAACACACAATAGATTTTCATGCCCCAAATTCTAAACTCCTTTCATAATCTCTCTAAAAACAAAATGGGCAGGTCTATCACAGTCATCCCCCATGAACCTGGTACTGTTAGTTTTCCTGTCTTAGTTTGTCTTCTGTTGCTGTGGCAGAACACTGTGATCTAAAGCACCTAGTGGAAGAAAGACTTTGTCTTCCCTTACAGCTTACAGTTCATTATGAAGGGAAATCCACATTGGAATCTGAAGGCAGAAACTGAAGCATAATGCATGGAGCCACACTGCATACTGGCTTCTTCTCCTGGCTTGCTCAGTTTCTGTTCTTATACAGTTAAAGTACCTGCTCATTGGTGACACCACCCTCAGTGGGTTGGGCCTTTCCATATCAATCATTAATCAAGAAAATGCCTTTCAAAATTGTCTACAGGAAAACCAATGGAAGCAGTTTTCAATTGAGATTCCTCTTTCCAGAGAGCTTTGAACTTGTGTTAAGTAGACAAAAAAACTAACTATGAAAGGTTGCTTCTATTATTTGGCTATTATTCCAAGGTGTTTAGATCTCCTATGTCAAATAAAAACTCATAGCATCTGCTCTCTTTCCATCCCTCTTATGAAGAGTAACTGTTTCTTCTCTCTCCCCTCCCTCCTATCTCTCTCTCTGCCTCTCTCTCTTCTCTCCCCCTCTTCCTTTCCTTTCCCCTCCATAACCCACTAAATCAACTTCATACCCCCCAAAATTTATAGCATCTTGCCCAATATGAATATATTTAATTATTCCTATTTTTAGACAAAGCTTTCCTAAATATTCCTAACTGAAATATTTAGTTGGAATTGTCAGTTTGACAGCACTTACCTAGGAGATGGTATGCATAAAAAGGATTTTCTTATGTTAATTCAGGTGGGAGGACTTCCCACAGTGAGCCCTGCCACTCCTCTCCTGAGGTCCTGGGCTATTTAAAGGTGAAAGGAAGTGGAAAAGGAATGTGCTTTCATTGTTTTCTGCTCTCTGATTGTGGCTCAGCTCTTTCTAGCTCTTGCTTTAGTAAATAACTTACCTTGGTAGTCTGTACCCTTGAACTCAGAATCACACTTTTATCCCTTAGGATACCTTTGTAAATGTATTTTACAACAGCAAGGAGTACAGAAAAAAATTTCAAAAATAACCTCAGATTTACAGTCTCCCAAATTCTAAATTTACAGGCATATGTAAATTTATGCTATTTTATTATTTTTGTCAACTTAATACAAACCCATCTTGGAAGAGATGAATTGAGAATTGAGATAATGTTTTCACATATTGACCTGTAAGCAAGTCTACAGGAATATTGTCTTGATAAATGACTGATATGGGACAGCCTTACTCACTATGGGCAGTGCCACCCCTGGGCAGTTGCAGATTGTATAAGAAAGTGGGCAGAGTAAACCATAAGGAGCAATCCAATAAGTAACATTCCTCTATAGCTTCTGCTTCAGCTTCTGGCTCCAGGTTCCTTCTTGTGTTCCTGCCCTGTCTTCCTCAGTGATTAGAGAACTGTCAACTAAAAATCAGCCCTTTCCTCCCCAAGTTGCTTTTGGACATGTGATTTTATTATAGCAATAGAAACCCTAAGAAAACCACTATGTTTGGCTTTTATTTTTTTTAAACTGGATAATATACATATAAAATGCATACACTATAAAATAAACATAGATACAAATGTATGGGATGAAAATAAATACAGTTGAAAGTTGAAATCTTTTCTTTCCCTTCTTCCTGTATTATCTTGCACATACCCGGCCACTGAGCAGCTGCTCCCTCATTCCTGTGGATCTTTGAATGTTGGGTCAAGTTAAAAGCCAGAAAGATGCTTGTTTCTACTTTGTTTTGTTGTAGGTTTTTTTTTTTTCTTTCTGAGTCTGGTTTTGGTAGTAGGTCTTTTGGGGAAATTATGACAGATGCTTCTAGAAAATGTGCTAATGATTTGAAGGTTGGCTTTTATATGTGACCTACTTCTTAAACCATTCTCCCTCTTGAAAATTTCTTCCAAGCTTCAATGTCAGTAGATTCTGGTTTCTCTGCACAACCGATCCATTTCCTTATTCATTGTTGTTGGATGGGCTCTGTGACCATTTTTCCACTTCTGTGGTCACTAGACTGTTTAGAACATTGTATCAGCCTCTTTGGCATTCATAAGATATTCAAACACCAAGTTTTTAAATACTCTAAGATATTAAATATTAGCTTTGACTAAACTATTTTTCTCTTTATATTGCTATGGAAATCATATCAAATAGTAACATTTTATTGAGGTTACAGCTTGGGGCTTGCAAATTTCAGGGAACTTTACATATCTTGCTTCTTTCTAGCAACTGCATAATAGATTACAGTAATTCCTCTCTCTATATGTCCTCCATCGATCAGAACATGCAACTATCTCAAGTCAAAATTCATCTCACACAGTTTCCTTATTGGGCATCCTAGTTTAACCGCACATCCCATTTTTGAACAGTCATTGTTCAATTTTACAATCCTGTGGCTTATTGTGATCTGCTAGTATGGTTTCTGCCAAGTATCCTTAAAGAGTACCGCATAAGTAACATAGTCAGAAAAAATGACAGAAGCTCAAAATTCACAGTGTGGCCTCTATTTGCTATACATTGAACACTAATCAAAGGCCACTGGTACTATCTTCTATCTGTGTACGACATAAAAATTAGTATTGTCTTTCTGTTTGTACTTGTAGATATTATTTGATACCTTACATCCATTCTACAGTCATTTTAAAATCAAAGCTTAAATATTTCTAAATTATTTTCAATTTAAAGAATGTGTGTGTAGAAGTGTGCATGTGCACATGCATGCACATATGTATGTTAGTGTTGGTGCCTGTGGAGCCCAGAAACCCAGAATACTCCTGTTATTTTAATTATAGGCAGTTGTGGGATGTAACTTGGATTCTTTCCAAGAGCAGTATAGATGCACTTAACCCTGAGTCATCCCTCTAGTTCCTAAAGGTTGTGTGTGTGTGTGTGTGTGTGTGTGTGTGTATCTCAAGAAGGATAAATTGAGAAATTCCCAAACTCTAAACAGTATTTATTCAAACAGTTCACTATAAACTATTTAAACAAGCATGTCATTTCAAATCTGTCTTCTGACATTTCTATATCAGTCACCAGGACAATTGTCTGATATAGATGAGACAAGCTCACAATTTCCCCAACTAATTTCTTCCTAAGCCTATAAAATAGTTACTCTTCCTTTTAAAATCTCCCTTACAGGTATTGTGGCTATTTCATGAGTCCTAGATAATAGACTGGCCTCTCCCCTTTCCTGGACCATCCTTTTGCTCTTGCTCCTTGCACTAGGGAGATACAGTCTACTACTGAAGTCTTATGGAGCAGAAGAGGTCATAATGTGAGAGAAGGGAAGTTTTCAGTGCCATAGTGGAGAAGTTTAATGGGAAACACCCCTTTCTATATTTATTTTTTACCTAAAAGAGACATTAACTTCTATTTTGAAAACCCCATGGGATATGGATATAGTTATCAGTGTAGATTGTTTTCTTTTCTACAATCCTGTAGGTGGATACTACTCATTCCTTTCCCCTGCCACCCAGAAGTGAATAATTACACAAAAACTATATTAATTACCACACTGTTTGGCCAAAAGCTTATGAATATATCTACCTAACTCTTACTTCTTAAATTAACCAATTTCTATTCATCTATGAATTGCTACAAGGCTGTGGCATACCGGTAAGGTTCTGGCTGGTGGCTGGCAACTTCCTCCTTCAGCAGCTACATGGTATTTCATTGACTCCACCTACTTTCTCTTTGTATCTCTGTATGGATTTCCTACCTGGCTCTGCTCTGCTAAACCACTGGCCAAAACAACTTCTTTAATAACCAATGGTAATAAAACCTATTCAGAGCATACAGAAGAGAATCCCACATCACAATCCCACGAAATTATTATGAAGACTAAATGAAATAACACATAAAATGCATATAAATATTGATTCTCGATTAATATTGCCAGTATAATATATTTAAGTCAACACAGCACTGGAGATTTGATGCTAATCTCAGTGATTGCATCATTTCAGTCTGTATTGAATAGACAGAAGTGATAATAATCATTCTTCTGGTTTTTTTAGACAGATTACTCATATTCACATATAAGGTTTCTAGAAAGGAGAATAAATTATAAAATGGGTTGCCTTCACTATATATGGCATCTTGGGATGAGATATTCTTTGGGTCAATATGCTCAATTTTTTTGATAAAATGAATACAAACCAGATGCAAAACTTGCCTCTATGACACTTGTCTTCTGGAAAGTGTGATGCTGCTGCCTATGAACAATGCTGGGGAGTACAGGAAGGCTGAGGCTTCTGAGAAGTTTCAGATTATCTTTATACTTCCCTTACAGGAATTTGAATACCTAAGAATGGAAAATGGAAGCTGAGTATATCTGTGTCTGTCTCTGGGTCTCTGGGTTTCTGTGCATTTTTACCCAGGTAAGTATGGCTTCTTAAATGTAATCATAATAAATAGAGTATACTTAAGAGGATTTTCTCAGTTGCCAGGAACTATTCTAAGCACTTAAGGTATCTCGATCAATAATCTCACATTGATTTTGGAGGTAACTGACATACCTCTTTTTGGTTTGCAAACGTGAAAATGAGCTTGAGAAACTTAGTTCATTTTGTCGTCTTAGAAAAGGAGATTGGGATCTAAAACCTAGCTCATCTATGGTACTTTTTCTTTTCAAAGTACTGATACTCTGACTAAATTTCCATTTTAAAGAAAGTATTTAGGGAAGTTTGCAAACCTTTTGTGGTAGGTAGCACAATCCCTTCAACTGGGTCTTTCACTGAGGAAGAGAGTTTGAATTCATCATGGTAAAGTAGGAAAACTCACAGTAAAGAATCAGATGTGGGTGATGGGTGGACATTTACTCTGAGCTATCATCAAGAGGAGGATTCAAGTAAATTAACCTAAGCAAATCTTTGCTGAAGACATGATGTGGGTTTGGCATTGGTTAAAGAATGTGATGGAATACAGATGCAGGTCAGATATGGAGGGTCCAGGGTTCTAAGTTGGAGTTTATACTATTAAGGAATTTCCAAGAAAATACTCAAAAAAGAACCAGAAGGAGTATCCGTAGCCTGCCCTATGTTCAATAAAGCAAAGACAATATTGAAAAATGTGTTATGAACATCTACATTGTGATAGGCATTAAGCACATCATTTAAGAAGATACTCGACCCTTTCAGAGCTTGGGTTAAGGGTCAGGAAAAGGACAAATCAACATTCAGTTATCAACTGAATACAGTATGACAGGTACTTAAAATTGATAACTGAAAAGCTTGAGCAATTATTAATTTTACTGCTCTAGTAATTTGCATGATGCATTCACATGCAATATTCCTTTTATCGATCACACATAAAATGGCAATAAAGCAGGGATTAAATGCATTAATGTCCCTGTCTGATATGTAGAAAGGTTTTGAAGGATTCAGGTTTGAAAAGAAAGAAAACTACTTAGAAAATGAGTCAAAGAAAGGTACCAGGTATAGAAGAAAATGTCATTTACCAGACAGAGGGGAAAATGGCTTCGTCTTCAGGGGAAGCTACAAAAGAGGGACAAAAGCAAATAGGGTGAGGGAAGAGAGAAAGAATGGAAGATGTTTTAGGAAGAAATGCAGAGAGATCATTTAATGACAACTTCATAATGTAACCAGGATTTTAGTAGCAAAAACACATGGATATTTTGAACCCTATTGCTAAGACTGGAAAAGAATTTTGCACTGGGTATATCTCAACAACAGTTAGAAGGAATCCATTCAAAAATTACAATGACAGCCAAGACTTTGTAATTAAGGAGAGGGCTTGAGCTTGATTCTAGATACAACCAGGAATAATAAAAAATAAAAAACAATAAATTTATAGCTATTGGGCACAGTTAGAAAGTGGAATGCAATTAACTAAAGAACTGTTGTTGGGTATTAAGATAGAGGCAAGAGGCTTCTTGGCTAGAGATCAATGGTAAGGAAAAAGGTTAATAGTCTATGGAAGGTGAGAACTTTCTCCATGCACTACCTTAGCATAGTAGGCATGAAAACTGGACACAGCACATGTAAAATCAGATATAGTGGAGAAGACAGCTGAAAGGAGACAGACTAAAATTCAATCAAGTAAGGAAGGAGTTTTTTTCATGGCCACTATGGGGAAATTGTTTATGATAGGGTCTTATGTATTCCCGGGACAGTCCTTTGCATTTTCCAAATGAAACTTCAACTCTTTAGTGTTTTTGGAAGCTATGAAATTTCTAGCCTGGAAGGATTGCTGCCTTTGCTTGCCATTCTATTTCTTCTGGACCCAATCTATGAAAGGGAGAAGAGCATTGGAGGACAGATTGAGGAATATGGATGGTTGGTGGTAGCATACTCAGAGTGCAGATGACCTCCCCGTGGGGCCTAAAATCATTGTTTTTCTCTGGGAAAACACAACCTATTTTTGCATGTCAGGGAATTAATTACCCGGAGTTGGAAGCTAGCTTTCTATCTCTTTGGTTATTATTTAACAAAAAAGAGAGTCTGTAAAGTGATCTTGCAGAAACTTTATCTGAATAAAGTGTTTATCACATTTGCATGGATACTTATGTAAAGCCATCAGCATGGAGAGAAAGTTACTATTGTCCAGGAGACCTAAAAATGCTTTCTGTGTGGGTGATGGTAAAATCTGTATCCTGTTCTCACAAGGGGATCATTAGAGCAGCCTTAGCATTCAAGATATATCACTTTCCCAGAAAAGGCAGCCTAAGCACAGACAAGAAGTCTCTGGGTGATTAATGATTGGAATCCCTTAAGAGTGAGCTGTGGAGGAGCCAGACAGAGTGGAATTAAAATGTTGCATGTTACTTAACATTTCTTCAGATGACTCCCTGCACCTTTGTCATTCATTGTGTCCTGTTAAAAGTTGCCTACATTTCCAAGTGTCTGGGAGTTAAATGTGAAACATGATGGGGGTTTCTTTGCTTTCATTCATTCTAAATGATGATTGCCTTTAAGACTGATGCTTCAGCTTTTCATGAATACGTTTCAAAAGTAAAACACAGGTTCAAATATTAAAGTCATAATAACTCTGTAAGACTGCATCAAAAAGTGTAGATGAATCCTTTAGTACAGAGGCTAATACAAAGTGTGTCCCAAGCCAAGGTCAACACTATTGTTATATTAAATAGATGCTTACCTTTTTGTATCATCAGGATTAAGTTTTTGTCATTTTATAGAAATATATCTAATTATATTTGGGATTCTAAGATAATCCTTAGAATATTAGAACTAATGAAGCACCAATAGTAACAATGGTGAATTATTGTCAAATTTTCATCAGATAACAAACATTTTTTAGTGCTTCATGCAGGTAGTCATTCTCACCATCTAACAGCCACTTATGGAGTGTACTGGGACTGGACACAAAGGTCAGAAAGAATGAAAATTACCATGTGTAGGACCAGAACATGCAGATCTCTCCTGCCCAGATGCTAGGATCGAGGATTGCTAGGTCATCACTGTTCCATGTGGACAATAGGAGGAGACCCGGGTTGTGCTATGTGGGTTTTCCAGTGAACCTGATTTATGAGACTGTGCCATGTTTGTGTTTTAGCCACCCAGATTGGTATACCAAGTGTCAGAAAGAAGGAAAGAAAGAAGGAAAGAAATAAGAAAGAAAGAAAGAAAGAAAGAAAGAAAGAAGAAAGAAAGAAAGAAAGAAAGAAAGAAAGAAAGAAAGAAAGAAAGAAAGGACATCTTATTTCCAAGTTCTAGATGCCCATAGCACTTGCAGTGTATCCTATTGGCAAGACCATGATGGTATGACAGGCCAGACCTCAGGAGAGTTTAAAAATAAAGCAGTAAATCAAGATACTAGTTCTCTTTTATGAGTAGGAAAAGATAATAATTTTACTAGGCATTACAAGATGCAGGGGCAGAGGGAAAATAGATAATACAAGTAGGTAATCTTTCACTAAAGTTTATAGGATGCAAAAATAGAATTGAAGAGTTTGTCTCACTATGAGGAATATATCAGGGCTCCATCTACAGACTTAATCTTGCCATTTACTGGGTCTGTCTGTTCCTCAATGTCTTTTACTGAGAGGAGGTCCAGTCATGGAGAATAAATAGTATTAATGGTACTAGGGCTTATAATATTAATGACACCATAGTTAGAATTAAACATTTTTCATTAAGAATTGGTAAGTAAATATTATTTAACCCACCTTGATACAGTTCTGAGAAACATTCTGCAGTGTCAGATGGACCCAGATGGGAACAAGCCCTGACTTCCCACAGTAGAAGACTTGTTGTTAATATAACTTTGTTTTGGTTAGTTTTTCTCTACTTAACTTAAACCAACATAACTTGCAAACAGAATACATCCACATATACATCTATTAGATTGGCCTGTGTCCATGCTTGTGGGATATTTTCTTAATTGACAGATGATATAGGAAGGCCTAGTCCTTGTGGGTGATGTCATCCCTTTGCAGGTGAGTCTGGGCTGTATAAGAAAAGTAGTTAAGCAAGTCATAGGAGACAAACCATTAAGCAACATGCTTTGGTATCTGCTTCAGTTACTCCTACTAGGTTCCTTCTTGCGCACTTGTCTTTACTTTCTTTGATGATGGACTGTAAAAGTTAAGCCAAATAAACTTTTTTCTCTCAAGTTAATTCAGCCAGTATTTATGCCAACAAAAGAAAAGCAAACGAGCAGAATCTTTCATTTTATTTTATCCATCCTCTATCTCTTTTCCCTGATCCATCTCGTGCCTTTGGGGATCAGTCCCTAAATAAATTGCATACATCTAGAACTCTGTCACAAGTTTAGGAAGTGGGCATTGACACTAGCAAAGCTATACCATCAGTAAATGAGATGGTACAGCCTGACCTTGGATGGCTGCATCCTAATCAGTGTTTTTCACCATCCCAAAAATGACCTTCAGTCACTAAAAGTGAATTTATTGTCACCTGCCTGATCTATTGATGCACAGAAGAAGAGAATCAGGGACAGACTGTCAGCCCTGCATCCAGGCTTTCTATGGAACAGTCACTGTTTACTAGCTAGTATACATGTCTTTGTAAATTTGATCCTTCCTGATTGATCTCTGGATATGGCTTATTTCATTTTAGTGTCTCCAGAATTCATCACGATAATGAGCAGAGTTCATGCTCAGTAAATAAGCATTGAATAACTAAATTCAACATGTTAATAATTCCTCTGAAGCAAAGACTATTACTTTATCCTCTTATTTGATTGAGGGATTTAACTTTAGAGTAATCAATAGCATTTCATAATAACAGTTAAAAAGATCATGTGGCCCCACAGGGGAGGGGCAGAAGCATGAGTGGCAGCAGTGATTTCCAGAAACAACAGTGAGAAGTTTCTCTAGGAAAGAGTACCTGTGTGTCAGCCAGACCCCAGCACCATTCTCTGTATGTGATATGTAGTGGCATTTCAATTGTATTTTAATAAATAAAGCTTGTTTGAAGATCTGAGAGTAAAATAGCCTTACTGGTCAGCCTTACAGAACATGTAATGGTAACACATCTTTAATTCCAGTAACCACAATAGTTGCTATAGAAACAGGGTGATGCATGACTTTAATCACAGTGGTACATGATGTTAATCCCAGTCCTAGAGAAGATTATAAAACAAGAGGAATAGTTCTCATCCTTAGATTCCTTGAGACAGGCTTGCCATTTCATTCTGAGGTAGAAGTAAGAGTCACTGGCTGGCCTCTTTTCTTTTCAGACATTCAGATTGAACCCCAATTTCTGTCTCTGAGTTTTATTAATTTGCTTCAGTGATAATCAGCTGCATCAATAACATATGGAGCCCCAGAAGTGCCTGTACTTGCAGGAGTGATCATTTGAGCCTTAGGCCCCCTGCAGCTAGAAGAGTGATTCCCGGAGGCTATGCCCTGTCTGCACTTAGTAGAGTGATCAATAGAGCCATACTTGCCAACTACACCAATTGGAGAAAGAGAGAACGCCTGAAGCATAGTACCTGTAACTATTGGAGGAAGAAATGAGTAAACAACAGTGTGAGAATATATGCAACAACATCAGTAGCAATACAGTACCTTCAGAAACTAGTGGCTCTACAATCCCAACACAGATAATCCCACAGCAACAAATCTCAAAGAAGGGAAACCACATATACAATACACATAATACCACCACCACCACCAAAAACAAAAATAGCAGTAACTTGCAATTGCCAATCCTTGCTATTGCTTAATATCAATGGACTCAATTCACTTATAAAAAGGCACAGGCTAACACAATAGATACAAAAATAGAATCCATCCTTCTGGTGTATACAAGAAACACACCTCAACTTCAAAGACAGGTATTACTTTACAGTGAAGGATTGGAAAAAGTTCTTCCAGTCAAATGGATCTAAAAAACAAGTTGGTGTAGCTATCTTAATATCTAACAAAATAGTTTTTAAGCTAAACATAAACAAAAGAGATAAAGAAGGACATTTCACATTTGTCACAGTGTAGTGTGGAACAGCGGGCTGTGTTCTGCCGCCCGGCTCTCGGCCACCTGGCTAGCTTATGCCCCAAAATAACAACATACAAACTGCATTCATTTAAACACTGCCTGGCCCATTAGTTTCAGCCTCTTACTCACATCTTGACTAACCCATATCTAATAATCTGTGTAGCCCCACGAAGTGGTGCCTTACCAGAAAGATTCTAGCATATGTCCATCTTGGGCCTGAGCTTTATCGCGTCTGTCCCAGAGAGCAGAGGCATGGCGATTTATCTCACTTAGGAAAGGCGTGGCATCTGACTGAGCCATCTACCTCACTTCCTTCTTCCTGTTCTGTCTACTCCACCCACCTAAGGGTTGGCCCATTAAATGGGCCAAGGCAGTTTTCTTTAATGAATGAAATCAACACAAACAGAAGACTCTCCCACATCATCACAGGAAAAATTCAACAAGATGAAATCTCAGTTCTGAACATCTATGCCCCAAATACAAGGGCACCACATTTGTAAAAAGAAACATTACAAAGGTTGGGATAACCTCCTGTATCTTATCAGATCATCATGGCTTAAAGTTAGAATTCAACAACAACACTAATTGTAGAAAACCCACAAACTCATGAAAATTGAATAATGCTCACCTGAATCACCAATGGGTCAAGAAAGAAATAAAGAAATTGAAGCTTCCTAAAATTCAATGAAAATGATAGCACAGCATATCCAAATTTATGGGACACAATGAAAATAGTACCAAGAGGAAATTTATAACACTAAGTGCCTACATAAAGAAGTTGGAGAAATTCCAAACTAACATAGCAACTGAAAGCCCTAGAACAAAAAGAAGCAAACTCACCCAGGAGGAGTAGATGGCTGGAAATAATCAAATTAAGGGCTGAAATCAATAAAATAGAAACAAAGAAAGTAATCCAAAAAATCAATGAGACAAAGAGTTGATTCTTCAGAAAAAAAACCCCTCAATATAGATAAAACTTTATCCAAACTAATCAAAAGGCATAGAGAGAATATCCAAATTAAGAAAGTTGGAAATGAAAAGGGGGACAGAACAATAGACACTGAGGAAATCCAGAGACTCATCAGGTCTTACTATAGGTATAATTCACTAAACTGAAAAATTTAAAGGAAATGGACAATTTCATTTGTAAGTATCATATACCAAAATTAAATCAAGACCAGATAAATAAATTGCACATACCTATACCCCTAAAAGAAATAGGAAAGACAGACACCAAAAACAACAACAACAATAACCACCACAACAACAACAAACAAACAAACCAAAAAAACAGGACCAGAGACCAGATGGTTTCAGGGAAGAATTCTGATGTGGTATTTCCTTCTGTATGTGTTGCTTTTATTGGTTGATGAATTAAGCATTTTCAGCCAATGACTTCATAGAGTAAAGTCAGGTGGGAAATCCAAACAGAGATATGAAGAGAGAGTAGACGAAGTCAAGCCACCCAAGAAGCAAGAGGTAACAAACTACAAGCCTTGTGATAAAATATAAAATAAAAATGGGTTAATTTAAGATGTAAAAGCTAGCTAGGAATACACCTGAGAACCTGTCAATATAGGTAAAACTGTCTTTGAAATTTTCTGCTTCATGGAAAACTCTACTTCATACTATGGGCCTGTTGGCTGAAGATATATGCCCCAATTTTACAGAGGAACTTTGGGTGGCTGCTCAGGCAGCAAGATGTCTCTGTCAGTTCTAGAGTTTTAGAAGTTGCTTACAATGTACTTCCTGTTTACTTAGGTAGTATATCCTTCTGGAGTCTTTAATGGAGTTGAAGAACAGATAGATAGTTACAGTCATTGTTTTCCTTAGTTATGATAAAAGATAAATTATATATAAATATTGTAACTGTAGTTCTTGCTTGATACCTATTTTGTTATATGTAGTTTTGCTATGTTAAAGTTAAAGCCTTCCTTTTTGTTTAAACAGAAATGATGTAGGAGGTCCTTCTGTCTATGTGTTGCTTTTATGGGTTAATGAATAAAGAAAACTGCTTTGGTCTGATAAGTTAGAACTTAGGTAAGTGGAAAAGACTAAACTGAATGCTGGTATAAAGAAGGGCAGAATCAGGAAGATGCCATGGAGCCGCTAGAGACAGACACACCGAATCTTTGCCAGTAAGCCACTGCCACATGATGATATATAGATTAATAGAAATGGGTTAAATTAATATGTAAGAGTTAGCCAATAAGAACTAGAGCTAATGGGCAATTGGTGATTTAACTAATACAGTTTCTGTGTGATTATTTCAGGTGCAAGCTAGTCAGGTGGCCGGGAAGAACAAGTAGCCCCTTCTCTCCCTGTAACAGTAGCCCTCCTATAAACAAATGAAAATGTGATTAGAAAGAATTTAGAGAAACATCATTCTTCACAATAGCCACAAACAACATAAAATACCTAGGGTAACTCTAATCAAACAAGTAGATCTGTATGACAATAACTTTAAGTCTTTGATGAAAGAAATTGAATGTCAGAAAATGGAAAGATCTGAACTCTTGGAAAGGTAGGATTAACACCTACCTTTGGCAAGTTTACCAAATGTAATCTACAGATTTAATACAATCCCCTTCAAAATCCCAACACCATTCTTCATAGACATCAAAATAACAATACTCAACTTCATATGGAAACCAAAATACCCCAGGAGAGATGAAGCAATTCTATACAAAGAATGTTTGCTGGCATCACCATCCCTGACTTTAAGCTCTACTGTAGAGCTACAGTAATGAAAACAGCCTGCTGTTGTCATAAAATGGGCATGTGGATCAATGGAATCAAATCGAAGACCCTGATATTAATTCTCATACCTATAAGCACCTAATTTTTGACAAAAAAGGTAAAAATATAAAATGGAGAAATGAAAGCAACTTCAACAAATGGTGCTGGTATAACAGTAGGCTGACAAGTAAAAGAATGTAAACAGACCCCTATCTATCACCATCCACAACACTCAAGTCCAAATGGATCAAAGACCTCAACATAAAGCCAGCCACACTAAACCTTATAGAAGAGAAAGTGAGAAGTACACTTGAATGCACTGGCACAGAAGGCTACTTACTAAATATAACCCCAGTAGCTCAGACACTGAGAACAACAATTAATAAATGGGACCTCCTGAAACTGAAAAGTTCCTATAAAGCAAAGAACACAGTCAACAAGACAAAAAAAAAAGTCAGCCTACAGAATGGGAAAAGATCTTCACCAACCCCACATCTGAAAGATGTCTGATTTCCAAAATATACAAAAAACACCAGAAACTAGACACCAAAATACCAAATAATTCAATTAAAAATTGGGATACTGATCTAAACAGAGAAATCTCAAGAGAAGAAACTCAAATGGTTGACATACATTTAAAGAATTGCTCAATATCATTAGCCATCAGAGAAATTCAAATCAAAACAACTGTGAGATACCATCGTACACCTGTCGAAATGGCTAGGATCAAAAACACTAATGACAGCTTATGCTGGGGAGAATATGGAGAAAGAGAATACACCTCCATCACTGGTGAGAGTGCAAACTTGTACAGTTGCTTTGGAAATTAGTATGGTGATTTCTCAGAAAATTGGGAATCAATCTACCTCAAGACCCAACAATACCACTTTTAGGCATATACGCAAAAAAGACATACTTATACCCAAGAATATTTTCTCAATTGTGCTCATATATTCATAATAGCCAGAATCTAGAAACAACCTAGATGCCCATCAACCAAGAAATGGATAAAGAAAATGTGATACATTCATGCAAGGGAATACTACTCAGTGGTTAAATTTTTTTTAAAAAAATTTGGAGGCAAATGAATGGAAGTGGAAAACCATCCTGAGTGAGGTAACTCAGACCCAGAAAGACAAATATTGTATGTACTCACTCATAAGTGGATATTACGCATAAAACAAAGGGTGATCAGCCTATAGTCTACAACCCCAGTGAAGATAGGTAACAAAGAGGACCCTAAGAGAAACATGGATCCGCCTAGGAAGGGGAAATATACATGATCTCTTGAAACCTTCATCCAGTAATGAATGGAAGTAGGTGCAGAAATGCAGATGCAGAGTGGTTAGTTGTGGAACTAATCACTATACACAGTTCCCAGAGTCCTGTCAAAGACAGGGAGGAGCAATAATATGAGCAAAATGGTCAATACCATGAAGGAGAAACCCACAGAAACAGCTGGTCCAAACTAATGGGAGCTCATTGACTCTGGACAGACAACCAGAGAATCTGCATAGGGCTGATCTAGGCCCCCCTGAAAGGAAGTGACAGTGGGTGGTTTTGGAAGTTTGTGGGCTACAGGTAGTGGGACCAGGAACTATCCATGATTACCTGGCTTTTTGGAGTCCATTTCCTAGGAAGAGAAACCTTGCTCAGTTTAGATACAAGGGTGAGGGTCTTGGTTCTGCCTCAATGTGATGATGAGACAGAATTCGTTGACTACCCAAGGTCTTACCCTCTCTGAAGATCAGAGGGGGTTGGGGTGAGGAAAAGTGGGGGTAGTGAGAAAAGGGGAGGGAGGGAGAACTGAGATTAGTACATATAAAAAACACGTGGAGATATTAAATGTGCTGATTATTGAAGACAGATATATTCATCTTTAATTTCTATGTGCTTTCTATTATAATTTAATAGCTAACAATAGCAGACATTAAAGACTCCTAATTACTTGGCACACACTGTGTTAAGTATTCTCCATATATATAATCCACTCAACTCCTGTAACAACCCCATTACATAGATACTATAATTATGCTCATGTTTCTACTCTGCTAAGACTATGTTTTCCATTATTGGCAAAATATGTGAGAAGATCAACAACTTACAGGGGAAAAGTCAGTTATTTTAGGCCCATTCTTTCAGGACTTGGCTCAGGGTTGCTTGACTCCTGTTATGGTTAGATGTAACATGGTCCCCAAGGGCTCATGTATTTGAACGCTTGGTCCCCAGCTGGTGATACTGTTAGAGAGACTGTGGAATTTGTAGGAGGTGGGGCCTACCTAAAGGAAGTCATCCACTGTGGGCAGATCCTTGGGTGTAGATAATTCTTGGGTCCCTGCTGTCATCTCTTTGCTTCCCACACTCTGGAGATAGGAACAAAAAGCTTAATACTCTGGTCACCATACATCTTGAGCTTTTCCCACAATTGGGCTTTCTACTGTGATGAATTTGCACCATTAGTCAAAATAAACCATTAGTCAAAATAAATCCTTTCTCTTGTAGGTTCTTGCTTATCAGGTATTTTATCACAGAAATGAGTAAAGAGACTAACATAGATGGCTGGCTGCAGAAGTGGGACTGTTGATGCCTATGTTAGTCAGAATTGGATTGTTTAGAATTGGGTTGTGGGAGGAAAGTGCAAAGATTTGCAGCTGTATGACGGAGAAGTTCTAGAATCCTGTAATCAGGGTTTAATAAGACATTCTGGTGAGAGTTCAAAACATAAGTATGCTGATAGAAATGTAGACAATAAAGACCACAGTCATGAGGTTTCAGATGTGGAATAAAACTCAATCAGGAAATGGGCTAGAGGCCATCTAGTTTACATCTGCAAATCATCTGGCTACATGTTGCTGCTATCCTGAAAAATAGGAGTTAGGCTCAATTAAAGAGTAATGGGCTTGGTTATTTGGTGGAGGAAATTCCAAGTAAGCATATCATGTAGGCTGTCACAAGGACCCTCCTCACAACTCTTAGCCAGGATTACAGGGAGAGGGAAGAGAATGTAGCAGAAAGATGTGGAAAACACACAGCTTGGTGAGGAAAGTAAAGGGAACCCAGACAGCTAACATGCAAACAAAGGAGATACTTTTTTGTAATAAAAATTGCGATTATAAATAACTATGTAATTCCTCCATTCCCTTTTCTCACTCTAAACTCTCTCATATATCTCTCTCTGCTCACCTTATAATTGATGGTCTTGTATTTTACTAATTGTTGTGGCAAGCATATTTGTTTGTATATATACATACACATTCTTAAATATAACCTGCTCAGTCTAGATAATGCTACTTGTATGCAAGTTTTTGGAACTGAGCATTTGCCTCTGGAAAACTAATTGATGTGCTCTTCCCTGGGAAGAACACTTCTCCTCTTCCTAGCTTTCCTCAGTTACCTATAGTTCATTGTGAGTATTGAGGCCTCCTGGGCATTTCCTGTCTAGCTTGGCATGTTCATTGGGATCATTCTTATTCAACATACGTTTGGAAGTTTCAGCACTCATATCATTGGGACTTTATGGGGGTTGCTTTTGATATTACCAGAAGAGACTATCTCACAGCAAGCTCCTCTATCCTCCAGCTCTCACAGTCTCTACTTCTCTCCTTTAATATATCCAGAGCTTTAGGTGCTGGAGTGTTTGGTAAGTATGTCCAATGGGACTAGATTCTACAACTCTGCATTTTGATTTGTTTTGACCTTCTGTTGTGGTTGTCCTGAGACAGTAAGAAAGGTTCCCTGAGAGCAAGACTTTAGCCATCAATGAGTTCAGTTATTGAGACAGAAAAAATCATTTGAAAAATTTATGTCTGAATGGAGAGGGCCTAAAAGGACATTATCGGCCATCACAAATAAGCACCTGCTTATGACTAGTGTCCCACATGTCCATTTGTATTTACTGAGTCCTTAGCAAGAGTCCTTGAGATATTGTTTTATTAATACTAACCAGGTTTCATATTATTCCAGTGTGATATACAATGTAGTAACTGTAAGGTGACATTCATTTAGACAGAATTCTTTTTCTAATGCTCCTGGCTCCTTGACAATGTTGCCCTTATGGTACTTCCCCCATTTGGTCCTATTTATAGGTGTCTGACATGATTGTTAGTTCATTCTAAATAAAGGGCCACAGTTGTTTTTTTATTCTCTATATCAATTGTCCTCCCCTGTGCCAGCAAACAAAGACTAGAGAAGAGTTGCCTTTTTTGTACTATATGAGCTAAAAATGAGTTTTTTACATTTTAAATATTTGAAACAAATCAAATAAAGATTTTATGATAGAAAAAGGAAATTACTTGAAATATAAATGCCAATGTCCATAAATGAAAGTTTATTGAATTGTAACTCTTCACTCACTAATGTGTTGTCTCTGACTGTTGAGGCATAATTGAGCAGCTCCAAAAGAAACCAAGTGTTCACAAGTGTGAGAATATTTATTTTCTCATTATTTAATAATAATTCAGACTCCTGTTTTAGCACAGGAAACTTTTGAACAAATTATGTGGGGGAGCGACTCCAGAATCAGATTTTTTTGGGTTAGAAGAAAGGGCAAAGATGTCATTTTGGGGACCTATGAACCATGTGTGGGTTCATATATATGGGTCTCTACAAGTGACCAGGAAACACTGTGCTACCAGGTCTAGCTCATGTTTAATTACTAAAAATAAAGAGCAGTTTCATTCTGTCATCATTTTGAAATCATTCCAGAAGTAAAGTCAGACTGTACAATGTGATCACAGAATAATCATTGCCAGTAGGTAGAGATAGGGGTTTACTGGATTGAGGGGGACTATTGGTAGGAAGGAAGTATATAAGAGCATGGTAGGAACTTCCCAGAGGGGGAAGTTAATGAAGAGCAAGTTCCTTTGAAAATATGAGTACTAGTAGGGCAAAGTATGTTTTTAGTTAATATTCAGGAGGATTCAATAAATTCTTTTTTTCCCAATTGTAATTGTTTGGCCAATGGCTCAGGCATATTACTGACTAGCTCTCACAATTAAATTAATTCATACTAATAATCCATATTGCCACAAGGCTGAGGCTTACTGGCGATGCTCTGGCATGTTATTTCTTCAGTGGCTCCATGGCATCTCCAAAAAATTCTTAGATTTTGAAAATAATTCAAATCTTTTCCCTAATTGAATTTTTCTGATGTGACCTCTGCTTCCCTCTGTTTTCCTAACTAAGCCACAGCATTACCATGGACTTTCTGTTGATCACAGAGATTTTTCTCAACACTGGGATCTTTAGGGTGATTCTCCTACCTGGGGTGTTTTTTGTTTGTTTGTTTTGGGTTTTTTTTGTTTTGTTTTGTTTTGGTTGACTTAACTGTCCTCTATCTCATTTCACTAGCTCAGACCTTACCTCTGCACTGAACCCTTTTCCCTAAGTAGTTTCTTCCCTGTTATTATTGTGTCTTCTACTACAGTAGTGCTCAAAGACTTTACCATAAGTTACCTATTTATTTCTGGTTTTATTTGACTTTTTGTCAAATCCTGTGATGTGATAAGCTTCACAAGGACTTAAATCAGCATGATTTTTGTTCAGTATTTTCTGTTCTGTATTGAAATCATTAATGTCAAGATTTATTAAACTACTATATATTTTGGACTGTTTCTAATATTGAAGATGAAAGCATTAGATATTATGTGGTAATAGTCTGTTGTGAAAAAAATACTCGAGTTGTTAAAAACAGCAAAAGGATTCAGTATAAGTAGTAATGGCAAGGAGCTTTGTCATATAGAGAGATACCAGGCACATTTTACTTAGTGTTTGGTCTTGGATAAGTTCTGTTCTTTCTTTGTCATTTCCTATGCAATTGTTGGCACTGGTCTTAGTATTTACAGGGTTCAAGTTTTGAGTTGGCTCCAGTAACTCTCACCTTTGCTATTTATGTGAAGGTCCAGTTGCCTCCGAATATGAATCAGAATTGAATCTTCACCTTATGGAATATCTCAGGTATAGTGGCAATGGCTTTCAAGGATAAGCCTTGACAGTTATATTCCCATGGAATGGCTTGCATTGTTTTATTTGTAAGAGGACAGAGGACATGTCCTGGGATGTTCAAATAGCTTTGAAAGAGGTTCACATGGAGAAGCAGTGAAGCACAAACCCTGTTCAGACTAGGAAAAACTCAGAAATGAGACTTGCCCAAAATTCCCACCAAAAACACCCTGAAATACCAAAAAGTCCCTTGATTCTTTAAATGGCTATACTCTGGAGTACTTTATTCTAGAATACACTAGTCACTAATGTACCCATCTTTTCTGTGATCATCTGATTGATCGCTGTAAATATCAGAGAGCTACTTCTCTGTTTTCTTATTTCTTGCTTTTCTCAACACAAACTATTGTAGTTATGCCAGAGAGAACTTGACTATACTCTTGGTTCTGATGAGAGCTGTTAGGTTGTGGATTGCATGTTTATGCTCTCCTCAAATTCATGTGATGAAACCCCAACCCTTGTGTGAAGAAATAATGACAGTGGTCATATGTATAGTGAAGGGTTTAGAATATTTATTAGAATTATATTAGGTTACCAGTGAAGGGGAGTAACCTAATATAAAAAATCCTCCCACTTCAGTTTCTGATATAGGGAGGAAATCCTTTTCTTTATGCCCAATATCCACTTATGATTAAGTACATACTATATTTGTCTTTCTGGGTCTGGGTCACCTCACTCAGGATGGGTTTTTCTAGTTCCATCCATTTGCCTGCAGATTTCAATATGTCATTGTATAATTTTTACCACTGAGTCATAATCCATTGTGTAAATATCCCACATTTTCCTCATCCATTCTTTGGTTGAGGAGCATCTAGGTTTTTTTTCCAGGTTCTGACTCTTACAAAGAATGCTGATATGAATATAGTTGAGCAAATGTCTTTGTGATGTGAATGTGAATCCTTTCAGTATATATCCAAGAGTGATATTTCTGGGTCTTGGGGTAGCCATTTGACTTAGTTTCTGAGTGTCTGAGTTTGGTATAAACTGAAAGGGAGAGTGAGTTGTGAGTTTCACAGCACAGATTGGTCAGCAGTTGTTTCAATTTAGCTTCATCAGCCTTTCGGCTTGTGAACACTCCTGTGAGATTTGGGAAATAATACCATTGTAAGATTTTGATGCTATTATTCGATATCATTTTTTTTCAGAGGCATTTCTTTTGGAAGTTGCAAGGAACTGAATTAAGTGTAGCTAAGAAGCCATTATTTTGAAATGCAAATCTCTTTGGTTTGTTATTTGGAAAAACCCACTGCAAATAGGCATGCAATAGAAGAAAGCACACAGTAAGTAGATACTATTGCATTGCACACATAGAACCAATGCTTGTCACATGTAAGATCCACTAGATTCTTTAGTTTTCTTCCTCTGTGGTTTTATGGACCAGCTGCTTTCCTTGGACAACCTAACCCAATATGTCTACACACAATCTTCCTTCCTGCATTCTACTGTATCCTTTCTGACACAGCTGAAAGCCATTTTCTCACGGAACCATTCCACCTCCTGCTATATACTTATGTGCTTTATTTTTTAATATAGCCAGAGATGACCTTGAACTTCAGATCATCCTGCCTCCCACTATGGAGAGCTGCTATAGCACCAACGCAGCACCACCAACATTGGTTTTATCACATGACAACAATGCTCATTTGAATATTGTCAACTTGACACAAGTGAGAGTCATCTGGCAAGAGAGAATTCAACTGTGAGAATACTTCCACCAGACTGGCCTGTAAGAAAGTCTGCAAATCATTTTGCTTAGTGACTGACTTGTGAAGGTCCAACCCCGTGTGGGCTGCAGGACTCCCGAGCAAGTGGTCCTTGTATAACAATATGCAAGCAGCTGAGGGAGTCATGCAGACAAGGCAGTAAGCAGTGTTTTGTGGTTCTGCTTCATTTCCTGCTTGAACCACTGAATGGCAAATGTATGATCCCATCATATTTTCCAGTTGCCCCCTGACCATCTTCTATTGTCCCTAAAATATGACTAAGTAGTCATGCCTGCTTGTGTTAGAATTACCCCATTTTTATCTACATTGTGGAATCAAATTATTCCATTGAAAATGTAGGCACTATTCGAAGTCGGATGTTACTCCTCTGGTTCATTCTGATGTGGTTCTGAACTGGTTCGCCCATTTCCTTGGTTTCAACTACCATCTGAACTGGGAACAACTGTTGCTCCTCCATCACCCACATTTCAGAGTTCATGAATTGCTTTAAAATATTCCTTATTCTCATTTGTCAACATAAGAATAACTACAGAGGGATGACAATAATACTTCCTTGTTAAGAAACTAGCATACCAGAATAAAAGTTTGGGTCTTGCTCTCTATAGAGTGGGAATTAAATATATATTATATAATTGTTCTGGTTTTACATTCCTGCCTGGGCTTCATCCCTCCATTGATAGACTGGAAGCTGTAAGAAGAAATAAATTCTTTCCCCATATTGATTTTATCGTAGTGCTTATCACAGTAATCAAAAAACAAGCTAGATCAAGGGGCTCAAACCCATGGTTTTGGATATGCTAAGCAAGTACTATATCAACTGAGCAACATCCATATTCTGGCTGTTCTTTTTCTAGCACACCACTATATTTAAAGGTACATCACATTCTGATGTTATGTGTCCTCAGTTAGCTTTCTATTGCTGTGATCAAACACCAGAACCAAATGTAACTGGGGAGGGGAGGATTTATTTAGCTTAAACTTCCACATCTTTCAGTCCATCATCAGAGGAAGACAGGGCAGGAACTCAAGACAGGTACCTGGAGGCAGGGACTGAAGTGGAAGCTCCAGAGGAGTGCTGCTTACTTCTTTGCTCCCTAAAGATTATTCATCCTCCTTTCTTAACAGCACCCAGGCTACCTTCCCATAGGTGGTACTGTTCATTGTGATCTGAACTCTCCCATGTCAATCAAAAATCGAGAGCATGTACCACAAGCTCGTCCACAGGTCAAAATTGTGTTTTTTTCTCAACTGAGATTCCTTTTCTTAAATGACTTCAGCTTGTATTAAGTTGATATAAAACTAGCCAGAACAGTTACCTCGTCTAGCTTCAGCTCATATCTGTGAAGCATAAGCACTAATATGGCAGACCTTGTATGCTTTATCTGAAACTACATGAAATGTCAGCCATCTTTTCTAGGAATTGATAGGAGACAGAAAACAGAAATCATCTGTTAAATGACTGTGAGTACCCAAAGAGGGTTAAGAAAGAAAATAGCTTCTACACTTTTATAGCTTCCTCTCCTTTATGTAATATCTCATGTAAAACTTCATATATTTTTTATAGCTTATATGCTTTTATGGACATCACTTCAGAAATAGTGGTCAGTACATGAGGCAGATGATGCCATAAAGTTCAAGATCCTTTTGTTCTGAATTCATTTCAAGTCTTTTAATCATTTCTCCAGATGGAAATGTTGCTGACAAAGAATACCATCCATTTAAAAAAAGTGCCCAGAGTAACACTAAAGCAAGAGATGCTCTTTTACTGGTTAGAAGCAATTTCAGTGTATGGTCAGAAAACATTTCCAAGATTGAGGTGGTTATTATTCCTGATCACATTTTTAAGTTGGTTGCATTCCAGTTCCTTGATGGTGTTTCACTCCTATTAGGAGTATTTAAGACCTTTATGTATTAAATTACAAGTGAACATTATTGTATCTGACAATTTTAATTTTGTATTTTTAAAAATTGAATTCTATCATAAAAGCTGTAGGATAGTATTTTTTATTAAAAAGAGTGTTGTGGTTATCAAGAGCACTTTTTTTAAATATGAATAATTGTCCTTAATTTGTGTGATTTGCAAATAATTTTCCAGCTGCGGGATTTTCTCCCTTCAATGCTCATGATTGGAAGGCAATTAAAATATGATCCCTGTGAAGCTAACACTGCTCAAGTCACACAGAAATAGAACTTTATTTTGTGACTTTATAATCAGGAAGGATAAAAAATATCATGTGAAAACCATTATGATGTCTCTTCTTTCTTTTAAGAAGGAGCAAAATGTCAAAATTCTAGTTAATATTTGTAAACATATATGATCAATAGTCCTGAAAGTAAGGCTTCAAGACTTAGCAGTCCCCAAGTAGAGGCAATCTGTGTCTGAATGGTGTCTATATCATCAGCAAATACCTTAGTATGAACTGCCCAGTATTGGGTCCTGCTTATTTGTTTTCCAGCCCTATATACTGCTATAATCTAGGGAACACAGGGATTCAAATCACTTGCATAGACGAGGGAGAATTTACATATAAAACTCTTAGCATAGGTTCTGCTTTACAATAAGCAATCTGCAAACACTAGCCATTAGGATGGTGTTTATCTGGTGCATAAAGTGTAAATCTTATATTTGTAGATGACTCCTTGCATAAAGAATGATTCAATACATCTGAAAAAGGAAACAACTCATAGGAACCCATGAATATTTTATAATGGTTATTTAATATTTATATAATACAACTAAAGTAATGTTAAATATGTACAGAAATACGATTGGATGATCACACCCGGAATAGTGTGTGTGTGTGTGTGTGTGTGTGTGTGCGTGTGCATATATGCACACACAAGTGTTTTAAAAAGAGACGAATCCCTCATACAGTAGAGGTCAAGTATTTATTAATATTCTGCCCAGACAATGACACTTCCTTGATCTGAATTGTTGCTAGTCCTGGATAGCTGGCTCTCGTAAAGGCAGTGAGACCCAAAGAAGACCCATTATATGAGCTGTTTCATCTCATAATTCCTTTTGGTAGGGGGATTTAATTGAATATTCATTTTCCCTAGCAAAGAGTATGTTATTTTATTTATCTCCTTTATGCAGCCTCCCCATGTGACAATACGTTAATTTCAAAGCAATTTTTTTTTTGTTAACATAAAGGTATAAGTTGCCTTTCTGGTTCATTTCCTGCCGCAGTATCAAGTTCCTAATGAAACACGTGCAAAGTGAGGTAGTTTCTAAGAAAACGGCCAAGCTGTTAATGAAGTAGATATCTTTTAATTTACAAACATCAGTAGTGCAACCGATATTAGTCTGGAGAAGGACAAAGCATAATTCTCATTGTTAAAAAGGGGTTTTCTTTTAAAGAAACATCTGCATCTTCACAGGGCACCCTGGAATTTTCATGAAAGAAGAGCACAGTCTACTATAAATCATTATCAACTCTACATTGTAATTTAGAAGCAAACTTGTTAACATGGGAGCAGTAAGGTAATCAAGGAGTTTTATTACTTGAAGAAAAATTACAGTTTTTGACATAACAGTCTCTTTTCTTCCCCCTCCCCCAAAGCATGGCAGGGAAATATCTTATTAATTAATTTGTAAAACACCTACTTCCTATTGTCCGTTACTACAGATAATTTCCTTCTCCCTGTGAGGACATGTGGCAGATGGGTGCACTTGCTGTCTCTACTCACAGCCTTTGCAAACCCTCTGTAAGTGTCCAGAAAGAGACCACAGGTCAGTGACATCAGTGGTTAGACGTCAAAGTCAGCCAAAAGAACAACATATACCTATCCCAAGATAACAAAATAACATCCTATGTTAGTTCTATTGCCAAAAAAATCCTGATTTTTTTTTAAAGTTTGAAAATGTACAAAAATATCAGGATAATTATAAATTAATATATATTAAAGCATCGAGAAACAGTCCAAAGTGATGACCTAAATCATTAAGTACAATGTACTTTAATACAATAAATATTCCTCGTTGAAAACGAATACTGTATAGGGCTATTTAGAACTCATAGAAACAAAAATTCATATTATTACTAATTTTTTATTTATCAATAATCTATTGGTTCTTAATCATCTGCTTTATCATTTATATTACAAAAATTTAATACTGGAAAGTGGTAGAATAAACACCTTCATGTGCTGTTTCTGCTGATATGCTATCATTGCCAAAGACAATAAAATACATCTCAACACTCCACACCCATTTCTCTCCTGAATGGAACCCAGATGTCAGGACACTCTCTAACTTGCACAAAATATTTCTCATCCCTTGGCTTTATCTACAGATTCTGGATTTCCATTCCCCTGCCTCAGAGTCTCATTGAGACGCTTGTGCTTGAAGTGCTCTTGCGAACTGCACTGGTGGGAAGGGGGATTATGGGGTTTATGCTCTGGGCAATCACTTGTGAGTGTACAGTCCCGTTTTAGGCCCTTGTATATGTGCTTCTGCTACTATTAGCATGTTCCAGAGATGGCTCCATGTGGCAGTGGTCCCCACCGCTGCACTAATGCCTCCAAGTGTGGCTTTTCTTCACACTTCTCCAGTGTAGGGGAAGCTTTAGTATGAGTGTGTCTTTTATTATTTTTTCCAAATGCAGACAAGTCTTTATTATCATAATAAAAATAAGTCTGTTCTGTATTTTACAATATATTTCAAATATTTCCATTATGAGGCATGAATTAGTCCAACATGGTCAAGAAGTGTACAACCTTCGCCCAAGATGGAGGCTGCCAGAAATGCAATTAGGAGGCACACCGCGCGCAGCCGCACTTCACCACCTTCTCAACCTCGTCCACAAAGGAGGATCCATCTGTGCATTCAAAGGAGTATTTCCGCCTCTTGCTCCTCAGAGGTCCACAGCACTGCCCACCAGTACACCCGCCTTTACATTCCAAGCGAGATACTTTCTTTGTTGTCTGACAGGCAGCGTAACCCTGCTGCTTCTGGTAATAATCTCTTATCCGTTCCCCTCGGCAAGAAATTTCTAGAAAACAAGGAGATATGAGCACTTTTAAAGACAGACATTGTAGGTTTGGTAGAGTGACCGAAAGAGAGTCAAGATCTCCATTTTGTCACTGGCCTTCCTTCCACTCAGTGACTGCCATTTTAGTGTGATGCTTGAGACCCAGTTAACGGACTGATGGCATGATCTAGTCTTCCTTGGAAATTTATCATTTAGGCCTCTGTTTCCAGCAATGCGTATGCTGTATATGTAGACAATAAATACAACATGTTTGTTCTGACAAGAAAATTGGATTCCTAAATCCTTTCCTTTATTGGAAAAAAAAAAGAGGAGAAAAAAATACACATCTTCTGTTTCTACAGGACTAACAGCTGGTTTTGTTTACCACGGGGAGCAGTTTCATAGAGAATGCAATTTAATTTATTAGGCCCAGAATTTAATATTATCCAATATGTTACTTAATACAAGTAACATTCCACTAACTTCATAAATTACGCTAGTATGAAGTAGTTCAAAAAAGAGCCATCTGCTAAAGGCTCCCGCAGGCACGTTCATCGTATTGTCTGATGCACCGAAATCCGTGCCAGCTGGAGGCCAGGCAAGTTCGGATCTCGGGAACAAAGCAGGAAGAGGTGGCCTGAAAACTCAGCCGGCTTCCATCCCTCTCACCTGTATAATTTACTGTGATAAATCAGTCGAGTCTGAGGTCAAAGTTGAAACCTGAGCAGAGTCACCACCTCCGTGATCTCTGTGTCTGAGGCTGCATTAGTAGTACGTGTGGGTAAGGGGGTCGGGTGGATGCTGAAACTGAGTTGGGCAGCTGTGCTCTGAAGAAGCGAAAGGAGACGTTCCCCAGCAAGTCAGGTGGCGGTAAGATGTCTGATGGCCATGGAAAAACGTTAAGGTGGGAGTTTAATGCTTTTCACGGTCGGGAACTGCATTACCACGTGATAACCAATCAACAACAGTAGCCACAAGCCACGCCCAGCCCAAGTGTTTTCTCGCTGGCTGCCCTCTGCCCCTTTCACCAGGGATGAGGTTGATGTCACTCCGCTCTGGGAAGAGGAGTTTAGCTTACCCCTGTCACAGCTGTCCCCGGTGTATCCGCTGTTGCACTCACAGTAGGGCTGCCCGAGGCCAGAGAGCCTGCACTTTCCATGGCTGCACTTGATCAGCTGGCAGGGGTTAAACAGGTCTTCTTCTTCATCACAAAGGACACCGCCATGGCCCTCCAGGCACTTACAGCTGTAGGAGAAGGCATTGATGGGCAAGCAGGTGCCGTGTACGCATCTACAGTGAAGGAGAAACAGAGCAATGAAAATCAGGTTGATACACAAGTTCAGAAGGTATGGTGGTTAAGAAAAAACATGTCTGAATACAGAGGACAGAATTCTGATGTGTTGATTTCTCTAATCCCCTGCCTATGCCCTACCAACCTCCTGCCTTCTTCTCTTAGATTTGCTTTGAGAATTTAACATACACACTGAGTACCAAGCCTCTGGAACTTACTTGTTTCCTAGGCAGGGGTCATTGGTTCGCTGGTCACAGAGAGGCCCCATCCACCCTTCCTCACATTCACAGGTGAAGCCTGATTGGCTGCTGGGCTGGCACGTGCCGTGGGCACACACTTTCTTGTGGCATGGCTCACAGCCAGGCAGAATTCCGGTTTGCATGGGCACTTTCCGGAAGTCCTGCAGCTCACTGTTGATGTAAAGGTTCCGGATACAGCCATGGAAGCTGGTACCGTTCTGCCCAGGGGCCTGGCGCAGAGATGCCACGTTATTCTTCCCAGGCATGCCTAGAAAGAAACAACATGCCAGTTCAGAATCTTTACAGGCTCCTTGGTCATTTGCTACGGAGAAATATTGAAGTTCATCAGCCCATTTCTATTAAATTTGAATATGTGTGCTCCGATGAGGAGGTAGAGAAAAGCTGGACATCTTGTTTTGCATTTTGGTAAGCTGTAGGAAGTTATTCTAACTTTTAAATCTTCAAAAAAGTCTACTTAAAGAAAAACGAGAGGTAGTCATTGTTTTTTTTCCATTCCCTATGAGTCTGTACCAGACACCATGCACACTGAGAAGTCACAGTTTATAATTCTCTGATTAATTCTTTTTCAAATTATAAAATCAAAGGATGGAGCTTAAAGAGCTTGAGCCACAGGCTCCATGGCAACCATGTCAGCATTTTGCTGACTGCCTAATCTTCTTAATCCTGGAGCCCAGGTTCAGTCTACCAAGACTGGGAGTGAGAGGAGGGACTCAGAGGAACCCACCTCAAACTTGTAAAATTCTAATTTAGCAACTAACTCAGCACCTCAGGGACAGTGTCCCTGCTAATTGAGCATGTCTCTGCCTGAAGAGTTCATGGTTGCTTTAATCAGCATAACACCTCATTCATACCATGAAGCTTTTATATCAAATAATAATAATGAAAATACAGAATACATTCCATCACAAACAGCATTAGTAATCTTGGAGCATATACCCCAGAAGTGACAGTCATCTGGTAACTGCTATTCTGGCAAAGCTGAAGAATCTTTTCATGGCCCGATCCAGACCCTGAAATAGTTCCTCGACAGTACTTTACACAGAAGAGCTTCTAGGACAATAGATGAGGGGAGGGGAGGAGTTTGGAAGCCTCTGCGCTAATAACTTTCCTGTCAGTGCTAATGATTCAACTGTGCTGGGAGTTTGATCTGAACTACTGATTGGGATTATAAATTGGGCTCCACTCTCCAGGGGACGATTACATTCTGGGGTTCTCGTTCTGTGCCATCATTACCTTTCCTAGACAAAAGTTCTCATTTGAGTCTTAACAGGCACCAAAATCAGTCTTCTAGGTCTACAAAGCCACTAGACTAGAGGGCGAGTCTCTATACTGGTTGAGTGGTTAATCTTCATTAACAAGCTAACATGATTTATAATCACTGTGTATCCGAGTTTCTTTTCTTGATACTGTTGTAAAATTCCCTGACAAAAGCAACCCCAAGGGAGAAAGACTTATTTCAACTTTCAGTTCAAGAGTATATAGTCCATCATGGCAACAAAGTCTATACATCACATGTAGAATCAGGAAGCAGAGATGGAGGCAAGCCAGAACTCAGCTCACTTTATACATGTTAGAATCTTGAATCCCCACCCAGGGAATGGTGATGCTCTTACTAAGATGGGTTGTCACACTTCAATTTTCTTAATTCTCACATCCGTGCTCAAAGGCTAAATAATCCTTCACTGGGAAATACAACTCAGGGTATATGCGGAAAGGTTTAACACAACAAGGAGACAGATGGTGAACATGGCTGTTAACGAATCAGGGGCTTAGATCTAAGGCTCAATACAAAGAAGAAACACCAGTGAGTGTTCACATTCACCTCACTGCTACCTGACTGCTTCGATGTGACCAGCTGCTTCATACGTCATGACTTCCCTACTGAGATGCACTGTACTTTCAGACTCTAGAATAGAATAAACCCTCTCTTCTTCAAATTTATTTACTGATACCACAAGGAGAAAAGTTACTTAGGGAGTATACCCTGGCTAGTTATTTTCCTGTTCTGGGACTCAGTTGCCTCACCTCTACCACAAGAAACTAACCAAGTGCAGTCATTCGTTAGCTTCGCACAAGTGTTTGTTCAAAAAGCATCTTTCTGTCCCTCCCTATCCTGAGATGCTGATCTTAGGTGGAAGAGGACAAGCACAAAATTCTAAATGCAGCACAGGTGATTCTGATGCGGGGGCACACAGCCACACTAGACCAGGTCCTGGGTTCTTTGTCTTTAATTTATAGATCTATGTCTGGCCATGGAGAGTACTACCACACCAAGCTTGAGGCAGACAGGACCATTTCCAGAAGAGTACCACCGACAGGAAATTCTTTCCTGTGGGGGAAAGTCTTTCCAAATTGTGTTTACCTATCACAAACAGGACCCTCGTTTTGGGTCATTTCTTAATACAGTTAAAAATGAACCTCTTCCAAAGCTATTTTTAATGCCCATTTTGATGGAGATACAACGTTTATTTGTGCAAGTATCCAGACTAAATTGAGATTGGCAAAGTTCCTCAGCAGGGAGAAGCAATGAATGAACTTGTTTCATTTAGTCCAAAAACTTACAACCACAGATGGTGTAGTTTTGATGGTTAAAAAAAAATCTATAAAACAACACAGCTACACATCATATACAGACTCAGCTTTCAATAGCATATAAAATCAAGACCTTTTCTCAATTATTTTTGGACGTGAGGATTGGACCCATACACCTTCCACTAACATACTAACCACATGCTCTACCTTGAATAACCCTTGTAACCAAGAACTATTCTGGGTAGAACATTCAAATGCAGAGTTAGAGCACTGGTTTTTAGCTGATAAACAGAAGCAGATCTTTATTTATTGAAGCTGTAATTTACAACACAGCTGAGGATGGCCTGGAACCATAAATACCATTGCTTCAGTCAAACCTGGTAATCCAAGATTTTGCTTCTTAAGACATTTTTGCATTTTGTGGACTTATAGTTGGAAATCAATCAAACAGTAAATAACTTAGTAAATGGATCTTTTAAAGCGCCTTTGCAGTCTATGTTTTAAAATGACTCTACGGGGAAGAGTATCATTACTGAAATCTTTTGTCCAAAGGTAACACTATTTTGGTAATATCTGTCTAGACACGTATATCTTTGTTTTACCCACTCTCCTGACAGTTATAATAAGTGTTCTAGTTGGATTATTAGATGGAAAAACATTAACATTCTTCTAGTTTATGTTACATAAAGACAATATCTCAGATAGTCAGTACAGGAACATGCTTAGCTGAATTACCAATTTGCATTTTTTTCCAGAGAATGCTTCTGTAAAGGACCAATGTTTAGGATATATGAGGGTACTCTCCTCAGGCACAGCTCTGGCTTTAACTAGACTTAACCTTGTTTTCATTTTGTTGACTCAGCTCCTCTGCCTCTGCCATGTGACAGTCGGAATGTGGTCTTCTGGGTTCCTTGCATTTTACAGTCAGAACCACCACTGAGACCACAATCTGGGGAAGAAGTAGATGGGCTGAGTGTGTTCTTGGGCAGTAAGGCTAATACCAAGGTGGTTTCCCTTAGGCCTGAATACTCAGAGGTGCTTCTGGATTCTTCTGAGACCTCCAGTCTGGGAGGATTAGCACTTTTAAATTGGGAGTTTAATTTTTCCCCCATTTAAAAAAATGTTCTGTCTCAAACAATTTTATCTATATATTTTTTAAAAACTAAAGACCATATTCTAGAAGCATTAAAGCATTAGCTCTTGAAGCATTCATTGAAATATTTTTGAATAAAAGCACCATAAATTCAAGTCAAGGACACATTCAGAAGAAAAGGCAAAGCCGTATTACTTAAGCCATTATGTTTGCTGATTTTGTAAAAAAGTAAGTGGCAACGCAGGCTGCATTGAGGTCAGAAAGACCTGATGTAAATAATTGTCTACCATAATTTAGCTTTGCAAATTTGGAAAAGCTTTATAAAATTATTGAGGCTGTCCCTTTGGGACTATGCAAAAGAGAAAATAGTGTTTACCTTCTGGTTTTACTTCAATTTCCTCTGAAAATGATAGGTTGCACCACTAAAAGCAATGCCATATAAATAAAAACTATTTAAAAGAGAAGCAAGCACTATGTTGGTTACAGCAAATGCTTAAAATACATAACTCATCCCTTTGCCATCATGGTTGACCCTCAAGGCTCACTTTTCACACTGCAAGGCAACATTGTTCACTGCAGAATAGGTGAAAATAGAAATTTAAGCCAGAGGCAATCTCAGAACGGAGAGGGAAGGTGGCACAAAGTCCCACCCATATCCTAGGAGCTGTTGACAATAATTTGTACTGGAAGAGGGAAGTCTTATTTAAGTGATACTCCAGGTAAATTGAGCAAAAGCTCCAGTAGAAGTTATCACACACTGAACAACTGTGGGCAGCTCAAACTGTACTTTGTTTTTGTTGTTTAAGAAAAAAAGGACACAGATGTGGGTGGCTAGGGAAAGCGTGATAGATTTATAAGGAAAAGAGGGATGGATACAATCAAAACTCATAATTTCAAATAACTAATTTTAAAAAAGTATCTCATAATACTCATAGTTGTGAGTCCTATGTACTGGTGAGGTCAGTTAGTTTGTTGAGTATAGTCAATCTTCAAGATGTCAATTGTAATGCCACATCAGTGACTCAGAAATGTGTCTGTATGCTTCATGATGCTGGGACCAGAAGTGACATTTATTTTTCAATTTTGTGACACTGATCATCTATTTATGTGGTTCTAGTAGATACCCTATCAGCATTGATAGATTTGAATGAAAGATACAGAATTTTTCCAAACCTTTTATAGCAGCATCAATATTATATTTTTTAATTATTGAAATTATTGAAAATGGAAATATTCTGAATTTAAGTCACAATTACAAGAAATAGTTTCATAGAAGATTTGGAAGGATTAAAACATAAAGCAAAGAAAAGCAGCCTACAAACCACAATCCCAGAGAACCTAGACAACAATGAGGACCCTAAGAGAGACTGGCATAGATCTAATCTACATGTGAAGTAGAAAAAGACAAGATCTCCCGAGTAAATTGGGAGCATGGGGACTTTGGGGGAGGATTGGAGGGGATGAGAGGTAGGGAGGGAAGCAGAGAAAAATGTAGAGCTCAATAAAAATCAATAAAAAGATAATTGAATAGCATCTTGAAGTTAGTCTTTTGTAGAGATAGAGAACATCATAAAAATACTTATCCTGAGGTGTGTTGATTTGTTTAGAGGCTTTAGTGATCTGTTAAATAAGTTAATTTTACAACCTTGATGATTTAATTTATTGTATTTCAATTCAAAATCACATGCCTTATTGTCTTTTCCCTGAATTTTGCAATTCTGCCTCTAGTTCACACTTTCTCTTCCAGACACAGACAATGGTAGAGTTCTACTCTTCATAGGTTTTTCTCCTGTGGACTTCTTTATCTCTTTCTCTCTCTGCCTGTCTCTGTTTGTCTTCTTCTTCATTCTTATTGCTTAGAGGAAGACTGTCCCATTCCTAGCCCCAGTCCACCTTGCCAAGGTCTTCTCTTTTTCCTTCACTATGAAAGCCAATCTAAGCAAATATACTTCCTACTAGTCTGATAAAATCTTTCAATGTGAGCTTCTGATTATTTCATTGAGCTTAAATGACAATTTATCTATTAGTTGAACTTTGATGAACTTCCAGAAATATCAGCATGGCAACATTGGGTTGAGCTGATCTTTAAGGGAGCTGGACTGGAGATTCCTCCTTCCTACTTTGTACTAAACTTGTTTAATCATGTGTGTGTGTGTGTTCAGGTGTATGAACACATGTGTATGCGCATGTATGTGTGGAGGCTAGAAAACAACTTCTAGTATCCTTTCTCAGGATCTCTGTACCTTTCTTTTCTTTTGAAATAGGTTCCCTGGATCTCACAGAGTTGGATAGGTAGACAAACAGATCTACTATGCCCTAGAGATCTGCTTGTCAAACTCTTCAGCACTGAAGTTGTAAGCAAACCACAATGCCTGGCATTTCACATGGGTTCTGGGTATTTAACTCAGGTTCTTGAGCACTTTATACACTTAGGTGTCTCCCCAATCTTATTTTATAATTTTCTAACTTAATCACTAACCAATTTTCTGCTTCTGTCTGCAGACAATAATGAAATTAAATGACAGTATATATAAATTACCTAGCTAGCATGACATAGATGAAGAACTAATGTCCTTCTCTGACTGATGACATACTGAATTAGACCCAGAACCAGGATGACTGAATGGTCCCTTAAGAGACATTTCCATCTCATCCAATTACAGTGAGTGATCAGTGTCAATGATCACGGCACCAGGCACCAGTAACTTCAGGTTTGTTCTATAATGAGAAGCACAGATTTGGAAGACCACTGGATTTGGAAGGAAGTTCACCTCCTACGTAAAGTGGGGAGTCAAAATTCAGAGGAGATTGTTTTGACAAGTTGGTGATCACTTTAGGGCTTCCTCCATCCACGGAGAGGGAAAGACTCGAATCCAGGGTCAGAAGCTCCACAATGTGGAAGTTTCCATCATTGATTGTCTCCACACTGCAATGGAAAAAAATAAATATAACTTGAAACATAGTTCAAATACAAACTTTAATAAACCCAGCTTCAGAAGAGACATGCAGAGCAGACATTAAAGATATTAACTTTTAAAGGATATTCTGAAGGAGATAAAATTAATTTTGATTTCTCAGGATCGGGACACAATAAATCTGTACCCTCACAGAGAGAACTGGAAAAAGAGTATGCTCATTATGCAGCCACATTCACTCCATTTGTTTGTCTTACTTCCAAAGGACATAAAAGTTCCATTTACCAAGAGACAGTCTGGGACTCCAAATGATATCAAAAAGAAGCCTAACCCTCCTCTACAGGCTCTGCAGGACTGCTGGCTGTTGCAGTGTGACACAGTACATTAGCATCTATCAGAGTTAAGATGCTGAAGAAGACAAGAACCAACATGATAGGATCTCTGTACTTTTTCACATTTAATAAATAGAAAATATACTTTCCTTTCTTAGAGGGATGCTCCCTGAGCTGTATTATTGTGAAGAAATCATTGTTCAATTGAGAGCTGGGATTAATACATTAAATAAAAAGCTTAACAGTCAATATGACAGACTTATTTATTTATTTATTGATTGATTGATTTATTGATTGATTGATTGATTGCTGTGGGGCAATACCATTGTGCTGCCGGAAGGTGTATAGCTAACAACTACCCACCTACTGGAGCATGACCTCACAGTCTATTTACCTGGATGCAGAAGCGCATTTGGCCCCCCTTTTCCTCTCTGCTTCCCCTTGGGTCCTGTTTGCTGTTTGGTTTGCTTTGGATCTGACCTACATCCATTGTTCAAGCAGAGAATTCTGACTTTGTAAGTTCTACCTTTTAATAAACATTGGTCTATTTCTTAGTTCTGAGCTAGTTTGGGAATATATATATATATATATATATATATATATATGTGTGTGTGTGTGTGTGTGTGTGTGTGTGTGTGTGTGTGTGTGTGTGTGTGTGCAATCTCTCTGCCTTCATTATTCTACACTCTAAAGATTTGTCACTTATATTGGTTTAATAAAATGCTGACTGGCCAGTAGCCAGGCAGGAAAAATAGGTAGGACAACCAGACTAGGAGAATTCTGGGAAGAGGAAAGGCAAAGAGTCAGTCGCCAGCCAGATGCTGAGGAAGCAAGATGCCTCACTGAGAAAAGGTAGCAAGCCACATGGCTAAACATAGACAAGGATTATAGGTTAATGTAAGTTGTAAGAGCTAGTTAAAAATAAGCCTGAGCTAATAAACTAAACTGTTTGTAAGTAATATAAGCCTCTCTTTGTTTCTTTGGCACTGAATGGTTGTGGGACCAGGCAGGACAGAAATTTCCATTTATACATTTTTCTTTTTAAAATGATTTTGAGAATGTAACATAATTGCATCATTTCCCCCTTACCTTTCCGTCCTCCAACCTTTATTATGTACACTGATTTGCTGTTTTAATTTGACTTTGTTTTCTTTATTTGTTGTCATACCTATACCCACACAACAGACCCACACTCACACCCACAACCACTATCACGTTTTCCTTCTAAAAACCTTTGAGATAATTTATACAAATTCATGACATGCATAGAAGTAGAAATACTAAGGAATGGATGCTAACAGACAATGAAGATTAAGATATAAGATGAAGTTTGATTCAATTTTTTTAATAAATGTTATATGGGTTTTTAACTGTGTTAAACTATACATAGCTTTGGTCTTAAACTGGCCCAAAATCTTAGCAGGGTAAATGCTCACTGCTGTGTTAGGAACACTCCCACAATTCTATACATAGGCAAAAGATGTCATAAAAGAAGTTGGGTTAAACCAATAAATACTAAACATTAAAGACCTAATATACTGTAATACTGTCTAAGATGGCTTAGGAAAGGCTCAAGCATGGACATGTGTGGGGTGTGATAGAGACATAATTTGTGAATGTGAATGCATAACACTGGCTGAAAAAAATGATTGCTTCATTTTCTGGTACTAACATTTAAATTTTCAAAAGTTCAAGTATAGAAACTAATAGAAAAATGCACCAATATTTCTGAATATTTTCACCACCAGAATCTAATCATATCCCACTGTTTGTTGACCAAAACCAAAAAGGTTTTATTTGAGGAAAGTTTAAAATATTGTTGAGAAATGTGAGGATGTTTGGAATATTTGGGAGAGCAGTGACAAGTTTCCACAACTGTGGCTATGGAGGTGGTTCAAAGAGCGAAGTGCCCATTGTGTAAGTGTAAAGACACAAATTCATATCCACAGTGTCCACGTAAGAGCTAGGGCGTACAATGTATGACTGGAACCCCAATACCGAAGGAGTAGACACAGTTGGATCCTTAAATCACTTTGGCTAAAATGCTTAGATAAATCCATGAGCTATGTACATACATACAGTTCAGTGAAAAAGGCAGAGAGTCATGGAGGAAGTAATCTTTTGCGTCCATAAGCAAAGATGCACACACATGAGCATACACTTGCAAACAGCACCTCTCTCTCCTCTCTGCTCTCCCGCTCTCTCTCTCTCTCTTTCTCTCTCTCTCTCTCTCTCTCTCTCTCTCTCCTGATTTCTTCTTTCCTCCCCCTCCCCCTTCCCCCCCCTCTCTCTCTCTCTCTCTCTCTCTCTCTCTTTCTCTCTCTCTTTCTCTCTCACACACACACAGACACACATACACACACACACACACTACTTAAAAAGAGTTCACATTGGCAGGGGTTTTTGATACACTGTCTCACATATCACTTAAAAAATAAGTGTATATCTAATCTACATGGGAAGTAGACAAGATCTCCTAAACAAACTGGGAACATGGAGATCATGGGAGAGGGTTAAAGGGGAGGGGAGAGGAAGAGAGGAGAGCAGAGAAAAATGTATAGCTCAAAAAAATCAATAGAAAATAAAATAAATAAATAAATATGTGGGTTAAGGGATGGAAGAATAGATTGTCAAAAATATTTGTTGCCAAAGCCTGATGATCTGAATTTTATTCCCAGAATCTGGGAACTGACTCCTGAATGTTTCCCTCTGACTTCCTGCTATGACATACATGTGCATGCACACATACCTGAGTGGGGATACACACAGACACACAAAGTAAATAAAGCAAAAATAAATGGGCATGACAATTAATATTTTTCCTTCTACACCTTTAATGATCTCATCGTTCGACAATATTAAAATCAGCAAAGGAGGTAATTCACTGCTTAAATAAAGTTCTGCAGTATAAAAATATGAGCTCCTTCCTTCATGCGTTTTAGACACAGGACCCTGAGAATCTAATGCATATGAACTGTAGTAACAACCAGCATGAATGAAACAGTGGAGCATGTGTATCTTTAATAGCTCTCTAATTGAACTTGAGGTCCCACAAACGAGACAGAAATAATGCTCGGTATTGGAAATCTAGCAAACTACCCAGGTCCTGTGACATCTTAGACCCAACAGAAGAATCTACAACTACCACTTTCCCATACTATCGCAATCCCTAACTACATTCTAAATACTTATTCTTACACACACAGATAAATGTAACTTCCACCTCTCACCACATACTTTTCTCTTGGCAACCGATAGGCTATTACAAAAACTACAACTTGTCCAAATGCAAAGAAGTCATGCTGCAGTACCCAGCAAACTGATCCATCTACAACACTATACCTAAGACTTGGGAGCATTGCAGAGGATGAGCAGAAAGATTATCAACCAGAGGAACAACACTGTGTCTCCTAGAAATGATAGGACTATACAACTAGACATGCTAATTAGAAGAAGAAAATCTTACAGGGCCATAGCCTTGTATAAAGAACTGTAGGCAACTAAAGAATGCTGAGAGCAGGAACAATAATCTTCCCTAGCAAAGAACTTTGCAATTGGTTATCTCATACCACCTTGTTTTTCTGAAATCATGTACATACAAGAAATGTACCTACATTTTATACATTGTACATGTTGTACTTACATATTTAGGAGTGAAAAATGTATCAACTATAAAGAAATATAGAAAACAGGAGTTTGGAAGAGAGAAAGAAAATACCACATGGGAGGGGTTGGAGACAGGAAAAGAAAGGAAGCAAATGATGTCATTTTATTCTTCTACACCCTTTTAAAGATTTACTTATTTTATGTATATGGTTGTTTTTCCTATGTGTAAATCTGTGCACACATCTTCTTAATATATGCAGAGGTCAGAAGAAGGCATTGAATTCCCTAGAACTAGAGCTTTTGATAATTATATTTTAATTTCAAATGATAAAAAGTAATTAAGAAAATGACCCTCTTCCAAAGAGATTTATTGAGTTTTACTGTAAGCACTTGGTTAAACTAAGATAAATTTGGATTGGAGTTCTGCTTTTGTTTTATTAAATGTTTGAGAAGTTATTTTATTAAATCTTTCATAAATTATTTTACAACAACACACTTCAGTTTTCTCTGGCTAATGCTATATTTCCCCATTTCACAGTTAGTTTTGCTTCAAGAAGAAGTCATTTTAAAAGCAGGCACTGAATAACAAGTTAAATGTCAGGTATTAGTATCAATACGTTTATCAGCAAAATCATACAATATATTCTCAAATCCTAAGCAAAAGTTTGATTTAGTTCATTTTAATATGTCACTTGCAAGAAAATGCCAAAAATCAACAAAAATGTAACTTCTTTGAGGTAAATCTTATTCAGGGTACCAAAAGTTACAAACTGAAATACTAAAGTTTTGATAAACATAACAAAGTTAGTAGATACACAGAGTGAAGGTCATATCCAATGGATGCTCCCCCTGAGAGCATATGCAACTTGAAGTGGTTTTATATGGATCTTCTATAAACATTGGCCTTAATTAGATTATAAATATTAATACAGAGTCACCTTTTTTCCTCTTTAAAATTGAGAAGAAAAGGCTTACATCTACTGAGGAATGAGCTCTTGCTCACATATTGATTTTAGACAATCAATCCAGACATGTCATTGCTAATGAAGGTGTTTGGTGCAGTAAAATTGAGTGGCTCAAGACCTTTAACATTTTCTGCTCCTTAATGCAGCGTTCCAGCTGGGAAGCAAGAGGTAGGTCATTTCATCAGAAACTCAATTTACTTACCAATCATTTTATTGTTTGTTCTACGTTTCATTTGTTTTCAAGTTTTACATCTTTAATGCAAGCTAAATTGTAAGCTACTTTAAAGTAGGGGTCATATGTTATTGGTTTCTATATATTTTCAAGTGTTCATGTGAATATATGATAAATTTTAGACACTCAATAAACAAGCTATATAAATAAAAGGGAGACATATTAAAGGTATCAGGAATTGCTATTAGTTACATTATTAGGCAATAGTTATAACCATTTGGCTTCTGGCATATTGAGAGATAGTTTTTCATAGATGTATTTTAATAAGAAACATTAGTATTACTAAGGATAATGCTGAGAGGTATAGGTTGCTTTGCTTGTCCTACTTCTAATGGAATGAGTGTCCTCGGGCAATTGGGACCATTTCTCCTTTAGTGGAAAAATGTAAATAATAAGGGTAAAAACTATTTGACACTATGAGTGAAGTACCATTTACAAATATTACAGACACTTATATAATAGTTCTCTGAAGCCTCATAAGAGCTGAACATCATGTCTCCAAAGGTGACAGAACTAGCTGGTGGCTGAGCAGATCTGAAACCAGGATGCCTGCTTTGTGTCTTTATGCTTTTAATTATCATGTGACACCTATTTAAATGAAAATTACTTTACCCATAACCAGCTTGTAATATTTTCTAAGCATCCTGGTTAACCTGCTATTCCCACACCTTCCAAATAACCCAGGATTGTTACATTTTAAGTAAATTTATGTGAGGGTTGTGCAACTTAAGTACATCTAATAAAAATGACTGAATTGGAAAAAGATTGAGCAATCTCACAATGAGGGCCTGAAGGTTATACAAATGCATATTAAGTATGCTTGCACATTGGGTCTGGATCCTATTTTGCAAATATGAGTAAGATTCATGGTAAGATTTTCCTCTCACACAACTGTTTAACTGTCTAAACTGATGAAAGCCTGATAACAATAACTACTGAAGAGAATTTTATTTTTACAGTTCTAAAAAGAAGTCAGGGCTGATCTTGACCTTTAAAAAGGTTTATAAAACTAATGACTTCAGTGTCTTTGTTTGTTGAAAGAATATGGTACCACAGGACCTCAAACGATTATGTCTGACTGAAAAATCTTCCATACTTAAAATTGGTGTTTCATGCTATCTAGTCTAGTAAGGGTGGTGCTGGGCTATTTAAGAATGCTTTACTTGTATGTTCTTTTAAAGTAAAAGCATTATAGGCACTCCAACACTTCCATGATAAGACTGATTGAGACGCCATTGATTTTACAGTCCATCACAGTAACCTCCCTCCAGGTCCCGCTTCGGTGCACGGTGCCCTCTGGGGTTATGATAATATTGATAAACTTCCTTTGTCCACTCCTCGAGGGAATGATACATATATGAGAACTCACAAAAAGTAGCCACTGAACCACTTAACCATGCCCCATCCAACTGGGTGCATAAATTTTATTTAGTACCATTAGTATGTAATTCAGGTTCACTACTTTCATCTATTACCCTAGATTTTGTTTATTTGAACTTCTGCACTGAAAACGGTTATAAGAAAACCATGCAATTTTCCAACTAAGTGGTTTATTATGTAAAAACAGCTTTAAAATTTGGAACTTAAAAGAAAACTGAAACTCTAAAATGCTCATCCTTCTCTTTCATCTTTCTACATAGCAGAACTTATTAACAATGGGGTTTTATATCTATGCAAACTACTAGTTTGTAAGTATTTTAATAATTTAATAAGGATGAAAATTCTAAAATCTTTTTCCTTCCTTCCCTCCCTTCTTCCTCCTTCCTCCCTTCCTCCCCTCTCTTTTTTGTTCTCTTTTCTCTCCCTTCCTTCCTTCCTTCCTTCCTTCCTTCCTTCCTTCCTTCCTTCCTTCCTTCCTTCCTTCCTTCTTTCTTTTGTTCGTTCGTGACAGTGGGCTCCAGTTCATTTACCTTAAAAGCTTTAAATATCTATTGACAAAATCCATACAATGAAACAGGACTCTAGAAGCAGGTAAGAAGAGTTGTCTTCTCATGTTCATATCCTTAGCTGGACATGACTCATCCATATAGAGTATATGATAATAATATCTGTTAAGAAAACATTTCTGTCTATGTTTTTAAATTAAAGGAAGCGGGAAGCCAAGTGAGAGTAAAGATATTTATATCTACTCCACGCATTAGAGTTTTTTAGAAGAAAATTTTCTAGTTTTTGAAATAATGTATTTTTATCAGTATTTGTATATAAGTGGATTCAATAAATAAAATCTACTGAAATGGACAGAAGGGAACTCCAGTCTGTGAGACAGGGGGGCTCTCAGTAGCATCTCTATCCACCATTGTCCAGTGAGGAGGACAATCCCCAAACCACCAACAGTATGAGGTACTGGGGGCCTCCCAGATGTCCTGTCCAGCACTGTGGCATTTGTATGTACCCTTTCAACACTTCCCAACAGCATGTGGTTCTAACCCTTGAGATGAAATGGAAGATGTTCAGAGAGATGGCATAACTTGGCCAGCATTACATTGCTCATGGTGATACCGTCCCAGAGAGCACGTGAGAATGGCTGAATCTTAAAAAGACGGATGTAAAGATCATGTCTGTCTACTTCTAAATCAGACCATCTTTGCTGTTCTACCTGTGCTGAGGCTCTTCTTTGCCTTCTTTCCTTGCCTCTATTTGTCCATCCTTCTCTCTCTTCCCCTTTCCCTGTTCCACAATAGTCATAATAGTCTCCTACATATGTAGTTCTGTATACCACCATAGTAGACAATTCTGATTTCCTAATTTACTCAGTGTTTCCAATGAAGCTCTCTCATTTGGCATATCATATTAATTTTAATTTTAAGAAAGGAGTATATATTCTTTAAGTATTTTGAAAAAGAAATTAAAGGATTTATGTTAATCTCAGTTACACAAAGTTGCTTTGATGAGCAGAAAGTTATCACTATGAGAATTATAATGCATTTTCAGTCTCTGTGTAGTGTTGAAGATAGCGCTATGTTGATGCATCCATTCAGTCAGCCACTCATTCAGTCCTGGCATCAATATCGAGCCCCTCTGAGTGCCATTATCCAAACTCACAAAGCAGACATGTGGCCAGAACCTGCGTTCCATCATTTGTTACACCGCTCACTTAGTATTTTTTTGTTGTTGTTGTAGATCAGATCCCTATAGTTTGTGAGGCAAAGCAAGCAGCCTTTGGGGGAGAGAAAGTCTGTATGCATAGCATTTGATGACTTCTGCGATAGAAATGTCATGGATATGGCTGATATCAAGAAAGCATCAAGCCTGAGATCACACATTTTAGACGTGGGAAGAGAGGTATGTCCGGAGCTCTCAAAAACACAGCTTAAGTTATTCTACTCACACAAGTTGTTATTAAAGTCTACTTAATGGAAGACAGCATTGCCTGGGAGTTCATAAGACATACAACATTTCACAATCTGGAGACTCCAGAATCAGAAAGGCATGGGGGGGGCAGTATTGTTCCCTTTCCCCTTACTGCCAGTATTCCAGGTGCTGGAAATTTATACACTTCTTAAAAAGGCCAGTCTTCTGTGATGATATAAGAAGTAAGTTGATAAGACAAGCTACTTTATTAGTACTGAAAAAGCAAAAAAAAAAAAAAATTACATCTTCTGTTTTATCAACATCCATAGGTATGTTAGCTACTCTCTCAGTTTTCTAAAAGTTTATTTTATTTTTTACAAATTATGTGTATATGTATGCGTGTGGGTGTATGCTTGTGAAAGTAGGTATCTGCAGAGGTCAGAGGCACTAAAGACCTGGAGCTGGAGGCTCAGTGACTGTTTCCCTACTGTGGATGCTGGCAATCCTCTGGAGAGGCAGCTAGTGTGCCTATCTGCTGAACTATATGAAGCCCTTCTAATTTATAAATAGCAGCTGATGGAGTTTACAATGCTGTTATTTTCTTAGAAAAAAATGACCTTTGTTTAATCAAAGAAAAAGTCATGCTTTATTAAAAACAATGTACTCTCTATGAGAAAAAATTCTTTCGAAGTAAAATATATCAATGTATATCTGACCCTATGAAACCATTATCGTTCTGCTTATTTATTTGAAACAATAACTGACATCACTAAGAATAATCCTATAGGAAAAATAACTAGATATGTGATTTTCTCTAATATCCCAAAATAAACTTCACTTTAATCAAAGTTGAGAAGGAATCAATCAAATGATAAAGTGTACTTAATGTACAAAAGTTAATTTCCATATGCAATTTTCTCAAGAGCACTAAGCAATGCATAATGTAGAAAAAAATGTTGCTCAGCAAAGGGAAATTTACATAACATAAATCACAAGCAAGGAAACCAAACACAAACAAGAACAGTTATCCAAAATAAGAACACTTAATTATGTCCTTTAATGCAACATAAATTTATATACTTTTAATAATGTTCTAGAGAGTTGATAAGGAATATGATTTGAACATTTAATTTAACTGAATATTAAGGAACTCACAAGAGCTGGCTGGCTGCACTGGTGCTATTGATGGGTTTTTACTAAAGCAATGTGGAAGTGGAGCCTTTCTCTCACGACTTCTAGAAAAGGGGGAACAAGCACAAAGGCTGTACCATTTTGTGACTCTTGGAGTTAAGCCAGAAAATCAGAGCAGTATTTAACTGCACAGTGTACACAGAATGAAAGAGAGGATTAGACACAAACCAATCCCACCCCAGATGCCATGGAGCCAGCCTGGGAATAAAGACTGTGATGGACACATGGCTTTGTACTGAAGAAATTTAAAACAAACTTAAAACAAAATGTAATTTTGGGGAATTTTAAATTAGTTTTGCCATTATTATTATTATTGTTATTATTATTTAATTTATATTATCTGGCTAGTTTGCTTATTTTGCTTTCCCACATAATCCCACCGGAAAGCACTATTATTTATTATCTGCATACTTAGATGAAGACTAGACGGTGATGGTATGTTTAACCCACAGTCCCTGGGCATAGTCCTTTCTCTATTATTTCATGATTTTGTTTGAGTGCTGATGGCATTCAGTTGGTCCAAAACTCAAAACAATGTGTGGTGGCATCCATGCAGAAATCATCTTCCATACCCTCCTTTTTTTCGTCCATTTTTACTTGATGTAAACACCTGAAATATGAGTGCTTGCATTCTTTTAATCTCCCCTGACACCATTCGCACTTCCTATTTTAAATTTTTTCATACAAGGTGTCTCTATTATTATATAGCTTTGGCCATCCTGGAACTCCCTAGGTAGACCAGGCTGGCTTTGAACTCACAGGGATTCACCTGTCTCTGCTTCCCAAGTTCTGGGATTAAAGGTGCATGCCACTACAGTTTTTATTTTAAACTGAGTATTATATATTGATAATCTCAATTTCTTGCCACTATTTCCCCATATTTTTCTTTCCTTCCTGACTTTTTACCTTTTTGTCCTTAGAATATTATTAATTTTTTTTTACTTTCAAACATTTTAAATTAATATAAACCTGAACTTTAGGCAATTGTTGCTTGCCTTTTTAAACTATAAAATGAAGTAATTGCCTTCTCAAACTGTGTTTTAATTTGAGAAACAGAAATTAAATATAACTGGTGTGTCAATACCTGATAATACATGTTCTTATTATATAATTTTTAAAACAAAAACATGAGCTTTTAGTTTTAAATGGAGAGTGGAGAGCAACATAGTATTCTTTTCATAACTGTCACAAGACACAAGCTATTTTTAATTGAGGCAAAAAATGGCAACGAACATAGAATCAAACAAACACAAAATGCCCTTTCCAGTAAGTTTTCATCTGGGTAAAATCATTTGGGTTCCTCCAACTTATCTAGAAATATTTTGGTATATTTTATGTGAAAACTAGCTTTAGTATGCCAACACAAGAATCTTTACTATGGTTTGGAAGAGCTCTATACTGCTTCATTGTCATGAAAGAGCAAAAAAATAAAATAAAGCGAACCACATTATGAAATATTTTATGGGCTTAAACACTATATTATTTAAAGTTTAAAGATATATAAAAGGTTGGCAGTAATTCATAAACATTTGGGGGCAAAATAACCATTGTATTCCACTTGAAAACCAATAATTATGTATCTGTTTCCATGTTCTAAATAAAATAGTCCCAAGTGGGTTAGCCCACCACGAGCGGAACTGATCAAATTCCACTCATGGCTTCAATTAGTATCTACTTTCCCAGAATTGTTTATAAAGGAGCCAATAAGCTTATGGAGGCTTTTGAAGCACATTGTATATGCACAGATAACACCAATAAGATTGAAACAACTTACTACATGTCATGTCAGAATAAACACCCAATCACTTGCAGTCAAGTGTTTTTGACCTACAGATATGTTTTGCTCAAAAATATGGTTCCATAAATGTAAATCAATTTAGGCATGGTGACACAGGCTTTTAATCCCAGAACTCAGGTGGCAGAGACAGGTAGATATCTTAGTTAGAGTCCAGTCTGATCCACAGAGAGAGCTCCAGGACAGACAGAACTAAATAGAGAAACACTGTCTTGAAACAACAACAACAACAACAACAACAACGTGAATCAACATTTAAAGGAAAGAAAAAATCATAGTGAGAAAATAAACGAACGACAGACTTGGAACAATATTTTACATGACAGCATCCAAAGAGAACTGAGTAGAAGAGAGACTGATTTTATTTTCCTATCATCACAATCACTTCTGTTACACTGCCTACTTCAGAGCTCTTTGTCTCATATACTCACAAAGCTAGACTTGTAAAAAATGTAAGCATGAGAGCCTAGTCTTTCCCTACAACTGACTTGCTTAATTCATGTAAGTTACCTTCCTGGAAAATCTATGCTTTAGATTATGAAGCCTAATCTAAAGGTGATTTCTACTGTTAGTTTTACATATGAAGTAATGTCTGCTGCATGATCAAGGATTATTGGATACTTTGTTTATGATCTAATAAATAAAGCTTTCCTGACAATCTGAGCACAAAGTTCGTCACACTAGCTTAGGCAAGGCAATGGTGGCAGACACCTTTAATACAAGCAGCTACACTAGTCAGCCATTTAGGCAGGGCAATGGTGGCACACACCTTTAATACCAGCAGCCACACTAGTCAGCCATAGAGTCTGGGCAGTGGTAGTGCACATCTTTATTAGCAGCACAAGAGAGGAATATAATGGCAGATGAGACAAGAATTCACTCTCTTTTCAGCCTAAAGATTTGGTAGAATTAAGCACTCTCTTGTTTGCTTTGCTTCTCTGATCTTTCAGCTTGAACCTCAATATCTGTCTCTGAGTTTTTATTATTTATGCTACACAATAGCTTGAGTATATCATTATATCCATGCATAAAATACCTAAACTTCAATGCAACAGTGTTTAAGGGTAGGGAAGCTATGAGGTAACTACTAAGAGGTAATTAGGTCATAAGGGCTCTACCCTCCCTTGGATAAAGCCTGAAGCTTCAGGGAGAGGATTAGTTTAGCTTGAGTGGGTCCCTGAGGAAGGCATAGATCAGCCCTCTTCCCTCCCCCATCTTTGGCATAGTTTTTTTGCTGCCATTTTGCATTCTATGAGAAGATGATACCATGCAAAAGCTCTTCTTTACAAGATGTGGTTATCCTTATCCTGGATTTTCCAGTTTGTAAATTATAAAAAAATTCTGATATTTTTGTTACTCAATCTCCAGTATCCTACTATAGAAGTTCATAAAGAACTAAACCACCTGCTATCTCCAAAATATTCCCATCTCTTCCCATTATAGGACTGTAGAAGAGAAGCAGTTCTTTATTGAATAAGCTTTTTCACCTTTACCAGTAATTGAGAGATCTTCACCTGTAAATGGCCGAAGCCGGGTGAGAGCCGGTGTCATAGCTGGCTCGAACTCGCCCTCGGTAGAGTTCCACAGCAATGTGGTCTTTGTCACCTTTATACAGGAGGATGCCGCTGTCTTCATCTGTGGCAATCTAGTAGGAGGTAGCCCTGATGTTAGGATGCACAGTCAACCAAATGTATTCATCCAAAGAAACAGGCAAATAAGCGAGTGAGGGCTTTTCACTACGGTTTGTCTGGTGGCTATGAGAAAATAGTGCCTGTTGAAATTACTGCTTAAAGGTAACTTGTCTGTGAATTGTTCTCTTGTAAATAAATCCAAAAAAAAAAAATAAGAAAAACAGTAACAACTATTTAAGGAAACCTGTTAGATGTCATGTGAGAATTGTCTGTATTGAGCAGTTTTATGTGTCTGTAGTTTGATTTTGTTTTGTTTGCACCGACTGCAAGCTTTATTACTGGCATATACTAAATGTGACTATATTAAGCAAAATGGTTTCTCAAAACCCATACCAAGTTATTTACAGTCACGTCATAGAGAGAGAAATAGGCTACATCTGCTATTACATTACCTTTTTAAAATTCTTTTGGGGGCTTTTGGAGTATTTAAGTGTAAGTCAGAAATTAAAAGTACCAACACCGGTGGACATCACATAGTCAACGTGGCAAGCACTAGAAGTTGGGGTGTGAAGAGTGATACCTTGAAGACACCTGCCTCCCTCCCAGGGTTCTTGCCTCATAATTTCAGAGGCCCTGCCCCTATTATCAGTGTCACGGCAAAAAGTATAAATAAATACAAGGAAGGGAAAGGTCTGCTGGAAGATGGTCAAAGTCATTTAAATTTAAAATATACCAAATAATTTCATTTGCTTGTTAAGCAAGAATGTAGCCCAATTTGTCCAAAATACTGTACATATATTATCCCTAATCTAGTACAATTGACACATTAGGGGTATGAGAGATTTGCTTAGTGGTAACTGTCTTAGTAGCAAGACATAAAAATGTTTGTTAGTTTCACGCCTTTTCCTCAAGGCTCTGGGTGGAGAGTTACAGGTGATGTTCAAGTCAAGATGCTGTGTCTCAGCTGTGTGCTTCTCAGCCACAAGTTTCCCCAGACAGAGTTCCCATGTGCAGAGATGAAGGGCAGAGCCCTAAAAATTAATGGGCACAACTTCACTTAAAGTATAAAATAGAGTGGCAATTTTGATGCCCCCCCCCCAACTCCTCATCCTTTAGTGAATTAACATACCGCCTCTTGAAAGGAAAAAATTCTGAAGCTTTTCTCACAGAGAAGGTTTTCTCCCCTGTGTCAGTCAGGTAAATGTGACCCCCAATCAGTTGAGCTCTGTGGAGGGACCACTCACCTGAAGTGTAATGTTCGTCTGAGGCCGGACCTTGGCTGAAGGAATCTGGAGATAGGACTCTTTGTTTACAAAGTTCACACTGACCAATTTTTCACACTTCTCCCCCAGGTAGCCAGGCAAACACTGACATATTGGCTCATTGATCCTGATGATGCACTGAGCTCCGTTCTGACAATCAAAATTATCACAAGGGCTGGTGCGAGGGAGGACCATGGGTGGAGAAAACTCACAGAACAAGCCACTGGGAAACAGAAAGACAAATTCGATTAGGTAAGATGTGCTAGAGTCCTAGAAATATCCCTAAATACAAACGTGCCGTCACGTTCTCACCTGTAGCCTTCAGGGCAGACGCACGTGTAACCATTCACCGCGTCCGTGCAGTGAGCTCCGTTTTTACACTTGTTATCTTTGCAGTCATCAACGTCAATGTCGCAGTGCTCACCAATGTACCCCGGAGTGCAGTCACACCTATTTCAGCAAGGAGATAAAGTTTCAAACTTTTGCCTTCGTCAAAACATCACAGAAAACAGTGGCATTTCATCTGGATAAAATGGCGCCACCTTAACATGAAAATGTAGTTAATAGATATCTACACAACAGTCCAGGCCACACTGTGAAGCTTGGGTTTCTTACTATCTGTCAGAGGAAAGGCCATGAATTCTTTGATGATGGGGCAATGTAAATCAAAACACAAAGAAGCTCATTGTACCAGGGTTTTTATTTCTTTTCTTTCTCTTTCTTGCCCCATATTGCCTGAAGTGCCCTTCATTTCTGTTCTTCTTAATTCCATTATCCATTTTGATAGTGAAAGTTTTATATGTTGACTTATAAAGGAGATTTATAAACTTGCTGCAATTGTCCTGCCTCTGACTCCTGAATTCTGCAGTTACAGTCAAATGGGACCATGACTGGCCCATTTACAAAGGATATGAACTATATTTTAAAAGCAATAACAGTTTTATTTTGTCACAGACTAGAAAACTAGAACATAACGTGGTTTAAGAAAATGAAACTAATGATATTGGACACCCTAATTTAAATTTATTAATTATGGAAAAATTGGGTTGGATCGATAGGTTGGGATACTGGATGAAATACAAAATTTCAGAGGTCAATTAAATTCAGAATTGAACCTAGAAATTTTGTATTTGATCCAATATATATTACTTCCAGGCTACAGTGTCCCCTCCCTCCTCTCTTCCCAGTCACTCCCCTCTACTCCCTCTGTTCCCATCCCAATACACTCCTTCTCTGTTTCTGTTTAGGTAAGGACAGGTCTCCTATGAGCATCAACAAAACATGTCATATGAAGCTATAGTAAGACTAAGCATATCCTCATGTATGAAGGCTGGACCAGATGACTCAGTATGGGGAGTAGGGTCCCAAAAGTTCTGGGGTCTATTCTATGTGTGTTTCATTAGGTTCTTCACTCAGATTGTGTAGAGGCAGAAAAGGTGTCAATTGTATTGATGATAAAAGACTGGAATAATGTAGATTATACCACTGAGCATCTCCTCAGTCCAGTACACATTTTAAGACTATGGGTTCAGTGAACCCATTCTAGCATTCTACAGCTCTGTGACAGTAGATGCCATTATGCACTCTGTACAGGTATAGTCACTGTGGGAGAAAAAGCTCAAGCCTATATCCACTGATAAGCACTTTAAGTGCTTCATGTGGGATCTAGAGAATTTGACCAGAGCCTGGACCCTGAGCTAGTGTACCTCACTAATGGATAACCAGCTGCTCAAGGGTTCCTTTCCAAACTGTTCTCAGGTGCTGATCATTGCAAATTCCAGCTCTGGCATTAAGAAGCCAGGACTTCATGATCCTCTAGGGAATCACATACACTGCAAATACAATGGTTTACAGACTACTGCAGCCCTCACTTTATCATGGTTACAGCTACCCATGGTGTAAATTAGTCACAGAGAGTTCAGATACAAACAACAATAAAACACTATGTTTTATTTTGTGCATCCTTTAGAGTAGCATTAGATCCTGTACTGTCTACTGTGTCCACTCCTGAAGATTTATCATCCACTTATATATGCTGGATATCTGCTACCTTCTTAATAGGAATGAAATAAAGTCTTTGTAATCACATCCACTTTTACCGTATTGAAATATGATGGGTTAAGGGGACCCTTAGGTAGTAATCACACTCAGTGTCACTCCGCCTGTTGTTCAAATGTTGTAGGCACTGCATCATCTCACATATCATAAGAATGATGAGCAGAGTTTAGTACAATACTTGAGAGCAAGGGAATACCGTTACATAATTTTACTATGGTATCTTGTTAAAAGTTTTGTTATTTATTACTATTCATCTCTTATTGTACCTACTTTGCCAGCTGTATTTTATCTTTAAAAGTATAGGAATAAATGATTCTATGTAGGGATTTGTAGTATCTAGGATCTCAGTCATTTTATGGATAAGGGTCATACTTCCATATGTGTTGTGAAGCTACAGGGACATTGGAACTTAAACAGGTCTGGTCATAGATGGGGATAATTCTTGTTATAGCCCTTTCCATCCTCCACTCTTTCCTCGTAAGATTTCCTCTTGTGATTTGTTCAGTTTAAATAATGGGTTTTCCATGAGTGTGTTTCCTTTGAGTTTAAAGCAGGATTCATTTCCATGTTATGTACACACACACACAAACACACACACACACACACACACACACACACACACACACACACGACAGAGAACCATGTTTTTCCCCCCACAGAATTTGAGCTTTGTAGTTATATACAATTCCTATTCCATTCTGGCTTGACTGTTAAGTGTGTAATTTTTTCATCTAACAAATCAACATTTATATTTTCTTGCTTAATGAAACTGTGTCTTTCTACATTCACCACAGGATGTTTTAATATATGTACATATTGGGCAATGATACCCATAATCAAAGTAATTAAATATCCATCACTTTACTGTGGTGGTTAGCACTGTCTGCTTGACAGGGGTCACGTGGGAGATAGGCCTCCGGTCATGCTTATGAGGATAATCCAGAGTACAGAGGTGAAACAAGAAGACCCAGTCCTGGTGAGTGGTGCCATTTCCTGCCTGGGATCCAGGACTTTACAGGTGGAGATCGTTGAACAGATGTCTATATTTACCTTTCGGTCTGCTTTCTCATTGCCGATGAGATCTGTCCAGCTGTGTACCGCTCCTGTCACCCTATCCACCTGGCCATGAAGGACTGTACATTGAGTTGGGAGCCAGGACAAAAGCCTTTGCCTCCATGCGGTTTTTGTCAGGCTGTTTTGTGACATCGACAGAAGAAACTAACACTCCCCCTCCCAAGTTCCCTTTGCCTTTTTATTTTACTTTAATCTTATCTCTTTGGAAATGTAGGATGCAGTTTACTCCAGTCACTATTCCTACAGTAGTTAGGTCTCAGAACTCACTCATCTCCTCCCTACAGAATCTTAATATTGGGAACAAACGTCCATCCATTTCCATTACACTGAAATCACGGCATCACCTCTACACTCTGATTCTATGAGCTTTACTGTTAAAATTCCAAATAGAAGTAACATCTCACATCATCCGTCTTCCTCTATCAGAATTATTTCACATGCTGTAAAACAGCATTTTTGTGAAACTAAGGCATGTAGTCTAAGTTTTCCTTTCTTATCTGTAGCATGGCATTATAATTCCTACTCTACAGGCATGTCAAATATTAAGTAAGCTGCTATGTAGAAAGTCATTAGCATATTGTTGAGATATCTTCATGTTCAAAAAGCAATTATCATATTTTAACATTGAGTCTTGATAATTTTAGAAAGGTCTTTATATGTATTCTATACAGTAAAGCAGTATTCTGTAAAAAAAATTCAGAATTTAAGTGAATAAAGATAATTTAAAAATATTCCTGATTGAATGTGGCATTACACAGAGCCATGGATATTGCCTAAAGATGCAAACTCAGGTGCTTGACTGGAGAGTGGATGCATTAAAACAAATGTGAGAACAGTTCTTCTTAGAGAGCCCTTCAGATGGCATGTGTGTCTTAGGAACAAAACGAGCTCACCGTGTAAGCATGCTTGCACCTAAACTGGTTGGCTTTAATACTACATTACCATAAAGTGAAGCAAGCAGCAAGTCTGACACTAAATGGACCCTAAGTGGTCATACGCATTTTCAAATAGATGGATGGGTCTTGGAAGGGAACTTCCATCAATGTTAATGTGGGCAGTGCCACTGAAGTGCTGAGCATTAAAAAAAGAAGACACACTTTGAAATGCTCTGAATTATTTATCTGAGAAAAGAAATCAAAGTAAAAGATAAGAGAACCATACATTTAACACAGTAGCTGTCTAGGAGATATTTTATACCTTCTTTTCCCCCCAAACATTATCTTTTAAGCCCTTTGGAACTAGCAGCTATATCATGACCGATTATTCTGTCTTTCTCTTGTTTTAAAGCAGGAAGAAACATTTAAATAAGAATTCTCTAAATATTCTATTACGAACAAAGTCCATCACATCTCTTCAATTCTACTATATGAGGAGGAGTGAGGGAGGATATATAGAATATAAACTATACTGTTTATAACTATAAATGCTAACTAAGAAAGACGTATTCTTCAAAATACTGCTTATGGCATATCACACTCTAAAAATATCTCAAAGCAATTCAGGAGATTTATGAAATGTATAATAAAGAAAGAAAAGTAAAACCCGCTTCGTTAGCTTAGTAATAAGAAAATGAAATTGAAGTAACATTACAACTTGTCCAAACAATTCTCAGTAAAGATTTTCTGTACTGGCTTCCCCTTGTTCAGTTTTCAAAACCATTTTCTTTCTGCAACAATACTTCCCACAGTGTGCAATTATTTATAAGATGGGAGTAATAGCACACACTCCGACTTAACCTGTTTTCAGCTCAACTACATACAGCTATAAAATGAGCTCGTGAATTACTGACCACTGAAAACAGTGGGCTTTCAAATCCGTCCTTCCAGACTCCAGCAAGACAAACTCTTGAGAGTATGCAACTTAATTGCTAGTAATAGAAAATGCTTAATTAAGACCCAGTCCTTTGCTTAACACAGGCTCTCCTCATTTAAAAGTGTTTCCATTAAGTCTCACTAATAACTTGTGTAGAACTACACAAAGTCCCATGGAATCTGTTTATCAGATGTGCTGTCCCAGGAAACCATCCTTGTTAAATCTCTGCAAAGTGGTGGGTCTTGATCCACATAAGTGATGTAGTTTGGACCTGCCAACCTTAACTGTGTGCAGATCAAAGCCAATGGGAATTAAAGCAATTTACCCCCAGAGTTTTGTAAAAGAAAATGCAATGTTGCATTTTGTATAAAATAAAAAAATAATTAACAAGACTTTTAGTTTTGGTCTAGAACTGTAAATTGAAACAATGAAAGATGGACTGAGATCTACAGCCTTTTCTTCTCGGTAGTGAATATAATCTGTATATGCCTAAACTATATATATTCTAAAAATTTTGATTTTAAATCAAACTGACTGATAATACTGTCAAAAGAAAATTCTAAAATTAGTTAATTCAGTTTAACCTTTGACAGTAGAAACTGCATAAACCCTGGCTGATGGAGTAGAAGCCACCTTTGCCACTTGTCTTATGCAAGCATGGCTTAACTCCTGAACATAACTGTGTCATCCCCCAAATCCAGTCTATCCTGATTCCAAACCAACCTCTGCACTAATAAACCAGAAAAGCTGTTAGTAGGAATATGGTTTCCACAAATCACATATCTGCAAAGTATCAAGGCTTAGTTCCACCAGTAAGCTAGCATGTGGTCTTTACACAGCTGCCTGACTTCTCTGGGCTAATATTTTCTTATGTTTAAAAAGAGAATTTATATTTTTGGTTGTGAGTCATCTCCTCAGTCTTACTGCAACTTGATATGCCATGGCTGGCTGATATACATGGGAGGCCTGCCCTTTTCTGAAGAGAAAGAAGGGGCATTGGGTGGGTGGCAGGGAATGTTGTTGGGCAGGACTGGGAGGCGAGAAGGGGGGGTGTAATCATGGTGGGTAAAATTAATTAATAATTAATTAATTAATTAAAAATACTTAAAAAATGAAGAATTTGGTCTGGATGATGTTTAAGTTACTGCCAACTCTAAAATTGCTGATAGCTCCTTAATATATTCTAAGGTTGCAGCAAAAGTATCATCTGATTTGGTACCACGCATATTTCAGAAATATTGCTGGGGGGGAAATGAATTTGATAAAATTTTCAGCTTACTTGAGAGAGCTCTCTATGAAGTGGGAATGGGAAGCCTTAGATCTCAAAAACAAGGTTAATAATTGCAGAACGAGAACAGACACAGGCTAGGAATGTCCGGAGTAACCTGGCCACAGTGTCACAGTGTTTTTCCCAGCCTAGATAGTCAGTTGACTGTTTTAGACCATAGACTTTTCAGGTACATCAGAATCAGTCTATTTTAAAATACGTTTACCCGGTGGATGTTAGAAACTTAACTAGACTGGCCTGTACATAAGTGTAATGAAACTGGTCTAATGGTTGTTTCACTTCATAAAGGGCTTCCTAGACATTGGGGGGAACCAAAAGTTTCCCTGTTTATTTTTTTCCCCAGTGTGCTAATAAAGGTCCGTGATGCACAGGAATATTTGCAGGCCTGGCACAAGCACCAGGGTATATGTAACCCATTTTGAATCTTCAGCAAACGTATGCAGCGAAGGATGGTGGAGGAGACAGGTTCCTCAATGAAACCCCCCATGAAACCCCCACCTCACCGTGAGCCCTTCAGACTCACTTGAATCCCTTTGGTGTCAGGATGCACTTGGAGTCATGCTGGCAGGGGTTCAGGTCCTGCGCACAGAAGTCCAGCTTTTCCTCACACAGTTCGCCTGCAATAGGGAAGCAGTGTTAGTTCTCCAAGGAAGGTGGGCAGGCTTCAAATCAGCAGGCTACATCACAGATCAAGGTTGAAAACAAAAGAAAAGAGTGGACCCCCACAAGATATGGGGGCAGATGATCACACAGCTAAGTTCAATACTGGCTCTGCAGCTGAATGGGCTCCAGGCTCTAGGCAACGCAGATAAAGCGTGTGAAACCCTTTAGATATTATTGAAATAAGGTAAGGGCATTTGAGGGCTTTTCATTCGTTATTCCTTAATTTTTACATTTAATCATACATTTTTTAATGTGTGATTTAATCATACATTGAAAATTAAATTACACACAAAACAAATGATCATTAAAAAACTATTCATAAATAACCCATTGAAAGTGATCAGGTTCTAAAACTAGAAACTTATTTACCCCATCCCTGTAGTCTTTCTCACCACCCTTCTGCTTAGTACCAGAAGTACACCCAATGTGACTACTATTTTGACAAGATAATAGAACAGTTGTGTACATTTGACCTTAACATAAACAGGGTATTTTTAAATGGAATAATTTGGTTTGTGCTTCTTTTAGTTTGGTTTATTCTGTAGTTTTATGTTTGAAAAGGTAATTTTCATATTATCTAAGGTCTTCTCAATTTAGAAAAAAACCATTTGGTGTCTCTCTTACATAGCACTAAAATATCAATGAAATAATATTAATCATTCTATGTGATATAAAGAAAAAGAAAGTTTAATTAAATATGAGAGAGCAAGACAGAGAGACAAAGAGAACTCTTTCTCCAGGACTATCAAAAAGGTTAAGAAGTGTAACTTTTATCAATGAATGAAGAGTGAGAATATAACTATGTGTGTTATACCTACTCTCTAATAATTTTATCACTGAATAAACTATGAGCTTAATCACGTAGATAGTAGGTACTCTATATTTGACAGTACGTTCGATAGTCTATGAAGAAACTTCATCCAATGATTTATGCAGTTACTATTTCAAATACAGTGACTTAAGTCTAATTTTCATCAAAAGGATTTTATTATCATGGCGTAGGACTCAAAAGGCAATATTCTGAAAGTTCTTTTATCAACTTCTATTTTAATTATAAATTAGCTTTTCAATTGTATTAGTTCAATAAATGAACAAATTACTTGACATACAGAAACAAGTTCTTACTTCCTCCAAAAATGTAATTTTGTTAGTGTATGACTTTAGGACATGCAAGGCAGCCTTCCTTTTGCAAACCTGTCCTGTGACACAGCATACTACTTGTTGACATACATGTGTGCCAATTAAATATGGGCCATTTATTTAGACACCAAAGAACATGTTTTATGATGCAAGTATATAAATGCACTCATCCATTGTTATCTCAGTCTAAGAATGGATAAGAAAATGTGGTACTTTACACAATGGAGTACTACACAGCAGAAAAAAATAACACCAGCTTGAATTTTGCAGGAAAAATGGATGGAGCTAGAAAACGTCATTTTGCATGAAATAACCCAGACCCAGAATGAAAAGAATCACCTGTACTCACTTATAAATGGTTTTTAAACATAAAGCAAAAAGAAAAACAGCCCACAAATCACAATCCCAGAGAACTTAGACAACATTGAGGACACTAAGAGAGACTTACATAGATCTAATCTACATGGGAAGTAGAAAAAGACAAGATCTCCTTCGGGGAGGGTTGAAGGGGAAGGGAGAGGCAGAGAGGGGCGCAGAGAAAATATATAACTCAATAAAAATCAATTAAAAACTTATTGTAAGTCTCATTCATGTTTTTACTCTGAGAATGTCTGAGTCTTTAAGCCTGTGACAGAAAAGTTTAAGCACACACACACACACACACACACACACACACACACACACACACACACATATATGATAAGGCACTTTTAAAACAGTTTATTTATTTTTGTAATTTCAAGCACTGCTACTTAAAGAGACTTTAATGGAATTGATTCATTATATTCAACAGTCAGGGATGTAAAAATCATCTTGGGTACAAGGTGTTTCTAACAGTCTAAATGAAAGAGCCTATAAAACATGATAATAGAGAGTGACCATTTGAGATAGATGAAATCATCAATTTTATGTACTTTTTAGTTTATTTCCAAATATACAGTTGCATTATAAGTAGTAAGGAAGAGCAAGCAAGGAGTTCCTTTTTTATTCACTTTAACACTGGCCCAGTCACTGCAACAGGGTAAACCATGGTTCATCAAGACTGTCGAGTTGTGACAGATGCTGGGGCTATTGACATAAAGCAAGCAGCTCTGCCTGAAGGCGGTTCCCAATGCACAAGCAGAAATGAATACAGAGATCGGAGAACACGTAGACTTCTTTCTTCTCTAAGTGAAAACACAAAACTTGACCTTCCATTCTTACTGAGGAATTTCTCCCTAGATTCCATATGTTAAGGAGTGAGGCAAAAGAAATGTCTCAGGAAATGCTGGTTGAACATATTGCTAAGTCCTTTGTGGATGGTTTTAGAGTGAGCAATCCAACTTAAGTAAGAAAAACAACTCTAATGTCCTGTATGTATTTCTTAGTTATGACTGAAGCTGTATATAAAAAAGAGTGTGTGTGTGTGTGTGTGTGTGTGTGTGTGTGGCCATTACATGCTATCCCCCCCTCAGTCTGATATTATTGGCTGATTACTTCAAAGACAAAGAGGCTCTTGTAATCACTAAGAATGTCTACAAAATCACCTGGTGCTTATAACTACCATTTAACTCATCTTTCAACTCACCATGTACTTAGACTCTTGTCACTGAATTCTACCCATAAATCTGTAAATTAATTTCCCAGACTTTAACTAATGTTTCTTTTCTCTTTTGCTTTGATAAGCTCTGCTTACATTTAAATTGTCAATTTCCTCATCCATGCTTGTGCCTGTAGCATGACTATGTGATAGGACTGTAGGTTTATGTTGTTATATATGTATTTAAATTTTTGGGCTTTACCTATTCCTTGACTGTAAGATCATACTAAGCAAAATCCTAATGTGTTTGCTTTTGCATCTTCCTAGGCTATGATGTATAAGGTGCTACATTCAGATACCATCTAATGAATAAGCAATAATCAAGGCGAGATTTCCAGCTTGTTTAGTCATATTCAAGTTAGGTCAGTTTTTCAATTTTTATTTGTTTTCTTAATTTTATAGGCTATAACTCAATCATCACTAATAATGTAGTTAGGCTCTTAAGTTTGTATATTACATTTTGCCAGACTGACTATTAAAGTAAATTCATTCATTGTGCTATTTATTTAATTTCCTAATTGTATTTAATTCTGCTACATTTGCAAAAAGAAGATATTTTAAAGTTCAAACATTGTTTTGCAGTGTGAGAGTTGGTAGTTGTGTTTGACATAGGAAACAAAATAAATCTCCTTGATGAAGGCTGCACTTTGCATGCGCATCTGATCATCAAAGGGAAACTGTACCAGAACAACTGCACTAGTGTTCCAGGAAGAATAGGAACAAGGAATCTAGCTGGAGTGAAACCAGAGACTCCGGGTTTATTATTGAAAAGTCATATAATGAGAAGGGTATCTCACTTAGTTTTTTAAGTATATGTATCCAGAGTTAGTTCTCAGTAGGGAAATAACAGAAGATAAGGAAGTTGAATATTGCTTATTATGGTCTCATGCATGAGGTAATTTCAATGACTGCTCCTTTGCTTGAGAGCATCAGTTTCAAGAAGACAAGAAAAACAAAGCAGACATATTCTGATTGTATTCTGTTTAGTTTGGCACTCAATCAGCATGTCTTTATGAGAAAATATGCCACTCCATTTGTTTGGTTTAGGCCACTGTACTTGAGGGATGATGGTTCAGTGGTTGTACCCATCAACCTCTCAAGAGACATGATAATCCCAGACACACTTTGACTTTGTGAATCTCAAGAAATCCTACTTGCTTTCTACTTTGAATTCCTAAAAGTCCCAAAGGTAAAGCAATAGCATGGGACATCATAGTTTCTTGGTATTTATTATTTCCCTTTTGATTACATGAACAAATTGATATTCCCCATATACTAGTTTTCATCATAGGAAGCAAAGGAATTAATAGACTGTCATAATATGTTTGTGTTGCTTTTACATATTGGAGAGGAAAGAGTTAACCGTGATGGCTGGTGCAATGACTGCCACTTTGTTGTGGGACAATGGTCTTGTACTTTGTAAAGATTTGTCGCTTGTAATCTAATAAAACACTGATTGGCCAGTAGCCAGGAAGGAAGTACAGGTGGGGTGACATGAACAGGAGAATTCTGGGAAGAGGAAAGACTCAGTCTGCAGTAGACATAGAGGAAGCCAGACAGAGAGGAAGCAACATGAGAATGCCTCACTGATAAAAGGCCAAGCCATGTGGCTAACATAGACAAGAATAATGGCTAATTTAAGATGTAAGAATTAGTTAATAAGAAACCTGAGCTAATAGGCCAACCAGTTTATAATTAATGTAGACCACTGTGTGTTTCTTTGGGATTGAATGGCTGTGGGACCAAGTAGGACAGAAAGCTCTGCAATAAATGATGTCCAACTGATAGCAGGCTTCTTCATGGTGGCAGGGACCTTGAAACTCCATAGAGTTGTGGCAATAAACATGGATCTAGTCAGTACCTCTGTCATAAGGCTAAACTCTCAGAAAGCTAAGGGATAGGGTAGATCTAGCCGTCAAAGCCACAGCTTTAATCCTAGCCACATCACTTGGTAAATTAAAGACTCGTGATCAGAAAAAGAGAGATATACAGTAAAGATATATTCCAATGGGAAAATACCTCTAAATGGTTTTCACTGTGTTAAAAATATATGTAGGTTTGGGAGAGTAAAGAAAAAGGATAAAATCCTTAAAATAAAAAAAAGAAAGAGAGTAGTTGGGTATGGTGGAACATACCTTTAATCCCAACCCTTGGGAGGCAGAGGCAGGTAAATCTCTGTGAATTCAAGGTATGGGGCATACACCTTTAATCCCAACACTTGGGAGGCAGAGGCTGGCAGATCTCTGTGAGTTCAAGGACAACCTGGTCTACAAAGTAAGTGCCAGGACGGCCAAAGGTACACAGAGAAGCCTAGTTTCAAAACATTTAAAACTAAAAAGAAAAAAATTAGAGTTTAAAATAAAGCCATGTAAAGATGGAAAATGCACAGAATGTCTGGATACTGTATGTTATTATGTTGTCTTTGAATTGTTTGATGACTGAGGAAGGAGCAAGAGCTGTTAAAAGACATTTGATAAATGCTGCTGGATTAATTGAACCTATGAATTTTGAAAATGTCTTGACTTCTAAATTTAAGTTAAAATATGTTATTCTGAAGAACAGGTTTTCCTTTATTTCCACAGGAACTGAGAGGCTGTGGATTTATCCTGGATTAAGAAAAATGAGGTTTGATCAAGGAAGACTCCCTGAGAAATCTCCAATCGGAGCAGATGGCCAAGATGTCTGAGTTCTACATCTAGAACAGTCTCAAGACTGTTGGCTGAGATGATGAAGCCTCACAGAATTTTCCAGTCAGGATTTGACCATAGTCTTAAATTTTCTTTAGGTTCCCATAAGATTATCAGCACCCCCAATCAGCAGGAAGTAGCCTAGAAAACTACACCCACATTCCCAAAAAATGGATTATGGATGTTTTTCTTTGTTTAGAGTGTTGGTTACAAGTTGTTATGAATAATGGCCAGAAAGAAAGCTAAACAAGGGAGATTAGATACAGAGTTCTTGTTTTGAAAAAAAGGGGGGGGGGGAGTGCTGTGGGACAATGACCTTATACTTTGTAAAGTTTTGTCACTTATATTTTAATAAAACACTGATTGGCCAGTATTCAGGAAAGAAGTATAGGTGGGGTAACAAGAATAGGAGAATTCTGGGAAGAGGAAAGACTTTCTGCAGTTGACACAAAGGAAACCAGACACAGAGGAAGCAAGATAAGAATGCCTCACTGACAAAAGGTACCAACCCATGTGGCTAACATAGACAAGAATAATGGGCTGATTTAAAAGACAAGAATTAGTTAATAAGAAGCCTGAGCTAATAGGTCACCCAGTTTATAATTAATTTATACCTCTGTATGTTTCTTTGGGACTGAATGACTGCAGGACCAGGCAGGACAGAAACCTCTGGCAACACCACTTAGAACAGGGACTAATGAATATACATTATATTATACATTATACATTATATAAAGTCATCTGACAGTTTACAAATAACATCTGTCCATGCCAGAACATTGCAAATATAACACACCATATATTACATGTTCTAAATATAGGTATTATTAATTTTTGTGACAAATTCATGCCTAGTTCTTAGATTGATCAACTTCTCTGAGTATGTTTGAGTGTTAATAATTTAGGTTAGAAATGAACACAGTCTATACCATACTGCATGAGCTACGAAGGAGCATGGGAAAAAATGGTACCCATGTACCCAAGAAAGTACAGTTCTACCAACTCCCACCCTTGAGAAACAGCTGTAAATCACTGGTTACTCAGCATCCATGAAAATATTCTCCTGCATATTTTGATGCAGTGGTAATGTGACCATTTATCCCGACTTGCTCACAACACTCCTCCTTTACACCTGTTGTTTCAGGATACTTACTGAGTGCTATTCCAGTATATCTTCGTTTGGATAAAAAATGTGATGGTCACTTACTAGATGGAACAGTATAAACTGGATCATCATAACTTATATTGCTTGACTTGGACTGAAGTATGACCCAGCAGAAAAAGATCCTGAAAAAAATCTATTCTCATTGTTGAAAATAATAATTTTTTTGGTTACTTCTTGACATAGTTTTCTGCAACTATATACAACATAAAAGAATTGTCTATTTGAAATAAATTAGTCTCATTATTCTGGGCCTCTGCTCTTCATTGATAAAAAAGGTTTTAGAATTGAAGATGTAAAGTTTAACTCTGTCTTGAAAATAGCCTTTTTATGAAAGAAAAATACATCTAAAGAGATGGATAATGCAGATAGGAAAGTAACAGAGAGCATAACACTCAGCAAGATGATATAATATTATTTTGTTATGTGAGAAAAAGAAATGTCAGCATGAGCCCAGAGCCCCTGCAGTACCAATAAAGCAAAGAGACAGAAGCCCCAATACACACTGAAGGCTTCTCTGGAAAACGGTACCTGGCGTGGGCATTAAATCCTGCTTTATTTCAGGTACATGTGCTTAACTGATATTACTGTTCCTTTTAAAAAACACAATGGAGCCAGGCGGTGGTGGCACATGCCTTTAATCCCAGCACTCGGGAGGCAGAGGCAGGCAGATCTCTGAGTTTGAGGCCAGCCTGGTCTACAAGAGCTAGTTCCAGGACAGGCTCTAGAAACTACAGGGAAACCCTGTCTCGAAAAACCAAAAAAACAAAACAAAACAAAAAAAAAACCCACAATGGGCCTCTTCTGTTTATCATCTTTCTTAATTCCCTTCTCATATCAAATCTTTTTATTCAAGTTTCTTACTACAATTTACTGGAGTAGTCCTTAATATTTTTGTGCCTGTTTTCACTGTATTAATTCTTAACAAATGTGAATTGTAACACAACCACATTTATTAAAGGAGGTTTAACTTAATTAAAGTAATATTTGCCTTAATGACCTTAATCTTTATGGAGTTTATAACATTACTATCAGGTCAGCAAGGATTTCTTACCAGATTTGCCCTTTGCACAGTAAGTTGGTCTATATAGCTGTTATTTGTATGTTTGTTTTCAAGGTTGAACATTGGTTCAGGATAACCGAGTGGTGTGCTCTTCCTTGGGGAAGACCATTTCACCCACACCCAGCATTCTTTTGGTTTCCTGCAGTATGCTGAGGTTGAGGTATTCTACGTTTTTCCTCATTTACTTTGGCATGCATATATTGCCCGTGTCTTTGGTTTTCTCATGTTTAGTCAGTCATGTTGGTGAGACTTAATGAGTTTAGCTTTTGTCACTAGTAGCAGACAGTCTCACGTCAAATTCCTTCATCCTTGACTCTTATAATCTTTCTACCCTCTCTCTTCTACAATGTTCCCTGAGCCTTAGGTATGGGTGTGTCTTGTAAATGTACACACTGGGATTGGATTCCACAATGTTGCATTAAGATTGGTTGTGGTTTCCTATAATTGTCTCCATCTGTTCAAAAGAGAAGTTTGCTTGATGAAGGGTAAGGACTATACACTTATCTGTGTCACTCCATATTTTTTAACATCAACCATGTATCAGACCCTATGAACATTTTTGGGGTATAGTAGTAAATACCATGAAAATCTCCTCCCATTTTGTGGGAGCTGTCCATGAGAAAGAGGAGAAAGAGAAACATTAATCCATAATAACACAACCACGTTGAACAATGCTTCTGACTTGAATGCTAAGCACGAAAATTTCCTGGTGCTCTCAAATTAGGATGCTGTGGGGAAGAACAGATTGGGTTTTCTGAATGAGAGATACATAGAGATGTCACACGAGTGATAGAGAGGATGTAGGAGCCTACTTGAAGAAAGGTAGAGAGTAAAGCTCTGAGAGGCCAGGAATGAGCTAGGAACAGCATGGTTCCAGTGGAGGCCATAGAGTCAGCAATGGCCACAGTGTTTTCAAATTTAGTCACCTTACAGAAGTAAAACAAGCAGAAGAAACATTTCCAAAGGTATGGGGAAGACAATGGACTGCTTTCTATCCAGAAAATAATGTGGTCATTTTTGTACCAGGATCAGTATTTCTTGAATTTTCCAACTCGAAGTCACTGTTTAAACTATTGATGTAATTTTTCACAAAATGGAACAACAGGAAAGGTACTTAATTAGTAAATGAGTGAGACCCTATCCAAATTTTCCAGTACTCTGAACTTTGAATTCCAGCTAGAAATGTCTACAACAAAAGGGAATGAAGAGACTATTACACCGTGTTGATGGATACTCAACTGAAGGTTTTTTACTGTGGTTAACTTCTGCAAATAAAAGTAGATCCAATTCTCCCTCTGCTTAAGGACATACGATCTGGGAATCCATTCTGAGGGCTGTGGATGCACAAATGCCTAAGAGCAGATGAGAATATGACAGTGCAGGCTATTCTGAAACCCGATCAAAGTAGGCTTTTTTTTTGACGGTATGGAGGAGTATCATTAATATTGATATGAGGGAGAGGGGACCCAGGGCAGCGATCTGAATAACTGAATCAGAATTTTAGTGTTGAACTTAATTGGTTATGACATTTTTAAATACAGTTGGAACAAGGGAGGAAGTCTGGTTGGATTCCTGACAGAATTCCCAGGACACACACTTCTACAAAGTAAAACACATCACTCTTCAAAAGTTTATGCTTTCAGTTTGGGGTAAGAAAAGCCTGGAGAGATGGTACTAATTTTTATCATATCTGCATTTGATCTTAAGTGAAGGTGTTGAAATAAGCAGCCCACCGGATACAGCACAAGGAATTTTATTCTTTAAAATAAGCTACGTGTGTTCAAGAGACTCCTTTCTGTACAGTTTTGAAAATATCCAGTCCCATCAATCATGTACTCAGCAGAACAAACACAATGTGAAAGGTTAGGGCTGGATTACTTGCTTCTTGTGGGAAAACAGTTTTTAAATGTTAAAAAAGGCATGGAAGGCACAGGTGATCTAAAGAGCAACAGTGTAAAACAGCTGGAGACTGTGTTCTGAGGCACACATGCCTTGACCATTATCTTAGGTCGGCCATCTGCTGCCTCTAAGAGAATTTTACAATTTCCTTTGCAGAACAATGATTATGACTGTAGAAAATCATGGAGATAAACCCAGGAACAGAGAGACTGTGCTTATTAGCTCACAAATGGTATATCTGAGAAAGGTAAAGATGATCAGACATCAGTGCTTCTATTTGCTGAATAATAAAACTAAAAACAATCTCATAGAAGCTGTAGGTGTCCAATTTGTTCTTGCTTGGGGAAAGTACAGTCAGCCTTGAGATCTCTGGGGTATTGTTCAAACAACCACTGCTTATACTCAACCCCTTTATGCAAAAGGTACTAGGATTTGATTAAACTTAGGCATAATCTTTATAGGTTTATTTTATTATTTTTAAATTGTTGGTGTGTGTGTGTGTGTGTGTGTGTGTGTGTGTGTGTGTGTGCGTGCACGCATGTGAGCATGTTTACTTCAGCTCATCTGTATGGTTAGTGGTGGATGTGCCCAGTAGTTCAGTGGGATGTAGATCAGTGGTAGAGCACTTGCCTACTAAGCATAAAGCCCTCTGGGTTTGGTCTTAAGCTGATGGAGAAGGGTCATCTGTCTATGTGTTACTTTCTTTGGTTAATAAAAAACTGCCTTGGCCCTTTACTAGGACAGAAAATTAGGTAGGCGGAGTAAACAGAACAGAATGCTGGGAGGAAGCAGGCAGTGAGGCAGTTGCCATGCCTCTCCTCTCTGAGTCAGACGGAGGTTAAGATCTCTCCTAGTAAGCCACCACCTCGTGGTGCTACACTGATTATTAGAAATGGGTTAGTCAAGATGTGAGAGTTAGCAAATAAGAGGATACAGATAACGGGCCAGGCAGTGTTTAAATAAATACAGTTTCCATGTAATTATTTTGGATAAAGCTAGCTGGGTGGCGGGACGCAGCCTGCTGTTCCAAAAAGAAAAAAAGGAAATAAAAAAAAACAGGAGAGAGGGTACTGGATACTTTATTTCTTGGAGCTTCAGCTGGAGCTCAGCTGGCTGATAGCCACATGATGTGAGTGAAGGAAACTGATCCCAGGTCTCTGCAAGGGCACCCAGTGCTTTTAATCACTGGGCCATATCTCTGGCTCCTTGTCTCATATACTTTTAAACCATTTCTGGATTATGCAATCTGCCTAACACAATATAAAGGTAAATGGTTGTTATGCTATAGGGGATGTGAACAAGAACAGAACATATCTGTATTTAGTTCAGAGATCATTTCCCTCATAAATTCCTGATTGGTGTTTTGTTGAATGTACAGATGAGCAATCTGTAGACAGGAAAGATGGACTACATTTATGTTTTATTCTTACTCACTGATCTAAGTCAGCTCTATGTTACATACTGTATTGAAATTTCAGGTTTAGGCACCAGAGCATTTTAGCAAAGTCAAATCAATGTCAAATGTCCTGTGTAAATATTTAGCATGCTTATTAGTGATGACAACAATGACAGACCTAACTTCTGTCAGTAAGTGAGGGTAGATGAGGATTCTCTTCAACAATCCACTGCTTTTTGGAGCATGCCATTCTGAAATTGTTTTCTCAATTAGAAATAACTAGTTGACCTTCAACATATGACTACGAACTATCAAGCTGGTCCTCATTTTCTAAGAACAATGAAGTTCAGTCATTAGTATATTAGGGGGAGTAGTGTAGAGGGCTGTGACATCTTGAAGATGCATGAGCTACAGGCAGCTGTTCTCTGTCTTAAATGCACACCGAATGTGGTTTGCTCATGATGGGGGTTGTGTTACAGGCAACCTTCAGGAGTTAAAGTGAATCACAATTCAACATAGAAAAGCTCAAGAGAATGTGCTACACAGGCAGGCTCCTCCATGCTTCATAGGATGAGAGACACATTTTTATCATGCAGATAAATTTATGTTTTCCAAATGAAAGCATCAATATCTGTTCAATCATGTTTGATTCCCACAGAGTGTAATCAGTGTTGACAGTGGCAAAGTCTATCTCTAGCAACATCCCTACGTTTAGTTGTGAATGTACCTGAGATATGAGAAGCGATGGCTTTGCAGCAGCAATGCCCATGACCTGATTTGAACCTGTAGCAGAGAACCACAGCTGGGATTGGCTGGTGAACATCAAAATTCTTGGTGGGTTTTGTATCACTCTCGATATTTAGCACAGTGTCCTACTTTAGATATTTTCTCAGCAAACATTTTATGCACTTTTAAATGGAAAGCCTTACTCCTCCAAATAAACAAATATGAAAAGAGTATGTTTTTTAATACTTCCCCCATAGATCTCTATGACTGAAGAATTGAGCCAATTTCAACAGCTACTAGCAGTCCAAAAAATATTAGACTCTCTTTTCAAAGTAAATAAATCCAAATTAGAAGGACTAAGATTGGTTAAGTTAAACTGTTGTTCCAGATTCACTGGGCACTGCCCGTGAACTAATGAGAGCAAACAGTTCCCCTAAAAATGTTTTCTGCGATTCAAATGCATTTAAGAGCTCTGAAAGGTTGGAAGATGAATAGAAACCACATGACCTTGCAAGACTGCCAAAGTTCTTTCTCAGTTAAAGTGGATAAAGGAGACTACATCACTAACTTTCTTAATTGGAAGACATCAGCTTTGTCCATAGAAATAGTGACCTTGAAGTGCAGACTGCATATTTTGATGCAGAAGAAACAACAGTAGTTCCCTCTTTTGAAGAGATCACAAATATTTGAAATGATGCACAAATCCTAAAAACACTGTCAAGAGCTCTTCAGCTTTCAAAATGTCCTTGTCCAACACATTTGGTAGGTATGTTCTTGTATAAATGCCAGTATGTCAAGGACTAAGATAAATGAACACTGAGCCCTAAATAGAGTGTTTGTATTTACAATGAACAGAAAAGTAAAAACTTAAAAATAAAGTAAATGTAATGAAAAAATAGGGAAAGATCTATTTTATGTGCACACCTCTCAGGTAGAGCTATCTATCAAATTCCCATTCTTCTATGTGAAAGGACATCAGACAGTCTAAATAATGCAAAACCTGTCAAAGCAGGCAGGTCCCCAACATTCCAGAAGTAGGAAAATTTCCCATCTCTATAATTTCCTACAGATGGTTTACTTGGTTTTTATTCTGAAACATCTACATGGAGGAGGACAGGAGTCATCATTCCTGTGTCACAGAAGAAAATAAGCAAACCAGAGAGGCCGTAGATTTTATAGATATTGGTTCCATAATAGGAAGTCTAAAGACTAAATCTTTCCAGTCCCCTATACCAACTATCAATTATCTTAGGGGCAAAGTGTAATTTTATTCTCAGAATTATTGTTAAGGCACTGATTAAGTCCTTTCTCTAAATGGCATCTAATAAAATGAATTGCCTTCATGCATTTGAGTTTTGGGAACATAATTAATTGTTTCAAAGGTTCACAAGGATGATTGTGTCTAGTAATCAGAGGAAACAGCAAGAAAAACTTGTTTTGCATAAATAATTAGCAATGTTGTGTGATGTGAAAAGTAGCTTCAAGTGGGATAGGTTCTAGCAAAAAGATGTCTTGCTTACAGTGGATGCTGTAAGTTCAGGTAGACACTATATGTACATGGTGTATATTCTCAAGTAAGTACACACTGTATCATAAAGTGTCATTTATTTATAAAGCTCTTTATCATTTTACTGTTTTTACTTATAAACATAAAAATTACTGCCATTAGAAGCAACCACAAAGGTTTTCCTTTAAAAGAAAATTAAATCTAGCCAGGCGGTGGTGGCACACGCCTTTAATCCCAGCACTCGGGAGGCAGAGGCAGGCGGATCTCTGAGTTCGAGGCCAGCCTGGTCTACAAGAGCTAGTTCCAGGACAGGCTCTAGAAACTACAGGGAAACCCTGTCTCGTAAAAAAACCAAAAAAAAAAAAAGAAAGAAAATTAAATCAACTACAAAATCTTTGCAATAACAGATTTGTATGAACATAAGTGGAAAATACAGTCAACACATGAAACCACATGGTGATTTAAAGCAATGGTGCACTGACAAACTTGTTTTTGAGAATGTGAATGCATTACTAATCGAGTACATATTTCTGAGACAGAATAGTTTATGGTGTGATTTGGAGATAGAGTTGGCCTTGGGCAGATCATCAATAGTTTTTGTACTTATAAAATGGAAAGATGATACTAAACCAAGGAAGTACTGGGTACATTAGCAGATGTGTAGCAGTCCATATTTTTAGTCTAGCAGATGAATCCGCTTTTTGTGTTTTCCAACTTTGCTCTGCACACAATATGACGAAGTGAGCAGAGACAGTAATCACCTGAATACGCCAACAGAAAAGGAAGTCCTCAACAACAAATGCGGAGATCATCTGTATTTCTGCATCGTTCTATAATCCTGCAAGTGCTTCCGCTCTACCAGGACACATTAATTCTAGCTTACACTGTTGTTTCCTGCACTTGAGACCTGGAGTCATTTAGAAACATGAACGACTAAGAAACAGTGCCATTAGTCTATGAAACACATGTTCATGAAGATTCTGAGACATGCTTTCAGCGTGGCTAGTGATCTACTAACTGTATGCCCCTTTCTTGGTTTTGGGTGTGTTTGGAAGCCCAGTAACTACACTGAGGTTAGTGACTATTCACCAAATCAAATGCCTTAAGAAAACTGCTTAGAACTCACTGAATTTAGCAATATCAACTTGACAGTTTCACCATATAAATCAATCGCTTGGGCTTTGTCATATTTATTTGGTAGGACGCTTCATATATAATACATTTTTTATGTATTCACATGTATAGGAAGCACATATTATCACTATGTTATTCACATGTATATTAACCTATATATAATATATACATTTTTTTTCGAGACAGGGTTTACATATTTTATTTTTACATTTACTTTTTTTGTAGTTCTGGGGTTGGAACCAGGGTCCTCTACATGCTAGGCAAACCCCTTATCATTGAGACACAACCCCATTCATATTATAGAAAATGTTCCAATCCACGTTTTCAGATATTTTTCACAGTACATAATAGTAAAGCCATGAAATTAAACTTATAAATCTTCACTACCTTCAATGTTTTACTAACTATAGTAAATACACTGCACTAAAGGATCTATTTTTTTCATTATATAAATAATATATTCTCATGATTATCTTTAAAAGTTAGGAAATAAAAAATAAGACTTAACTTTTAGATAATTTTTCCCACTCAAGGTGAGAAAACTAGAAATCAAGTGCATTTCAATGAACCATTTTTATAGTGTTTCATGCAGCTATACATATACCAAGGATATGTAGGAGTGATTGGACATAAAACACTTTCTGACTTGATCTCTTGTCAACATCTTTACCCAGAACATCCAGTAAAATCTAGTAGCTTTAAAAGACAGAGGAGAACTAAAGTGAAAACCATAAAAGACTTAAAAAGAGCAACTAACCTTTTTCCACCTCATTCAGATTAGCAGCTGGCAGCGACAAAGACAGAAGAGACAAAAGACATTTTACATTGCAATGCAACAGCAGCACACACAAAGCCACGCGCAGCATTAACAACAGAGAAGCGAGGGTGGGCGGGCAAACTGCAGCAAGGCGTAGACTTCTCACCTACACCTGGCCGAACACACAAACACGGAGAAGAATGGGACCAAAGTAAAAGCCACCACAGCGAGCTAGAGATTGGCATCTAAGCTGTGTGATTGACACCTGCAGCTTTACTGGAGTAGATGGGAGATAAACATTTGTGCAGGGACCCAGAGACAAAATGGGAAAGGTAAAGAGTTCATTATATTTTCCATGAGACAGACTCTGAGAAGAAACACGTCCAGTTACTATGGACACTGACATTGTGCTTAAGAATTCTATTTAATAGAAAATCTTGAAATATTATCTAGTAGTACATACTTCTATATGGCCCTGTGAGAGTAGGATTATTGAAGACACATATTCCTGACAAAACAGATCCAGAATTAAGACAACTGGAAAACATCCCCAGTCCAATATTTACTATTAAAAACTTTTTTTGGTCCCATACCATCTCCAGATCTAATTCCACCTAAGAAAAGTTTTCCAGGGTTTCAATACTGTAGTCATACCATATTCCCAATTATCAGTTTATATATTATGAGTTAATTCAACTTCAGGAATTCCTTGAAAACTTTCCCACAAGAAATGTGTTGTTTACTGAAAGTATACAGTAATAATTAAGGAAAAAAACTAATCAAATCAAGTCCCCAAATCTCCAAAGCTAAATTAAAAATACAGAATTATTTGTAAACAATTGAATATCTCCAAATCTTTTCCCCATATTGATTTTAATATAAATCACAGGGAACTAAACTTTAAAAAATTAAACTTTCCTCAATAACACTAGCAATGAGGTTTCTTCCAGCCAGGAGAGTAGAGAGGAGGCCTAGTGTATAGAGAATGATGCATGATCAGTAATGTAGGGAATAAAATGTAGATAACAGAAAAACACCATTGCCCCAGACATTTTATGTTCTCAATCTTTTCAGCAGAGGCGGGGAGAGAAGAATTCATAAAGTACATGCTGTGATGTTTGCTTACTCTGGTTTTATCTGTGCTTTTATACATGGATGAATGTTGGACCATCTTATTCAACTACTTGTAGCTCAGATTTACAGGCTACTTGTCATTTCCTGATTTGCTTGACAGATCCTTTTCAGGTCTCTGCCTTTTCTCCATGGACAAGTGGTTCGTTTTGACATAGATGTTAAATGCAAGCATTGTCACCATGATGATTTACAAGCTTTCATGGTGAAGCTTTATTTGCTGCTATCACATGGAATTCATGTTTTCATTGTATGCCTTTGAGATACAGGGTAAAAAAAAATCAAAGGCAAAAGCAACTTGCAGCTTAGATGATTTTTGAAAACAATGGCAGTATTATTATATTCTGTGAGTAAAGAAGAGTTTTTGTTCTCAGAACTCACATTCATTAACCAAATTCCATCCTAAATGTAAAACAATAAAAACATATTATGAGGAAATCCCTCTGTAATGCAATGGATTAAACAGTACATAAAATTCTAGATTCGGACATAAGCGTCACTATCATTGAAGGTCAACTATAGGCCACCAATCTCAAAATCTGAAGATGGTTGTTTGACATTTTATAAATGCTCTCATTTCAGATGTGTACAAAACTCTACTATTAAGAGATGAATTATGTGTACATCTCATTTAGATATCTTCTCAATTGCCAAGTTGTCAAACCCTTCATGACCCAGGGACTCAGGCCAATGTAATAAAGGTAGGATCTCTGCTCTATGTCCTGCACAGTCTCTAGTTCAATATTTGTCTTGATCTTTTGCCCAAATGAAGGCAAAGCATTATTTGTAATAACTGCAAGTGAAAGAAGTAATGCTGTCTAGGTTCCTTTTCAGAGTCAAATGCTTTTGAAAGATAAGACACTTTGGTGGTCATTCCTGGCTACTTTTATGAATGTCACATTTTGGGAAAGAATTGGTTGGGCTAAGCTTTGAATTATTGTATTATAGTGCAAAGACGAAATCTGACATCATTGGAGAAGGAAGACTGCATCATTGTCTCAGAGGAGGACACACAGAAATAAATTGTTAGGAAGGCATAGTGGTGTTTGGGAAATGGACCACAGCAGGTAATAGAAACACTCAAGAATTGCTGTGACTCATCAGAGTTAAAATTAGGAAACTGCACAGCAGTGCAGTGGGGCCTGCTCCAAACTAACTTGGATGTGTTTATACCTTATGCAAATCATCATAGAAAGGTATACAAGGACCTTCGCACACATGTTATCTCAAGCCTCAGTTACACCAGGAAGTAGATATAAATTCCTGGTTTCTGTGTTTAGAAGAACATATAGAGCTTTAATCATCTTACAAAATCTGATTCTCTGGTGGAATCAAACATAATGGGTTCACAGAAGCCAAAACCACATGGGTTTATAAGCCTTTCTATGAGCTGAAGAGTGATGGAGAGAGAAAGCAGTTTTATCCATGGTATGATTAATAATTAGAGTCTTGTTTAACAGTGAACTTCTTAAACACATATAAATAACCAATCCAATAGATCTTATATGCTAAGCCTATGTACAAGGGAGTTACCTCTATGGTCACAAGCTAAAGGAAGCTATCTGTCAAGTGATACAGTGGTAGACATGGTTGAGAAAACCTGTACAACACCAAAAGTCTGTCTGCCACACACTTGCTATACTTTGTTAATGCAAAACAGTAAAAAATGATCAAATTCTGACTCCTAGCATGATAGCTATATTTGTATGTATCTAATTATCTAATTTTTATCTCCATCTATATCTATCATCTATCTATCTATCTATCTATCTATCTATCTATCTATCTATCTATCTATCTATCTATGTAATATGAAGGGGCCAGGCCTGTTTGTTTGGGTTTCTGTCCTGCCCGGTACCTCACAACTGTTTAGCCCCAAAGAAAATCACACATAGGTCTCTAAAGTTATAAAGCTGATTGGCCCATTATCTCTAGCCTCTTACTGGCTAACTCTCACATCTTGATTAACCCATTTTTTTGATCTATTTTAGCCATGTGGCTTAATTCCTTTTTCAGTGAGGCAGATCACATCCTGCTGATTCGGTGATCTGGGCAGCAGTGGGAGGAATCAACTTCCACCTTCCCAGAGTTCTCCTGTTCTCATTACATCATTTCTACTTCCTGTCTGGTTTTCCCACCTATACTTTCTGCCTGGCCAATCAGCGTTTTATTTAAAACATGATTGAGAGATTATAGACAATTCTCCCACATCTATCTATCTGTCTGTCTGTCTGTCTGTCTGTCTATATATCTATCATCATCATCATCTGTCTATCTATCTATCATCTATGTATCTATCTATCATCTATCTATCTATCTATCTATCTATCTATCTATCTATCTATCTATCTATCTATCTATCATCTATCTGTCTGTCTGTCTATCTATCTATCATCTATCTATCGTCTATTTATCTATCATCTATCTGTCTGTCTATCTATCTATCCATCCATCTATCTATCTATTATCTATCTATCCATCCATCTATCTATCTATCTATCTATCTATCTATCCATCCATCTGTCTACATCCAGTGTTTGACTGGTGTGACAACATGGAAAGGTCAATATTACAAAGATCTAATAACATCTAGGTTTTTAAAACTGAGTCTCATTATTCTATTTTCCATTTTCCTATAATAAAAATTACTTTCCTGTCAAGAAAGACATTTAGAACAACACAATTTTTTTGTATTTTCTATAACAACAAATTTCACAGATTATTCCTACTGAACTCTGAGAAAGTTAATTGCATAGCTATGGTTGTTTGATGCTTAGAATTATTAATCTTAACTACCTAGATAATTATTTCACTATTTGAAATTAACAATGACTATTATATGAAAATAAATATGACCAATGAAAACATTAAGCAAAACAAAAATAGTAGCTCCTGAAACAGAGACAGAATCTACTTCTGTGTTCATCTTTAGAAATAACACTGGTACCATCCTCCTCCTCTATCACCTCTGGATGCTTTGTTAAAGGAAATACTGACTATGGCATTTCTTATGCACAGTCCCACAAATACAGAAAAGCTATTCTTTCAAAATAAACAAGGCAGAAATTTGGTGCCGACTTTATAGAAATCTGTTCTAAATTGAAAAGAAAGTTTAGCAATTTGAATAATCTGATCAGGTTTATCAACCAGAGACAAAAAAGTAATAGTCTCCTAAGACATTCAAAAAGCTCATCTTCCTGAAGCAGCACAAACTGAAGGGCAGAGCTTACTGCAGGTAAGCCTTCACTACTGAAGATATAGTATGGACATTGTTAATGTCAAATGCTGCGTCATGTTTTGGCTATGTAAAGAAATGCACAAACATATATATGGAAAAAATAGTACAAAGAACATAGTTTGAAAGAAAATGTCATTGAATTATGGGGTCCAACAGTTTCAGCATGACAGCATCCTCTTTTGTTCGTCTAGAGATCATGCCTTAAAGAAAGTGTGCATGGTTTGAACTGAGCTTGCTGCATCTTTAAATTGGTGGGATGAAATGCTCCTTACGTATTTCTGTTATTACAATAAAATTTCCCAGTTATTTAATAAAATGACTTTGTAAATAAATATAATAGTGTGATGATGCTTTCAAATTGTTTCACTGATTGATGACATAACATTTTCCATGCTTCATACCTGTGTACTCCGGTGGGCAAAGGCATGTGTAGTTGTTAACCCCGTCAACACATGTAGAATTATTTTCACAGTCATTATCTTCACAATCATCAACATTGACTTCACAGTTTTCTCCTTCAAAACCATCAGCACAAGCGCACCTAAACATCAGGGGGTAAAGCCAAGACATTTTTTTGGGTGCATTTTAAAACTTTGTGGTCAAAATGTTTTTAAAAAGCATAAATATACACAGGAGTTACAAAGCTTTTAACTACAAAAAATTGATTTTTAAAATGCCTTGAAATTATAAGGGACTAGCTAACAAAACAGAAACCATGTAAAAAGGAAAATTTATGGAGCCAAATGACGGCAAATGCATCCATCATCTTCAAAGTCAATAAATCACAATACATTTTCAAGGACAAAGGACAAGCAACATTTCCTACACAGTCCTAGATCCTGCTTGTTCTCAAGCTGGAAACAATTCATGCTCTTTGTTTATAAATAAAGAAGTACTGGCTCTGATACTTTAACTATTTTTTATTATTTGTGAATTTCATACATGGCTATAACATGCTTTGGTTGAGTCCGCCCACTTTTCTCTCCCATTTAGTTCATCCCTTATCACTCCATCGTGTTTCCTGCCCAATGTCATGTGTTTTCTCTTACACTGTAACCCACTGAATTCACTTGGTGCCAGCTATACGTGCATTGGTGCAGACACTTCTACTGAAACATGGGCAGCCTTTCAAGGGCTACAACCTTAAGGGAAACTGACTCCCACTAGAGCAGCAGCACTCAGTCGCCAATAGTGCCTCAGCTATGGGTGAACTTTGTTGGGAGCTGTGAACCCCCAGATCCCGAATTTCTGGTAAACAACTTGTAATGCTTGCAGCTGCTCTGAGCACGAGACCCTTAGGAGTTCCTGATGGCAGGGGAGTAGTTTCTGGTGCATTTGGCTGGGGCGTGGCTATCCCTATATAAGCTGCCCCTGGACACAATAAAGGGGGCATTCGTGGAGCATTCTGGCATCAAGGATAACCTGTGTCTCTGTCTGTGTGTTTCAATCTCCAGTCCCTTGCCTGGTTCATGAATTGTATGGCAGCGTATAGAGCGCAGACCGGCATGATGCACTCGCTGCATGACTTTATGAGCTTCTTCCCGTTCATTCTGGGATTTTTGTTTTTTCTCACAGATGTTGTGTTCAGAGGTTCAGAACACATACTGCTCTTCCAGACACCCCAAGCTTTTTTCCTAGCACCTTCATCAGGTCGTTATAGGTAATCACCTTTAACTCCGACTGTGAGTCGGCAACTGCACTCAGATGCGCGCGGCACACACACACACACACACACCCAAACACACACACACACACACAGATATACATATTCACATGATTAAAATTAAGTTTGAATCTGATTTTTAAAATTGTCTCATCTGCAATTCTTTGTGTAATGTCTCCTTGATGGTTTGCAATAATAAATAAATGTTACATTTCCTTTTTGCAACTATAAAATATGAAAATTTACCAAATTAATATATGTGATCTGTACACTAACATTCTTCTTGAAACAATGGCTTCTTATTTGAGAAGAATGGTGCATATTTGGTTAGTTAGTTTGTTATTGTATGTCAGATAAAGGAGGTAACAGCCTGGCTACTTACCAGAATCCATCATTCTCTCCTTCTTTTAAATGGCAAGTTCCTCCATGTTTACATGGGTTACTGATACAGGCGTGGATCGGAATATCACAGTCCTGCCCCTGAAGAAGAAATGCATGTGTTAAGTACAAATAAAACAAGCCAGCTCTTAGAACACAGGGAAAGAAAGAGTAGAAAGAAAACATACAATAGAAGTGTTTTCTCCCAGCTGCGGTTTAGACTTACCTTGAAACCGTATGGGCAGGTGCATCGATAAAAATCGACTGGGTCATTGTTACAGGTGCCATCGTTTTTACATGGATTGGATAAACAGGGGTTACACTTGGCTTGAATAGTAACATCCACGGGACCTACAAATGAATAGACAAATGTGAGAAAGGGATGCCTTCTCTTTTGTCATCACCTAAGTTCATTTATATGGCTTTGTAGAACGGTGAGATTTGGGTAAAGCCATTTGTCACTCAACTTTACACGATTCTCTTCTAGGATGGTACCAGAAATCAGTATCACGGCATCATGCCCAGGAATGCCAAAGGAGGCCTTCAAACTGTGGGCAATACAAGACTTCTGTGTAACAACAGGACTCTGGCTTCATAGCTTAGGTTGTTAGAAGCTGAAATTAATGACATCACTGTCATGATAGTATTTCTGGAAACTATCCATGGCAATGACCTATACCTCAACCTCAGTCAGCTTAATGGAAACTCCAGTGCTATTTTATGTATATGACAGTATCTAGAAAATGTAGCATCTTTTATATACTCCTTTGTATTCTTTTGAGTCATTTTGTTCATTAGTACAAGATGTGGCAGATGATATTTCCAGTAGCAACAAGATGCCGCTGAAATAAACCTTTCAGTCTCACATGTTGTAATATACTTTATAGAAACCTTGTATTCTGTGAAAAGTCTGATTAACAAAGATCAGCCCCAGAAAGTTTCTACTCTTCACACTATATGACCTGCAAGCCAAAATGTGAAAATTAAACTGTTCTCTATAAAGTCATGTTCCTTTAATGCTAAAATCTGTATGGTTTGAGAAAGGCTCTTAGTTCCCCCTTTTTCAACTTCACTAGACTGGCAGAATGGCAAATTAACATCTTTACATAGAAGGTACAAATACTTTGAAAAATGAACTTCACTCAACATATCTCCCATCTTTTCCTTTTTCATGTCCCCCTTCCTAGAAGTGTCTCTCATAGCAAATGTTCTGGCCCTCTGGCTCTCATAGTCTTTCCTCCTATGTTCTCTAGACTGAAATGTAGAGCATGTGCTGACATATATTAATTGGGGGTACACAGTAGAGCTTCTTATTTTGACTAGTTGTGACTTCCGGTCATGCTCTCCATCTCCCGAAGAGAGAGCTTCTGTGATGAGCAGTGAGAGCTACCCTCATATATGGATATGAGAATAAGTACTTAGAATGCAATTAGAAATTATACTTGTTTAGGTAAGTGGCAATAGTAAGTTCTCCTCTAGATCTCATGACGTCACCAAAACTGAGACAGTTACCTGAATTTACAGTGCTAGGCAAGAACTTTCCCATTTTTAGTGGCCTTAAATTCAGTAAGGTAGCTAATGGTAATCTCCAGAATATAGGTACCACTATTGCATCCTTTTGAACATCTTTTCTTGATAGGCATTGTTTGGTTCCGTGGCATTTCAGTTAGAGAGGATGATTGATTGCTTTTCTTCACTGACAGCTTTCATAGTCCTTCTTACATCTCCCTGATTGCACCAACTTTGCTTCTCTCTATATTCCAATCCTTTAGAATCATTTCCCTGGCACATTGATTGTTTCTATTCATTTTCCTACTTATATTTCAGTCTTTAAAGTCATATCATCGGTCTTTTACTTGACTCTAATCTGCAATTCATTTTCTGTGCAGCATATTCCCTCCGTGTCTTCTCCTGACGCCCTCTAATGGTCTAATAATAGTCAGCTAGTGACTTCATGTTGTAGAAATACAAATTTGATTGTGAATCTGTTGTGGACCATGAATAATAGAAATAATACAGCAATGGTAAGAAGCTATGAGCTAACACCCCTCTCTCTCTCTCTCTCTCTCTCTCTCTCTCTCTCTCTCTCTCTCTCTCTCTCTCTCTCTCTAACTTGAAGCTAATTGTTTCCAAGGGATATTTCCTGCCAACAAATTAGCCAGATGTGCACCACCGAGAAATTCATCTCCCCTCACGGAGATGGCTATTTGAAAGTGTCAGTGAGAGGAAGGAGGCGAGTGTATGCTAACCTGTTTGATTTAGATCAAGTTTATCTTAAGAAACCACTACAGTATTGGATATATGAGAAGAGGTGTGTTTAGCTTACTTAATATTTCACAGTGAAAATGAGAAGACAGTTTGGTTAGCACTCTGTCTCTGTAACCTGTTTTAATAGAGAGACTGCTGAATTTCAATCCACTGAAGCCTGAGGGTAGACCTGCTTACAAGACTCCCACGGCAAGCAATGCACCTTACACTAGTGTAGCCACTGCTGAGAATTCTATCTCACTTTGATTTATTACCAAAAGCTCCGGACAAAAAATTCTAACTATAATCCCAGAACCTGCCATTATTCTCTGAACCTTTGAAAACACTAGTCCAATAACAAACTCCTGTCCAAAGTACATGAAAGAAAACTCCACATAGGGGACTTCTGATACCAGGCAATTGGACTGAAAGGAGGCCTTCTTTAAAAGGACAGCTGTATGTTATACTTGCTATTACAGAATTTCTTAAGCAATATTATCAAAGGCATATTTAGCATTCAGCAAATATTAATGGGCATCTACTCTGTGTAAGATGCTAGGCTTCAGAAGATCAAATCCAAATGAAATGCCTGAGTTTCCTCAAAACCTTACAGTTCAGCAGTGGAGATAAGCATGCGCCAGTTAGTGTGGAAAAATCAGGGCAATGCTAGCACACGTGATGAAATGCACATTTTAAATTTGTGTACGCTGTTATGTCAGAAGATTTATGAAACAAATTGTAATAGGATCATGGATTCCAGGAGGAAATTCATGGCCAGTTATTTGTTGCCATTGTTGCAAATGTATTCAGCGTTTAATAAGACTAAGAATTAAACTTCATGAACAGCTAAGAAAAAAATCCATTACCAGAAAAATACGTTAAGAAAGACACGAAGAAAATGTAAACGAAGAAACAGTGGCTACTTCTAACGTAGACGAGAAGAGCTAATGAGGATAATTAAACTGATGGCGCCGGATTCAGCAGGACAGCTGTCATTGCTCTTCTCATACGCCCAGCATAGAAAGGAAAAAGGCAGCTGATGATGGTTGATTAAAAAGTCCTCTGAGCCCACTGGATCTGCTTTCTGGCTGCATATATGTGCCTTTGGCCAGGAAAGAACTTCCAGAGTCAGGATGGATTAGGATAAACAGTAAATGTTCCATGTAATTAGTGTTATCATGGAGAATATGGTTACAAAATATTCAAGAATGGATTATAAATTTTTTTAAATAAATGCATGTTAAAGTCTTTCGTAGTTTCAATTGTTAAAAAGAGTAAAAAAATTATTTACTCCCTCTTATTTTTATGAGTGATGCCTTTTGCTGATAACTATTTATATATCCACATTTTCTTCTGATGATGAACACATTAAAAAAAATCCTCCAAACTAAAGTTATTTCAAAGATAAAGTTAAAGTTAGTGGCATGAGATATGAAAATGTGAAATATTTCCATTGGGTTTGAATAATGCTTCCAAGCTGGTCTAACCAGTAAATTTTTCATCACCTGTAGTTTAAGCTAAATTACTTAACCTTTTTTACCTTGGTTCATAACTAAGGCTAATATTATGTAACAATTTTGTGGCACAAAGCCAGAGGCTTTTACTCAAGCTGTTCAAAATTTCTTCCCCAAAGGAAAATGTGAATCTCTTTAAGGAAACCATTACTATTTCAATGCTGTTATGGAGAGACATGTATCTTCCCTTATAATTCTTGAATGGACAGGATTCATAATATGTAAAATTAGGTGAAGAAATGCAATAAAGCAGATTATGGTGTAATGTTAATATTTTAGGGTTTAAGAAGTTCCTAGTATTACTTGTTATTTGAGGTTTTCTACAAAAATGATGAAGTAAAGAAGTGATGAAGATGATCCTCCTCCTCCTCCTCCTCCTTCTCTTCCACTTTGCCTTCTGCTTCCTTTCCCTTCTCTTTCCTCTCTCTCCCCATGTTTACTGGGCATTGAAACTAGGGCTTCAAGCATCCTAGGCAATCCACACACACATCCTCAGTTCTGTTTTTACAGTCTTTTTTTTCTTGAGAAGGGGAATCACTACTTGTCTAAGTGCTCTGTAACTCCGGCAGCGTTGAGCTCTCCTTGCCTAGCATCCTGAGTAAATGGGATTATACACATGTACCACTACGTCCCAATGGACTTTGTAGTCCCCTGTCTGGTTTGGACTCCTAGCTGTGAACAACATCCATCTCAGTCCTTGTCCTTTCCACTGTGTCCTACTCTCATGTCCCCTGGCCACATGTATAAACCTCCTGATGTCATTAAAATTCTGATTATCATTAAAAATACATAATTGTTGGATCTAATTAGATATATTTAAATATTTCCATCTTATGCATATTTCTGTCACTTCGATTCTCTATTATTTTAGAATTAACTGTGTAAAAACATAAGCCTCATGCAAATATGAGTATAATTATCATTTACTGGATCCTTAACATGTTGGAATATTGCTTTATAATTGGTAGGAGCTCCAACAATATTTGTTAAATGGATAAAAGAAAATATCTTATATTTCCAGTAGAATTTTCACTGTTTCGTTCATTTGAGCTGCTAATGAATGTCTATTAAATGAAAGAAGTGGATAATTTAGCTGAGTGCATAGTTAAATCTTACTAAACCAGGAGCTTTAATGGGAATTTGAAGTCAACAATGACAATAAACCACAGTGGCTTTCTCAGTGAAAAACTAGAAGTAGAAAAGGCAAAAACTCTTTTTATGATTGAAGACTACTTGATCATGCCAGTGCTAATGAGAAGAAGGCAGACATGTGGCTACAAAGACAGCTGATAATTCTTACCACCTGCCCCCATTCAAGAATGCTCTCGCTTTCTTGCTAACTAAATATGTTATGACCTCTTACTTCATCTAATTCCTTTATTTTTACATCATAAAATGTGACTTGCCATATAGGAAACATAATGGAAATGGAGAATACATACTTCAATGAAAATCATTTACACAAAATAATAGTACAGATATTTACTTGTAGAAAAAGTACACTTACACCTGACAATGTAACTGTGTCTTTAGGAAAAAAGTATTTGCTTTCCTCTTTGTAATTTGATTGCATATTGATAAGTCTTAAAACAAGAGGCTGTATTTAGCTGACTCTCATGAACCATTTTACAGTCCTACAAATAATGGGGGAGTTAATTTAAATATGAAAATATAAAATTATAAAATATTTAAAGCCACATCATTTTACTGCTTTCAAGATCATAAAGCATGAATGCTCACAAGACAGGACTCATGAGATTTCCTTGAGTGGATTGTTCCAATAGTAGATTAGAATGCATTGCTTTCAGCCAAACAAATCATCACTAGTGGAGAGTAATAGACTGTGCATCTATTACTACCAGTTGTTCACGTAAAAAACCTTTCTATTGAAACTTCTAAGCGAAGCTGTAGTGAGTTCTGATGGCAGATATTCATAGTTCAAATTGTAGCCCCTTTACTTGGAGTCAATCATTATAACTACAGTTTTGGTATCTCAAGTGGGAAGTGCACAGTTGTTACATAGGAATCATGGGAAGATAAAGCACTCCAGATACAGCAAAATAACATCAATCCAGAGAAATCATTGTTATTGTTACTATTAAAGAACAAGCACTGTACTAAGTGGAATCATGCTTTTATTTCTGATAAAATTAGCTCATTTCTCTAGATTCTTTTTAAACATTACCCCAACTTGGGGTGCTGTCTGATGGTATATTGTTGGTGTCTTGGAATGCTAGAGCAATGCCCTTAACTGCATAGCTATATTGGGTGTTTTCTCTATTTAAGGCAGTGTGATTTGTACATTCCCAGTCATTTCATTTTTGTAAAATATGTGTGTGTGTGCACATAATTGAGAAGTGTAGAAAAGTGTTGTGTGAGTATTCAAGTGGATAAAGGCCAGAATACAACTGAAGTTGTTGTTCCTCAAGCTCTGTCCACCTTCTTGTGTGTGTGTATGACTGTGCATGCACGTGGCGCATGGAGGCATTTATCTGTGTGCATGTGCCCGTGGAGGCCATTGACCAATGTTGCTTGTCCTTAATTACTCTGTGCCTTTTTTTAAAAAGACATCTAATCTCACTGTCTTTGGTTTTCTATTGTTGCAACAAAACACCATGATGAAAAAGCAAGTTTGGGAGGAAAGGATTTATTAGGGTTATACTTCCACATTGCAGTTTATCACTGAAAGAAGTCAGGACAGGAACTCAAACAGGGCAGGATCTTGGAAGCAGAAACTGATACAAGGGCTAGGTTCTGCTTACTAGCTTGCTTCCCTGGTTTGCTCAATCAGCTTTCTTATAAAGCCCAGGACTACCAGTCCAGCAATGGTACCATCCAACATGGGATGGGCTTTCCTTCATTGATCACTAATTGAGAAAATGCCTGTAGCTGGATCTGATGAAGACATTTCCTCAACTGAGGCTCCTTCTTCTCTGATTACTGCAGCTTATGACAAGTTGACACAAACCAGTCAATACACTCGTTGAACCTGAAGTTGTCTAGTTCACCTGGACTAGCTGATTGTGAGTTCCATAGATCTGCTTATCTCTACCTAGACAGAGCTGGGGTCATACACATGTGCCACCATATCAAGAGCTTACTCAAATACTAAAATCCAAACTCTGTTTCTTATGTTTACATAGCAAACTTTTATCAAGGAGATGCTACAGAATTTAGTGACTGGGCTATTTCTCCAGTGCTCCCCCTCTTTTCTTATCTCAGTAGCCTGGAATTAGTCAAGATACTAGGCTAGAAGACTACTGAACATTAGGGCTCCATCTCAACCATTCTAGGGATTTTAATCAAGTGCTGCTCTGTCTGTTTGTTTATTTGTTTGTTTGCTTGGTTTTTTGTCACATGTTCTAGAGAGTGAACAAGTATTTATTCTTGCAAGGCAAACACTTGACAAACTAAGCTACCTCTTCAGCCTTGTCAACTTCTTCAATCTTAAAATTCATTCATGCTAGTACTAGCATATCATGAGGAAACTGAGGCACAGTTTGGTTATGTCATGAAATTAGGTTTTCCTAAGGTACTGGAAAATTAACCCATGCATTTAACCAGGTAGACCGGGGTTCACAGTGCATGAGGTGAGCCGCTACACAGTGTTGCTTACTTAAATACGTTTTTCTTCATGGATAAATGGCCAAGTTTTAGCAGCTTATTTTTTTTTAGAAATGAATGAAAATGTATAAAGGATTGATCACATCACAAACTGCTCTGTATTCCATAATATCTAGGGTTTATATTTTCTTACTTTACATATAGAACTTTCAATATTCTTTTCTTCTCTAGTAATGCTGAATAGGTTTTTAGAAGTATCAACAAGTTAAGAAGAATGAAAAAAATTATCAACTAAATCCACATATTTGGATTCCCTTAATGAAATGATGAATGAAATGATTCTAACAGTGTTATGTATACATACTGTGACCAAAAGATAGTTATTTCCTTTTACAAAAAAAAATTACTAATGTTTTCAATTCTCCACTTAGATTTTCTCTTTATACTATGAATGTTTACATTACTATTCTTACAATGAGAGAAGAAAATAATATTTATTATGAAGATACCATTTAGAATTTGCAGAAGTGCATCAGCAAAGGGGCAAGTAAGGGAAGAGGCAGGAGTAGAAACAAGCAAGAGGGAGTATTCACACAGGGAATCTCAGCACAGGGGCCGGGGGTGAGTGGGGATGCCTGGCTGGAACACTGGGAGGCTTGGCTTGACTCTACTTACCTGGAATGAGAAAGCCACAAGGCCCTGGTAACCCTAAAAGCAGGGGTGCGGGGGAGCATATTCAGATAAAGCAAAAGCAAAACATTTTATTGATTAGAAACAAAGAAAGCCATTTTCAATTTGTGCATTTCTACCTACATTTTCAAGAAAATCTATCCATTCCAGTGGATCTAAGATGGATTTGAAGAGCACAGTTCTTTAATTAGAAATCACAGGAAATGCCTTTCTTGTTCAAGTAGATGGGCAGAGATCATAAACTCTTTTCAACTAGACCTTTGAAGTCCACTCACAAGAGACTGCCATTTCTGTGGTAATTAACGCAGAGAGCTTTTCAAAAGAATTACAAATACTTAAAAGCCGTACCTTGACATGTAAATTTTTTGGAGGGAGTTGTGAGTAACAATTTATCTGCCATTTCTCCAGGACCAGCACAGCGAGCAATTCCAGGTTCCTTATATTCCGACTTCACCCAGTCGGATAACCACTGCATGTTACAATCACAGTAAAGAGGGTTGGCTCCAATCGCTCTGGAAAAAGAACACCACAAAAGCACACATACACACACACACAAGTATGGAAGTATTGTTATTTCCTAACAGAACAGGTTCACAGTGATGCTCAGTAGAAAATCCCTATGGTTTTGTTGATGCCAACAATTTAGAAGAAAATGGCGAAACTGCGGATTACCAATTTCCTTGTTTTGGTGAAGCTGGGATAAATTATGATAACAGTTTCTTGGGCTTTACAAGGTTTCTTTATATGTGAAGAGACACATTTACCTTGGATGTAAGTACATTCTAAGGGCAAATTAGCACTCCTTGCATTCTCCAATTGTTTACTGAGAACTCAGTTACCATGCAAGATTCTGAGGACTCTAGTATAAACAAGGACTCATTCTTGACCACCCCCCCCCCCAAAAGAACTGTCATTTCTAAGGAGACCGAAATATGGACAAACACAAGTCATCCTCAGTAGTAGCTATGCAGCAGCAACATTTAGAAGACGTCTGGAATGTGCAGGTTGACCTTTCTGGGAGGTGACAGTGGATATGAAAAGTCTACACTATTTGGGAAAATTGATTGGATGGAAAAGGCGAGGGATGTTGCTTCAGTTAAAGGACCATCATCAAGACAAATGAAACCCATTCTCCAGAGCTTATTTACACTTTCTCTGTTCTGCCATTTTTTGGTCTCTCTTTAGAACCCTGCATTTAGTTATACAAATAATAATAGTAATGGAGGAGAAAAGAGATAGTATGTCTGACATCACTATAGCCTGCAGGAGCTGGGATAACCTGCTTATGTAAATAATTACCTAATTTTATTTAAAATAGCTATATGTGAAGGCAATATTAATAACAAGTTATTATCATTAATGAGTAGATTAATTAGCGGGTTCAGAAACTCACCATGCTTGGACACAGAAGTTATGGTATGTAAGGCAGTTTTTAAAACCACAATTAATACCTTCTGATTATTAACAGAGATTTATAGTTTAATCATAACCTATCTCATTCATCTTTAGGATACCCTCTAAAATATATTTGTAAATTCATAACACCTTGTATTGTAAGAATAAATGTCCAATTTGAATCACGCATCACAATGAAGTAATTATTTCTTTTGTCCGACACAGTTCAAATCAAAACATGAGCAGAATGGTATTTTTGACTAATTTGTTCTCATGTCTATTGACATTTTCAAATGCTCTCCTGAATCCGAGGAGAAAGAAGTGGGTGAGAAGAGTTATTAATGACCTCAGCGTGAAAGAAAAATGTATAACTGAGAAGCAAGGCTGATCAGGGACAAGACAAAGACATTTGAACTGGATCACTGTTGTGGCGAGAGTCATCTAAGGACTCTTTTCTCAGGTTAAGCGGGATAGCCATCTTTCATGCTGTGTGGCCTTTTCTATTCCAGGACCCTAAATCCATTTCCTCCTTTCTTTAGCATTCTCTCAGACAGTGGCAATGACACCCCCAAAATAACTATTTACTCATACTGTATCTCATGAACAGAACATTTGAGGAGTGTGCAAATTCAGGCAAAACATGATTAACTACAGGATATCATTCTTTCACTGTCTGTCTGAGTTTTCTAAATATCTAATATTTTTAAAATTTGTCAATTTTACTGAGGTCATAGTCTCTTTGACACTCCAAAAGAACCAGATAAATATGACTGTTGGATTCAAGTGTAGCATCACACGGGGAAGCTTCATAGTCTTGGACAGATTTCTTCCCTTCTAGGATTGATATCTTAATATTACATTTTGTAACAGGACATTCACCAGCACTAACTTTTGGTGCCTGAATTTTACATATATATTTTTTCTTTATATATATACATTCATGTATACATATATACATATATATCCATATATATGATCCATTTCTACCTCTATATTTACTTCAAGTATAATATTCAATGCAAGTATAAATATGGAGATTAGAAATGGATTGCGGAGAGAGCACATACAAAGAAACATGTCACAAAGCACTATCTGACTATAAAATATTGAGTAGTGTCAATGTCAGTATAGTACAGCATTATTGTCAATGCGAAGGAATATTTGTGGTCTAAATGAATCTAGGTTGACTGAACCGGTGTATGATTCATAGAGGAAGTGGTATGTGGGACACAGCTTTGGGAAGTGGAGTTGGGTAAGAATCAGAGAACAACGAGGGAAAAACTGACAGCATCACTGGGTATCTATGTTCCTAGAAAAGGCACCTATGGCTCAGCAGAAACCACTCAATTGATTGAGACTTCCAGTCCAAAGGAGAAATTTAAATTTCCTTGTAGGCGATAAGGTATCCAATTTGTAACTCTGCATTTTCTTTAAAGATGAAATCAAGCATGGCTTAGATTCCAGCAAAGGGGAGGTAGAGAACACTCCCGAACTTGCTCAGCAGAGAGCATCTTATCCCAGCACTACAACCATGAGCCAGGTACTCACAAGTGTGATAAAGCTGAAAGGTCATTGAAGGCGCCTTCTGGCACAACGGAAACATCATTTCCATGTAGAGACCTAAAAGTGAGAAAGGGAGTTCAGAGGAGTATCTCTACATGTACAAGGACTTCGTTTTTATTAAACACTTAAGTCAATGGAAGAAGGTGATCTATTCTGGAAGCTATGTTTGAACAGCAGATATTTATTAAGAAAAAAATCTCAGCCCATACTTCATACCTTCTGCACAGAATGAATTCCAGATTGAAGAATTAAATATAAAATTAAAATTAGCAACTCTTTAAAGTAAAATACACTATCTGTATAGTCATAGGGTGGGGAAAACTTTCAAAAGGACAATACAAAGCTCAGAAACGGTCAAGAAGTGTACTAAATATTTTATAAAATAAAATCTGTTAAAGTGCTGGCTGTGCGCAAGAAACTGGAGGGAATATATCAGAACCCTGAAAGAGGAAACGTTTAATTCTTTCATTAACAGATGTAAAGCCAGTAGTAACGGAACAGATGTCTGTGCTCATAATGGAGATTATCTAACAGGTCATGGGTAATGAAGCCATCAGGCTCCCCTAGAACACGCAGCACAAATGTTCATTAACCATACATGTCAAGTGCTACAGTCATTAGAGATGCTAACTGAACAGCAAGGAAACATAATTTCCAGTGGGCCAGAAAAGGAAAAGAATTCTTAAAACAACAGGACGAAAAGTTTACAAATGTGCTTTGAAAAGAGTACTCTATGAAACCGCGGGTGGGTGGAAAAGAGAATCTGTTAATTAACCGACAAAATATTGTTTGGGGGACAAGTTGACAGTTCTGGAACTATTGTAACGTCATGAATAGAACTGCCCTTCTAAACCATGTTTTCACGTTAGAGCATTTGTAGCAAAATGAAAGTATAGATGGCTTGTTTGAGTGTTATGAGAAATAATAATAACTTGCCATTAATCTGAATGATAGCGAGGATAGAGATAGCTAATAGTTGCTTTCTACAATCTTAGAAATACCCTGTACCTGTTAAACAGCTGAGAAACAACTACACACATTAGAAGAGGAACATATTAAAGTGTTAAATAAAAGTGACTAATGGAAGACCAAAAAAGGATCCTACTCATGTCTCTTAAGAGTGGCATAGCGGTGGGGTTACAGATATTAGGATGTAAGGATACAATCAAAGAACAAAGCCTGGAAGAATACATCAATCACATATGCCTGGAAAAATACATCAAACACATATATTTCAGGGTAAAAGTAATCAAACATAATGTGATTTCTAAAGAAACGATGTTGTTTTATTTTTATATAATGACACCATATAAGACAACTCTCCCAATTTCGAATTTACAGTAAAACGTAGCACATACATGATAAAAAAAACTGAGAAAAACAAAGTGATGTCATCACTCAAAAGATAGCTCATAATTCAGATTACCCATAAAGGCGATTAAGCACAGGACACTTACAGTAACCGAAGAGACTTCAATCCATCAAAGGTTCGTGGAGGAATACATCTCAGACGGTTGTAACTGAGAATTCTGAAATCAGAAACATGTCAATTTAACTTGGGAATCTAATTACATACAAACCTTATTTTAAAACAAAGCCATTCAGAGACTGGCTATTTGAACAGTTTATAAATTGAATATATTTATACATCATTTACATTGCTCACCTGTGTTCTAATCTTAATAGGATACATTTCCTGAATATAACTTGGAAACTTTCCCCACTGTGTACACATGCCACACTTATTCTCTGGCTCAGATATCAGGCCCTGTGTGGTGGTTTGAATGATAATGGCCCCCATAGGCCTAGAGATTTGAATAGTTGGGCACTGGGAATGACAGTATTTGAAAAGGTTAGGAGGTGACCTTGTTGGGAGAAGTGTCACAGGCTTTGAGGCTGCAAATAGTCTGTTCCAAGCCCAAATCCTCTCTTCCTCTTGCCTGAAGATGCAGATGTGAAATTCTCTGATACTTCTCCAGAACCATGTCTGCCTGCATGCCACCATGCTTCCTGCCATGAGGCCAGAGGACTAAACTTCTGAAACTATAAGCAAGCCCCACTTAAAGGCTTTCATTTGTGATTTACCATAATCACGGTGTCTTTTCACAGCAATAGGACAATGACCATGATGCCCTGAAAGCTTAATGTAAGGATTTATAGTAACAGTCATGAACTTAAATATTGTGTGTTTTATAGCAAACCAACATTCTGAGTAACTTTTCTCTTTGTGGTTTATGGAAGCTTTGTCTATTTCTCTAGATGGTATTTACATTCCATAAGATCAGACTCTCTCTTCTTCAGTAGGGCCCATCTAGTAAACCCTTCCTGCCTCATGAAGAAGTGAATATTCAGATCCACACTTTCACACTCACAGGGTGAGAAGCTGGGTCATGTTGCTGAAGCTTTGATTGGAAAGTGTGCTTATTCGGTTGTTACTTAAGTCTCTGAAAGAGAAAAGAGAAGACAAGGTGTTTGCTATTAACTAGAATAACAAAGCATTCATTCTTAGGGTTAGGAATAAACCACCAGTCCTTACAAGTCCATTAGGGTTAAGAATAAAATACCAGTTGTTACAGTCCTATTAACTCTCCATTCTTTACCGCAACTGACATATATGTTCACTAATACACATAATCAAATTTGCTAATTGAAACCATTCCCAAGTTCATTACAATTAAATTGTCATCATAAAAACACCTGTGCTTTGGCCTTTGTCTAAGCCACCGACGGAGAAGGTTCTCAATAAATATTTATTTAGTGAATATGTAAAGACGTTCAATATTGCTAACTGGAATTTTCAGAATGCATAGTGTAATTTTTACTTGTAAAATATATTACATGGCTATTATTATATTCTCTGTATGATCACATCATTCAATCATATACCTATTTGCTAGCATACATATATGTGTGTATATATAATCATTATAGGTAGCTATTATTTCTCATGGATCAAAATACAACACATGAATAAATGGAACATCAGTAAGAGGTAAGGGTCATCTATTCCTGTATTTACTTTCTAAAATACAAACAAAAAGTACACACATAATTGTGAAAATGATAGGAGCTTTATAATCCATATTTTGGATGTTGAAATTCTATTCCAAATTAAAATAATAGTTACATGTTGTTATAAAAGGCATTTTCATAATGGGTCAAACTGTAACCATAAAATCACTTAATTCACAGGAAAAGAAACAAGTTAGTTTTCAAAGATAGAAATCTCAAATGAATACATAATTAGTATTTGGAAATTTATACTCAGAATGTCAGGATCATTGTTTCACTGTATTAGATAGGGTTTAAATCCACATGCCTGTATAAAATGAAATTTAATATTTATAGTCCCTAAATTATTTTAACATGTCTCATATAAGAAAGTCAAGCAAAACATGTATTTTCAGGAAAGTTTTGACCGTACTTTATTTACTATATAAAATGAAATATTCCCCACTCTTTTCATGACTTCTATAGTCTATATAGAATATATATAGTCTATATATATAGTCTTCTATAGATACTATAGTATCTATAGTCTTATCAATAAATCATCCAGCTTTACTGTTTTTAGAAGCTTTTTTTCCCCTCTGAGACGTTATTGGATTGCTGCTTATAGGAGTAGAGATGTTTTCCCTAAGACACTGCATCACAAGATCGCTATTCCACAGAGATGGAGCTAGCGATCCTGAACCACAGTGATCCAGGATCCGCGCGAGTCACTGCCAGTGATTTATATTACACAAAAGGCTCTCTAAATCTTCTGCCACTTGACATTCTCCTTTTAACGAAATAACAAAGTTAAAGGTGGGAAAATGTTCTACTTACATGAGTGTTAAATGTCTGTAGTCGGAGAGCTCCTTGGGGAGCAGGGTAAACTGATTCCCATCCAGATACCTAAAAACAAGGACATACAAGGTCACCTTACACAGTGACAGTGGGGAATCACAAGCAAATGAACAATATTTACTTTGAACAGAGATGAGGCACAACTTGGCAGTATTCTCCTTGAGAGATCATATTCCAAGCTGAGATCATTATTCAAGACAAGTAAAGGGCACATCACACGGGCCTTCAATCTAGAACTCTTTGTGGCTCACTTAGGCTGATGCACAAACCTCAGGGCAGAATGGTGAGTCCAGTTCTTTGTGGTTTAGCCAGGAAAGCAAGCCAGGCATCTAGCCATTTCTGTACCAGTAAAAAGGTCCGTCCAGTGACTTACATTTTTATGTGGCCTCCAGTTTATTTGTATTTATGTAGAGACAGCACCATGAAGATGAGGAATTGTTAGCTAAACCTAGCTATTGAGTCTGAGTGCTCTCTTCATTGCTTGTATATACACATATCTTGACATAATCGTTAAATAACAATGGACAGTTTTAAGGAGATATTTGAGAGCAATTAGACATAACCTCGAAGTAGATTTAGTGTCACATATCTACTTGGAGAGAGAGGTCTCAAGAGCTTCACAGAACAGCATAAAACTTTTTAAGTACAAAAAAAGAAGCACGAGAATGCAAAAGTATTTTTCAAATAAAAGTACACCTTTGTCCTTATATTGGGGTCAGAACACAGCCAAGTCACAAAGGAATCAGCTAACTGAGAAGACATAAAATAAATGGAGGTTGGGAGTTATATCCACGATGTCACAAGAAGAAGAGTAAATCTTTCTCTTCTCAAAGCTCTCCTTTCCCAGGAAATAGACTCTAGATTAAGAGCCCGCAGCACTCGGGTCACCTGCCAGCGAGGGAACTGGTAACAACTCTGGACCTTTAGAGATGTAGCCTTTCCTGCTCCAGTGCAGTGACCAATCTTGAAGTTGAAGTTAGAATTGTCATGTTTATAGGAAAAGCCAAAAAGTTAACTGACATACAATATTTCAAAATATAAGTAGATATATAAAATGCACAGGCTATACATACAAGTGATCAGTGCGAGATTACAAGTCATATTATGACTTCTGGTTGAGTACTCAAATTTCTGGTAAATACTTATACGTTGCTTTGTCTTGTTTCCTTCATTTTCCTAGCGTGTTTTGTTTTGTTTCGTTTTGGTTTTGCTACCACTAGAGGGAAGCAGCGTTCCACGAACTTCAACACTCTCCTTTTCCCAGAAATGTAGCAGCAACGACAAAAGGACTCAGAACTCTCTGCATGTCTAAATGGGCAACTGTATAAGGGGGAGATACATGGCAATGATTAAAACTAATGGATACCATTTGCTTATACTTGTCCAGCAATACGTTGTAATTTTACGACATTCTTAATAATTTAGTGCAATACACACACGCACATTTTCTAATATATGGATATATATGTATGACTGGTGAGAAGGCTCTTGCTGACTTGGTAAGATTCTAAGAATAATCTCTCTAGGAGGTAAAACTTGGATCTCAAGAGATGAATTAGTATTCTTCTCCTGATCTATATAGAACAAATTTTATATATAGAAAAGAAACTTAAACTATTTAAAAAATGAGCTTTAGTGTGATGTAGAATCAACTTAAAGTGAAAAAATGCATATATAGCAAAGATATGGTGAAACAAGAAATGGAGCTAAATACATCCATTAAAGAATACTTAATGTTTTTTTTTGAATAAGATGAAGACAAAAGGCAAGCTGAAATGGAAGAAAAATATTTAATATCAATGAGGATGTGAATGTCCTGTTCATCACTGGGTTATTTATAGAGCTTCACCCTGCATATAGAATAGCCATAGGGAGTGGGGAAGGGTTACAGGCCCATATCATGTTCTGAAAAATATTGAAACAACAGTTGTGTAATTAAACACACAAACACAGTGGTTACAGCCAATTAACTCTAGTGTTTGTTAGAAAGAGAAAGAAACTGAACATTTAACAGCATTTGGAATCTAAGGAACACATTTTCCCCATATGCTATGACTGTGTCTTCTTCTCTGAGTGTTCTACTTAGGACCAAAATAGGATCCATGAACTGAACATGACTTGCAAAATGAGACTCTGGCATACTGAAGAGACATGCTTTTCACTTGATCTTAGCCAAAAGCCTTGAAGGCAAAAAGCAAAAACATTCTTGAACTTCGCTAGCCATGTTGCACATTGCACAGATGTTGATGAGAGCTGATAATGTGGTGTCTTTGCATGTATTTCCGTGAATGATAGGCACATATCAGCAGAAGCCACATGTGGATTTAAAACATTAATCTATAATTCTAAACTAAACAAGTATGATGTGACTCCCTTTGATTTAGATAGCACATTTTCCCATCAAATTCTAGTTTAGTTGTAAAGGAGTGGAATGAATTGGGTACAGTTGCATCTTTATTCTTGCATCTGATTTTTTGTTGTATTACATTCTGAATCTGTGGCATGGATCCAGCCATAGGTCTTTGGGCTGAAGGACTGACGTCTGCAGGTCTACTTAGATGGATATTGGCCATGCAATTTATATTTAGATATCAGTTATGCAAGCATGGAAAATAGTTGGCCACATGCCTTTTGTATCTAAAGGACACTGACGAGTCCAAAGAGACATTGCCGCCTTCAAAAGGCAAAGGTTATGCCAATTTCTTCTATTCCCAAATAATTATTGTCCCGTATGGTTAAGTATCATGCTAGGAGTCAAGTATATAGCACACTTGACATTGCAAATAAATTAACTATACAACACTTCCCAAACTGCGATTTATGGAACAACAATTTTTTAAATGATCCAGGAACAAAAAGAAGAGGCTATAGAAACTCTAAGTGTAGTATTTATGTATGTGTGACTGTCCCTATTGGAGCTTAGCTGCTGCAGAAAATGCAGTGAAGGCACCGCACAAGCTTATCGTGACAAAAGCGCAGTGTGTATAGCCAGTCATACACAAGCTTTCCTCTGAAGTGGCCTCTCAATTACTCCTTTATAATTTTACTTTATACGCATTAACCAGATGAGGAATGTGACCTGTAAACAGGATCCTAAGGATTCTTGTTAGATATTTATACCCCTGATATATAAAACATGAGTTGTGTAGGAAAGAGAAAAACAAACAAGACAGTTACTTTAAAAGTCAGCTTGGCACAATTTAGAGTTACCTAGGGACAAAATTTTAACGTGAGATTTTCTAGAGCAGGTTTGTCCCAATTACATTAATTGTTGGGGGAATGTCCAGCCCACTGGGGATGGTATCATCCCCTAGAATTTGTTCCCAGACATTATGAAGTATAGAGGAGGGGCTGTGCACAAATGGATATGCAGACATTCATTCTCTCTCCCCTTAACTGCTGAGGTGACCAGCTGCTTCTAGTTCCTGACTTAATTTTCCTGTAATGATCAACGTGGACTTGCATGAAAAATCCATCTTTGTTCCTGTAACGCTGGTCGTGTCCCAGACTTCAATCCCAGGAAGAGAGAGCGAAGAAGGCCAGCAAACTCTACTTACAGCTCTGTGACATCTCTTGGGATGCCTTTCGGCAGGAACTTCAAGCCCTTGTTGCTACATCGGACTACTGTATCCAAGCAAGTACATTCCGAAGGACAGCGAGAGAGCGGCGAGCAACTGTTGTCGTCGTTCCCTAGATCGCCACATGAAACACAGAAAACCACCAGTTTTTGAAGGGGCTGGAGTGGAGTTTATACATTCACATGAATTTGACAAACACAAGGGTCTTGAGCTATATAACAACTTATGAAGAAATCACTTACAGAGTAACACTATATATGCACTCCTTCCTAGTTGCCTAAAGTAGAATTTCAAAACACAACTTAAAATTTTGAACAACTAACACATTTCAACTAACAATTTTCAGTTACTTATATACTTTTAAGTAAGGATATTCCAACATAACTGGGTGAAGGAGAAATCGCAAAGAAATGTACATAAAAGGACAGATTTTCTTCACATGTTTAGGAGAATTGCATGAACAGCTCTTGTTAAAAATGTAGAATTCAAACTAGTTCCCTGCTCACCGGCAATAAACCAACTTGCTCCACCCACCTCATAGGAATATAATGGGAATGAAAAGCAATGGCAAAGAGCATTAGAAATGGGAGACTGACTTTGGTTGATTTGTTAGGACTTCTATATTACAGTGGGTTTTATTTGTTTGTTTGTTTTATTTTATTTTTCACCTTTGGACATGGTAGCTCCTAAAAGACATGCTGAGAAAAAGTTAAAAATAAGCTCTGTGAGTATAACTTACAAGTTGGGAGCTTGGAAGTCTTTTAGAACATTTATAAACAGGCAGGAAGTAGACTTGAATGTGAAAGGGCAACCCTAGAACAAGTGCTTTGCTGCTAAGAACAAAGAACAAAAAAAAGCAGAACACGGCACAGTCCTTAGGTAGCAACTGGACCGTGTCTTAAGAGCTGCTTTTGAAAACATTCTTGCCAGCCCATGAGCCCTGCTTGCTACCTTGTCCTATTGTACTGAAGGAAGTATACTCCCTCAGACAACAGAGCATCTCATTGGTCCTCTGAATGAAGGGCTACTGACCCATGATTTGCCATGCATTTCTTACCATCATCACAGGTGAAGTCCTGAATGGCTACATCTTGGATTGGGATTTCCTTGAGGAAGTAGGGCTTTTGGCACCGCGGATTTCCTGTTACAATCCTTTTCCTCCTGAGCCATTCTCCCAGCCATGCCAGATGACAGTTACAGTTGAAAGGATTGGCCAAGAGGTTTCTAGGCACCATATACAAACAATGTACAGTTTAGAGTTCATTTTCTTATTTTTCTAAATCCTAGGTGACCATTTCGCCGCACTATTTTGGCTACAGTAATACATTTACTTAGTCTTTGTATGTCCATTCCCCTAGATGCACACAATGACGCACAAAATATGTCATGCACATTTTTTTTCCCTAAATGTGTATCTCAGGAACCAAAGGACAATGCTGTCTCATAAGACAATTCTTCGAATAACTTCATGCAAAAAATAGTGAAGGCAGCCAATTTAGGGTTTATGCAGTGAATCCTGATAGATGCCATACTTAGGAGTAATTTAAACATGTCAGAGATCTAACTTACTGTCAAACTCTTCCATGCTGATAAAGTAGTAATTTAATATAAAGATGAAAGCTGATTACCTTATATTATTGAGTTTAACCTGACAACAGCTATTCACTTAATTTGTCACCTCACGATTCCCATCTCTTGTTTGCTCCAGGGAATAGCTTTCTTATCTAAACTGACAACTGGGTTGATTAAATGCCAGTTATAAAAATGAATTTACTTCTACAAATCTCAATATTTTTGGCATCTCATACTTAAGCACAAACCTATCGACAATCCCATTATTTATAAACATGCCATCTTTAATATGCACAGATTAGTCACTCCATGTGAAATGTCACACTTCATGTGGAAAAGGGAATAAGTACTTTACTGATGGATGGATGCTTACTTCACTTTTTTTTTCAGTTACTTGAGCAGAGTCAAACTTGCTTTTGGAATTGTTCTAGCTATCTTTCTTCCCCATTATGTTCAGTTAGGTTAGGATATTAAGAAACTGCTCTGGCCAGGATATCATCCATTATTAGAGCTGTAATAGCAAACATCGTGTTCAGAAATTGATTTACTAAAGGCCTGAAATACATTGTTCAAGCATTATTTTTAAATGTTTGCAGAGTTCTGTTTGTAGACCTGGAAGTATTCTCAAGTTTCAAGTTGTTTACATAAAATATTATCTCAGACAGGCTCAACCCATTCCTTCTATACTTTTGCAGCCAGAGTAAGTGACCTCTATTGAATAGCTTTTACTACTGGTCTGTTCATTTTTATATACCTCTTATCATTATAAAATGATCCTTGTAGAGTGTTGTTGGTTGGTAATAATTCTATCAACTCAGTGTTTATGGTACTTATGGATGAAAATATTGATTGTTTCGGATATGAGAGGAAACCTGTGACATTTACTTACAGTATTATCATGTTAGAATAATTTACAATTCTAAATCTAAGCCCCCTCATGGATCCCGTTATTATAAAAACAAATAACTGAAGAATAAACATATATATCAAATTTTATCTAATAAAGGTGGTAATAATTTTAGAACAACTAAAGCAAGTTTAACAGAAGTTTCTCCTTTTCAAAATTCCCAAATACTTGGTTGTGTTTTCATGGGATATTTAGTGATTTATTAAAAGAATACTAAAAAACAATAAGAATTATAATATACCATCACAAGTCATAGATAAAGGCAGGGGTTATCAACCTGTGGGTTGCAACCTCTTTGGCAGTCAAATGACCCTTTCACAGGGTTTCCGAAGACCATCAGAAAGCGTAGATATTTATATTATGATTCATAACAGTAGCAAAATTACAGATAGGAAATAGCAACAAAAATAATTTTATGGTTGGGGGTCACTACAACCTAAGAAACTGTATTAAAGAGTCGTAGTATTTGGAAGGTTGGGAACCACTGAAAAAAAAAAGGAAGATTTTCTACTTACAGTGTAGATAAGGAATGGAGAGTATCAAATGCCCCTGGTGCAACTGTAGTAATTTGATTGTCATATAAAGAAAGCAGACGCACAGAGCCGAGTCCTATGAAACTCTCGTTCCCAACACAGCTTATTCGATTACTTCTCAGCATCCTGGGGGAAGGGAAAGAACACTGTTATGGAGATAAAATATCAGACATTCAATTTTGCCCTTTAGAGAATGAAAATAATTTCCTTTAGCAAACATGTAACATTCATCACTATTTTGAATGTTTGTTTCCCGAGGAATGGGTATATTCTGGATACCATCCTGCAATAAGAGAATGCATAGAATAATCAGTGCCTATATTAAGTCACAGAAAGCATGCTGAGCCTGTGTGGATTTACAGTCCCATGACAAGGGTAGCATGCTTTCTTTTGATGATATAATTATGTCTGCCTGATCACATAATGTCCTAAGTCACCCGCTTGTGTCCTTGGAGCCCAGTGATTTATGTATCCAGAATAGTGTGACATTTGAGAGAGAAGAAAAAGAGGGTGGAGAGAATCAATAGACCCTGCAGACAGAGAGTGGAGGGCATCTTGGGGACTTAGTGACTCACTGTTTGACAGGAGCAGAGGGAGTCAAGTGTGACTGAGCATCCACAAAGGCTGCATCAGATTGTTTTATTTATGGAAAATCTGTTCCTAGGTTCATGTTCAGAACTCCCAAAAGGCATAAGTGTAATATACAACAAATGTTAAATAGGTTTGTCTTGAATAAACTCTTTTTTTTGACACTGCCGTTAACAGGATTAACACTGTTATTATTTCCCTACCACCGCTGAAGCACTGGCATAGTTCCCAATTCCTCCCTTCCTGAGCTGTTTATTTGGTGGTTTTCAAAAGGAAGAAAACCTCATACACAAATTCGGAGTTGCATTACGTATTATTCAGAACTCATGAAAAATTAATTTAGTCATCTTTCTATACCCAGAGTAATTGCTCTGCCAATAGAATGGCAAATATAAAAGGAGAAAGATAATGTGCTGGCTAGATTTATGCCAACTTGACACAAGGTAGACTCATTTTTAAAGAGAAAACCTCAATTGACCAAAGCCCCTACAATATTGGTGCATGGAAAAACCTGTGCTGCATGTTCTTGGTTAGCGATTGATATGGGAAAGCCCACTAACGTGGACAGTGCTCCCCCTGGGTTGGAGATCCTTGGTGCTAGAAGAAAGGAGATTTAACAAGCTATGACGGGAAAGCCAAGCAATGAGAACACACTCCTGGCTTCTGCATCAGTTTCTGCCTCCAGATACCTGCCTTGAGGTTCTGCCGACATCTCCCTTCGATGATGAACCATGATGTTGAAGTGTAAGAAGAAATTAAACATTTCTCCCCTGAGTTGCATTGGTCATTGAATTTTGTCACAACACTACAAACCCTTACTAAGACAGATATTGAAATGTTGTTGCTTTAAAGTTCTATGTTTGGTAATAAAACAGAAATAAGAATGTTTTCTTTCTGCTAAACAGTAGATAAGAAGAAAGATGTTGTCTTCTTATCCAGGCGTCATTGCATAGTCAGAAACAAATGCACAACAGCACAGTATCCTTTGACAAGAATAATGGAGATCTGTGGTCTTAATCTTGCTGGAGTTAAGAGACCACGGGAAGAACTGAAGTAAACTCCTCTCTTGATAAAAAGTAAAAAACAAAAACAAGACAAAAACAACAAACATCAGCTCATGTGTACAACAAGCTTTGTCTGATGTCTCTGGATGTTTTATAACTTGCTGAAATAACACACCGATTACCAGTTAGCTGACTAGAGCAGAGGCGTTAAGAGGTTTAGGGTGAGACGTAATTTCAAATGTTTAGAATACCAAACCTCAGAGACAGTGTGGAAGAATAGATAGATAGAACCAGACACAGCTACTCTAGTAGTTGTTTGACTCTTGCTGCTCCATTCTCCCCAGCACAACTGCATGGAGACTGCTTGCAGGTGCTTTATTCACGTGTTACAGCATAAACAGCAGGAGCTCATCAGTGGAAATAAGATGGAGAAAGCTGATTTCAGAGATCCCCCAGGCCTTGCCATTTGACTGTATCTCGTAGAAACAAATGCTTGACATGTTATCAGGGCAATACTATTGACTGAGTTGTGACTCCCCTAATCCATACCTTAAGGCTTTTATCACCAATGGGACTACCTTTAGAGAAGGTCTCCACAGTTTTATAAACCTATACATAAAGAGAAGACACAGCAGAGATCTCACCCATCCCACTCACTCTCCCTTTCTCTATCCTGAGGATGCAGATGAATGAAGGTCATGTGTGTTTATGGCAAGAAACTGGCCAAGAAGGAAGCCTGGGGCCTAGACAGAGGGTTGAAACACAAATTCAAGTTCACGGTGAACGTCTATGGCCAGAAGCGTGATAAATATGTGTGGAGTATTCAGACTATGGTATTCCACTGTGGCAGCATAGATGGGCTGAAATGGGTGAAGTTCTAATCTATGCCCCCTACATTCTCCATAGATCTGGTGTGTGAAGGAAGGATGACATTAACAATATATGAGCACTCAACTTCTGTGTAAGAAGGGAAGTATTGCCGTTTGTTTAGTAACCTGAAACAGCTAGGGAAGTGCAGATGCAGGCCCAATGGCGTATTTTCTTGGCTATCATTCAATACACTCTGAGTATATGTCCCACAAACACACTCAGCAACTGTTTGCATACCATTTTAGATTGATTCAAAACTGGTCCCTAGAGAGGTCTGTGACTGACATGCTGGATTATTGGATTCCAGGATAGCTGGGCAAAGCTACAGTATGTATCTATTCCCATGTGCAGGGGATACACACACACACACACACACACACACATTATACCTAAATTTGGGATTATATTAACACATCCCACTGATTAGAGAAAAACACCCTTTTTTTCCCCTCCTCCCGTCTTAAGGAACAAATGACTTCCTAATTTCTCATTATACAAGGATTTCAGGGTCAGATGAGATGCCATTGAATGAGCTTGTATTTACTCTACTGCCAAAGGCTGCTTCTTGGTTGCAAAGAGATTCTTTTATGTGCTCTGACAATGGCTGTAGAATTTGGTTTTGCTCTCTTCTGGTTTATGAGTTATTACTTTTGGCAAACATTTGTAAAGATGCAGAGAAATAATTCAATAAGACAAACTGTTGCATTTATTGTTTGATCTAAGTCTCATCTTCCCTACATAAACAATTTTGTTAGACATAAAGAATTTATTCCTTCCAAACTCCCTATCATTAACCATGTACACAAAACCCTTAGCATGTTTTCTTAGCAATAGATAGTGAAAGATTTATCACAACCATTGCCTCTTTTCTACTGATACATTACAGGAACCGATAAATGTATCTTCTGGATGAACACAGTTATTCTGTTTAAATGTTATGTCTGAAAATTTGAGTCACTGGGCTAATAGGAAAGTAGATCTCACCTCTTTCCACAGATGATAATGAGCAACAAAGTCTAAGCCATTTTAATGTGAATCAGAAATACTTACAATGTTTTGAGGCTTTCCAATCCTTTGAACATCTTATGCTGAACATTTTCCAAACGGTTACTGGTGAGAAGAATTTCATTCACGCCAGATGCGCCTTCAAATGCTCCCTCCTCGATATCGGTGATCTTATTGTTGCTAAAGTTGCTAGATAAACAATGTGAGACACGCATTTAAATGCCTGCTCACTAACACAAGATGCTCCAAAAATATATCTGGTCATTTTCAATCTACTGAATAAACATCCAAGTCTTCCACAGTTTTTAAAATTTTCACTACAAGGGTAATAGAAACTTGTAGGTGTTTCTCTAATCCATGAAGCCAGAAAAACAGTAACACTAAGAGAGAATAACCATTAAAGCAAAATATAGCCTAATTTTACTCAAAATGAACTTCGATAATTCCCAAAAGTCTAAAACTATTAAAGCCAATTATTTGATTACATAAAGATCTTATGTGGCCCAGTAGGCTGGCCTTACTGGCCACCAGGTTCCAGGAACCCAACAGTTACCATCTCCCCAGCACGGGGATAATAGGCCACTATATTTGGATTTCCTTACCCGAGGATCAAACCCATCTCTTTGCGTTTATAAGACCAACACTTTACCAATGGAGAAATCCTGTTACTTTGTTTTGTGATTTATTTTCTATGCTTATAAAGTACTGCTCAGTAAAGACCTGTTACACTGAACCTCTTATTGCTAAAAAGATAGTAGGGTTAGTGGCATGAAAGAAAATAATTAAGAAATCAGAAGATGTTCTCAAGGGAGCCTATCATAGAGAAGGACATAGGCATAGGTTTGGTCCTCTTTGCTCAAAACAGTGTCAGTGCCTGGGGAAGCTCTCATAAGTGAGACTGAGGGCGATAAGTGCTGTGGGATAATGTATCTGCTTCCTCCTCATGCATTCCTGGGTCCTTGCACACTGGACTTTTGTCCTGCTTCTCCCTTTACTCAAGGACACGGGATAGTGATGGAATGTTGATGAAAATGCTGAGCTTACGAATTTACACTGAAATATGAGCTGTGGACATGAAGTAACACAGATGAGCAGTCTGGCAAGTTTACTAATCATTAATTTTGACTATCTCATAATGAAAGCTTAATGAAGCAAAAGTCAAACAGTTGCGGTGAATGTGCTGCAAGAGAACTAGCACCACGGTTTGGGGAACACTAGAGGAAGTTACAGACCATCACTGAATCCATCTTAATGTGCTTAGATTGCCGGATTCCTGCTGCGGATGCATTATAGACCAACTGTCTGCTTTAGAGGAAGTGGCTAAGGGTTGGCTTGGCATCATGTGAACACACGAAAAAGTGCCTTTTAAACAGCACCCTGAGTTCATGCCCCATGAAGTCATCACATGGAAATTTCCCTGGACTTCTCTTTTTAAAAAATATATTTTCCTGTTTCAAAAGACACTGGGATAAAATGGAAAGAGATATAAAATTTACAAGAGAAACACACTGCAGACAGTCTATATATAGCTAACAAATGACTTACATTTTACGTAACTGAGGAAGTTTCTTAAATATCCCTGTAGCTTCTAACACTGTAAATTCATTATTATTGAGTCGCCTGGGGAAAGAACAAAAAAGAAGATGAAAGCTTTCTCACAGGTAAAAAGGGTTTAGCTTGTATCTGTTACACTAAGTTATAACATCTTTTAATGATAACTTTGGAATAGAGTACGAATATAACATGGAATTCATAACATTTAGTTATGTTTCTATCATTTCATCAAGAATTTCAAAAACAAAAAAATGTTAAATATATTGAAATATCAAACAATAATCCAAACCAGCTCATATGCAGAAGTCTCCACACCAAAGTCTCCAGGCCTTGTTCTTTCACAAGTACTTGCTTCCTAGCCTTATCATTCACAGATAAATTGACACACATTTCAGATACTATAAAGTACCTAAAGTATAGAATGTCAGTGTATTTGTAATATTGCAAGCCAGGTGAAAGGATTCATGCAGTCTCAGTACTCAGGAGGTAAAGATGGAGGACCAGAGCCAATCCAAGGCCAGTGTAGTCTACCTGGTGAACCCCAACTCCAGGAAATCAAGGAAATATAAGAAACTCCATATCAAGCAAAAACATAAACAATTGTCTCAAATAAAAACAAACAAAACCCAGTACAACAATATTTACTAGTTCACTATACCTTGCATTATCCAAAAAGTACTCCAAAATCAATACCAATCATTGGCAATACTCTCTTATTATGACACAGCCATATTCCTATCACCATCCCTCATTTGTGCCGCATAACCCATGTTTTCTTATTCTGGACATTTTGTTTAAATGGAATCTCACAGATTATGCCTTTTACTTCATCTTGTAGGATGTTCTGAAAATTTTGTTCTATTTTCAATTAGATAATTGCATCTAGGCATGTGTATCTACTTACTGGTAGATTCATAAGTGCAGGTGCCCATAGGGACCAGAAGAGGAAACTGAACCCCCTGAAGCTGATTTTCAGGTGATTGTGAGCCAGATGGCATGGATGCTGGAACTTGACCTTGAGTCTTGTAGGAGCCATATGCTTTGTTCTCCTAAAGGCTGAGCCACCTTTCTGGCCTTTTTTTTTGAATTTTAATTTTGATTTATGTTATGGTGTTATTGGTATTTTATTGCTTTTCATAACTGAGTAAAAGAATGGGCACCCCACATTCATTTAGCCATTTATCTGTTAGTAGACACTTGTTCTACTCTGTATTTGTCTACTGTGAAAATGCTATGCTGAACATGGTATGTGGATTTTTGTGAGGATGTACCTTTTAAACTGTTTTACTATATACATAGAAGTAGCTTTTGTTGGATCATATGGTGGACCAATGCATGCTACATTGAAGAACAATGGTGTGGGACAATTCTGTATTCTGTCAATTATGTTTTAAATAAATGCTGATAGGCCAGGAGCCAGGCAGGAAGTATAGGCAGGACAACCAGACAGGAAGTAGATGTGGGATAATGAGAACAGGAGTACTCTGGGAAGAAGGAAGCTCTTTCGCCAGTCCCATACAAACATCGAAGAAGCAAGATGTGACCTGCCCCACTGAAAAAGCTACTGAGCCATGTGGCTAACATATACGAGAATAATGGGCTAATGTAAGTTATAAGAGTTAAAAAGAAGTCTGAGCTAATGGGCCAATCAGTTTATAACTAATGTAACTTCTGTGTCATTTCTTTGGGACTTACCAGCTGTGGGAACTGGGTAGGACAGAAACCCCAACAAGCAGGCCCTCATGTTATGGTTTTCCCAAGGCTATACTATTTTACACTTAAAATACCAATGTATATTTTTCATCCATATATCATTGACGTTCCCCTCCACATCCAGATTTTGTACGTGAGGGAACTGAGAAATTTCTCCCATAGGCTCACATATTTGAACATTTGGTCTCAAGTTGATGGTGCTATTTGAGGAAGTCCAATTATGCTGGGGGAAGTGAATCACTGGGGGCAGGTTTTAAGTGTGTATAGCCTCATCTCATCTTCTGTGTGTCTATCATATATGTCCCATCAACCACTTTCCTGCTTCTGTTACCTGGTGCTATTATTTCAGTTTCATGGTGAACTCTCATTCAAGAACACTAAATAAACTTTTTCTCTTCTATAGACTGCTTTTGGTCATGGTGTTTATATGCTGTGCAAGTGGTGTACATAGAAATATAAAACTTGAACCAGAGAGGAAAAGAACACAGCATCAGAAAAGTAACTAAACATAGAAGTTTATATTGAGAAGTTGGGTTGTTGCTATGAAGACCATGGCAGTGTAGATGTTTTGGAGACATTTTGGAAGAATTTGGACCTCTGGATTAGAAAAGTAGTTGACTGGTATAGGCAGAGCTTAACCAACCATTCTATAAGAATCTGGAAGCATGCAGTCCTGAGAGTAATGCAGATATTTTAGATCCAAATCATTAGCAAAAGTGGAAGCAAAAATTCCAGCAGTAACAACCTAAAGATCATTTGTATGATATTTTGGAATTTGTATGATATTTGGCTTCATTTTGTACATGTCCTAAGAACTTACCTAAGACGAAATTAAAAAGTATTGAGTTAATTTCTTTGATAGCATGATTTCAAGACAGCCTAACAGTCTCTAGAATGTCTACTACTGATTACATTTACGCATATCTATCATCATAAAGAGCCAAGTGGTGCACAAAGAAACCTGAGACGTGCTGCATGGAGGGAAAAACAGCACAAGAAGTCTTCAAGTTGTCCCCAAAGTACGGGCTGCAAAGGAAACTGTAATCGTTAAGGAGCTTAATGGCATAAAAGCAAAGCCGCTTCCTCTCCAGTGGGTCTGAGAGTCCCTCTCAGGGGAAGACCACACTCAGCTAAAGCTTTAATATGTAAAGCGAGAGAGCTTAAGGAATTCCTGGCTCTTAGAATTCCTTGCTCTTAGAAAGCAACAACACATAAAAACAGCTAATACCGAGGACAACAATGTCTACGCAAAGTTGTCAACTGAATTTTGCTTTATCATCAAGACGGTAGCAGTTTTGAAGACACAAAGATTGAAAGACTTGTGAGATCTTCTTGTCTGGACACAAAGAAGTGATTAATGAGGTCTGGCAATCAGGACAGAGGTGGAGTCCCTGCACAGCGGCCCTGAGCAGACACTGCATAAAGCCTATGTTGCCCTGAAGATTTCCAGTGTTGCAGACACCAGAATCATGAGACATTTGCCAAGGAGAGCTGCACACAGGAAGTGGGACCAGCCCCAGAGAGAAATGTATGACATAGGCAGTAAATCTGCAAGGAGGAAGCCTTCCAAATCCTTTGAAAAGGAAACCTCAGATTCTAGACGTGGAACTTCAGGCTTTGATGTTTGCCGTGTTGGGTTTTAGTCTTGCTTTGGTCCAATATTTACTCAGTATATCCCATTTCTCCTTTCTGAGTGGCAATATATATAATACGTGCCATGGTATGTGGGATGCATTTCTTAAAGGTTTATTGGGAACAGCTATTACTTTGAGTCTCAAAAGGGACTTTTTACTTTTGAACAATGTTGAGGCTGTTAAAGACCAGGGGTACATTTGATGTTGGATTAAGTGTATTTTGAATCATGAGATGGCAGTGAGCCTATGCAGACCAGGATGAGTAATTTGACACTTTGAATGAGAAATAATTTCTATGGCTTAATTCTTGTATCAGAACACTTTGTCCCCAGTTGATAGAACTTCCTGCAAAGGCTATAGAATATTTAGAAGTCATCTCTAAAGGAAGTATGTCATGAGCTTTAAGCTTCAATCTTTACTTTCTGTTTGCTTATGAAATGTGTTCAGACAGTTCCATTCCCTTCTTGCTCTTGTGGGTTCTTCTGAAACCCCCACACAGTAAACTCTTTATTCTAAAAGTTGCTATTTTTATGCTATTTTATCACAGCAGCAAAAAATAATAGTTTTGAATTTTTAAATTTTTTATTTTTTAAATATGAATACTCTGTTGTCATGGTCACCTGTATGGCAGAAAAGGACATCAGATCCCATTACAGATGGCTGCAAGCCACATGTAGTTACTGGGAACTGAACTTAGGGCCTCTGGAAGAGCTGCCAGTGCTGTTACCCACTGAGCCATGTCACTAGCCCCAGTTTTGCATTTTAAATGACCAATTATTTCATATGGTTATTGGCCAATCATATATCTTCATTGGAAAAATGTTTACATGGATAACTTGAGCATTTGATAGGCAACAAAGGCTACATATTGTTGATTTTGAAGTATTTTTAATATATTCTGGATATAAATTCACTGTGGGTATATGACTAGTAAAAATTCTGAATCCAAATCCCTTATTGAGTGCATGTTTTGCAAACATTTTTCTCTTAAATATTTATTTTATGTTCATCATTTGAAAAGTTATTAAACTTTTAAAACAGAATTTTTGCTGAGTCTTACCTTACAACTAGGTTGTAATAGAATTATAGATTAGAGAATAACTTACTTAATTCATTATCATGCTTAACATATTTCCACTTGCATGCAGCATTATGAGAAATAAATATAAGCCTACACATAGTCACACAAAGTGTAATTCATGGATCTTGTTCTATGACATCTTGAAATTGTTGAGCTAGTGACTATACCATAAAATAGTGGGCGTTAAAAAAAAATCACCAGAACCACAAAGAAATTAGATTGTGTCAACCATTTGAAAGGCATTGTTTCTAATTATTCAAATTGACTTAAATTCATTAAGTAACAGGCATGCATATAGATGCAGTGTGGCAGAAATGATAACATACAGTGCCAGCAATCAAGAGGCTGCAATCTAGCTGAAGACAGAAGACTTATGCATATGCAGACAAGCAACTTTGCAACGCAATAAATGACAAATACCAGATGGTACCATAAATAAAGAGAGCTAAGGTGTTAAGAAAGCACATTTCCCTATTGTCTTCATTCGTCTTGGAAAACTTACATTGTACATCTTCCTTTTATAACCAGGAAAGGTGAGCTAGGCATGGGCAGAGATTCTGTAAATAATTCCAAAATTACACTTTTCATACTCTGGATCCTATGCTAAATTTGTAAATATAAATTTGATCATGTCTGAGATTTTAGTTTTCCTTGATCTGTTAGTCACTGTCTATAAACAAATAAACAACTATTACTTGCCCTCCAACTAACTGGTAATCCCTGAGTCCTTTCACCGGTGCCAGAGAAGGAGTCAAACAAGGAAGAAAGGACACCTTGACAGATTTGATGATTTCCAAATTATTTTGTTTGGCTCTTTTAAGAATTAATTTTCTTACAAATTTATGAAACATTTATAAATGTTTTGCCATAATCAACAACCAATAACAATCAGATATTCCTGTTATTATTAACCTTAGTAAATAATGACTGAATTTTGAGTGTATGTTTTGATTTGATTGATTTGTTTGTTTAGATTAGATTGTTTGTTTGATTAGATTAGATTGTTCACTTGTAGCTCTAAAAACGAACTAAGGTCGTTTTGAAGATATTCTTGAACAAAGAAGAGGGCCTCTCAGTTAACGTTTGTTAGTTAAGTGAACTCAATTATTGAGAATTAAAATGTCATAACAAAAATTCCAATGTTTTCACACAGTGTCACTCCGTCCCCTGCTCCCTCCCAGCCAGGATGTTGTAGTCAGGCGAACTTACAGCTCCGCTGTGTACTGGGGAATATGGTCTGGGATTTTGTTGAGTTTTTGATTGGAGCAATCTACTGTGGTCCCCTCACAGCGACACTTCTCAGGACAAGCCAAGTCTGCAAAGCAGTCTCCACTTAATTTTGATCGATAATCTTCTGTGCCTATTGAGGATTCAAGCCAAAGATAAGATTCTGAGTTGAATGTTAGAATAGTCATTAATATAAATATAGGAAGAAAAGTAGGAGGATAACTATAGATTATGCAGCAGGGAGACAACTTAGGGAACTTTTGGTCAATGGATGTCAGGAGAGGATTAAAGGAAAGGCTTGGAATTTTCTGGAAAAAAAGAGTGACCAGATTCACATGACAGGAAAACATTAATACAGTTGAGCTTTCACAGCTGTACTTTCTGCTGATCCAGTTCTGAGCCACGCTAGTCTACGTCACAGCTAATCACACAATGGCTAGGAATTGTTAACCAAGTTTATTTTTTTTCTGAGTCAAAAATTGAAAACATATCTAGTAATAAACACACTCCTGTATATATTACTGTAAAGTAGGGCTTTTAAGGAAAATCGGTATACTTAGGTTTTAAGTTTTTCCATGGACTTTTATTATTCTCTCCCTCTCACATGATCTTCAGACACACTCCCAAAGCCCTCTTTTGTGGTTTTTTTTTTTTCATTTTGACTCTATAAAAAAGCCACGTAAGTCCTGCCTTGAGCCTCAGCAGCTTGCCATGCTGTAGAAAGCTGCGTGACGTTCCATGGTGCTTGACGGAACCATGTTTTTCTCATGCCTCGCAACCACATGGTTAGATCAAGCACAACAGAAAATCTCGCTACGTTATCACTACACCAACCACTAGGCCAGAGGGAAGACCGAGAGGAAAGACGAAGGGAGGAGGAAAGCTACAGACGGTCTGGAAGCATCATACTGTTCACATGACATGCATTCTTCCCGCAGAATCAGAGAGAGAGCATGACTAGCGAAGGGTGCCTGGAAACACAAAGAAGGGGCTATGTGGAAAGGTGCCTCCTGAGTTCCTCAGAACTGCAGAGCAGAAACCCCAGCTTTCGGGAAGAACATCCAGGAAGAAGTTGAAGGTAAGCTACAGGGATAACAGAGAAGCTCAAGAGCTTTGTGGTTTCTTCACGGAAAATAGGCGCAAAACATTAAGACTAGAAGAAGGTACATTGGGGATTGAAAAGAGGGGGTGTTATGTTTCAGATTGGACGTGTTTACTTACAAGCCAAATGGTGAATTCCTGCAAAAGAAAAGATCACCAAGGAGGAAAGAAAGACAGAATCATCCCAGTTAAGATTAATAGACACATATATACCAAACTATGTTCTCTTCCTTGTTTCTATGCAACTTCAGGCATGGGATTGCATTATGCGATGTGTTTGTCATGCTTTGCAAAATTGATAGCACTTACGAAGTATAACCGCTTACAGAAAATGCAATGACATGAAAGATGTACAGTAAAAATTAAATGCTTGTGGGTTCCCTTAATGGCTGAACTCTCTGTGAGACAGTTTTTTTTATTGCTTTATCATCAGAATGTCTAGAACATCATACAGAAGAGCAATCTATGAATGCACCTATAAAATGAACGAAAAGCCAGTGATGGAAAACAGGAGGGCTATAGATAGAGTGTATGCATTAATAGTCAGGCGGTAGGTCACATGCTTCTAAATGACTTTCAAGCTTTAAAGTTTATCACTTGATTGAAACATAATCAGAATTCCGACAAAATGTTGAAATACCAAATATAACAACATTTACGTGTCACATTCCATTACAACAATAAGCGCCCTCCTAGCTGTTGAAGAACCTGTTTTTTATTTTTTCTGTCTTCGGAGATCAAGCCACGAGAAAGCTAAAAGTATTTTGTTAAAAGTATCGATACAAGGTTCACTGAGTGCATTTCAAAAATATATAGTCAATGCCATGGCAATTAACAATGCTTACTTAAAAACCATTTATTAGATAGATACAAATCTTAATTAGTATTTTAGGTGGAAAAAAGAGCAAAATGAGGACCAAGAAGTCAATGTGCCACAATGTCCACATGTAATTTTAAAATGCAACTCAATTATAAAAGCATGAGAATCAAGATATGATCTTTGATATAGAAGTTATTTCCTAAAAAATATCTGAACTCCTATTTTCTAGCAGAAGCAGAAAACATAACTTTTACAATGTGATTTTTTTTATTGCATTGAGTAGTACTGGTATTTTTGTACTTAAATTCTTAAGAAACTGAATTAAATTATTTGGATAATTATTGGATAAATTGCCATAATCTTGGGATTCAAATCATATTGGTGTGCTTTCCTATGCACAGTCTGGTTTTCAAAGTATTACTTTTTTCCAGTTGAGTCTCAACTGTTTGGTGACTTTGCACTTAGTTGGCTAAAAATAACAAAATTTATACACTGATGATGAAGACCAATCAATTGCTGTTTTCAGCACATTTTTGGTTATACATACAGATACAATATGTAGACTATTAATTAAATTAAGCAATTTACTTAAATCTAGCAAATATATCCAATTAATTAAATGCTAAGAGTAAGGAATAAGTACATCCTCAAAATCAATCAGTACTTAATAAATATTTTACTATGAAGTGTTTTAAAGCAAACAAGTCAAGATGAATTTATACACTTGGCAGGCAAGAACAAAGTAAGTAAGGAACACATTTTAAAGAGCTAGCTCTAGACTCATCAGTTTGGAAGTGTTCGCTGGAAGCAAAGGGATGAAGCATTGCAATTGAATCTGTAGAAACATGTTCTCCTTCTGCTTAGATTATTCAAGGCATTTAGTTCCCATTAGCTGCTAATGACTTCAAGATGGATGTGAATATCCCTTTTGTAGAGTAATAATCTGACTCCAGACAGGCAAGAACGTATAATTACAAGTAAATTAATAATAAAAAACAAGTGCAGCTAGATCAGCACAGAACAGCTGTTTTATATTTAAAAAACAAATGTAAGCAAAAAGTATTCTCTTCAAACCAAGAAGTTTTTAAAAAATGAGTTTTTTTGGTTGAAAATGCATTTCTGCTTGTTTATACCTGATTTTATATAGAACTAGCTCTTTGACAATAGAGAAGCTGCTGTCTTTAAAACTAGCCTAGTAAGCTACATTTTAAAAACAGGCTGAAAGATTAAATATTTAATGGAGAGAGAGAGGAGGGGGAGAGAGGGGAAAAACCATGATTTAAGTAATAAGCCATAGGTTGAAATATTTTGGCTAATGTGAGAAACTGCAGATCATGTGCAAAGGAGTAAGGGAAAGGAGAGAATGTGGATTTTTATTTTAATAGAGTTTCAACATCAGAAGCTGCATGCAGAGGTGGGGCTTTCAGGATACAGCGACAAGTGAGCTATGCGTAAGTCACTATCTATGGAGTGTTCACTGTGCTCCCAAAAGCATGCACATCAATGTTTAGAAGCTATATAAGTCGAGGACAGGGAGTCTGCAGTTAGTCCTACCACCAAGCAAAAACCTACCTGGAATGAAATACTGTTCTTTAGCTAAATAAAAAAACAAAAAGAGAGAGAGAAAAAAAATAGAAGATGTACCTGAATGTCAGCAAGCAGAGATATGAGTTATATTAGATTAAGAATGGGCTAAAGTTATTACAGATAACTAAGTGACAAAGCATATTCACAGAACGAAAACAATACACAGTGAGTGATAAACTTATAAAGAAGGACAATCACAAATCTAATTTTCATATTAGACATTTAGCATGAGTTAACTACACAGTGGGAAATGTGCCCGGAAGAGTTAGGTAGCACACTCCTCAAATGATAGTAAAGGTTTCCTGTCATCAGAACACATATAACACTAGACCAACATGAACAATGGAGTAAGCTTCCCAGTTAACAGTTACAAAAGGATTTTTTGGAGGTAAATGCAGTGTTTCTCAAATGCGAAAAGAGAGTCTCAAAAAAAAATGTGTCTTCACAGTGTATCCTAGAAAGAAATGAGGCATCAGGAGACTCCTACCCTCTACTTCTGAGTTTGAAAAAACCATGTAATCAAGTCTTATTTTGTTCTGTGAATAAATGAGAGAGTGTCTGGCTATGTGATGCTGGTCAGTGGAAACCAGCACAACAAACAGGGGAAGTAATGGTCAATGGAGACCAGCACAACAAACAGGAGGAGGAACACTGCTTAAAAAAAAAATAAAAACAAAAACAAAAAACAAAAACAAACAAAAAAAACTGTATTTCAAGTTATCTGAAAGGTCCTGGTTACATCCAAACCCTAAGACATATGATGAGGGATCCAGACATCTTTTTCATTTGATTAATAATCATTTTGCTGGCTATATTCTTTGCATCTATATTTCTCCTGCTTTCCCCCTCCCCAGACAGAAGAAAAAAAAAAGGAGATTGCACAATGCTTGATAATCAAGCGAAGGCAGCTGCTGTTGCTAATTCTCAAGTAACCACAGCCTTTGGCCCTAAAGAAATGTCTCACGAAGTGAGAAATTACCTGAACAACGAAATTTCTTGCTTTTGATCTGTCCAATTCTTTTGTTAGCCAGGCGGCGGGGACTGGTGCAACGGGCACCGCTGGTCTCAATTGGGTTGGTGTGTAGATAATCCGCTAGCCACTTGAGATGGCAGTCACAAATGAAAGGGTTCTGGGCCAAATGCCTTTCAGAAACACAGCAGAAGAGTTTTATACATGACTTGCTTATGACTTGGCTCTCACATTCACAGTGAAAGTAATCATTATTATACTTGGTTCAAATTGTGCATACATACATAGTTTGGATGGCTCTGAGAGCTGAGAAGGTGCCCTTGGCAACAGTCTGAAGTTTGTTGTCATATAACGAGAGAAGGTTCAAGTTGTGCAGGTCCTGAAAAGCATCTACCCGAAGGCAGTTTATCTTGTTGGCATTCAATAATCTGTTTGATCAAACAGTCATAAAATTAAAGTGCAGCATCTCATTAATTCACCTGTAATATAGCCCTTCTGGAGGAAACCCAATCAAGAGAAAGACATTTAATCTTAACACCAATGTTGTAAATTTAATAATAATGTAGGCACTATGAATGGGAGGTTGGGGGTTTACATTAAAAAATGAGAGTTAAATGGTGGAATGAACTGAAATCAAATGGTTCTCATAAATGCATTCAGTAAAAACGATCAAAATATGACAAAGGATTACCTAGAGGTAAAGCCACAGACAAAAGTAGAAGAGCCTTGTCTTCTCTTATCAAGATCAAATGAGAAACAACTTAAAACATTATTATTGTCCCCAGCCACTTTGGAGAAGTTCAGGCTCCTTCTAAAACAGCAACCAGAGTGGTCCTTTATGACATACCTACTCAGACCATGCAACACCTATGGTCTGAGTAAGACTCTAGACAGAGAACAGCCTTAAGAATTAATATCAAAAATGGTCTACAGCTCACTCTGGTACTCTACAGCTTTACTCAGTTCCCTGCCCGTCCCCCTGCGGCTACTCCAGTTGATACCTTGCTCTTTTCCATTAAGATCAGATTCTTTTGTCCTCTATACAGAAATTTCTCCCAGATCTGTGACTTGCTAGTCACATTGCTTTTCTGGATTCTTCGAGACATAAACACGTTGCTCTTCAACCCAAACTACTTCATATTTTTTTAGGTTTCCGCCCCTTTCCAATCCTTAGTTCTTTCAATTGGCTATATTTGGTCTTTTTTTCTTTTTTTTGATATATATATATATGTATATATATATATGTTATCATATATGCATCATATATACATATATATTATATATCTACATATATAATATATATAATATATAAAGGTAATGTCTTTTGTAGCTATTGATGCTACCAATGACTGTCATTTGTACCCAGGATGTCATGGATATTTTTCTATTTTGTTCCCTCATATTTCACATACCCCTAGTACATACTACATTCTCAAATATATCTGCTGTGACATGACTCCGTGATATTGCTCTTAGATAGAAAGTTGCACTGCCACATTCAGAGCTCTAGTTGCAGTATAAATACCCACCTAACACAATAGCCTACGATCTCACTCTTCCCCTAGATTACATTAATATACTGTGGAAGGGTGCTTTAGAGATCAAACACTGGCAGGCATCATTCATGTAGGATAAATACCATGGTTATATGTGACCGTGTCTTAACATTGGTGTTATGCATGCTTTCCAGAATGCAATTGCTACCTAAGCATGGGTAGCCCTCTCCATGACTCTTCCTAAACACAGTAGGTAATGCTACATGGTCTCATTACCTTTTTCTAGTTAAGTGCCACATTCCTCTGACTACTGCTCACCCATTTCTGCAGTACTTGCTCAATGTTCTCTGTTTCTACCTTTTTTATTTTATTTAGAGCCTTAAAACATTTAATAGCTCAAAATTGCCTGCTATGTGGTTTGGGTAATTCTCATTATGTAACATAATAAGTATGTTTTCTCATTCGACAATGGTAAACTGTTTACAACTAACAAAGATTTAGATTTCACTTTTTGCATTCTTTATAAATATCTGAGGCTGTGTTTTTCCCCCGATAATCTTTTCTTCTGTGCTTTGTGTTCTCCCATCAGAAGCTGAAGTTTTAGGTTTCTCTATGGTACATCTAAAACTTATTTAAAGTCCTGGAATTTTTTTTAAAAAAAATTTGGTAATGGTGGGATCAAAGTCTACCTACCATCTCATTCTTGGCAATAAGTAATACAAGCAATGCTGGGAATGTTCCTTAATTCATATGTTGACTGAATAAAGGAGTTCGACAACAAACATTTAAAGATGAGGAAACAGAGGTAGTTCTGAAGAAGCTGAAAGCAGTTGTTTCTGTGAGAGGTTGGTGTTCATTTTAAAACAGTATGATGTTAAGAATAAAGAACCTCGGGGCTGGAGAGATGGCTCAGCGGTGAAGAGCATTGCCTGCTCTTCCAAAGGTCCTGAGTTCAATTCCCAGCAACCACATGGTGGCTCACAACCATCTGTAATGGGGTCTGGTGCCCTCCTCTGGCCTGCAGGCATACACACAGACAGAATATTGTATACATAATAAATAAATAAATATTTCAAAAAAAAAAGAGAACCTCATAGAAGAGAAAGTGGGAAGCACACCTGAATGCACTGGCACAGGAGACCACTTCCTAAATATAACTACAGAAGCATAGACACTGAGAGAAATAATTAATAAATGGGACCTCCTAAAACTGAGAAGCTTCTGTAAAGCAAAGGACATGGTAAACAAGACAAAATGGCAGCCTAGAGAATGGAAAAAGATCTTCACCAACCCCACATCAGACAGTGATCTCCAAAATATACAAAGAACCTGAGAAATTGGTCATCAAAAGAACAAATAATCCAATAAAAAATGGAGTACAGCCAAGAAAACAAAAAACCAGAGAATGCAGAAACGATGGGGGGAAGCTATCAGAATGATCAAACACAGATCAACAGAAAGGTACTCTGCTGCCTCAGGCGGAAAGAGGAATGCGTCTCTACGACCTGTTCAAGGTAACGTCTCAGAACCATCAACATTCTTGGCTGAACGTGAAGGTGGCAGTTAGGATGTGCGGGGCTGTGATGCGGCCCCATCTCTTTCTGTGTTTTAGTTATTAAAAGTTCTCTACACAAAGGGAAAAAAAAATGGAGTACAGACCTAAACAGAGAACTCTCAACAGAGGAATCTGAAATGGCTGAAAGACACTTAAAGAAATGCTCAACATCAGAGAAATGCAAATCAAAACAACTCTGATATTCCATCTTACACCTGTAAGAATGACCAAGATCAAAAACACAGATGCTGAAGAGGTTGTGGGGAAAGGGGACACTCATGCATTGCTGGTGGGAGTGCAAGCTGGTACAGCCCCTTTGGATATCAGTATGGCAATTTCTCAGAAAATTAGGAAACAACCTTCCTCAAGATCTAGCAATATCACTTTTGGGTATATCCAATGATGCTTAATTGTGCCACAAGAACATGTGCTCAACTATGTTCATTGCAGATTTGTTTGTCATAGCCAGAACCTGGAAATAACCTAAATGTCCCTCAACTGAAGAATAGATAATGAAAACGTGGTGCATTTACTCAGTGGAGTACTATATAGCAGAAAAAAAGTAATGCCATCTTGAAATTTGCAGGCAAATGGATGGAGCTAGAAAAAAATCATATTGAGTGAGGTAACCCAGACCCAGAAAGACAATTATCACATGTACTCACTCATGAGTGGTTTTTAAACATAAGGAAAGAAAACCAGCCTACAAATCACAATCCCAGTGAACCTACACAACAATGAGGACCTTAAGAGAGATATACATAGATCTAATCTACATGAAATGTAGAAAAAGACAAGATCTCCTGTGTAAATTGGAAGCATGGAGATCATCGGAGAGGGTAAAAGTGGAGGGGAGACAAAGGGAGGGGAGCAGAGAAAAATGTATAGCTCAATATATTTTTTAAAAAGAATAAAGACAAACCAGCAGCTATTTTGCTTCTTTTTCTTCCTATCATGCATCTGTTCAAGCTAAGCTAAGAATCTCCCACTTTACAATGTTCTTGTCTATTTTTTTAAAGAATTGGGATAACCTATATTTTAAATCCTGGAAGGCAAAAGAATGGGTCTTCCTTGAGAGTTGGAAGACTATATTAAAAAGAGTAGCTTTCTAAATTATATTTTCTTACATGCATATCTCTGTGTTCTACTCACACATGTGTTACAGCAACCAAAAATACCTGAATTTGAGTGTTGATGGTAAATAGCACCATGGGTAATAACAATTGAGAATACTGTGCACGGAGAGTATTCTTGGAAAATGAGGATGTCATCAATATTATAACTACTTAGCAATATTTGACTATAGCATTATTCTATATTTATAATGTGTAAATACATTTATGATATATACATATATACAATCATTTTATCAAATAAACATACTGATAAATTAATTTTAAAGTGGTACATTTACACAATGGAGTATTACACAGCAGAAAAATATAATGACATCTTGAGGTTTGCAGGCAAATGGAAGGATACAGAAAACATACTGAGTGAGGTAACTCAGACCAAGAAAGACAGATATCATATGTACTCACTCATAAGTGGTTTTCAGACATAAAGCAAGGATAACCAACCTACAACTCACAACCCCTAAGAACTTAGAAATTAATGAGGACGCTAAGAGGGACACACATGAATCTAATCTACATGGGAAGTAGAAAAAGACAAGATCTCCTGAGTAATTTTGAAGCATGGGGACCATGGGAGAGGGTAGAAGCAGAGGAGAGAGGAAGGGAGGGGAGCAGAGAAAAATGTATAGTTAAATAAGGTCAATAATAAAGTAATAAAAAGAAGTAGAACCTTTAAATCACCAATGCACAAAAGCTGTATGTATCATCATTTGCTAATGTATATATCATAAATTGAGTAGATTATATAGTGCCCAGAAGAGGTGAATGATACACATAGTAAGGTTTTTTCTTTTTAACATCTTTTTCTTTTTTGCATATTTGAATTTGGTTGTTATACAAATTACAATTGTGGTGAAAAGAGTTTAACACAAAAATATAGGGCATAATTAAACAATGAGTTTCTCAAGTAAGGAATAATAGTTACACTAAGAAATTTTGTGGGGTTTCTAGTAAGTTTTTAATCACATAAGTGCCAATGAATGAATACTATTGGAAGAGAAAACAGTATTCTAAAATGAAGAATTGTGAGAGAGAATGGTTGTGAGAAATGTGAGGAAAAGCATCAAATTGTGATTATCTTTATATTCAACGAGAGGTTGCTAGGTAATAGATGCTATGGACTAAATTCAACCCTTACACTACCTTTCTACTCTCTCTGTTTAATAAACTTACATGCAAATGATCAGGTACTAAAAAACATGGCATCTGGGGGCCGGAGAAATGGCTCAGAGTTAAGAGCACTAACTGTCTAGAGGTCTGAGTTTAATTCCCAGAAACCACATGGTGGCTCACAACCTGCTGTCATAAGATCTGGTGCCCTCTTCTGTCCTGCAGGGACACATGTAAGCAGAATGCTGCATATATCATAGAATAAATAAATACATACATACATAGCAACAAACCTGGTTTACATAAATAAAGTGAATTATTTTCAATATAAAAGAGGGGCCGCTATAATCTAAGCAGTGTGGGCTTTAATGCAATGGAGGGAGTTGGAGAAATTTCAATAAAGATCAATTGGGAGATTGCCATCATGGCATGACTCACTGTATTCCATGCCTGTGTTTTTAGAAGTTAGTCAGGACTTTTACTCTTGGATCTACAGTGGTGAGGGGACTGTAAGTATATCTCATGTCTCTGGCTCCATCCTAGCTGCTGGTCACATCAGAATTGAGTAGTTTTATGGGATGCGTATCACTACATAACCTCTCCACAGTGGGGCAGCCAGAACACAATTGTTCATTTTATTGTGGAGAGAAACATTCTTGGATATTTCTGAAGAGTTTTTTCTTCACATAAATAGCTATGATCACCTTTAGCATTGCTTCATTAATCATTTTTGTCACATTAAGTTGGGCCATTTTAGGTTAAAGCCTCCAGATAATTAAGAGATGGTGTATTAAAAAATACATTAAGTTCTATAAATTCATAGCAATGAAATACTTACAGTAGTTGTAAGGAAAATAGTCCTTCGAATAAACTTTTTGGGAGTTCTGTGATTTTATTTCCATACAGGACACTGAAACAATGATATGACAATTAGAATGATACAAGCCTAGCTAGTTCATATATGTGCACACACACACATACACACACACACACACATACACACACATACACACACACGTGCACATACACACACTTAGGGAGATTAGTAAGCACTTAATATATTATAGCGTCTAAATGAAAATTGCATAACATAAAAATCGTCTCATTATTGATAATATACAAACCCACTGTACAAAATTTGGACTTCATCGAATGCAAAACAATTTACAATTTATTTGACCTTTTCTGAAAAGAATCCTTGTCAAACTGTAATGTTTTCTACAAATAACACCCTACTTATATGCATGCACATAACTTGTAGGCAATCAGAGCACAACGTATGCAGAAAATAATCAGTATAGAAACTATTGCTCATTAAATGATTGGTTTCATGCTCAAAACGCTGCTCTAGAAGTAGAACCAGATATAAGGGCAGGGACTTCGAAAATAAAAGGTACAAGAGTTATTTATGAGGAACATTAGATCTTAGAGAATAATGATTATGAATAAGATTAAAAACATTTCAAGTACGTATTTCCCCTCCATCAAGTGTGAAGCGGAACGAACTGCGAGGATACTGACATCTGATTGCACATCAAGTGAAGGTATTAAGGAGAAAGGACCTTGACTTAATCAAATCAGGACATCTGCCACCTAGCACATCTGTTAGTACACAGTGACGTTCTGCTACTGGATTGACAAGTGAAACGATGATAAATTAGCTGAGAATAATGAGGGAATATATTTCCAAGCGGGGTGAAACAGTAGTGTAAAAAGCAAATGAGCCGAATGGAAGTGATTGAAAGATCATGTAAGTGTTAAAAATAGGTTCCCAATAATTTCTATTACAGCAATTGAAGTGAAAGAAAAATGTATAGTAGTTAAAAATTATATTATTAGGGGCCATTTGACTGATTATATAAAAATCATAGACACATTTAAATAAGTTTTAAGAATATAGCATAAGACACTCTAAGGATTTCTGGTTAAGAAAATAACCCAGATAACACACACACACACACACACAATATATATATATATATATATATATACACACACACACACACACACACATCACACATATATATATACACACACAACTATACATAATTTGAAACACAATTTGAATATTAAACTCAAATAACTGTCCCAAGTAACCTGAAAGATAACTTGTAAATATACACTTTATAGGATTAAAAATTATTATTTAAAAGGTATTTAGTAATATAGAAATTTTTATAATATGATAGATACTTTAAATGCAGAATATTTTATTAATAATATCATAAATTTTCTTTAGAAATACAGGCATATAAATTCACGACCAAAGTAGGAAGGGCTTTGCCTCCTGGAGGCTATTTAAATGCACCTTCTTTTTCATGTTTACATCCTGCCTACAATAAACATAATTTCAGAACTGGATAAGGATAGATGAGTGTCTTGGTATACAAAGGAAAAGGTGAATAGATGATTTGTAATACGTAATTTTCTTGACAGCAGTGAGTGATTCTAGTGTGTGAAAGATGAAGGTGCAATGGGAAAAAATTACTGGAGTGAGGGGAATACTGTTTACCTTTTGAGATGCCAGAGAGAGGTGGGATGTATTACCGAGTAGGAAGAAAACACTCCAAAGAATAAATAAATCAAGGTGCTACATAGTGCAGGGAGACAGTCCATTTGTTCAGATGCCAGTGCCACAACTTTAAAGCACACTTACAAAGGCACTTATATCGAATATAGAGACTCTTCTTTAGAGAATCAAACAAATCAATTAGAGAAGAAGCAATTTATTTTAAAAATCAAAGAACCAAAGAAAAACATGCTGTATTGTCAGAGAGAGGGTGAAGTGGAGATCAAGAAACAAAAAAAGGGGAAATGTATGTTTTTGAGACCAAGAATAAAAGAAATCAGGGGGAGAGACAACTGGACAGATGACTATGACATCAGCTCACAGTATTTAATTGAATTGAACCATCCAACAATAGCCAAGTGCCCTTGCACATGTCAGCAAGTATGCTAGACTGCAAGCATTGTATTCACTTCAATTAAATTCAACACATAAGCTGTAAATGTCTGCCATTTGTAAACATACATCTGATCTGGTCTAGATGAACGGGTTTATATCAATGGAACATTCCAAAGTGTAATTTCGAAAACTAAATTTCATATTTTTTTTAATCCACTGATATTTAAAAATCAACAAAGGCATTCATAAATCTTGAGAGTCCCACTTTAAAAAAGATCAAAGTGTGAATCATTTAATGAGTTATTTACGTGGGAGAAGCACCTAAGGTGGTTTGCTTAGGAAAAATGTCGTTCACTTATCACGGAATTTTTTTTTTTCAAAGCACCATGTGGGTTGTCAAAGGATCATGTTACAGAATTACTAAATTAATATGGTTAGTATCAGGCTAAAAGGGAAAATAGAAAATAGCCGTGAAAGGAGGAGCTCACACAGAGACACAGGAAACACACTGGAGAGATGTTCTTGGTATGTGGTCTATCAACCACAAACAGAGCCAGTCAAAAAATTCTAAATACCTATGAATGAAATTTCTTTACCAAATGTATAGCCACGTGAGGCCAGGGTACAGTGTGTTGTTGTTGCTGTTGTTGTTGTTGTTGTGTGTGTGTACACATATACATGTGGGTATGCGAGCTTTAGCACAGAGCACAACCCAAGTGTGCTCAATCATTTCCACCCTTTAGTTTTTGAGATCCAGTGACTCACTGATCCAGGACCTCACCCATAGAGTGGACTGTCTTTTCTGTCAGCGCAAGGGGTCCTACTGTTGCTACCGATACAGAGCTGGGATTGCAGATGGAATCGCCGTTCTTACCATGAGAATGGTGTAAAGACGGCAGCAGCAGAAAAACAAGTCAAAATTATCCAAAGCCAAAGTGGTTTCAGGAAAATAAGATAAGATATAGAAAGATGAGGGAAAGACAAGACATAAAAATACAAAATGCCAGGAGGTCAAAGAATTTGTGGCTCTTTTTGTTTTGTTTTGTTTTTGCAATTTTTTATTGCTCCCTGAGAATTTTGTATAATGTATTTTGGTCACATTTGCTTCCCCCCACCGAACAACTCCTCTCAGACCCGCTGTCCCTTTCCTACCCACACAACTCTGTGTCCTCTCTTTTGTTTTAAAAAACTTTAGACTGCTCAAGTTCAATTTATGTTGTCTGTATACTTTTAGATGTGTGATGTCCCCTGGAGCCTGGTGAAATCACCGGAGGGGGGGGGGATACACACTGAAAGACAATGGACTCCTTTTCTCCCAACATCTATGCTTTTAAATAATTAAATTAAATAATTAAAATATTAAAACAAAACTAGAAAACATAAATGATCTCCTCTGAACAGAAAGTTGGATCAAATCCAACATCCACTAATAACACACTGAGTAGTGTCTCCAGAGAAGCACGATTATTTAGATGGGGTGGGAGGCTTTTTAGGTCCTTTATAACAACACAGGCACATTAAAGAAGTTCTTGTTTGTGCAACTAGCAGCAAAGCTAAGAACACAAATCTACCTAAAACTTTGGGATTTGACTGAGGGAAAATGGGCAATAGCAGCTGTGTTTGTCAGTTTGAATTCCGCCTTGCTGAAAGTTGGCAAAAGATAAAGTACCTACAAGCAGAAAAAAAATATATGCAATGCAGGAAAACGTACTGTCTATTGCAAAAGATTTACTATGGGCCGACTTCATCGTTAAAGGACATGCCCAAAGACCTAATCCTATAAATTAAAAACAATGATGTACAACTGAGAATATAATAGTGAACAATTTTAAGAAATCAGAGCAAGGAGGAAGCAAGGGATAAATGGAGAGGATAGGTTTTCGTTGTCATGGAAAGTTCAATAGCGAAATATCCAATACTAGACAGGAGAACCAAGTGCACTCCAAGAAAAGTCTACAGGAGACTCAGCTGAGCATTATACTGTGGCCTCTACAGAACTTGGGAATGGAGTGACGAAGACACAGAAGTACAGAAAGTTAAATTAAAAAATATATTTTATTTTAATATATACATGTATGGGGGATGTGCATGTGAGTGCTGGAATCTACGTTTGACATGTGTACCGAGAGATAAGCTGGGGTCTTTAACAAGTGTAGTATAAGCTGTTAAACATCTAGGCATTCTCCAGTCCTGTTAGTGAGTTTTGATAGATATCAATACGTTAATTTAAAATGATGAAAATTAAGTGCTCATATGCTAAGAATTTGGGACATGGACATTCTCTGAAATATTTAAAATCCAGAACCATCCAAACTGATGTTCAGTCATGAAGAATCGGCTATGACCATACCTATAACCGCCAGAAGTTTGCACCCTGTTTCTGTAAAATCAGCAAGGGAAGATGCTGCTCCCCATTTTAGAGACAGGATAACTGAGGCACATGTCGATTAGTAACTTGATCAGCCATGAGCTAGCAAGGGGGTGGAACCAAAACTGAATACAAAACATCACAATATTGCAAGTGTAAATTTGGCACTGTGTTACTCTGCTGAGCAGTGACTTTATCACCAGGAAAGGGTGTTTCTGAATCAGAACAAAATGATAAGTTGATAGAAATAAAGAAATGAAGCTGTAGCAAGGTGGAGAGATAGCCAGGCTGCATGGGTGATCCATTGCTTCTGTGACATAAGAGCCAGGAGACAGGGATGTGTAGCTCCCAGGCTAGCCAGCCTGAAGTGTCCCATGGCAAAGAAAAGGAAATCTTTTCCGAAACAAAGTTTAAGTGGAAATCTACACCCACGGCTGTTAGCTCTTCTTCACTCACAAGCACTCAAACAGGAACCGGTGTGTGTTTCCTCCCACAAGATGTAAAACAGAGAGGAGAGAGCAGTAGGATCCTAATACGCTAACCCTGAGAGTAACTTCTAAGCGTCACGGTAATGTCGTTGTTACAGTAAGGAAAACAAAAGACCATGAAGTAGGCAATGAGATAGCCCTAGGTAGCAAAGGGGCCTGCACAAACTGTGGGCACGAGTACAGTCCCAGGGGTCCACAGGTAAAAGGAAAGGAGGAACTCCTCTAAGTTGTCCTCTGGTCTCCACCCATACACACAACACAAAAGCACACCTATGCACATAAATAAATATAAAATGCAATCATCTTCTGTCCCCAAGGATCAAATCAATCCATTAGTGTATGATTTAAAAGATATTGTTCTGACAATACATTTTCTAACATATTAATACGTTAGGGTACAATATATAATGTTATACTAAAAATTAGTAAGTGTTAATGCTAATACTATCAAATGATTTTGTACATACTAAGAATGGCCTTTAAAATTGTTGTACATATCATGTCTTCTCTAAGACATGAGACGATTTTAGTAATTAAATACCAATTTCAAATTGTTTATGTTTAGTTCTTTAATAAAAAAATCTATAGATGTATTTGATATCGTATCATTTAAAATATCTTCAAAGTTTCAGTAGATGTATGATGTTGGATTCCTCTCTGTATGCTGTGAATACCACTGCATAATAAAGAAACGGTCTTGGGCCTGTGCAGGGAATAGCGGTAGGTGGGGAAATCTAAACTGAATGCTGGGAGAAAGGAGATGAAGTAAGAGAGAATCCATGTAGCCCCATCAGAGACAGACACCATAACTTTAGTCGGTAAGCCAAAGCCACGTGGTGATACACAGACTAATGGAGATGGATTAAATTAATATGTAAGAGTTAGTCAATTAGAAGCTAGAGGTAATGGGCCAAGCAGTGTTTTAAATAATACAGTTTCTTTGTAATTATTTCGGGAGTCTGAGCTGCTGGGTGGCCAGGAAACAAGTGGCCTCCCCACAACAGATGTATTCATCAAAATAATATAAATATACACTTGAGGATGTTTCTAGAAAGAACTTAAAGGATGAGATATGAAAGAAACTTGTGGAAACAGATTTTGTTCTACTTATTAAGAGACTCTGCCGCACAGGAGGAAGGAGGAACTGACTCTAGAAACTGAGAGGATGGCCATAGTGTATACTCAGGAAACCAATAATAAATAAGTTAACCAGACTCTACATCCAAATTATAAAATAGCTAAAGGTTATTTTACTTGATATACTCGGAAAAGTATTTGTAAGATAAAGGAAGGGTAACCTTTAGTAACTTTATTTTAGACTGTCTCTTGGATAGCTATCTTCCTGCGATTCCTCTTGACCTTTATAACTAATGCTTATTATGAGGCTATTCGGGTGGGGAGGGGATGCTCTTGTGAGGAAGGAAGGATTCAATGACGGGTCCCATGCCTATTTGTCCTCAGCAACACTTGGCCTTCTTCATCCTAAAAGGACCAACACTGTGCTCGGCACAAGCTGCTAGGGACAAATCTAGATTTGTCAGAGGGCTTCAAAATAAACTGTTCATTCATGACAGCTGGGAAAACATTCCCCAAATGGAAATCTTCTCTTTTAATAACGAAGTTAAAAAAAAAATCCACCTAAAAACTGGCTGGTGTTAGAGCTAGACAACAGGCCTCTGTGAGATGAAGTCCACAGACAACAACTGTTGTTAAGAATTCATAGTTCATTATAGAATGAAAGGATTGTTTTCTCGTCTTAATCTGAAAATTTATAAACTTTTGACTGTGGAGAAAATTTTGGTTTCCCTCGAAAAAATTTGTGGCTACTCACAGTGAATTCAGAGAGCGCAGTCCCTGGAAGGCATCTGGGGCAAGCTCCGAGATCTGATTATTGCTCAGGTCTCTACACACAGAAAAAAGGTTAGGTTAAATGACATGGGAGATGCCAGGCACATCGACTTCACAAGAAGAGAATTTACTCATACACATTGTCTATGAAGACATGTACAACAGTCAACAAAAATATTAGATATTCCTAAAACTTAAAGGTGAATCACACACTGTCAAACAACTAGTATCCATTTGCTTAAGTTATTAGTAAGGACGGCGTGTCTTAATTAGACAGTAGCATACCGAAGATGCCATGATCATTTTTGTGGCGATCAGTACACTAAATTACAGAGAACATTAAAAATTATAAGGTTTCACTACTACAATTAAAGTGCCATTATACAAGTGGCCCTCAGACTATCATCAAGCTGTCAATCTCTTCAATATTCATGCTTAGTTCTTCCTACACAGCCCTGACCTACACAATTTACAAAATGACATATCTTGCACAACACTGTTAACTCACATTCTTCTGAGCTTTTTATATGGCGAGAAAGCTCCGGGAGGGATGGCCCTGATGGAGTTCTGTTCCAAGCGTCTGCAAAGAAAATAATTAAAATCAATATTTAGGAGGAAAAGTAAAAATCTAGACACGTTTAATTCAGACAAAAGTTTCACATTAAGAAGGGACGTTACTGCTTTTCATGAGAGATCTTTTCTTCTTTTCCTCTAAAAATCAGACTGAAGTTGAATGTGCTGCCCTTTAAACGCCAAGCAAGATTGGAATAATAATGAGAAGAAAGTACTACCCAGGTACAGCCTAGTCATGGGTTGGGCAGGAACCTTACACCAAGTAGAAAGCATTTGTAGATACAAATTTAGGTGTATTTTAATAAGCTATGAGCAAATTAAACATATAAAAGTCTTGTATTTGGATGTATAATACATTCTAATGATAATTTTAACTTCAAAAATTAAATTACTGCTCTATATCAAATTTTCTAGACATTTTACCCTTTAAAGAAAGCACACTGTCAGTTGAAGAAACTGATGCACTCACAAAATTAATTTGGAGCCAAGTATGAGGCACAGTGTTAAATTATAAATCTATAAATGTTGGAGAAATCGTCAGTAAACAATGTAAATCAGCTAACATGATATGTGACCACTACAGTAAAAATCATCTCAGAGAAGTACAGTCAAACATAGGTGGAATGTTTTTATGACATGATAAAAATCAGAGTAAAGTTCAATTCTCACATACCATCTACTCTAAGATTCTGTTATTGGAGAAAAATAAGAAATGTATACCCAGCTACTGAACACACAAAAGGGGAAAGTTTCACCAAGTCACTTAGTAAATATTTTTGTTCAACAAAATAACAATGCCACTCAACCTTTTTCTTTCCCATATCAGCACCCGCGAGTCATTTCCCAGCCTTCTTTTCAATCTGCTCTGGATCCTGGAGATCTGGCTCCAGTGAGCACTGTGGGAGGATTCTGACATTGAGAGTTGCTGGAGAAAGATCGGAGCGTTCAGAGGGAAAAATCCAGAGTGTATTTTTCCTTTGTTTAGGGAATAACCCCCAAATCCACTTCACGGTCATCATAATTTTAGCTTCTGCTAGATGTGCCTCGTACTTTATCATTTTAAAGTGGCTTTTTATCATTGAATTTTAGCTTTCATAGACTTGAACCTAAGTAGAAATTTTTTCTTCTGTATTATCTTCCTACAAGTTTCAGGAAATTCGTCTATATTAAAGTCTTATATTAAGCTAAATGGAATAAATAATATTTTGCTATCTAGATTTAAAAATATATATACATATGTGTACTCAACACATACATGTGTAATAAGTGTATATATGTTCTTATATATGATAAGCATATACATGTTCATAAACGTATATGTGCATACATTTTTCTCTATAGGTACACATGTATACAGGTATATAGAAATGCATATAAATGCATTTTATTTTGTGTTTGAATATTGCATATTTTCTCCTTATCAGGTTGTTGGCTTTTGGGAGCAGATCTATCTCAGAAGACAGGAAACCATCACATTAATATATATGGATTTGAGACCAGGGGAGAAGGCTTAGTGCTCACTGAGTGTACACACACATACACACACAGTTTAGCATTTGAATTATTTCTCTAGGTCTTAGGAAACATTTTTCACAGGCTCTAAATATAGCCAAGACAAAGTTATTTTGCTCTAATACTCATTTGGCAATGATGCTTTAAAGATCAGGTTCGTTCCAATTTCGATTCATTCTTAAACTACAAAAAATTTATAGCAGCATTATTTGTAATAGCCAGAAACTGGAAACAACCTAGATGCCCTTCAGTGGAAGAATGGATGAAGAAAGTGTGGAATATATACATATTAGAGTACTACTCAGCAGTAAAAAACAATGACATCTTGAATTTTGCATGCAAATGGATGGAAATAGAAAACACCATCCTGAGTGAGGTAACCCAGGCCCAAAAAGATGAACATGGGATGTACTCACTCATAATTGGTTTCTAGCCATAAATAAAGGACATCGAGCCTATAACTAGTGATCCTAGAGAAGCTAAATAAGAAGGTGAATCCAAAGAAAAACATATAGTTATCCTCCTGGATATTGGAAGTAGACAAGATTGCCAGGCAAAAAATGGGAACTTGGGGGTGGGGTGGGATGGGGGGATGGGGATGGGGAGAGAAAAGTGTGAAGTGGAGGATGGGGAGAGGGGAGAGCTTGGGGGAATAGGATGGTTGGGATATAGGAAGGGTGGATGTGGGAACAGGGAATTATATATCTTAATTAAGGGAGCCATCCTAGGGTTGGCAGAGACTTGACTCTAGAGGGGTTCCCAGGTGTCCAGGAAGATGCCCCCAGCTAGTTCCTTGGACAGCTGAGGAGAGGGAGCCAGAAATGTCCAGATTCTATTGCCATACTCATGAATATCTTGTATATCACCATAGAACCTCCACCTGGTGATGGATGGAGAAAATGACAGAGCCCCACATAGGAGCACTGGACTGAGCTCCCAAGGTCCTGATGAGGAGCTAAAGGAGGGAGATCAAGAGCAAGGAAGTCAGGACCGTGAGGGGTGCGTTCACCCATTGAGACGGTCGGACAGAACTAACGGGAGACCACCAAGTCCAGTTGGAATGGGACTGATGGAACAGGCGACCAAACCGGACTCTCTGAATGTGGCTGACAGTGGAGGAGGACTGAGAAACCAAGGACAACGGCGATGTGCTTGGACTCTACAGCATGGACGGGCTCACTGTGAGCCTTGTCAGTTTGGTTGCTCACCTTCCTGGACTTAGGGGGAGTGGGGAGGACCTTGGACTTAACATAATGAAGGGAACCCTGATGGCTCTATGGCCTGGAGAGGGAGGGAGTGGGCATATGGGTGGAAGGGAGGGGAGGTAAGGGGGAGGAGGAGGGGAGTAGATGGAAATTTTTAATAAAAAATTCAAATAATCTGTCTATGCCAAAGAGACTTTACAGATCAGTTAATCACTAGATCATGGTAACATAATGATTATAAAAAGTAGGTGAAAGTAGGAATGTTTTTGAGTTGTTTTAACACAATGAAAAATTTGTTCATTTGACTTTTTATAATACTATTGAGAGTGCTGAAAATAATATAAAGGAATCAAGAACATCATTCAATGATCCACTCTTTATAGATATTTACAAATGGTGCTGCTTTGGGTTGCATAGTGATGAAAAGTATTCTGAGCCCATAAATTTAACCAGACTAATTCTATTCTTTAAGGGGACTTAAGGTATTCCATGGAAAGCTTAATATTTATTTGTGGATTTTAAGTTTCAGTACCTAGCATACTTAAAATTTCTAATTATTCCAGTGGCAACTAAGTATATTTTAATATTTGTGTTCAAAATTATTATTTCTTTTAGAAGTGTGCACTTGTCTGCATAAATATATGCACATGGGTATATCAGATGTTCATGCTTGTGCACATAGGGTCATAAGAGAGTGCTGGATCCCTCTGTGATGGAATTATCAGCATTTGCAGGTCACCCCACTAGCTAAATGCATTCTATGATTTGATCTCCCATGTTCATCATTATACGGCAAGTATTTTTAACTGCTCTGCCACCTCTATTGCCCACCAATGCCTGTTGTTATGGTAAGTTATATTTAAGCTATATTCAATTACGTTGAAAATATTCATATTTAAATCAATCACAAGTATGAATAATAAATCTTTTTAGAAATGGACTAATCAATACTATCAAAGTTATAAAACAGTGAATACAGGGTGAAAGTATATTAGATAATTATAATTATAAAATTATATTAGATAATTAGATAAATTGCAATGCCTCACATGTAACTAATGATAGTATCTGGTTTGTTCATTATTGTAATGTACCATGATCTAAATTTCACATTGAAAACTGCTTCTTTTACAACTTAGATAACAAAACACTGAAGAATGGCATGCTAGGTGGACCTGCTGGCTTTTCTTATTTGCTTATTTTTAACGTAGCTACAAAGGGTCTTTGAAAAAGCTTGTGCTGCTTTTCCCACTCAGCAGCTAATTGTTTTGTTGTTGTTTTATTCCACTCTCTCAGGAGTCCATTTAGGAGCAACACGATTGCATTCCTCCATCAAAAGAAAAAAAATGATTCTCACTGGAGAAGACATCCTACCAGAACAGACACCAAATATACTTTATAATGTCTCGTTTTCACTTAATTCATACTTAATGGACAACGAACAATTATGTAATTCCGTTAAACTTTTAGCTTTTTTGAAGAAAATGATTTATTTTACTTGACAAGAACCTTAGAACCAAGAACCTTAGAATGAATTTGACAAACTAAACAACGTTCACCTCTAATGGTGATCCCATGAGAAGAAGAAGAAAGCATTTGACCAGACGATATGAATAAGAAAGAAAACATCAGCATTTTCAGGTTAAGAAAATGGCAGGCTATATTTACATTTCTTAACTCTGTTAGCTTCTGATCTCTGCTTATTAGCATAGAATCTGCTGAGTTTCAAAGAGTGCACATTTGAGTCCATTGTTCCATGAAGAATCTAATTAGAAACATTTCAAGATTATAGAAACAGATAGGGTAATGGGTTCGACATATTTGCATGATTAGGACAATACATATCATAATTAAGAGCTTTCCAAATGTCAATCCTTCAGAGATTATGCTGTGTCTCTTTTAGAAAATAAAAACAAATTAAACAAATGTGAACAGGGTAGAAATTCTATGGTCTGCATACTACAAGGATGACGCATTTCATGTAAAGCTGCCAGGACCAATTTATTCCATAGGATCTATGTGGCCAAATCCACAGATTTTATAATAATATTATTTACAAATAGACAGATACCCAGGTGTAAATGTTTATTTTATATATTTATACACTACACTGTATTATCCTACATAATATATGTAATGAAAAATATGGATATTACCACTTCCTTAAAATTAGAAGGATATTTTAGTGTTCTGCTCGGTGAAATGAAATATGTAATTGTATTGAGTGGGGATGAGTCCCAAATCCTCGCAAGGAGATTTAGCCAATAATGGCCTTTCTTGCATTTTTCTTTCTATTTATGCCTTGAATCTCTGCAGGTTTGTGCTTCCTAACAGCAACTGATCACAGGAACTTCAGGGTCTGTTTCAAAAATTCGACAAACAGGAAGACCGTGCTGGGAAACTGGAGACCACCGAGCATGGGAACTGCGTGTAGGTTGAGCTGCGAGCTCAGAAAGTACCACAGTGTCTCTGCTGATCTGCAGCTCTGCCACATAAAATACACGGCAGTGGTTACGATGGCGTAGATGTTTGACACACAAATTATTTTTTTTTGAAAAAACACCATAGTACAATGTTTAAGAAATTGTCAAATGAGATATTCATATATTTATGAGATATTAGACAAATTAGTCTAGTTTAACATTCATGTCTTATCCCTCTCTCTCAATGTTTTTCCAAGTAGAATTATTTTTAAAGCAACACAAAATAAAATCCATATGAGAAATATTAAAAAATCCTCTTTGATCAGTTATCATATCGTTTCTCATATCAGAACTTTGTACTGGCTAAATCTGAGTTTACCAGAATCAGCTTTATGGGATCTTCATTCTTTGTGTTTTAGCTTCTTTTTGCAAAATGATGAAAAAGAGTAACTTGGTAAGAAGTGCCGTTTAAATAAAATATATTGCATTTCTTTGCACTAAGGTAGTTGAATAAAGATATAACATTCACACATATATATTATACAATAAAATACCTGAAAATCATGGTCATCAACACACATTATTTAAAACAATATATCTGCCACCTGATATAATCTCTAGTGTGAAATTAATATATGGCGAAATAATATTTAAGAGTCAATTCATAATACATTTTTCAGCTAATTCCGATACTATAATAAACACATGCATATAACTTACATCAAAACTAAAAAATGCTGATGATAAGATCTGTAATCATACTTATTAATGTTTAGCTTTTTCTTTATTGCCTTAGAAACTACAAAAGATTTTTACAATACTAAGTAAGATAAGAATTTCGATTGACTGTGCCTGTAACAAACAGCCCAGATGCTGATTATACATGGCCATAAAACTGACATGTTTTGCATTTTCTCCATCTGCTGTTAACATAAATGGCAAAAACAGCTGCCAGAGAATGGAACATGGGTTTAATGGGTGAAGGGAGGGAAGGCGCAATGACTCTATCTTTTGAAAGTTAAATTGAGCGGTGCAGCCAAGGTAGTCTGGACACAGTAAACACCAGTATCTGCAGACAGAAAAAAGTTAGACTGGGGAGTCTGTCACCCAGTACATGGTAATTTGGAAATCAGTATTTCATATTTATGGAAAGTTACTTTCAAATTTTAGCAATGGTTTATGCTATTGGCTTCCTTGATATGTACCTACTAAAATCAACAAAGATGTTTTAGGCTACAATATATTTCTTTCTCCTAAGCATTATCACTGACACTTCCTAAGTTTAATACATGTCTCCACAGCTGAGTTAATATTGGCCTCTAGATGTTTGAATTTTGCATACAGCTAACACGTTTGCCTTTGGGCTGTGTCCATACTAATTGATTATCAGCTGTTTCTGTCTTGAGTTGTTCCTGAGAATTACCCATTTTCTTAACCCCATTTGATGCCGTTTCATCTGCTGTTTCAGCATAGTGAATAATCCTCCACTAGGTCTCTTATTCTAAATCAATACAGAAATATTCATGAACATGAAAATGTGTACCTGTCTATATGAGCACATCTCTTGAATAAATGCTAGAGTTGTTTGAATTTATTCACATAGATACATTTCCAAGTCCAAAAATTCACTCAGTATATAGCTAAGCGAATTAAAAGGAAAATGAACTCAGTCACACTTAGCCTTAATAATGTATTTATGCAGACATAGTGAGAGTCACAAAGTGAATAAAATTAAGTTTTCATCTATATCTATTTATCATCTATGTATGCATGTATCTATCTATCTCTATCTATCTATCTATCTATCATCTATCTATCTATCTATCAACTAACTATAATCTATCTACCTATCATCTATATCCTTATCAATACAAAAACGAAAAAAAGAGAGTCTGCTGTTTTGTTTTAGAATAACAACTGAAGCCCTTTAGGTAATTACCATGTATCAAGCCTTGTGTTATATCTCAAATTGGCTAATTATTTTCATTTACAAATATCTGTCTAAATTCTTAATCTGTGTATCTGCAACTGATTATCCACAAATCCATGATATAATTTCTTTTAAAAGTAGCAGCTTTCATCCTTCTACGAATGAATGATATTTTGGTCTCAGCTACTCTCAGATTCAGCATATTTTACATGTTTGAGTTCTCTATTTTGCAGTATTATCTGGTGAAGGGAAACAGTCACAGCAGTGCTAGCGCGGCACACTGGGATAACATCCTATCAGGACCTGCTTCCGGGCTTGCCTTTATCATTTTTGGCAGGGTGTTGGGACTAATGAGTCCTGGCCTTCAGCTGCTCTTCGCTGCTAGAACCTTCTAGTTACTAGAAGCTGTGCTTAGCTTAGAGGATCAGAGGATGGGATTTTCACCTGTTGGCCATTAACTCCAGTGTATTTAAGCCTACATGGTGTTAATAAAGGGGAGCTTTTGGTACCAGTGTTGGAAGGTCTGCTTGTCGGTCTGTCTCTGTGTGTGTATTGTCAACCTCCAGCCCCTTTCCCGAAGCTCGAACTAGGGTCTAGGGCATAGAGCGCAGACACGGGGGCGCTGTGCGCGGCAGTAGGGTCTGTGACAAAGGTGTGTTTCAGCTTCTTTTTTATTTCCTGAACACCAGGGTGACGTTTACAACAAAGAACTCTATTCGTGCCACCCCTTGCCTAAATCATTCTCCCATGTGCTACTATTACAATTCAGCTGTTCCTCAAGCTTTAGCTACTGTTGTACCTATTGAGAATTGCAAACTTAAAGTTTCCTTCTAAACACAGAGCGCTCTCACCTTCCTGGAGTTGTCACGTGATGTTTCCTTTGTATAAGTATTTCCAATTTTCTCTACACAAAAGCACATCCTCATACCAAAGAAGGACGTGATTCTCCCAGGCAGATCAGGTGCTCTGCTGGCCTTGTTCAGAGAAAGCAATTTATGATTTTCACAAGACTCTCCACTACTCTGCATAAGGCTTCAACTTTCTGCACTGTAAGCTGTCTGAAGGCAGTCAGTGTGCTTTTTCAACCTTAATGGCCGATGCAGAATGGGGGGCATTCACACTGACCAAGTACAGAGTATAAGGAAAGAAACCATTTCATACTTTTTTCTTTTATAGCTTAACTCACAGACTTTTGCAGATTTTTAAGGGAATCTCTTGGAGTACTTTTTTTTGTTATTATATCCATTTATGTTTTTATTTGTCTATTTTTTTCTATTTTTTATGATTTTATTTGACGCCTTTTCATTTACAAAAAAATGTGACCAAAACACCTTCACACCTTCATGTTTAAAGTTTCATGCCTCACAATCTTTTGTGAATATCGTTATCATTGTGTTAACTATTACACAAGACGACTTTTACAAGTGTTATAATACAACAGGCATAAATACTGTTTTTATATTAGCTGATTAATGAACACAAAATTACAATAATATAGAACGCAAAACCAAGTCATACTTTAGGCTCGTTGATCCTGAGTGTAATAAGAAATATATTGAAAATCTTACCTAGTCTTTATATAATAAGAGATAGTTTCTTAACATTGTGAACTAAAGCAAAATCACCCCAATCTTTAATTCGACACTTTCTCCAAGCACAAGAAAATAACTCTCTATAGAAAAATAATTTCTCTTTGAAGTTATTAACTTATTTAAAATTAAGGGAAACTGGATCTGGAGAGATGGCTTGGCAGTTCAGAGCAGGTCACGCTCTGGCAGAGGACCAGAGTTTGATTTCTGAAAACCACTTCAGGTAGCTCAGAACCACCTGTATCTCCAAATGACCACTCTGGCCTCCACGGTTGTCTACCCACACGTGGTACAAATCACACACACACACACACACACACACACACACACACACACCTATGTAAATCTTTTCAAAATTAAGAAATAGTGAAATTGTATGCTATATATTTGCTATATAAAAATTTCATTAGAAATTTTATCACTTGCTTTCATTAGCTATTTCCTCAACACTGTCTAAGGTGTAAATACAAATTATTTTATATATTCTGTGAGGAATTTAACATTTTTTTTTAGGACAGAATGTTTATTAGAAGATTTAGCATATGTTTCTTGCTTAATATTGTTTATGTTGATTGTAATTCTAATCTTTTTTTTATTTTTTTCCAGTTTATTTATTTTTTATTAAAAATTGCCATCTCCTCCCCTCCTCCTCCCCCTTCCCTCCCCTCCCCTCCACCCACACCCCCACTCCCTCCCTCTTGAGGCCAAACAGCCATCAGGGTTCTCTACACTATGTTGAGTCCAAGGTCCTCCCAACTCCCCCCAGGTCCAGGAAGGTGAGCAACCAAACTGACAAGGCTCACACAGAGCCCGACCATGTCGTAGAGACCAAGCCCATCGCCATTGTCCTTGGCTCCTCGGTCAGCCTCCACCATCAGCCACCCTCAGAGATTTAACATTTTTGTTTGTTTGTTTGTTTTTGTTTTGCAAGACAGGGTTTCTCTGGGTAGCTTTGGAGCCTGTTCTATAACTCTCTCTGTAGATCAGGCTGGCCTCAAACACACAGATATCTGCCTGCCTGCCTCCTGAGTGCTGGGATTAAAGGCATGTGACACCACTGTCCATTCTAATATTGCATGTTTTATTTATCTTTAAAACTTATTTTTAAATGAAATAATTAGAATAAAACTAATTACACAGGTGATAGCTAAGTAACTGAGATATTATTAAGTGTATACTAAATAAAGTTTACCCAAGATTTATTGAATATTTCTATTTATTGTTTATTTTTTTAATTTGAGATAGGGTCTCATTCTAGCCCAGTCTGATCTTTAACTCTTTATAATTCAAGCTAGACTCAGGCACATGGCCTGAGTCTGCCTCAGTCTGTCAAGTGTCCATATTATAAAACATAGTATAAAACAGAATTCTTAGCAAGTCATTTTAAAATTATTTAATTCAGAACAGATTAATCAGAAGCTGATAAAATCTTAATTATTTAATATTTCATGTAAATATTAAAAGGATTTTTAAATAATTTGAGAAAATACTGAATAAATACTATTATAAGCAATTAAAAATTCAAAATTGTGGAAGATGAAATTAGAGAAAAGGCTTGAATAAAGGACAAACCGCACAAAAGAAGGAGGGAAAATGTTTGACCAGAAATGGTAAAAGAAGAAATTTTAAGTAGTCGCAGCATATAAACAGGTATTCATGTTCCAAGATTATTGTTGCTTTCATTCCTTCATATGTCTGTGCCCCTCAACAGAAGAATGGATAAAGAAAGTGTGGCATATCTACATACTCAGTGATAAAAAACAATGACATTGAATTTTGCATGCAAATAGATGGAATTAGAAAACACTATCCTGACTGAGTTAGCCCAGACCCAAAAATATGAATATGGTATGTACTCACTCATTAGTGGATACTAGACATAAACAAAGAACATTGAGCCTATAGTTTGTGATCCTAGACAAGCTAAGTAATAAGGTGAACCCAAAGAAACACATATATAGATCCACCTGGAAATTGAAAGCAGACAAGATCACCTGACAAAATTGGGGAGCATGGGGGTGGGATGGGGTAAAAGGAAGGGGAGAGGGGGGAAGAGGAGGGGAGAAAGGGAGGGTTGGGGGAGAACGTGAGGGAGAACGTGAGGAAGGACAAAAAAAAGAGCAAGGAAAGAGATATCTTGATTGAGGGAGCCATTTTGGGGTTAGCAAGAAACCTGGCTCTAGAAAAATTCCCAGGAATCCACAAGGATGACCCTAAGCAGTAGAGGAGAGGGTGTCTGAACTGGCCTTGCCCTGTAATCAGACTGATGATTATATTAAATATCACCATAGAACCTTCGTCCAACAACAGATGGAAACAGAGGCAGAGGCCCAATTGGAGCACTGGACTGAGCTGAAGAGTGGAAGAAGAGAGAGTATGAGCAAGGAAGTCAAGACCATGAAGGGTTCATCCACTGAGACTATGTGCCTGAGCTAATAGGAGCTCACCAACTCCAACTGGCCTGCAAGTGAATGAGTATGGGATCAAGCTAGTTCCTCTGAATGTGGTTGACAGTTGGAGCACAGTGAGGGGCCAATGACAATGGCACTGGGATTTGTCTTTATGTACTGGCTTTTGGGGATCCTATTCTCTTTGGATGTATATTTTGCTCATCCTGGATGTAGTGGGGAGGGCATGGGCTTTCCACAGGGCAGGAGCCTGGCCCTCTCTTAAGAATAGAGGGGGACAGGGGAGGGTGTGTGGAGGGAGTGGGAGTGAAAGGAGGGGAAGAAGTGGAAATTTGGATTGGTATTTTTTAAAGTAATAAAATAAAAGAAGCTCAGTGAGCTGTTTCAAGATTGATTTTTTTAATTTTAGTAAGATTCTTTTATTTTAAACCTCATCTCAGTTTTTTTTTTCTTTCCTCTCTTCTGCCACAAAATGAAATTTTTAGTCCTTGAAGGATTAAGTATCTATGCCCTGGCATTACAAAAGAAATATGACTTCAAAGAAAGGTATCCATGCATCATCTTTAAAGTGATAAATGCATCCATCTCTCAAGGAGGAGAGTAATTACAACATGTTAAGCTGGTCATCAGAGAATGCAGCTAAAGGAGATATAACACTTACAGTGGTCTTCAAAGCAGTATATGGAAGAAGAAAATTTCACTGATGAATTCTTTCAGCTTTGTAGTCTACTTTAGCCTAGACTATCAGACATTTTAAAAGTTATATTTATTTATTCAAATTTTTGGAAATTCTGTTTATAAGCAATCATTATGTCAACAAGGAAAGCCTGACTCGAGCTTGTAGTTACACTTATTAATCTTGGTAAAACAGCTCTCTCAAAGATAAGTCAACATTAAGTGCTTGATTGATTCTGAATTGTGTATACTCTCACTTCCAATAACTATTCATCAACTGCTTATCAAAGTGCTTTGGTGTGCCACGGTATTAGATTTGTTACAGGTTAGGATACTCTCTCGTGGTTTGAATAGAACTTGTTCTTGCCTTCTTAGAACTCAAACTTTCGTACTGAAAGATGTTTAAAAACACAAATACACATATCTGCTAAAGAATTTTCCCTTCCTGTAGTCATCCTCTTTACACGAAGGATGGTTCCCTTTAGTATACAAAACATTTTAGTTCTATGCAGTCCCAATAGTTAAGTCATAACAGTTATAATGCCAGAATGGATGGAAACAGCTGCTGAACGAGGGAAAGACCATGTTCTCTAAGAGTGTAGCTCCCGAGAAGTTGATCGTGGCTCAGTAAAAGTCTGTAAACCTTAGAATATTGGTACAGTACAAATTGGTCTTGAAGGGTTTAAAAATAAAAATCACAAAGTTAGGTGGCTGGAAAAGGGGGAGTGGATCTGCAAAGAAATGGTGGAAGGGAGGTAGATATGATCAAAACATGTTATTTGAAACTCCCAATGAATTTAAAAAAATAAAATAAATTTATAAATTAAAATGTGATCAGTAGATTTAGTCAAAACTTATTCCCAGCCCACGAACGCAAATGCAAACCATTGGCCACGATAAAATCATTGTGTAGTCAGGCTTCCTGAGGAGAGTTCCCCCAGGGTTTTCTGAACATGCCCCTGAAGTGATTTTCCTACTCTGTAAAACTCATCACACAAGTCAATGAAAATTCAAATTATATACTATGTGTGCAAGCATTCAACACTGAAGAGTTTAAGTAGATGTTAACCTATTTCTAGTTTATGATGTTTTATATCTTTAAGAAAAAATGTTTTGGAAAACACCAAAATATAATTTGTGCTTCCTAAAAACAAAATAGAATGGAGAGAATATTTGCATATTGTTTAGTAACCTAGATCAGGTGTTCACTCTTATATAGAGCGTATATCCTTTCTCTTTATTACAGTTATGAATGTTAAAGTAAAGATGTATCACAGCCTAAGAAAACAAACATCTCAAAACTATTAAAATATCTCAATCTGAAATAAAGATGCTACACAGATAATTCACTTATACCTTGTTTTGAAATATTTGAATAAGATGAATAAATACTTTAACAATAAAATAATAGTGTGAACAATAATATTTGAATAAAGTTATCTCTAAAAATTGAAAACAATGTTTGTTGAGTACCATTTGCATGATTTTTTCAATACACCAATATTCTTTATTTTCAACAGACAAAAATGTGAGTCACTGAGCTAGTATGTTATATTTCTGAAGGTGTTTCATTCCCACTGAATAATGATGCAACAACCAGAGGAATAAAATTCATCTGTAGCCTGACGAATGCTTTTATACCATCTTATAAATTGAAGTTATGGTACCACAATATGACATATCACCTCTTTAATATAGGTAAAGCCAGTGGGATGCATTATTTAGTCTAACTTCCCTGATGCCAAACTCCACCATTTTGTAAAGTCTATAGAGCATGCAAGGTAGAGGCAAAGTGTTAACGTGAAAAATAAAAATGATTAGTAGAACAAGCCATTTAAAATGTCCCACATCACTGTATTGCTTTTGATAAATTTTTGCACCTAGCTTGCTCTTCTAGAACATCTGTTGGTCCCTCTTAGTTATGAGCAGATCTGACTGCTTTCTTCCTGTGTGCACATACCCCTTCTTTAACTCTCGATTTTCCTCACTTGTTTTATTTAACTTTATTTTTTTCTCAAAGATATTCTTTCATTCTAATTTTCTAACGATTGCAGGTTTCTGAATTTTAAAATCAGTTATTTTTGAATAACGATTTGAACTGTTCATTTTCACCATTTGGTATTCCCAGTTTTAACATTGATAAGTGGATTTTGTAATCACTGTTGACAAAATTGGATCCTTTCATATGAATGGTTAAAAGTCTGAACTGCTTTGGACTTCAGGCTCACAGGCAGCAACACTTGCTCCAGCAGACCTGGAGGCTCTTTCTCGCCTTCACTGCCCTAGCCTTCTGCCCAGACTCTCTTGCCTCTTTTCTTCTTCCCTTGGTTACTTGATGAAATTACTTTTCAACATAGATTTTTGGGGGGGTCAGTTACTTCATAATTTTTGACTCAGGCAAGTTCTTTCCTTGCTTAAAATTATTATAACCTGCATTATGTTATTGCCTGAACCGTTTTACAATTTTAACTTCTTACAGTCTTCCCACTGCTTATGTTTGAAATTGGCATCGGTTTTGCTGCATTTTCCCATAAATCCTCACGGGTAGTATTAATCCCTACTAACCCAACCTCTGTATTAACTCTCATCTGTTTCCATGTCCCTTCTTATTATTGCCCAACATATCTTCCTCTTCCAACATCCACAAAGGTCAATGCAATAGAGTCCTAGGTATCTTCTGCTTTGAAAGTCCATTGAGATACAGCCCTAAGACTAATTCTTTTGGAAGATTCAATTAAAAACACCAGTTTCGGACTCTGTGTGAGCCTTGGCAGTTTGGTTGCTCACCTTCCTGGACCTGGGGGGAGTTGGGAGGACCTTGGACTCAACATAGTGTAGAGAACCCTGATGGCTGTTTGGCCTCAAGAGGGAGGGAGTGGGGGTGTGGGTGGAGGGGAGGGGAGGAAAGGGGGAGGAGGAGGGGAGGAGATGGCAATTTTTAATAAAAAAATAAATAAACTGGAAAAAAAACACCAGTTTCCAGATGCATTCCAAATAAATTCTAAGATTTTTAGAGCGTTGAAACCCTCTATGAAGTTGCACTGACCCATTTTTAAATGTCCTTTTTCTGTTCTCTGAATTATCACATATCACCCAAGCAGCATTCCTATATAAACTGTCCATCTTCCCAATGTTTTATTAACTCAGAGAGTTTCTTTCCAGTCCCCACCTCTCTATGGGGTTTAGTTCAGGTGCTACTTTTGTACATGTTCCAGGTTCCAGGAGATATCATTTATGGGTTTATAGACTATGATGTGTATATAGTTCTACACATATTATTTTATTTCCCAACAAGAAAACATTTTAGTTTCCAAAAATGATGAAATCATAGAAGTAACTTCATCATGAACTCAGAGTTAATAAATGAGAGATAAAACTGGGATTCTAAACAAAATATATCAACTCTTCTTACCCACTATATCTTGGCCAACCCTCTCTGCCTTCAGTCTTTGCATGCATTCCACTCATTTAACAATGAATATTTGATGCCTCATTCCATAGTTATTAAATGCTATTACTAAAGAACCAGTCCTTAATTAAAAGAAAAATCTCTGAAAAAAATGATGATTACTCTATATACTAAATATATTTTTGCATCTGGATAGGTCATTATACTGTTTTACTGTTTAAGAAAAAAAAAACCCATGAACTGAAGTCAATACATCACAGAGATACTTGGACATGCAGATCTATTATGGTAACACTACTCAATATCTAAGTTATGGAATCAGCCTAAGCAACTGTCAGCAAATGATGGATAAGGAAAATGTGGCCTGCATGTAAACGCAGTGGAATTTTATTTGCCTCTAAAGGAGAAAGACATATGTAGTTTTCTGGAAAGTGAATGCGAATGGAAATCAACACACCAAATCGATAAACTAGATAGGAAAAGAAAAAAATAATTTTTTTCTTATTTTTTATGATTTTTTTTTATTATTTGTGGGTCCTAAAAATGTCTTATAGGAACAGAAAGCCATATATGTATACACACTTAAATACACAAAAATATATACATATAAAGCATGAAAGAAAAATAGAGACTGGGGTAAGGAAAGAGAGGCTAGCAGAGGAGAAATGCAAGTTGGGAAGAGGAGAAAACTGAACTAGGGTGACTATGACAGATATGAGATATTTGAAAAAAATTGCTTTTATGAAATCCAATGTTATACGTGAGTATGCACCAGTAAAATTATAGTGCATGGATGCAATCTTTTAAATAATAAGGATTATTGACTGTATTCCACTGCCTCTTCCTTGTCTCTATCATAGATCCTTCATGTGTCTGTAAACACAAATCTTGTGGAGATTAATGATTATTGTGGATTTCTTTTCATAATATACTTCAGGCTTTCTTCTATGTTCTAACTAAGCTCGAAAACTTCAGTAATAATGCCTTCAATGTTAGACAGAGACTTATTACAACAGTGTTTTCTTTTTGCAATGCCTCAAAGTGAAAATGCTATCTTCACATTCACCTCTATAATCTCTGTTGCCTTCCACTCACTTCTACCTCTGTTATTTATTCCTAGTGTTTCTTTCTTACAGAACTGGACCTGGTACTTCCCAAACCACATCTTATTCTTCTTGCAATACCTAGCCAAAATCAAATGCATAAAAATCTTTAGATATTATTCCATCAACTAAACCTTGGATGAAGAGTCTATTATGCTTTGGTGCTTGTATAAAAATCTCAATGGATTTTGGAGGCTCTGTAAAAGATCATGTTTCTTACCCCAATTATCTAAACACATTATTAAGCTCATATTATACTTGAAGATAACATATATTCTTGGACTAAGATTATTCTCACATAAAGAAAATTGAAGCAGTTCACTTCTTACAGAAATTAAACAAATGGGTTGAAATGGGTAGTTCTTGAAAAGTTCTTTTTGCTTTCTTATGAGAAATTGTTCCTCTTTTATTAAGTTAAGCAAATAATCAAAAACTGATTACAGTCTTACAATTTTGAGTTGCCCTATAAAACAGTAACATGATAATCTAGGCAGTTAGAGATACCTTCTTCATTAATGGAAACTGGGATCAGAATTTTTCTCAATACTTCCTATGATGCTGACTATCTGAATTGCATCTTATATGCATTTGTTTCATGAACATGACTTACATTTCACAAGGACACTAACACTCAGTCTTTAGTGTCACAAAAAGAAGATCTATAATAGTCAAGAGAACTGAGCTTTTGATGGAAGTAGTATCTATGTTACAAACTTTAAAAAGTTTCCTAGCTAAATAATAGATGACACTTGCTACAATCTAGCACAGTCTATATTTTATATACTCTATACATTTAAAAAGGATCATGAGACTTCAATCTAAACCTGAGTTTTTGAGAAGGCAGCAACCCTCTCGTTGTGTTTTATTTACTTCTGTTGGCCACCTTTTTGTACTCCCTTGCTTTAGCCAGAACCCAACAACACTAAACCTACTGATCTTAATGTCAGGATGAGAAGCACATATTGTCTTTAAAAGAGCCTAAATGGTTATTCAAATATAATTTTTCTGAAATATATTCCTTTTAATTATGCCTGTGATAAAATCAAATCATACTCCTTTCATCAATGTATATAACTGAACATAGGAAAGGTTGAAACATTTCTGAAAAGTTTGTTTGCCTAAAGCAACTAATCATAGGTTCCTGACAAGCTCAAATTTCCTGAAAGCAAGCCATGCGTTGGATTAATAGGGAGGTAGAAAGAGAAAGAGAAAATCCGGGGCACATACATTTCCGTGATGGTCTCAGGAAGATTTGTGGGGATCTCAGTAAGGCCTTTTCCTCGGCAGTCTACAATATTGTTGCTACAGGTACAGGCAGTAGGGCAGTGCAGAACACTGCAGGAGGGAGCCATGAATGACTGATGACCTGAAAGAGAAAAAAGTTAGATTTTTCTCTGGACTTTCACAATAGAGAGATATACGGACTATGTTCATCTTAGAAAGCAGGAGACAAAGATCAACTGCTCGCATGCTTGTTTATTAAATAAGCATCCTTAATATTTCTAGAATATATTTGGGAAAGCATGCAGTTATGTCTTAATATTATAAGATAAGTCATAACAATTGTAACATTTTCAAAACTTAGAAAAGGTTAGTAAAACTAAATTTAGATTCAAGACTAGAATTCTATTCAAAAATAAAATGAGTTCTAAAAAAGCAGATATTTCAGAATGAGCTATATAATTTCTAATAAGCTTAGCTGGAGCTTGGTTTTAATCAAACTGATGTAGCATAATTTACTTTGCTTCTGGAACAAAAAAGAAAAAAATACAGAGGACTTCTATCTTGATTGACATGACTGTTGGTTAAATTAAGTTATCTCATGCCAACAAATGGAGGAGAAAACTAGATAATAGAAGTTTGATGTCTGGATAGATTCAAAATTGCTGCTTTCTTTGAAGTTATTATGGTAATTTGTGGGAAATCATTCTATAATTGTTCGTCCAAATGATTCCTTTCAGGGCTTTATCTGATAGAAACTTTTGCTATGAGCAGTCACCTGCAGATGTGTAATTTCACTGCTCAGTGTTTGAACACAAAAGTCTCCTGAAATCAGATTTCCCAGTCTGAGTAACGAAAACCAGAACATCATCAGCCAGGTTGCACCAAACAGGCGCCTGCTTAGCCAAGGTTTCTGGAGAAAATCAGGACAATCTTCTGGGATCTACTGGGAAGGGACCCTCCCCGTGTGAGAGAAGTGCCAGGAAAAGACTGTGGGCTAGCTGCTAAACCCATCCCTCCACACGAGTTCTCAAAGTACAACAATATTCTAAGTCTAAAAAAAAATGCGAGGAGGGAGAAAACACAAACACAAAATATAAACTTGCCTTCTTCCTCATCTAGAAGGCAGCGCAGAGAAAACAAGAAAGAGAAAAACGATGGTTAGAGAAATGTTAGCCATTTGTTTGGATTTTTTTTTAAAAAGCAACCAAACACACCGAGGATATTTCAGGGGATTATAAGAAAACTGCAGGCAGATCACAAAGTGTGGAAATACATTTAAACGTCCGAAAGATTTCTTTAAGTGTCCAAAAATGAGCTAGTAATTTTCTTCCGGTCATGTAAAAATGTGACCATGGTAATCCCCTCTTGGTAAGTGTGGGTGAAGAGACGGAGACCAGGACCTCCACACACACCAGAACAAGTGGCTGTAAAAATCCCTTATAAAGTAAGATCATATTTGGATAAGGCCTATGCAATTCAACCCTATAATATCAGTCATCTTTTGATTACTTACAACAATGAATAGAATATAAACGATATGCAAATATTTGTTATAAGAGTGCATTGTTTACAGACTAAAGACAAGAAAATGATGGTAAAGTTTCAGTACTGATCATTTGTTTTAGTAATGTTTTGATGCTGGTTGCTTGAATCCATATCTGTGCAGATAAATACGAAAAGCCAATTATAGAGTGATTTCAAACATTGTGTTAGGCTTGGAAGAGTTCTGGTCAAGACATACACGAGCCTGGGTTCTATCCCCAGGACAATCAAAAATTTATGTGTTTCGTTATATTTTAAACAAATTGTTCTGAAGCAAGCTAGCCATACATTCATAAAATACACAGTCATATGCATGCATATAATTTATTCATGTGCATATGTACATATATGTATGCAAATGTAGACTACATAGTTGAGATCCTTGAATTTGAACATATAAAATTGGAAAAGCTTATGATTTTATACTATATTTTAGTCTCCAACATAGAGATTAATTTATATTGTTCATATAGTTGTTTCAAGAGTGGTAAAGTGAGGCAGCTATGTGTGAAATATTTACATTACTGTTTAGACATGCAGAACTTAGGAAATGTTAGCTATTGATAAATATAGTTTGCAGATGTTTTGGTACATAAGGCAGTTATATACTTATTTTTAGTAGAACTGAATCATTAGATGTATATATTTATAAAGAAATACCCCATCATTTTATAATTACAGTTGAGTTATACTGAGTTTTGGATAAGTATCCAGGATTACTCTTCATTTTTCACTCGTGAGTATAAACGTAGACAGTAATCTTCAATAAAAGCTAAAACAGTATTTCACAAATATTGCTACAATTGGGAATTTCCTATATTGCCTTGGGATGCAACTGGAAAGATTTTTCTATCCGAGTAATCAACAACTGCCCTAGGTACAAATAGTCCTAGTATCTAGTCTTCTTCTCGCTGCACAGCGGAGTCTCCATGGTAATGAGTGCGTGATGACTCTCTGAGGAGCAAATCTCAACCTTTGAAATGTGAATTCCTCACACCTGTTACACCAGAGTGTTAAAAAAAACAACCAAATAAACAAACAAACACTACAACCCCACTGATCTTACCACTGCAGACAAATTCTCGTTTTTGAACCTCTGCTACATTGTGGCCCCTCAGGTGGGATGGGCCCATACACTGAGTGTATAAGCCCACCCGAGGCCGTTGGCGAAGCCAGTCCGAGAGCCAGGCCAGGTGGCAGTCGCAGTACAGGTTGTTTGAATGGAGTCGACTAAATAAGAGGGAGGAGTTCAAAGCAAGAAAACAGGAGACGGTTAATTCAACACCACCAATACAGGCACACCTTAGGGAATTCCTAATACAATTATTTCTCAGATAATTAAACTACTTCATAAACATGAGTCAGTTCTCTTCCTTTACTGAGCTAGGCAAAAAGGCAGAGGAAGAAGGACCATGAAATTATTTTGCTTATATTCATTCAAAGGGGTAATGAGAAAAAAATATCAGCTCGGGGCAAATTATTCTCCATCCCCAACATAACAAAAGCCAATGGAGGTGGCCCAAGGCTGTGGGTGTGAAGAGGGGAGGACGGCAAGTGTTTAGAACAAAAGGTGTGGCTTATAGGTCACATATCAGAAAAGACCATTATTAGTTTCTATAGTAACGGCTTACAAAGTCATTTTAGCATAGCACTATTTTGTTGAGTAACATGAATAATAATTCAGTATAAGACAGTCTGCTTTTAACATACCTCTTGTAATTTCTCCCCTCCCTCCTTTCTTCCCCTACCCCACGGGCCCAGTCTCTCAGAAAAGAGATTAGCTGAATTTGGCTCTTAGGATCTAGCTTCAAAGAGCAAAGAGTAAAATTAAAAGGCAAAAGTGGCTGGGGGGGGGTAAGAAATTAAATAAGACCCCTTTATGTTGCCAGAATCTATGCACGATCATGGGTTGCTTCCAAATTGCAAATAGTACTTCTCCATTAATAAAATATCAGGCAAATGTATCCACTAAATTAGGTAAATGACTTCAAACTGTGTTTTACGTTCGCTCAAACTAAAGACAGGGCACCTAATGCTATAAATCAAAACATCATTCCTAGAATTGTCTATGACACAGTGGAACAATTTTAGCCCCTTTTAGCTGATGTATTCAATTCTAACTCAATAATGATAGTGGATTGTAAAATACAGAACTCAGCCTAGAAAGATAATCCAAGTATAAAAATGGAATTTTTAAGTACCAGCGATGCTATAGAAAAATGAGCCAACCAAAAGGGAGGGAATTTAAAATTAAATGATGGCCATATTCTCGTTGAGTGTTTGCATAAGAACCAGGATGCCTTGCATCAAAACTAAAATGGATATCCCGAGGTCAAATATTAGATTTTTGGAATGGTGAGTGACCAGCTCCTTAGTTTGCTGAGAATTTGAACACTGCCTTTGTAGCCACTGGTACCTCTTTTACCATTCTTACCAAATATGTTCAACTAAACAGAGCCTGTTTCCATGTCCATGTGAAACAGGGAGTGATGAAAAGATACAAAAATATTTTTAAAATGTATAGCTCAATAAAATCAATAAGAAAAAGTTATAAAAAATTAAAAACAATTTACAGCTGGCTTGGAAGACAAGATAGTATATGGCTACCAGCAGATAAAGGCACGAAAATGCAATGGTATGTTGTTTTACAGTTTAAGTAGATTTCTTTTTATAGGTATTAAAATCATAGTTCTTTCTTTGCACATATATTACATAAAGTTAATAGTAAACTGATTTTGTCAAAAACAGTTTAGGAAAGTGAGGTTATTAATCAATCTCATTTAGATAGGGAAATAAATTTAGTTATTAAACTAGCCATGTGAAGGAATTAAAAGACTTATAAATTGAAGTACTTTTTAATTTTATTTTTTAGATAAGCTCTGAGCATGCATCCTTGGCTAGAACTCACTATGTAGAGGAGCCTGGCCTTGGACTCATTAGCTCTACCTGCCTCTGCTACCTGGATATTGAGATTACTGAGATTAAAGGCCTTGCCACCACACACAACTCAGTGTGTGTTTATTTAATGTTTATGAATGTTTTCAAGTATCAGATAGTTGATTGCTTATTTATTTGTTTATTTTGTTTATTTTTATAAGGGAGAAAGAATCTCAGGTAACTCAAGCTGCTTGACCTCCCTATGTAGCAAAGGTCAGCTTTGAAAGCCTGAACTTCCTGTTTGGCCTTTTTTTTTTTTTTTTTGGTTTTTTTCGAGACAGGGTTTCTCTGTAGCTTTGGAGCCTGTCCTGGAACTAGCTCTTGTAGACCAGGCTGGTCTCGAACTCACAGAGATCCGCCTGCCTCTGCCTCCCGAGTGCTGGGATTAAAGGCGTGCGCCACCACCGCCCGGCTTCTGTTTGGCCTCTTAAATGATTGGATTGCCAAATGTGCATTGCCATACCCGGCTTGGTTATTTGCTATTTTAAAAAGAGAAATATTTTGAAAAATTAATCAAAATAGACATAACTGATTTAAAAATACATTTCCCTACCACAAACCCAAATCTTTGATTTTGGTCCCATGTTTCTAGTAATTCTCTTTTTAGGTCTGCGTGATTTTGAAACCCAGTTCACAGGAGATCTGTGTTTTAAAATACTAAAACTAACAAGCTGCACTTTGGGGTTTAATGGTTCATTTTTCTTGGTGAGAGAAACATAAGCTGTAGCTCATACTTTATTTCACAAAAATATCTTAATGACTGTGTGCGACCCTGGAAAGACAATTTTAAATATAAATGCTGACACAGCTTTAATTATGCAAGCACCAGTGGGTGATGCCCTGACTTTACATTACAGAGAACGCTGAAGCACACATTAGCTGTATTAGGTCTGCTTCTAATACAGTAATAAAATCATAAAGATTTCCCATTTATCATTTCTGACAGCCAATCAAGGAGTCTTTCACTTTTTAATGAAATGTGACCTCTCCAAAAGCTCAAAGTAAATGTTTTTATTTTTCTCCAAATTTTCTGCAGTGCATATCATTTGTAAGGAAACCAAGTTTTCAGAGTAATAGTTCATTTTCTAAAGTAGTACTTCTAGCATTCTTCCCAAGTTGCATTTTCTTTGCCTATGCTATAATGAGTTAATTGTGCTATACACTGATTATTAAAAATTGTAGTGAAGAAACAGTCTTAATAATTAAATCTTTCTGTACATATTGGTTACTTACAATGTCCTAAGTTTAGGCATATGGTTGAAACTTGCCACTGAAAGTCTAGTAATATTGTTATTGTTGAGAGTGCTGTAGAACAAAAAAAAAGTTAAAATTTTTAGTTAGATTTGGAAAACCATTGATCATTTTATATTAACATCAAAATTTTCTTATGACTTCATTTAAGTAAACAACTAACTTCTTTGTAGAGAACACACAGAGAATTCACTATTTTAGAGAAAATATGATACCTGATTTTCATATTTAAATATATTACTATGCATTCCATCTTATTAAATACTTGTAAAATATATATGTATGGCTTAGCTCAGACATTTTTGTTACATTATACTATTGCATGCAAGCCTGCTTGATTACCACAGAAAAATGAGTTACAAAATTGGACTTTACATTTCTTTGTTTAATTAGTGTCCATGGTGATGTTCACATTCTTGGACTCTTCAGCTGACATCCCATACCAACAACACATAATCATTATTATAAAGGACTATTTAATTACCCTTTGCTGTGGGTAATGGCTACTCCTTAAGCTTGAGCGAAATATTATTCATATAGATTTGGCATTTTCATCTTTTGGAGATGAAGTGTCTTGCTCTGGCAGCATATTAAAGCCTTAGTGTATTCTTTTAGTTGTAGCATGGCATACTGTCCTTCGTGTAATTCTGTTGGGTCACAGTCTCAGTCACCATGTCGTGAGGTAGAGTCAGAAAGACAGGTGGTCAAAGGAGCTTTGGTGAAACGTCTAATTGTTGCTTGATTCGGATTGCCCTTCCTCTCCCTTCACAGTCATGTTAATTTAATTAGTTATTATTAGGTTGAAATGGGAAAGAGAATCAATTGAAAGAAAATTCCTTTGTGAAGTAAGCTTTTTACCTCAAACATCAGATGTACTGTAACAATATTTCACAAGGAGTCCATGATGGGAGAGCATAAGTAAATACCAGATTTTAGACAACATGAAGCAGTGGATTCAATGTTTTATAGATGCTCATGAATTACGTATTCTCTCTATATAACTTTAAGTCACGAGGTTAGTTATTTTATCTGTGAATACATTTCAAAACTGGGTAGCAAAGAGGGTCATTCAGTGTTTTAAGCAAACAGCTGATGTCACCAACTTTCCTGGCCTCTCGATAATGTCATGGACAGCAATCAGCACACCTGATGGTATAACTGAAGAGACTCTACAAGTGTACTCTTCTTACTTCTAACACAGTTGATGAACAAAATGAAATAGATGAATTAATTACTAGTATTTTTAAGAATAAGTCAGAGATTGATCTAACAATTTCTATTTCAAGGTTCCCGGGTGAGTCATATTGCTTGGCCACCTTCCAGAGCATCGGGGGAACAAAAATACTGAACACTAAGTATGACAACGGCGAATATCATGCCTGGTTTACTGAGGAGCACAATGTCCTCCGCTGTCAGTCCATTTTTAGTTTCTGTTTGTTTGTTTGTATTTTGTTTCTTTGTTTTTCTTTCAAGAGTAGTTTGAGGTTTTATTGAAGATATTTTTATGCCTGCCTTCACCATGGTGATACAGGAAACAATAGGTGCTCAGAAGAACAAGAAAGACATAGTCAAGTGTTCCTACAGACGCCACAAGGGCGAGGCCAGTCTCTCTTGTCTATTTTCTTGCCCATTCCATCTCTTTGCTGGCTCATTTCATTGATGTCCCTTGTCTGACCTCCACGGACTGCTCAGTTAAAAAGTCCATTACAAACTCTTCACGAGGCTCAAATGCTATCCACCTGGCTCATCGGCGTATCTCTTTCGCATGGGCAGAAGCCCCAGTGTCCTGTCAATTTCCCACTCAAAGAATCACTCCGTTTACCCAGCTCACATAGTCTTCTTCGATAAACTGTAGTCCCTCACTTACATTTCACTACCAAAATATTTCACAAAATGAACAAACAATCCCCCAAATTGTCCATTACTCTTACCAACTCTAAGTATCTTCTGCTTGTCTTACTCATCTCTGTAGGTGTGTCTCTTTTCAAAGGGATTTGATTTCAGCTGACATCTTTTCCCACTCTCAAAATTTAGGCATACTCAACATAACTAAAATCTTTGAAGGTATAGGATATACTGCAATACGATTTGGGGAGATCAGTTATGAATACTTTCTTTTGCATGTGAACTTACTCAATTTTTAAGTTCTCTCTTTTTTTTTAACCAGAATATGTTTTTATAAAAAAGTTTGATTAGTGCCAAAATATAAAAGATTACCCTTGAAATGATGATGTACACGTTACAATTTGATGATGATTTAGTTGCTATTATCTCATAGTACCAAACAAGAGCAGGACTTGGCAGAAAGTCTAGTATTTAATGGACATGACTCACTATGTTCCCATTTAATTAATTTGTGACTATTCTATAGAAAAAATATGTAAAACTAGCATTTTTATTTCATTTCTCTGTCTAATGTCCTAATAAGAAAAAACCCACATAGCCAAATTTAGTTTTCAATGTTATTGAGACTATTTTCTTCATAGTAAAAATACAGTTTATTGTATATTCTATCAACCAGAATTACACAGGAAGAGTAAGAAACTAACTCTTGTCTACCAATCCTGACTTTTCTCTTGGAATATCAGACTTCATTAACTCTCTTTCTTAAAAAAAAAAGAAAATCCTCATCTAGACATTTTATCAGTGATCAGCATGATCACACCATATTCTCTTGTTTGGCTTCAATAGTATCAGGCAGTCAAATATACTCAGGGAATAAAAATAAAACAAATTAAAATGCTGGGTATGTGAAATTACATATGAACCTCAAGTTGCTATTCTTGCATGAGATCATAAGAAAAGAATCTACAGAGTCAGAATTGTCACCCTTGTTTCAGGAACACCATTTAGTAATGGTCTATTTAGTAATTCCATCTTTTCAAAGTTTTATTCCATTCTCCTTTATCAATCCAATTATGGGAATACTGTTTAAAATGTAATAACTGTGTTATCTTTAAAAATTACATAAATTACATTTGTGACATCACAAAATTTTACCAAAAACATTGAAATATTTTAAAAATACACAAACATTTTCTTGTAGTGGATAATTTTAACTATTTGCATCTGTAAGCAAGCTGTAATCATCATGGATCTCTATGATATGAAATTAGGAGCCTCATCCCAATGTTTTAGATTTTTATTTAACCTCATGAATCATCATCATTCTTTATCATGTTGCATAGTAATGGTTCCCGCAGAGGTCAAACTAGACATTAGTAAGATAAAAATAACAATATCCCAATGTTTAAATTTCTATTTCATTTGCATAGTAACAGTTCTCAAAAAATCAATCTTTAGAATTTGCTTTGATAAAAATAACAACATGCAAGGTGACTATTTCTGATTCAAGTAAATCTGCAGTTATATATGTTATATAGTTCTCTATAAACGTTATATAGTTCTCTATATATGTGAAACGCTTCAGGCTGTGGGACTGACATTTGCTCTCCCTCTGCCACACTCACTCATCGCCCGCATCTCCACCCTCACACACAAGCAGCACAGTTACTTGCACACTGGTTAAAAAGCGGCTTGAAACTAAAGTGTACGTAAGCACTTTGACCATATTTGAAGCAGAAAAAGATTATTTTCAGCAGCAATAAACATGACCTTCATGTACTGAACAATTCAGACGAGTAACATTTGTGATTTTTTTTTATCACCTCTTTGAAATGTTAACTCAGATCGGGGACAGGTAGAAACTCTTCTCTAATGTGTAATAAAAAGAAAAAGCACATAGCAATCTTAGTAAAATAAGGTATCTTGATTGAAATATTATTCATCTTCAGATTATAGTTCAGTGGTTCAAAACTTCTCAATTAACTCACCCTCCTTTTATGGAGGGTGGACTTGTTAATTCTTGTACAACTTTTAACAAACTGATGGGAAATTCAAAATCACTTCATATTGAACACGTTAAATTTCCGACTGTGTTGCAGATGGAAGGAGCATGGAAAAATCTTTTCACTCAATAAGAAGAGCAGTGGAGTCTCTGAAATGGATCTCATCTATGGCTCGTTCGAATTAGGAACCCAAACTCAAAATAAACATACAAAAATGAACTTGACTTATGTCGTCATGGAAAATTGCATGATTAAATAAAAACACCTTTCCATTTCACACTAACCACCAAACATATTAGTAAATGGTGGTTTATTTTGGGTTTTTATCGTAATATTTAGGGATCTGGAAACTTTGGAAACATCTATCGATGTTATGATGATATTTTATTAAAAGTAGGCTTTCAAGTGCTCTTCTTAAATACAGAATGTCTACATAGAAACATCTGCATGGTTTCGCCCACATACATCTCGACTCTTCTGTGTATTCGCAAGTTTTTTTTAAAGGAGTATTTCCTGTTGCTGTTGCAGTTGCTGTTAGGAAAACATTTTGACACAGGGCTATTAGACTAGCTAAGTCATCGCATTATTACTCTCTAGAAACAATGAAACAACTTTCTAGAAAAGAGTCAGAGAAATAAGCGATACTCACAGTACTTCTAGGTCTCTCAGTGCTCTAAAGGCCCCATCTTCGATGCAGCTGATCTGGTTGTAATCCAGTTGCCTGTTAAATGGATTAAAAGACTATGTAACAGAAAGGCTCAGGAGCTGGGTGTAGGAGACCTGAAGACTTCTGAAGGAACACTGATGCTCTGATCACACTTCCTGAAAGGCTTCTTCACACACACACTCATCTGCTTAAGAATGTCACAAGCCATCCTGCCATCCCTGTGCAGCTACTGAAGTCTCTTTTTGTTCCGAACTGTCTGTGCAAATAGCAGCCCTTGGAAGGCTCCAGTAAATAATAACTGCACCTTATATTAAATGCCATAGGAATGCAATTTCATTACATCAAGAAAAGCTATCCATTAAGAGCTTTCAGCGTCATCTTGCTGAAACAATTTCATTAAGGTAAAGGGCTGTAAATCACTTAATGTCACATGCACCCCCTCAGTGACCTAACAGAATCCATTTATCAGAGAAGCCCAGCTGCATGTTAATTTCACTATCCTTGGCAAGAAGGAGGAAGGCTACTTTCGGGTTTCCATCTTTTAAAGGCAGTTTCTTTCCAGACTCCAAACTGAAAGCAAGAGAGGATGCTGTGCATTTCCCGACCCTTCCAACCAAGAACACACATTAGAAAGCGTACAGTCATTGTACACCAGGCTTCACTAGCATTAAGATTTGCAATTTTAGTTACGTACAAATTCTCCTCAATGTCTAGAATGTTTTGAGTTAAGAAACTTTTAGAATGTGATTCCTAAAGAAAACTATTTGCTCAATATTAGCACATGATGGAAATGAATTCATTAAAACTTAAATGAAACTTTGGTTATTTTCTTTAAGATGGGAATCTTTAGCCCCCAAAAATAAAAAATGAAAGACATCAACTGTAAGAATTTTGTCACAATAGCATATACATTATGAAACAGTTTTACCTTTATTTCAGCCCACTCAATCATATATCCTTCAAGCAAATGACTCTTCTTTAGTGTTTCAAAGACTGAATATAAATATTCAGTTGGAGATGGAATAAAACGGATGCCTCAAACTTGCTTATGATTTTTTCTTTTTCTGATGTTTTTGTTTGAATTAAAAATCTTACTTTTCATGTTAAGAAATTTACTTCCAATCTGGAAAGAAAGGATGCGGGGAGTGGGAGGAGGGGAAACTGTGGCAGGGATGTCTTGTATGTTGTATCTTATGTCTTGTAGAAAAGAAAGCACTTTTAACAATACATTGAAAAGCAATTGACTTTCTTGAAAGAAAGAACTGAGTACTACCAGTCCTGTTTCCAACAAGTGGTTCTCACAATGGTACCTTGATGTTTAGAGACATTATTGTTCCAGTAGAGAAAACATATTTTAATGCTTCACTTGATAGAGAAATTAAATGTTTGCCCTCCATGAGTGCTCTGGGAATGTGGTCGTATAAGAGTGAGATTACCATCAAAATATCAATGCATCTTGTCCGCGTTTCAAGTCCAGAATTCACCAAGAGGCCCAATTCACACTTGAGAACCACTCTGAAAGAACTGTTTGAACATTTCATAAAGCAGCTGGTCTTCTCGCAGGACTACTAAATAGAGGTGCAGTGATCGCATCTGCTAGCTTTCAGAGAGGTCTCCATAGATCCCTTACTTAGAAAGTATGTATGTAGGGAACATTTCATGAATGCTACATCTCAGTTTTAAATAAGTGTTCAGAAAACACAATCATAGATAATACTACCTGATGTCTCATAAATAGTACAATGTAGGACAATATAAAAGCAAGTGCATTCTGAAAAAGATACAGTTCCACCACATTTATAAACCTTAGCTTTTCCCTAATACTGCCCAAGACTTCTGCTATTGCAATAGTTGAAAGCTTTTCCCGCTTATTAGGAAGCAATGCAGAAGTATAATTTCATTTTCCAGGAAGACATTTAAAGCCTTGTGATATAATATGGTTGCTGTGGTTCCAAGAAAACACTTAGATCCTTGAGCACTTTTGATTTTTAAGATTAAATTCATTTAACAATTAAGTTAATAGCCTTTTTATTTCGAAGTGCCAAATATATATCTACACTACCATTCTCTAACCTCTTGAACAATTTATCAAAGCCATTTAAATTAGTACAGTGGCAAGAAGTGTTACCCTTGACATGCTACAAAAGAGAAATTGTTTCCAGACAAATTGGCAAAATCTTTTAATGCTATCAAATTTGCCTAATGCAGTCTCCAGGTTAATCTGTAAAAGGGTTAGCTGTATGTTTGCCCATATCTTATTATCCTTAGCTGTCAATGTATAAATCAGTGCTGACACAGCTGCTTCTAAATCATGCATACAATGCACAAAGGGGAATCTGGAGCATGCCAGAAAGCACTCAGGCGAATCTTGTTCTACAAGACTAAAAGACCCATCACTTTCCTTATGGCAGAATTTGTACTATTGTTTGAAACTTAGGCACGTGAACTCTTTTTTGGTAGTCGATGTGGTTACATGTTGTTCTCGACAGTTTAAAATATATATATATATGTGAACTTTATGGTAAAGGTATTTGGAATGTTTGAGTTTCATAAATGTAAAACATGAGTATATTTTTTAAAGTTTTTTGAATGTTACCAAATCTCAGGACACACATTTCCTAAGGATGAAGATAATTCATGGAGTTGTGAGTAAGTAAAGATAAGAAAACGCAAATTGTTGAATAATTTCTTCATCAATTGTGAATTTTGACAGTTAAGTGAGTGGCTACAGAAAACTTTGTGTTTTCATGATTGCGGTGCGGCAATCTCTGTGTGCAGAACTCCATTTGTCTTCAGGGTTCAAAACAAACTGTCAAAATAGCCCAGCAGCATAATTTATTTGGGGGTTTCTGGACTCTTCCTGCACCCTGGTTCTCTCACTCTGCATACCTCCCTCTCAGTGGCCTTGTGCACCTGGGTGCTTGTGCCTTCTGAAAACAAGAAAAGTGTTTGCTCTTGCATTTAGTTAAGGCTGAGTTTCCTTAGGTGTCATTTCCAATTGCAACATGGAATTGTTATGAATTAAAGATGCAGACACTTTTTATTATTTCTCTAAAATTCCAATTAATTATTCAGCAATAATTTTATTCTCTAAAAAATGCAAATGAGAAGGACATTAGGGAGAGCAGAAAATTTGTCTGATGCTTCTGTTATATATGAAAATCACCATCAGGAGATTTTATTATTTATTTGAAGAAAGAAACCTATTATTGTTAGATTTCTGAGCTCTTCAGTCAACATGGATTAGTATGGGTGTCTGTGTCTTGTCTTAGTAATTTCCATTTTGTAATCTACACTTTTTTCTTTTCCGTTGGGAACTCTACCACTCTCCTTATCTGTGGATTGGTTTTCCAAGCACTGCATGATTTCATGCAAATAGAGAGGTCAAAAGGAATCATCACCTTCATCCTCATCCTGTTAGGCATTAAGTCCTACGTTCAGCAGTGGGTGGACAAAGATCCACTGATACCTAGGAAGCCCCTGGCTCCAAGTATTGGTGGCTCCTAGTTTGGGTGGCTATAGTCTCAGGCCAACTGACTCCGACACTGAATATATGAAGCTTCCCTGGTTTTATTTCATAGTGAACAGTCTTTGAGTGTAATTAATGGAAACAATATATAACCTTCTAAAATTAAGTCTAAAACCGGAATAATAAGGACAAAAGGATAAATATAATAGACCTGGAGATACTGTATTATGTTTTGTTAAAGTTTTCTTAAAATATTTCCTATATCCTTGCATTAAAATTTAGGTGCCATGTTGTATTTTAATCTTATATGCAAAGCTTATTTCACAGTGTTAAATTTAGATGATTGCATCTCTATCCATAGCAAATATATATTTTTCATTAACATCCAAGAAATAATATCCAGTTGCTAATTGGCTTTCTTTCATAAAAATTAGAATGTTTAAAATAGACTTGAATGTGAAATATCACAGAGCATTAAAATCCATAATACTGTTGATGCAAGCAAGAGGTTAGCAATTTCTCAATGAAGTTCATATGACAATGACCTACTTTTGCGATATTTTTAATCTCAGGAGCTAGAAATGGTGTGTTATTTATATTGTCGCTGTAAAATAAAGGACTCTAAAACTTTAGATAATTTAAAACAAATAGTCAGAGTCAATAAAAGTATTTTGCAATCTAAAGAAACCTGATTCATTAAAAAAAAAAACACACAGTAAATTTGGGGAGGGAAAGCTAGGAAAGTCTTTTAATGTGGTTATAGTTTCTTTTCCTAAGGATAAAATTCAAGTCTATATTAAATTGTAAATAGCCAAATATCATGCCAACTGCTATTCAAACAACATTTTGTAATTGAAACAATAACATATAAAAAAGAAGAAAAATAGCACAAGTTCGGCTAAATCAATAAATATCGTAAATAATAATTTAAACAACTGCATATCTCTCAGAACGAGCACACCAGCAGGAGTCTGGTTTGGGGGTACTTCATGCTAAAGTGAGAAACTATCCAAAGAATTTCAAGAATTTGCATTACCTTAGTTTTAATTATTTTACAGTCTTTCAGGCAATGCTTTATGTATTTCAGTAACAAGTAACTTTGAATTTCACTAGCATACTCTACGTTGCAAACATATATGCACTTGCTGTTTGAGGGAATGAAAAGAGCCTGCCGAAGTAAAAGAAGTATTTTTAATAGAAAATAGAGGCAAAACAACTAGAATGATATTTGGGTCCTGGAATTTCTAGAAAAATTAACCAAACCTGTTTGAACTAAGACTGATTATAATAAATACTTACACTTACACTATTCATATTCATTGTATAGATATTCATTGTATATAATCTAATTATCCTTCACAGTAAATTGAGAAGGTAAATATTGGCAACACCTCTACTGCACAAATGAAATATAAAACTCAAAAGTCTGAAAACTTGTCTACAGCAAATATGTTTATCTTTGACTGTAATTGAGAATGATGTATTTCTGAAGTTTCCACACAGTATCCAAGACCTGAGGAAGCAAATTCACAATGCTTTTTGCTTCAGGTGAATTTTTAGATAAATGTATGGGTATAATTCAAAGAAGTAATGTAAAATTCTATAAAGGCTGTGATTCCTTTAGGTAGAGGTATTTAAAGTAGTGTAGAAAAAACTTATAGCTCTTTAAATGTCTATGATGTGGCCCAGCAGTTGAAAGATTTCCTAGCATACAATAAGACCTGGATTCAATTTCCAGCCCTATATAATATCCAAGTTGTCATGTCACATACATATACACACACACAAACACATAGATATGTAGGTAGGTAGGTAGATAGATAGATAGATAGATAGATAGATAGATAGATACGTACGTACGTACATACATACATACATACATACATACATATAAACATAGACAGAGAGGTAGGTAGATAGATATTCACAGATGATAGACAGTGATAGAATACACCTAGTTAGAGAGAAATGAAAATTTTACCTACAGAACAAAGAACAGCTCCATGAAAAAACAACCTGACTAGAGGCACTGATGGCATTCAGGCGTCTGTACTGGCCTGACCTGTGGGTATATGCTCTCAGCTGTGGCAACTAAGAGCACCATGTGTCACATTTACTACATTCCCTTTTAAGGGTCCTGCCCACCTTCCATCTCTCCTTCTTTCTCTTTCTTTCTCTCTCCCTCTCTCCCTCTTCTCTTTTCTCTTCTGTCCCCAGAGGCCAGTTTCCCCTCTCTCCTCCCCATTTTCCCATTCACTCCCCCCCCCAATCCCCTCCACCTGAGCTCTGTTGCATGGCTTCTTTCTCTCCTGTGCCACTTTTTCTAAATTACAACAGGCACTATAGCATTAAGGGATTGTTTTCAGGACCCAGGTTATTTGGGTCTGAGCATAGAGCTTCTGTGCTGAAGTAATGGTTCAAATCAGGAAATCTATGTCACAGGCAGAAAATCATAACTAATCAGAATGTTTACAAAGATATTATAAGATAGCAAAACCTCTGCATCATGAAAAATATCTAGTAATCTAGTATCTTTGTTAGAATTATCTAATAAGACTATAACCTGGATGTCAAAATTAATTAGGATGCTGTTGTAATAGTTCATAGGTATCAAAGTGTGCTGACCCACACTGGAGACATAAGAAATCTGAAGGTCAGTTCTGTTTCATTGATCAAAAATGCAACAACACTATTCTTATTAGCTTTTGTTTTATTGATGTTCAAAATCAGTCATCTTTTCCTGTATTTTTTTGTTTTACTTTGTTCTGTTTTGGATGCACTTTTGATGATACATTACATATATTACATAGTCATGGAACAAAATCCAGTATAGAAGAAAAGTTCTTCAGGCACAATGGAGACCAAAATATGCAAAATTGGAAAGAGTTTTGATGATTGGTTACCTCATCACATTGTTCGGAAGGTCACAATTCTGATGCTTTGGGAGTTAGAGAAAAAGAACGATAGTGCAGGACCATGGACAGTACCCAAGTTTCAAGAGTGGCACCAGCCCATCCTATCTCCTGGTCACACCACTTTCTTTTTCATCAAAATAATCTGTATTATGTATGTGTCATTCAGGGCCATAGACTCGTGAAGAATGACTCTCATGAAATTCGTTGCTTAGAACCATTTCCTTGAAGGACTATAACTATAGGTATAGGTAGTTCATAAGTTTCTACGATCTGTTGAAATCCCTTGAGTTTTAATTTAAGAATGAGGGACTATGCTCATAAATAAAGAAACTGTTCCTTTTTCAAAGTATTTCTAGCTTTGTGCCTAATTAAATCCACTAGGAGAGAATTGGATATGAACAGATAATTTTAATTTGATGGCTAAAGGATTCTATTTTTAAGAAAAAATAGAAATAGAGAAAACTTGATAACTGACCAGAGAGGACATATAGAATCTCTTGCATTTAAGGGGATCAGCATGATTATGTGAATAATGGTGAAGAGACACCAGGAAAGAAGTTTAAACTAGACAAAGGTTCAATCCATGAAATGTGTTGGGCTCTCTTTGCGCCTCATGGAAAGTTGACTATAATTGCATTTGATGTGTTGAAGTGGATTGATTGGAAATAATAAAATAAAGGAAAACAAAATGGCACATAAAAAGAAACGTGATAGCAATACAGTAAACAGCACAATTCGTAAATATTGTATGTGGATTTGTAACAACAGACTAATTCTTTTTTCTGTTTGTCAAATTCTCTTATTTTCAATAAACCATGCGTCACAAATTGGACTATTTTTCCCCAAAATGTCATGGTCATGCATATTTATTATCTAAATAATACTATGAATTGCTTTAAGAAACCCATGCTGCATCATTCTGTAAATTATATACCTGTCTATAGATTAATGCACATGAAATTTTATTAATGTTTTCTTCAACGCCCATAAAAATCATGGTTTATTTTCATACAAGGAAAGCTGTTATTTTGTCAAAAAGGTTTATTTTTTTCTTAGAAAAAGAGAGTAAAATTCATACCTGTAGGATAATTGGGACTGGAAAGACACAGCTAACAGGAAGAGGATATAGACAGGGAAGTGTGTAGGATGAAAATCACAAACTACATTTTGAAGATAAATAGCATTAGGAAGAAAGGAAGGAAGAAGCAGGTGTGTAGTTCCCTTTACACGGACCTAAAATAGTTCTTATAGGCATTCAGTTATGTTCAGTATTTATCCCCATAGCTGTAAAAAGAGTGATCTAATATAGTAGAATAGTAAACTAATATGAGCTTTGTGATGTGACTGACTGCAACTTGTTTCGATCCTAAAGTTTTCTTTTGATACTTCTTTTTACTTAAGTTCCAGAGCAAATAGAACTAGGGATAGCTTTTTCCATATAAAATAAAAGATGCTTAAGATATACCTGAAGACAAAGCACACGAAGTAAAAGGAAACAAACAAGTCTCAAAAATAAGGCCAGATTAGATAGAAATATTCTCTAAGATGATAAGCGTAAGTGGAAATATCTAACCAGGTGCTTGAAAAAAATATAATGTATGCTGCAAGATTTTCTTTTACAATCTGATTAAGGGGAAGCAAAGCTTCAGCACTTCAGCACGAATCCACTAATTATACATACAAAGACTCTATTAAAAACATCTGTAGGCATTGGTTAGTTTTTGGAAGAATCATCCTTTGGTAAAAGCAGGCCATCAATAGTTTACAGTTTGTGACTTTAATACCACAAATGGAGATTCATTAAACACGGCTGCTGGAAGCTGTTGGATATGCAATTATTCTGTTGATATTGTATTACAATTTTGTTTTCATAATATTTGAGTGTCTAAAATGTCAAGAAAAAAGAAATTGAATGAAACTGTGGCTGGCATGGGGGTGTGTGCAGTGTAGAAAGAGGTTACACAACAAAATACAAAAAGTATTTTAATCCAGCTATGAAATAAAGCAAGATAGCAAAAAGAAGTTACTGTTATTTCTCCCCTGAGATGCTTAAGACCAAGATGAATGTTCATCTGTCTGAAATAGTTTAAGTGGGGCTTGCCTGGAGGAAGGGAAATAAAATGTAGTAATTTGCAACATTTCCACAGCATCAATTTTATATTGTCAGGATGCCGCCTAGAGCATGTTTAGCCAGACCTCAAGAGTAAACCAAGTGTTGTCACCAGAAATCCTGTAGGAATGGAAACTGCTTCACATCAGGCTCAGAAGTGGCAGATCTGGAAAATTTTCCAGATTAGGGCAGGGTAGGATGACAGATAGCTCTCCAGGAAGCAGGGTCTTGGCTCTGCTCCGCACAGATGCCTGCTGCTCTACCTCTTTTTCCTCTTTTAACCTGTGACTAATTGTGCAACTATGATTGGGACATCATGAAAGACAACCAATTTAGGAGTAAATACACAGGCACAGTAAAGGTAACAAAACACTGTTCTCTGTCCCAAGGAGTATTAAAATCACCCTCAGTGGTCTGATGCTGATTCATGGACGGCTGGGACTAGCAGTTTAATAATGCTGCAAGTTAAATTTTATACTTAGAAATCAGCCTTTGGTTAATTCTTAGAAATTAGCCTTTGGTTGAAAGAAAAAAAAAGTAAACCTTATACCCTGACCCATGAAATGCGAATGATTTTTGAAAATACGGTTTGAAATACTTTTGAACCCTGAAGTCTCTTTTAGCTATTTGAGCTGATTAAACACTCTTTCCTTTTGCATTAGTTCAGGGAATATGAGGAGAATAGGAGTCGTTTTCTTATTATTATTTTAGTGTTACTACTGAGGTCTACACCGTCCCTTAGGCTTCCTTTCTTCCACAGAAACATACACGTCCAGAGCTGACCTGTGAGGAAGCTGTCAGCAGCCCCTCCCACATTTGGAACCTGGTGAATCATCACTGCTTTACTTAACAAAAGTCACATTCCATTTCTTACGCACAAAAAACAAACAAACTGAAACTCCACTGCACTTTGATTTTAATAGCATGTTCTTCCTCAATGTGCTCCTATCTAGTGTTCACCCACACATAAGATAATAGCTTAGATTTTCCCCCTATATTCTTTTATTCTAACAATTTTTCATAATACTATGAAGTTGTTCCTCCTGAATCCCTATAGCATGCAGTCTCTAATTTATAAATCTTGTTTTTACTGTATGTTCATTTAATGTTTGCGTATATATATATATATTTTCAATTTGAAGTTCTGCATCTAACTGACTCACAGGAATCATATGCATGTTGAAACAATCTTTTAATTAAATTCTAATACTGAAATATATCTCATATTCTACTAGTCTGTCTCCTCTTAAGCAATTTATTCATGGATAACTTTATTAGTTACTCACTGGTAATTGTATAATGAAACATAACACTACCGTTTCCTAGCATTTTAGTGGTTTAAAGTTTTTTTGCACCTCATTTGCCTAATAACCACAACAAGCCCAAGTAACTAGTAGTCAGTTTGTGAAATTAAGTACTAAAGGACAAGAGGAGTTGGATGATTGTTCATGTGCATGAATCCGAATTACAGGAAAAGTGTCTCAGTCTGTAATCCTAACTTCACGGTACAGTATATGTAAGTCTTTGAACTTGAGAAAATTCAATAGTGTATGTGAGGGATCTTTAAAACACCCATTTCACATGGCAGCCAGCTTACTCGCTCACTTTTCACTTAATCTCTGGACTTGCTTTTCAGTTAAATGAAGAAAACATGTTTTTAAAATAATCCCCTGGGATGGGTCAGTAGTCCTAGATGTAGACTTCCTCATAGGAACGTACAGTTGGTGACTTGAATTCTTTGAATACCTGAAGAATAGTTGAATGCACTTGTACTAAGTGCTTAATGGCAGCCCCACTGTGAGGTTACAAGTAACATACTGCAGGGTGGCCAGTTGTAGCCACTGCAACTTGAGCATATATCTATGAATCCTTAAGTAATATCATATCCACAAATAATGCACTGAGACAGATTGGATTCCCCTGTGTTGGCAAGCTGACTTAAACGTTCTCAAAGTCCCAGCTAGTAAAGAGAGAAAGAAAGCAGGAAAAAAATCTTTTTTGTCTAAGTGCACATAAAAAAATCACCACCGTCATGATGTTAATGGCTTTGTCTATTTATAACCATAAAGCTGTACTTTTCTGTTATTACTTGGGCACTCAGAAAGCACAGATACACGATAAAGAAAAACGCATTTTTACTGGGGAAATGTAAAGGCCAAAATCTGTGGCTTTATCAACACTTGTCTTCTTTGACAAAGGACAACATCTGTCTCACTTTCACTACTAAAGAAAAATGGAACTGAATTCTCCCATGGAGAATTCTGAATATAAGTTAATTCTTGAAAAATTGCCTGCCCTGTTTATGACTAGCTAAGAAATATTGGATTGTAAGAGTTAATCTTGGTACCCAAGGGCTCTTCTCCCCTAAATTCCAAGGTATTTTGCAATAGCGATGGAAAACATTTTAACCCTCAACATGTGAAGTAAACTGAAAAGTCATTTTAAAAGACTAACATGGTATTTTGAAATTGATAAAGATATATATTGACAATATTAGGTTTGCCACTGAGAGTTTATATCTCACAAGTATCTTGAGAGCTATAGGCGCTTAAACGCCAAGAAACTAGATTAAAGATTTATCAAGGAAAATAAAGAAATATGTTTTTTGTTTTCTTTTCTTTTTTCTTCTTATTAAGGGTGGTGATTCACATAGTACTTCAAAGATAGGAGGGAAAAGATGAGAAAAATTTACATAAAGAAAACGATGAATTTATCATTTTTACACCACTAACATCTAAAAACTCCAGAAAGAGCTGTGGTTCTGAGCCATCTTTATCTTTAGCTGAAAAATATTATCTATTTGCAAAGAAAATAAAAGTGTTTATATGTTGAAGTTTAGCATACCCTGACAGAAACTACAAATGGAAGTGATACAAACACATCATAACACCATCTCATTCTTTGAAAATTATAAAACACTAATCAGAGTATTTTAAAATAAATTTGATAATGACTTGAGTTGCCAAACATCTGAACAAACAGATAAAAATTATGTTGGTTTTGGAAGATCTTAAAAATAACAAGAAAATTACATCAGTATTTAATTTTTCTGATAATTAAAAATGTAAACCTGATCCAAAACAGATTATAATTTATAAAGAACTGTAAATTAAGATGTGTATATATACTCACAGATTTTTAATGTCAACTGCCCCACGGAAAGCCTTCCTTGGAATTGCTTGAATTTGATTTTCACTGAGATCACTAAAAATAGCAAGAGAAAGGGGGATAAGATTATGAAATCATACTTTCTGCTTAGTATAATCAAAATGATAAATAATAGAAAAACAAAATTATTTCACAAAAAAACCAAATACCCTCCCCAAGGAAAAAGACAGTCAAAAGCAAAGCAAGTAACTAAACACATAATTTGTAATTCTAATATACGTTAAAGTTTGAATTAAATATCTTTAATCTATATTCCATCATAAAATATGGTATTTTCATTTAAAGGTTAGCAGAATTTTATACAAAATATATGAACTATTTCATTGAGAAAAGTAGTAGATTTTCATAACTGAATTTTAGGAGACTCTGAAGCTTTAGAACTTAATGTCTGTTCAAAACCACTGTAGTACTTAGCTTCCTGGAGAAGGATGACGGTACTCAGAGCACATACTCAAGCTTACATAACAATTTTAGTCATATTAAAAATGAAATATGGCAGCTCTCATTAAACAATAAAATGAAGTTTCTGAATGAAATATTAATAGTAGCATGATTTGAAGCTTCCCCCAAATTTGTTTTAATCATAAATTTAGCGTCTATTTTTACATCTTAATTTAATTAAGAAATACATTTTATTCTAGGGAAAAAGCTCTCTCTATGTTGAAATGAAGAGTTTGGGAGAAAAAGAAAACACTCATTGTAAAAAGGATACATTATGTTCCCTTCCAAGAGTTCAGAGTCAACTCTAAGACAAATCTCACAGCTCAGACGGTATTAACAGCATTATCACATAAAGGACAAGTACAAACAATTAAAAGATACACCACTAGAAACAGAAAACTGCCTTCTGGGTTCTATTCACAAGAGTATACAGCAAGAAGTTGAAATATCAAGCAAACTATTAAAATACCAATGACGTGACTCAAAGTCGGAGGTATCCCCTTCTCACAAAGAAAGCTGAAGTTACTGACCAAAGACGCACAGCAGATGACGAACCCAGCCGTTTTCCACCATGTGCATGCACACTGAGCAGGTTGGTCCACACTCCCTCCCTCCCAGCTGCCTGCGAGCAGAGCCCATCATTCACATGCCTCTAGCCACACGAGAGAGAAGAGGACACGACTGGCTGATACAGAGATTTAGCGTGTGGTCCTGACCTCATTAGCGCCGACTTTTAAACAAATGAGATTTGAGTTCATATCTCAATATGCTTAATGTTCAAGTGAAAAAATGTTTGCTAAGCAATTTGTAAAGAGGTAAATGTTAGTTACTTGATGACAGAAGGCCTTCAGCAAAGAAAAAAAATGAAGACGAAGAAGAAAGACGGAGGAGAAGAAAAACAACCGAAAAGCTCATATTTACTTCCAGGAGTAAATTTACTCATTTGTGCTTATGTAGGAAGCACATCTAGGGCAATGTAGCTCATTACTGCTTTTCAATAATTTCCAGTACCTTCTTAAGAGCAGTAAAAACTGTCATTTCCTTAAAATGCGCTGACTTCTCTCACTTGCCTATTGATAGGACTGACTGCTTTCCTTCCTTTCAAAATTACCTCAAGTTTAGAATGTTTAGCAATTATATATTTTTAAGTATTGATGGCAAGAAGATGTGTTCAGAGGAGGCCACAGAACAAAGAGATTCTGAGGAAGAAAAACCTGAAAGTAGCATGGATGGAAGAGGGAAAAAAAAGAGGGTATTCAGGCAAAAAATGAACCTATCCTGCTTGCTGAAAATGATTGTTCCTACCCTGCTGTCCTGGACTGCTGCACTTCTTCAATCAGTGCCCCTTTTCCACTCTCAAACAAGAAATACTTCTGAGACATATACATAATGATGGCAAAATAATTATTCCAGTTCTGACTTTTCTCTAGCCTCTGTGCCCTTCTAATCTCTATAATTAGGGTCCCTTCCTCCAGTTAGTCTTGGTTCGGCTGGCGTTCCAGACTCTCAGCTACCTTCCGAGGGATAACAATGGTAAAGCTGCTTTATATGGTTCAAATAAACATAACGGTGGCAGGCGGCACTTTAGGAGGGATATCACTCCTGAGTTTTATTGATTACCCATGACAGATTCCGAGATCATAGAATAGTTTCTTTTGACTAACAGTCACCAATCTTCCCTTTCCCTAAGCCTGAGAAAGACCAAGAGGCTCGCTCATGATGGCTGAGTGTAGCCGTTCCCCTAGACAGATAGCTCTGAGCATGGAATGGATTCTAGCATGAGTGCCCAGTCTAATATGTCAGGCAGCTTTAATTATAGATTTCCAGGTCTCTTTGAAGAATGGGGCCCTGTTTCACCTGGACAGAAGGAACCTGACATAAGCAATAGTTGGTTGCTTCAAAAAGAATATATCATTCCATGCTCCTATCACCATAACCATCTTATAAAACAGTCATTATTATTTCAATTTATAGAAGAGGAGCCTTTTGGAGGAGAGGAGTTATGAAAATATTATTAGTGTGACATGGTAAGACTAATTATTAAACAGATAAGAAATGCGATAAACATTAAGCCCAGATTCTAACAATGATTACTAAATTCACTTCGTTACACTCTTCCCCCATTTATGAACTCACAGAAGGCTCTCCTTAACCCATGCTAGGTTTTGTCTTATATAATTGTACAATAATGAAAATTAGGCTATATTAATGACAGTTCCCAGTTCTTCCATATAACTAACATATGGTTTTCAGTCATGTTTATTTACTTACTCTCCACTAAATGTGGAGTTTCAAGACGGTTCTGTAGGCGAGGTTAAAGAATCGACTGAAGTTATTGTCCTGTTTCTACAAACATTTAAAATCAAGTAAAGAAGATGAGATAAATAGCTAAATATAAAGGTACCAAAGAGATGTTGGTTGCATGCCTACTGACATAGAAACCAGCTATTGACCCTCACTGGATCTGCTCTAATCCTTGAAGATCAATGAAGGACAAGGAGGCATCCCTATTGCAGTCTATTGCTCTATGAGCTGTGTAGAATAAGCACAGTGAGTCAGAACTACTGAGTGAGTGGGCTGGAGCTACCCAGGGAGGAAATTTGTAATTATATCACCAGCAACAGAGGTAAAAAATTGGTTGAGACAGAGAAGAAATGACTTGATTGGACTTGATTTTTAGGATATTAATCTGGAAATTGATTTCCAAAGCAGGCAGAGATAATGGGAAGAGAAGTGCCAGGCAGTGCCTCCAAGAGTCGCCTAGAGTCCAGCGCTGGAGGTATCTTGTATAGGAGACCATTAGGCAGTACAATTTGAAGTTGGTTCCACTTGGAAGCATTTGATGTAAGGTAAGGTTGACTATCATCTCAGCAGAATTTCAAATCACTTGAAGATTTGAGCAGCAGGGAGACAAACCAAGAGGTTAAACCAAGAAAAAGCAGTAGTTCTACTGCTATTCCAGGTCCTGGGAAGTAAAGAGACCAGACAATGAACCAGTTTTAGAGACAGACGATGAACCAATTTAAGAGACCAGACGATGAACCAGTTTGGAGATTACTAAAATCTCAGTCATGATGTAACATTTCTTGGAGTTTTTTAAATAATGAAATGCTCTTCTTTTAAATTATATGCATATGAATGTTTTGCCTTCACCTATGCATGTGCACCATATGAATGTTTGTTATTCACAGAGAAAAGAAGAGGGAGAAGGGTCAACAAACAAGACTCACAGGTGGTTGTGAGCTGCTGTGTGGTGCTGAGAACCAAACCTGGGTCTTCCCTCTGCAAGACCAACCAGCGTTCCTAATCTCTGAGTCATCTCTTCAGCTTTGAAAATATTGAATTTTTTTTTGAAAAAAAAAAAAGCTTGTTGATTTTCTTAAAAGTGTCAGGGATGTTTAAAGGAGTGCAAAGTCTGTCCCCAATAGAATCGAGTCTCCATACGGAGGGGAGAGTCACATGATTACAGTAGAAAGCACTGTACATGTTTACACGTGCATACAAAAAACAAAACCCTCCAGGAGGTACACCCGAGAAGGGACTCACAAAACCATATCAGAACCCTGGCTTTCACACGGAAACCCCATCCTTCTACTATGCTCAGCTCTTCCCCACACAACTGCAGTGCCTGCAGTCCAGCCTTTCCTCCTTCTCCTCCACTCCCCTGACCACTGTTAGGGTATCTGTGGATGACCAGCCATCCTCATTTCTTAAATGACTCCAACTCTTCTCCTTGTCTTGATTTATGAACCCTTCTATACTATCCCATCCCTATTATATAAATAAATAAAATAATATACAACTACATTGTCGTGAAGTTTTACTCATCCCAGTTTAGTGTTATTATCCTTATACAGGCTCAGGCCTTTGGGGATCTTATATATCCCATGCCGAACTATTGGCAAGCCTTCATCCAGCTCATAGTATTTACAGAATTTTTTGTCTGCCATTCTGTTATCTTGACCTCCACAGGAATAGCCTGGCTTAATAGCCCGCAAGTAAATCTCAGCTGCTACTTCTGCATTCCTATGATTTCTGCTTCTTAGACACAAACTCTCAAGTATCTTGATCCAATACAAAGAGAAGCTCAAAACATCACAAAGATACACAACTCTCCCCAAAGAGATTATTTAACACATGCTTTTGACATCTATTTTCCCTCTCACCTACTCCATTTCAGATATACTGGCCTCTTTGGGGTTTCCTGGCAATTCCACGTCATGATTTAGTTCAAAGCATTCCTGCTATGACTCTATGTATGTCTCAATGCTTGACACACAAATCTTGTACTTTCAATTCACCCTTTATCTTTTATTTGGGCTTTGACTCTCTAGCAACTTGGAATACCCAGAAAACAAGACTCTAGTGAGCACACTAGTCATAAAGATCTCTTTTCTTCTAATTTCTAACACATATTTTGCTAGTAATTCTCACTAAATCAAGTGTCATGGAAGGATTTTATACTTTCCTAGTGACATTTGTGAATCTACTGATATCTAAGTGTGAAAAAGTATGAATCCGAGGATGTATTAAACAAGTAATAGTCAGTACTAAGATAAACATTATGTTAATGTTGTTTATAGTTGTTTATGGTTTATGGTTGTTCTCAGCTAGTCAATACTCTTTTGGTTTCTTTAATTCTACTTATAAAAACATCAGGATATAATCTCAGGTAAATTGAGGTTTACAAAGGTTACATAACTAGCCGGAAGTCATTTTGCTAGCATTAAGTAGAGAGAGAATTTGTACTTGACTCAGTTGCTCCCCACAGCTCATACTCTTGACCACTCCCACATGCCTTATGTAAGAAGCTCTGATAGTCAGAGAGCTAACTGGCATTGTTCTTCAGTCCCTTGGATAATGATTCCATTGTGTCGACCAAGGGCCATTCAAAAGTGCTTGTTGCAAAACAAACAAAAACAAACAAGCAGCAACAACAATAAAAATGAAGATCCTCAGTTTCAAGCCAGTTATATTAAATAGAATCTGCAGCACAGAGATCAAAAAAATCTTTGCACTCATAAGTGTGCCAGCTAACTATTATGACCAATGTCCTTAGAACCCATGTTAGCAATCTTCTGAAACATCTCTCGCAAATGCTGTCTCTAAGGGTCTCGTTAATTTGGGATTACATGTACAGGTAGGGTTTTGTGTATATGACATAAAATCAGACTACAATAAATATCAAATAGACAAAAACAACAGTGAGCAACAAAACCACATTCATTCAAGACACACATACTGCTACCATATAAAGGAACATGAGGAAAGAAAGGCCACTTTGTGGTTATATATCTTGAAATCTACCATATTTTAGAGTACAGTAAACCTGAGATTTAGTAGCCTATCACTATTGTGCGATATCACTACCATTCACATGCAGTATTCCTACATCCACTCTTTTTTAAGATTTATTTTTGTTAGTCGTAATTATTGGTATGTGTTTGAGTATATGCATTTGAGTACCAGTTTCTTCAGAGGTTAGTGGTCCCATATCCTTCCTAGAACTGAAGTTACAAGCAGCTGTGACCTACTTGTTGTGAGCACCAGGAACCAACCTGTGGTTCTCTAGAAGAGTTCTATGCACTCTTAAACATGAAGTCATCTCCTACCTCCAACAGACCACTTTAAAGCATATTTACCATTAAGAAATTCTTAAGCCATGATAACAACTTTAAATAATAACATATTCAAAGTATAAAAACTTTGTATGCTTTCTGTACAAAATTAGATCCCAAACAATGCTTCCCCATTGATATCAATCTTTCCAAGAATATTTCAGAAGGCAACACTTAATCGGACAAAGGCATCAGGTATGGGAGATTAAAATTAGTGCCTAAGAGAAAGACAAAATATACCTCTTGTGTGTTTTTTTTAGAGACGAGCAACTGACATGGTGACCCACGTTTATAGAGTAAGATGGGTTTCTTGTCACATCTGAGCCCTTAGAGATCTGCAGTGGACTGAAAAGATCTCTGACTCAGGAAGTGTGACTCTAATCTGTGGTGTTCTTTGGTGGGTTTCTCAAAGAAATCATGGCTCTACTGTTTAGAAATTGCATGACGACATGATCTTGGTCACTGTACTAAAGTTCTTTGATTCCTGATTTATAGCCTCTAGAAAATCCATTGAACTCTGTTGTATCAAGGTTCCCATGAGAAAGATTAGTACTAGCCAGGTGGTGATGGCACATGCTTTTCTTTAATCCCAGCAGAGGCAGGGGGATCGCTGTGAGTTCGAGGCCAGCCTGGTCTACAAGAGCTAATTCTAAATATTCCATGCAAACATGTGAACTTACTCACCCATTCTCCACATCTGAAGACACTACAAGTCTTAAGCTTTGCCTCTCCACTGGTCACTTAAGTTGTTAGTCCTCCAGCATTTGGACTATAGGTATTAGACATTAAAGTATAAGATTTGTGCAGACTGCCCTCAGAAAGCATAGATTAACACAAATCATTAGAGATAGAGTGACCCTTGAGTGATCAGAGAACTAATCAATAAAAACACCTAAAATGTTTCAAATTATTAATGAAAACACACTTTCACGCCTCTTGGTATGTTTGTAGATGGTTGATTTTAGTCAACATTTGCCGAGGATTTTAAGTTCATACATATATCCCTGCGATATCTGGGTAATCAGTTTTTAATTCATTTTTCTCTTCTAGTCCACTGTAAATATTTCCCAGTTGTCATTCCTTTTCGCTGCTAGTGCTCTGTAAAGATTTCCCTCTGCTAGAAGGCTCATGGGCTGTGTTTCATTAGTTATTCTTATTCTCTCTCAAAGTTTTTCTTTGAAATGCCTGAATGCTGGAGTAGGCCTCTTTATTTGCAGTCTGGTTCCTTATAATACATAACTAAAATCTTCGTGTCACAATTGCTAGCTCATGTGTTGACACTTTATGTAAGAAGTGAGAAAAAACTAGTATTATACACACTGGCATTTATGTTCTCAAGTAGATTCCCTATTTAAAAGGTATTTGATATCGTCCACACAGGACACTGAATAAATATTTCATTTTCTACTTCTTCAAAATAAGTGTAAAATGCACTTACTCTTTTGTTACTTCACATATGGGAAAGACATTCTTATCATTTATCCAAATGTCTTTAATGAGATCAGCAACAAAATGTTATTTAATTAAAATGATTGTGTCACTGTAAGTACTTTGTATTATAAATGGAAAATTGTCTTCAATGCTTTTACTCAGTCTAAAATATAAAATTTTCAATCTCATACAAAGACCATTAAAATACTTTATTTCTTTCAGAACAAGGGAACTCATTTTACACACACACACGCACATACACACACACACACACACAAAGAATGAAGAGATATTTATGATGACATACATACATAAAGAAATATGTGTGTGCATGTATGTGTATGTATGCATTTTCCTCAATACAACCTGATCAGTTAATAAAATGTTACTTGTATGAATGTTTTCATAAATTGTTGTTGGATAACAAATTGGTATGTTTCATCCAGGAAAAAATATTTCACCCACTCTTATACAGTTTAAAAGTTGAGCTCCCAAGATCCTGATGAGGAGCAAAAGGAGGGAGATCATGAGCAAGGAAGTCAGGACCGTGAGGAGTGCGTTTACCCATTGAGACGGTGGGACAGATCTAACGGGAGACCACCAAGTCCAGTTGGAATGGGACTGATGGAACAGGGGACCAAACCAGACTCTCTGAATGTGGCTGACGGTGGAGGAGGACTGAGAAACCAAGGACAACGGCAATGAATGTGAACTCTACAGCATGGACGGGCTCACTGTGAGCCTTGTCAGTTTGGTTGCTCACCTTCCTGGACTTAGGGGGAGCTGGGAGGACCTTGGACTTAACATAGTGAAAGGAACCCTGATGGCTCTTTGGCTTGGAGAGGGGCAGAGTGGGGGTATGGGTGGAAGGAGGGGAGGGAAGGGGGAGGAGGAGGGGAGGAGATGGAAATTTTTAATAAAAAAAAAGAAAAAAAGATTTCTATCCACTCAAAATATACCTTGAAATTAATGCTTCATAAATAAAATAGGAAAGCCGGGCGGTGGTGGCGCATGCCTTTAATCCCAGCACTCGGGAGGCAGAGACAGGTGGATCTCTGTGAGTTCGAGACCAGCCTGGTCTACAAGAGCTAGTTCCAGGACAGGCTCCAAAGCCACAGAGAAACCCTGTCTCGAAAAACCAAAAAAAAAAAAAAAAAAATAGGAAAACATGCCATAATATTGGACCTCAAAGGGGAAAAATTAGTAGACTTCAACTATATTATTTAGATACTATTTGCACATCAAAAATTTTTACTCACTTAAACTACATACACACACACATATGTACATGTATATGTGTATGCTTTTGTAGGGTGGGATATCATAAGAAAATTACATTATTTTATATATATTTTTTTTTTCCTCATGGTTTATTTTTTTTTTTATATTTAAAAATTTCCATCTCTATTTATTGAGACAGGGTTTCTCTGTAGCTTTGGAGCCTGTCCTGGAATTAGCTCTGTAGACCAGTCTGGCCTCGAACTCACAAAGATATGCCTGCCTCTGCCTCCTGAGTGCTGGCTGGGATTAAAGGCATGTGCCACCACCGGCCGGCTCCATTATTTTATTTTATAGTATTTTCATTATTTGGATGTGTGTACACATGTATGTGCATGTCTCCAGTCCTATGACAAGAGTAGAAACAAATGCTTTTAACAACTGAGTCTTCCCTCTATCCCTAGATTTTCATCTTTTATGCTCAGAAGAAAAAAAATGTAGTATTTGGCTGATCACTTATATCCTGAATGACATTCTTTTTTTTTATTTTCAAATTTATTTATTTGTTTGATGTGGTTTACATGTGCCACTGTGTATGGGAGTGGGTTCTTGCGTTCTCATCTCGGGTTCAAGAGTCTTACTCCAATCAATAGGCTTCCATGGCAAGCTCTTTTCTCCACCAAGTCAACTTGGCAGTCTGAATCTTTTTTTGGGGGGGTGGGGGGACACAGAATACCACTCCAAAGCCCAAATACTAGTGGAATTACCATATAATAAAGACTATCCTCAATTCATGAAAATGAGCTTCCCCAACCACCCATGGGCTGGGATTGGGGGCATGACACTTTCAGAAGCCTCACTCAATGTAGCATACTCTGGAGAGGAGGAACAGTGGGGTAAGAGGAAAAGAATTTTCCAATTTATTCATTCTAAGCACTCTTTATCGATCTCTTTATATGGGTTTTTATTTTTATAAATTGAGGATGACTTTTGGTTCCATTTCTTCCTTACATTCAGTATGCCTGAGGATTTTTAAAGGGACAGTGTGATCTACTGCTGCTGAATTACTGCATCAGCTCTTCAGGAATGGCCAAACACGGCAGTCCTGCACTATTTTATTGCCCACAACGTATGGTCTCAGTGGAGTATCCCATTAACCTCAGAGTCCAATGATATCATTTTAATTATATAAATTGAAAAGGCAATGTATAATACCTATATCATGTAAAAATGGATCCACTTTATGTGAAAGTGTTCTAACTGTATTTCCCTATGAAGTAATAAATTTGCTTTAGATGGCAAAGCTGCCTGTAAATTTAATTACTGGTAATTTTATTTTCCTCCACTGTTTAACCTCTCTTAGAGACTGATGAGGAATATCATAAATCTGTAATTGCACAAACTACTCTAGAAACAACTGAGAAAAGATAGGTGAATATTTATTCACATTTTAAAACTTTGGGTAGGCAAAAAATATATCTCTTGGTGGAAAATCAATATGCCAACCTGTAAATATCATGATGCTGTAAATTCCTGATTTCTATATGTATTGTTTACTCAAGGAAGATCTTTTTGTTAACATATCTAATAAAATCATATGTCATAGAAAGAAAATATTTTCATATATATGGAGTTCCAAATAACTCACTATGTGCCAAAGAAGTACAAGCTTCAGATAATATGCAGATGTTTGCATTAGTCCAACAGAGATCAGTCTCATGCTCAGAACAATTGGGTAAGCATAGATTATCCCAAAGGTCACAGGGAAATGGATTCTCATAAGACAAGTTTGGAATTTCAAGAGAAGTTTGTCATTTCAATGATTTTCCAATCATTGTTTTCTTTTTTGGTTGAGAATTCTCTACAGAGGAACTTTTTGCAAAGGGAGTACAAGGAAATTACATTTATGAAGGGTAAAATATGTTGCATTTATGTTAAGTCTAGTTGCACAGAGCAGGTATACAGGACATATTTCTTCCAGCAAATACAGGAGAGAATGCATCATGTATCACAAGTCACGTCTCTCAAGCCATAACATTGAAATCCACATATGGAATCTTGTCATAAAAAATTCTTATCTCTTTTCCTACTCACGTTGGCAAAGAATTCAGCCTCTTTAAACTTCCACTCCCAGTGAGGCAGGAGGAAGATGGGAGGGCAGGGCCTGGAAATGGGAAGGTATGATATAGACAGGAATACAGAGATGAACAACTAACACTAAAGGCCTTTTGAAAATCTATATGAAAACATACACCTGTAGAAGCTTCCTAATATACATACATATGTGAAATGACTTTAAAAAGAGCCAACTCATAATGGAGAAGACAATGACTAATCAGACATCTTATACTAAAAAGTAAAACCTCCCTATACCAGTTAAATCTTGTTGAGTTGTTGGCCAAAGGGCTCTCTTTATTAACCAATGGTAATAAAACAGATTCACAGCATACAGAGGGGAATCCCACATCAGGCTTCCCTGTTATGATCATGACCCCTATCTTTTACTCATATAATCCTTCCCTCTCTTTGACTGGACTCAGGTAGCTCGACCTGGTGACTGGATGTGGATCTGTGGATCTGTGCATCTGCTTCCGTCAGTTACTGGATGAAGATTCTATGATAACAGGGTGGCCACCAAACTGATTACAGAAGAAGGTCAGCTTATGTGCCCTCTCCACTATTACTAAGAGTCTTAGCTGGGGTTATCCTTGCGGATTCCTGGGAATTTCCCTGCATCAGGTTTTTCCCTATCCCTGTATAGCTCCCTCTATTGAGATATCTCATTCCTTACTCTCCCACCCCATCCACCCCCCAACTCTACTATACTGTTCCCCCATGTTCTCATCCCCAATCCCCTCCCCTTTAACACCCCCAGCCCCAGTTTATGCAGGAGATCTTATCTATTTCCCCTTCCCTGGGCAATCCATTTGTCCCTTTTAGGGTCCTTGTTATGTAACTTCTCTGGAGATGTGGATTGTACTCTAGTATCCTTTGTTTTACATCTAGTATCTACTTACAACTGAGGACTTACCATGTTTGCCTTTCTGGGTCTGGGTTACCTCACTCAATTATTTTTTTCTAGTTCCATCCATTTTTCTGCAAATTTCATGATGTCATTGTTTCTTACAGCTGAGCAATACTCCATTGTGTAAATGTACTACATTATCCATTCTTTGGTTGAGAGGTAACTAGGTTATTTCTAGGTTCTGGCTATTACAAATAATGCTGCTATGAACATAGTTGAGTAAGTGTCCTTGTAATATAATTGAACATCCTTTGGCTATATGTCCAAGATAGGTATCGCTGGGTCTTGAGGTAGATTGATTTCCAATTTTCTGAGAAACCATCATACCGATTTGTGGAGGCATCACCATCCCTGACTTCAAACTCTAATATAGAGCCATAGTCAGAAAAAAAGCTTGATATTGGCATAAAAAAGACGCATGAACCAATGGAATTGATTGAAGATTTTGACATTAACCCACACACCTATGAATACTTGATTTTTGAGAAAGAAGCTAAAACTGCACAATGGAAAAAAGAAAGCATCTTCAACAAATTGTGCTGGCATAACTAGATGTCACATGTAGAAGACTGCAAATATAACTTTATCTATCACCATCACAAAACCCAAGTTTAAGTATATCTAAGACCTCAACATAAATCTATGTACACTAAAACTAATAGAAGAGAAAGTGGGAAGTAGCCTAGAATGCATGGGCACAGGAAACTTCTTTTGAAATATAATGCCAGCAGTACAGTCACTGAGAGCAAACAGTCAATAAAAGGGACCTGCTGAAACTAAAACATTTCTGAAAGGCAAAGAACATGATAAATAATACAAACAACAGCCTACAGAATGGGAAAAGATCTTCCCCATTCCCATATCTAACAGAGATCTGTTCTCCAAAATATATAAAGAACTCAAGAAACTAGATATAAAAATACCAAATAATCCAATTTAAACAGTGGATTGCATATCTATGCAGTGACTTCTCAACAGAAGAATCTCAAATGGCCAAAAGAAATTTAAAGAATTTCTCAGAATCCTTAGTCATCAAGAAAATGCAAATTAAAATGACTCTGAGATACTATCTTATACCTGTCAGAATGGTTAAGGTCAAATCCACTGATGACAGCTTATGTTGGAGAGGATGTGGAGTAAGGGGAACACACTCCACTGCTGGTGGGAGTACAACCTTATGAAGCCACTTTGGAAGTCAGTATAACATGTTTCATAGAACTGTTGTCAGATTGCATGAGATTTTCAGCAAAGAGCTGTCTATACATTGATAACATTCAGTAGATGTTGCATATTATCATTTTAAAGTAGAAAAGTATATCCATGAGCAGGATATGGGGTATATATACGAAATTCAGGTAATATTTAGCACCAATATTATCCTCCATAGTACAATTTAGTACTAAGCAGAAAATACATTTCTTCATTGTTAAGTGTTATATTTGTGAATTATATCACTGCCCTTAACAATAAATATTTTAAAAATTCAGAAAGCTCTGAGATATATTGATACAGTTTAAATTCAGGAAATTTAAATCCATCATATACAGGTTCTGAACTACAAAGAAGCATTAACAGTTCAGAAGTTATATCTGGTGTGTGAGGTTGTTCTGCATGTAAAAAGCCATTTTATAATTTTTGAAGTATAATCATAAATGAATGTCTTCATTAGACGTACAAAGCCAGTAACATTTTTAGGGATACAAAGTCATATTTTCCTGATACTGTGGTTTAGGAATCATATAGAAGAGATAGTTGTCCACAAAAGTTAAATCTGGATGACAACTTCTTCCTCTAATTTTGGATGAATACTATAGTGGCTTCTTCAATAGAGGTTATGAGGGTGATCATCTGGCAACTCTACTGCCTGATCTACTCTGATCTGATGAAGGTCTGGATGTCGGAAATGAAAGGAATTTCTCAGTACAGATACATCACACTTATGAGGAAGGAAGAAAGCCACATTAAATTACACATGGAAAAGCAAAGATGTGACAAGGACTCTATAGGAGTTTAGAGAGAAAGAGCAAAGATGGCACAGAGAGAGATAAAATAAAAGGGAAAGGGGGCTCAAAATGAAGAAAGATGGCTGTAAGGTCTATAGGAACAATGTGTGTTGGAGAAAGATGGGCCAGAGCTGGAGCTGTGAAAGTGTACCCTATTTTGCTTTTATGTAATCAGTAGGGGTTGTTTCATCTTTGAGATATTGCTCTAGTTGCAGAAAACATTAAATGCATAATAGGTGCAACCTTCAGAAGTAGGCAAAGTGTCTCAAATACAGAGATGCCTTAACAGAGGTCTATAAAGAAGGATTTTGGACAAAACAGCAAAATCTCCAAATCCCCAAAACCTTTTCATATGCATCAAAACCTCAAGTGACACAGGGTGCATCTAGTATTGGTGTATAAAGAGGCAAGAGATTTCAGGAGAAGCCAGACCAATGTCTCACATATGGATATTTAAAACCCAGTTCCCTGCCGGGCGGTGGTGGCACACGCCTTTAATCCCAGCACTCGGGAGGCAGAGGCAGGCGGATCTCTGTGAGTTCGAGACCAGCCTGGTCTACAAGAGCTAGTTCCAGGACAGGCTCCAAAGCCACAGAGAAACCCTGTCTCGAAAAACCAAAAAAACAAAAAAAAAAAAAAACAAAAAAAAAAAAACCCAGTTCCCTGTGTGTCGTGTCGTTAGCTGTGAAGGCTTCCCCAGGTCTACTAAGACCATGTGAAGCCATTTCTGCGAGACAAAATTTACTTTGAATTTAGAATGTCACTGAAATGTTTTGTTCTTGTGCCAGTTCTCAGTAGGTATCCTAAGCCATCACACTTTACTGAAGCCCTTTTAATAAAAGACATCATAGCATTTCCCAGCTTATGCTGATGGAAAACTGCACTGCACCAACCCTTCCGTTTGGTTAAAACCCTATCTGGATGCCAGAAAAAACTCTAGCACAATTCTGCAGTGTAAGCCAATCTACTGCCCACTGAATCAATTCAGTGCAACAACTATTCCAAAAAGGCACTTAAATCAATTTGCTACAAAGGTAGCATGTGCAAAATGATCTATGCACAGCTATACTTAGCCATTCTGTATAGATAATTAACCTCAGCAGATTAAAGACTCACATTTGAGTGTAGCCTCTGTGTCAGTACACCGTTGTGAGATGCATCTATTGATAAAACACTTTTAAGGCACACGTTCATTTATGTTCATAAAACTAGAGCATTGAATTCCAAGGTTTGAGCGCTTTCATTCCCTACGACTTCAATAAACTCTATACAGCTTAGCACAATTACATATGTCCTTTTCTGCCCCATAGGATTTCTTTTAGTAGCACGAACAGTACAGGGAAGCCATCTGTAAAAGAAAGAGGGTCGGGATTGCCTGGATTGTCTTGTAAATGTCAGTGGGTTAATTCAAAGAAATGGCAACTTTAAGTTTGGTAGAAATGTGTTCTATTTCTACCCCACAGAGAAAAGACAAGTTCATCCCATCAGTAATTGGGACTGAATTTGACAGCAGTTGACAGAAGAACAAACTCCAAGAGATTTGCAGAGATGCTAGAAAGCAACAGAGCAGAACTGGGAGGTCAGAAGTATCTTTTGCCCCTGGGCTTCTGGGTGGCTTAAATATGGGAGACATACGAAATACTTTAGGGCAGTATGAAACACTGTTTATACATAAACATACCCACAAACTCATATGTTTTTAGGTTCCTATTCTTAAATTTGGGATGAACTTGGATATTGTTACCTTTCTTTAAAGACAGATGGTTTGATATAAACATGGTGTTTCCTTGTTTAATTCCATAACTTAGGATAACCCCAACCCCTAAAAACTGACTAGTTCATAACGGAAAAATACTACATTATATTTCATTATACATAGGGTAAACTGTAATCCCAAAGAAATTGTTAGATTTACACTATGCTTTTAGAAAATACTGCGAATGCACAAGTCTCTTGATCCTAATTTGGAAAAAATCAGCCCAAGTCAGAATAAAGATAAACCCTGCTGGTATATGTTATCTATTTCAAATTAGATACATTACTGGATCAAAGTTTTCCTTCACCAGGAATACACGGCTGTGATGGAACAAAACATGGTTTTCACAAATAGTATGCAGCCTTGAACATGTGGAATGATCCATGTGTGTTCTCTGGGGTAGGTAAAGAAAAGGAATGAGGGACTTTTTTACATTCCTTTTGTTTTAATACTTAGTGCAGGCTTCTCTGACATTAACATGATATACCATGTAACTTATAATACCAAACTCATACATCTGAAACATTTAATATAATCTTCATTTTTGTATTCACAAGATATTGGTATAAACATCACGTGTTTTCCCTAAGTTTCAGGTTCTAAAAACAGCTATTTTAAATTACAAGTAATTTTTTATTTTATTTCGTACTTTAATCCATTGATATTTTCTCCTTTTAAAGAGAATTAAAGTATAAAAACAACATTTTCTCTATTTAATATAAAATACATTTTCTCTAATATTTAAACAATCCTATTAAAAGAAAATATTCAATAATTTCCTATTGACAAAGTTTCCCATTAATAAAAATAGTAACCATAAATCTTAGTAAGTTTCCAAGTAGGTCCACCTGGATCTCTGTTGGACCCTAAACATATATAGACTATTAGTATTTCAAAACAAACAGTTACTTTATTGAAAGGCAGTCACTTTAACTACTTTTGGAAAAAGGATTATCCTAATTTTCTTTGAAGCAACAAATCTTTACAATTCAGCACACAACTCAATAAACAATTAAATCCTGAAAGGCTTCTAGATGCAGCTGGAGTAATATCTTTTTTTTTTTAACCACCCCTAAGATGAAAATTACTCCTAATATTTATGTTTTGGGGAAGTTTAAAGAGTTATCAGTACTACCGAACTGGTAACTTAAAGAAAATATAGCATATTTAGTGCTAATAAACTTCACTGAAGCCTTTTGAAAAATAATTAATGACAAGGTAAGAAAGAAAGATGGAAACTGACCACATGCTTTTCACAAAATGATTGTGTGGGTAGATGTTGTAAAATGCTAGCCCAGGAAATAGTCATTACATTTGACCAATTCTTTTCTCTGCTTCAGATTCAATCATATTGTTTCATTGAGGAAAACCTATGGATTCCTCTACATTTATTTTACATCTTCATTAATATTCTCTCTCTCTCTCTCTCTCTCTCTCTCTCTCTCTCTCTCTCTCTCTCCTTTCTCTCTGTCACTCTCTCTCATTAATTCTCTCTCTCCTTTCTCTCTCCCCCCTTTTCTCTCTTCATACACACACAGTTGTGTGTGCAGATGAACACATTACTGTAAGTGAAAGGAGATTTTCTCCAGTTTTACTTCCAATGAAAAGTTGTTTCTCACCTAACTACTGGTGAAGAAAGAAGACAGTCCTGTTTCCTTAGCCCTTCTCTTTCAGAAAGAGGAACATTCCATTTGGCTTTTGCCAAACAGATTTTGAGAATTTGCATCTTCCAGGAAACATGGAGCACTGCACTCTCTTAGGAAGCTTTCATACCTGTTAACTTTTATGTTTTTGTCTCTTCAAATCAATAAAGTGTGTTGTGATTCAAAAGGGATCATGGATTCGGAAATCCTGGCACAGGCTTCTGTAGGTGGAAGTTATTGTGATCATGATTCACTAATCAACTGAATGCTGTACATCTGTGTAAGAATGACCATGACTAGTTCATCTGATACTTAGGCATGTGGTTTGGGCATCATCTTTCTTCCTCATTAGATGTTTGAATGCCTCATGTCTGCATTGAGTTTTCATAGACAGGGTATCCACCTCCACGTGACAAGGAAGATTGCTTGATGTCAAAGTTTCTCCCAATGACTTCTGAGTGTTAATAAATTTAGGGAAGTCAGAATTGAAGGATAATATGTGACTAACAGGGAAAGTTAATTGATATTGTTCATAAATGTGTCCTTCCAAATAATATTAGATTTTTTTGCAAGACACCCTTTAGTCATGAAGGCTGCTGCTCTGTGAAGTTTCTACTCTTTTCACCCTTTCTCTATATCTAGGTTCTGTGGGTTATTTTTTGTACTTCCTTTGTTTAGGTAAAACATTAAGAATAAATTTTCTCAAAAATTACAATTTATAATTTCTACATGATTTCATTTTCTACAACAAAAGAATTTAGCTATAGATTGGACTTTCTGAAAATCATCTATTTCAGTAACGATGTCAATTTGTTCTCTGTGCATATGGTGTATAAAATGAATCTCTGGTCTTGAGATTATGTTTAGAATATTCTGTGTCAGAAATTTAATCAGCTATTTGAACAGATAAACAAGCAGAGAGACCATATTGATGCAGTCATCCATTTCACACCGTGCTCACTTCCTTTCATTTACTCTTACATTTCAGTTTTTGATATTGTAAGGTTTTGTGGTTTTAAAAGCTTCCAGACTTATTTTTCAAGAGCTAACTTGATGCTTGGTTCTAAATAATAATTTTTGGCTTTGCTTGGCTTCCAGTCATTTTGGAAATTTCAGAGACAATTTCAAAGACTTCTTCCAAACTCCTCCTATATTTGCAGTTTCATTCTCTGCCTGTCTTTATTTACCACTTAACAGACAAATACAGCACAATTCCTCAGAACTCCTTGACATTTCTGGGTAGAAATGAATTGAGGGCAGATGAGCATCATTGAAGAAGTGCTCTCTAATTCCCAGACATATGATCCTTTCCCAAATTTACGGTAGGACCAGGCAGGACTATCATGGAATAATGAAGAAACAGGCTCCTCACTGCACCCTGTATTCAGCAAGGCCTTGCTTCCACTCCCACTGCTCTCATGGGGAGAAAGGCTGTCTTAAGTGAGCAAACTACTGTGAAAATTCCCATCTGACAACTGTCTCGAAGAAGGGTCAAAGGAATTAACCCGCGGCTAAGCAGGCAAGGGTGTGCTTAAGTACTTTAAGTGCAGGGACCGATTTGCACAGAGATTTGAGCAGCTGGTTCCCATCTCCGATGGAAAATGAATGAGAGAGTAGAATGATGTTACTGTAAAAATGGGGGACTTCTGGACAGATTAAAGAAGACTCCATGACATTTCTGAAGTGTCGAGTGGACCCAGGGTTTGTGGTTCTTGTGTCATTTAGCCTATTCAACATTCTCAGGCACCTTTTGAAAAACTGGGAATAGCAAGTGTCTTCACTTGTCTGAAGTTGCAGAACCAGTAAATGGCAGACCTTGTCTTTGACTTAACTTTCATAGAACTGAAAAGCCCTTTACACCATACAAGCGATTTTAAGAGACAACTGGCAACTTAGAACCTCAGAAATGGTTTTGGAAATCTGTAGACTTGTTATTTTCTTTTTCATTTTTTTTTCCTGGAAAATTATACAGACATACCCCTAAGATGAGACATCCAGGACATGAAACACAAGACCCTCACAGATCCCCTATACTGAAAGCATTCTGTGGCTCAAAGAATACCAGCATGACTACACTGTGAAAGCAAGATCCTGGAGGAGAGACAGTGGTGTCTAAAAGAGTCGTGGTGTATATTGTATCCTAGTCTTTCATTTCCCATATATTCTTCCAAAGTTAATCTCTAATGCACATCTCTATAGTTCTTCCTCACAGAAAGAGCATTTAATTTTAAAATCTCAATTATATCTTTTAGAACGAGTCCAAATTTTTAATAACAATGATGGTTTCTTGAAAATATGCCATTCAGGTAATAAATTTTTCTGCATAAAGTAACACATTAATAGAAAAGCAACATTCTAGAGAGAGTAGACTTCAAGCACATTGAATTACTGAAGCAGAAACCAATTTATCATTTTAATAGCTGATAATTTTAATAACAGAGCTGGATATAGGGCACTTTGCATTAATGACCAGGAGGGGAGTGAAGGGAATGGCATAGACTGACGTGGTCATTAGCAGGACTGGAGTGACTTGTGCAGTCAGTGTTTGTCAGAATCACACCACAGCGCAGTTCCAGTCCATGCAGGACATGCACAGAAGACATGTGTCCAAAGAGTCTGATGAAACAGAACTTTGAAGAAAGAATAGGTTAGCCTACCAAGACTGAAAGCTGTCAAGATGTGTAATTTAGACCTAGATGCTGGGAAGCACAATGAAGCTCATGACTCTCCACTGTTCCAGAAAGCTAAGTGGAGTATGTGTGGCTAGAAAGCAGTGGAAGGCTCAGGCAATGTGAGAAGTTTAGTGAACTTTTCTCTAAAAATTAAACAATATAAACTATGCATTCTGAAAAGTAGGAAATAAAATGATGGCAGCATGAGCAAACATTTGTAATACTGGCAAATGATTGGTTCTATCCACTACTACAGTACTGCTAGGTTTTGTAAATGAATTCTATGGGAGTGTGAAAACGTCCCTTCTCTTCCTATTTTAACTTCTGCCAAGGCTCTGTAATGGATGTGTTTATTTCACAACCTGGGCTGAGGAATCTACTCAGCATAAGAGGAACCATCAAACCTCAAACATTCCATAGGACTGCTCAACTTGAATAATAATTCAAAGGATTTAATTTTTCTGAAACAAAAATTAAAGAAACAAGAGAATAACATTAATGTGCATAGCATTCCCTTACAGACTTTTCCCATTTAGCTGTATCTCTAAGCAGCTCTTTTAAGAGAGCCTCTTCTGAATGCCAGGTGTCATGACGGCTTATGTCATTGCCCTTTTCAAACTTCTCTCTTAACACTTGATCTGCTGAATGTAGAAAAAAAATATTTTTCAATTTTACAATAAAAATCCTCTTAAAGGAACCTTCCATCTCCTCCCCAAATGAATCAATAGTTTAATATCATCATTGTTCCTACATAGCTCTTCTAGTTTGGTAGCTCATTTGATCTTGATAGTGAAATAATAACAGATAACACAGTCCAACTCTTATTCCATCTCACGTTTTGCTTTCTTTGTTTTCCCAGAAGCTCCACTTCTATTTCCTATTTATCTTACCACACGGAGAGCTCATTTTTATCCTATATTTCTTCTTGTCTAGTTGATGATGAGACCCTCTGGGGTACCTACTTTCTACATTTCAATTACTTTTTAAATAGTTCAAAATATTGTTTACAGTAAATACATCTAGCAGCTAAAATCATCTGGTGCAAAGTATTCAACACATACTAATTACAACTACAAAGCCATCCACAATCTAGATGCAAACAACAATTTTACATCTTTAAATTACATCGTTTGAGATTTTATGATTGTTACGTTGTCACTCTGGCCAATCGGTAATGTGGCTGGACACTTCCCCTATGGTTCAATGAGCCTGTGATGAATGAGTGAATGACTGGTACATTGCTGTGCCTTGGGCTAAAAGTTAACTCCTTGGGCCAAAATACACTTCAAGTTTATGAGAAGGTGTATCATTGCCATACCTTGTCCCCTAAAGCAATGATCTTTTGAAGCTTCCATCCTTAGTTTTCTGCCCTGTAAAAATACTTTGTGCCAGCTTTGAAAAGGAAGCAAACTCTTGCATGGAAAGAAATTGCATGCAATTTGATTGTGTCTTCACACAATGTAAGTAGAAACCAAAATATCCTTTTTTCAAGAGGCTGAGGTAGATCTTTTCAGCACTGTCCTATCCTTTCAAGAAAAGACTTTCTAATCAGCAAAGCTATGCGTGCAGACAAAATCAATGTGGACAGCATCCATTGACAATATCACTGTATTCTTTAATATGTAACTGCAAAGAACCTTAAGCTTCCCCAGGCATGATGTGACCTGTAAGAAACAGAATCTTGTTCAGTTCATAGGAGTTCCTCTAGTTATATTCAAGCTATGAGAGTGAGGATAAGGAGCTGCTTGCCATCTTAAGAAGCTATTAGTACATTTTTTACATCTATTTCTTTCCTTTAGTCCTCTCTCTTATGTGAAAATGTTTTACTCTGTAATCTATGAAAATATTCCCTATAAAAATATTATGTAGATATGGAATATCAGCTATCACACTATTGAAAGGAAAATCTCATGAGACTCTCTGGTAATACAGCAGCTTTCTAATATTTTTCTATATGCTTAGGAGAAAACACAGAAAGGAGCAATGCTGGCTCCTTTTCACATCCTCGCTGGCTCATGTCTCTATCACTAGAGCGCAAATGTAGCCACATCATTCCTAACAGCACAGATCTTCCAAAGTCTGCAAAGGGTTGTATTTTTCTTTCCCAACTCCATTCAAGCACAACACTTTAGCAGATACCCTGGTCCTCACTGCCTCAGCTAAGTTCTCCTCTGTTACTTGTATCCTGGAATGAAGGAAACTCACCAGTCCATAGAAACTCCATTTAACCCACATTGCTTTTCATCCATTTTCTCTTTCCAGCTTCAGTGATAAGATTGTATTTTCCTTCCCCTTATGAATATTGCAGTTAAATAAAATTATACCCTTATTTAGTAAAATATTTTTCAAATACGTATTAAGCTCTTTAAAGGAAAAATTAATGCAGAAAGGTGCCATTTAGAGTCTATTTTCTGTATAAAATTCCTCCTGATTAATTTCTATTTAATGGGCATAAAATGGTTAATATGTAGAGCTTAGAGATATTGACAGATTGTTGAAAATCTTGATAACCTGCAAAAGAATTACACTAGGTAAATTAAAGGCATCTGATACCATACATTGTATCAGCCTTTGTATTTATTTCTGAATAACAAAAGGTCAGAGAGTTGGGTAGAGCATAAGAAAGAGAGATAGGGAGTGAGAAGGGATAGGAACATGGTCTGGAGAAAACAATGTGAGCATTTGGTGAGTTAACAGTTACAAATACAACAATTTTTCCCCCGGCACTGGAAGCATTCATGCCAAGGTAGCAAAAGTAGACTAAATTAAGATTGTATATACCTTTCCCTGGTACTGAGATATCTGGTCCTGCCCCTTGCTGGACAATGTAACAAAAGATCTGGCCTGACCCCCATGGGAGAGTTACCCCACCCCCATGCACTAGGGTGAGATGGGCCCACCCCTTACCATGAACTGGCAAGAGCTGACCCTGAAGGTATATCTGTAGGAGAGCTGGCCCCACCCCTCACCTGAGCGGGGGGAAACCTCCATAACTTGTATAGACCAGCTCAACTCCCATGAGGCCACAGCCTGGCCTGGCATTGGCTCACTCTATCATCTTCCTGAGCTAGAACCTGCTGGAGCTCGTGAATAGACGAGTCCTTTGGACCCATGCCCATAGGCTTTCCATGACACAGAGCAGCATGTGATGTTGGAGAGGAGTTTAGGGAGGATCCAGTAATGACAGCATACAAAAAGTGAGAGGCCTTCAAGGGGACCAGTGAGTCCTCACAATGAACCTTTACAAGCCACACTGATTGGACAAAATGGTTTACTGAATGACACATGTAGGCTTTCAAAGACACCAGGATGAATGAAGAGGTGTTGGAGAGGTAGGAAAGATGGAGGAACATCAAGGAGGTTTTGATTATTGTAATTTTGTTTTATGTTGTTTTGGTTCTTTTGTTTTTCCTTGTTTGTTCTGTTTTGATTTTTTTTTAAATTTTATTCAGGGGGCACTGTATGGAAGAAAGAGGACTATGGAGGGGCCTGGGTGGGATCTGAGTTGGGGTACATGATATGAAATTCCTAAAGATTCAATGAAGAAATCACGTTGAAAACCAAGATTGTATTTTACCTAGGCTTCACCAGATGATGGAAACTCATTTAGCTGTGGAATAAAGGCCTGATGTAAGAACACCATTTTGAGTGCACAACATGTAAAATGATGAATAAGAAACAAAATTATCAACCCCACTGCCCTGTCAGAGGCAATAACACAAAAGCAGAACTCATAAGCAAATCACACAAAGTTTAAGCCCTGGGAAGGCTACCCTGAACCAGAATATAACAGTAACCCTTGGCTTTACCGACCAGTTTTTCCCATGCTTCTGGCTGAGAAGGACTCGAATGTCAACGTTAATTTTGCATTGCCTATTAGTTAGCAGTTTGCTGGTACTGAGGACTTCCCCGCCCCCACCCCAATATGATGCCCACTTCATAGATAAATTTTTGGTTCCTTTAACTTTATTTTGGCATAAATTATTTGTCTAGGCAACACAAATATATTTTATTGGGGAGGGGTAAAACTATAATTTTATTTTACTGACAATCTTCTGCTCAGAAAACAGAGAAGCTAAATACTTAGTCAAGGCCTTGTTTTTTGTCACGCCACAGAAGTGTTTTCACAAAGGAATCTGCTGAGATGTGTACACTCAAACTCCCATAAACCTAACAGAATTAAGCATATTATAGGCAGATATTAAGGAGAAATGAAAGCAATCACTATATTGGTACATCGTATTTTACAATCAAATTTAATCCATGCCAAATAATAATGGCTATGAAAGACATTTTTAAAATTGTACAGTTACCTAAGAATGTGCAATGGTCTGGGAAAATGGCAAATTCAAACTTCGAGGTAATTTTATTCTAAGCATGCCATTACACAAAGGAAGTCACTTCAGCAAATTTGGCGTTGTCATCCTTTGTCTTCGTGCTACCCCACATATCAGTGTTCTGTAGGCTGTACGCATCAGCTGAAGCACACAATGTACTATGCTATTTACAGACCTGCAGCAGTCAACATCTGTGGAAAGGTTTCAGAAATTGATTTAAAGTCTGCAACATAAGCATATCCAATCCTAAGAGTACACAAGGCCATCTATCTTCCTGGGGAGACTGACACATGGTCCCTTCTCTGACTGCTGATAATGCATCCCTGCCAAACCCAGATGTAGTTTCAAATCCAGGGAGATGCAGCCCAGTGATGGATAGGTCTAACCCAGTTGTGCACGCATTGATGTTTGTAAAAGCTACAGGGTAGTACTGACAATACCTTCTTTTTTACTTTCTCTACCATATTTCGTCAAGTCTCATCAAGATGTCATGATGTTCTGCCAGGTTGACAAGCATATGATCAGATTTAATGGCATATAAAGATGTCAGACTGCTTCCAGAAGTAAAACCTCAGCACTAGGAATTTTAACAATTAATTATACTTCCCTGGCAATCCCACAAAAAGTGAAATTAAATGGTGGAACTCGTTTATTAGAAGGATGTGGCAAAATACCCATAATAGAGAGAAAGCTTTTCTAAATCAAAAATGTCAAATGATTTGCTTTGTGTGGGTTTTTACTTCACGGGCCTTAGCTTTTATAATGGTTTTTTTTTTTTTTTTTTTTCCTGCTGAAAGGTGGTGAGCTCAAAGGCAGGTCTATATCATCTTCTTTATCTATAGATCCTACTAACTCCCCAGCATGAAATAAGGCACTTGATATACATTGCTGAACCTCAGCGGATGTTCAGATACGAGTATACTGTGAGCTTTGGAGTCAAATATGAATCAAATTCATGTCATCAATTAAAAGAAATACCTCAATGAAGTGAGTTGCTTCCTCACGGACCCCAAATCGTATGTTGAAATGTTGACTTCCAGTAACTTTAAATATGATCTTTTTTGGAGATAACGGCTTTACAAGTTAAAACCATTAAGTAAAGCTCAAATGTAGCCAATTAAGTACTCGTTAATTCATGATGAATGGTGGCCTTATAAAAGGGGAAACTTGAACACAGAGAACACTGTCACAAAGACAAAAGCAGATAACAGAAGGATTCATAAAAGGAAATGAATATTGAAGACTGTCAGGAAACTACCCACAGCTAGCAGGAGCTGGGGAAGACTTGCTCCAGGCTCTCAGAGGGAACCCAGAGCACAGCTCCTTATGCCCAGACTTCTACCTTCAAGAACCGTAAGCATTATCGATTTCTGTAGCTTAAGCTACCTCATTTGTCATACTTTGACTGTAACAGTCATGGAAAAATAATATAGTAACTTAGACAACGTCATTTCACTGTTCTGAGGCTGTCGTTAAGATAGAAATAATATGTCAGCCTTGTGTCTGCAACACATGAGTGCTCAACAAATGGCAGAGTTGAAAATGGCAAGAGAAAAAAAATGATGTGAGAAGCATGGATTTATTTAGCACCCTGTATGTACGGAGTCCTGCTCTAGATTCTAGAGAGATAGGTGTGCAAACTGGAGCTCATGAAGCTGATTCTGATGGAAGCAACAGAGCAAAGAGATCAATAAACACTATAGCATGCTAGATGATAGGAAACAGGAGACAACAATAGGCAGAGAAGCAGAATATGAAGGAGGAGTTGAAAGGAAGCTTTTTATTTAGGATTCCCAGCATAGATAGCATCTAGAAAAAAAAAGATGAAGAGAGAACTCTCAGGTTTGGGGTTCTAAGGTGAAACTGAGATTGATTGCCCTTTGCAGTAAGAGATTTATTAGAGGAGCTGTGAGGACCATAGATTAATAATTGACAGACTACTTTGTGGTGGAAGCTCTGAGGGGCTGTTCAGGACTGCAGAGCGGTGTGAGAAAGATTTCAGAGGAAGGAAGTTGCAAGCTTCATGACTGGGATGAGTAGCCCATCATACATGTTTGTAGTCAGGCTGTCTCTGCAGCAGCTGTGAGGTTGGGAGGGAAGAATTTAGAAAAACAAGTTGCTTTAGTCCCAGAAATGAAATTGCTGCAGGTTCTGGAAGAGTCACATTCAAATCAAAATGGAAGAGCTTCTCAAATCAGCATGGCACTGGAGAACACGGACTACCACAAAAAGGTACCAGCCACAGAGGTAACAGCAATTTCCAAGACCCCTCTCCCCAACGTGGACTCTTCCTAGCATGTTATGGTTATAGAGAGGAGGCAAGTATTGATAGGCAAAGCTATAAAGAGGAGCAAGACATGATGTCAGAGAGGGAGGCAGAGAGACTTCAGGAGTCAATGTAGCGGGCAATGGTCTTAGAGCCACTGGAGACAGGGGCTGCCGGTAGACAACAGCACAGTGAGGGTAGAGGGCTGACCCAGCCTCACTTTGAAGGGGACCCTACTGACTGGCATTCAGTCAGCCATAGGATGGGAAGGCTGAAGCCTTAAAACCAGATCCTAGCTTATCCCAGCCGTCAATGCCTATAATAAGAAACTTGGAGCAGGCTGTGCAGATGATGAGAAATGGGTAGATTCCAGCTGTCTTTGAAAGTAAAGCTAAAGGTGTTTACTGCAAGAATGACTGTTGAACAGGAAATAAAGAAGAGTCAGGGTGATTTCTACCAGGGAAAGTGCACTGAATTAATAAGAACTGAGGGAAGAAGGCAGTTTGGGAGGCAGAATAGAAACCCTTGAGTTTTGCATCTTCTTATACAGATTCTGCTAGCTCAAGAACCGAGGGCTATGCAGGGTGGGCAGTGGGATGTGAGTGAGAAGTTTAGAAACTGTGTCTTGGCAAGGACCTGTATGTTTAGAAATTGCTTGAGATCTTAGGGTTGAAAGAATGTGAGAGAGCGCTATGGAAATGAGGCAAAATGCTGACATTTCCTACGTGCTTGCGACATTCCCAGCCACTGTTTAAATGCTTTATATACACGACCGCATTAATCTTCTTAACTAACACTATGGGAATCAATTGTTCACGTTTTCCATTCCCCCTGAAGTTTAGACTTTGCCCATTGCACAAAGGAGGCTGTTTCCCATCAGTGTAAATGTTAGTGGCCATGACTAACAGTCGCTGTTTTCAGAATTCACTCTGCAGTGCCCTTGAGATTCCCAGTTCCACAATGTAGAAAATTCTGGTTAAATAAATAAATAAATAAACATGTAACATAATAGGCCTTGCCTGAAAAGACACTAGGCTTTACACTCTCTCACACACACACACACACACACACACACAGAGAGAGAGAGAGAGAGAGAGAGAGAGAGAGAGAGAGAGAGAGAGAGAGAGAGAGAGAGAGAGAGAGAGAGCGCTTGGGCGCTTGGAACGGAATGTGTCTGGGAAGGTGGGTATGTTACATGACAACAGCAGGATTTGCCACACATTTTTACAAAGAGCATGTTTAAAGAGGGCATGAAACTTGGAGAAGCCAATGCACATTTTGAGGAATAAGTGGGTCATCTTATGAATTGAAGTCTTTACCCATTAAGTGGAAATGGTTATTCTTAATATTATACTAATTCTTACAGGGATCAACAAAGTCCTTAAGTAACACAGAAGAACAAGACCAACTCTGCGATCTAAAGTTTGTGAGAAGCATCGCATGGCAGGGACAAAGCAGGTACTCAATAAATGATAGAACTTTGAGACAAGGACTTGAAACAAACTGTCGTGGAGTAAGTTCTTCAGTTCATCCTGAAGCCCAGACTCTCCTGGCATCCATGTGTGACTTCATTACTATGTGGTCTACTACTTTCACTCTACACTTAGCCAGCCTGAAGATGTCCATCAAGTTGAGTTACTCTGTAAAAAAAATCTTAATTGTCTAATCTTCAATGACTAAAAAATAATTATATATAATTGACCAAGTAAAATTAACATGTACTCTGATCTTATAAGCATGATAAAAGCAAAGTGTACCTGTGTTTAAATTTTATTTAGAATAAGTTTACCTGGTTATTAAATACCTTATATCTTTCAATGAAAACTCCTAGGCTAATTTATACAATTTTTTTCTTGGTATATCCCATGGCACCGCTTTCCCTATGTTCTGTACTAAATGAAAGGGTCTTCTTTTTCAAAATACATTCCATTGTACTCTCTCTATTATTCTAATTAATGATGGCTTGTTTTGTCTCTAAAAATCTTACAGTATTAATTGTTGAAGCACTGCAATACTCAGCTGTAGATCCTCATGTCGCTAAAGCATAACATCTAAATAAACTGCATATTCCTTTAAGTACAGGGCCACATGATGATCATATATTCTCACCGGGACATCTAGGATGGAGCCTTCAGCACAGGGATCAATGGCTAGCTATTTCATGCATGTATTACCGATTGCCTTACCAATCAGAAAGTGCAAGCTTCCGTCCTCCAGGAAGCATGTGTAGTCTATACTTTAGCAACAAGTTGCATGCAGAACATTTCCTCCTAAGCCATGTGTGAAATGATGAGCACATGCTCTAAGGTATGCAGCACAAGGCACTTAAGAACAATGAGGCCCATATTTCTGGTGCAGATACTCTCTTCAAAGAACTTCTGATTTTAAAAATTTTATAAAAATCAGGTAAATGTCAGCTAAATATTTCATAGAGTGTATTGACTATCATTAAACTCCCAGTTAACAGGTAACTCCAGAAGAATTAATGCTGTCAAAACGTGCTCATTACAAAGCAATGAGTGAGGTTGGTGTGAACCAACCTTGCAGATGTCATAAGCTAGCAAGTTTTCACTGGCCACCTTTTCCCCATGTCTGCCTTCTTGCTCTGCTTTATTACTCCAGAACTTTGCTGTTCAATCCTTTCTAGTTAAACCATTTACTGTCTTTTCCCCCTTGGACTCTACTGTTTCCTATACTACTTCCAACATTCCCCAGATACAGCTCCTTCTCATCATCAGCTGTCAACCACTTTCTAGGGTCCTTACCATTGATCTCTACCTGCCGTATAATCAAAACCCAATGTCATTATCATTGGTTTCTTAGTCCACCCTCATTGTCAGCCACATTCAGAGAGTCTGGTTTTATCACCAGCTGGCCTTGGTGAGCTCCCATTAGATCAGTCCCACTGTCTCCGTGGGTGGACGTACCCCTCACGGTCCTGACTTCTTTGCTCATGTTCTCCCTTCTTCTGCTCTTAATCTGGGCCTTGGGGAGCTCAGTCCAGTTCTCCAATGTGGGTCTCTGTCTCTATCTCCATCCATCTCCAGATGAAGGCTCAGTCTGGATTGATCTCCTCAGCCAAAACCATATCTTAATAAATTGATTTGACCTAAATCTACTCAAAGAACCTTTTTTCTCTAAGCATTGCTTACGGTACTTAAATATGACTATCAATCATTAATAACCCACAAACAGATTCAGATCATCTTTCAGTGAATTAGAAAAGTGAGACTACTTCTACTAGCAAAGGGAAGCTGGCGTCAAATGCATACTGGTTGTTTGGTGCCCTTGCTTGCAGAACCCTTGCCCAATAACAGAAGACATGCTATCCTCCAAACTCTTGCCCAGCCATCGCAGAGCAATATATTCTGGCTCTTCCCTGCATTCCCACACTCCTCCTTTAGAGAAGTTTGCTTCACACTTTGCTCTCAAGTATGCTATTTTATTATTACAGGGAAAATATGCTGAAAGTAACGCTACTTATTTGTGTGGTCCTGGATTCCAAGTGGGGGATGGGACTGTAACAAGCCAAATTCTGGGACTATGACAACACATACATTAACTTTATATTATTATGCTGTGTTTTACAGAATGTTATTAAAGTCTATAATAACATTCTGTATCTGGTACCTTGTGTCACATTTCGGGTGTAGGTTCTTCTCTGGAGTCATAGATACCTCACTAGCCAAAACACGTGCAGTATCCTCCAGGAGGCTCGCATCCACACACACAGCATAAAAGGTTTTCGGAAGCCTCTGCTGGTGTTGACCGGGCTGGTGGCTACTGGGATCCATTAATGTCCACATATGCAGAAACACTATGAGAATGTTTCCCACTAAGTACTCTTTCGGCATTAAATGTATGGTAAGTCTCAGATATTAATATTACAGATGAAAAATATAAAATATATCACTTTCATTTGACAAGAGAAGGAGGAAGGAGGTGGAAAAACAAAATAGTACTAAGAATGGAGATCACTCTTTGAGAATTTTAAACATCAAATAATTTTCCAGCATAGGCCTCTCAGTAAAACTGTTCAAATCAGAGTACAAAGACTTCACCGCTTCAATTAAGCAGAGGATGCACCTCACATTTTGACTCGTGAGATTTTCTTCCCTGCAATTAAAGTAATGAATCTATTCAAAAAATTAGATTTTAAAAACAAGTTTTCTTAATTGCGTATTTTTCCAGTTGTGAAATGCCAGATAAAATGCTTTTCAGAGTCCCAGAACGCCCCCTCCCCGCCACCGCCTTCATATCACATTGTGAGAGATACTTTGAAGGCAGCGTTTATACACTTAGAGTTGAATGTTCCGGCCTAGGACCAACACCCATTAACTCTAAAATTAAGTAAGTCATTTTCTTCACACCTCTGGTGGCCTAGTTAAAAGAAAAAAAGGCAAACAGCAATGAATGAAGACTCCGGGGTCCTTTCATTACATTCAAGTAGATCAGGGTCCTCATGGAGAGCCTTACTTCATTCCCACACATTTTCTGACCTATTTTGTCTGCCTTTTTCTCAGAAGGATTTTACTTGCTCCACTGTGGACCAGGCAGTAAACTAATTATCTTGTTCAAATCCCTTTGTAACGCCTCTAATCCTATTAGTTAAAAGAATGGCTGAATGCTGATTGCAAACTTTTTTTTTTCCGTTTTGAAGAAAAAGAAAGGCCAGTGGCTTGGTCCTAGGGAGACTGGTCTGGGGAGACTGAAGCCAGTTCACTGGATTCAAAGCTAAAAAGCCAATCTCACTGTCCAGCCTCCTAGGCCACTTAATAAAAAACAACCGTTCACTTATTTCATTGGACTCTCTCTCTCTCTCTCTCTCTCTCTCTCTCTCTCTCTCTCTCTCTCTCTCTCTTTCTCTCTCACACACATACACACACACACACACATACACACACACATACACACACATACACACACACATACACACACACACATACACACACATACACACACACATACACACACACACATACACACACACATACACACATACACACACACATACATACACACACACATACACACACACATACACACACATACACACACACATACATACACACACATACACACCATACACACACATACACACACACACACACACACACAACACACACACATACACACACACATACACCACACACATACACACACATACACACACACACATACACACACACATACACACACACACATACACACACACATACACACACACATACACACACACATACACACACACACATACACACACACACACTCACACACACACACACACACACACACACACACACATACACACACTCACACACACTTGCATTTACCTCCCATTCATATCAGCCAGAACATCATGTGAAAGCAAAAGCCAGGTTCTAAAGGCTTCACAGTAGAGGCCGCTGAACCTTGGCCGCCATGAGGAGCTCCACTTCACTTTCCTCTTTTTATCGGGAACATTTTAATAGGGAGGGTGATGACATCCCAGGAAGTCAAAGAAACCATATGAAGAATATGAGATGAGCAAATGTTACGACAGACCTCTTTCAACCCTTGGAGCCCTAACTTCTTTTCTTCAAAGATCTCTCACGAGTCTTGTGAAAGAGTTCTCTCTCTCTCTCTCTCTCTCTCTCTCTCTCTCTCTCTCTCTCTCTCTGGAAAATGCCAAGACCATTGCCCCCCTGCTGTCTATTGCTGAGGGAACTTTAATCATTTTTTTCCTCGTTGTTCCCACTGGAGAGGCTGCCAGACTGCGGCTACAGGTCTGCAGTCAGAGCTGATCCTAAAGAGCATGGAATTTATCAGACTTCCATAAAAGATGTGCCCTGATTTCCATTCCTGCCTTTTCTGCAAGGACTGCTCTTGGGTTAGCTGCTTGGTATAGCAGGAACACTTATTTGTTTTAACCATAGACTCAGGATGTTAGTTCACAAGCTCTGCCCATCCCTCCTCCCAAAAACGGTATAGATAACAATTAAATACAATTATTTTATATGGATATAAAACTTCTAGCATAATTACATTCAAGTGCCAAGTGTTTATTCTCTGGCCAACTCTTTGCTTTAGTAACCAATAATCTACTGAAGATAAGACTGTAGCCTCTCTCTTGGACAGCTGAGATACAAGGAAGTCAGTAGGTGTATGGGTATGCCTATGGTGTGAGTATACTCGTAAAAGGCTTTGGGGAATGAAAGGAATGACTCCCTTCCCAGATACAGCTCTTAGGGAAGTATGAGCTCAAGCGATGTGTGCCATATATCCTACTGATAATAAAGGTATAATGAGTTCATGCACACTTGGAAATGGTGGGCTTGAGTAAGTACCAAGAAATATTGTGGTATTTGCTTAGTATAAAAGGGTTCTAGGGAATTAAATAAATGAGTAGACAGAAGGGAATGACAAGTAAAATGGTAAACTGCTTTTGATGAAGGTTGACAGCTATAAATATACGGAGACCTCAGATGAGAGATGAGCTATAGACAGTTCTGCTTTTCTGTCACAGAAGAAAGATACTCTTTGTTTGCTATTTAAAGCACAGTATCTATGCAGGGGCAAACACTTTATCTTTGACTCTGCAACAGAAAAATAGTCTACCTGGGAGGCCACAAGATAAAAAGGGTAGCATGAACCCCAGATTGAAGACAGCCACAGCAGTGTCTTGGATCATCCCTGTGGAGAGCCAAGGGCACAAGAGCAAGAGATTCCTCTAAAATAGAAATTTTACAATTGAACATGTGACTCTCCCGTGAGCTAGGTGTGCAAATATAAATCTCAACAACCAAGTAAATGCAATCAGGAAACATGCACACAAAATAGAAAGCACGATGAGAAAATGTACTGATACTAATGTAATAACAGCAGTATTTCTTACTTTGTCTTTCCTTATCTTCATAGTCTGCATGTGTCAACATGATACTGCACATCACAGGCAAAGGGTAAAACTAGTCTCATACCTGATATTCCATGCTGACATGCCAAGAAAGGATTTTTGAAACAGGGAAAATACTCCCACTGAAAGAATGACTTTAAAGTGATATTTAATTGCTTTCTTTCCTGTCCTAGCAACAAACATCCCCCTGTGCATGCTACAAAGAGCATGAGCTAGAAAATAACCCAAGCTCACAAAGGAGCTTCAGAAGAGAGTAAAAGCCGAGTCAAAAATCCATCCATATCAGTGAGAACTTGACAGCTCATAGCAAAATCACAGCAAATGACTGTGTTTGCTTGAGACACAAAGCCTACGAAACACGGACGAAAAGTGACTCTCATTCCCTAACCAGCACCTCCCAGATCCTGGCCCTATCAATTCAACAGCTGATGCAGAGTACACCCACAGGGCTGAAGTGGAATCTGAGTGGGGTACAGGACGGATGCCACTTTAGCATGTCAGCAATTTCCCACTTAAAGTTAATACTTCACAAAAGCATTTCTATAAGCATAGCTGAATCTAAGTACTAAGAGCCCCTATTTGGTGGTGGGATGCAGGGAGAGTAGAAACCAATTTTACGATATCAAAGCAGAAAAAGTCCCATACTACATAATACTGTATTTTCTGTTTGGGCCGCTTAGGGGCGCTCAAAGGCCAGAAATGGTTATCTGAGTCTGCAATTCAAGAGCTTTTCAGTGTGAGAACTACACATGTAAAATAAGCAAACTCCTGCATTACCTAATGAGTATCGTCTTTCTCGTGTGAACACGGTTAACTCTTCTTAGGTAACAATAACAACACAAAATCCAAAACACATTTTAAGGAGACGAAAAGCAATGGAATGATTACCACAAAACCTGGCTAGTACTTTCCTTTAGATGGGCTAAAAAAAACAGCTATCAACCACAGAAGGAATCAAGGAAGGGATCATGTTGGTGTAATGTTTTAAAATGACTTAAAACCAAGTGTTTCTCATTACAGGCATTAAATGTACAACCTTAAGGACCAAATGGGTTTAAATCTGCTTTTTGTCTTGATTTTTGGTTGGTAGAAAAGACAGAAAACACTGGCTTTGCAGGGCTGTTATGTGGAGTAGAAGGGTGAAGCTATTGTTAAAGCACGGGTCATAGACTAGAAGAGGGATCCCCACCTTTAATTTCTTCAAGTTAGTGATACCAGCAGGAAGATTTAGAGATGAACAGGAATATGTCCAAAAGTATTAAAGAACATATGAGAAACGTGATTATACCTATATTTAAATATGGTCTAAAAAGTAAACCTTTGGGAATTGTTGTGACTGTTAGTCCTAGAATGCTTTACTCAAAAATGAAGATAGGAAGCTAGATCAGGGGGTTAAGACACTTGCCATCAAGCCTGAGTACTTCAATTCAATCCCTGGAACATACATGGTAGAAGAAAGGAACTGAGTCCCATAAGATATAAGATGTCTTCTGACTTTCCCATACATTTGTGCCCCCTGTCCCCCAACACTGAGTCAAAAAATTTAGTTTTAACAATTTTTCAAAGGAGTGCAAACCCTTACCTATCCTCATGCAGCTTCACTTTACCTGTTCAAAGGTGCTGAAAAAAATCTGTGAAATCAGGTCTTCTACAAGACTAGTCTGCAATATTCTAATGATTTTTAGCCACAAAAATGTCATAATCCTCATGAAATAAGGGTTTTAAATCCCAGTTCTGTGCTTCATCTGTGGAATCTATAGTGATATCTTCCCAACAGAACAAACAGCACTCATAAAAATCCACCCACCAACCAAACAAAATGTTTTTGATGTCTGGAGGTGCCAATGTGTTGAGTAAGAATGCACCATGACCTGCAGATTTTAAGCATGGTAGGTAAACATATTTTTATGTTGCAATGAACCCACAATACTCATCAAGTTTTTAATGGTATGGGGGAAAATGTGACAGGAAAGACCTAAATGAAGGAGGTGGGGATGACACATCCCAGGCTCTGAGAAACATACCATCAGCAAACAAATGGGAAGGGACACAGGTTTTACAGTAGAATGGGCACCCTCTGTGGAAAAAGCATGGCTTAAAGGAATCCTGGAGGTCATTAGGTGATGAGGCCTGCAGTGCAGTCTGTGCCACTTTGTTTATAACCTGGAGGTTCTCGCTGAGTCTTTTTTTTTCTGTGTTTATTTCAGATGAAGATAGTATCACGTTCCCAGCTTACCGCTCAACTTTTCTGATTATCCAGTGAGATCAAAGAAATGGAATTCTATGTCTAGAAGACGTCTCACACAATGTTGCTGAATGTCTGCTACAATCACATCCTGCAAGGCACTCATGAGGGTTCTTGATACAATGCCAAAATGTCATGATTCATGGGGCCATCAACAAGTTACCTACATGTTGACTTTCTTAAGAAAAACAGTGAAATCTTCCCTAGGTTCTGAGTTTTAAATAATGATATAAACCAGGTTTATTGTATACAATAATATATTATAAGTAATAATATAAACATATTAAAATATATATTATAAACAATAGTATAAACCAGGACAGTATTATATACTCTTTATAATCCTATTTTCCTCATTATTAGTAAACATGTTATCTTGCAACAAAGTATCTATGGCTTTTTAGTTTCATTTCCTGTCCTTTGGGCCCCACTCTTTTTTCTCAGGTTATGATGCAAGGTCTTCCCTCTTGTCTACATCTTCAATAAATGTTTAAACCTAAAGCAGTCCATTTACCTGTCCCTTATAAATTAAGTTTATTGTCCATATACAAACGATGTCTCTTGTCAAATCCCAGACTCTTTCTATTACCACTGTATTACACAGGAAAATTTTCCAGATCATTGCTTATCAGATAATGATCTTCCATATCAAATGAAGCATGACTATTTTCAAACCTAGTTTTCTCCAATGTGCTTCCTTGCATTAATCTCTGTTTCTTAAAGAATTTGTTTTCCTAGATTCAACTTCCTTTTCTCTACTATCTCTGCTTTTGTAGATTCTTCAAGTCTCCATTCTAACCTGTCTTTCACACACTGAGGATTTATCGATGCTATATTCATCTGCTAACAGTCCCAATGGGATCTTCTCCTTACTTTTTCCTCTGCATTCCAAGCTTAGGCTCTAATACCTGTTTCAGGTCAGGCCACAGTGGGCTACAGAAAATGGGAACCACCTTGTACCTGCAACACAGAAGGCAGCAGCATTGTTGTCCTGGAAAATAGAACAGGTATCAAAAATACTCACCGACACATTAGTGGGATAGAGATATCAAAGTCAACAGCAAAAACCTAATGGAGAAACAAGGATGGAACAAGAAGCCCCTGAGAAATACATGGTCAGGAAAAGGTATGGATAGGAAGCAGGGTACAAATGTTGGATACAAATAAAGAATGGAAGCAATTCTACAAAGCTAATAACAAAGCCAACCTCCAGTTTTCTCCAACTGCTACCTTAACAATGCAGTTTAATATTATTATGCTTGATAACCTCCCCAAAGATACTATTCCCTTCAGACACATAGCCCAGAGACCCCCTAAGCTGGAACTGACCTGAATTCCTCTCCCCTGAGTACTTGATGGAGGATGACCATCTGTCTATGTGTTACTTTCCTTGGTTAATAAAGAAACTGCCTTGGTCCTTTAATAGGGCAGAAAATTAGGTAAGTGGAGTAGACAGAACAGAATTGTGGGAGAAAGAAAGCAGAGTCAGGCAGATGCTTGAGGCAGTCGCCATGACTCTCCTCTCTGAGACAGACAGGTTAGGATCTTCCCGGTAAGCTACTATCTCGTGGTGCTACACACATTAATAGAAATAGGTTAAGCAAGATGTGAGAATTAGCCAATAAGAGGCTGAAACTAATGGCCCAGGCAGTGTTTAAATGAATATAGTTTCCATGTCATTATTTTGGGTAAAGCTAGCCGGGCGTTGGGAAGCAGCCCTCCGCTGTTCCATTTACAGATTGGCGCGCAACCCGCCGTTCCATCTACAAGTACTAGCTTTCATGGTGCCAAAAATCACTGCATAAGTTTCCAAAGGATCAAAAGTCCTACCCAGTTATGATATTAATGAACTACAATAATAGCCAGCATATAACGATAGCCCTACGAGGGCATTAGCGGCATTCATATCTTGATGGTAACTAATACCTCTCTAAGAAGACTTTCAGCTCTCTCAACTAGAAGGTAACTATGCCTGGTACTGGCAAGGCAACCAAATATTCAGAGCTAGTAAAGTCATGAAACTTAGAGGAGACCTAACCTACAACCACCACCTTACTAAACTAGCATGTCCATAACAACATTCTAAACATTTGTCCTTATAATCATAGATTAATGTAGCCTTCAACCCTTATCAAAGAAATTGCTCTTTGCAACAGAGCAGATCATTACAAAAAACAACAGGCAGAGAAAACACAGAGTTGTAGAGCCCAATCCAGATGGTTACATCTACAAAACAACTATCATACATAAATCTCCAGGAACATTGTGGATGAGAGGGCAGAAAGACTATATCAAAGTTTGCTGTGAGACTATTTCCTAGCAATATCTGGTATTGTTCCCATAAATTCTCACCAACCTGACTGCCTAAAGATCTGAACAGGAAGAACCCAAAAGCTATGTTAATGTTGAAAGGGTGGGTCCTCAACTCTACACAATGAACTAAAGACAAGTAAGGAATGCCAAGAATGGGCAATGTAATCTTCCTCAGGGAATAGCACACAATCTGATTATTCACTACAAATGGTTGGCCCTGAAAACATATCTACAAGTAACATTATACAGACTGGGCAGATTATATTTAGGAATATAATTGCATATGCATATTTATATATACATATAACAACAATCAATGAAAAAAGGTAGTGAGGAATTTGAAAGAGAGCAGGGAGCATATATGGGATGGTTTGGAAGGAAAAAAGGGAAGAAGAAATATTCTAATTACAAACTCAATAATAAAATGAAAAATGCAAAACAAGAAAAGAATTCAGTAGATATGAAAATGCCACTTTTGAGGAACAAGACAAGGGCTTCAATAAGCATGTGAGCAGGAGAAACAAGTAGACATCACTGGGAGTTTGAAACCTTACACTGGACAATCCATTCACTGTCACTTTAAAATCTGGGACAGTGTAAAAATGAGGTACTAACTGACTGATTTCTAGAGCCAGAAAACAAAGGGTAAGAGACATTTAATCTCTGAATACAGAAGGACAGTCCACACACTACGATCAAATGCTGTTATTATGTATGAAAATATAAAATGGTCCAAAATGGAAATGTGCACGGGATACGCACTTCACTAGTAAATATTAAACTAGGATGTAGAGTTCTTCAGAGTCCTGCTGGGTTCCCATTCTGTGACTCTCAGTTGTATGTGTGTCAGATAATTAAGTAAACAAATAAGAAAGAATGTATTAAATAAGATACTTCTACAAAGTACTTAATTTTACTAAATAAAGTTCATGGTGTTTTTAATATTATAACATGTTAATATTGAAACATACCATTAGTTATTTTAAGGTCATTTCAAGAAACAATTCACGTGTTAATAACTATTTATTATTATAAATAATAAATATAAATACAATATGCATTAAAAATAATATAACAATATACTATTATGATATATATATGATATATCATAATAATTATATAATAATAATAATAATTATAAAACATGCTGTAAAATTGTTGATATATTTGAATCTATGGAAAGATCTATTTAATATCCAATTTAATTTTCTCAGTTTGTTTTCATAACTTTTCTAGGATTGGATTCCAAAATTCCACAGGTATTGTGACAAGTGAGTATTTAAATTCAGCAGAATATCTGTCAGAGAACAGTGAGACTGTCATATCCACGAAATTAAGGAGGCCTGAGATTGATAAGCAGGCCAAAGTGTTTCATGGCATTTTGGAACTCAGTTTATTCAATTTAGCATCCCTTAAAAGTGGCAGTAGTCAGTGGAAAATATTCCAATAAAAATATTAGATTCATGCATCTTGAGTCTATGCCAGCTCAAACTAACTTGACAATAATCAAATGGCTTCCCTTGCTCATTTAATTTAGTAATTCTAGGAAGGAATTCAAAATATTACCTTTACTTGAACAACCATCTTTAAAAAGTAAACAGATACAGAAAGACTGATACTGCCAATAGACTTCTGACATTGCAAGCAGTATATTGTCAGCCACATTACTTGCTATTGCATTCTGTTAAGAAAGGATAAGCAATGCAAAGCAAGAACTGAAAACTCAAAAACTTGGAAGAACCTATATCCATAACTCATTACTAGTATATACAAATACTGTGTTAAGGATGTTCCTTAATTGATAGTTTACCATGCAGCATTTTTATTTATGTTTTAAGTTGTAACTTCACTCTTTCATTTGTGCATTGAAGAAACTTTATTTTTCATAAAAATAAAAACCTAAAGAATCCCAAAGTCAGTTTGTAAGTGGTGGGAATCTCCTGCAGGCAAGTGGTATTTCTGCCTCTTACCCCTCTATAATTCTAAGAGCACTTTCATTTTCCACCTTGAAATATAATTTCAATTCTATATGACCAATACACATATACTTGTTAAACACTGTATTTCTGAAATTCTGACTTAGCCAGAATTAAATAATAAATAATAGCGAACTTTCCATGCAGGCTCACTAACGTTGTTATCTAGGCACAATGCTGTTGAAGAATAGACAATGGGCACTTGTATGTTTTATTTATTATTTCCTTTGCTCTGAATCTACTCTTCATCACATTCCAAATAAGTTTTTTTCTAAGACACTAAGAAAATAAGGACCTGTCTTAAAATGGTGCCAATATGTTCCCTTGGGTCCGTGGGTATGTTCAGTGTGTTATCTAATATCTGGCTATAGGATCTTGTCAGTCAGGTATATGAGATGAACCACAAGAGAAACATGTTGCAAACCAGAGGGAGGAACGGCCTATTAGAAAGCTTAAAGTTAGGAAAAAGGAGTCAAAAGAAATGAAGAGCAGGTTAAATACAATAATCCAAAGTCCTGCCAAGCCAGGTAGTTCCAAAGAGAGGATGGAATCAGCAGTTCTGAAATGGAAAGGACTACAAGTCTGGCCTTCTGAATCGATATGCTACCATATGCTCCCTTTCGCCACTAAAACTGCCCAACACTGAGAACATGTTATTTATGTATTGGCATGTTTCCATTAGATTGTGAGCTTCTTGGAGACAGTAATCCAAAATTATCTGTCCATATCAATGATCCTGAGGCTAGAACAGTATAGGGCATGCAAGGAGAATAAGAGATGTGGAGAACTAAATAGAAAAAAAGGTTAACTCATACATATTTTTGCAGTCTAACAAAATAAACATTTCATATCTGTAGGGAAGAGTAGAGATTCTTGTATGGTCATATGAACAGAGACCACACACAGGAATGGCTGGTTAGGACTCATTATTTCTAATTTGAGATATAAAAATGTCATCAGTGTTGGCATGGCTCAACAGTTTTTTCCCCTGCAGACGGCTTTCATTGCTTGCTATAAACAGCCATCTTCCCTACCAAGTTCTTCCCATATGGTCTCTGAATCTGCAATTATGCATTCTCCTATAATTGGGCTTAGGACAGACAAAAAGCCCAATGCAGAGAAAAGCATTGTGTATCAAAATCCAAATAACCCCATGATAGCATAACCCAGTTATATCTGAGATAGTATCATGAAATGAAAAATAAAAAGACATGTGAACTTGCTATAATTTTTGGTTCATTGAAATAATCAATTATTGACAAGTTTTATCACCAAAACTAGTATTTTATACCTGAAACAAAGCAAAACTATACACCTAATAACAGTATGTGCCATTATCTTTCACCCGAACACTTAAGCATGCCTTGATTATTTTGCACTATGTTGAATATGCAAGCCATTCTAATTCATAAATTTAGCCCCTGATCTTATTTTTGAAACACTTTGAAGAGTTTTTAATATAGAATATAATGTATAATTTATGCACAAAACTTCCAAGTTATAATTTGCATAAGTTAGATATATATTAATTTCAGTCATCTCATTGAATTAACAAATCAAAAAGTACCATGAAGCAAAAATAGAACCAAAAAAAGAGTATATAAGAAAGTCTCTGAAATAAAATTAGATTCTTCTGCCAAAGTACCTGGGAAGTAACAATTTCTGATGGTGTCCTAGCCACGTATCCGTGGACACAACTATGAACCAACTTCACATTATTGTTTTCTGATAAAAATTAACAAGAAACTAAGACACAGATGTGCTAAATGATCTTGAATGAACTAAAAAAAAGTACTGCTAAGAGGAAAAGAAGGAAAGGCTAAATTTGGGAAACATTTCCCAAATAAAATGCTCATTATTGTAACATTGACATGGTTGTAGTAGGTTTCAACATCAAATGACAAGACTTACCATTACAGACAGGATTCCCTATAACAACATAGAGATGTTGCAATACCAGATGAATGTAAAAAGAATTCTCTAGTTGAACGACTAGGAGAAGGAAATACAGATGATCCCCATACAAATTGTACATACTTCAAAAGAAATGATTGTGATTTATTTTAAATGACTTTGTGAGAAAAATCTGACACACACTTTTAAGGAAGTGGCGCTGTATCTACAGGCCTCTTCACTACGCTTTCCTTCATATGTGTTGCTCCTTTTAATGCCAACAGGAAATCAACAGCCTAGAAGGGACATATGGTGCCGGGAGGGGCAGCGAGCACATCGTGAATCAGCTCTCTTCACTGTAGGCGGAGAATAGAATGTTTATATTTCTAAATGTTACTACAAAATGTTCCACTGGCAAAAGGAGTAATTCTAAGCGTTGTGTCCGGATCTTAGTATTGTCACTTCTTAACAAACTTTGGATCGACTAGTTTAGACGACGCCTTGGAAGAAGGCAAAACGTGACGAACATTTCCTAGTGATGGAATTCTCCAGAGAGAATTTCAAGAGAAGTTCAAGTTTGGAGAACTAACAGTTATTTCGCTTTTAATATCTGGGATAAAAGGTTGATGTTATTGACTAACTTTTCCTTTTACTCCATCTGCTTTTGTTCCAGGTACAGGCTGCAGGAAGGCGAGAAAGCTGTGTAAGAAGTTTCAGGATGGCACAGCAAAAGCATATATATACAGTGTGAGGCTAAACCATAAGCATTCTGCTTCCTAGTTTCTGGAAGTTCAGAGTTCAGGGTTCTGAAGCTATTGTAATCTGTTTACCATGAAGGCTCTGTACCCTGTGTCCTCGCGCAATGAGGAGAGTGTGGGTATAGGCAAGCTCTCTGGTGTCTGTGCTTAAGATAAAGAGATCAAATACCTTCCAAATTCCAGATCTCAGTATGAAACCCATAAGCTGGTGTTAGAATCTGACTACTGCTTGTGATAGTAAATGATTCATTTAAACACTGGCCTAACACCAAAATAACTCTCCTGACTGACTTTATTTCCAACTTTAAATGAAACTGTTCTCTTCTATTTGTCTCTGTTCAGTGTGCTCATCTATGATTATCTCTTGATCTCATCTAAACATATATCAGAGAACTTATATATTTTATATTAAATACTTTAAAATATATCTTATATCAAATATATGTATATGATACATTTGTGCTGATGTTCACTTTGGACTCTAACCATATATACCTTCAAGTCAAGTGTATCTTTCAATTTTCAGTTTTAGTGGGAGAGATAGCTCAGTGGTTAAAAGCTCATACTCCTCTTGGAAAGGATCCAAATTTGGTTGCCAGCATCCATATAAGGTAACTCAGAGCTGCCTGTAACTCTAACTCCAAGGGGACCTAACAACCACTTTTGGACTCCATAGACACCTGCACTCACATGCAGACACAAATATGTGTATATGGGTATGTAAATGGTAAAATTTAAAATATAATAATAAAATAAAAATTAAATATTTTATTTGTAAATAAATTGGCTTCTATAATAGTGTTAATTTATGAGTTATAGTGTATGGAAAATATTTGAAATCTCTAAACAGACTTACATATAACAATTAGAGATTTTCTGTTCCTTTAAGAACGATAAGCAGAAACAATGAAGTCTGATAGTTAAAATATCTAAAAAGATAATTACAATTTTAACATCCTTTCCTAATAAGGACTTTGAATAACAATATTGATCATATATGTTTAAAATATATTTTATTTTTGCTCACTTTTCATAGACATTTCCTAATATTTTCTTATCTTACTGACAATATATTTAAAATATATATTCAATATATATGCCCTAAACTTCTGAGCTTATTTTTTTGTGAAAAAAGGAATAAAATAGAGATTTTAAAATCAGTTCATAATGATGAGAAGTATTTTCTATACTTGTGATTTTCTGTATCATTGAGATATAATTCTTATTTACCCAAATTCAACAAATTCATTTAAGATTACCCAAATAGAGAGAGACATTCATAATGGAGAACTCCAAGAACACAGAAATACAAAAATGCCCAGAACACAAAAAGAATACAGCTAGGGATTTTCAGTATGTGAGTAACACCAATAACATTGTGGTTAAGAACGATAAGTAGGACTTGTTTCTGAGCACTTACTAGGGTCCAATGTCTATGTTAAATGCTTATGAGAAATATTTCATTCAAGCTTCATAAGTATTCTGTGGAGTTAACCTCTTATTTCATTCAACAGATGGCAAACTTATGGTCCAGATGTTTCACATGTGTTCAAATAAAGTTAAATATGCAAACAGGCCCATCAGCTAATAAGGGGTTAAACAGTAAACCTGCTAAAATTGCCTCCATGATTTTATAAAGTTATAGTTTACTAGTGAAGAGTGTTGACTTCCTTTATCTTAAGATTTTCCATCACCTCTAAAGTGCTATGGGGAAAGTATTCTATAGTAAGGTTGGTAGAAGACATTGTTTAAGGTATGGGAGGCAAAAGTCAAAGGCAGGTGTAAACAAATCTTTGAGAGGACGCCCTGTGGTAGAGATACAAGTTCTGGGGTCTTGATAACCTGGAATAAATGCCAGACCCAGTAAGGTTTGAGGTGGGAATTAGAACTGTAGATTAAGGCACGCTATATTATTCTAAGGGTCAAATGCCAATAGTGTGTGTGTGGGGGGGTATTTCTTTTCAAGGTTTTTGTTATTTTAATGTTTTGCTCTATTAAGAATGCATTTATTTGATAGTGGTATTTATTACTGACACATTCAATAAAATCATTTCTCTTGTCATTTTATACTTATCATTGGATGAAATCAAATATTTTTTTTCCAACTCCTACCATCCCTTCCATGCCCTCTTAAATTCCTGGCCTTTAAAAAACATTACTATTGCAAAATATATCAAGTACTTTTATGACAATTTCCTTGATCAATTTTACATAACATTTGCTTTTATAAAACAAGGAACTGGAAAACTATCTGCAGTCATGTTTCTTCTCATTCTTAAACCTCTTTCTTACCCCTCTTTTCAGGTGTAATTGGGCACACATATCCCCTGATGGACACGTTCTGCTTTGATGACTCACTTGTCACAATTAACCCAGTTACAATAAATAAATAAAAATACTAATAAATGGTTAAAAGTTAAAAGTAAATAATTAACTTGGCAGTCACGAAATTCCCTGGTCCTTACCAAATACCCACCCTTTTGTCATATACCATTATGCTCCAATGTCCCAGAGGAATTATTAGATCTCAGCTTAAAACAGCCCTGTGAATTCTACAAGTTATAATATCAGTCCTTAAAATAAACATGTCTGATTCTACGTACATACTTGCCAAGAAATCTTTAAGATAGAAAAGTTTAAGTTGTTTTTATGTTGCTATCAGAGTCTACATGGCTATCTAACATTTAGAGAGCAAGCTACAATCTCTTGTTATTTTTACTAAGAGGTGCAGACCTAAAGTCATCTTTGTTCTATTTAAATTATGTGCATTAAGGTAGCATGAATCTCTATCAATCAGAGAAGAGAGAGAATTCTTTGTTTCTGCACAAAAAAATGCTACATTTACTGATCCCCTATAGCTAGTCACCTCTTGTTTGTGACTAAAATAGAAAAACTTTTCAACATGCTTTGAAAGATTTCTGAAATTATGAGAGGAAAATATGTCTATATATCCATGTATGCATTTTTATACTGTTTTTATTACACTAATCCAAATGAGTAATTATCAAAATTATGTGTTGTAAAATACACACACACACATTCTAACTAAAGGGTCTGTGTGACAATCTTTGTCTCTCACTGGTTTTCTAAGACAAGTTTACAAGTGTTACTATATCTCAGCGCTTACAAATGTTTGAAATTTAAACTGTCCATGATTGTCCCTTCGCTAAGGACAGCACCGATATGAGTCACAATGGCGCCATCTACTGGGAAGCTGGTAGACTATAACTTAATTACCCTGAAATTCTTTAAAATAATTCTATTAATTGGAATGGTGGTAAGGTGCTGAGCTGAAAGGGTTGATAAGTATCCTTAGTTTACTGAAAAGCAAATAGCTCTCCATCACACCTCCCATATGGCTTTCTACCTTTTAATTAAACACCTTTCCATATGTGTCTGTATCTATGTGCTTCTTTCCCTCTATTTCTTGAGTTATATATAAGACAAAATGTATGTTCAGAAAGAAAAGACAATTTAAGATGCCATTACATAGGGCAGTTGTGACTGATACTGTAGCATGGGCTCCAGAGCTGAGTTAGGAAGAACATCTTCAAATTTCACGGTTGCCAGATTATCATATGCCAACTTTCTACCCAAAAGAAAATTAAATGTTCACTTTAGCAGAGGGCATTCAGTGGCTGTCCTCAATCTAAACTCAGCTTTTGGTTGAGAATAAAGGTGATGCTTCATAGGAAGAATGAGTAAATGCAGAGAGAATAGCAGGAGCCAAACACAGCAATTAAAATGAAGCTTTCTTTAACTTCCACAATCACCATGTGAACTGTACGTCACAGCCTGTAGTTTACAGACAAAGCAATGAAGTGCTAAGGTAAAGTACATTCATCAACGGCTCACAGATGGCTCATGTTGAACTCAGTTCTTCTATATGCTCATAAAGTTATATTTAAGCTCGCCTCACGTGGGTGAAAACAACAAACTAGAGATGTTTAAAAGTTGTCATGAAGGCTATGGTTGCAAGAACCTTGGAAGTTTGTTCGACTCAGTAAATAATGCAGGCATGGGTCATTTAACTAGGCAGAGACAAATTTTCAAATAGCTCTCACACAAATGGAGAAAGGAGTGAATGAGATGAGGGTGGTATGGAATTCTATGGAATTCTACCGTTTTAGTAGAATTTTGTCCAATATTAAATTTCTTAAATGTTTAAAAGCTCAAACTCCATAATAGTCTTTAGAGCTTCTATAACAGTGTTTCTCAACCTGTGGGTCGTGATTACCACAGTGGTCACATATCAGATATCCTTCATATCAGATATTCACATTATAATTCATAACAGCAGCAAAATTACAGTAATGAGTTGACAACATAAATAATTTTATGGTTGGGTCACACCACATCCTGAGGAATTGTCACAGCATTAAGAAGGTTGAGAACCACTCCTCTAGAAAATGTGTCTTAATAAATATTATTAAACAACACTTTGATAATGATTGCAACTTCAAAAGATAAAAAGAAGGAGTTGATTCCAGGATATTTTTTGATTTGTAAGCAGGTTTCTCAGACTTTAAAATAACTCTGTACTTGTGATACTTGTCATTCTGTGTCTGGGTTACCTGACCAAAAAGGATGTTTTCTATCTCCATCCGTTTTCCTGAAAAATTCAAGATGTTGTTTTTTTTTTTTTTTTTTCTGCCGTGGTTTTTAAACACAAAGCAAAGAAAATCAGTTCACAAATCACAATCTCAGAGAACTTAGACAACAATGAGGACACTATGAGAAACATACATAGATCTAATCTACATGGGAAATAGAAAAAGACAAGATCTCCTGAGTAAATTGGGAGCATTGGAACCTTGGGGGAGGGTTAAAGGGGAAGGGAGAGGCAGGGAGGGGAGCAGAGAAAAATGTAGAGCTCAATAAATATCAATAAAAAAGAAAGATAGATAATAGAACAATAAACAAAGAAATGATTGAAAAAACTCATTCTGTACTGTAGGAGGAGAGAGCCGCTTGTTGGTTCCCGGCCACTTAGCCCTGAAATAATTGCACAAAAACTGTATTAATTAAATCATTGTTTGGCCCATTAGCTCTAGATTCTTATTGGCTAACTTTTACATATTAATTTAACCCATTTCTATTAATCTGTGTATGGCCACGTGGCCGTGCCTTACTGACTAAAGTTCTGGCATCTGTCCCCAGTGGGGCTACATTTCTGTAGTGAGGAGCTGCGGGCAGGCCTGCTTTTTCTCCCACCCGGCTCCCGGCCGCCTGGCTAGCTTATGCCCCAAAATAACACACAAACTGTATTCATTTAAACACTGCCTGGCCCATTAGTTTTAGCCTCTTATTGGCTAATTCTCACATCTTGCTTTAACCCATATTTAGTAATGTGTGTAGCACCACAAGGGGTGGCTTACCAGGAGAGATGTTAACCTGCGTCCTTCTTGGAGAGGAGAGGCATGGTGACTGCCCAGAGAGGAGAGACATGGCGATTGTCTGAGCCATCTACCTCACTTCCTTCTTTCTGTTCTGTCTACTCCACCCACCTAAGGGCTGGCCTATTAAATGGGCCAAGGCAATTTCTTTATTAACGAATGAAATCAACACAAACAGAAGACTCTTCCACATCATTTCCAGGTATTGTGGGAGCTCCTTCCGCTCCTTCAGCCAATAGCTGCTGAGATACAAGTCCATTGGGGCATGGTCTCTCTCTTTAAAAACGCAGCCACTTCCCACCACTCATGCTCTGGCTTCCAGCTCCCCTTCTGGCGACTAGGCTCCCTTCCTGATTGCGCAGAGGGCTGTTGTCTGGGACTGGACGGAGCCGGAAGCCAGAGCGTGAGTGGAGGGAAGTGGCCGCGTTTTTAAAGTGAGAGACCATGCCCTAATGGGCTGGTATCTCAGTGGCTATTGGCTGAAGGAGCGGAAGGAGCTCCCGCAACACTACATGGCATTACTCTGACTCTACCCTTATTTCTCCAGGCATTCAGTTTAGGTTTCCCCGCCTACCTCTATTCTACCCTATCAGGCCAAACCAGTTTCTTTATTTATTAATCAATAAAAGCAACACTCAGACAGAAGGACCTCCCACACCATGTAACAAAGTCTCATGGACTATGTTGTGTCTATTCATAGTGAGTCCTACCTTTCAATGTAATTGACTTGATGATACCACCCTAAGGAAGGTAAATTAGGCTAACTGAGCTAATAAGTCTAAGCTCCATATTCCCATAGGAATAGTGTTCTTCATAGAAGAGAGACAGTCACTAGTGGAGGGTTCCTACAGAGGAACAACCATCTTTGTACACAGTAGTAAGGTGGCCATCTGTGAGTCAAAACTAGCCAGGCTTCATGTCACATGTACTGCCTGAATGTTGGTCATGAATTCTTAGGCTCCAATGCTGAGTTCTAGTAATTTCTGTTCAAGACACCCAGTCTGGGGCATTCTGCTCTAATAGTGCTGACACATGAAGGAAGAGGAATAGCAACAACATATCCATGAGTTACATTGTCAATACAAGGACCTGTTTCTTTTGTCCCCAAAGGCAAAAATACATGAGCTTGAAAACATGCCTCCAGAACGAGATCAGAACAGAATATATAAATGATTGATTTTAATACTGTTCTTTTCCTGTTTAATATGTGCCTGCAATTTAGGGTAAATATTTGGTAAGTGAAAACCTTATCCATAAGGTAATCATGACACATCTTTCTATATTTAATTTTATATAACTGCAATAACTATGAAATATAACAAAAATCATGTTGGCAGAATAGGAAATATCTCTAAGCCTTACATTTTTTCTCTCCTGTATGATGAGAATGAAGAATCACTTTATATATGAACTGCTATATCTCCAATTTTCTCAATAGGGACAAGTTATTCTGTTGGTCACCAAGGACCACACACAAAGTAGCTAATACAGGAACTCACTACTGCTAGATGGGGTAGCTTACTCATAAGAAGGCCTATAAACCTAACCCTACCTTTAGGGTGTCTATGACCTACTCATAAGATTCTATCTACCTAAGGAAAGTGTGTGGTGGCCTTGACCTCTCTGGCTCCTACAATCTTTCTCTCCTTCTTTGGCAGGATTCCCTGAATCCCACCTACTGTAAGGCTCTGGGCCTGCATCTGTTTCCATTAGTTGGTGGATGAAGCCTTTCTGATGAGTAGTTGGACTAGGCATGAACATGATCATAGAAGATGGCTATTTCAGGATATGTACCAGCCATTGCTAGGAGCCTTACCTGGAGTCATCCTTGTAGATTCCTGGGAGATTCCCTAACAACATGTCTTTACCTGACCCCAAAATGCCTCCTCCCCCTTCTAGTAGTCTTTTTCAATACTTTCCCCTTTACCCTGAAACCTGATGACTCACAGAATCAACTAACCTGGGCCCATAGAAGCTCACAGAGACTGAACTGACCACCAGGGAGCCTGCATGGGACTTACCTAGACATTCTACGTATACATTACAGTTGTTTAGCTTAGTCCTCTTGTGGAACTCCTAAGAGTTAGAAAATGGGATGTTGCCCATATTTTTACTGAGTTTTGCAACACCACTCCCCATACTGGGAAGCCTTGCTCAGCCTTAATACTTGGCGAGGTGCTTAGTCTTACTGTAACATTTTTTAAACCATGTTTTGTTGACATTAATGGGAGACCTGTTCTTTCCTAAATAGAAATGGAGAGAACAGAAAAGATGGAAACAGAAGGGGATGTCAAGGGCAGGGGGAGCAGAGGGAGGTGAGGATATAGTATGCTAAATAAATGAATAAATACATTTTAGGGTTGGCAAGAAACTTGACCCTAGAGGGATTCCGAGGTGTCCAGGGAGATGTTCCTAGCTAGTTCCTTAAACAGCTGAGGAGACGGAACCTGAAATGGCCCCATCCAATAGCCATACTGATGAATATCTTGCATATCACCATAGAACCTTCATCTGGCAATGATGGAGATAGAGACAGTGACCCACATTGGAGCAATGGACTGAGCTCCCAAGGTCCAAATTAAGAGCAGAAGAAGGCAGAACAGGAGCAAAGAAGTCAGGACCGAGAGGGGTGCACCAACCCACTGAGACGATGGGGCTGATCTAATGGGAGCTCACCAAGGCCTGCTGGACTGGGTCTGAAAAAGCGTGGGATAAAACCGGACTCCCTGAACATGGCGGACAATGACGGCTGCTGAGAAGCCAAGGACAATGGCACTGGGTTTTGATTCTACTGCTTGTACTGGCTTTGTGGGAGCCTAGCCTGTTTGGATGCTCATCTTCCTGGACCTGGATGGAGGAGGGAGGACCCTGGACTCTCAACAGGGCAGGGAACCCTGACTGTTCTTTGGACTCTAGAGGGTGGGGGAGAAGAGTGGAGGGAGGGGGAAGAGTCGGGAAGGGGGAGGGAAATGGGAGGCGGGGAGGATGTGGAAATTTTTTAATTAAAAAAAGAAAAAGAAAAAAAAAGAAATTATGTAGTGTTGTTTGGAAAAGGTGAAAACTGAGTGAAGAAGGAATTCAATTTCTGACATTATGTAAGTGAGGCATATTCCACATTAAAGGTTTTCTTTTCTTCCTTAAGACTTTTCATGCATGTATATATGTACACATGTATGTATGCATGTATATGTTTATGGGTGGGTATATGTGTGTATGCTGTATATGCATGTATCTGCATGCAATTGTATTCAAAGCGGCCAGATGGAATGTTGGGTGGCTTGCTTTATCACTCTCCATCTTACTTTGTAGAGGCAGAGGTTGGAAGGCAACAAGCCCCAGACATCCTCCTAGTCTGTCTCCCACAGTGTTGGATTTAAAATCACTCATGTCTACCCCAAGCTTTTTATGTTGGTTCTGGAAACTCAGTCTATGTCTTCATGTTTGCTTAATAAGCACTCTTACATACTAAGCCATGTGTCCAGCCCTCTGTTTCCAAGCATGTAAATATTTATAAATGTATTTATAAGTATTTCTTCCTCCCGATGCATACTAGTAGATGTTAAATATCTTCCAATATGGTTAATTCTGTATTACCATAATTAGCAAAAATATAATATAAATCATTCAACAAGTGAAAAGAATGCTACCACTACTCTAAGTAATTAAAGAGTTCCATCAAATGTCAAAATATGATAGCATGTAATATTCAATCAAAATTTGTTAGTATTTGAAATCCATAAACATCAATACTGGATTAAAATATGTTAAAATCAACTCAATAAATAAAAGAGAGAAAAAAGGCAAAAGAAACAGTAAGATTAATAAAGAACATATGAAAAACTATACACATGTAAGAAGTCCCAAAGTGCAACTAGAATCTAGCCATAGTACCTCCTACTACAAACTGACATAATTCATTACACTGAGATTTTAGAAGCATTACAGAGTACTAGATGTAAACAAAGATCCTCAATGTTCCACTCCAGATCTACTGATTACAACTTGGAAGACCTCTTATGAATTAGTAACCACTCTGGCTAATGTCCTCAATTTTGTGAAGATAGTATCTCACAAGTTGACTTATCTCATAAGTTGCTGATCATTAACAATTATAATAAAACAACATACTAGGTACCTAAGAATTACCCATTAATATTGTTAATTAAAAGGCATTACAAATTTCAGTGTAGAACCTGAACAGGTTACTTTTAAGAACATAAATACAAGAAAGCCAGTACCCTAGACCCACTCCTTTGGAAATGCCTCTGAAGCTCAATGATCCTTGGAAAGTATATACAAGCAAATATGATAGCAACTTCATTTAGGAGGCTGTAGAAAAACCCAAAGGAGAGTGTACTCAATTGGACTGTTTGTCCTGCCTCTGTTTACAAATAGTTCAGCACAAAATGTGTATTCAAGAACATTGTCACTTAAATAACTATACAGCAATACTAAATGCCATTACTTCACACATTTTCTTTCCTGTCTTAGCACCTGAATTACCTTGATCTTCAGGCTTTTTATATTGAGGCTCATTCACCATTAACTGAGCTGCTAGTTGAGAGCAAAAGAGGATTCTATGCTGAATTTGAAAGGAATAATCTTGGCGCAATTATAATTTAGCAGGGCTTGACCAGTGTAGAGACATAAAAAGACCAGTTAGTTTAGTTTACTAGTGGTGAGGAAGATGAAAATGTGTGGTTTGGATGGAGGAGGATAAAGGACAATAAAGAAATGCTTATGTTACAGAGCCAGGACATCACAAGTTCTCATCATAGAATTAAAACCCTGTGGGAGATCCTTCTGTATATGTGTTGCTTTTATTCATTAATAATTAAATAATCTGTTTCAGTCAGTGGCTTAGCAGAGTAGAGCTAGGTGGGAAAACTAAACTGAATGCTGGGAGAAAGGAAGAGTCGGTGAGAAGCCATGGTGCCACCACCAGGGACAGACACACCTGAAACTTGCCGGAAAACTATGAGCCTCGTGGTAAAGTATAAAATAATGGAAATGGGTTCATTCTAGATGTAAGAGCTTGCTATCAATATGCTTAAGTTATTGGCCAAGCAGTGATTTAAATAATATAGATTCTGAGTGGTTATTTTGAGTCTGAGCAGCCGGGAACAAACAATCGGCCTCCCCCAGCAAAAGCCAAACAACATACAAATCCTAGGTTTCAACTGGAGAATGTAAAGTTCAAATCTGCAATGGAACTGTGCATAAAATTATACCTGGGATTCCATTTTATAAGCTGAAAACCTTTGTTTGATATAACTCTGTTACACACACACACACACACACACACACACACACACACACATTTTACAGCAATGTATCAATGTATCTACTTTGTCCTAGCATTTGGTTGTACATTTGGAACTAGATGCTGTATCCTATGACGAGTGTATCTCAAGCTAATTAGTAAAAAATTAATGATAGGAAAAATTGTTTATTAATTCTGTTTTTAAAATGATTCCAAGCAAAAACTCACAGCACCAGTCATAAACCTAACCAGGTGTCACGCCGAACTTCATAATTTATTTGTACTAATTACACACAATGTTTGAGACAGGTAGAGATAATGGGATGTTGACCACCATTGCTGTATTTCCCGTTTTCCTTCCTCTGAAGCCCCAGTTCAGAGTCCGGCTGAAAAGACTTAGCTATCATAAGCACTGTCAATCAGTGTGTTTTGCTGCATTTCTTTTCTTTTGATCACAGAAAGGGTCTTTCAAAAGTGCCGCAGATAAAATCTCCAGTCTTTGGCTTTCCTCCACTACGAATGCTTAGGGGCCTGATCTTTGCAAAGAAACTTTTTGTTTTCCCCAAATATTTCCAAGCCCAGAACTCCATCAAGGGCTGCAGAGTACAGAACATTCATACTTTTCTCAAGTTGCCATTCCTTAGTTTTACTCCAACACAAAAGATGGGCAACCACAGACCTCATATCCTAGCACTTAGCCATCTAAAGGTACTTTCATGTTTCTGCCAGTTGCATGTTCTGATGTTCCGCTGGGTTGTTTGGAACTAAGCCGTTGTGATTACAAAGCCAAGTCCTCACCAGTGCCTGCCAAGCAGTGATGCTGAATAGAGCGTGTAAAAGCAGTAGCGAAGTCATTGAGAGAGATGGCAAATTTAATTAAACAACAGGAACAAAAAAGAAAAGAGAAAATTCTAGGTTTCCACTATAGTTTTCCTTTCCACAACCTGAAAACAGTAAGAAATTTTGCTCTATTAAAATTACTATTGGTGCTATTTCTGCTATTGTTAACGTAAGGCCCATTAATGTTGCTTACAGTTAATACTGAATTGTAATTGTTAAATCTCCTTAGTCCAACTCTTTGTGAAGGTGAGATAAATTAACCCACTTGGATCTCTATAACAAGACAACAAAACATTACCACAACCCCATCTTCCAAAACACCTCAACCACTTGGGTCTTTACAATAAAACACAACTTTTATTCTTATTAAAGACTCTGGGACTAAAAGAAACAAAGTTTATTTAATAGAAGTTATGTGTGCTTTTGAGTTGGCATGTTTTCAACCTAAGACTTCACTTTGTGTTTTGGAATATTGGTTTTTGTGCCTGATGCAGTGTTTTCATTTGGGATAATTTAACCTTGGCACTAGAGGCCAATACAGAAACTACCTGTTAATAATAGATAGTTGTTTAGAAAGTTAATCTCCTAAAGTAGAGAGTAAACTAATGGTGGCTAGAGAAGAAAAAGAGTGAGAGAAAAAGAAAGTGATAAAGGTTCTAGATTTTCTTTATTCTGTTTTATCCATTATCCTATGAACCATGTATCTGTACATCCATCTTGCATCAAGTGTTATGGAAGACCATTAAGAAAGATTTTATGAGTACTAATAGCTCCTGTAAAGTCTCGAACGTAAAGCACTCTTTCTTAGCAGGGCTTCATTTGTATGAACACTCACCGTGTTTAACCTCCTAGCATTCATAAAGTAAGCTATTGTCCAGAGCCACAAAGTTACTGATAGTTTGATCCCCAGACTAGGACTCTGACTGTCCTGAACTTTAAATCATATATTATTCCACTCCTCTGCCTACTATTCTCAAGACAAGGATGTACTCATGAAGATATGTGAGAATTTCATTTAGACTGAATATAAACCATGTCGCTTCACATAGTTAGGAATTGACTAAGGCCTAAGGCACAGGATACAGAATAAGTTACCAAACTTTACTAAATGTTATATTTATATCTTTTAATCCCCATGGCTGCCTAAGATAAAAAGTAATGATAAAATGTAATGTTGTTAAAAAACTTTGAGGGTATTAAAACTTGAGGGTAAGCTGTTCATACTTACATTTGGTCATTATTATAAAGAAAAACTTCATCTTTACTGAGGCAAAAGTACTTCAAAATTTTATGTGACCCAAATGTTAATTCTTCTAAACTTCTAATTTGTTTAATCATGGTTAACAGCCACTAACTGTCTTAAATATCTACTTGGAATGTTTAACACTTAGGAAGACAAAAATTTTTTCTCTACCACTGCAAATTAAGATGTAATGTAAGTTTTGTGCTTGGAAGGGACCCTCACTTGTATAGGTCTTTATAATTTTACTAACTGATTCGTGCAAACCAAAAGCACAGCACATTCCTGCCTAATAAAGCTATTCCTTTTTTGCTAATTAAAGCAATATCAAATGAATGAGGAAAGAAATGAATAAGGTCTCTTATTCCATCATATATTCTGAATACTCCCAGTAGGTACTCTCTTCACAATTCAATTTTCCCAATGGGATGGGAAGAGGAAATGAAACAATTGTCCTCCTCATGAACCAAGCAGAAACTTCTCTTCTCCTGGGAGTCCTGTTAGGTCAATTAGTTCATCATATTATGGCTATCCACAAACCAGGGTCCCAACAACAGAGGTTCATTCCATAGTCTCTTGTTCCTCTGGCTCAGTGAAAATTGCTGGATATTGGTCCATGGCTTGTTAATAATTGAAGACCATTCTTCTTGGAGACAGTGATCCAATACTGCAGTTGTATCCTTTCCTAGAACCCAAATCCAACTACCATTTGGATGCTTTTGTTGTATAGGTCCTCAAATTCCCATCAGTACAGGAATCTTTAGGGGAATACTTGTCTGTATATGCATTTTGGCCACCCAGCACTTATGGTAAATCTGGAGGTCAGTTGCTAACTGCATGACATTAATGGTGAACACTTCCAAGAAGGCAACCCAAATGTTTATATGAAAATTCTCAACACTTTATTTTTTCTAATCCCCATTATTTCAGCTCTGTCCTGCACATCTTATTCACCATAGGGATATTTAGGTACTCAACAGGACTTCCATTTATGTGAAACATCAGAATCTATACTCTAACTTGGTCCTGCAGAGGTCTCTTTCCTTTATAACAGTGTTCCTGTTCTGACGCTCTTTTCTATTTCTTGTAACCTGTTGGTTCATTTCAGGAAGCAAACCTAACTGTCTATGTCAAATAAATGAAAACATCTACAAAATAGTAAGTTGCTAATTTTAATTGCTTTAAATCACAGATGATGTTCTGTCAGGAACTGTCTTCAGATTTACTCTAAGGAGCTGGAAAGGAGGCTTAGCAGTTAAAAGTATTGTCTTCTCTTTCAGAGAATGAGAGGTCAGTTCCCAGTACCCATTTCAGGCAGCTCACAACCACTTAAAAATTCCAACTCCAATGAATGCAATGCTTTTTCAGACCTCCTTGGGCACCCCAACACACATGGCACATATACACATAAAAATAATTTTTTTTCTTATTTTTTACTTTGAGATAGCTCTCCTTTCCTGGTCAGTAATACTGCTGAATCTTTAGCTGTGTTATAACAGATCTTTTATATCACATCCCATTGTATTTGACTATTTGTCTTGAGGTAATTTTTAGATACCTTTAAATTTTCATTAGTTATCATTATGTAAATACATATAATGTAACTAAAATAATAAAATTGAAATTAAAACATTTACTTTTAAACTATCAAATCACTCCTTAACTTCCTTTGCTCTTTGAGACAGTCTTTTTATTTATTTAATGTGTATGTGTGTGTATTTCAAAGATCAATCTCATCCAAGGGTCTTACTTGCTATATGTTTTTACTCCTTGCCACTGCTTCTTCTAAGTCCATGCATGACACGGTTTCAATAGCTAATATGGCACCCCTATAACCATCACAAAACATTGACTCCTTGGTTTTTGTGTTACTTGGTTTGGTAGTAATATTTCACCTAGAGGATTCATTACCTATTTCTTCACAGCTTTCTTGCCTAGATGTCTAAGGCATAATATATTATTGTTTTCCTCTATAGCTCCCAGATTTCTATCATTGCCATTCTATATTCCTTTCTCCTTTGTAAACTTATTCAGTTCAATGACATCATTTTTCAAGTCTATGTTAATATCTCCATATTTTGACTGACAGCTCATGGCTTTCTTCTTCTCTCCAGAAATACATACTCATTTTGGTGTTTTCTTAATGTTAGATCCATACTAGTCTAGAGTTAATTTAAAAAAATATTACATGCTTAACTTGAAAATACTCTTATATCTGGTACCTTATTATATACTTTATATCTCATTTTCCAAAGTCACATAAATTGGAACCATGCTATACCATCTCTTTTTGTGTCTATCAAAAATTTGATATCACAAATTCCGTCTCCTGAATATGCTAAAATCAACTTTCTCCTTTCAACTTTAATTATGCTTTTAGATTATCTCGCTACAAATTCTCTCTGACATTCCTTGATTGCCTCCTAACTGCTTTCTGAACATCCCCAACTCAGATATAATTAAATTCCTTAGGGTACCCAGAGTAAGTATAAAAATAAGATATGTGATTTGTAGTTATGTTCACAAAACCAAATTCATACAGTTCAGTAATAAAGAGCACACATCTATAAATGACATTCTGTATTTTAATTAAAAGCAATTTCACTTTTGGATGTAATAAAATACTTAATCAACTAAAATACGTAGGCTAAAACCAGTCTTCTTTCTTAAGAGTTATTCAGTTTAGACTAGGCTGTGCATTTTATTCAAGTCTCATTTCAAACTTGCTTTTCTCATGCATATGGCTTTTGGAAATGAGATATGAAATGAACAACAAGACATAGAATATGAGTCATATAAACATCCTTCAGTTACTCTGTACTCTGTTCCTGGAGCATTTCCTCAAACTTCTCCTTCTCTGGTGTCTAAAATCTTCAATCTTTTATTTGCTTTATATTAAAATGTAGGTAAATATACTCATGTGGCCCAGTATCTCTGTAACTTTCTTTCCCCCTTAAGTGTTTTCTCCACAGACTGTAACCTGTCTCTAGGCAATGACTGAAAGCATTCTAATCATTAAGACCCTACTATGCTACCTTATATGTCCTAAGTATTCATGGCACATTGATGATCAAGCCTCTGAAAGGAACAAAAGAGAGATCAGACCACACAACAGTCAGAACACTTGGAGGAGATTACATGGCACATTCAACCTAGAGTATCCCCATCCTGGCCTGGTCTGGACCTGCAATGTTCAGGCAATAGTCTCACTTCAGCCAGCTGAGCAGCAGAAAATACAGGCAAACACTACTGTGCCTGAACCCAACCTGATTTTTAGCATTAACTCTATTATGTTGATTAGTAAAACAATCCAGTTATCTAACTCTATACTGAAATGACTATCATGAGGATAACTCTTTGTATGGAATATATGCCATCCCCAATGGTGTTCATTAAATTAAAGAAAACAGAATCTGCCTAGGAATTATAGTGCTTGCAAACAATGGCTACACGTCTCTCTATACACTCAGCTACTGCACTGACCATTTATCTGAAAGTTTACTTCTTTTCAGTTATTTGCATGAGTATGAGAAAGTATCTAAGGAGGTTCTGGATGTCCCTGGAGCTGGAGTTACAGGTCGGTGTGAGCTTCCCATGCGGGTGCTGAGAGCTGAACTGAGAGCATCTGGAAGAGCAGAATGTACTATTAACTACACAGTGATCTCTCTAGCTCCTCACTCATCTATAGTAAAAGAATTAAAAGTTAAAACTGTCTGTGATGTAGGTACCATTGTCAGCTTCTATGTATAAATGCAGAATGGTGTGGGAGGTCCTTCTGTCTATGTGTTGCTTTTATTGATTAATGAATAAAGAAACTGGCTTGGCCTATAGTAAGGTAGAAGGAAGGTGGAGTTAGAGAGAAGCCATGTAGCCCCGCCAGAGACAAACACAGAAACTTTGCTGGTAAGCCACTGCCATGTGGCGATATACAGATTAATAGAAATGGGTTAAAATAATATGTAAGAGTTAGTCAATAAGAAGCTAGTGTTAATGATTTAACCAAGCAGTGATTTAATTAATACAATTTCTGTCTGAGTATTTTAGGGCTGAGCAGTCTGGAACCAACAAGAGGCCTCCTTTCAACAAATTGTGTTGAGGGTCAGAGACATTTTATTTTCCCTGAATCTTAGGGTTCAAAAATGGAAGGTCTCAATTTGTGTCTCAACTCTATGGCTTCATACTTGGATCTGTACTGTGGACACAACCATCACAATATTCACCCAGTTCACATTCTTCAATAATCTGCCTGGAATACTGTTCTTACCCCAAACAAAATAAAATTTAAAACTTACATTATGCTACTTTTCTATAATCTACGTGTACTATACCAAGAATAAAACTAAGTTTTATTCAGTAGTCAAATATCTGATATGGAAAATGCATGAGGTCATGTTTCTTTATATTCTGATGAATAATATTTTATTATTTCAACTTTAAGGTGTCTGCCATGAGTTACAAGATTGATCATATACTACAAAGTAATTTACACTAGCCTTAATTTAGTCACTTATTAAATAGTCTATATTTAAGGTCGATGATAAACTTATTGGCAAAATTCATACATATAATACATATCCCTATTAATATATAAAGAATTAGATAATAATAATGTATATACATGTTCACATATATACAAAGATGTCCTGAAAGTGATAGGTAGTGGTTTGGTACAGTATTTGACAACACTGCTTACTAAGAGGTTATGTAGAATTCAGACAGAAACAAAAAGAAGGAAACTCCATTCTAGAGTAGTCTGAAAAGGACTTAGACCATCTTGCACTGATCTTTGGGTGACACTGGCTGTCCCATAAACTATTAAAAAAGGGACACATTTTTAGAAGCTCAAGGTCACTCTCCCAATTCCACATCTATAAACTATTACTCTCTCTGATGATAATAGGTCTGAGGCTTATAGATTAATATGTGAAAAGGATAGAATATTAAAAATCTCCCAGAATGAGAACAATAGATAATACAGAATGTTTAGATAACAAATGGCTCCTCTTGGTATTAAGGTTTTGTCTAATGAGCATATTACTTTCATTTTAATTCATTTATTCATTCATTCCACGAAGAAGTGATAACATGTTGGTAACAATATATTACATATAATAAAGGTGGCTTATGGTTTTCCAAATACCTATGCACATTTATATATACAGGCATAAGGAAAACCATAATTATTACTATATTCAAAAACAGAAAGGGAAACTTACTGAATTTTAATATCAGAAATGAACAGAAAATCATTTTCCCTATTCTATTAGCTTTTTTCTTTTCATTATGTGCAAATAATTCAAAGGTTTTTATATGGATCTCAGGATGAATAATAAAAATATATAATTTGAAAATATTTTAAAATATTTACTATACATAGTACATTTTTGTATTCTTTTATGAATACTAGCTTTTATTATTTAATGGTTAAGCATAAGAAAGAAACAATGTCCTTATCTAAGGTGTTTTGAAAATTTTAGCACCACAAAATAAAATGCTTTAAAATGTTTATTTCATTAGTTGGTGTTGTGATCTAGCTGCCCTCACTCCTCCTCACCAACAGCAGAACTTTCTTGTAGTCTATAATTGACAAGGATGTTTGTGTTTTTTTCTGGCCTGTGGTTTTCTACAGAAGCAGTAGAGGTATAAAAGGCTTTAGCTGGGGAAAAATAAAGGTTGTTGTTCTGAAAAGAAGCCTCCGTGTCTCAATCCTGGCACCCCTTGCCAGTTTCAGCATCCAGGCCAGGCTGGGCAGCAAGTTGGAAACTTCCAACGATTAGCTCTTTACCAAGTCATACATTTTTGGGGTTGTCGGCCCATGTCTTTAATCTCAATACCAGGGTATCTCTGTGAGTTCCAGGTTAGCCTGGCCTACATGTTGAGCTCCAGAATAGTTATGGCTACACTGAGAAAACATCTCAAAAAAACAAACAAAATGAACAAAAAATCATATATTCATCATAGGAGTCTTTTAAGGGGCATATTTTCAATCTTTAATATTTATATGAGAGCAGGTTAAGGCTAAAATGTTGAAATTTCGATTATATGTGCCAAGTTATCATTTATATAGATGCAAAGTAATATCAATATTTAATTTGGAATATGGTCCCAAATGCTATGATTATATATATACATCAAGAAAAAATAAAAATTACTTCAATAGCTCACCATTCTATCCCATCTGTAATACTCCTAATAGGTAAATTGAATCACATAACACATCTGATTGAAAAAAATCTTGCAGTGGTCACTAATGTCTATATTATAGACCCTGTGTTTAGTTCCTACTCATTCTTCTATGTTCTATGTTCCTCTGCCTTTGGAAACTCCACAGCAGTAGAAGCATCCTTTCCTATCTAAAATCTGTGTTTATTTCTTCCTACTTGAGCCATGCAGCTTTGTTCTTCCTCAAAAGCTCAGAACAGGTATTACCTCCAACTTATGTCACCTACCAAAACATCCATTGTGAATGCTTCGTGTGTAAAAAATACAAAGCAATCTTACCTATGTAATTAATATGGTAGCACATGGATGGCCATTATCTTGAGAAAAGTAGATTTCTATGTTACTTACCTTATAAAAGAAGTCATCTGGGGCAAGTAAGAGGTGTATATGCAAACAGAAAGCAATATTTCCATCAGAGAGTCTCTAGGCCATTAAAGTTTATTGACCAAATCAGACAGCTGCAATCACCATGAACAAAGCCTCGAGATTATCTTTTTCATGTCTGGCTTTGTACTATCAATATGTATACAGAATGAAATTACTCTGTCTGAAATGACTGCCATCAACTACTGGAGCACATGACCTCAGTGTTTTATTTACAGAACTCCCTATGGATATAAGAAAGAGTTGCATAATGAGTATACAAATGCCTTCTAAAGAATAGATCTTGAAAGCTGTTTTTATCAAAATGCCTTCTGGCTGCATTATCTCTAGGCACAGTGTGCTGACAGTAACACAGAAGGGCTCTGTTGGCTTCTAATGGATTCCAACCTGGGAAGCAAGAAAACGGTAGTAGCACTGATACTTTAGGAAGCGTTGAAGCTCTCTCTGCACGTGATCTTCCAGTTTGAAGGTGAGAAGGATGTTTATGCAGAAATCTATTTACAAGAGAACATAGTGCTTTAAAAAATCCTTTTTAAAAAGAAAAGATTAGTAGGTTACTTAGAGAAGTGCAGCATTACAGAGTACACCCGTGGGCATGAAAGAGTAATCCAGCAAAGTCTTTAAATAGGGGTTTTATTCAATTTGACACCTCTAAAGGGAAACTTTAAGTAAGTTGTATGTACATTATTAGGAAAGGGTGAGAAACACAGCTTTTTAATAATAAATGCTATCTTGAAATGAGGCTTATGCAGTAATTTTTCCAAACAATTTTAATGGTTATAAACCCATACACTGTTTTTCTCTCCCCCTGAAAACCCTGTCAGCTTGCTTACTATTAATCCACAGATTGAATTCACCACCCACTGTCTCCCAGTGATGACAGTTCTCATCCTTCCATCCTTCACACTGCAGCCCCTAAGAATTTGCTGACTGGGTGGTTGAGCCCAATGTTACTGTGTTGGAGAAGTCATCATTATTATAATCAAACAATACCCAGAGTCACTGTTCATGACGTCATGTGGTGAAAAGATCTTCTGCATACAGAGCCAAGGAGACAAGATAAGACTGAGTGGCACACAGGGAAGAACAGCCTGAGTTTCTGTACAGCAGTGTGGCATCAGTGCCTGTACCGTATGAGATGGCATTGTAAACCCAGTTCAATGTGACTATGAATCATCAGCAATGAGTATAATTGAAAAAAAAATAATGGTTTAATGTTCGTAGGGAGGAAGGTCTTGCAGAAACAAGTACTAAAGGAGGGCAACATGCCGAGAGCATACTAGCTCTGCATGACAGAGACCCTCATCTCACAGCTAAGTCTGATACTTCCAATACCTAAGAACACAATGTCTAGCTAAATGCCATTTCGTCATATTGCCTTCATGGAAAGACTGCGTCTTTTCTAAATTAATTAAGATAATGACATCAAAATTGTTAAAATCTGAAATGTTTCCAATTGTAAGAGGAAAAGTAATCTATGAAAACATGCGCATAAATGACATCAAATATGTCAATACTTGTTAGAAGCACTCATTACATAGCTTTGCTCAGTACCATTCACTGAGTCCAATATTCCTTTCTAAGGAATTAAGAAATCACAGGAATGAAGCCTAATCAACCTTTTATTTTTGTCTTAAGGAATCTTAAAATAGAAAAAAAAAATCAAATGCCAATGAGGCTGATACACATCATTTAAGTATTCCATACAAAGGTACACCATCAATTGCACCTGAGCACACATTCAGCCTTCTTCGAATTGAATTAATAACCTATTGCTTGAATTCTGTGCAATCCCATGCTAATGTCTATCTTAGTTTCTTATTCCTCTCTTCAGGGGTCAACACGTTAATGTAGTCAATGTTAGTCTTTTTTTTAACACGTTTATCTTAGGCTACAAAGATGTCTTTACCACTCATAAACTAAAGATGTACTTGTATGCCAAGCATTCTGTCCTGAACCAACTTTCTTAAATGATCCGATTCAAAGACTTCTCTTGACAACCTGAGTCAGTTTAGAGAAGAACATAACCTATAATTTAAAAAGAAAAGCAAGTCACCAATTATTTACACTAATATTCTATCATCGGTACTGTGTACATGATGAATCAGAAATCATGCTAAAACATGTTTTCAAATATACCCTTAAAGTACGTGGATTTTCAACAATACGATTTCAGCAAATGAATTGTATCATAAAGCTCCAGCTTCACTCTGATGCATCAGCCATAAAAGCAATTATCTGCTGAACAATGCAGTCAGCTTCTGCAAAGAATGTGATTCCTATGCCAAATGTGATCTTTGCACAGTTAAATAAGCACTCAGTGCAATGAAATTGCTGGCAGTCCTCTAGGTTTCTCTATTCTTATATCTTCTCTTACTATTTTATATCTATTAACTACATTCTGCTTGTTGCTTAAAGGATTTATTTCATGCATCAGAAGTACCAGGATGTTTCTGAGGTGGGTTTATGCACATCATGGTTGATGCAATTTAAAATATTCTTAGGGTTTCAACAAGAGATATCTGCAGAACTTGATGCAAAATTTGGTAACAAGTTGTATGTATACACAAACACACACACACACATACACAATATGTATGGGATATATACATTTATATAATGGATGGTCCCCCAAAACTGTAATTAACACTTAGTAGAGAATGGGTTTGTTCTTGAGAGTCAGCTAGGTATGTGTGACAAAACAAGGGGACAGATGAGAGGCTTGGTAACATCTCCTTTTAATCTCAGGAGGAAGAGGCAGGTGGATTATTTGTACCTTTGAGGTCAGTAGGTTATACTGAGACCCTACCTAAAACAAAAGCAAACAAACAAAAACAAGAATATTGATTATTCCAATATGCATTTGTATTCTCCAACTATTGATGTAGGAGGGTCTTCTATCTATTTGTTGTTTTCATTGGTTAATTAATAAAGAAAACTGCTTGGCCCGATAGGTCAGAACATAGGTAGACAGGGAAGACAGAATAGAATTGTGGGAGGAAGATAGCAGAGACAGGAAGACGCCATGAATCTCTGGCCCGAGATGGACATAGGTTAGAATTTTCCTGGTAAGCCATGACCCTGTGGTGATACACAGATTACTAGATATGGGTTAAAGCAAAATGTGAGAGTTAGCCAGTAAGAGGCTAGAGCTAATGGGCCAGGCAGTACTTAAATGAATACAATTTGTGTGTTGTTATTTCGGGTGTAAAGCTAGCCGTGTGGGAAACAGGCAGGATGAAAAGCAGGCCTGCTTGCCCCATCACTACAAACTACTAATTATTATTTATGGACACAGTAAAATTAAAATTATAGAAACAAAATTATGAAAGGGTATGATTTTTAGGGGAACGGAGCTCTTATAGTTTTATAGATGGCTCAGTGGTAAAGAGCACTGCCTGCTCTTCCAAAGACCCTGAGTTCAATTCCCATCAACCACATGGTGGATTACAACCATCTGGAATGAGATCTGAAGTTTTCTTGAGGAAGAGACCTGTTGACTTCTCATCAACTTAGACCATGAAACCCAGTATGAATAAGGTCAACAGAACCACCATATATGGGCTGCCCATGCCTACTTCAGCATTGCCAGGGCATACATTTCTGGTGTGGGATAATTCTATATTCTGTCATTTATATTTTAAATAAACACTGATTGGCTGGCAGCCAGGCAGGAAGTATAGACAGGAAAACCAGACAGGAAGTAGAGGTGGGGCAATGAGAACAGGAGTATTCTGCGAAGAAGAAAGCTTTTTCCCCAGTCTTGCCCAGATGTGACCTGCTCCACTGAGAAAGGTACCAAGCCATGTGGCTACCAGATAAGAATAATGTGTTAATATAAATGATAAGAGCTAAGAAGAAGCCTGAGCTAATGGGCCAATCTGTTTATATCTAATGTAGACTTCTGTATGATTTTCTTTGGGGACTTACCAGCTGTGGGAACTGGGCAGGACAGAAACCCCAATGAGCAGGCCCCACATGTTACAAATTTCATTTTTCATAATTTTAGCGACTTTGTGATTTTTTAAAAATTCTTTTAGGAATGAAGTTGAAATTAAGTCATTATGTGTTTTTCAAATGGTTTTGTAGAACTCATATGTCTAATGAACTTCAGTAATATATAATGAAATAACTGAATATAGTAAATATATTAGAATGTTAATACATTAGGTTAATTTTAAGAGAGAGGGGACAGGATATAAACCAATGATACAGTGTATAATTATCATACTAAAGGTATTGGACTAAGAACTTCCTTTAAAGTAACTATATATGTATATATATATATATATATACATGTACATACAAAAGTATAATTTTTTCTTTTTTTTATATTTATTTATTTATTATGTATACAATGTTCTGTCTGTGTGTATGCCTGAAGGCCAGAAGAGGGCACCAGACCTCATTACAGATGGTTGTGAGCCACCATGTGGTTTCCGGGAATTGAACTCAGGACCTTTGGGAGAGCAGACAATGCTCTTAACCTCTGAGCCATCTCTCCAGCCCCCAAAAGTACAATTTTTTCTTGAGCAGTGAGTATGAATTTGAAAATAATGTGATGATTTTTCAAAAGTAGATTTTAATCACCCTTCGTATTAGTAAATATTAATTTAAAATGGCCAATGAAGCATGTTGCTTCAAGATTGATAAAAAACAGAATAAAATCTTAACTAGTCATTGTTCAGTGCAGAAATGGACCTGGGGTGACACTGTAACTCTGTAATTTTTTTCAAAATCTACTTCCAAGCAAGACCTAACTGATCCTAGGAATCCAGTCCGTTATTAGGAACAACTATGTCATAGGATACTGGAGTTCATGTACACAATGCACATCCTATTCCCATATCCCTGTACTTTTCCTCATTGTCACCGCATCAACATTAAAAAGTCTGAACAGAGCTAACCTCAGCACTGTTGGTAGTTGATGTGGGAAGCTCCTTATGGTGACAGCAAGATCAAGAGTGTAGGTTACTCAATGAACTCATTTTTTTTAACCTGGAATACTGTGTTTTTTCATCAGAAAGCTGCATGTATTTAATTTGGTCAGTGAGGCTCCAATTTAGAGTAATGCATTCTGATCAAGCAAGACTTGTCTAGACATCTTCAAAAGTGAGTTCCTGACAGCAAAGGATATTGGAATTATGTGTTCACATTTTTTTTCTCAATAGATGATCAAAGAAGTTTAGAAACCCGTGGAGAGTTTTGTATTCTAATTTCTTACATAGCAAAGCCTCATTTGCTGATTGTACTGAAGTAGCTGGTGTTCTCGGATGTGAAGAATAGGATTCTGAGTAATTTATGTATGGATAGAATTTATGGAAATACTGGGCATGAAATTTACAATAAAGTAAGAACCAAAGGAAGATTTTACAAAGTATTTTTATTACTTACTTATCTTTTCTAATCTGGACATCAGTAGAACTCTGGTTTGCCACCACTGAACTCTATTATTTCTATAGGAACTTCCCTATTACAATGAATCATTTTTATTCTATGTTTATCTTAACAATTTTTCATATGTAAAAGACCAGATAAGAATAACTGACTTATAAATGGTGAGTAGAAGAGAAGTGAGCACCTGGGATTTCCCTATACTGTGACAGGAAGTAGGAGAGTTGAGATGCACTAGATTCTGCCATAGCAGTGAAACATTCTCAAGTGTTAGGAAAGCAACCATGTTAGTTCTTACTCTTTTTAAGAATTCCAGTGGATGTCAGCTGAGGGATGTTTTGGAATATTACTTTAACTACCCAAAGATGTGTTCTATTTGTTTATGTGGCAGAATATTACTTTAACTAAGTGAAGATGTGTTACATTTGTTTATGCTCCATTTGTTTAACTATGTAAAGATGTGTTTAACTATGTAAAGCGTCTGATTGGTCTAATAATGTTCTGAAGGACCAATAGCTAGCAGGAAATAGATATGCAGCGCTAGCTGGTAGAGAAAAAAAGTAGGAGGAAGAACCTAGGCTCAAGAGGTAATGGAAGAAGAGAAAACTATGGAGAAAAGAAGGAGAAGTCCAGGGCCAGCCAGCCAGGCAACCTTCAGGCAACTAGACAGAAAAAGTGGTACATAAAAGGTAAAAGTCCTGAGGCAAAACGTAGATGAAGAGAAACAGGTTAAATTTAAATTATAAGAGCTAGTAGGACAAGTATACAATATAAGTGTAAGTATAAGATAAAGCCAAGTATAACCAATAAGAAGGCTCCAGGTAATTATTTGGGGATTGGATGTCCTAGAAAGTCTGCTACAGAGGAATCTGCTATAGGGCTGTGGAATGCAATAGATGAGGACCCTGTTTTCTGTTGTCTTGTTAGAGGTACAGTTCTATAGCAGTCACCCCCAAAGTAAGGCCTAGGAATTTCTCAACACTACTAGGCCAAAACTATTTTGAAAACAATGTTTATATACTATTTACCTGTTTTATTATATATTTTATGAAAACATACTAACTCATCCTCCACAATAATAATTACAATATTCTGTATTGATGATGGCGTTAGGAACTCATAATAATAATTATAATGACATTTTAAAGATAATGATACCTCTCATGATAACTTACAGTTAAAAATTACACCCACAGAAATGATCTCATTTAACGATAGTGTTTTTGAAAGATAAGAATTATAGGTATCTACTGCTCAGGCAGTCACCAAACAGAGACAAAAATATAGAGCATCAAAGTACAAGCTACACTGAATTTAGCATCATATATTTAGCCCTCATTTTGCTTATTTCGATAACATTTTTAATGCCTGTCTTCTTCCTGAGAATCATGTTTCCCTTTCATGATTTTCTGTGTATACCCTATACATTTTAAAAATTTAGCTCAACGCTCACTGCCTTTCCTTGGGTTGGTTGCTCCTATTGGAGAATTTTTTTATAAATTCTTTGTATCTAAGAAGAAGACTTTACCAGATTTGTAAATATTTCCTACTAATCTGATTTTTGACATTTCATCTTTTAACAACCCCATTTAAAATTATTTCAGATCATAAAGTAAAAAAAAAAAAGGTTTTCCTTTGGTAATTCAGAATTGCATTTCTGGATATCAACATTACATATATAAAATATATTCAGTGCTAGCAAGAGGGTTCAGCAGTTGATAGCACTGACTGCTTTTCCAAAGACCCAGGTTTGATCCTGAACACTTACATGGTGTCTCATAACCACCTGTAAACCCATGTGTCAGGGGAAGCAATTACCTCTTCTGGCCTCCTCAGGCATACACATGGTGCAGAAGGAATATATGCAGGCCAGCACCCATATACATACAATGAAATGAAATGAAATTTGTAGAGAGAAATCTTTGCATTCAGTCCTTTGGTAATAAGGATGAACTATACCTTTCCTCCACAGATGCTACTAAAAGTTCTAGTTACATAAACGCTTTCAGATAGAATGTTGCCCAACATTTTTTTTGTTGATATATAACCCCAGATCCAAAGCTTTTCCCTTTGACTTCTTAGCAGATGTATCACTTGTCTGCAGTGGGGGAGGCATGAAGCAGCATGTACTCCTTGCAATTCAGCAGTTGTTGAATCTTGGTGTCAGCAGAGCCCCACTGCTCTTTGGAGGCGCTAAGCGAGAACTCGCTTTCAGGTTTCCTGATTGTGGGGAAGACTCATGTATGGATAAAGAATAGGGGTCTGCCCTTCCTTCCTGTTAACCAGCAGCCCTCCTCCACCCATTGCTTAACAGAGCTCGCTGACAGCTGCACACTGGCCATGCCCTCTAAGTCCCGTAATGGCTCATTGAGGCCTCCACACCATGTCTCCTCTAGCTCTTGTTCTGCTGTATCTAGGACCATTCTCTGGGCTCACTCTCCTGTTCATCTAAGGGCTGTAGAGTTACCATCACTTACCAGATGATGGGGATCCTTCAAGAGGTTGGCTACAGATGCTCATCTTAGAGTCTACCTGACTTCTTTTCCTCTGCTTACTTGACAGTGTAACTATTTTTTTAAGAAATACTATTCATAATGGGTAGAGAGTTTATTACGCAGTTTTACATTGTCTAAATATATTTAAATCTCTTAATTTCTGCTACAATTTGGATCATGAATGTGCTCTACAAGTCCAGATGTGGCTCCTTGAGGCTCAAATATTTTGGTGGGGTCTTTAGGTCACTAGGGATGTTCATTCAATGGGTGCTGTGAGACTCTGGACTCTTCTCTCTTTCATCACTTAGGGAGATGAGGAGTCATTTATTGTTTTGTTTTAAATTGTATGCCACAAAGTCTCTTTGTTGACTAGGTTCAAAGCAATGGGGCAAACCAAGAATAGAAAGAGAGCTCTGAAATCATGTACCAAAATTAGCCTTTATTCTCTGCAAGATGCTTCTCTTAGTTGCTTGATATCATAGTGCACCAGTGATTGTCATAAGCAAATGCTAATAAAACTAACAGGACTTATCTTCTAAGAGTTTTCTGACATATTCTTGGACTCATCAAGATATTTAGAAGTACACTGGGGGAGTGAAATAATGTACTATTTTCCTTTACACCTGAAACAGGACACACAAGCTCAAAAGGCCCTATCTAGAGGTTTGGTAGGTGTTGTTCCTTCTCCTCCTTTCTTACCTCCTCCTATTTCTATTCTTTTTTCTCTTTTGAATATATAAGTAGTGTTCTGTGGTTGCTAGCATTCTGTTGGGCAAATGTGATTGCAGGTACATACACTTGCATACAGAGGATCAAAGTTGTGTTTGGGCATCTTCCTGTATCACCTTCCACTTTAAAGCTTGAGTCTGGACCTCATGGTCTTTGAATGTGTATCTATCCATCTTGTCCTAGGATCACTTAATTATGCTGGGATTACAGGCCTCCCCAACTTTTAACTGACCTTCACGACTGCATAATAATTGCTTTATCCTCTGAGCTGATGTGGGATTCCCCACTGTGTGCTATGAATATGACCGGTTAATAAAGAAAGCTGTCATGAGCCTATGGCAGGGCAGAGCAGAGATGGTGGTGAAGACAGAATTAAGTGCTGGGAGAAAGAAGGGTGGAGTCAGAGAGATGCCAAGTAGCCCCGCAGGAGACAAACGCTGGAGCTTTAGTTGGTAAGCCACAGCCACATGGCAATACACAGATTAATAGAAATGGGTTACATTAATATGTAAGAGCCAGTCAATAAGAAGCTAGAACTCATAGGCCAAGCAGTGTTCTAAACAATATAGTTTCTGTGTGATTATTTCAGGGCTGAGCAGCCGGGACCAACAATCAGCCTCCTCCAACACTGAGCCTTTTCTCCAGCCTCAGTTACATAGTCCTATCTTGTGAAGCCAAACTGAGAGCTAAACAGACTAAGAAAACACAGTGTTAATGACAATCACAAAAACCACACTGGTCCCCATCAAGCTTTCCTAAGGGAAAGTAAACATAAGACTAGGAAGCTGATTCAGTAAATCACAAAGCTCATGGTATGATTTAAGTATGATTTAATGGGATGAGCGTTAATATTCATACAACAATGCCTTCTAAACAGAACAATGCACTTAATGCTTCCTGCTCAGAAGAGAGGGTTTTTTTTACATCATTCACACGGCAACTTTAATATTCTCAAATTACCCTCTTAAGCATTTATTCTCCATCTTCAGATTATGCATAGAATAAAGCTATCCCAATTCTGTATACAAAGAAAAGGCATAGATAGATAGATAGATAGATAGATAGATAGATAGATAGATAGATGATAGATAGATAGATAGATAGATGATAGATACATAGATAGATAGATAGATAGATAGATAGATAGATAGATAGATAGATAGATAGATAGACTATATAAATACTGAATGGCAATATAATATAATATATAGCATAATTAATAAAATATTATAGACACATGTGGCTAAAATTCAAGAACAGAATTTTAAGATTAGTTTTATAATCAGGAAGGTGAGATAAGAGGATCAGGAAAGTTTGAGGCCAGCCGGACCTACAGAATAAACAGAAACAAGCCAAAGTCGTGTTTGAACCCATATTCTACTTGGTGCCACTGCAGGATCATAGTTATCAATATTCCAAAAATATCTAATTCAGTATTAGGGCTATGGGTATTTCTTATGAATGAGGATATAGGATATATTTTTTATTTGTTATTTATGTTGATGTCTGTGTAACTGTGTAATCATGGTATATATACCTTGTGTATGCACTTGGCTGTGGAGTTCAGAAGAGGGTGTCAAGTCCCCTGGAGCAGTAGGTCCAGGAAATTCTAAGTCACCTAACATGGGTGCTAAGAATTGAACTTGGGTCTTATGGAAGAGCGGCACATATCCTTAACCAGTGAGCAAGTTCTCTAGTTCCAATTTCTGATTTTTTTTCCTATATCAATGCTTGGCATGGTTTACAAAGATATAGTCATTTACTTATCACAAAGGTAGCTCTATCAATGAAACATGTTTTAGCAAAATTAAAATTTCATTGCAGACAAGAAGCTATAAACAATGCATTGCTAAGCTATTGAAAAGTACAATCTGTGAAAAACTGTTAATTATCACAGTTGTTAGTTTTCTTCAATCCTTTAATTTGCTTGCTTTAATCAGCTCAGTGTGGGAAAATCAGATAATTCAGCATAATAGAATTATGCTCAAAACAGTCAACAAGCCTAAGTAAGTGAAAATTACTCTCCTACAAATCAAGAATACACACACACACACACACACACACACACACACACACCATGTGCAATATAGAATTTATGCATTTACAAGTGAAATTATTTAATTTTGGCTTACATTTTCACGCTTATTTGGTTTCCTTGTTGTTATACTTTGAGACAGACTTTGCTCTATCCCAAGTTGTTCCAAAGCTCACTATGCAAATCAGTGTGGTCTCTGGTTACTGGTTATCCCCTGTTCCCAAATGCTGGAATTAGAGATGTGAGTCTGAATTTACATCCTAGATTTTGGTTCAAATTTAGTAAGCAATAATGGCTTTCTACATAACTTAGGTCTAGCTTAATTAAAAAATAGTGCTCAATTATAAAGAGAAGATCTACAAGAACACCTAAAAGTAGATAGGCAGATATAAGCAAAACTTCAATGAGTATGTAATTAAAAACTGCATGGTTTTCTTTCTGCTAAGAACAAAACTGTGTCCATTTTCTTCAGCCAAATGGATAGTCATTATCAGGAGGTTCCATTAATTTTACCTAAGTAGTTTATAATGAACTAGTGTATGCTCCTTGTTTGGTAAACAGTAACTCTCTTCTAAGTACCTTAAGATTATAAGGAGTAAATGTCAGGTAGGTGTGAGGGAACCAGTAATCAATACTGGAGAATGAGGCATGGGAAAAAGCAGCCTGTTAACATGTAGTCTTGAAGGGAAGAGGAATAAGAGGCAAAAGAAAGGAGGCAAGAGGAAAAGGAGGAAGAGGAGGGGGAAGATGAATAAAATGTGCACAATGATGAGGTACTAGCTCCAGCCACCGTCTTTATTTCATAAGTGAAAAAACCTTAAGCTTAGTAAAGAAGGTGCAGTGTGACTGCAGAGCCACAGTCAGAATAGGCGGCTGCACCCTGTGTTTTACTGTCTTCCCTCATGGAGTGCCAGGCTGTGCAACCCTGATTGGCTCACAGAATGTATCAGATTTCAGAGTTATTCTTGTCTCCATGAATCCAGTTATTAATTTTTACAGTGAACATATTCAACAAATATTTACTGAATGTCTACTATGTCACTCACTATACAAAGAACTGAATACACTCATCTCTGCAATAGATAATTTAAAAATCTCTAATAAGCATTTGATGGGAAAAAAAAGGTCCCAGAGAAGTTTTACACTCTGAAATGACAGTGAGTGAGTTATAAAATGTACAACTCCCCCAGGGAAATACCAGATAAAAGCAGTTAGCCTTGCAGAGTATTACTAAGGACTTGGGAGTTCTTTTGTTTTCTGGACCACAATCCTCTATGTTATACCTATAAAAACTTTGATGCATTTTTTCCCACGGCCAGATGATCTCTCTGGTATTTGGGTCTTTATGCTATGGAAAATAATATTTTAATGTTATTGAATTTGTAAAGGTGCATATATAATGTGCCACCACCACTTTAGTTACCAGCAAGTACTTCTGCTTGGCCCAATTTAATGAAACACAAGAAGCTTTAAGCTTCTGACTATGATATTCTGTTCCTCTTCTGTGCTTCTATTCCAGGACAATCCTTCAAGTTCCTCTCTGAAGCAATATTAAGCTCTTTTCTTAGTTTGCTTTAATCTATCTCAGCAGCCTACAATTTGGAACCAATTATTGAGAAATATCCTTAATGGTACAACTGACAGTCTACTTGTTAAGATCTGTCTGAATATAGATTCTTATATCTTATTTTAAGTATGCTAGACTGAAGTATAATTTAAGAACAATTATTTAGCTAAATTTACGTGTACAATTCTAAGAGTTTTAACAAATTATGGCCAGTAAGGTAGTTACCCAAACTGTCATCATATTATATTACACCCCAATTCTCTCATGACAATCTGGTGACCCATCTCCCTATCTCCTTCAACCCCAGACAACCACTGACGTGTTTCTGCTAGTAAGCCTATGTCCTTTGAACGCCACATATGAAATCATGGCATGCTTTTTATTTGCTGGCTTCTCTCACACAATATGACTCAAGAGTTTGTTGAGCAGTAAACATCTACTGCACTCAATCTACTGCACACATGCTTTCTTCTTTGAGACAGAGTTTCTCTGGGTAGCTTTGGGGGGGTCTGAAACTCACTTTGTAGATGAGACTGGCCTTGAACTCACAGGGATCCTTCTGCATCTATCTCCTGAAGTGCTGGGATTAAAAGTGGTGCACTACCACTGACATAAACACATGCTTTTAGTCAGAGGGGAATCACTTATTAACAATTGATTCTTTACCTGAAAATTTGTCATTTGTGGAAGTTACTAAAGATATTCGTAGCATCTTTTGTAAAATCTTTCCAGATACTGTGTCTGTTGTTTTATTAGGTTTTTAACATACCATCGACTTAAGAGTTTTTATAACTCAGGAACACAAACATTTAAAAGTATTTCTTAAATACTTTCTCTCAGTCTGCAGTTTCCATTTTTATTTTAATACATTTTTATCAAATGGAAAATTCATGATCCCCTAGTCTGTATACTACACAAGAAATCTTCTGCCAAGCTAAAAGTAAGGTTTTTTTTTTCCTTGCACGTTCTTCTAGCACTTACATTTTAGATACTACTTTTAGATCTGTGATGATAAATGAGTTAATGTTTGCATGTAATATGGAGTAGAGCCAATTTGTTTTTATATATAAGAATTAATTGTCCAATAACTACTTGTCCAAAAGACTATTTCCTCTTTTAGCTCCCCTAGTAACTTTCTTCATATGTGATTGATCACATTACTGTAGCTGGCTTCCTGGTTTAGCCCTCTGGTCAGAATGTCTACCGATATTCTAAATTACACTGGGCACAGGGCTACAGCTTTACATTAAGTCTTAAAGTCACTTGATACATTCTGCATTTCTGACTGTTTCCAATCTGATTGGACCCTCCATGTTTTTTCTTTTTCTACTTCAATGTTAGAAATACCTTGCCAATGCCCATAGAACAAACCTTTTGAATTATCCATGGAATTACATTCACTTTGCAGATTAATTGGTAAACTATTATCATGGTAAAAGATAGCAGGTCTTCCAAATTAAAAATTGTTGTGTTTGTATATTTACTTAGGCATTTTCTAATTTGTCTTGGCAATGTTCTATGGTTTTCTGTATTCAGATTTTACACATATTATATTCTTTTAAATAGTTCATGTTTTATGATTTAGGTGTAAACCATGGTTTAAGCATTCAATCATAAAGAGTTCCTTGTAGTTATAAAATCTATTTAACTCATTAGCATTTAATATCACAATCTCAATAAATCCATTTGCTAATAATAGAATTTTTAAAATCCTCAAGATTTTCAGCAAGAACGTATGGATTGGAGAATACTGCAGTTTTCTCTTCAAGCTGTATGTTTCCCTTTCTCTAAAACCTCTAGGACTTGACAAGTTACAAAAAGTTGAATATTAATAGCGGGACATTTTTGCCATATTCCTGAGGTCTAGGGAATTGTACTTCCCTGTACCAGAGAATTTTGACTAGAACTTTTACATTGATGCACTTTTATTAATTATTTTTTTAAGAAATGAGGTTCTTTTAAGACTTCTCTTTAAAAGTATGTGTGCACACATATGTGCGGAGGTCCCTACAGATTTCAGAAGAGGGTATCTGATGGAGGACTTTCATTGGTTAATTAATAAAGAAACTGCTTGGCCCAATAGGTCAGAACATAGGTGGGCGGAGTAAACAGAACAGAATGCTGGGTAGAAGGCAGTGAGGCAGACGCTTCAGGCAGTCGCCATAAGAAGTCGCCATGCCTCTCCTCTCCAAGGTGGACGCAGGTTAAGATCTTTCCTGGTAAGCGACCACCTCGTGGTGCTACACGGATTACTAAATATGGGTAAATTAGCCAATAAGAGGCTGAAACTAATGGGCCAGGCAGTGTTTAAAAGAATACAGTTTCTGTGTAATTATTTCGGGTGTAAAGCTAGCCAGGTGGTGGGACGCAGGCCCGCTGCTCCATCTACAGGTATCAGATTCCCCTGGAGCTGGAGTGATAGACAGTTGTGAGCCACCTTATGCTGCTGCAAGGCACCCACCAATCTTTGGTTTCTGTAAGAACTATACCTGCTTTGGATTGACTCTGATAGTCTTTGTTACATGACAATTGTTTCATTAGTGTTTCTATTATTTTGAGAGATTTTATTTAAATTCATAAGCAAATTATGAAATTTGTCTATTTTTTTATAGCAAAAGCTTTTGCCATTTTGCTGAACTATGATGCTCCTATGTAAAGGCAGCATTCTATTCCTGAGATTAGATAGGTTTATCTACAAGGGAGACTTCTTGTAATGATGCCTTAACTTAGGTTTAAGGCTGCAATAATTCACTGCATTTCTGACGTTACAATTATGTAACGTCTGTGTGTGAAGACACTGATCTGCAGTTCTCTTTACTGACTACTCATGCATTTTTGTTATGACTTGGTCTGATTCACATATTATAAAGAGTGTTGTCAACTATTCTATTTTCTGGAAAACGCTTAAGGGACTTAAAATCATTTCTTCTTTAAAGGTTGTATAGTTTATATTTTAACATTATTTTTCACATACCAAACCCAGTTCCTCCTCCCACCCCTTATCTTTTCCACCACATCCCCTCATCCAACCCCCCATTCCACTCCTATCCACTCCTCAGAGGGTTAAGCCCTCCCTTTGGGAGGCATCAAAGTCTGGCATACCAAGATGAGGCAGGACTGGGACTCTGTCACCTGCATCAAGGCTGAGCAAGGTAGCCCACCAAAGGGAATGGGCTCCAAAATCCAGTTCCTACACCTGGGATAAGTCCTGGTCCCACTGCCAGAGGGCCCAACAAACAAATCAAGCCACACAACTGTCACTCACATTCAGAGTGCCTATAAGAGTCCCATGTAGGCTCCCCAGTAGGCCTAAGTCTATGAGCACCCACTAGCTTATGTCAGCTGATTTTTGTGTTTTTCCCCACCAGCATCTTGACCTTCCTTGCTCATATGATACCAATTCCCTCTATTCAACTGAACTCCAGGAGCTCAGTCTAATGCTTGACTGTGGATCACTGTATCTGCTTCTATCAGTTATTGGATGAAGGTTCTATGATGACAGTTAGGGTAGTCATTAACCTGATTACAGGGGCAGACCAGTTCAGACAATCTCTCCATTACTGCTAGGAATCTTAGCTGGGGTTTTCCTTGTTGATTCTTGGGAACTTTTTTTAGCATCAGGTTTCCCCCTACCACCCATAATGGATGCCTCTCAAGATATCTCTTTCTATCGTTTTCTATCAAGATATCTATCAAGATAGCTTTCTCTCTCCCATCCCTCCCACAACTTGCCCATCTTGATTCCTTATGTTCCCATGCCCATCCTCTCCCTTCTACCCTCCAGTCCTGCTTCTAGTTTACCCAGGAGATCTTAACTATTTTCCCTTCCTGGGCCCTTCATGTGTGCCCCTCTTAGGGTCCTCAGGAGCAACAGCTGCTAAAAGATATTTGTTTATAAATGCTGCTGAACTAATCCAACATAAATATTTTGAAAATACCTTGACTTCAGAATTTGGATCTAAGGATATGATACTTTGGAAAAGAGATTCTTCTTTTGTTTTTACAGAAAATGAGACCCTGTGGATTGCTTCTATCCCAATATGGTATGATAGACCACACCCTCCTGAAAGGTTGCTGTGAACACCCTCAAAAAATTACTTCACTCAACTGCCGACTGAGATGTACCTAGCACACAGGTTACACCATGAAAGATCTGATTAACAGTGTCCCCATTCAGCAGGAAGTAGTTTGGAGAGAAATAACTACGTCCATATTCCCAGATATCGTTTATAAATGTTCTTTTACATTTAAAGGGGGATATGATATAGATATGAATAATTTACATTGGTATAAATTTTGCCTTATTGATAGAAATTTAAGGTCTATTTTGTTATATGTATATGTATTTCTAATAACGATTAAGGTATTGTGATTGTGTAGTTCATTTAAAAATGTAATGTATAATTAGGAAATATAGGTTGCTAATGAATAATCATTGATAATAGTTAAGCTTGTAGTCATGTTAGTTAGATTATCTAGATATATAGAGATATATTTAAGTTAAATAGGCATTCTTCATATCTTTCAAAGACTATAGAATATGGCATTTAAAATGTTTTAATAACTTAAGGCTGTTCATGACAATGAGACACGTCTGCTCCTGGCAGCACCAATCTACTTCAAGAAGATGATGGGCATCGAAGGGGATCCTTATGGAGTTTGATAGCAATTTATGCAAGAAACTGCTCTTGCCTGGACTGTTGCAGAAACTGGACACAAAGAACCCATAGAGAGAGGACTGCTGAACTTGCCTAAATGTGAGATGATCTAACTTGCCTAAATGTGAGATGATCTTTCGGGATTCCTGATTCATGAAAGAGTCTGCGAGACATTCTGCAGGACACAGCAGATAGTGACTGAACTGTCTTTGAAATTTCCTGCTTCATGGGAAAGTCTGCTGGATACTGTGGGCCTATAGGCCGAAGATAGATGCCCCAACAATACAAAAGAACTTTGGGTGACTGTCCAGGCAGCGAGATGTCTCTATCATTTCTAGAGTTATATGGAAATTGCATATTTCTTATTTACTTAGGTAATATTGTGTTCTTCTGGAGTCTTTGATGGAGCTGAAGAATAGATAGATAGTTATAGTTGTTTTCCTTTGTTATGATAAAAGATAAAGTAGATATAAATATTGTAACTGTAATTTTTGCATGATAACTGTTTTGTTATATGTAATTTTACTATGTTAAAGTTAAAGCCTTTCTTTTATTGTTTAAACAGAAAAAGGGGAAATGATGTGGGAGAGTCTTCTGTTTGAGTTGATTTCATTGGCTAATAAAGAAACTGCCTGGCCCATTTGATAGACCGCCCCTTAGGTGGGTGGAGTAGACAGAACAGGAAGAGGAAGTGAGGTAGATGGCTCAGTTAGATGCCACGCCTCTCCTAAGTTAGTCAGACCACCGTGCCTCTCCTGAGAGAGAAGCCAGACGGGATGAAGCTCCAGCCCAAGATGGAGGTAAGCTAGAAACTTCCCGGTAAGACACCACTTCGTGGTGCTACACAGATTATTAGATATGGGTTAATCAAGATGTGAGTAAGAGGCTGAAAATAATGGGCCAGGCAGTGTTTAAAAGAATACAGTTTGTGTGTAATTATTTTGGGTAAAGCTAGCCGGTGGCCGAGAGCCGGGCAGGACAAAAAGCAGGCCTGCCCGCAGCTCCACACTACACCTCTCCAACACAAGCTGTCATCAGTGGTTTTAAACTTAGCCATCCATTCTGACAGTTGTAAAATGGTATCTCAATGTCCTTTTGATTTGCATTTCCCTGATAATTTAGAATGTTGAGAAATTCTCTAAATGTCTTTCAGCCATTTGAGATTCTTCTGTTGAGAATTCTGTTTAGATCTGTACCCCACATTTAATTGGATTACTTGATATTTTGATGTCTGGTATATTGAGTTCTTTATATATGTTGGAAAGCAGCTCTCTGTCAGATATGGGGTTGGCGAAGATCTCTTTCCATTCTGTAGGCTGCCACTTTGCCTTATTGACCATGTCTTATGCCTTACAGAAGCTTCTCAGTTTCAGAAGTTCCCATTTATTAATCGTTGCTCTCAGTGTCTGTGCTGATGGTGTTATATTTAGGAAGATGGCTCCTGTACCAATGTGTTCAAGGCTACTTCCCACTTTCTCTTCTCTTCTATCAGGTTCAGTGCAACTGGATTTATGTTGAGGTTTTGGATCAATTTGTACTTGAGTTTTGTGCATGGTGACAGATATGGATTTATTTGCACTCTTATATATGTAGACATTCAGTTATGCCAGAGCCATCTGTTGAAGATGCCTTTTCTCTTTCCTTGTACAATTTTGGCTTCTTTATCAAAAATCAGGTGTCTATGGATATTTGGATTAATGTCAGGGTCTTCAATTCAGTTGATCCACATGTCTGTTTTTATGCCAGTATAGCTGGTTTTATTACTATAACTCTATAGTAGAGTTTGAAGTCAGGGATCATGTTTTTTAGTGTGTGTGTGTGTGTGTGTGTGTGTGTGTGTGTGTGTGTGTGAAAATTGTTTAAACTATTGGACATTTTTAAATTAATACATGTCACACGTTATTTACTATGTAATAGGATTTTCAGCAAGAGAAATAAACTCTGAAGAATATATACCAAGTAGAAAATATAAAAGGGAAATCAGACAATACTCAAATAACCTGGTTTGATGACTTTTGACCATAGTATCATCTCACTAGAGTTTGAGGGAGATCATTACCTAGGTTTCAAGACCAGTCCAAGTTATCCAGGACTACAGAGTGATTTATTATCCTCTCGGTGTTAGATCCTGTTGTGAAGAAGAGAGAGAGAGAGAGAGAGAGAGAGAGAGAGAGAGAGAGAGAGAGAGAGAGAAACTAAGTGTTTGCAAAAATGTGGCAATCAGCTTTGATTAAGTATACCTGGATGGTTTCATACATTTGGCTCTTTCTTGCTTGTGTATTTTCAGATAAATGATGTGCTCTTTCTTACATGCATGTGATGTGCCTTTGTTTTGTCTGCTTATTTATACACACTTGTCTTCGTGATAATTTCCAATAGATTTATTTGGATAATATTTGATTTGTGCTTTTCCTGCCAGTGCATCTGATTAATAAGAACTTTGTACTTTTAAGCAAGAAATTGGGGAAATCTACCAGTGTTTTTGTAACAGCATCTTTTTGTCCACTGCCCTTATATTTTGGAATCTAACCACACTTATGTTATGCAATATGAGATTGTCTCATAGTACAATGCTATTTGGCTTAATTTCGTTTCAGTGTTTTTACATTTCCTCATTGTTTAATATTTTTATATTATTGTCACTGTTTTTCCTTATGCTATTTATTTAGTGGACTTGTGCTTTAATGGTGTACTTTTCTAACCATGTTTCCTCATAATGTTTTTCAAGCATTCTTTTTGTGTTTGTAATTATGTGAGATTCATTATATGTTGGCTCAATGTATTTACTGTTTTTTACCAGCCTCTTATCTGCTCTGTGTGTTACTCTATATAGGATCATCTGTGTCTATTTCTTCCATTTCTTCTCCCTGTCATGTTTTTCCTAGTTTCTTACATAGTTGAACATTTTTTATTGCATTTAAGATAATTTGTCTCAAGATTTGTTTGTAAATTCCAATTAAGCATTAAAAGACATATATTGTAAGACATTGATGAGTTATTTTCTCCTAATTTGAATATTTTGGCAAATACCTTTATAATTTCGGAAGGCGGGGCTAGCAGCAACTGTGTGTGAAGGCTGAAGAGATGGCTCCTTTCTGGGGACTCATCCCAGGTTCTTTGTGATTGGTTTTATGTTCTCCCTTGTGTGAATTCTTGGCTTGGCTGGTCCTTTCCAGTGATTCATTGCCTAATCTGGCAGACTTTCTTCAGTAGGATACAGAGCACCATAGATTGGAATGGACTTTCTGCAGTTCCCCAGAGGGCCTTCTTACACAGATGTTTCTGTGCTACTTAACTCTTCCCTTCTAGCACTCTTGCTGTCCCCTTAAGTCAACATTTTTCTCTTCTGCTTAAAAATCTGCAATTCTCTTGGGGCAGACCCTTCCAAGCAATGCAATCTTGAATTCCCTTTAGACTGTACTTCCTGAGTAATAATACAGCACCTTGATTCTCTCTTTTTATATAATCTAAGAACTAACCTCTGAAGCTATTGCTTGATTTATTTTGGCCATTTTTCTAGTGTGAAAGAAAGTTCCTGGAAATAAACATTCTAAGGCTGATCAGCTGATTTGAAATTTAATCATTTTAGAGAAGTTTTATGTTGCGGGTCCAGAATTTGACTACAATTTATCTTGTTTGGAACCTTAAATTCTTGTCACAGACTGAGTGAAAGTGTTTGGAATGTATTAACAAACAAGTAGCTTCCATAAATCAGACTTAATAATGTCATCTCTTATTTGAGTCCATAGCAGATTTCCTTGCTTTGCTGTAACTGCCTACCTGGTACTTTAACCTATGTTTTTCCTTCTTCTGTTACTATAAAAACTGCATGTAACTGTTACTGTGTTGGAGCATGAAATATGGAGCAATGTGAATCTGTGTGCCTGGGTCATGGTCACTCATATTTGGATCCAGAATAAATCATATCATCCCCGTTTGAATGGATAACTGCATCCGCACTAGTAGTTTACCAACCTAAAGTAAATCTCATCCCTTTTACTCTATCACACCTAGAAGCCTATTAAATATCAGCCACTACTGGGACCACTAGTCTCAGCAGGTCAGACTCCATAAAGAATACCAAGATTATTTTTATACTGTTTACAGAAATTAAAACTGCTGTATTCTACATTTCAATATCTATCAGGGAAAATTAAGATCAGCATAATATTTTTGTGGCCTTTCAAGATCACTCAGGAAGTAATTGTGCAGAGTTTTTTTTGTTTATTTGTTTCAAACAAGCTGTATGTCTTTAAAAAATACTAAGCTCAATGAAAAACTGGATAGAAAGACTTATTGCCCAAATAATCCTCTGTCTGATGACTTTATTTGTTCTCTGTTCCAACTCCCTAAAGCCACTGAACTTCTTGTTTGCATGGTTGCTTTTCCAGAAGGATATTTTTAAAGTCATATATGCTATTCTTTAGGTTCGTTGGTCCCACATAGCAGTACAACTTTAAAATTCTTTCATGGTGTTCCGGCACTCTTGTTTAATTATTTCCACTGTCTGAACACACGAAAATCTCTGTCCATTATTTAGAAAAGGATGCATTAGTTCTTTATCAGTTTTAACAGCAATGAGTGTAGCTGCTTAAAGAATCATTTTTTGGAGATGTGTGTGTGTGTGTGTGTGTGTGTGTGTGTGTGTGTATGGGTGCATGCAAGGATGTACCAGTATGACTGTTTGCGTGTGTGAACCTGTGCATGCACATGTGTGTGTATGTGATTTTTCTCATTGTAATCAACTAGAAAGGGACATAATTTCTAGATCTTATGACCAAGGATACCGAGCTTGAAAAGACATTGCTAAACTGTCTTCGAAAGTGATCTAATTCCATTTTAGATAAAAATTTCTGGTTACTAATAATTCATGTTACAAAAGAATATGCTTACATTAAAATAGTTCACATAGAGGTTCACACAAAGGAAACATAAAACAATATAAACAACTGTGGATTTTAGGAGACAGACATGGAGTGCATACATTCTTTTGGTATCTCTATGTTTACATGTCTGAAAGTTTTGATAATACTTTCTTAAATGGATGAACATTTTCTGAAACATGTCAAACATTCAGTATGCCTTCTAGTACATAAAATAAGGACTTCCAGGTATATCAAAAGGCTAACTGGTCAGTTTCCTTCTTTCTTTTTAAAACTAAGGAGAACATCTTTATTAAAGGTAAACGTAGATAGATAGATAGATAGATAGATAGATAGATAGATAGATAGATAGATAGATGATAGATAGATAGATGATAGATAGATAGATGATAGATAGATAGATAGATAGATAGATAGATAGATAGATAGATAGATAGATAGATAGATAGATAGATAGATAGATGATAGATAGACAGACAGACAGACAGACAGATAGATAGATGATAGATAGATAGATAGATGATAGATAGATAGATAGATAGATAGATAGATAGATAGATAGATGATAGAAGAGAGAGAGAGAGAGAGAGAGAGAGAGAGAGAGAGAGAGAGAGAGAGAGAGAGAGAGAGAGAGAGAGATAGGCACTCAGATATTGTCTGCAAATCAGAGTGAGGATCAGGGAGTAGAAGCCAGGTCTCTCCACAGGGCTGTGTGTTTTCAGGGTCTTTGAGGGTTCCTCTTTCTCTACTCACAGTTGGTCAGTCTGAGCAAAGACAGGTAGATTGGGAGGTTCTCAATTTGGAGTGAGCATGTATAGATCCTGCCTTGAACTTCTTGAATCAATCTGCTGGCTGGGAGGCCCTACTGACTGGAGAATAAACTTGCCAGGTCTATATGACTTTGTTTCTGGTCAGAGGAGTCAGGAGAATGCTGAAAGCTTGTTATCTTTATGATTTACCTGTGGCGCTGGCTGCCACAAAACCCTTACATCCGATTCTTAACTATTGAGGGATTTTAAGTGTTGACGGCTCTAATTCTTTCCCAATCTGACAAAAAGGACTATGTTGAGGGAACTCTACACACAAACTGCAGCTATAGAGTCTGCACCAAGAAGAGCCATTCTACAATGTGCTGAAAATTCCTACCTTCTTAGTCAAGATTATATTTTCTTTTTTCTTATGTGTATGACTTAAAAATGAATACTCCTTCACAAAGCCCCCTTTGTCAAATGTATTCTTCTGAGCTGCTTCAGTTTTTCAATGTAAGAGATTCCCTGAAAATTAGGCAGTTATAAGAAACAGAAGATTCTCAATATAAATGATTCTTTCAACCTTTTCCAAAGTCAGCTAATTTAACTGTTAAGTAAAAATGGATCACCGTATCTCAATGCAATAATTGCCATTACAAGAAAGCCACACCCATATACTCTGGGCATTCGGGCTTAATAAAATCTCTTCATCACTTACTTGTGTCAAGAGAATAATTTTATACACCTACCATCAGAGTAACTCTGGCTTTCAATATATTCCTCTTATTCTTAGTTTTCAATCTGAGATGCTTCAAATTGCAAACAAATTCTAGATATAAGTTTTGTTCATCTCTGTACCCATCTTGGGCTCAAGAGTGCCACTCCTACAAGACATGTAGATCTGAGAGCAACAATCCAGAGACTCAAATAACTCAGTTATTGTTCCTATTGCTCCCCATCGAGTTACCACTTAGTGTCTGCATAATCCATCCATTTGTTTGCAAATCACCTGCAGCAATTGTAAGTGTATCTATTCTAGTTTATACCCAGTAGAGTCTTGCACTCATGCTGTTCTCTGGCACACAGAGTTGCATCCAAGCTTAGTGAGTAAACAAACCAAGAACAAATACAAAAGCTAAAATTTGAAGCTTGAACATGAGATTATATGCTAGGACTATAATTTGACTTAAGAGCTGTGTGCACTTGTGTGTGTGTGTGTGTGTGTGTGTGTGTGTATGTGTGTGTGATAAGAATATATAATAATTTAAAACAGAGAAAAATGTTCAAAATTAAAAATAAATAGAAAATTGTGTCTAATACAATTATAATGTGTTTTTAAACAAAGGTAATGAAGCTCATCTTATAGGAAATATACCTTTACTGAGTGTATGATAAAAACACAAGTATCACAGAGGAATGCATTATAATGCTAGAATTAATAACATTACATGTTATTAATTAATAACATTACAACACCCTCTGACAATAAATATAAGCATTCAAGGTGACTACTTACAGTCTCTGAGAGTTCATGGTTACCCCATTTATAAGACATGAAAAAGATTATTTAGTGTACATATGATTTCATTAGTGTGACACTGTTTTTATTTGTCATTGCTCTCACTACATATATTGTTCACTAATCAGTTCAGCCTTGTAAAAATATAGCTTATCTACTTGAACTTCAATTCCAATGGAAGAACTTCCTAATAGACCACAAGTTGATACAAGTTTAGTGTGTTCCCACTACAATGGGAGGACATATAAGCTCTGAAAGGCAGTGGAACTCATGATGGGGCTGCTACACACAATCAGTGCCAAACTCCTATGTCTGACTCCAAGCAAAGTATGAGTCTTCACAACTCTTGCTGACAGAGGAAAACAGAGCATATCTTACACAGTTCCCCCATTACTTCAAGTCTAATAGACAAAGAAGTAAGCATTTCCTTGACTTCAGAGAAACAGATTTGCCTTCATATATTATTATTTTAATTCTATTAATAAACATATTCATTTTTATTGGACTACTTCAAATTGTACCGGAGAGGCTAGGAAGTATTTGTGTACTGCGTGCAAAATTAAATTTTCATCACTTTTCTATTTGAAAAGGATTTTGATATTAAAAAACTAATTTCCCCAAGCACAGACTTGGCACTTTCTTTAGGTTTGGTAATATGTTCATTTGTTTCACGCCATCTTATTTTTTTAACTAGTCATTTAATCCCTACTTTGAGAAATTAAATAAGTAGGATGTGGTATTGAAAATTCCTCTTCTAATAAAGATTGTAGTCAAGTGAAGAACACAGATGAAAAGATAAAGTCTCTCATGGTAGTCAGCTTAACATTATAGGGAAACCAAGTAAAACCTATCAATCTATAAGTAGGTCTGTTTCAGCCATCACTTTAGAGAGTCAAATCCATGCCATGATCACTGGTTTTATTGCTCTGAGCATATGGAAACCAAGCTCATCATACCAGGAACAGTGGGAAACAGATGTTCATTCTGGTGACTACAAGGTGAGGAGAGATATAACAGAATGAATTACATCCTAAGACATCATTCAAAGCAATAATCCCCAAAGGGCTTACCTCTTCCCAGTAAACTCCACCTCTGGAAGCATCTAGTACCTCTCAGTAGCACCACTGGCTAGTGAAGATGTCACCAATGCACGAGTCATTAGTACACAGTCAAAATCAAAACTATAGCAACCTCAGAGGAGTTACAGGGGAAATCATTCTTTGGTGGAAGCTTTTTTTACTCATTATTACTTTCATAAAAAGTAGAAGAAAAATGCTCAGATAGATGGTTTCAACATCATTTTCAAATTATAACTCAAGTCTAATTTGCCAATAAGTAAAATTCCAAATTCTGTGGCTGAGTAAATGGATCAGATGGTGAAGTGTTTTCCATTTAAGTGTGAGGAACCAAGTTCAATCCCCAGTACTTCTTTGGTGGAGCAACAGTCAAGGTGGTGCATGTTTGTAATTCCTGTACTAGCGGAATCAGAGAAAGACAGCTCTCTGGGGTTTCCTAGCAGGCATGCCTGCTTACTCAGAATGCCCAGGTTCCAGTTAGAGACCTTGGTCTTCCCGGGGAAATGTAATGGATGGGAACTGAGGAATGATATAGCCAAGATTAACAAGGTTACCCCTCGCCCCCCCCCTCTCTCTCTCTCTCTCTCACACACACACACACACACACACACACACACACACACACGAAATCTAGCAGCCACTGTTTCTTATATCACCATTTGGTGTAAAAGGCCATTCTCACAGCGATTTACACAATTCCCTAGAATTCGTTGTGATATTTTCCAGTGACTCTCTGCTGGAAAAACTGATTTTCAGGACAATTCAAAGATATGATTTGCATGTTTTTTCATTTTCAATCTCTCATGAATGCATGCTGGAATTTCCATACTACACACTATGTGGTATCATGACAACTTAAAGATTGAAAGATGCGCCTAGGTTTTTACTAATAAGCCAAATACTAAAGAGATTTGCAAAGAGAAAAGAGTGCTTTTTAAAAAAAACAATTCAGTTTTTGCAGTGAGAAATACATTTTATAAGCATATGCTTTCAATATTAGCATCTAAGTTATTTGTTATAATAAATGAATAGTTTAATTTTTAGTCTATAAATAGAATATAACATATGTATTATCCACATAAGCACAAACCGTATGTGGTCTTTTCTAGAAATGCAAAACTAAACTCCCTCCAAGAAACAATGATTCTACCCGTCCTTCCAACACTGCACATTGGTATATGTGTGTTTCTCATCAATCCATTTCATATTGCAATGCAAAAAGTATGATAATCAGTATAAAAAATAGCAGTTCATCATATTTAAATTTTTAGAATTCACATAAATTTTGAACGAACTGTTTAAAACACACACACACACACAGAAACACACACACATACACCATGTGGCAATTAATATATCTTCCATTGATCTCTTATCAATTAGTTTCAGTGTTACAAGACCAAAAGTAAGAGGCAAAACCAACCAACAAAACAAAACAAAACCAAAAACTACCTCCCAAAAATCATAAAATAAGATTAAAATTCCAAACCTAACAACAGAGTGAGGAGGTCTAGGAAGTGAACAGCTTTCATTGTTGTGTCTTAATGATGGTTTTCTAAGTGGCATAATGTGATTGGTTTATTGGGTGAGAACAACTTTTGCAGTGTTTTAGCAGAGCAAAGAAACTATCAAATGATTTCTTCCAAGAGACCATAGAATCATGTTGAATAGCAACTGAAACTGTGTGTCTTATTGTCTGTGGAAGGAGCAGAGAACAAACACATGATGAAGAGCCAAAGCTGAGAGGGGTCAACAAAAGAAAGAACTAAGATGGAGAGAGGGGAAAGCAGTCAGACAGAAGAAGGTAATAGAAGAGAAAAAAGCGCAACGGCTCAACTGTAAAATCACTTGTCATGAAGCATAAGGACCAGGATTCCGATATCTAGAAGTCATGGAAATGCCAGTTAGGCCTGGTGGCCTTCTTTTAATTTCAGCTTCAGATGGCAGAGATTTTAGAGAAAGTTGTCAAGTAAGACTACACTTGTCACTTTAGTGACCTGATATTTGAGAGATCTTACCTCGATGCATAAGGTGGAAAAGCAGTAAGAGGATTTCTGACATCAACCTCAGACTTCAACATACACATGTGCCATACAAGTGGAGCTTGAATACCAAAACTGTAGGTGGATGCTGGGATTGAGACAGGGAGGCTTCTTTTCAGGTGGAAGAACAGCAACCTTTATTTTTGCCCCGAGCTAAAGCCTTTTATACCTCTACTGCTTCTGTGGAAAACCTCCAGCCAAAAAGAACACAAACATCCTTGTCAATTACAGACCACAAGGAAGTTCCCCTGTTGGTCAGGGGGAGTGAGGGCAGCTAGATCACATGAATATAAGTTCACACACATACAAAGCAAATGCATTCAAACATACACACAAACATATGCATACCATACATACATATGAACAGTTAAAGAAAGGGAGAAGTTGGGGCAAGGCAAGAATAAAACAACAGAAATGGGATTGGAAATATCTGAGTTCGTTTATTGGACAGATGACCATAAGGGCAATAGTGACCAGGAACAGCGATTCCAACCCAACAGAATATAGAAATGACCAATTTAATTCAAAGTTGACACAGAACATATATTCTGTCATCATTAAGTCACTAAGAAATATTTCTCTTAACAAATAATTAGCAGAAAAGGAAAGACCTGCAGAAGGCACCTCCATCAGGTGCCACTGATATAACCCCTGTATCCCAAGGAAGCTCACAGTCCAGAAGCACATGCACCTGCCTTTATCCCTCACCTTCAATATCTGACTTAGTTTCTTTGAATGCAATGTTATAATTATCTCTATCAATGGTTATAAATATATAACTATGATGTTTTATGGAGCATAAAATAATGTTCATTTGTGACTTGTGAATTGACAGCATTTTTAAATGATAACTATGAAAAACATTTGCAAACACACCATTTCCCATATTTACACAGGCAGGGATACTTCTTCCCTTGTGTGAATATTAGAAAAAAATAATAGAAAAAAAGTTCAGTAGGACTAACATTAAGGCCTTAAGAGTGGGGCATTATTAAGTTACATATAAATTAAGCATATATTCTTGAAAACCTTCACTCAGAGAAGAGAGACTATTATATGACATCAGCTTGCATATTCATGAATTAAGGATTTCAATACTAAGATTCATGTTATATATAACTATAAGTTGAAGTGTGATGAACCTGATCTACTAGAAGTCAACAATGCAGTTATAAATAGAGTGAGAAAGTATTTTCCTGAGTAAGGTAATAGAGGCTGATGTTTTTCTGCCACCAAGGAACATTGGGTTGTATCTTTCAGAATTAATTTCAATAGTGAATGCACTATAAACTTGAAAATGCCCAGGGGAAAATGAGAGTCAAAGACAAATGAGGACGTAAAAGAAGTGACGTGAGTTCAGAAATGCTATGTCACCTATAAATGTAATGACATTTAGCATTTAGCAACTATTATTCACAAGAAACTCAGCAAACAATAAAAAAATCATGTTTGTATATCTAAACAGACTCTCATAACTGACAGACCATTTCAAGTCACCTTCTCGTTTCATTATGTCTGTGGCATATGGTCTTTACTTAGTTCTAAACACATTGGCAACAAAATCGTACTTAATAATTGCAAGTCAATATAAATGTGCATGCCTTCAGTTTGGGTGTTATAATACTTGAAGTGCATGCAGGTTTAAATATTCCTTTGTCTTGTCTTTGGTATGTTTTAGCTGATGTGTGCAAAAGTCACTTGTAAAATCAAGGCAAAAAAACACACATACATCAAGAAGCGTCACAAAAATACAAAATAGCTGCCTTTCTTAGTACGAGTATGAATAGCGAATATGTGTTAGGATGAAGGCAAAGCCTAAACCTAGGAAATTTCAATTATAAGCAGAAAAATATAAATTCTTTAAGTTAAATAGTAATTGCTAAAATATAACATTGAATCAAGATGTCTTTAAAGACCCAGTGGATTGTTTCATTATGCAATGCTTTATACTTCTTTTTGGGTTAGTTGTCCACTTAAAATTTCATAACACATCCTAAGACAAAATGAATGTGTAAGAACCGTGCTCAAGAGATCTCAGCGTTGAAGGCAGGCAAACTGAATTTGCAGCCATATGTACCATATCAGATGCTCCTCTAATTAGTGTTTCTTCATCTGTGGAAGGGCAGTAAAGTACATCTCCGACTTTAGAGTCAGGTAGTAACTAAATGCACTCTTGATGTGGCACACATAGGAAGTGCCAGGCAATGTCAGCTCTCTAGACGTGGCCAAAGAACAAGAAAAGGACCTCTCCTTGTCTCTAGAGAACAGGGATGAAGCATGGAAACGCTCTCTGCCAACACTGGAGGCTGCAGAATAGTACTCGATTAATCCCTAAGAAGAGTTAGGCGTGTTTCACAAAGCCTTTAAGAAAACTGCTTGTTTAGTTCTTCTTGATTCATTGCTACAACTAAAAATAAATAAATGTAGAACCATCAAATTTAAAAACTTTAAAAACTGTGGTAAGAACAAGGTGCTTGCACACACTCATACACACACAGTTCCATCTAGATAAGATGCATATACAAACCACCATCCCAGGACCCATTCAGTAGATAAAAAAAAAAAACAATTTGTCACACCTTTGGATCCTATACAATGATGGGTACCAGTGTGATTCCATGGAGTTTTCAGAGGCAGGTGACCAGCATGACAGTAATTAATTAATTATTATGTGAATGGCTCTGAACGCAATCTACAGAAGCCAATTCAGGGATGTGAATACAGAAATTCCAAAGAAGCAATGTGACTGCTGGAATCTGAAGCAATTGCTAAAAAAAAAAAAAAAAAAAAAAAAACAGGGAGGGCAAGGAAGACCTGTCCCATGTCACCTCTATGTTATTAACAAAGTGAGGTATTTTTCCTCCACACACTTACACAAATGTGTTAGAGAAACACTAACCTGTTTTTTCGGCACAAAAATACACAAGATCCAAATTTTACTGTAAATGTGTGTGGATATGGGAGAAATACAAATTTGTATAAGGATATACATATGTGTTTTTGTGCATGAATATGTGAGAATGTATGTCTTTAAGATACTGTGTGTTATGCATAATTATGAATGTTATATATTATTATGTATATGTTGACATATCTTTACCTGGCAAAAGTTGTTAATTGTTCTCCTTTCATACATTAGTGATTCAAAATCCTGCAAAACTAGAATTGCCAGTTTTAAAAAGATGAAAGATAAGAAGTGGTGAGAAACTATGTCAGTTCCCAAAGTAATCAAAGCTCAGCATTAATAGAGTCAATTTGTTGGAGCAATTCCACAGTCAATGTGTGTTTCTGCAAGAGAATGTGCAGCAGTGTCTAGAGGCTCACTGACTGGTCTTTAAGAAGATGTTGTATAAGCATAGGAGAGTAAATACCATTATATCAGGCAAAAGCTTTCTCTACAATTCTCTAATATCACCCAAAGGACTGAAAACATCTTCAGTTTTGCAGGAAAAAGTCTACATTGATGGGTCTGTTTCTGAAGATTATAAAGCTAACAAATGATACTACTGACATTTGAACTCAACCCAATCCAATTTCAACATCACTGAATATCGGCACTAATGCACAGGCCTCTACTGACATCAAGAACTATAAGCATGAGATGATTTGAATAGAGAGAGTGAATTAATCAGTCTTTCACAGCTACCAAGTATGACATGTCCATAGCTGATGAATGCAGATTCTTACCATCTTACATTCACTATTACCTTTCTAGGATAAACAGACTCAGCAAAAGTGTTACAGACTTCTGGTCTGATCCTCTATCATTAGGTTATATTTGCATGGCAAATGCGTTCAAGGGGGCATTTATTTAGAAATATCTGGCATTTTAAAACCTAATATGATTTCTTTATGTGCCTATTCCAGTTTAACTAAGACATCTGCAGTCACTGACTCAAAAAAGTTTTGAATTGATTTTTATACCACAGATGTATGAAGATAAATGATTGATTCTCAAACAGAGGCTTGAATGTACCCAATGAAACTTATAAGAAAAAGAAGGGGAATGAAATTATAAGGAAAAAAAGGGGGGGTTCTACATTTTGAAAGCTGCTGTTTGTACATCAAGAAAACTAGCTGATCCTTAGAATGTACATGGTAGTTTAGTACACCTTATTTTAGTGCTGGATATGACTTAAAGCTGATGTCCTTGATGCCAGGGGGGCCATCATTATCAGATAGGGAGTACACATGACAGCTACTTTGCCTGGCCCCTTCTCTAGACATTCTTGTGGTACTAGTCCAAAATTTTAATTTCTAACAGTATCCAATATGGTGTGGTGTTTCTGGCATGCAGAAAGAAACTCCAAGATACATTTGTGTAAGGTAACTTCTTTCCATGTAGGCAGACATTCTTTGATGGCTGGAAGAAGGAAAATTTTATCTAGGATACATGACACATAGTGTCTAGCTAGACACCACACTCGTCATTCAAGGATTTTCAGAAATGATAAGTGACCAAAGAGGGCTGGGATACAGCTGTGCATCCCTTCCTTCTTTACACATCAACTGTGATTACAGAGAAAAACAGAGAAGTAGGAGTGATACAACACCCAACAGAGACTCCCGACACACTTCCCTGATCTCCTCTGGTCTGATTTTCCACACAGAAGACTTAACTGTCCCTGTGTACTTGGACCATGTCAAAAGGAAGGGCAGAGAAAGAGTAGACAATCAATAAACTCTAGCCATCAAGGGGGATGAGGAAAATATCCCTAACTGACACAATAATTATGCAACTTTCAAAGACACTATGGTATTACTTGAAACCACAGTATTAATACAATGTCCCCAGATCATTAATAAGTGAATGGCTGGGGAGGGGTGGAACTGACTACCCACTGCAGCTGTGGTTTGCATGCATGGGTGCATTCCATTGATTGTATAGAAACCATAGGAATTCAAACACCACAGCTAAAAGCACCTTCACCTTTCATAAACTGTACAAGTGTTACTATCAACAACGTCTCAACAATGATTGACTAGAATATTAGAAATCAAGAAACCAGTGAAGAAAAAGCCAAAAGGACCAAAACATCTTTGTCATCATGAGGAAATAAGAACGTTCTTCTACTTCCAGCACCATCAGGGGAAGAAATATAAAAGAAAGGAACGCAGAGACTCACTCAGAGAAGACCCATTCCTGACATAAAATATACCAGAAGGGGCTGAAATCCCTTACGTGGCAAAATTCCTTTCTCTACTTATCATTGAGGATACACTGGCTATCAATAAATACAAACAACAGTTTCTGTATTCCAGAGTGTGATATGCAAATGTCAGCTTTGTTACTAGAGAGAAAATATATCATGTTAGCGATTCTGTAGTTCCATAGAGCCCCACCTAAAATATGAGTCAGGAAATAAAATAGTTCCTTGGAGTATATGCCAAAAGTAGATGTTACCTAAATTCCTCAGATTTATAGTTCTCTGTCAAATTTTATTATCACTATGAGTTGTTTTAAAAAAATTATTCACAGAATGAAAGCATAATAACGATTTATTAAAAAAAACTTTTTAAAATTCTTGTAAAGATTCAGGACATAGAGTAGGTGCTGAAATTTTATGTTGAAGTTGATTTTTGTTTGACTGGAATTCAAAATTACATTTTCTGTAAAAACCCTTTCATTAATTTTTTTCTAGTGGAATCTATTTTAGGCACCACAATAAAGAAAGCCTGCTTGGTTGACTGCATAAGTACATAATTATTTTCAATTATCTTTTTTTAAAGGCACCAAAGTTGTGTTCATTAATTTCTCTTTCCAGGGGATTCTTCAGAAGTTTTATCTGAGTCAACCTGTGGAATTACACCTCTTAGGAGTTCTTTAGAGCCTCACCCTTCCATTCTTCTGGTCATTTTCTTCTTCTTCTATCTCATCAATATTATCTCAAAACCAACCACACAGTTCTGAGTTATATAAGTGATTTTGCTTTAGCTGAGAGTTCCAATTAAAACTACCTCAGCTTTAAGAATATTTTTTAAAAAAACATACAATAATAACATACAAAATATATCTGGTAAGAACTCCTATTGATCATAGTTATCATTTTTTTCTGGAAAGATTTTTTTTTTTAAGAAAAGGAGAGGGCAGAAAGAGAGCAGTTTCTCTGTCTTTCTTTGCAAACTTATCTATAAGTGAAAGGGAAAGGGACCTCTTTTCCAGGAAATCACACTGAAATTACACTGGTCCTGTTACCTCCATAAGAATGGGTTCAACATACTCAACCTATGGGACTACTCTTGCTAGAGTACACCTGCTTTCTGGAGAGATAACAACACAGCTCTACAGTGATAACAAGTTCCCTAGATTCTCCTTTTGCTGGCATGTTAGGTAAGTTGGTTTCCTAACCAGACTTCCATTCATTTAATGGTTTCATTTAGAGAGTAGTGGCAGGAAGATCTCCAAGCACCTACTCCATATCCATCTTGACGCTTTCTTCCATCATTATATCTGGTTTCAGTGAATCTATCAGGCACAGTATTTCATCTGTTTCTAGTCAAATAGAAGAGTCACGTGATCTATAAATGAACTGCCAAACTACTCTATCATCCATAATGATTAATGAAATAATAAAATGTGTCCAACAAATGCTAACCATATTCATAGTAGAAACATCTGATAGATTCATTTGGGAGAAAGAGACTTGAATGCCTCATTTATACAATATACTACATAAATTTTAGAGTAGATCACAACAGAAGAAAGCAAAATAAGAATAAAAGACAGGGAGGATGTGTGAAGAGGACTAGGAGGAAGGGAGGGAAACAGCATGCCACTTAGAGAGACAATGGGGATAAGAGATAATGCAAAGACTCTAACATTAATATTTCAGTCTCTGTTTCCAGGCGGTGTTAAACCAGACAACTCCTTGCCTCCCAAGTAAATGGACAAATAGATTTATGATAAAATTAGATCAAATTACTTTTTACCCTGGTGTCTTGTAGAGTCAGGGATAACATCTCTTACCCAAAGATTAAGACACAACTATGTATAACAAAGTACAGTTATTTCACCATTTACTCTGAAGGCAATATTGACTTAGGGAAATATCGCAAGTTGCCAAAAGATTGTTGAGGTGTAAAGAAAAATGGATGGCTTCTATATAAGACGTGAGCGTAAGTGATATAAAGGAAAAACATTCAGCATAGAGGGATGGGGCAGAGTAAAAGGCAGTATCATGATGGACACTGTTCATTACTGTCTTAAGCTTATAAACACTCATTTGATTAATCACTTTCAGGTCAGGGCAGTCATGAAAGTGTTCTTCGGTGATATGTAAGCTAAGATTGACAGGAGCCAGCTTCTAAGAGTGTTCTGTTTTCATGGAAAGGGAATCAAGAGGGAAAGGGGACAGTACTAGCTAGCAGATCTTGCCTGCTTCTTTCCTAATTTTCCTACCTAGATAAAGAATGAGTTCATTAATGGGCAGCCGCCATATTGTGAACATGAAGTGACCATCCTGAAAAGAAAACTCAGCAGAATAGAAACACTGAAAAGCAAGAAAAAAGAAAGGAAGGAAGGAGAAGAAAGAAAGAAAGAAAGAAAGAAAGAACGAAAGAAAGAACGAAAGAAAGAAAAGAAAGAGCGAGCTCATATTCCTAAGGTATCCCAGAAAAGGTACAGCATCTCTGAGCAGCAGAACTATCTGTAGATTTCTTTCTTATATAAACACCAAGTATATTTACATGTCAGTAAATTGTAGAATCTGTTGCATGACCCACTCTAAAATCATAAAAGGATATTAGAAATTTCAGGACATGCATGAAAAAAGCATTAGAACTGACATAGAGAAGTTGAGTGGCTGACAATCTATGAATGTCTGACATGAAGAGGTCACTTCTGTACTCAAGCTGTGGCTCTGACTTAAGAACATCATACAAACAAACAATAAGGCTAGTCAGTGGAAGAGCAAGAAGCAGTCATAGTTGAAGCTCAAATGATGATAGGAGCAGACTGAGAAAAATTTAAAGTAATACTTGGGGAGCATGGTATCTTTTAAGAGAGAGCATATAAAATACGTTTGTAGATTAAACAGCATATTGATCAGACTATTAATGGTGATTACATTCTTCTAGCCTGTAAACCAAGCAACATAAAGTACAGAAAAGCCTTCTTGTGTCTCCAATTTACTCTAAAGTACATTTCAAAAGTTACGGGCATGTAGGGCTATCAAATATATGATTAATTATTGGATCGCCAATGCAGCTTGGCTTTTTACAGAAAGCAGGTGCTTGTGCTGGCTAATTTACATAGGCTTGTAAGAGAAAATCAAATTTTCCCTTGAAGCCATCTCCAGAGCAGAAAAGCATCTTGCACAAAGACATTTAAATATAATTATACAAAATGGCAGTGAAGATATTAATCAGAGATGTATGTATTTGAAAGTGGAAACCAGAAAACTAACTTGCAATATGACTATTGTCTAGGTTTTAGGTTGTGAAACTCAGTATTTTACTGAACAATAATAGTTATTATTTTTTGTCAGATAAAATGTGAAAATGGGCCATTTAGATTGCTTTTCTCATTACAGTGAGAATTACTAGTGGGCAGTTTTTCCAGCTACCATAAAGTGACTCCTCTTTAGGTTTCAATTATTTGAACTGCTGTTGAATATTTACACCTTTGCTCGCATGTGTGCAGGCCTGCAGAAAGCAGGATGTTGTTTTCCTGGCTATAAAGTTCCCTTTGCAGACACTCCAAGGGGCACTGGTGCCCCATCCCAGAATTTCTTTAGGTGTAAAGTCGGCTTTTCAAAATAAATCATTTGCACACAAGCTGACAGGCATAATACCCTGCTGGATGAGAGCAAAGACCAACTTTCCTTGCCTTGTTCCTTTCAAGTAGAAAAATCGATTGTAGATGGCCTGTCTGATCTGATGGTTTTTGACACGTACACAAGGAAATAACTTTCCCTTTTGCTCACTTAAAATAGAAACTGGAAAACACATCTTCAAAAACACTTTTCCAATTTCCCAAGCCCAAGCAGATCTTCTCGCACTTTCCACAATTCTCAGTCCTCTTTGTGAAGACGGAGACACTTCCAGTTCACTAAACTACACAATGGTAATATGCTCTTTTACAATTTGCCGTAGGAAAATATGTGCTACTTAGACCGTATATTTTCACTTTTACATGCAAATTTCTCCTTCAGATTCTCACAGAAATAGACTGATTTTTTTTTTCGTGAACTAAGTTCCCAAGCTGTAACTTACACACAGGGGGCTAAGTCTGTTACTAGATTGCTTCCTTTTGGAACACTGCGGGGAAATTCTTTCTGGGATTAATTCCATTGACTATGGGATTTTGGGGGTAGTTTTTGTTATTGTTGGGTTTGGTTTGATTTTTTAATATTATTGTTATCATTAACTTACCTCATAATGGCAGAAAATTCTGATTAAGGGGCACATTGCTATGTCATAAAAATTAACACAAACCTATGTTACAATAAAAACAGGTGGCCTGATTTCCACACAGTACCGTGGGAGAGAAAGTGAAACCTTAGGCCAGAAAGAAAATTGAACAAATGTGGATGCAAATTCTCTCAAACATATTCTTTGTGTCTGCAGAGACGAACACAGAGAGGCAGAAAATTTCCTGCAATAGAAATGATTTGTGCAAACTAATGGAATACAACTCTACTCTGCTGACAAAATGGCACTCTGACATAAACACATAATTTTGAAATTTTTCTGTGGTGTATGATAAAGATCAAATACATTTCAAAGTAAGAAAGTGAAATGAATCACAAATGTCTCTTATGCTTCTGTGGTGGTTCTTTCCTCTGCTGACATTTTTCTTCATCTCGCTCTGCATTAAGGTATTTTGAAACATGTATTTTAAACGATACACAGTAGAATGTTGTCCTAGAAGGTTGTGTGTGTGTGTGTGTGTGTGTGTGTGTTTGCCTTTGTCCTCACATTTGATGGGGTAACAAGTGCTGGCCTAATCTCATGACCGGAAGTGGAGCTTAACTGACAGACAGTATCCTAAAGAAGCTCATGAACATAAATATGATCCAAAGTGTAAAATTTAATGTGAAGCTTCAAGCTTCTATTCCAAATGATAATGACTGAACAGAAAATGAGTCCAATAGACCTCGAATCTGGTTAATTTTGGTGTGTTTTATTTATTTAAAGGTTTTTAATAATAAATTTAATAGGTTTTTAAATCATTCTTTCAAATATTCTTCCCTTTAGAAAACAAGTAATATAATGGAAATGCTTTTATATTATGAAAAACAGTAAATTCTCAAGTTCTATAACAAGGAGATTCAGTTAAAATACATTACTTCAAAGAATTAAACAAATCTTTGAAGAACTAATTTTAGGAGTAAATAATTTTTAATTTTTTTTTTTTTTTTTTGTTTTTCGAGACAGGGTTTCCCTGTAGTTTCTAGAGCCTGTCCTGGAACTAGCTCTTGTAGACCAGGCTGGCCTTGAACTCAGAGATCCGCCTGCCTCTGCCTCCGGAGTGCTGGGATTAAAGGCGTGTGCCACCACCGCCCGGCGAGAAAATAATTTTTGAACTTATTTCATATTGGCTTAATTATAAAATTTTCATTTTAAGAGAATATATATTTTAAAGTACACATTTACAAAATCAGAATTTTAAAAATCAAAATAATGCTTTAAGATTATTTAAGAATAAGATTGAAAATTCTAGGGCATGAGAAACAAGCTGCCTCAATCAAAATTTCAAAATTCTGTAAAAGGACACAGTCAGAGCCCCTAAAACTCCCCCGTGGCTAGCATCCTTATGGATTTCCTTAAGAATCAGCTCTATAGTCTTCCATTGTACTCTGACCTATGTCATCCCGCTCATCGTCCTCATACTGACTCCACATCCCATCAGAAATCCTCTCAGAACACACTCACACACAGAACAAATTCTGATCAAATGTCTTAAATCCCCAAGTAAAATCACCCTATCTTTAGTTCTAGGCACCTTCGTTTCTCTTAAGCGAAAGCCATCTGGTGAAGTAGAGGAAGAAGGGATGGAAAAAGTGCACATACAGTAATTCCCATGTCACTAGAAAGTAATTTTCACCAGGAATATCAAGTCATTTTTGTTCCCCAGTTCCTTCTAAATATATATAGCAGAGTTAAACAGGGAAACAGGTAAGTGGGGAAACATCACAGACACTGGAATTTCTGTCAAGGTTGAAAGCTCTTTAACTTTAAGAAAAACTTTCTAGATGAGTGTATCAGGAATATTGTGGTGAGAGCTAACATTTCTTGCTAAAGTAGAGTCTTTAAAACTGTAATTATTTTACAAAATTGATATAGCATTTTATTCTATTTACATTCAGCCATGAAAGGCCAACGTATTAGCATACAGATACATTACTAGCATTGTGTGTGTGTGTGTGTGTGTGTGTGTGTGTGTGTGTGTGTCTTTGTGTATGATGCACTGTGATGTTTCAGTGTACAGTTACAGTGGAGGTACAGAACATACTACTTCAAATATATTATTCTTCAGTTTAGGCTTTAATTTACTATTGAATTTTTAATACCAAAGCCTGAGGTTATGGTGGGTTAGCTCAGTTTGTTGAGTGATGAATTCCTGGGTTTCATAACCACTTCATAACCAAGATGGTGGTACATGGGAAACAGAAGCTAAAGTATCATAAGTCAAAGACCATCCTCAGCTATGTCAGAATACTGGGGAAAACAAGATAGTGATGATGCTCCAACAAACGGAAGGTGGCTTCAGATATATTTCAGGCAAAATATTAAATTAAACTCATTGAATTGATTTATTTTCTTCACTCTTCAAGAAATAATTTATTTTCCCTTTCAACAAGATTTCAACTCCCACACATCAGCTTTCATTATCTTGGACCCTAATCATTTCAATTAAACCATCAAGGCTTGATGTCTTTAAAAAAACTCACATAACAATTTACTATTTATGAAAATTTAACATTTTTCAGGAGTGATCACATACACCATATGAGAAAGCACCCCGATACTGTGGCTCCCATGTCTATCACCACAGAGGGAAAGATTTGCAACATAAAGAATTCTCCGATTCTTGGTGCAAGATTAGTTTATAACTTGTATTAATAAAATTTAATAAGGTAAAACAAGTAGGAATTGGACAAAACAAACAACCAGAATGAAGAGTACCCAAAAGAAGGTGCAAGAAACAGAGACACACTTGCTCACACATTCAGGAATCCCATAAAGGACACAAAACTGGATGCCATAATATATAGACAGAGGATCCAGTGCAGACCACCCCATGCAGGCTACTCAATCTCTATCTCAATCTCTGTGTATTTATGTGATCTTTGGTTTAGATCAAGTTGATTTAGACAGTTTAATTTCTTCGTGTCCTCCATCTGTTTTTTCCTTTTTCTTCCTTCTCTTCCATAGGTTTCCCTGAGCCTCGAGGGGAAAGATTTGATGGAGGCATTCCATTTAGAGTTGAGTGTTCCAGGTCTCCACTATCTTCAAAATTCCTGGCTGTGGCTCTCTATATTCTGCTGCAGGAGGAAGATTCCCTGTTTATTGCTCAGCAAGACACTGATTTAGAGTATAGACGAATGTCATTAGGAGTCATTTTGTTGCTACATTTTGTTTGCTTGCATGTTTTGTTTGAGACAGGGTCTCTCTACAGTGTCCTGGCTTATCCTGAAACTAAATAAGTAGACCAGGTTTGGCCTGGAACTCACAGAGATCTGCCTGCCTCTGCCTCGGCCTCCCAAGGACTGGGATTAAAGGCTTGCGCCATGATGCCTGACCTTATCCTACACCCCTGGGCGATAGAGTCTCAGGTTTGTAGTGATGGGGCTGCGTTCCTGCCGCCCAGCTTCCTGGCCACCGGCTAGCTTCCCCGGCCGCCGGCTAGCTTATGCCCCGAAATAACAACACACAAACTGTATTCTTTTAAACACTGCCTGGCCATTAGTTCCAGCCTCTTACTCACATCTTGACTAACCCATATCTAATAATCTTTGTAACACCACGAATGGTGTCTTACCGGGAAAGATTCAGCACATCTGACCTGGTGGCTGACTTCATCGCATCTGTCTCCCTGAGGAGAGGCATGGTGGTCTGCCTCAGAGAGCAGAGGCATGGCGATTTATCTCACTTAGGAGAGGTGTGTCATCTGACTGAGCCATCTACCTCACTTCCTTCTTCCTGTTCTGTCTACTCCACCCACCTAAGGGCTGGCCAATCAAATGGGCCAGGCAGTTTCTTTATTAGCCAATGAGAGTCCTCCATCACAGGTTCTTGGTTGCCTTAGCACTGTTAGGACTGTGTTCCTTCTTTCTGAGGAAGCCGAGATCAAATTAGATGTCAGTTGGTTATCCTACCAAGCTTTGTGCTACCATTGACTAGCATATCCTACAGGCAGGACTCTATCACAGACCAAAGTATTTGTGGCTGGTTTCGTGTTTGTTTCTCCTTTGATATCATGCTGAGTATATTCCTGTACCCAAGACTGTAGATCATAGGGGTGAAGGCTCTCTGCAGCCACTCACCAGCCGTACTTCTCCATCTTCAATGAGTTGTGCAGGTTTGGTCTTTAGTGAAAAGACAACCCCTGTTTTCTTCTTTAAATATAATCTAAATAAAAGAAAGTATATATACACAGACTGGGTGCTTGAAGACCTAGAATTTGACAGAAATAAAGCATTCCAAGAAAAAGGTGTTGCTGAGAAGTCAAATGTTGTATCTCTCACTCTCAGACACTTAAAAATTCCCCAGTCACATAGTAATAGAGATCTTGTATTCAATTTACTACTGATGAGGACACAACAGAATAGTGATAATAATTGTCTTTCAGTGAGCCTTTATTGAAGTGTACTGAAACAGGAGAATTGAAAGGATGAAAAAGAGCAGACAGATGGTCCCTAGTCCTGGGTATCTGTCAGTAGAACAGGACATAAATGAGCAGAATTGGCGTAGTCCTGTCTTCTGGTCACAGCTGGAAAAGAACATGAAGGATCCTTCTTTCCTCACTTTTCTTGGCAAGTGTTACACAGTTTGTACACATATAATATTCTTTTCCCACATAGTACCTTATTCTCACACCTCTGAGATGCATTTCCAGTTTGATGAAGAGCCATTTGTTTCATATTCCCATTCTTCTTCTTTTCCTTTTCCCCCGAGACATGATTTCTCTGTGTATTCCTGGCTGTCCTGCAACTCATATTTGCTTTATAACCCAAACAGGCTTTAAACTCAGAGATTCATCTGCCTGTGCCTCCCAGTGACTGAGACTAAAGAGAGGCACTACTACCACCCAGCTTCACATTCTTAATATTCACGGGTGCGTTACTCCAACATAGCTAACCTAATAACTAATCCGTTTCCAGTTTGCACTCTGCAAGGTCTGTTAAGCTATGGTACAGCTGATATTTAGGGAATTTTAGAGTCAGCTTTTCTTTACTTTCTCAACCAAAGTATTCATCCATTACAAGAAAGAAAAGAGAGAGAGAAGAAAAGAAGAAAAAAGAAAAGTCAACTGCCCTGTGAGAGAGCCACTGGATTCCTAGCCTTTTAAAACTATAGTGAGTCACATTTATTGAAGATTTCTCAACTTATCTTTTCTAGTCTTATTCACCAATCTGGTTCTATCCCCAGGCTTTGTTTTCCTGTAACCCAAAGCATCTTGTGAGGAAAATAATAGAATGTATATAATGACCCCAGCTTCTCTCTTTTTTCCTCATTTCAAGGGTTCCTTCAAAAAGCATTTTTTCAATGTACCAATCTGATCCTATTAATCCATAGTTGCTATGGATGAGATGGGTACCCGTTCTAAGGCAGTATAGTTTTGGAATTAGAAAGCACTTTAGCAGAATTCTCCTCAAAGTCCTGATACTTCCTCCTCGTTGGTATCATTTTATCTTCCAAAATCTGTCTGTTTCTACTAAGAACAACATATTCTGTTAAAGTTCTCAGAATCCTTTTAGACATTTTCATTCTTCTCTAGATCTCATCATTTCTCACATAGGGAACCCACAGTATGGCTTTGGTGCAATGTTGCCGTGATGAAGACAAAGTCCTGGAACTCCAGGCCTAGTTGCCCTTAAAGTGATTGCTTCATGAGTCATCAGCAATAAGGTCTTTTACTGTAGTTAGGAAGTTAAAAGTCCAAGGGGAAAATTCAGAAACTACTTGAAGAAGACGATAAATACTTTATCTTTCTATGTACGAATTCCTGAGCTTGTATGGGAAGAACAATGTTAAGTCAGTCACAGGTATATACCTGAAACTAAATGACATACAGCAGCTAAGCAACCTAGTGACAACGCCTCACAAAAGTGCTTGTAGGTCTCTTTCCTTTGTCATTGCCTTGAAAACTGCATCAAAATCACTTATAAGCCTATTCTGAAATCCATTTGCTTTACCAATCTAATTTTGAAAGAAATCTGGGTAGAGAAATCTCAAAGAGAACACCAGATGTGTTTATTACAAAATTCACAGCCTAAATCTAATTGCTTCATATCAATGTTAAGTGTGCAATAGTAGCTTTGGTTTTGAAATATCTTTCCATTTTTATATCAGACAAGCAAAGCAGCAAAAAAAAAAATAGTAGCAATTAATGTGCTAAACCGATTATCTAAGTGATACACTGGTATAGTGAGAAGTGATATTTCTCATTGCTTGGAACAAATGCAAAAACAATTTAGGAGCACTTGATGTACTATGGCTGTGATCTAAAGGATACATGACTATAGAAAAAAGGATAATTGAAAGGGATATTTCTCATTGTCTTGAACAATTCGTTTCCACTCTAGAAACAACATAATAAATACAAGTCAATAAGCCAACCACATGTGTTACAGATGTTAACAATAAAACTATGGACAATCTTAAAGTGCATCTATGACATCAGGGGGAGGAACTTACTGCATAGCAAATTAGGGAATCCTGTGTAGGCAAATTTGAATGTACAATACTTTATAGATAAGCTGTAGTACATAATGGACAACTTAACCTATATACAACCTTCCATCAAAGAGTTGGGGAAAATGTGTCTTTAGCAATGTGAATGGTGCATGTTTACATTTATGACATGCATAAATTGAAAAAGTATTGAAGGAATAAAACTACATGAAACCAATTCTAAGTCATTTTAAGCTTAAGAATGCCACATTAGTTGATAGTGGGACTTTCAAACATTAGAGAGCACGTGCGTTTTATTTTGTTTTTATATATAAATGATATAACAAGCTAGTAATGTTTAAGTGCTTAAAATAAAAGAAAGAATTAAACTTCTGGCTAATAGAGTCTTAAAGAATCTTTTTAACACTAGTAATTACATATGAGAATAATGTAGTAGTATATAATTAACTTGTACAAAATGATATAATGCTCCAATCTTACATTTCAGTATTAGAAAAGCGGGCTAAACAAAGAAAGCATATCTCAACTATATCACTGTCCAAATTAATGTTAAAGTGAGTTCTATTTTCCATAGCAAAACCAACTACGACCATATCAGTCAGTATTATCAAACAACAGTGTCCTAAGGGCACTCACAGCCGGTACAAACACATTTAACCAAGAAAGAAGTTAAATTACGGACTCTTCTCTTATGTAATGACGGTGCTTATTTTAAAATTTAGAAAGAGCATGAAGTTTTCCAGGGCAAAATAGCTAAATTCCCCACCCTCTTTGCCCAATGAATCCATAAGAATATGGTACAGACTTAACAACAGTCCCCAACCTCCAGGCTGAGAAACTGTGATAGCTGTAAATAAGATAGTCGCACGTAACAGCACCTATTACAATTTAACAGAATTATATAGCAGGCTCTTTAAGGAATAAACATGTTCTGAATTCTAAATTTTTTTAAATGAAAGTTATCTAGAATTTGTGTCTGTGTTGTTCCATTTTTAAAGAAACACTCCTCGTAGAATGGGAAACTTTCTTTTATTTTTTTTTCTGCACTTACAAGATCATTACTTTACCAGGGAGATTTCAAAAGGAACCACAGTGGTGGGATTCCCTGAGTGTTTAAGCACTGGCCTGGGAGGGATGGAGAGTGGCTGAAGGGTTTTGCACTGAAGTACCGTTTCCAGGCAACCTAACACAGTTGAGCAGCCACCTGCCACTGAAACAATGGTTGACACTGGCAGAGATCCATTAAAGGGGAGACTGCAGAAGTACTCAGAGTGTGTGCCTCCATTTCTGAAAGTAATAACGGATAGCTTAACATTGAGCTGGAGTAAATAGAAATAGTTGAGGAACAGGTGCAGAGAAACTACAGTCCTTCCACCATTTTCTTTCAATGGTGTCTGTGCACCAAACACGGTTTTTAAAATGAATTCTCTACCTCCCTGGTTGCCGTTCCACAGTATGAACAGAGCACTTAGGCTATGGCTTTCTGTGCAGTGATTAATAACGAGGCAATCTGATCTGTCACTGGTAACCTCAACTTCTGTTCCTGTCTTTGTTTAAAAATGGAAACATACCAAAATTAATATTGATTAGGCTGAATTGATACCACATACTGTAATATTTGGCCCCGGGGAAGGATGCTGTACCCAAAGGAATCCCATCCAGCATTTCAGGGGATTTATCTATCCAGGACACACAAATGACTCAACTTCAACTTCGAATATACCCTCTCATACTAGCTTTTATTTTAATACTGGGCATGCTGCATTTAATGAATTTGAGTTATGGAATGGTATTCCTAAATATAATCTGAATTCAATCAGAGAAATTGAAATTTTGTACAATTTTTGCCACCATCTATTTGCTTTCTAATTAACAGTATTATGAACAGCTCTTTTTGATCCATGAATTTTAGTGATATTTCTTACGGGGCCTGTTTATTTCTGTCATTCCGGGAAATACAGATGATTTATAAATTAGATGATATTGGGTATTTGGTGACCAAATAATAGCAATGATAGTAAACGAAGCTAGTGAGACGGCTAACCAGGTAGGCACATTTCACATTGAAAGCTTGGCCAGCTGATTTTACTTCCTCATAAACCACTCAAAGATAGGAAAGAAAGAAAGAAAGAAAGAAAGAAAGAAAGAAAGAAAGAAAGAAAGAAAGAAAGAAAGATATCCCATATCACTTAAGTTGTCCTCTGACCCATGACTTTCACCTATATACCCACATCCTCATCACAACACCTTGATATAATATTTTAATATTATACATGTTAATATTGCAAATATTATATTATAAATATTAATATAAAATGTATAGAATAATTAAATTTTATATTAATATTATAAATATTAATATAAAACATATATAATAATTTTTTGAGTAGTAGTAAACTGTTACCTCTTTCATTTTATATTTAAGGTAATCTCTGAGTTTGAGACTGACTGATCAAAGGTCTAAGGAACACAATCTGACAGTTAGATCTACATATTACTTATTGCCCATGAGTAGAAGGAAATCGGTGTAAAACAATACTTATAAACGGAGACATTCTTTTTTAAGTCAATTTGATTGCAATTGTATTTTCATTCCAAACTTCTCTTTCATGGCTGCTTCATGAAGAACTACCCTTATTCTTTAGGAAAAGATTTTTTCTTCTTTTGTAATTGAGAAGAAAGTTTGAACATTTTTTCCATTCAATACTTTTCATTATATTCTCCCCTTCTGCAACTCTACCCAGATCTTCCTCGTTTCCTACCCTATGCAACTTTATGTTCTTTCTCTCTCAAAAGGAAAAAAACAGAGAGAGAGAGATAAAAACTTCTAAAAGAAATCATAACAAAAGGCATACAAACCCCCTGGAGTCTGTTTTGTGCTGGCTAACTACCTAACTACTGCTGAGCTTGGGGACCTAGAATGCAACTTTTTTGGAGAAAATCGATTTTTCTTTCCTAGCAACTATCAATGGCAAGTAGCGTCTCAGGAAGGAGGGGGATGTTGTACCACCTTTTCATATTCTTTACAATGAGATGCTTTTTCTGGTTTGAAACTTGGCAGGGCCTGTGTATGCTGGAGCATCTTTAAATACTATTGCCATATAAACATAGGGCTTAAGCGTCCAGTGCTTAAACTAAGGGATCATGTACAAACTGAATCATAAGCTAAATCATAAGTCAGAGGATGAAGGAGAAGAATGGGTCAGGGACACAGTACTCATTCTTGCTGACCACACTGTGTGGTGTACACATCATTATTAGAGGCACATGAACAAGTAATACGGAAATAAATTTTCCATGAACAATAAGTATATGGGTAATAATTAAGCACATTTTTCTCATTAAATGGTGCAGAGTTAGATCCTTAGTTATACACTAATAAAATCAGAAAATACACAAACACACAAATTTTCCCATCCAATGGTGTGTATTTGAATAGCATTCGTAGAATCAGGATCAATTTACAGATCATGGACAAAGGGTCATCTGTCTGTTAGGGGAGGAGGTGTTAAGCAGTCTGATTTACAATTAAGTCATCCATAAGTAGTTCAGTTCACAATACAACTATGTGCACTGTAAATGGTGACACATCTGTTTCTATGGTAATTTTAGATGGTTCAGTGTTCAAACAAATAATTGGAAAAATAAAATCCTTTTATACAAACTGGGTAAGTTTAAGAAAATAAAAGTTTAGGTGAAACGTTTTCCTTTTTTTTTTTTTAAACTATAACAGACAAAACAAAGAAGGAAAACACAGGGTATTCTTTTTCCCAATCTCTCATTCTCTGTCTCTTGTCTCTTCCTTTCTCCCCCCCCCCTCTCTCTCTCCTCCCTCCCCTCTGTCTGTCTCTCTCTTTCACACACACAAACACACAAGCAGGCACTCACACACGCCATATAGGTCTAGTTTACTTCAAAACATTGCATACAAATTCTGAAAGCAATAGTTTTAATTCTACCACCACATTTCACCAGATGGTGAAACTTTATAATTAGATTTAGTAGGCTTTCTGCATGGAGATCCGTTTCTATAGTGTCCTCCACCATTTAACCATTAAGACTGTTTGCAAACCCAACTTAATAAAGAGTAAAGACATTTATAGCATGCTGTGCTCATTCATGCAAAAATATTGTCAGCTTTTTAAAAAGCCAAATAAAATGCTTCCACAAGTATTTCCAAGATCATATCATGAGAAACAAAGTTCCTATTTTCTTTTTAAACAGTCTCAAAAACTTTGGAATATTTTTAGTGGCCTTCAGAATGTGCATAGTGGCTGCACAGTTGGATGAGAATTTTGTGCCTTTGGTCATCCAGTCAGTTGAGAACCCAGATTAGGACTGTCAAATTGTGTCAGGACTTTGCGGTGAGTGCTCACCAGAGTGCCTTTAATCCTCCAAGGTTTTCTCAAATGTCACAACCATCTGGAGGGGAAAGGGCTTCCCTGCTGGGCTCCACTGACCACAAATTACCTTCTAAAGAAACAGACAACAATAGAAAGCAGTTAATAAATATTTGATTTATTTTTCCAGAATGAGAATGTTAAAAGAAACCCCTACCTATCCATCTTGATTTAGCATTAAATATTTTATGGGGTACAGAAACATGACAAAATAATGTCTGTCTGACATTTAAAATGAAAGCGACTACAAAAATCCATTATCCATTTTCGTTGACTGAGAGGGTGTTTGTATCACTGAGTCTGTACCATTTACTTCCTCTTGCCGTAGCTTTCCCATGAAAACCCACATTATTCTGTTTTTCTTCTTTCCCAAGTTGAACACCCAGTGCTATGAAAGTCTTACTGAAGTTCAGAGCATTCTAAATTTGAGCACCACAGATCTTCAGAAAATTTATGTGAAGTTTTGAAAACAAGTATGGTGCTGGTCACCTCTTTCCAGGTTATTACTCTAATCCTCCTCTACTCTGAGGAAATCACTTCCCTGTCTGGAAAAAGTCATATGGACAGACCACAGCTACTCAATTCCACCCCTGATACAAAATAGGAATCCAGATACACTGCCTTTTTAAAGAATCGTGGTCTGTCAACGTCATGAATCAAAGCATCCTTAAGCTTTGTTTGCAATGTTCAAATGCAAGAAAAAAACTCTGTCAGCTTGGGAATCTATGCAGCAATGTACCCAATACATGCAGCTATAGCTAGAGCAATAACACAACAAAAGGGGAACAAGGGGATACGAATCAGAAAAGAAGGAGTCAAACTCACACTATTTTCTGATGATAGGACGATTTACATAAGTGACCCTAAAAACTCTATCAAGGAACTTCTACAACTCATAAACACCTTCAGTAATGTAACTGGATGCAAGATTACCTCAAAAAAAAATCAGTAACCCTCCTTTATACAGATAAATGGGCTGAGAAAGGAAAGCAGAAAAACATCACCCTTCACAATAGCCACAAATAACATAAAACATCTTGAAGTAAATATAAACAAACAATTGGAAGACCTGTTTTTAAATCTTTTTAAAAAACAAATTGAAGAAGATATCAGAAAATGAAAAGATGTCCCATGCTCTTGGGTAGGTAGAATTAAGATAGTAAAAATGACAATCTTACCAAAAGCAATCTATAGATTCAATTCAATACTCATCAAAATCCCAGCAAAATTCTTCAGATACCTAGAAAGAGCAATATTGAACTTCATACATAAAATTCAAAATCTCAGGCTAGCCAAAACAGTCTTGTACAAAAAGGGAACTTCTGGAAGTGCCACAATTCCTGATTTCAAACTCTACTACAGAGCTACAGTACTGAAAATAGGTATAAAAACAGACAGGAAGACTCATGGAACCGAATCAAAGACCTTGATATCAGTCCACACACCTGCAAACACCTGATCTTTGACAAAGAAGCAAAAAATATAAAGTGGAAAAAAGAGAGCATATTTAACAAATAGTGCTGGCATAACAGGATGTCAACATGTAGAAGAATGAAAATAGATCCATATCTATCACCATGCACAAAACTCAAGTCCAAATGGATTAAGACCTCAATATAGAATGAAGTATACTGAACCACACAGAAGAGAAAGTAGGACATACACTTAAAAGTATTGGCACACGAGACCACTTCCTAAATATAACCCCAGTAGCACAGACACTGAGAGAAACAATTAATAAATGGAACCTCCTGAAACTGACAAGCTTCATTCAGTAAAGCAAAGGACACAGCCAAGACAAAACAGCAACCTACAGAATAGGAAAAGATCTTCACTAACCCCACATCAGACAGAGGTCTGATCTCCAAAATATACAAAGAATTCAAGAAATTAGCTGTCAGAAGAAAAAAAAATGGGGTACAGACCTAGACAGAGAATTCTCAAAGGATGAATCTAAAATGGCTGAAGACACTTAAGGAAATGCTCAACATCTTTAACTATAAGAGAAATTCAAATCAAAACAACTCTGAGATTCCATCTTACACCTTTAATAATGGCCAAGAGCAAAATCATTGATGACAGTTTATGCTGAATAGGATGTGGGGTAAAAGGAACACACCTGCATTGCTGGTGGGAATGCAAACTGGTATAGCTACTTCTGAAATCAGTATGGCGATTTCTCAGAATTTTAGGAAACAACCTACCTCAAGACCCAGCAATACCACTTTTGGGTATATACCCAAAGGATGCTCAATCGTACCACAAGGACATGTGCTCAACTATGTTCATAGTAGCATTATTTGCCATAGCCAGAACCTAGAAATAATCTAAATGTCCCTCAACCAAGGAATGGATAAAGAAAATGTGTTACGCTTACACAATAGAGTGCTACACAGTGGAAAAAATAATGACATCCTGAAATTTGCTGGCAAATTGATTGAGCTAGAAAACATATTAAGTGAGGTAACCCAGATTCAGAAAGACAAATATAATATGTACTCACTCATAAGTGGCTTTTAGACATAAAGCAAAGGAAAACCAGGCTACAATTTACAATCCAAGAGAACCTAGACAACAAAGAGAACCCAAAGAGAGACATACATGAATCTAATCTACATGGGAAGTAGAAATATGACAACATCCCCTGAGTAAATTGGGAGTGTGGGGATCACAGAAGAGGGTAGAAGTGGGAGGGTAGAGGGGAACAGAGAAAAAATATAGCCCAATTAAAAAATTAAAAAAAATAAAATGCTTTTTAAACTGAACATTTTATATTATATTCATATTGCTCCTAATTGTGTTTGTGGTTGAGAAATTCAGAAAGGTTCATTATGGATATAGACAAAGACAAAAAAAAAGCCTTCTTTCGTTACATCACAATTAACTGTCATATTTTTGTCATACTTGCTAATTGTGAAGATTATCTTTTGGAAACTTAATTCTTCAGTTCAAAAAATAAATAATTGAGTCAAGCTTAAATTCTGTATTTTTTATACACTATGCAATGGGGCAATTTTCCTTCAAAGCTAAAACCTTAACTTTCTTATTGATTAAGTTTACCTTTAACATGAATTAAACCACTGACAGAAGAACTTAAGCCACATTTGCTGTGACTGAACCCCAAATCTGAACCAGTAAGGAGCTTTTTACTTCATTGTAGCTCCTCTAACAGAAATCAGACTCTAAACTGCAGCGAAAGCAAGATGGGATTTACTCCCAGCACTTATTAGATGCTTCTCCCTACATCCAAATGCACCCACAGATCAAAGCACATTTCATAAAGACCTTAGAGTTAGGTGGCTTTTCTCCTATTAGAAACGCATCCTTTGAGTAAAAGTTTTCCTTACAGTATTCTAAGAAGCAGAGCTCCTTTGAGGACCAGTCAACTTGAAAGTCCAAGTTCGAATTTTCTTCCCGACAGCCAGAAGTTTTGTGCATTGCTGGCTCAGTTAAACTATTTGTGTTTTAGAACTCTCTAGCCTCAGTGATTTGTATATGTTACAAATCAACTGATTGTTGCACTTTTAAGGTTGTGTTGAAAACATATTTTAGTTCTTAAAAAGCAAGTTGAAAGAATTGCCCTTTTTTTCAGTTGAGCATAGGAAATGTAGGAACTATACCTGTTACACTTCTTAAAAAAAATATCAGGTGAGAAGAGGCTTTTGCTCTGCACAATCAACACAAGTGACATCTCCAGCGGTGATGAGCAGCGCTATGTGATAAGGTGCAGCGATGCCTTTAAGTTCAATAAGTAACGTGTTAAGTACAGCTAGAGCAGAGGGATCAATCAATCATTTGAATGCTAAGAGAAAAATGACTATGCAGAAGGAAAATCACGTACATAGGAGTCTGTAGACTTGACGTCCCGCTAGCATCAACTGAGAGTCTATTCAACACACAGCAGATGCAGTGTCAATCTTCTGCTAAGAAAAATGAATTTCAATCTCTGTATGATTAAAAGAAATAAAATAACAGAATTCAGGCATATGACTGACATATGCCAATCATGAACAAATGCTGACCAAAAAAAGAGGCTAAAATAAAATCTATCAACAATTTTCTCCAGGAGGATAACCATTAATATCAAAACAAGTGATTTTTATTATTTATGGAACTTGCTGACACTGGTGATCTTATGCAAATCCTGTTGCTCCATCAAGAGCATTGCTTATCTATATTATTTATAGGACATAACTGATACTCAGACACACTACTAGCCCTTCTGAAAATCATGTAATGTCAACACAGCATGTCATAGACAAGCAATGTCCATCCCAATTAAGAAACAGATGTCAAAACCAAAATGAGCATTAGGAAGTTCCATGTTCAAGATATACCATAAAGAATTGCTAGTTTTCTGATAATTACTTACGAATATTTCTTTGGCACTATAAGAAGATACTAGAATAGTACTCTATCAAGAGAAAGTAAGTATTTCATTTTATATTCCATGTAAGAATAAAGCTGAAAATAATGTTAATATCTAAGGAGAATAATGTGCACACTAGTACCATGGTAACTGAATAATTATCAGTAGCTTCCTCTTTTGGAATTAGAAACATAAGCTATATTCACAAAATGTTGTTTTACTTAGTATTTTCAAACCATTTTGTTTCTGAACAATTTGGAAAGACTGTAACTTAGGCAACTGTGTACCATCTTTAGGAATGATGCCCTATCAGAGAGTGTGGTTCTCATGATAGGGCGGCAGAGATACAATGATCATACATGAACTCACCATATCTCATACATGAACTAGAGAGACTGAATTATTACCTTCAATAAAAGAAAAAAAGCTGGATGGTGGAGGTGGTGGCACATCCCTTTAATCGCAGCACTTGGGAAGCAGAGGCAGGCCATACTCTGTTAGTTTAAGGCCAGCCTGGTTTATTAAGTGAGTTCCAAGACAACCAGAGCTGTTGTACAGAGAAGCCCTGTTTCAACAAACAAATTTAAGTATGAGATTGGCTCCTTCTTCAGAGGAAATCTAATAGTTTTAAATTTTATTTAAGGTATTTTAAAAGTTGGGTGGAAATGCGTTAGCACTCCATTATTAAAACAAAGAATTAAGAAAAGAGTAGGGTTTTTGTTGTTTAAATAAATCCTACTATAAAAATCAAAAAAAAAAAAAAGAAAGAAAACAGGCAAATGGATGAGAAAATAATGCTATCACCTAATTAAAGAAGCAAACTACTTCAGGATCAAAAGTGAACTCTGCTTAGGTTCTATGTATTAAGCTATATCACACATATTTGAGTTTAAAGGAATAAAGTACTATACTTTGGAAACCTTATAATCAGAATGAAAATACATGCTAAGATTTTTTTCTGCCAAAAGGTGAAAGATCTCAAGCTTAAAACGGAAAATCAAAAACAAAATGCCAGTATTTTTTTGCAATTTCATTTAAATGCAAAGGCAAACAAAATGACCACTACATAGAGTACTAAATAGAGACTATCAAATCCATAAATTCAAGATGAAAAGGCAATGGCTTCTCAGTCAGCCCCCGCTGTTGGGCACATTCAGAGAGACGGGTTTGGTCGCATGATCCATCAGTCCCATTCCAACTGGAGTTGGTGATCTCCCCTTAGTTCTGTCCCACCGTCTCCATGAGTGAACGCACCCCTCTCGTTCCTGACTTTCTCCCTCATGTTCTCGCTCCTTCTGCTCCTCATCAGGACCTTGGGAGCTCAGTCCGGTGCTCCAATGTGGGGCTCTGTCATTGGCGCTGGGCTCTGATTCTTCTGCATGGACGGGCTCTGTGGGAGCCTTCTAAGCTTGGTCGATCACCTTCCTGGACCTGGGGGGAGTTGGGAGGACCTTGGACTTAGCATAGAGTGGGGAACCCTGATGGCTCCTTGGCCTTGAGAGGGAGGGAGGGGAGGTATGGGTGGAGGGGAGGGGAGGGAAGGGGGAGAAGGAGGGGAGGGAAGGGGGAGGAGGAGCGGAGGGAGGGGGGAGGAGGAGGGAAGGAGATGGAAATTTTTAAATATAAAAAAAAATAAACCATGAGAAAAAGAAAAAGAAAAAAGAAAAAAAAAGAAAAGGCAATGGCCAAACAGATTCACAAAGCTATGTAGCAGAATAACAGACAGAATTTAGGATGGAATAAAAGGTGAGAGACAAGTTCATGTAGGAAGCAGACACCTATGCTGAGATCCTCCACCAGCCCTAACATCTTGCCTGACCTGAATCCAGATAGTCAATATCTCATTCTTCATCCCAGTCAGAAACCTAATAAGAAATTCACGTATGAAATTTCTAGGATCATGGTCTCCTGATCTATGTACCAAGACAACTTGGGAAATTCAATAGGCAGCTCAGAACACATTAAAATTTCTAGAGAAACACGGTGACATTCAACAGCTGTTTGAGGGAACACCAACTTCCAACAATGGGGCACTCACATTGCATTCCTTTTGTTGACATCATTAGATATGCTTGCGATTAGGCAAATGGGGAATGGCTGCTCATAAATCAATAGAACAGGAAATCTGGGTGGCAGTCGCCAATCTTAATGGAAGGTCAAGAAGTAGCACAGACCCCAACAGGTGCACACATCCCTCCCAGGAAGTGTTGGTGGTGGCAAATGAAACACATCCATCATTTTATTGAAATTTGTAAGCGCCATTTTATCAAATGGTTACTTAATTGCAGTGACATAAATCTGCCGCTGGATATAACTAGCCAAAAATTAACTGTAATTTTTTAGGATGATGGCATTATGTAAACTTTTCAGTGAAAGTAAGAATATTTGATAATAACACCTGTTCAATCGACAACCAATTGCTGCATCCTGAAGAAATCCAATCGCCTTTCTAGTTCAGCCTCCTAATGTTCTCCTAAAAAAGCACACACTGTTCCACATGTCCAAGTACTTCCAATGACGCTTATGTGCCAATCTCTGTAGATGCAGGAAGACTGAAACAAGCAGTTTTCCCATTTGCTAGCAGTGTTTCTGCTACAGTGACTTGTTTTCAATCACTTATGTGACACTACTAGATTCACTGTGATGCAACCAACTGTTGAAAAGGGGTCATTAACTCAGTTCAGGGAACCTCGAGACTGAGAGATCAGTTGTCGGAGGCCCATGAAACCTCCATGTGGAGCCAAAGTGAAACTCATCTAAGGTTGAGATGGAAGCATTAGGTAAGAGCCCTCTTCACGATGATTGGGGTGCCTATGTCCTAGTCCTATAAGAAAATCTTCAAGCTACATTTTGTAATTTCTTCTTCCAGAAGCCAGCACTATGTCTACCACACAAAACACAGCTGCTCATAGCACATGCTATAAACTCCAGTCATTAGTATTACTGGACACTTGAAAGTTAACCAAACCCTTAGATTTCTTCCAGACTACTGTATAAGAACCTGAATCTTATCAGTCAATATTAACAAACTTTAAGAAATTTTCAGTTAGAAAAGATTAATAAGAAATGATTACATAATAATAAAATGTCACCACTGACCCAGCTGATTTTACACAGGTCCTTTTTTTCTCGACAGAACTGCCCCAATAGCAACTTCACACTCTTTCAGCGACTTGCCCCAGCAGAAACACACTGTAGAAATTAAAGTTTTTAGTCTTTCTTTTCATTGTTTTTCAAAAACAATTATCTGTTCTCAAGGCAATGTGGTTGCTTAAAAATATTTCAATGGTTCCCTGGTGAATTAGAGAATAAAATCTAAGATTATTAATACAGCATAAAAAGACCCAACACCAGGCCCAGGTTCTTCAGCTTTATTACTTACATTTTGCCCCTATATTGCTTGAATTTGCTGCATTACCCTTGCTGGAAGTGTGAGGAGACAATGTATTCTGTTTTGCCTTTACTCGTCATTTTTTTTCTTCAGACATTTTTTATTTATTTTTGAATCCACACCTTTCTCCACTGAATTCACTCACAATTAGCATTAGTTGTTGCTTAATGTCCTAAACCAGTCTAGAAACATAGCGAATATCTACCATAGGCTTAGAGTTCAGTCTAACAGTACAGTAAAGGTAGTTTAAAAAGGCTAGCCTGTAAGATTTCTTGATATGTTCACTATAAATATGTGAATGAATTGATGGGTATTCAGTATGAATAATAAAAACCCAGAGACAGATATTGGGGTTCAGCCTAAAGATCAGTACAGCAAAACAGACAAGTCACCACAGAGCTCTTACCTCTCTGAAATCTTCAGACTGAAAGAGAGTTCCTGTCTCACCCTGCCTTAAATTCTTCTGTAGTGCCAGGATTAAAAGCATGCACCACCTGGCCTGTATGGCTGACTTATGTGGCTCCTTTGCATTCTGATCTTCAGGTAAGCTTTATTTATGAAAATATCGCTACATGGGTGTTTCACATTTTATCTTTTTCTACAATTATCCCACTACAAAACTCAACATTTTAAATAAAAGTTTAAAAGGCAGTTTTAATGGTGTTAGTGTGTATTGTAAGTGTTTCATAACCATTTTTATTCTCGGTGTATACTTAGCAATGTCTAGAGAGCTCATAATTCTCAAATGCTTAGGGTATCGACTACTAGTGACCAAGGACATACCTAAATATCCTGCTATAAACAGAATAGCTCTCCACAATGAAAAATAATCTGGCTCAAAATGTCAATAGTTTTTAAGATGGGAATACTTGGATTATATGGACAAGTGTAGAATTTGCCTATGGGCATCTTATTTGCTTCTTCTTATTTCTTTTCAGGACATTTCCTCCATGAGGGTAGTATACAGGCAATCACAATCATAGAGGGCTGGAAGTACAGTTCACTGGTAGAATGCTTGCCTAACGCAAGGCAGGCCCTGGGATTGATTCAAGACTATTGTAAAATAGGAGGTGAGTTCTAAATACCTAACTTGGCAAAAATTCCTGAGCCCTGATTGAGGCCCAGAGACAGAGAACCACAATTTTCTAAGAACACACAGAGAGTTGGAAAAAAATTAATCTTTTTTGTTTACAAATTTAGACTAATTGAAATACACACAATCAAATTTTGAATGTTAACACTTTCGATTTCAATAGGTTCCTGGAAGATTCTAGTACGAGTAAGATACAAATCCTGCCTTTCCTTTCCATCTCTCTCCCAAAGAGGCAGCTTCTGCCTCTCTCCCCTCCCACCACTTCCATTCTTCTCATTTCTCTCTCTCTCTCTCTCTCTCTCTCTCTCTCTCTCTCTCTCTCTCTCTCTCTCTCTCTCCCTCCCTCCCTTCTCCCCTTCCCCTTTCCCTTTCCCCTCCATAACCCACTAAATAAATACCCACATTCTCTGCAAAAACTATACAAATCCCTATACATCTTGTGGCATATCAGTTTGAGCTCAATCACTTTCATTTCAATGGTAGACACTAACATGACATTTCTAATAGAAATTAGTAAAACATTTTCTATAACCATATCCACTGTACATTCTAAAATCAATAATTAACTGTTAGACCATGAATATAATCACCCTAAATTAATGTGTTTTTATTTAGGCAGCTCTTATTACATGTTTGGCAATGTAGATATTAGAGGGAATAAAACTAACCATACCTTCTAACCTTCCAAAAAGATATTACAGTGGAGGTGAATGATAGCTTTCAAATTAACACAAAAGAAAAGAAAGGGTCTGAGAAAGTACTCTCCTGAGAAGGAAAGAGGTTCAAAGCAGCTACATTCATCTGCAATGTATAGTAAGCCACAATTTTCTAAGTGAAAGAAACATTTCACTCGGGTGTTTGATATGGGAATCAAGGATGTTAAGAATTTAGATAGAAAAAGATAAAGCTGTATCTAAATAAAGTGGCGAGGAAGGGATTATAGAGGATACAGTGATGGCCCCTGCCTCAACTGGCACAATAGATGATGAGTATTTTGAATATAAACTCTTCATTTATATTTACAGTATTCAGTGTCGAATACTGTACCAGAGGCCTTTCAGTAGCTAGAAAGGGTAAGTGAGAGGTGGGGGAAATTTCATGAAAACATTTAATGGATAATATCTGAGAAAGTGAGTGTGAGAATCCGTCCCAGATTTCCCTAAGCAGAATGAGTTTTCTTTTCTAGCATACCTGTGGGAATGTGTTTCTATTTCTTTCCACATCAACTTTATCTCCATGTGTCTGTCTTCCCTTTTAGACTTCTGGGATAGGAAAGAGACTTAATGTTTTTATCTTTGCATTTTCAACTACAATAAAAAAAGATACTGTGCTTATATGAGGTCCCAAACAAACAAAATGTTACCAAAAAATGTCAATACAAAATAGTAGATAAAGCTCTGGTTTTGAAGAGCAAGGTCATTATCACAAATGTCTGCCACTGTGTCCTAACAACTGAGTGTTAACATGAGCCAACTACCTATAGCTATGCTATAGGTAATATAGATATTTATTATATCTATATTACCAGCAACTGGAAAGTGTCAGAAAGACGGTAGATGATGAATATTGTGAATGATTTGATAGATCAACACAAATAATTGCATACCCTTGTTTAAAGATTAAAAGGGGATATATATAAATAAAGTATTCAAAATATGCTAAATAAATATATGTATTTTTAAAGGGTATGTTTAATTTAGATTCTGGCATGAGAACTTGGTATTTTATTTTATGCCTTGTAGTCTCACATAAATGATTAGAAGACATATGAGCCAGCTGTAGGTGTAGCATTGGTCAAAACACATGCCTACTTCCTTCTACATCTATAGACACATAGATAAACAGTCAAGGAAAATGGCTGGGTGGGACTCCTGTTTGGGTGGTATATGTGGTGGGTTTTATTTACCCTGATATCAAGAATTAAATAAACAACACACTCATTTGTCATTGTTATTGAATATAGTAACATGAAATATTGGAAACTTACCTTTCTTCTCATTATGTTATTATGCATCCACTAATCAGAAACAGGACCTATGGAGTTTACTGCAACAATCATAGATTTTGGCACACAGTGCTAAGCAGATGTGAACATAATTTAATGACCTAGTGGGATGAAAACTTAAGGGACATTAACTTCCTAGAAACATGATTAATCATTAGTGTCCATGTGTATGAAAATCATGTCCCAATCTGTCCAGTTATATTAGAAATTTAACAAAAGAATTCAGCCCTCTGAAATGAACACAAGTCGGGTGTCATTGGGACTTTCTAACCTAATACCATAACTAAGAAAATCCATTTTGGATTTTGACTTCTGGAAACAAACAGACTCCAAGTAACCAAAAATTTAATTTCAAACCAAAATTACAATATTTCAGTTTCATAAATATTAATTTAAAAAGAATTTAACCCCATGTATTTATAAATGATTAAGGATTTTATCAATAGTAGAGGGCAAAATTCAGATTATTTGCCTTACAACAATAAAAGACAAGGCAAATTCAATACTTAATGTAGCCAAGTATTATAGGTCATTGATAGCACTAATCTCTCAAAAACCATGTCTGTCAATAAAATTTAGTTGACCTTTTAGCAAGTGGTGTTAGTTTTCAACCTCTCACAACTTTTGAATGACAGGATATTTACCAAAAAGCTAAGCCCTCAAGACTTCCGTGATACAACTCTTCCCCTTTCAAAAGCCTGAACTCAGTGGCAGTTCCAGCAGATCAACTTGCAGATAGAATTCTTCACTCTTTCCTCACTGTTCCAGGTCCCTGTGGAAATTGGGAATGACAAATGCCTCGAAGGGAAGTTTCTTTTAACCTTTTCAAAAGCAAGAATCATGGAATGCTTGTGAGAATCTATTGACAAAATTCCAAAAGTTTCCATACAGAAAGCAATAATAGGCGCAGTTGTGTAGAGCAGAGACTAGCTGGCTATATTAAGAAAACAGCGTGTCAAACACTGAGTCGGGGTAATGTCACATCCAGTTCTATCTTAAAGAACAAAAGACACATTCTCTATGGGTACTGATGGGAAAAGCGATTCCTTTAGCCTTGGCTCAATACCTGCTATTTATAGCATTACATTTAAACACACATCTACCAAGAGCAAGGTCTTTACCAGTGAGGGGCCCATAGACTGTCCTTCCTCAATTCCCCTGTGCTGGCTGCATCTGCCACCCCTGAGTATTTGTATTCCTTTCTGCCTTAAACAGTGTGTTCATATTTCTTATTCTTAGCCAGCCTGTTCTCTCCACTCTGTCAAAGTTGAAATCAACTAACCAATAATCTCATTCTTTATTTTTTTTCTCCCAGAAAACTATCATCTACTAATGTGTGTCAATATATAAAAATCGATATTATAAATATCAATCAATTACATAAAAATCAGTGAGGGTAGTGCTGCTTGATGTTTTGTTCATTAATATTTTGCAAGGACCCAAAAGAGAGTTAGTACTGAAAGATTTTCAAAATACTATTTCATGAATAAACAATATGCAAGTACATTTTTGGTTAAGAAGAGAGTACTATAAATACACAGCAAACTGAAAAATATTTAGGGATGTTTTGTTTGTGTGCTTATCATTTCTATCAAGAGACCAGAAGCGTATGAAAGATGGAAGTAGCACAAGAGGGACAAACTTTAATTAAGAGAAAGGAAGGGTAACAGAGCTCCCAGATATTCAGTAAACACTAAAAGCTATTGCAATTACTCTTGGTTGACCAAGAACTAGAAAGGAAGCCTCTGTTGCTGAAGACATGATAAACATGAACCACTTTTTGATTGTATCTAAGTTCTGTTCCTTGGTAAGAAATACACATATGCTGGTCTGTAAACCTGAATAAGTTAGTATGTTACAGGATTTAGAAAAGAATTTCCTACTGAAGATTTGTTAAACAAATATCAAACTGTGTTCTACATATGTGTGTTTCTATCCACAGACTAGAGCAGCATTCAAGTCTAGATCAGAAAGTTTTCTTTGGTGGGGGGCAATGACTAATATGGTGATCCATAACTGGTCAAATGCTGGAAACAAAAAGACTGGTGGGTCCTCAACCATATAAGGGGTCATTTATAATATTCCCTTCAAGACCCAGGGAAGACCACAAGATAAGGACCTAGGATCTTCCAAGACTTGAATCTTGGGGAATTTTATGAAACCCTGTCATCTGGATATTAGTTATGTGGCCATTTAAACCATAAACATATAATAGGGGGGGATTAGGTTAGAAAGAAGGGATTCCAAAGAAGTAGGAGAAAGGCGCAGAAGAATAAAGAGAGTGAATATGATGGCATGGTATTGCATACCATTTTTTTAAAGTTCTAATAAGAATGGGGAAAATAGGAAAAACAATCAAAGTTTTGGGAGAGGCGGGTCTGTGGGCTTTGTATTTATAACAAGATTAGCAATGAATTGCAATAATTTACTAATAAAGACAACTAGAGTAATCCTACATGAATTTGACAATGTATTATAAACCATGCTAGGGACATTGATTCTTAGAAATGTAATAATTAAACCAAGACCCAGAAGAGTACCTCTGAACCTCAATTAGACATGACTTTCATTGCTTTCTAATTGTTACAACTTAGGCTGTTCATGATAGAAATCCAAATCAAGTGATTACAAGTAATTTCAGAATCAGAAGACAATCTGTCTTTCCATTAGAACTTGATTATTGTTACAACCTTCAAAGCAATCTGTATTTCAACTACACTGAATCCTGTTGGTACCCAGAAAGGGCCTGGTCATCTTATCTTCTTTAAATTTATACTTGCTGCTATGCTTTCTTAAGGTGGCCTTTGCCTCGCATTCTTTATGTAAAGTACATGTAAATTAATTGACGACTCTTCTATACATCTATAAAGATTCTGCAAACATAACTTTTATACCTATCATGGTATTAAATTCTGAATCTCTTGAAGTCACTGTTTATTTTCCTGCCACTGAAATTCCTTCTGTCACCCATTGGCTTTTAACAAATATTTGTTGATTGCATGAGGAAGTAGACTCCTGAGAAACTAAAATTCCTTATTCAATTAAAAAAATTAAAATCAGGTTCTGCTCCATTGTCATGCTAAAGAGTTGTTCATTGTTTGAATATTAGAAACATTTGCAATATATTAAGAATATATACTATATGTCATTTTGTCAAAATACACAATTAACCATAATGGATAGTCTATTTGTTAGGCAAGAGAGCAATAAAATATTGGTACTGGTTCTCATAAAAAAGTCATTGTATAAATAATGGAAGGACCTCTCCCTGTTGTCTTCAAACAATGCATGCATTTTTTTTTCCTGGAAAATGCTCTGACAGTGGACTCGGGAGCCCAATTTCCTGAACATATGTAGCCATTATCCCAAAATAAGCTTCACTGTGTGTGTCAGGGAATAAAGTGAATTTGCCTTGATGTAGGAATGCTTGCCCATTTCTATTATTTACCATGAAAATCTACAGAAGTGTGATATGTAAATCATGTTAGCACAGACCTTTCATATTCCTGACTAAATGGGATGCTGAGCATATTCTGCCCCAAAGCTGACATCAAAGAATCATGTTCTGAATCCTTTTAGGGACAAACTGCAGCTTGATGCACTCTGATATTATCATGGAAATGCTTTCAGCATCAAAACCAGAGTCACTGTGACCAGCAATACTCTCTGTGGAGTAAAACTGACCGTTGTGGACTGGGTAGCAATAGATATTTAAAAATACTTTATCCTAAGTATTTTTGATTTGATTCTAAGGTAATGAAGAAAAGTCCTTTACAGCAACCAAAACCCTGTCTGGACGGGAAAATCTGCATAAGCTTAATTTAAAAATGTATGAGGAGCCCGAGATGAATCATTGAAATACACCCCCAAACTCCTTTGTGGTGAGCGATAGCCATAAAAAAAATTACCCAATAATTTATCCAAAATGAGCAAGCCCTTTCAAATGAGTGAAATTCGGAGGTTCTCTTCCTTTTTCCCTCAGGTTTACAGCTAGTTTGTTAAATAGCTCTCAAGTAAGTTTTCTAAACTCAAGGCGCTGGTACAATTAAAAAAAAAGTCATATTTAATAATACCGTTTTGAATAAAGTATAAAACAGCTCTGTACCTCAAATACTTTTGTTATTATTTTAAACAAAAGAATCAGAAAAGGAAAAGTCCAAAACTGAGTAAGTTGAGGAAAGAACCTGAAAGCCACTTGCTGACTTCCCAGATCAATCTCGTCTCTTCTTGTCCACTCAGGTATATGTGAGTCAGAAAATGCATAAAGGTCCAAACTTAATTTGACCTTCATTAAAAAAAAGCAACACTAGCATCTACTTCCTATTACTGATTATAGAAAGAAATCCAGGAAAATTCTTTGAAAATACTTAGGACAGAAACAAGAGAGCATTGGCAAAGCTAAAAATGATCTGAAGTTTATAACTGCTTCCTTAGGGGACAAATAAGGATCTTATCAAGATGACAATTAAGAAATACATTTACATGTACGTGTGCATGTTTACTTATGAGATAAAGGGTAGGGGGAAAATGAGGGAGGCCAGAACTTTAGTTCCACGGGGTATTAACTCTTTAATCAAAGACGCTGCAGATGTTGGTCAAGTGGACACAGTAATAATAGGGATAGGAGAGCAGTTGAAAGGTTCATAGTCACTAGCAATCCGTTCACAAAGGAACATACGAGATTTTTTCATGTTGTGTTCAGGGCATATCTACAGAAATTCACAACTCTAACTTCTAGAGTAGAAACTGATTACACCTCAGTGCAAGGAAAATCAGTGAAGTTTCTCCCGGGCAACAGAAAAAAAAAAAAAAAAAAAAAAAAAAAAACATTAAAAACTGCATTAAGGAGGAGAAGGGGCAATTGAGCGTTAAAAGCATTTCCTGCTCTTGCAAAGGATCTGGGTTCTGGTCCAAGCACTCACATGTGTCAAAATCTTCTGTAAATGCAGTTCCAGGGCAGCTGATGCTGGCTTCCAACCTCTGCTGGACCAAGTATTTACATGGTACATATAAGCATACAGAAGGAAAACATTCTCAAAAATAGAAAATATTTAAAAATAGTTGTATAATACTGATAAAAAAACATTTAATCTGTGTACAAACTTCAAAGTGCCTAAATGTTGCCAGAGCATGGAAAGTCACATATTGTCATTTGTGTACCTGACATATAATTGACATATGATATATTCTTCAGCTAAACCCAGTATTTCACTTCTTTGCATGTCTCTTTGCTGTTATTGGACAGACCATGTGGCAGAACAACACTGATCACTTACAACTTACAAAAAAATCAGTCAAGAATCAAGTTCTACACTCAAGGTCTTTGAACTTTGCCAAAACCTTCTCGAGAATATTATTTCCCCCATACTCACTCTGTCTTCACAGATGGCATTTCTAGGAACTAGCTATTCCTGACTGTCCTATCCAAAATAGCATCTCCACTGATTATTTCTCTGCTTTTATCCTTTATTTTTCTTAGTGGTATTTATATGCTGACTTTGCAATATGTTGTTTTTCATTTTCCTCTGATTCTTCTATCTCATAGCAGGAAGATAACTGTCATGGTTTGGGTTATTATTGCTTTGACGAAACACTATGGCCAAAGCAACTTGGGAAGAAAGGGTTTATTCAGCTTACACTTCCACATCACGGTTCATCATCAAAGCAAGTCAGGACATCAGCTCAGAGATGGCAGAAACCCAGAGGCAGAAGCTGATCAGAGGTCATGGAGGAGTGTTGCTCAATGGCTTGCTTCACATGTCTTGTTCAGTCCGCTTTCTTATAGAATCCAGGAATACCAGCTCAGGGCTTGCACCACCCAAAATAAGCTGGGCCTTCTTTAAATAAGATACTTATGTGAGGTTGGCATAAAACTATCTAGCACAGTAGCTATGTGCTACATATAAAAATGCCAATTATGGCTAGTCTTTAACACATAACAGACTATCAGTCCATCCTAAGATCACAATGTCAAAAATAAAATCACAAGCCTCACTATATCTCAAAGTTTTCAGTGTAAGGTGGTATCCAGGTTATAGTGTAACAAAACCCACTATGGACCAGTCACTGCAGAGATTAAGATGACAAGTAAGACCTAACACCAAGAGCAAGAGGAACAACAGGGCAATGAAAGAAGTTAAAAAGCTCACTGCACTGCAGGAAGTAGTTGAAAGGGTTATAGAAATCAGGGAGAAGCAATAACCAATAACTATGGAGTCCTGGATTACCGCCATCAGCCCATCAGTCACCTAACTAATCTATACTTCAGATGCCTGCCATGGCAAAAAAACAAAGAAAATCTTGCAATTTATTTCAGAGTACAAGTGTAGCTAGAACTGAAAGACTAGGTTTAAAGTCCAGATCTAAAAGTTTTAAAGATACAGTATCTCTGGTATATAATCAATCCTTCAAAATGTTACCTTACTTTAATTCCTTATTAGCGTTATTACCAAGTAGCAATCCTAAAACAAATGCTTTTCCAATCTGCAAGTCAGTTAGGTATAAATTTTCTAACTAGTTGAGCTTTGGGGGAGTAGAGGTTTCGAGTTTGACTGTCCTGCTCTGGAGTAAGTGAGCTGTCACATAATTCTCTCCTAAGAAACAGGAAGTCTCCTGAATTGTTCAGTGCTTTACCCAAGAATAATATGGGGGGCTGGCGATCTCGTAAATCCAAACTTTGAATAACTAATCATGTTTCCTTCTTTCCTCCATTTCTTAAGAAAAGCTCTCTAACACTTATAGTACATAAATTCACTTCACAATAAAGGTAATAAATTATATAGTGTCAGATTTCTCGCACATTTATTATATATAAAGCCACGCTATTTTAATTTTTCTCTGTATAGACTCAATGTCTACTCTTAAAATTAAGAATGGCATTCCTTAAGCACACTAAAGGGCCTGTTTGCCTTCTTTCCCAATATTCAGGCTCCATTCCTACTCCTTCTTTATCCTTTGTATGAGAGTACCACAAGTTCTCTGTGATTGGCAACTTCAACTGTCAGCTTTATTGGACTGAAAGACAATTTTCTAAACAACTAGAAAATTAAAGAAGCACACCTTTGGTGGCTCTCTGCAGCCATGTCTGTGGAAGATGAAATGAGTGGGTAAGAAGTCCCCTCACCTCTCACAGGTTCTACATCTTCCCCAAATTCTGCTGCTCACTGGGAAAGAGACTTTGAAATCATGAGCCAATGGGCAGTGTTTCACATTTAAATCAACACCAGCTTCCCAGCTTGCTTCCTTTCACTCAGGACTTCTTGGATTTGGTTTCTCTACATTTAGACTGTCCTTGAAAATGAAACATTAAATTCAACCTTATGAGACACTGCACCAGAATTTTAATTTTATTCTCCATTCAGATTCTTTGATGATTTTTTTTTTATTTTAATGGGGTGGCAAGGCACCTAATTTATAACTTAAAGTAAAATTCTTTCTATGACTAAGATTTACTGATAGGGTTCCTTATTTTTCCATCCACGTTTCTATCCCTCCCTACCTTCCTTCTTCTCCCCTCTCTCTACATTTCCAGGAGAGCTTTTATAATGATCAAAACTGCTAGATATACAAAACTGAATGACTGGCATAATTAATGGACTAAGCTAAAAGACTGAACTTGGGCTGGTTATATTGGTCAGTGAGTAAAACACTTGTTGTATACACATGAAGACCCAAGGTCCAAACCCCAAACCAATGTGAAGTCCATCATCACAGCATGGGTGTATAATACCAGTAGTTTCATAGCACGATGGGAGGCCATGATTGGAGCATTCCAAGAAACTCATGGGCCAGTTAATGTAGTATATGTAGGTATATGTGGTATATGAGATGCAGTCTCAGAAAGGTAAAAAATCTGGAAAGCTGTCTTAGGACCCCTGCAAAAATACTTATGTTTACTTCTACATACATACACACACACACACACACACACACACACACGCACAACAGTACATGCACACACGTGAGCTCGTGCTAGTACACACACACACATGCACACCTGTACATGTGCATACGTGCACTCACACTAATACACACACACACAATCACTTTTTAAAAATTGAGCCAAAGGCTTTAAACAACTTCTGTAATTTAAGTGCTTGAGAAATAGAGGTACCAGGATTAAGACTTCACACTTAGTTGAAGTCAGTCAAGACTATATTAGCACTTGTTTTAAAAAGAGTCTTTGGGTGGGGATGTGGGAATGCGAGACTGCTCAGAGGCTAAAAACATGACTTTCTCTTCTAGAGGATCTCTTGTTAATGTCCACATCAGAAGATTCATGAGTATTATAACCCTAGCTTCAAACTGGCTGACATCCTATTCTGATCTCTGCAGATATGGTAAGTATTAATAAAACCTGAATTCTTAGTCATGGGAAATATATCTTTGTGATTCTATTGGATATTTATTTCTCTTTTTACTCTTGAGAAACATGCGTTCAGGTGCTTTGCCCATATTTCAGCTGTATTCTTGTTTTCTCACTTCTGAGTTGTAGTAACTCATTATAAATGAGTGATGTTAACTTCTAATCAGATGTGTGATCAGCAAGTATAGTTTTTGTTTTACCTTGAGATTGTTAGTATTTCCTCGGGTAGGGGCAAACTTTTATGCTTGATATAAAACAATTCATCAACTTTGAAATTTGGGTGTTGCGATTTTCTAGCATCAGATCTAAGATATTGAAAGCCAATATCATCTATTCTTCCTGCCATCATGAGTAATTTTCCCCTCTATAAAGTCATTTATTATGAGAACATATGAAAACTCACATTAAAAATTTTACTGAGTGGGCTGGAGAGATGGCTCAGAGGTTAAGAGCACTGGCTGCCCTTTCAGAGGTCTTGAGTTCAATTCCAAGCTACCATATGGTGATTCACAACCATCTATAATGAAATCTTGTGCCCTTTTCTGACATGCAGGCATATATGCAGGCAAAACACTGTATACATAACAAAATATGATTAATTAATTAAAGTTTGACATTCAGTTTTTAAAATGATCTGAAAGATCATTCTTGGAAAATCTGAGTACTAAGCTAGCAATGGTAGCACGCTCCTTTGGTTATTTGGGAAGCGAAAGTAGCAGTAAGAGATTAGTTGAATCTTAGTCCAGGAACCTAAAACTAGCCGGGCCACTTTCTGAGACTCTATTTAAAATATGAGCAAATAAAAGTATCCCAAGATGACTAGAGAACAATGCAACAAATATTGTCTCAAACCATACAGCTGTGGAAATGCACATCCACTCTTTATCACCATTTCATATATTAACTCTCAATACAGAGCTAAGTTCCCTTTTATGGGTGTTAACAATTCATGATAAGTTGATTATATTTTTTATTTATCTTTTTGCTAAATTCCTTTTATGTGCTTTAAAGACAGCTCCAGTTGCTAAACAGATTTTCCTATATGCAAGGGAATCAATCTCATCCCTCACATTTGATTTCCGCATATGTTAAGACTTCTTAGCTGTGCATGGTGGTACATGCCTTTAATCCCAGCACTTGAGAAGCAGAGGTAAGTGTGTCTCTAAGTTTGATGCTAGCCTGGACTACATAGTGCATGTCACTATAGTCAGAGTTACATTGTGAGATCTAGTTACACAAAACAAAACAAAAACAAATAAAAAACAGAACTCCTCTTTGTGGAATGCTGGATTGCATGATCTAGAAAATTCTAAATCTACAAATGACTTGGTAACTTAACTTGTAAATGCTTCACATTTTATTAAAAAATACTCTTCAGTAGGTTGTTCCCTCATCACTATATTTGAGAAAATAAAAATATGCTTGCCAAATAGAAGAAATCCCTAAAGCATGAGAAACTATATTTAATACTAATAAAGACTAATAATTATCTAGTAAAAACATGTAATTATAGAATATATAACACTTCATGATTCCTAAGTGCTTTAAAAGTGAAAAACTAGAAAGCAATGTTGTCATTAAATGAGGGACACAAAACGATGGAAAATAAAATAAAAATAGAAAAAAAGGCAAATGTAGGATTATGTTGGCCTTTTTTGTCACCTGTTAGGAGGAACCCAGACAGTAGCTTGTCCCTTTAGGAGACAATTCTCCTCCCATTCTCAATCTTTCCCTTCTGCCAAGCCAAGTTGGTCTAGGCTCTCCTCTTCACTCTCCCCTCCTTTAATTCTGAAGTGGCAGCTCTCTGTCTCGGCGCTCCCTCTGTCCTTCCCTCTCTCTCTCTTTCTCTCCCTTTCTCCTCTCCACAGCCCCCATTAATAATACTTCACACTCAATCTCCATCCCTAGGGTACCCTGACTGTCTAAGGTATCCTACCCACAGTGGGACTTGCAAGGGTCACTTGAGCTGTAAATCTTACATAGGATAGCCCCTACTCATAAAACCTGGTAAAACAAAGATAGCAGCAAGTAAAGACTCTGAGGAAAGCTGACTGTATTTATCAAGATGGTGAATATTTGGTAAAAAACAGGACCATTCACTAATGCAATTATAAAGTAACGTCTATCAGAGGCAAATCGTCAGCACTTGTCTGATTATCCTCAGTGCACATGTAAATATCAAGCATTGTTTTGTGCTCATCTGATCATGTCAGCTCAGAGTACAAGAGGAAGCAGAAAGACATTTGCCATGAATGAGGCTGCGCCAGAGAGCTCTATACAATCTCACTTTTCATTGTTTTTGTTTGTACGCTTGTTTTTTTTATCTTTGTGTGCAAACCACGGGTTAACACTATCAATTGTGATACTTTCTAAATAACTTTACTTTTTGAGAAAAAGTCTCTTGTTGAACTAGAAACCAAGACAGGAATATAGACCAGACGGTCTCAACTTGTTGGTCACAACCCCTTCAGGGGTCAAATGATCCTTTCATGGACCTACATGTCAGATATCCTGCATTTCAGATATTTACATTATGATTCATAACAGGAGCAAAATTACATTAATGAAGTAGCAACAAAATAATTTTCTTTTGTTGGAGACCACCACAATATGAGAACAATGCATTAGAAAGGTTGGAAACCAGTGATTTAGACAGACATAAAGCACTGGGACTTTTCTGTCTCTCCTCCCCAGCTTTTGGATGGCAGGTCCCCACCTCTTTGTCTGATATTCATATTTAATGTGGATTCTAGGAGTTATATTCAAGTCCCTGAGATTGCAAGGTAAACACTTTGCAGACTGAACCCTGTAACTTCGCCCTTCAGTTACATCCAGGCTTGATTGGTGTAGAACACAGACTTGACACCCACAGGTTCACTCAAGTGCTCACACTGACTTTCAGTACTGTTCATCAGTCCTCGACAAAAGCAGCCTCTTCTGTGATGTCTTCTAGACAAAACAAGTTGCTGCTTCTTCTGTTCAATAAACATACTTTAAATGTGTTACCGTTAAAGCAATTATCTGTTCTAAAAATGAGGTATAATTCTGTTGTTTACAACTAAAGAAAATCATAATTATTCTAACATGACTTCCACATGCCTTAATTGAATTCTTTTTTTTTTTCACAAATTGCTTATTAGAAATCTCTTAACTTTACTGTAGTATTTTTACAAATATGTCTCCTTGAGGGATTATAAATTAGGAAATAGTTCTTTTTTCTTCTTTATACTCCCTTTATTAATACTGTCTATGAAACTGGAGGTACAGTTAACAACCAGTACTACTTTCTGAATGAAGAAATGTATGATAGAGGATTTCCAACTTTTACTACTTGTCTAACGGCTAAGCTCCTTTTTGTCTACCAGGTCCCTGGAGATAATCAGGAATTCAACATGACTTACTCTCATCTACTTCCAGAACTTTAATGACATCACCATGAATCAGTTAATCCAACCGTACAGAAGTCTTTATTCTGTTTTATGTTTTCTCATTCTCCCTGAAACACACAGACAGACAGACCCACAGGAAAACATATGCACACACACAGGAACACTCACACACAGACAGACACACACACACATTCTATCTTCTTTCTGGTGCCTCTGATTTCAGTTGAAGGCTCTGTTGACTGTTATTTTTTTCATACTAGAAGTGTCACCCTGCGCTCCCACAATGACTGCTTACACTGCCTTGTTAATTTAATTGCGAATATTTCTTTGTAGAGTCCTTATGTACTCTTTTTTAATCTACATTGTCTATTAGGATGACTAGTATATAAGAAATGCAAAAACAACTTCTGGGATTTTTTTCTTGATGCTCTATATATTGGCAGGATGTATATTCAAATATATCTTCAAACTTACTTTTTATTGTAACAAAACTTAGCAGTTACTGCTCAGTGCAGATAAAACTAGATAGGCCATAAACATACAATATGCTGTTTTCAACAACATTTTTAAATTTTAAAGCATGCTTGGGGAATCCAGTATGTTACATTGTTTAAAATCATTTCACTTGGTGATAAAATATTAAATATAATTACTCCTCTCTAATATGAGTAATTATAGAATGCTTTTGTGAAGAGAAATTATCTACAAGCTTATGGCTCTGGATTCAAATCAAAGCTTTGGCAAACATTTACAGATAATATTTACTCTTTTTACTTCATTTGCCTTTGCAATTTCTCACCTACAAAAGAAGCTTTTGGATATTGTTTTAATCAATACTTATATACAAGTTGAATTAATATTTTTATTACAATCATTGAAGGAACTAAAATAGAAATTCCCACTTGACCATCCCTCTCCTGCCTGGAGACCCCTAGAGTAGTTCCAAGAATAGTTGTCAGAAAACCTTGGATGGCCACTGATTCCTATGGAGTTTTGCATGATTCCTTAATAGATGATCTCTCTAAGCTAAAAACACTGTGTTCCATGAAATCAACAAAACACAAAGGTTCACATTTAGAAACAGCTTTCAGTTTATTGCTCGTTGAAAAGTTTCAATATATATATATATATATATATATATATATATATATATATATATATATATATATATTTAACAGATATCAAAGGGCTTGGAAGAAAGAGTGTCAAAATGCCAATGAATGAGTAATGGGAGTAGTATTGGTAAGCAGGTATTTACTCTTATATTGATATGGGCTATCTTTCTATATATGTGTTGCTTTTTCTGGATAATAAATAAAGCTGTTTTGGCCAATGGCTTTAGCGGTAGAGCCAGGTTGAAAATCCAAACAGACATGAGAAAGAGTAGGTAGAGTCAGAGAAAGGAAAATGGAGAAAGTTGCCAAAACTTTACTGATAGGCCACAGCCTCATGGTGATACACAGATGAATAGAAATGGGTTAATGTAAAGTGCAAGAACTAGCTAGGAATATGCCTAAGCTTTTGGCCAGTGTTGGAATTAATACAGTTTCTATGTGATTATTCAGGTCTGGGCAGCTGGGAACAGAATGAGCAGTCTCTGTTTACAAAATGTCGCCCAAATGTTCGGCAATGTACATCCATAGAAAGCCTCATAAAGCTTAAAATAAAGGCTTCTAGACCCACAAAAACTAGAGTTAACTGGAGCTTTTTGGTAGCTTCATTTTCTTTCTGATAGGCTCTGTTTGTTGGCTGCAAACAGAGGCACACAGCTCCTTTAAGAAACGGCTTACTGGTTTGTACTGGCAGCAGGAACAGCTCAGTCTTTTTCGGGAGTTCCAGCCTCAGACTACTTAAATAGCATTTGTGAGCAAAGTGCTACAAGTTGCTTAATGATCACACAGACCCACTGTGTTCCTCAAGCTGAGGCAGTGAGCATGGTTCACAGAGAAAGTGAATGTACCTCTGCTATATTGAAAGGTCAAGAGAAGCAGAGCCAGCAACCAGGGCTGCCATGAGCACACTATCATTTTAAAATACTCCTTGCCAGAAAAGGATTTCAGATACACAATAGGACAGATTCAGACATAAAAGATCTCTAAACAAGAGATAGTATGTTTAGAAAATACATGTAGGCTTGGGAGAGAGAGGAGAAAGAAGATAGTTATAAAAAAGAAGTAAGTGGTTTTAAACATAAACCAAAGTCTTTAAAGAGACAGTAAAAGTAATAAAAAAAAGTATAGATAATCATAGATTAAAGGATAAAAGAAAAATAAGTCACATAAAGATGGAATATACACAGAAAATATAGTGTCTAATTAAAAATACAGATTAATAGATAGTCATCTATGACAGTCAAACTGTAGTCATGTTAGTTAGGTTTTCTGGATATAAAAAATATATTTCAGATGGATAAATATTCTTCAGTTCTTTCAAAGACCTACAGAATATGGCATTTAAAATATTTTTAAAAACTTAGGCTTTTCTCAACAGCGAGACATGTCTCCTTCTGGCAGCTCCAATTACTTCAGAGGGGCTGATGGGCATTGAAGAAACTTGTTATGGAATTTGCCTCCAATGTGACAATAAGCCATTTAGACAAGAAATTGTTCTTGCCTGGACTGCTTGATGGTATGCTGTATGAACTGGACATGCATGACCCACAGAAAAATGACCACTGAACTTGCCTAAAAAAGGTGAGACAGTCCTTCAGGGTTCCTGTTTCATGAAAGAGTCTGTCAGACATTCTGCAGGACACAGAATAAAATGACCGAAAAACTGCCAATGTAAGCAAAACAGTCTTTAAAATTTCCTGTTTCATGGAAAACTCTGCCAGATATTATGGGTCTGTAAGCTAAAGATGGATACCCCAACATTACAGATGAACTTTAGGTGACTGTCCAGACAGCAAGATGTCTCTGTCATTTCAAGAACTTTAGAAGTTACTTACAATGCACTTCCTGTTTACACTGATACTATTATATTGTTTTGGAGTCTCTGATGGAATTGAAGACTAAATAGTTATAGTTTTCCTTAGTTATTATAAAAGATAAATTATATATGAAGCTTTAGATTCACAAAGAAATATTGTAACTGTAATTCTTGCTTGATAACTGTTTTTATTATATGCAATTTTGCTATGCTAAAGTTAAAAGCATTCTTTTTATTTAGACAGAAAGGGTAGATGATGTAGGATATCTGTCGGTATATGTGTTTCTTTTGTTGGATAACAAATAAAGCTATTTCAGCAAATGGCTTAGGAGAGTAAAGCCAGGCAGGAAATCCAAACAGAGATGTAGAGAGAGATTGGACAGAGTCAAAGAGATGACATATAGCTGACCAAGGAGAAAGATGCCAAATCTTACTAGTAGGTCACAGCCTCATGGTGATACACAGATTAATAGAAATGGGTTAATTTAAGATGTAATAGCTAGGAATATGCCTAAGCTATTGGCCAAAAAGTGTTGGAATTAATATAGGTTCTGCATGAATATGTGGGTAACAAATAAGCAGTCTCTGTTTACACTATATGGTTTCAGATGATTTCTATACTATTTTGAGCTAAGTAATTGGAGACATTGATGGCTCAGAGGTTAAGAGACTCTACTACTCTTGCAATGTTCTTAAGTTCAGTTGCCATAATCCACATTGAGCAGCCCACAACCATTAGTAGGTAACTCACGCTCCAGGGGAACTGATGCCTTCTTCTTGCCTCAGGTGGCACTCAAACATGCACAAGCCCACACATACACACATGATTAAAAATAAATCCTTAAAGAACTTGATGTGTACAAAGTGCAAATCTTTGAAAGTATATTATTTAAATTGTTTATAATTTTTTACCTTATTTTTAAACATAACACAGTAAAGTTTTGCTTATTCTCCAGTGAAAGGAAAGAAACCAGTTTTAATATTAAAGCTTTGAAACGAGTACTTGTCTTTGAATAATTAATCCAGGAATTACAAATAATGTTTGCTGATTCATTAAAGAAGGAAGGAAAACACACAGTCAGTGTTAATTCAAGTTTCACAGGCAGCATATAACAGCAACAAAGCCACATTTAGTCATTTTGTTAAATAATTTCTCTTAGTATTTTTGTTTATTTATTTATAGGATTTCCCCTAGCCTAGCTATGAATATTATATGACCAAACTCATTTATAGTGGATTATGAGGTTTCATTTTCTAACCAAAGCAAATTAGCTTCCCAGAAAATAAACAAGCAGTTAGCGAGAGAAAGGCATCTTTCCCAATTAGCCAGACCTCTGCTGGTTCATGTTTAATGTCATAATGCAATACAATAATCTGGCACACGTTGCTGCTAGGAACGAGCTTCATTAGAAAAGTCGGGGGAAGACTGCAGCTCTGCATGGCCTCAGCCTCTACTTGATAATTAAAGCCATATGCCTCAATAGATCTGGAATGAATATGAATAATGGGAGGAGAAACAAAGCCTCACTGAGAAACCTGTTGCTTGGGATGGTGTGACATACAGCTCTATCCAAAGCGAGGTTTCACTTACTTTTTAAAAAGAAGTTAATATGGTCCTGAGACAACTGCCATATTTTGCCCTAATAAAATGTCTGTTTAGGCAAACATAATCGATGTTCTATGCTTTAACCAAGAACCTAGGAGCCAATAATATTTAACAAGCATTCCTTCACCATACAGAACACTGAATTCTATGAACTGGGGAGAATAATAAAAGGTAAAATAGATACAATCTCAGAAATCCCTGTCAAATCTTCCAACTAAAAAGCCAGAACTCATTTCAGTACTTAAAGGAAAAGGACTCTTCCTTCAGTATGCATTCAACATGACATAGAAATAAGAGGAAATTAATAACATAAAAATTTAGTAAAGAATTCCAAGGAGAGTTACAGTAAGAGTCACTTAGAGTTCATTACGTACCTCTTACCAAAGGAGTTAGACTTCAGCCTGGTTTTGAAAGACAAGACAGAATGAGAATCATTGAAAAGCAAAAACAAAGAAACAAATGAACAAACCTAAATATAGTGCAATCCTAAAGAATAAAGAATAAAAATTCAAAGTTGTAAAGGAGTGAGGCAGACAGCCTTCTGTCTGGAGTACAAGTATCCATAACAGAATGAACACAGTATGTCAAATGTTAGGACTTAAGACAGGGTTTAGGGGCGTTAACCATCCTTCAAAAGATCCACTTCATAAATAAACTCAGCCTAAATCAGACATATTTGGGCAGTCAGAAATATCTTCCGATTAGAAAGAAAAACAACCAAATAAGAAATGCTAGCCTGAAGGGATGTGTGACAGTCAAAATTATCTAAGCATATTTTAGACATACCACTAATAACTTTTCTTGCAAATTGAATCATCCCTAAAATGGAAATATCCTTACAACTGTAAATGTCAGAATAAGCAGTTTATTTTTAAAGCTATTTATACGGCAGCTACTTCCTAAACAGACTTTTAAAGGGCACAGATAGGGGAAAACTGGAAAAAGAACAGTTCGTTGTAAGTGAGAGTAAGCTAGCGTAAACCAGGAACATTTGAACGCAAGTAGAACACTGAATTTCTGGAGACCAGAGCAAAACTAAATAAGGCCGCTTTCATTCATTCCTTTCTTGATTCCATCATGAAACAGATATTTAACTAGAAAACTCTAAGAAAATATGAGGAAAATCACTAGTTCTAGCTTTGAACTCAAAGTGACTTTTACTGACATTTTAAAGGAAAGATAGTATAACAACAAGCAATGTTGTCTTTCAAAGTAAAAAAAAAAATCAAGTGTTTCAGCTAGGATTGGTTTCTACAATGAAAGCTCTGAGAAACTTAGTGATGCATGTCTGGCTGGAGTGGAGACAGACAGCTTTTAACCTGCGTGTCAACATGTTCCATCATGGTGATAGCAAGAAGAAATGGGAGAGGATGAACAAGCTTATAATACCTTAGGAGGACATTTACGGAGACCCAAGTGAGACACTTCTTTGTTTTCTTCTTTCTTTCTCTTTTCTCTACTTTTCTATTCCTTCCCCTTTCCCTCTCCCCTTCTCGCTCTTTCTGTCTCTGGTTTCTCCAGCCTTTAATTTTGTGCTTCCCAGCTTATATCACTGGCTACAAACAATCATATCAGATAACAACCTGCCTACAAGTTTCCTGTTTCTCAGAGCATCATTCTGAGACACTCTTCCTAAGTTGAGGTTGTTGCCTTAGAAAGAATTAAGATAAATTAGATGGCCTCCAAAGGAACCGTGAACTACTCTCTCTGAAAACAAAACCCATACGAGCTTTTTCTCTTTCATAGCTGTCTTGTACTGGTATTTTGTCTCAATGGCTGAATCCCTCTAATACACAGAGTGTGAGAAAAGGGAAGGAAGTAGGAGGAAGTGGAGAGACGAATAAAGACTGCCCGGTGTAAATCCCTATGGCATTTAAACTCCTGATTCCACTTGCAGGCATCATGAGGCCTTGCAGCTTTTGCCCTTTAAGCTGCACATCTCTTTTTTTTTTTTTTTTTTTAGGATCATTGAAACTAAGTGCCCATAATTACTTTCCCCTTTTTAAAAATCCATGCAAGGCATGAAGGGATAGGAACTAAGTGAGCAATAACAAACCAAAACTCAGTTCCAGCTCAACAACACTGGCGTAATTCTCAGGACTCGTGGAAACAACCAAAGCTGGAGACATTCCAAAATTATGATCTTGGAAATTTCACTCCAAATAGCCTAAGCACCTTGTGATTTGATGCTCTGTCTGGTCTCTTTAAGCTGTGGTGTGGAACCAACCCTAGAACAAATTCAGTTCCAGGTCTCTGCCCGTAAACTCTTAATCTGTCTCTCCCTCTCTGTCTTGTCTGTCTCTGCAGCTTCTACCAGTGTTATTATGTGTTCACCTCCTTAAGTGTTTAATAATTTTGCCTAGCAAGATTTTAGTTGACATTAATCATGGGTCCTCCATTATGCCTTCAGGGTCATATTATAAAATTCCAATTCAATAATATTTAGGAAATGCATTAAATGACTCAGTAGGTACAACTGACCATATTACATGAGGCATATACAGTACAAGGCATGTGGGAAGAACTGAAGAAGAAAAGTCCACAACAGACAGGCATGTCACAATTTATTCAAGTGGCATAACCTAATTCAGCCGATAATCTTTCTCTTTTTTCTATGATGAACTTAGGTGTCACATGAAGACAATGATGTCTTTGTGATGACAAACATTTCCATCTACAGAAGGGAGTAAACTACAGGATATGGCAATAGCACTTGAGATACTTCCGCCATGTTATGAGAATGAACGAAGCCAGATACCCAACGATAGCACTGCTTGGAGGAGTGCAAAGAAGGCCCCCAAAACACTGGATAGACAGCATAAAGGAAGACTGTGGAAACTTGGGTATGACAATAACACAAGCACCTAGGACTGCCTAGGATAGGAACAACGAACAACTGGAGAACTGCTACAAACGGGCTGCCCATGCATGCTTAAGCATTGCAGGGGATAAATGATGATGATGATGATGATGATGATGATGGTGGTGGTGGTGGTGGTGGTGATAATGACAATGATGAATTTACTGAAGAGAAATTCAAGAAAATAGTAAAGGAGAAAATTGTGATTAGCACAACTAATGGCCACAGTTCTTCCAGCTTCTCAGTTCCTGTTAGCGCTTACACAAACTGAATATTAGTTGTAATGTTATATTCAGTGTACATTAAATAGATCAGATAAATGTTCACTCAAATTCCACCAGTTTAGTCTAAAGATTTTTCTTATTTTATATCAAAGGAGCCTGACATTCAGAAAAGTTGAGTAAATTGACTAGGTTACCCAGAGGACAGGAGGTTGTAAAAGACTCAAATTGAAGGCCTTGTGAGCACACTGTGACATTGGGGATCCTCCTTACTGCTTACTGAGAGAGTGGCTCCAGTCTTGCAAACACAATTGATGTGCACTGTGGAAGATCACAATGGAGCTGAAGGAGCACACTAGAGGCCTGCATACCTCAGAGAATGTAGAAAATAGCCTCTGGATACAGGCAAAACACATCAATAGTCCAGCTGACATGTTCTCTTTCTGTAGCCACACATATCCCCCAACTAACACCCCATTTATAACAGAGTTGAGGGGGATTGTGTGTCTCCACAACAGACCATAAGCCGACTAGAGTACCGGGGACCACATCCCTAGACACCAGCCTGCAGTGTGGGAAGACCCTTTGATCACTGGTGGGGATCGAGACGGCTCTCTGTTCTCTCAGCTCTCCGGACCCACTGTGTCGTTATGTCTGCGCCTTGCTGAGAGACAAGAAACATCTTTATTAGAAAAGAAAGATGTCCCAAGCCTGACTTCTTCACAGATATTCCCAGGAACATTTCTGGCTTTGGGTATTTATTGTTGCTGTGTTTTTTTTCACGTGTCTGTGTGTGTGTGTGTGTGTTGTTCCAAAGTCAGCAGAGCACTGCCCCGACAGAGTCTATAAAAGGTGAATCAAGTCCTGAGAAGATGAAGAAATCCTTCTATAAATTTATTACTTTGGCAACGTTAGTAATTTCATATTGAGTACCCATTAAGAGCAAGGGAATGTCTCAGAAACTATTCTGGCCCTGGAAGAATTCTACTCAGATTAAAATCAACTTTAAAGAACACAAATACCATTTAGACCTATTCAGATAATATAACTATTGTTAACTGTTTTTCTTCAAAGTGAAAACCAAAATGTTGCATCTATCACATTCCAAATTTAAATCGCAATATTTTAAGCTGAATATATAATTTTCAAGCAAAGCACTTCAAGAACATGGAAAGTATGTAGTCTAACATTTACATCTTGTCTTTAGAGGTCTGCTCACACATGCAGACCCAGCTATACTTCTATACTAGTGCGGTGCATTATGTAACAAACTTGAAAACACAAGTACTTTTTAAGGGAAATATTTAGATTGTGTCTAATTGAGATAGATAGTCCACTGGGCAAGGACTATGTCTAATTCTACGTTAGGTACAGCACATTGCAAAATGTTGGCACTCAATAAATGTAAAATAATAACAACACTCTTCCCCCCCTTTAAAGTATATAATTACATCTACCCCCTACTGTGAGCCGAGCTTGGTGACAGATCTTTTGTTTATTAAATCCACAGCCCTGAAAGCATATAGTACTGCAGCTTCAGTGTGAATTGCAGCAAAGATCTCTCTAGTTTAAGCAAAGCCTTCAACGTCTACAAATCCCCAAAGAACATCTTAACTTAGCTGTCGACCACGCATGTAACTTTACCAAACGCAGGAAACCTTTTCTAAGTCCCCAATGTAGAATCTAAACGTGAAGTGGAAATGAGTTCTCAATGTTAGTTTGGAAATATGTCATAGAATAAAATTCCTTTCGGCTAATTTACCATTTCTCTCTCCTAAAGAACTACATCAAGCTGCCGTGCAAACCCCTGAAGGCTTTCTGCAGGAAGCATTCAATAGGTTCTCCCGCTTGTGTTCAAAGTGAGTAAGTAGCCTGAGGAGGAAAAAAATGACTCATGTACAGCTTTATTTGAGACATTTGCACTACAATGAACCAGGAAAGCAACAGGTCAATTTAAAAAATATTGCAAGAAAACAACAGCAGCCAAAGAGCATTCAGTGGGAATTCTGGAAGGGAAAGCACTTTTGATTCGTTTCATCATTATTTTCTTCTAGTTTGCCATGTTTGTGTTTGAATGCTCGCACTTGAACATTAGACTCACAATCACCTATTCTGCTTCGGGTATTGATGAGGTTCAACATATGCTCAGCAATTCACTGCTGCTAAAATAAGAAATGCAAATTCAGCTAAGTGTGCTCCAAGTCTAATGTGGAGCTAGGGCCCCAGTTCCTTTGTAGTTTTCAAGGAGTATTATCATTAGCAGAGAAGGGTTAATGGCAGAGGCATATGATTGCTTTAAAAATTCACATTACCAAAGTGGATTACATTGCATCTACTGAGGGGATCAACAATGTAAGCTTACACTAAGCCATTATTGCAGAAACAAAGCTTTCATTTTAAGTCCTTAGAAACAAGCATAAAATGGACAAAAGGAAAACTTCTTCTGATGTAAGAACAAGGCGAGTACTACATGCTTTTCATCCAAACTCACAGTTTTAGAACTACAATGAATACCCAGAAAAATGGACCATCTTCCCAAAGAGCGCATCATTTAGTGAAAACACACCAGTGTTTTGAAGAATGCTTCTCTTTTATTGCTAGAAATCTGATGGAAATTCTTTACCTAAATGTCTTTTTTTATCCCTGTGAAGAACCGGCCCCAATATGGGGTTGAACATTCTCTAAATTGCTTCATTATATGTTTTTTTTATCTTCTAATGAGAATGAAAGGACAGTTTAGGGAAATACATTCCCGGAGCCAGAATCATAGCTTTAGCCTTCACAGCCGTGTCTCATTACCAACAGTTCTGTTATGTGACAATAGAATGCCAAGCCACCAGCTCCTGGCAGCACAGACACCAAGCCTGGGCTGGAACCAGTTGATAACTATTCATTTCCCATAACAAACTTAGAAGTAGATTATTGGTATCCTAATTTGCAGACACAGAAACGGATGCTTATTATGTTTAGATAACTCTGTTTACACCATCCGACAGGAAAGCAATGATTCAAATTCAGGTATAACAGAAACTGCAGCATCAGCACCAGTAACCACTAATTCCCACAGAGGCCGCACGCATACAGACATCCCTCTTCAATGCAAGTTCCTTTAAAACAGCTACTTGCAAAATTTGTTGTGCAAGAGGAGCTTACTCTAATTTTTTTGAAGTCTCACTCCTCTGATTCTTGCTTAGAAATACCTGAAAGTGAAAGCCCTTAGGTAATTTTATTAGCAAATTGGAACTCAAAAATGAAAGGTTTTTTTTTACTTTGTTAACTGGATCAAAATGTACTATGTCATGATTAATGGTGCGTGATAGATAAGTGGGGTGGGAGGGTAGATGGCTTCTTAGCAATCTCAAGGGGTCAGAAAGCATTGTTTGTCATTTATCCACAAGGTAGGAATCTGACATCTTCATCTCCTCAGAAGCTGGAGGCACACATCTCGACACATTTTCCCTGTGTATTTTATAAGTAGCAGAATTCTGTGGCCCTCCCTTTGGATCTATTTGCGGTTTGTGCCAGGTTATCCTTGTACAGTCTATAGAGCCTCTGCCTTCTACCTATCATAGAATTGGTGGGTCACTTATTATCTGTAGATTTAAAATCTGCTTATAAGCAAAATACCAGTAAAGAAGTCCTTGAGGTTCCCACAAAACCTAGCAGGCAATAAGCCTTGGGATAGCTGAGTGAATGAATTTATACTTGTCTTTCCACCTTGGCCAGCTCACCCTTCTTAAGAATGAAAAGATACAACAGAAATGGGTGTGCTGTGGCTGTCACAATCTCTGTTCCCCTCACTCTGAGTCAATAGCCCAAAATAATAGAAAGAAAATTATCATTATAGGCACTCCCACACATAATAGTCCTCAAAACATTATGTGTCAATATGTAGATAATGACATTGTAGATTTTGGATTGTTAACGGGTGTTGAAAACCTCTAGATACAGAGTTCTTGATACATTTCAATTAAAGAGAGACTAAAATATCCACTAGACACCTCTTATAATGCAAATCACTACTCCAGATGTCTGCCCTGGCCTGCTTGTGGGTAAGAGCCATATCAGTGTATGCTAAAATAGACAGTTTAATATTTTAATATCTTTGTGGTTTGTGTTTTTTATTTCAATACTACAAGTGATAACTTCTCTAATTTTGAATCAGAAGGATGTAAAAGGTGGGGTCTGCCCATATTTCTTTAAGGGCCTTCTCACTGAAATGACAAATATTAACAGTTTGATATAATTTCCTTGGCTTTTCTCTGTTTATAAAACTGTGGCAAATTTGAAAAAGGCAGTGACTATAGACTTTTTGAAAGTGTATGGGGAGATTTGGGATACAGCTCAGTTGGTGGGGTGCTCAACCCCAGAATCACACAAACCAGGCATGACAGGGAACACCTGTAATTCCAGTATTAGGGGGATGGAGGCAGGATGATCAAGAGTTCAAGATCAATGTTGGCTACGTAGTAAATTTGAAGCCAGCCTAGGATACATGAGACTCTGACTCATATAAAATAAAACCTGTGGGGTCATAGTAACTTGGCAGCAGGCAACTTGCTTTTTAACATAATAAATGAGCCCAGATATTCACCTTGGGGTTGAACTCACTGTTATAGCATGATGTTGCATATTTTGCATACACCAGAGTTTATTGAAATTCACTAGGATGAACGTTCATTTTCTTTTTATGGTTTCTATTATTTTTCCCTCAAAGTCACAAAAGAAGTTGTTTCGCCTTGGAGACATCTTTTCATGTATGGGTTACTTTGTCTTGTAATGGCTTTTGATGAGGAAATCTAGGTTTTCCTTTTGTAACTCTTTTCTATCTCAAACTGCAATGTTGTGCAGTGTTAAAGACAGTTTTGCATCTTGGTGTTTCAAACTCACAACACAAATGACCGAAGTACAAACTGCTGAATCAAACCAAAAGTCCGGGTCTCTTTTAGCTTAAGCTTCACTAGGTGATGCAAGGTACGTTCCAGGAAAGTCTCACTCCAGATTTCTCTCTAGAAATGTGCTCATTTCCCTTGCATCTCAGTAATGCTGGGCAGTATCAACAGTTTTCCTTTTTCCAGTTTTATGAGAGAGGAAAAAAGCGGATATCCTCACTTTTATTTGCATTTCCTTGATTGCTAGTGAGTTTGGGCAGCTTTCCATGAATTTATTAGCCAGCTGTGTTTCTTCGTTTATATCTTACCTGCTAACATCATTTACTCCACTTCCTTTACATGGTTTCCCTTTTTTTAATCAACTCATGAACGACACTCATCCTGCTCAACCTTTTCTTTTATAAACCAGGCCATGAGAATCTAAATATATTATAAGTCAAGAACTTAGCTTGAAGGCTTTAAAGAATATCGAATGAACAATGAAGGAGAGCTTACATGGCTAACTCTGATTTGTCCAGGTTTATTTGCTTTGGTAAAAGACCTGTACAGATATTACATAGTATCTAAAACAGAACCTGGCCAACACAAGGTCTCAGTAGATAACAACATACACAACAATAGAATATATAAATTTGTTGCATATCTTATAATAACTAAAAATACATGAATTCCAGGGCACTCAGGCATTGAAGAAGATTGAGGTTGAATGATGAAACAGGAGAAAGAAAGATATCAGGATGCTACATCTTGCAAGACACTAAATGCTGAGAAAAGAGACTCTAGGAGAAAGCAGTTAATCAAATCAATCTGATTTACAAACAAAATTGTATAACCAGTCTAGAAACATTATCCCAATTGCTAGTGAAGAAAAAAAAAACCTTAATCATGACAAGCTACAAACTCTAACACAATTATACTTGGAATTGTAAGAGATATTCATTGTATATAACACAACTATACAAACACTTGAGGTTCTAAGATAATTAAACAGTAATGAATGATGATAAATATATGAACACCATAAAGGGACATATAGAAATTTCAAAGCACTAAATGTCATGCTTTAGAATGACCCCTGAACAAAATGGAATTATAGCAGGTTAGAATATTTTTCATAACTCTAAAATCTAGTAGTTTGAGGTAAGTTAGTAAAACATTTCGGCTTTTAACTTTTGAATTGTATATCATAAAAATAAGCGAGTATTATCAGTAGGCTATTACACGTTTAGCTATGTGTTTAAAATTACCAGAAAGAGTAGGCTATTCTTGGTTAGTTTCTGTTGTTGCTGTTGTCAACTTCTCTGATATTTAGACCCAGATTGCTCTCTTTGCATTATAGATTTTCATCAAAGCAAGAATTTCTCATCTAAGAAACTGATACAGGCAGGAAGGAATAAAATAAGTGATGGGGACAGACCAAAGGCCAGCATGCCTGAGGCTGGACCCAAAAAAGTCATTGCTGTAGTAAAATGCCATTGTGAAATCCATTGACTCACACCACGAAATGAAAAACCTGACTCCCAATGACCACATGGCTTGCCGTGACAATTCAGAACCTGTGCTATTCATCTTTGGCACTTTCCTTTCTTGTCAGTCTCCTTAATATGTGAGAAAACACTCATTGACAGACCGAAAACAAAACAAAACAACAAAAAAGAGTGTATGAAGGTCTAAGGTTGAGCATATAAACTGCTGAATAACAACAAAACCATCTACTGAAAATAGGGCCAAAAAAGTTAAAATGAATTTCTGATAACATGAAGCCAAGAAAATCATCATTAGCACACACACACACACACACACACACACAAAAACAAATTAAGTTTCCACTTTTCACTTAAAGTGATGAGGATATGTAAGGAGTACTTTACTGTCAATGTTTATTTGATCTGTAAAATCTATTTCAACCTACATGTCATTTCTCTAAATCTATAAAAAAGTTTAACATAGTGATGACTGTGTACTGAAAATGACAATGTTAACAATCCACACTCTTAAAATTATGAAGAATTATTTTCTCAAAGGAGAAAATTTACCTTAATATGAAGTTATTTTATATATATATATATATATATATATATATATATATATACCTTTCATTCAAAAAATGTAATTTACCTTTCATTTCTTAGTCATAGTAAGATTCATCTCTCCCACACACCCACACACTCACACACCTACACCCCCCACACACACAATTTCCTGGTGGTATAAAAATCATTTCTCATTAGTATATGCTTTTATTTTATGACATACTTATTATTTATGAGCTGGAATCAATTTAGTAAGTCACCAAAGTAACTGTAATTGGAACACCTATTCCAACCATTGTTTCTGGTGGTCTTAAAGTGTCCATCTTTGTCTGTGAGTCTGTGTATATGCGTTTGTGTGTGTGTGTGTGTGTGTGTGTGTGTGTGTGTGTGTGTGTGTGTGTGTGTTGGTGTTTTCTGCCAGTGGTTTGTTTCTTTTTCTAGGCTTTTAAAAGTTCTTTATGACAAAAGTGACTTTTTTAGAGACTAAGAATTTCAGTGGAAATTGTCAGTGTTGAAACACAAATAAACAGTCTTGACAGGGAAGAGTAAATTGTCATTCCGTGGACACATTTTCTATCCTAAGAAATGGCTGAGTTGCCAACTCCTCAAAGAAGGAAAGAATGTCCCATTCTTGTGTTGGAATTGAGTGTCACACCTCTGCATAGTCCCCAGCCATGCTCCTCCAGGCTCTGGCAAAGCTAAACCGAAGTAGGAAAAAGGGGATTTGAGGAAGAGGACAGCAAGCTGCAAAGACAGCCTGCACAAGAGGAAATGGTGACGCACTATATCACAATAAAGAAAAAAAGTCATAATCACATCATTTGTGCCTAACAGTTCTGGATAATTATAACCATTAAACATTTCTTGGGTCACAATAAAACATCTACATAGGTGAATAGACCTAATTTTCCACGCTGTAACTTAAAACTAGATATTTAATGCAGTTAGTGGAAACCCAATATCAGATTCTGTAAGAAAGAGTTTCATTTTCCCTAAAATAACACTTGGAGAGACTGTTCAGAAAACACAGGCTCTCATGTTGCACACCTAAACTGTCATGGTCATAAAATGAGACTAAATTCCTTAGCTAATCTTATTCATGAAATAGTTTATGAGCTTTTAGAAAACACCACATTGTGACTAAACACTATTATTCCATTATGCCTGGAAAACGGGGAAAATACCAATAGCTTATGGAAGTAACAATGTAAATCGCACTCCGTGTATTGGAAAGCCAAACTTCTCACGGAAATAAAGTTAATTGTAAAAGCTCCCAAGCACTCAATAAGAACTCATCTGAATACTAACTCAAATAACTTATTAGGTACACATTTAGAGTGGCTTAACAGAATCTATTTTAAAGAAAATTAAATTAATTCTGCAAGAAGTCAAGCTTCTATAATAGCATGCACAATTTAACAGGTCTTCTATAAATAATATTCGATTTCTAACCAGGATAGAAACACAGAAATACTAACTAGATGATTTTCTTTTTCTATGAAATGTTAGTATTTATCAGAATAAAATTTTCAAGCCAAACTAGTACTGTTTGGAGACAATAATGACATGTAATGTGAAGTTGAGGGAAAAAGTAAAAAAAAAATTATAGCAAAATTTGTTAATTCGTTTCCATCTCAACTTTTTGAGAATCCTTTTGAATTCCTAAACCAATTATTTTCTAACCTTTTTTATTTTTCATTTTTTTTTAATTTTTGAGATTTTAATGTATTTGCAACCTTTCTTTTTTCATTCCCTACCTTCAAAGCTTAACTTTTATTAGGAAAAAATACCAGGATGCTGAGAGATGCTGCAGGAAATCTTCTACTAAGTGTTCTAGAAAGACTACCTCATTCTTCATGCAGAGCAATAATATTCAGACATGTTTTTTAATCAACATTTCATGATTTTTTTAAAAAAACGGTATAATATTTTCCTTTTGCACATGAATATCTGTTGTTATACTTTGTTTTAGCATCTTGATGTTAAGTGAGATGGAGTTTAAATTCCCAAACTCTTTGTTATGGTTGGGGCTGTAACTCGGTGCTAGAATACACACATGTAGGCACAAAACTCAATTCCAAAGACTAAAGTTGAAAACAGTTTGCAAATTTACCACTTATTCTGTAACTTTAATTTCTTCTTCAGAATTGCAAATATGTGTGCTACAGATCGCAAAAATAAACAAACATGGATATGTGTTTAGATACAGCCATACATAGACAAAGGAACAACTTCCAGGTTACATGGAGGAAAAGGTCACAAAAGCATAGTTTGGTCTTCTTCAATTGGGTTTCAATGCTTTTATCCAATGTTCTTTAGACAGTGCTTCAGTTCATAGATCTGACCTTTTTCACAGGTACAGCTTTAAGTATTGTATATTTGGAGTTGTAGCTAAAACTTTAAAATGATATTATTCTTCAGAAAGCATTACCTTGAAGAAAAGAGCATGAGCAAATTTTTGAAAAAGCAATGACACATCAGGAGGCAATAGTAATATATTTTGCCTAAAATAGTTGATAAAGACGATAAAGACCAATACTCACCCATCACCAAATCTAGATGGAGATTTAAAAGTTTAATAACAATGCTAGTCAGTTCAGGATGAAGGAAAGAGGTAATCACAGTGAACTGGGCAATTGTTTAAAAAAATAGGTAGTACACACAGACACATGATTACAAGAAGCCCAAGCGTAGAGAGGAGATAACATCTTTCCAAAGTAGGGAAACATCTAATGAACAATTGTTTTGTTCGATCTGATGGTGATGTGTTGGTGGAGGTGGCACTAGTTCGGCTTTGACTACACATACAGGTTGAAGAAAGGAGCTAATATAAATACGCTAAAAGCAGAGAAAATGAAATAGGAGATTAGAAGACTCTGGAAATAACCAGATGGGACTGAGAAAGAAATAGATGAAGTAGGTATAAACAAGAGGTATTTCCTGTGCCTCATACAGAAATTGAACATGAGGCTGCAGGCATGTAGAGTTTTTAGCCCAGGGAATGCTAAATTGGAGAAGTCCATACTTTATTTAGTGTTTTTGCTTAAAAAGAATCAGAGAATAACCAATTTGGGTTTGAAGGTCACCAGAATAGCTTCGTTGTAAAAGTGCACCAACCATTTTCACTTTCAAAGTGTGTATAATGTAGCCCAGGGCAAATATCTTTTCAGTAGCAGACAAAAACGACTGTTAATCGTCCACTCCTGCAAACCAAAGAAACTGCATTCATTGTCTAGCTTAGAATTTGTAATTCAGAATGATATTATGAGTCTTATGATAAAATACTAAAACTGGGCATATTTTCAAAACATCAAAATGAGACACCATGGAAAATGAAAATGGCAGAAAACAAAAAGTATTTCCAAGCTCTTCTACTAGCCTTTCCCAAAATTACATAAAGATATGTTTAAAGATAGACAGCTCTCGTGATGCAGGTTTATGGGTATTTGTCCCAGTCTGTAAGTATAACTAGAGCTTCCTTCCAGTTTATACACCAATATATAGAATTTCATTATCTTCAAAGCATAACCTTGCTTGGGTAACACTTTATCAACCTATATTGGAATATAGGAAACATAAGCACAGAGCAAAGCCCATGTTGACTAAACGCCTGTCCTGTTGGGTGTTGGATGCCTCCTCAGATTCTCACCTGTTTTTGAGGTAGTGATTTCCTCACTTAGCAGAGGTAGTGACTGATTTCTGACAAGTTGGCTTGTAGGTTAAGCTTGGAAGGTGTGAGATCCGGTGCCCAAAGCTTGTCTACTTGACTGCAAAGCTTATGTTTTCTGCACTGGTGATATACCCTCCCAGAATTGACCTATTGACCTTATGATGTCAGTATAAAGGACCTCTTTGATAGCCTATTTGTAGACTATAAACCTCTGTGCTCACATGATTAAAGACAGCAGGTTTTCTACTTTCACCTTGAAGTACTCTGGGGACTGTGAGTCTATGCTGAGGTGGCAGCCTTTCGCCCTTCATCATACATACACAATCCCTGAGTTCCACTTGCAGCCGGTGATGGATTGATCTTCCCTGCTGTGATGCCCAGTTTCTTGACCTCAGTCTCTTTCTTTGGCTTGAGCAGCCTTTCTGCACTTGCCCTTAGTGAACTAGTAATCCTCTATGATTTTTCATTTCCAAACTCTGATTTACATTTTGGCGTGACATGCATCTCTTGGCAGATATAACTAATGGTCTCTTGCTTGGTACCCATAAGATTTCTTTTAAGTCCTTATCACTGAGAATCATAATAATTACCTTAATCTCTCCCTTGCTAAAATGTGATCCTTTCAAAGACAGGTTAATATTGTCTTCAATGTAGAATCAATAGTTTTAAAGCCATGTGTGGCCCAGAGTAGAAAATAAACAACTTCCAGGTAATGAAAACATTGTGATCTCTGGATGTGCTTGGGGGAAGGGCTGATCTCATTTATAGTGCTGCCGTGTGCTTTTACTTAAAGCTTGGGCAAGCTTCAGCCTGTGAGCTTCATGCCCTCTACGGTACTGGCACAACATTGCCTAGTTTGAAGAGTTGGAATGAGGGCTGCACAAGACCTGACATGAAGAGTCATGGAAACACACTTAAGCACTTGATGAATGTCACATCCTGTCTTGTCATCCCTATCTTCCAGACTATCTCAATGTAACACTTGGAAGATTCAGTGAAAGGAATTGCAATTACGGTCCAGACAAACATCCAGCATCAATCAGAAGAGAAGTCATACTGCAGCCTGTGTGCCCAAAGGCTGGTATCTACATCCCTTTAAGGACAACATACATTCTACTTAAATAATCATTTTTTTTCGTTAATGGGAACTCATGCATCAGTGGCTGGCATTGAATCCTGATCCTTTTACCTCAGTCTCTCAAGCCATATTATTGTTCTTTTACTCTTTTAAATGTAGACAGTTGAGTATATGGATTCTGGACATGAGTAATTCTATTTAGAATTTAATGGAAGATATTAGTATTATTACTTGGGAAAATAAAAGTAGTCAACAGCAAACTGAATCAGAAGTCAATTCTCAGTAAATGATTCCAGCTAGGACTCATGGAAACACAATAAAGAGGATTCTAGAGAAAGATGCAATCGGGAACAAAGGATGTCTGTGAGGATGGAATGAGATGGTTCTGATATTAGAATACAAAAAAAGATTACATTAATGATGTCAAACAGAGAGAAAGTCTGAGCACTCCATTCCTTATCACATTTATAATCCACATTTGTCTCACTCTATCCTTCTTATTAAGACTGTCACACAACCTTACATAGGAGTAGAAAACGGGGTCCAAATATGAATAGGTATTATATTTTGTGAGAGAAAATGGATCCTGCCTTGGATTTAATTAAGAAAGGAGCAAAAGTTATTTCTCTGAATGAGTAGTTTCTGTTTAATATTGAGATTCATTATATCTTACTATCCCCCAATGCAGGACTGTGAGAAAGGAGACACGGGTAGCAATAAAGAATGGTCTTTTGGAATAAAACAGAGAAAACATTTCCTGAGGGAAGGTCGTGTGTCCCTCCACTAACCAGCTCCAGTCCTCTGGACCAGACTCAAATGTTTTACTGCCCCCTGCTGCTTTCAGATGCTGAACGAATCTTGCCTATCACCTACTCTCTGCCTCTTAACTTTTTCATCCCTTTGACTGTATAGTATCCCTTTTTTGAGGATGACCAGGGTTCGAAGGTTTGTTTTGTGGCAAAACTGAGCTTTCGTATTCCTGAAGATATAATAACTAGACAAAAATACGTAGGAATATGTTACAGCCTTGAACACCTGGTGTACGCCTAAGAAATGCTCCATGAACCTTTTACTTACAACTGCTCAATTACACGTTTTTCTCAGGATGTGATCACTAATCCCACACACATCATTTGCCTTCATTTGATGGTAACCTAAACTTTCTTACTTAAGTACACAAGCTGTGTATATAATTACAGATTTCCCACATCTAATATTTCATAGTTTCGATTCAGCAGAATATAAAGTATGAGTCTGGCTTTTCTTATGCTGCAAATATATGTGAATTTTTATTTTAATTTTAGGTTATTTTAACAGGTGGCCAAGGCCTTAATTTTCTTCTTGAGTTCTTATCTAACCATGTCCAATTTGATAATTACGTTTTCTTCCTTCTTGGTGTGCTGTGATGGCTTGGGGGTTATTTAAGTGACAAAAATCTATAATAGCCAAAAAAAAGCAAATGAAGCGATAATAACAATAGGCCCCTTCCCCAAAGCATTCGGTCTTATGATGAAATGTAGCATACAAGTCAATCCTAAGTATGGCTTACTTCCAACTTTGCATCCAGAAGATGTTTTTACATATCTGTTGGTGCTGACATAAGATGATAAATATATATTCTTTTTTAGGACTTCAGAGTCAAGTGCAGGAGCAAGCAGACCATTCCTTTTACATTTTCCATCTTCAGTGCATGAAGGTGTCCACCATCCCATCCACTTTCAAGTTGCTGTTCAAACTTTTCTTGCTTCCTTTTAAAGTTATACATTATTTTGTAAGAAATGGCCAGAATATTAATATCTTATAAAACTACAGTCTGTTATTTCTAAAACTTCTGTGAGCCCCCTTAAAAGGGTGTTTCATGCCTGGTTTTATGGAAGTGGGGGTACTCCTGTATCTGCAGTTTATGAAATTATGAAGATGTTGGTACTGACTGGGGTTTCAACGGTGGTGTGGCTGCATCTCCATTCTCATCGATATCATGTCTTGATGTCCTCACACTATAGAGCTATTGTCCTCTGAAAATCAGCATTTCATGAAGACACTTCCCAATATTTACATCCTAGGAAAACTACTGCTTGAACCTCACTCACTTACTCATTTTGCGATATATCTCATCAGGAGAAGGAAACAAATTTGGGGGATGTCTTTCATTGTTACAGACTAGTCTACTAGAATGTCCAACATCACTTTACAATAAAGTTCCTTTGGATTCTCCTTCACTAACTCCTTTAAATGTATTCTTTTATGATTCCCAAAGTCTCATAGGTAAAGATTCATTTTTCTTTCATTTCATTTTGTCTTCTCTCCCCCTTTCCTTTTAAAATCTTTCATCAGGGTCCTGAGTTAAAAATAGGTGGGAAAGACAGTTATAAATTGCATATAAAACACCAACTCACTACACTAGAAATGTGACCAAAAAGAAACTTAGCAAATCTTTGCCTCTGCCAACTTACCTCTGCAGGGGAAGGATGTATGCTGTGTTCTTCACCATCTCAAATGTGAAAATCATATCCTATACACTTCAAGCATGATACACCACCTTGTTGGCATTTTCCATGATTTTTCCAGACTAGCAGATGAAATCCAAAGTCTAATGCCTCCTTTCCTCTAGCCTTTCATGCTTCCTTTGCTGTCACTTTCGTTACAGTGCTACCCACTCTTCTTTGTAGGTGAGTGTGTGCATCCTTGCCTTTCCAACTAGCTAAAATGCTCTTCCCTGATTTGTCTTCAGTCACGAGGACATGTAATCTTCTTACTAGATCCACATTCTGTCCTCCTCTGCATAGGCCATTTGGGAACACACATCTGCCTGTACAGATGAGGACCATGCCTCTTCCAGATGCTACTGCATTCACTGTGACTCTTCCCTAGACAGTAGGTGTCAGCTCCTTGAGGGCCTGTGCTAAGGACTACAGAACCCAGCTCTTTCAAACGCAGACATAGAGCAAAGGAGAAATCAAACAAGCAGGAGCACAAAGAGAGTGAGTGTTAGAGACAGAGAGGAAGAGAAGAGATTGTTCATTTCTGGGAAATGTTCTCCATCATGCATTATCCTGTTCATGAAAATATTGCTATCAGATTTAATACCTCTGAGACTCTCTAAAGAGAAGTATGTTCTAATGATGAATTGAGGTAATAATAATTACTGAGTGAAAAACTTAAGAAATAAAGTAAAAATGGAGACACCACACTTTGATTCAGCCCTTGTATCAAAAAGCCTTCTTAAATGTAATGACTGACTTGTGGATTTAACTCTGAGTCAAACCAATGGAAATCCTAAGTCAAATTCTACATTTGTACAAAGAGAATGCAAACAGTAAATAGGTATTAAAATAAGACTTGCACCGTATAAAATTAAACATGTCTTATGTGATACCATTTTAAAGGACTGGTAGTAAATCTTGGTGTTAGGATATCACTGATGTTGTGAGATCTCAGGCACCACAATGCAGCAGAGCAGACATAAATAAATATTTAACAAAAAGATGAGTGAAAAATTAGTAATAAAATGAAAACAAAGTGTAACAATTGTATTAAATTTAAAATCTATATGTGGTGTCAGAATCATTTAAGTTTTCAAAAATTTAAAGACTTGTTATATATAGTGTTCAGTCTGCACTTATTCCTACATGGCAGAAGAGGGCACCAGATCTCATTACAGATGGCTATGAGCCACCATGTAGTTTCTGAGAATTGAACTCAAGACCTCTGGAAGGCCTCCCAGTGTTCTTCACCTCTCTCCAGCCCCTAAGTTTTCAAAGTTTTAAAACGAGAATGAATAGCAAAAACCTATTTCATAGGGACTACATTTCTATTGTAATTCTAAGACTTCATTAGGCAAATAGGTTTCAAAATAATATGACAGGGAGTGATTAGATGTGAATTTATACTAAGAAAGATCCATATCACATGTAACCAGACACAAACAACCGAGCATCCTACCAGGTTGCTGAATTTATGGTAAGAGATCTCATGAGCTGGAACGTGTTTGTTTAAAATGTCGCCGAGTCCTCCCACAGCATCAGGCTCTGTCTAACATTACATAGTGCCCTTAATCACTGTCTCTTCATTGCCCACTGACTGCTCATCTCATCCCTCCTGATCTCCACCTTCATCTTCCTCCACTAACACACTCCCTTTTCCCTCGACCTCTTCAAGCCTCCCCTTCTCCCCGAGCTCCCATAAATACGCTATCTTCCTTCTGACATCACCCAGCAGTTTCATTCCGGTCCTCAAAAGACTGAGCCCTGCTCTGCATAAGAACAGGTCCAAGTCCCTCCCGTAGGAACTTTGCTTCATTCAACCAGAACATCCGCCATTGGCTGCCACACAGTAGACGCTTGACAAATGTGTGTGGCCTGGGATAATAAATGATGGCAAAAACTAAGTCGCCATCTCATCTTTGAATTTAAACAGCCATTCATTTAAATCAGGAAGGTTGAAATCCATATGGAATATTTCAGCTTTAGTTAATTCTTCATTCATAGGGAAATGGAATAAATATTATGAACTGAGAAAATGTATATAAAAATTATTTCCTTTAATGTACAAAGCCTGATTACAATCTAACCCAAGTCAGTCAATACAGTATAGATCTGTATTGGAAATGACTGGGTTTATCAAATGTCCAAATCACTGTCTAGCAAACTTGGCCATAATATTCCTTTGAGTAATGAAATATTCATTATTTCTAATTATGAGCAGTACAGTTGTCAAGACAACTTTTCTCATGAGGGATATGATTATTCTAAACTGGGCTTCGACAACTTTTTTTAACCTCAATACTTATTTACAAATGAAAACCCATCATCTCTTACTGATACCACAATAATCAAAATAATCAACCACTTTTTAAAAACATGTTATTTTAAGGAGGTTTCAGTGGAGTTTTATCTCTTACTTCTTCTGGGGAACACAATTAATAATATGAAAATTTAACTTTTGTTCGGAGCAGAGTGTGGAATGGTTAGTGACAGGTCTAGTACCACTAGCTGGCCTCACCCATATCTGGTCATAAGGACACAACGATCTTCACAATTATGAAGAGTAAAAAGGAGGTTAAGTGTAATAAGGATATAAATTTAGCCATTAATGTAGCATGATTCACTGTCACATTGCCAAAACTGGGCACCATCACACCAAAACTGACAGACAATATCAACTAATAAAGTCTCTTTCAGTTTAAGATTATGCCCAATATCACTATTCTGAATTATAAAACTCTAGTACTATCAGTATGCATAAGTTCATAGTTATAAAGTATTTAATTTTAAAGCTTCTCCAAACATGATGCGATCTGCCTACCACAGCTCTGAGTAAAGCAGGTACATGTATAATATACACGATCATGTCAGCTAAGCATTCACCTGTTCATTCATTCTTTCAGGCGTGTATCGAATTTCATGAAGTCTTTGTTTCATGTGGGGCAAAGTGTCCCTATGCTGAAGAAATAACAAGTAGTAAGATTGGTGTAAGTGTGTATTGCACAAGGGTGTGTGGTGTAAACATGTGTCTACACAGGTGTACAGGTGCAGATCCACATGAATGCCTGTGCAAAGGACAGATGAGGAGATAATATGTTCTCTGTTATTGCCTATGACCCCATCGGGGCAGGGTCTCACTCTAATATTATCCTTCATAGTTTTGTTTTGGTTTATTTGGTTTGGTTTTGACTAGGCTAGTGACCAGAAAGCTCCAGTGGTCCTACTGTCTCCACCTTCTTGTCCTGGAGCTAGGGGTACAAGAGCACAACACAGTTAACATCTTGCTTTCTATTTGGGTGATGGGGATTTAACTCATATCCTGGTCCATGCAGAGCAAACACTGTTTTCATCTGAGACACCTCACCAGACTGAGATAAATCTTTCAATGAGAAGACACTACATGATAGAACCAATGTTTTTAAAAATAAAAAGTACAAATTCACTCTGCTTTTGCATTTTAGTCTCCTGGTAGCATTTCCATGTTTTAATGAAGCTCTTGCGGCAACTTAAGTTCAAAAAAAAAAAAAAAAAAAAAGGAAGAAGAGCTCCCTAGGGAGGGAACTTAATAAAATTAAACAGAAAAGTATGTTTCTTGCTCTTATAATGTAAAAAAGTTAAACAATAACTAGTCCATTATCTAATATACAATATGAGTCCATTACTATATTAGCTACTAAATAGAGAGCAAATAAGGGGCACAGGTGGCTATGCACAATTGTGTGCATATTTCATGTGTGAGAGAAAATTCAAACACACCCTTTCTATGTCATAAACCAGGTATAATTATATGCAGAAATCTAGGGAGACAAAGTTTTTTAATTTTTTTTAAAAAAGATGATGGTATTTATGTGTTCTGAACTGAAAAGAAATGAGTGTCCTGTGTAATATACAACCATATTTTTGGTCAAAATACAGTAAATATCCGATAGAAATTTTATATATTCTCCATAAACATACCATATTAAAATATACACTTAGTTCAACAACAAAAAAAATATCTAGTTTCTTTACTGAAAATAGAACACAGAACTAAAGAATTAAGGAATTTCAATATCAACCCAAATGCTTCATTATGGTATATTTGACCTGAGTTAAAAAAAAAAAAGCCTTTATTTCTTTCTGAGTAAAAAAAATGTATGTGTTTTTAATCAATATAACAAATAATATTATTTACATAATTTTACATATGTAATTGGCAAAGAGGGAAAAGGGATTTATTATCATGTTCATTAATTTACCATAACATACTATAGCTAAAGGACTTTGCAAGAATGAAAATGGTCTATATTTTCCATACTGATTTTTATTCTACAATTGTTATAAGATTGTGTATATCTTAAGCAAACATATCCCACATTTTAAAATAATAGCCCTTATTTTAGAGTTCCTGGCATAACTAACAGATTAATATATTTAGCATTACAGACTAGATGATAATTATTACAAAATACTGCATCATTTTTTACCATGACTATTACAGGACCCTGAGGACAGATAATGCAAATCAGGTAGCTTGGCTCTGACAAATGGGCAAATGTGATAATTCCAGGTAACCTCAATAGAACATGGAATTAGCTCCCCCTGTTGGGCCTGAAAAGTCCACAGTTGTGACCATATACATCATAGAACTTTAAAAAAGAAATACATAATATAAACTAAAGATTCCCAGCTAATTGGATAACTATGTACTGCCATATTTTCTAGATAAAGAGAAGTCGTAAAAAATATACATCATGGGAGAAAGAAAAGGAGTTTTCTCCTTCGTGAAACACAAAGTACTCCAACAAGAAGTGAAATTTCAAAAATGCTTTCCCTAATTTATAAAAATAATCTCGTTGGGCAGTGGTGGCGCACACTTTAAACCCTAGCCCTTGGGATGTAAAGGCAGAAGAATCTCTTTGAGTTTGAGGCCAGCCTTGTCTACAGAGCAGGTTCCAGAACAGCTAGGATTGTTACACAGAAAAGAACACCCTGTCTTGAAAAACCAAAATAAATAAAAATAATAAATCTTATGAATAAATAACTGTATGATATTAGTATACAAGAATGCAAAGCAGTGACATCTTTGAAACAAAGCCGAGACAGCAATTGAGTAAAAGTCCCTTTCTATCCTTCTTGATATATATTCCCAATAACATATTTAGAGTGTGCATTCTTACTGAGGAGCAGTTTGTAGTAGTTAGGACAGAGCTATGGCGAGACTCTGATGACGGGTAGATTTTCCTTGACCTATTTGCTCAGCAGGTCTGAAAAGAACTGGAGTGCAAGAGAGGTAATCAAGGAGTCAAGTAAATGATAAAAGCCCTCCTCACTCATGCACACAGAAAAGTGAATGCCACCAAGAGAAGCATGAATTTACAATTGTAAATAACAGCAAGTCTGCAGTTATTGAGAACCAAGACAGTATGTCTCAACTCAGAGCTTGAACAAAGACCTCACTACCAACCACACTCATACCGCTTCAGCGCAGCCAAAGCTCTGGCATCATCACAATGAGGACTACAGTGTAAAACAATTTTCTTTATAAATTGTAGCTTGATGTTGAGAAAAAGAAATAAAGAAAAAATAAGAACTAAATTCCAAAACTTTAAGCTTCTAGAAACATAATGGGATGTTCCCACCATAGCTCTGTAGGCTGTATGCTTCATTTCAAACATACACAAGAGATCAGCATGGTCTTCACAAGTCTCATTAGGAAGGTTAAGAATTGAGACTTAAATGTAACAGATGGTTAAGATTAAGAATCTCTTATTAATCAACAAAAATCTACTGTGCAACCCGGAACCCAGTGCAACACTTGCTTCTCAGTTAAAGAGCCATGAGTTTCATACCAAATTTTTCCAGTCCTGCCTTCACCATAGCCACAAGAGGCATAAAAGGAAAAACCAAATAATGAAATTGTTGCTGTTCTTTTTATTTAAAGTTTATACAGAGTCATTTTTACTTAAAGCAAAAGGATATAGAACACACATCTTGTGCACTTTTCTATACATATTCCTTTAAGACTAAGTCAGCACTCAAGTGGACACTCGTACTTTTGCTTCTATACATATGGGTTGTGCACTGGGCTGGGAATTTAACCAATGTTTACAACACTGTTTCTATGGAAAAACATGTTCCAAGTTTTAAATGGCTTACAAATTTTTACAATAAACTGATCTAAATTTTTTCTAATAACATATATTACCCAGACAGGATATCAGTTATAACTGATGCAGTTATTTTGCCTTAAATCACTTTTTAACCTTCCACTTCCTTTTTAAATTTGTCCAGAGAATATAATTCTCATGATATATGCACAGGTATTTCCTTTTTTTCTGAAAAGGCCTATGAATGTTTTATATTAGCAACATGAACACAAAATAAATCTCTAACCAACATAATCTAATTCCAACATAAAGTTCCCATTTAAGTGAGCTATTTGCATGAATAGACAATTTTGCTGAGTGATTCTCAAAAAAAAAGAGTTTTCCAAATTTTGCCAGTTGGAAAACATATTATACTGACTAGGTTTCTCATTTTGAGAAAAGACTCAACATCGGCTATCAAACAGCTTATTAAAAAAAAGTCCGAGTTCTTAGCATTCAGTTTTAAGTAGAAAAAAAAATCCTTAAGAACATTTTGCCTCCAGACTCTATCATTAGAGCATCTTAGAAACATAATTTGGTTATATTTTTTTAAAAAACACCTTCTCAATGAACCCAAAGGCATCTTTGGAGGTTCCTTGTATCATAATATTGTCAAAAATTTTAAAAATCTTTTCAAACTAAATTTAATAATTATTTTTTTCTCTTTCTTTTAAGCCTATAGGCCCTTTGTGTATAAATTATGATTTCTGGTTCTATGTTTTTGTGGGATTACTGAGTGTACTAATGAGTGGGTCTCGGCCTCTCTAACTGTTTCTTATGACCTTTCTTGGGCTCTTTTCCTTCTGCTTGTTTTGCCCTACGCCTGTAAGCCAGTGTTTGTTCTATTTTATTATTATCCTTTAGCAACCTGTTTGTTTTCTAATGAGAGACAGAAACGAAGAGGATCCAGACGGCAGGAGAAGTGGGGAGGAGCTAGAAGGAATAGAGAGATGAGAAACTGTAATCAGGCTATACTATATGAGAAAAATTAGTTTCAATAAAAGGGGGAAGAAACAAGAAAAAATCCATTATCTGTGCATATCTATATAAGTGTGTAACAACAACTCATGTAAAAGAGGCCATCAATTTCCAAATGAACAAGAAGAGATACAAGGAAGGGAAGAAAAGGAATGAGAAAATGATGCAATTATGGTATAACCTCAAAAAAAGTAAAAGAAATAATTAAGAATAAATTTCTTTAAAAGGAAAAAAAGCATTTTCTTCAAAATTTTAAAATTTAAGAAAATATGACATTTCACATTAGGTATTTGTTTTAATTTTAAGTTTATTATTTAACATATTTTCCTGTTTTCAGGCCATTTATAATGGTTCCCACCTATGGTATTAACCATCTCAACATAGTTTATTAAATATTTTATCAACTATTTAAATTTAAAATTGGCTACAATGATGTTTTTATTTTTAAAAAAGATGGAAAAGAAATACAAAAGAAATGCATATGTAATGTTTTTGAAAAATGTGCAGCATGGTCTACAGGACAGCAGGAGTATTCCAGAAAACCCTATCTTGAAAATCAAAACTCACACAAAATGTTGGGGTGAAAAAAAGGAAAAGAAATGAAAAGTAAAAGGTAAAATGGTGAAAAAGAAAAGCCTTGGCCCAAGAGCAGGAAAAGACTGACAGTCTGAAAAATCAAGACGCACTAACACGAAGTATACTGAAGGTCAATTCTGCAGGCCTCCCACTCCGTACACTGTGCAGATATTGAGTACTGAGCAGTGTGCTTTTATTCGCATTAGCAGGGGAAAGGATGATTTCACACTTGCCCCGCTCAGCCCTAATCAGAACATTGCAGTGTAGACATAGTGTCCCCCTCATTCCCCTTTAGATGATTTCAATTGATTTGCTGCAATCTGCACTTTGCTTGGCACGGATTACATTCTTATAAACAAGTCAAAAAAAAAAATTCCCATTTCTTCATCTCATAGAGACCCCATCACAGGACATCAGGGTAGTCAGGCAGCCCAAACGCAAGTGGCACGTAGGTCAGTTAAGACACAATAATGTTACAGAATGCACAAAGCCAAGTAGCTAATAAATATTTGAAGGCCTTTACTTCCTGAGGCTTACTTTTTATCCACGGCCTAGCATCCCAGAATGGAATATCAGGGCACAGTGGGGTTGTTTACCTGTCAATCACTTGTCAGTCTAACCGGTCCTCTGCAAACATCTGCTGTGGTTAAAGATTTCTTGACCAGTCTTCGTAATTAGAAATTTTAAACACAGCAATAGGCACATTTCACGTTTTCTAAAACTACTAAATTGAATCACCAGCACACACAAAAGGAAAGGTAACGCCATGGTAACTTTTGTGCCCCTGAGGAGATGAAAAAAGAAAACAAACAAACAAAAAAAAACCAAAAACAACAAGCATTTTTTACTAGCTTCCATAGTAAATTGTAGCCCTATTTTGTTCACTTGTTTTTTCAAATAGTTTAATATAACATTCAATTATTCGCTACTTTCTTTCACAATCTTTGCTATTATTATATGTGGGTGGAACATTAAAACAAAAATTCTTAGCTACTATCACTGATTTCATACACACGAAATATGAACTATTTATTGATTTCATTTTCTTAAGTAGACTAAATGTTAGTGTGTCTTGGAAATTTATCCTGTGTAAAAACGTCAATGGATGGCCATCAATAGAAAATATAAATGAAGATATGTATTTCCATGAGATAAATATATATCCAGACTATGATTCAAATACAATGCAACGAGTCTCCACTGTAGCAATAGCAAGAAAGGACCACACAATCCAAGCACCAAATCAGTAACACTTTATCTGATACTCAGTGTTTTCCTTCTCTCATTATTGTTTATTTCAAAAGTATTCGGAAAAGAGAAGCAGAGCTCACGAATTTAAGATTTCTCTATAATTCCAACTTCTTGATTCATAATAATGTTTAATACTTTTAGAAGAAAAATATCATTGTGTACAGCAAGAATCTTTGGAGGTGCCTCCTTGGAATTTAGGAAATCGTACTCTATAAGATTTTGCATTGTATTCAGCAGACCCTTGAGTATCTAGAATAAATTTCAATAAGGGACAGGACAGTGACTGGTTAAATTCACGACACACGAGAATCAAGGATGGGCTACTCTTAGGATAATAATGGTCTCTGCCTAAAAAGTAAGTTCACCGTGGATTTACTTAAAGTCACAAATAAAATAAGAGTCAATAGCACAGAGTGACCTTGCTCAAATCAAAGTTAAAGTAGTATCTTTTCATTGAAATGAAAATTGGAAACACATAATGCCGGAATTTTTCAAATTAAGATTGCTGAAACACATAGGGCTGCAGAGATGGAGCCTAGAAAGACTTCAAGAGGAGGGCTACTTACCATCTTTGTTTCAAATACAGAAATCCCAAGCAATAAATTTTATATTTTAATTTATATTAATTAATAGAATTTAACAGCAGAAAACTTAAAAATTAGAAACATTTAGTACACTACTTTTGGGCACTATCCCATCTGTGAAGATGCTAGCTACAGGACACCCCATCGTCTCTCAGGGCCTTGCAAGACAGTCACTTTCTGTGCCAAGTTACTGTGTTTTTACTGTGGTCTATTTTGTAAAAAAAGGCTATCTCAGCTGTTTGAACATTAATAATTGAATATTACACTGTTTGTCATCTGTGAGCACTCCAAGTTCCTTCATTCTATCATAATTGACTCTTTTATCTAGCACTTTATTACCCTGACCAATTTTATCTGAAAACCCTTCACCTAGTCAATATTGCTAGTAAGTCATGAGTGACAGTTTCTTCATGGGTGAAGACCAGGGAAGACATGAATCCCAGTCATGAGTCTATCTTTCATTAGTCACGTTTCATTTTTGTCTTTCCGGTCCTGAACCTAAGGCATATAACACTTTCCTCTTAACACAAAGAGCTCTGTCATATAAGCTCTACCCAAAATAATATAAAGAAAGAAAAGGCGAGTTTTGTCTCTCTCTCTCCCTCTCCCTCTCCCTCTCTCTCTCTCTGTCTCTCTCCTCTCTCTCTCCTCTCTCTCTCTCATCAAAACCACTGGTTAAAATTAAAACACTTAAATGCAACTAAAAATTTCTGGGGAAAACTGAAAGGTTAGCCTCTATTGCAGTGGCATCAGCATATAAACTTCAAGGAAGGAGGAGAGACATAGCCACAGTGGAGACTCTCAACTTCTTTTGTCCTGACTTCATACAGAACATGGGGTAGCACCCTACGTAGGCTGGTAGTAAGGACATCTTATTTCCTGGGAAATGTCCTCAATAACAACAAATGGACACAGCCTGTGCCCCTAGAGCAGGTAGAATGCAGGCAGCCTGAAATCTCAGCAGAGCCTTCATACAAGGAGTCTGGAACCTAAGCAACAGAGAGAATGGCAACTTCCCTTCCATGTAGGGATTGCCATGAGCAAGTCACAGCATCTCATTGGCTCCTATTGCTTCAACTGTTTCTCAGACCCTTGTCACAATGGAGATCCTTTGATTCTACTACAGAAAACCAAGGTCACACCCTTTATTGCTCAAACAGCAGAATAGGGAAGTATGGTATCAGGGTTAAAGAAAAATGTGACTCAGAACTGAATGGGAAGGAATGTTTTAAGAATTGTGATTTTAATTTACATGATTTTGTGATTAAAGTTTCATTTGATAATTATATCTAGTGTCTCAAGTAATCAAAATGCTGGAGGAACCACATTACACTTTGCTCTTTATACAGGCTTTCTTGCAAATCTAAAATCATTCCCTCTATATGAAATCATCACATGATTAAGCAGATAAATAATTTCACTACAAAGCATCTCTCCATAAAGCCTTCCTCACTCTTCCTGGATGAAGACGTTCCAGGGCATTATCATGTATGTAGCTGACCTCTAGATTTGAAGCCACATCAATTCAACCACAGTCATCCTAGATGTCAATTGTGTTCCTGATCAGACAAACACCACCAGTAGATGTCACTGAAGTCATTAACCTATTGGTCACATCCCTCAACATGGCCCGATTCACATTTCCTATACTATCTTTTCTGAACTGCTTAGAGCATCACACGATCTTTTCTGCAGACCCAGACTGCAGCTTCCACCACCATCTGCTAATATTGATCTGTCCACATGAATGCCTCGCCTCCTCATGTACATTTAGACACAAAAGAAAATTCCTTAAAATGAAATGTATATGTTGTCATTCCAAATATACTAGTAAAATTCATCTCAGTCTCCAAGAGCTCTGGATCTCTCGAGAGTCAAAACAGTAACGGCAGAAGCACTGTCTAGTTTCATTACTCAGCCACTTGACTGGGGTGCCTAGAGTACAGAGGCAAAAGTAGGATTAGGACATGTCACCGTCTAAGGCCAAGTAACTTCATTATCCAGACATGTGTCCGAATATGTAGTCACATTTGACCAGCTTAGTAGACCAAAGGAATAGACCTTTCCTTCAATCATGTTAGATTCAAACAGCTGTAGTGTTATTACCACTCATAAACAAGAAAAGGGATGTCAGAATTTAACACTCAACAAACTATATATATGGCACTAGGCAAGCCATGTGAAAATGTTCCTGCTTACTTCTTATAAAAAAGTTAAAGGCAGTGGTGGTGTATGCCTTTAATCCCAGCACTTGGGAGCCAAAAAGCAGGTAGATCTCTCTGAGTTCAAGCCCAGCCTGGTTTACAGAGTGAGTTCCAGGACAACCAAAACTGTTAAACAGAGAAACCCTGTCTCAAAAAAAAAACCAAAAAATTTGAAAGTTAATTAACACAATTTCCATCTTAAAGAGGAAAAAAAAAGACTCACCAAGGAATAAAGTTACTTTATCTAAAGTTTAGAAGATGGCTGTGCGATTCTACATAAGAAACTAGGAGACCTAATAACCATGTCTGTTTTGAAAGTACCACCCTACCATCAAATCTTCATGTCCCACGGCAAAGAATTCCAATACTGTTCTGTACTTCAAGGTTTAGCATATGCGAATACACAAGAGATGAGATGATTGGTCATAAGCTGCTCCTCCGAGAGGATAACTGGCAAATGATTCTTGAAATTAGCTGATCTGCTTTTCCAAAAAAGGACTGCCTTGTGATGGATTTGAACTGAACTGCAGCCACAAGCCATCCGTTTTTCAGCATACACTCAAACCAATGACAGCCACATGATTCTCACATGCACACATTTGGGGCATACGGTGGCAACTGGGACTTCCCAGATGTCTTTGCACTAGCCCCATCCATCCCCTCCTGAAGCCTTCTGAGAAGAACATCAAAAGAAACCTGCAAATCACTTTTGAAAACTACTATTGTAGTTACCTTACTAATTAAATTAAAAATTCTCTGTAATTTATTATCAAGTGCCATAGTGTCTATATTTTTAGCAAAGCTTTCGCCATTTGTAATTTGCTTACATGTTCACAAGTTAGTATTAGTTTCTCTAAATGTAATGTATTTTAAAAAAACATTGACAGAAAAATCTAATTAGGAATGGAAGCAGAAAATCCTAACACTTTCTTTCTCCCTCTATTTGTTATAAAATCTCAATGGAAACAGAATGAAAGGCAGCCTCTTGGGGGGCCAAAAAGATACAAAGAACAGGAGGCAGGTTTTCTGGGCCCCATTTTCTTCCTTCCCAATTGCTTATATACATTGTTAAATTTCCCTAAATATAAGATCACTGAAAAGTAGACTTTCCTGAGCAGCCATGACGGATGCATATACTACACCAAAGACACAGAATTAAATTATAAATATTTACTGAATGCTTTTCCAGAAATACACCAGACATCTGGGGAATATCACACAATTGTAAAGCATGCATTCATTAACTCACCCACTTCAAAAGCATCTCTGGTGCCGACTATGCCAGGCTCTACACTCAGCAATAGACAAACATCTCAGACTAGATTCTGAAACTACTTTGGAGAGACAGATGCAAAAAAAAAAAAAAAAAAAAAAAAAAAAAACCCGATGAGTAATGATAATGCTAACAGGATTCAGAGCCCTACAGATCAGTGTATAATCCAGACATGAACGAGGAGAAGCTTTGGGAAGCAAGTTCTATGCGTCTTATGCTGTTCTCTAGTACAACAAAAATACCTAAGACTGGGTAATTTATAAAGAAAATATTTGTTTTTAGGGTACTGGTTCCAGTGGCTAAGGAGTACTATGAGTTATTGTGAACACATATTCAGGATCTGATGGTGATTTCCTTGATGCACTAGAACTCAGTGTAGAGCATCTTATGGTAAGACAGCATGTGCGCCCAAACTTAGATCTTTTCCTTATGTTAAAAGGACATTTATACTGTTACAGAGTAGGGAGTCATGTGTGTTGTTCATGACCACTGGCGTCTCAAATCATACGGTCATCTTTAATCAGAGAGTCTCACCTTATGAGGTAGGGTTTATGAGCATATACTTGTAGAATGAGTAGGGATGCTCACAAGACAAAGGCTCATGGGGCTCATGGGAATCCCACAGTTCATTCACATTCACGAGATCTTTATAAAGTTGATCCCCAAGTTTATAAACTAGCAAATAATATAATTGGAGTCACTACAAACTCACATAAACTCATTGACTCAATGTTCTAGCTGATTTTATGCTAACTTGATACCATATGAGTCATTTTGGAAGATGGAACATCAACTGAGAAAATTCCCCAATAGACTAGCCTGTGGTACATTTTCTTGATTGAAGATTGATATAGGAGAGCACAACTCACTGTGGATGGCGCCAACCACCATGGTGGTCCTAAATGTTATAAAAAAAAACTGGCTGAGAAAGTCATGAGAAGCAAGTCAGGAAGCAGCATTCCTCCTTGACCACTGCATTAGTTCCTGTCTCTAGATTCCTGTTATAGCGTCCATGGAAGTTGGACTACAAGATCAAAGGTGAAATAAACCTGTTCCTCTCCAGGTTGTTCTTGGTAATGATATTTTATCAAAGCAATAGAAAAACTAAGGCACTCACCAAGTTGGACATACCCTTGCTTTTGCTTTGTCTGCTATGGTCTTTTCTATCTTGATGAATAGACATTTCTTTGCATCCCCCTGGAAATACTCATATAGAATTATCTGTAGACAGAACTTTCTGTCCCAGCTAGTTCCTCAGTTATTCAGTTTCCCAAATAAACACTAAGATGCTTATAATAACTATAAACTGTTTGGCCTATAGCTCAGGCTTATTACTAACTAGCTCTTATGATTTAAATTCACCCATAAATTCTTGTCTATGTTCAGCCACATGACTTGGTACCTTTTCTTGGTAAGGTATTTTCATCTTGATTCCTCTGTGTCTACCTGGTAACTGACTGTCTTCCTTTCCTCTTCCCAGAAATCTACTTTGGATTCCCTGCCTATACTTCCTGCCTGGTTATTGGCCTATCAGTGTTTTATTAAACCAATATGAGTGACAAATCTTTACAGTGTACAAGGGCATTATCCCACAGCAACTACCTAATCTTAACAATACCCCTCAGGCCCCATATTTAAATATTATTACTATATAAACTTAGGGATCAAGCTTCCAATGCATGAACATTAGAGAATCATGTTCAAATCATAGCATAAGCTAAATCACAAATAAGGAAATGAAACAGGACAAGAATGAGCCAGGGATACAACATCTTTCTCTAATGAGCACAGCTTTTTTTATATATAGGTTATTATTAAGGATACTTGAAGAGATAATATGGAAACAAACCTTCCACAAACAATAAGTGCAATTTAGTAAGAAGAAATATGGAAGTAGACTGACAAGACAATGTTTGCTGGCATTCATTCAATACATAATTATTGGATGACTAACATATGCTAGACACTGGCAAACTATTAGAAGAATGAATAAATACTTGCTTGTTGTTAAGCTGTAGTGAAGATAGAGCATTCATACATAACCACATAAACAGAGATGAGAGAGAGAGAGAGAGAGAGAGAGAGAGAGAGAGAGAGAGAGAGAGAGAGAGCATATGCCAAAGTTTGTGCAGGCAAGTAGGGAGGCAAACCTCAGGAGCTACAGAAATTCCACAACTTGAGCCCAGATGGGGACAAGAGGACAGTGGAAGCTGTCCAGAGTATCGCAGGGGTACAGGCCTCAGAGGTCCATTAAGAACAGTTTCATATCTGAAAATGCAAGAGTTCCTAAAGCCCTGTAGGTCACATTCAATCTTTCCTCTCCCTTTCTCTTTCTCTCCCTTCCTTCATCAAACCATGGTAGAGCATAGAACAATGCCCACCTGCCATTTCTGAGACCAAACTTTGTTGAGGCTGCAGCAGAGTCTTCACGATGCTCATGCTTTAAATGAAGAAGCAGCCAAAATGGATCTGAACAATCTGTGCAGATACTATCCATGCCACAAAACTTCTACATAGACTAAACAAGTCCTTGAATGAATGGAAAATGCATGCCAAAAAGAGAAATAATAATATCTTTGTGTGTTTTCTCTTGGGTAGGATGTCATAATGCAAAAGTTTTGAAAAGAAAGTTATTGGGGAATATTATTTTCAGGGGTGTGATTTTTGTCTACACTGCATTTGTCTAACTCTATGAAATTCTGTTACTGTGCCTATCTAAAACACCTGATTGTCCTAATAAAGACATGAATGGCCAATAGCAAGGCAGGAGCAAGGATAAACAGGACTGGCAGGACAGAGGATATATAGGAGAAACTAGGAGAGAGGAGCAAGAGAACAAGGAGAGGAGGACATTCAAGGCCAGACAGACAGCCAGCTACACAGAAAGTCATGGAGGAAGATGTAAAGAAAGATATAAAAAAAATAGAAAAAAATAAAAGCCCAGAAGCAAAAGATAGTTGGAAAAATTTAAGATAAGCAAAGCTTGCAAGAAACTAGCCAAGCTAAGGCCATGTATTAATTACTAAGAATAAGCTTCTATGTGTAATTTATTTGGGAGCTGAGTGGTGGGCCTCTCAAGAAAGTCATTACACAACAAAAAGTTGATGTACAAATGAGGCAACCATAAAATGAAAGAATCTCTAACCAAGAAAATGAAAAGATTACCATGTAGAAAATTTCTGAGGCTCACAGAGATTTTTAGCAATTAAAAAATAGTATTCTACCCACTCCATGCAAAAAGAAGGCAAAGAAATTGTAATCTTAGGAAATGTAATTTTGTGCTCACAAATTAAAAAATGTTAAATAAGAAGGCTAGATCTAGTTTTTAACATAGAATTAATTAATGCTTTTCACTTTAGTTTGTAAGTAACTGAAAGCTATCCAAACCTAGCTATCTCACAGGGTAAACATCTCAGGCATAAAGGTACTGACTGTAGCATCTCCCTCATTTCTTCATCTTCAAAGTCAGCGTGTCCAACAGCTTCACTCCTGGACTCAACATGACCACCAGTGTGACCAGTTTGCCATGCTTAGAAAAAGACAGAGAGAAACAGAGAATGGGGAAGATAAGCAAAAAAAATGAAGAGAGGAAAAGAAGAGATAATACCCCAGGAGAGGATATCTAAGTCTCTTTCTTTTGTAAGATGAAAGCATCATGAACAATAAAACAACTGATAGAAGAAATTACCAAAGAAATGCAGTGTGTTGACTGAATTATACTAGGCAGCCCAACAGTATGAGCCATGAATGGATCGGGCACTGCATCCAGTTGGGAATCACCTGGAAAGGGGAAAGTGGATGAGGCTGGACACAGAGAAGTTAGCTATAGTTAAGACTCGGGTATTTCAGAGAGTGATGGGAACATCCTCACTGGCAAGCATATGTATAGCACATGAACTCTAAAGACTGTCAGGGTTCCTAATACTACTACAGTGAAAGGATACTCAAAATTTGCATAATTCACTGACACCATGGCAACATGTGGGCTTTTCAATATCTTAGTAAGATAAGTGCACATTATGGACCTTTAATGGCTAGGTGAGACAAGGCCCAAATTCTCATACTGAAACCAACATTTTAGCTCCTCCCATTAGCGCACAAATGCTGGGTTCTCTCTTCCATAGTAAGTTAACCTAAAACCTATTATTTTTTCCTTTTCATGTTTTAGATTTTTCAAGACAGGGTTTCTCTGTATAATAGCCCTGGCTGTCTTGGAAATCTCTTCATAGACCAGTCTGGCCTTGAACTCATACAGATCTGTCTGCCTCTGATTCCCAAGTGCTGGGTTTAAATGTGTGCATCATCACCACCTGGCTTACAAGCTATTCTTTTTCAAAAGAGTTCAAAATAAATTACCATAATATGTTCTCATGATAAAATGATGGACATACTAACACCAATGGCCAGGAAATCAGTTGAGTTTTCAGTTTGTACACAACAAACATGCTGCTATTTTTAAGTATTGAGCTGTTTAAAAAAAATCATATGTAAAGTTACTGAAATTGCATTTTATCCCAGTTTTGATAGAAATTTGGGATGGGGGAAAAGAATGAAAAGTCTTTTATTGTATTAATTAATTTTTTCATTTATTTTACCTCCTGATCCTAGTTTCCCCTTCCTCCTCTCCTCCCATTCCCTCCCCAATCCTCCTTTCTACCCCCTACTCCTCCACATCCATTCTCTTCCTCTGCAGAAAGTGGAATCAACAAGGCATGGCACATCAACTTGAGGTAGGACCAGTCTTCTCCCCATGCTTCAAGCCTGGGTGAAGCAAACCAGCATAGGGACTAGGTTCCCAAAAGCTAGCTCAAGTGCCAGGGACAGGTCCTTACGCTACTTCCAGGTGCTCCACAAAAGTACAGCTTTCACCCAGATGGAGAGGACCTCGGTTGGTCCCATGCTGGCTTCCTATCTGTCAGTCCAGAGTCTATGAGCTCCCAAGAGCTCGGGTCAGTTGTCTCTGTGGGTTCCTCCATCATGACCTTGACCCCTGGCTTATACAATCCCTCCTGTCTTTCCTCAACAGGACTCATGGAGCTGGTTGTGGATCTCTACATCTGCAAAAGCCTTTAATGTGTGTGTGTGTGTGTGTGTGTGTGTGTGTGTGTGTGTGTGTGTGTGTGTTTAAAATTTTAAAGAAGGAAGAAAGGCTTTTGCTAATTTTATTTGGTGGGAGATGAAGAAATGGTTCAATCATTGAAATTACTTGCTGCTCTTGCAGAGGACCAGGTCTGGTTTCCTACACCCACTCCAGACATCTCACTACTACCTGTTACTCAATCTCCAAGGAATTCTGGTCCTCTACTGGCCTTTCTAGACACTGCATGTACAATGTACCCAAACAAGTGCTCACGAGCACACACACACACACACACACACACTCACACAATAAAGACTAATACATTTTTTAAACTTTTTTTCAAGATAGGGTTTCTCTATAGCTTAGGAGCCTGTCCTACAACTTGCTTTGCAGACCAGGCTGGCCTCCAACTCACAGAGGTTCACCTGCCTCTACCTCCTGAGTGCTGGGATTAAAAATGTACACCACCACCACTCGACAAGATTTTTTTTTCTTTTTCTTTTTTTAAATATGGAATGCTTCATGAATTTGCATGTCATCCTTGTACAGGGGCCATGCTAATCTTCTCTGTATCATTCCAATTTTAGTATATGTGCTGCTGAAGTAAGCGCTTTCCTTTCCATTTATTTATTTATTTATTTATTTATTTATTTATTTATTTATTTTACATTTTACAAAATTTATCTAGCTCATTCTATGTGATTGCCCCTACGACAACTTCTCGGAGAATCACAAAAATTAATAACAATCTGTAACCAACATTTTGAATACTAAGACAGAGAGAGAGAGAGATGAGGGCTAAGCTTACTGTGAAGAGACAATTGTTCTATTAAACTATTAGAAGCACAAGTGGTAATTGTAGTCGTCACTACAAATATGGAGACTCAGATTATCCCCCCTCACCTGAGCCTTACAGAGGAAAGACACATTTAGATTTGAAATGTACTATCCTGAAGTCATTTACTCAACAAAAAGGTCCAACAAATGGAACCAAACAAAATATGAGGGTATAACAAATAAAACAGGACCTCAATCTCAAGATGCAAGAAATATCAAGCATCAGTGTATCTCTCTTTCATATGTGTTTTGCGTGCATGCCTCGTGTGTGTGTGTGTGTGTGTGTGTGTGTGTGTGTGTGTGTGCAATAAAAGGTGCTTTGATTTGAGGAGAGTAAAATAACTGTCCTGATTGGATTTGGCTGGTGCCAAGTAAATTATGATGATGAACTGAGAGCCCTACCTGGCTATAAACTTCATCTTCCTACTAAATATATTAAACTGTCAATTGAAGTATAAATCAAGAAAGGGCTACTAATATTTGCCACAACTGATGGACTTACCATCTTTCTAGGACTTAATCACGCCTCGCTCCCACTCTCTTGTCCTTCATGATGTGGCCCATGTTCCCCAGCAGAGCTGTCATGATTCACTGTTTCTGTGTGGCTAGATTTGCTAAGGCAGAGTTTTCCCCACTCCCTGTACAAAGAATACAACTTAAGAGGATGGTAATAAATTGCTGGATTGAATACAGTGACCAAGCAGAAAAGACTAATAAAAATGTCACAAACACATGGTGTAGAATGGCAAAGAACGTGGGGGCATACTGAACGATAAAAGCTTGTGCCTCAGCAACTCAAGGACACAAAACAATGAAATAAGAGTATTTCTCTCCGTTCCTCCTACCGCAGGATTAACTTTCATTTTGTGGTCATTTTGGAGGAAAAAAAAAGGTTTTTTGCAAGTTAAATAAATCAAGCTACCTTACTATACACATATACATATACACATCCAAAGTATTGGAAATAACTGATGACTGAATGGTCCAAATGGTACAGAACAGCACTGTTTGGGGGCTTTCATCATTAAGATACTTTACATGCCAAGGAATTAATTGGTACAAAAAGTCTCTGGTGTAGTTTTATGTCCACTGAACCATTTTCAGATTACTATTCTCCTTAAATTGAAACACTTTGTGTTTCTTGGTAATATAAGTTGCACCCATATACTCTCACCAACATGACTGCCTAAAGATGAGCCAAAAATGGACAACACAAATAGACACGCTAAAGTGGACAGGAGAAAAGCCATGAAGCTTCAACCATACAGAGAACTATAGATAACTAGGGAGTGTTGAGAGTGAGAGACAGTGTCTTCCTCAGGTAAGAGCACACCCGTTGGTTTTCCAAGGTCAAATGGTCAGACCTGACAACATACATACAAGTAATACTATAACAAGTGAGCAACTTGTATTTAGGAATACATGTGTCTAAACATATACATATATGCATTCAATAATAAGCTGAAAGAGGACATGGATTTGAAAGAAAGCATAAAAGGGTACTGCATAGCATAATGGAGAAGGAAAGGGGAGAGAAGTGACCTAATTGTATTACAATTTATAAAATAAGAAGAGTAATAAAAGTCAAATGCAAAGATATTTCAAAAGAAAGGCCCGAGTGCTTTCTGCAGTGTATGTATCATGAATAATGATTCTATGAACCTATTGCTTTTTCTCTCTCCCCTTTTTTCTCCACTTAGGAATATTTAAGTGCTCCTTCCTTGCAATTACTGCCCTATGCTAGTACAAGAGAAGAATACAGTCATGTCTTAAAAGACTGTTCAATCTATGGAAAGCATTTAGCTAGTTAATAAGTAGCCCTAACACACAAATGATTGTATAATATGCTAGACTTACTCAAAGAAGCACAATTTTAATTTCCAAGACTATACATTTTTGTGGCCTGACCATGTTAACAAGTAAATAGAAACATATGATCTCTATTGTTTGAACATTCATGGCAGAAAAAGGAAAGAGGCCCCGAGCTATAGAGGTATCTACTGAGTAGGAGTTGTCAGGTTGAAGGGAGATGAAACAGTGCCTGGTGAGTAACAAAGCCAGGAAGGATTTCCATCTCGAATAAGCATGAGTGAGAACACAAAACTTCCAGGAGAATATAAAGAATTGCCTCCAGACAGTACCTAGTAGGAAGGTCAGGGCAAGTGGCTAGTGGTTTGTCTCTGCATTGCTAGGGTTTTCATTCTAACACCAAGGAAGACATGGAGAAAAGAGGAGAACTTAGCCAGAAGCAAAACCAAATTAACAACAAATCATTCTAATATTATTGTAAACCTCTTGGTATTTTTCCTAAGCCAAAGTCATTTGATGTATGGATCATAGCTACCATTAATTGAACTCTGCAGCAGATATGTCTGTGAATCTTCCTATTATTCAGTGACAACATCACTCCGATTTATTCTAGTCTTACAGCAGAGGACACTGAGACAAAAGAATGACCAAACATGCTCCAAGTCATATGGCTTCTAACCACTGGAGTCAGGATTCAAACGCTGGCTAATGACTGAGCCCACATTGACTCAATCAAGCAATATTGCTTAGATAGAAACTGCTACTCTCCATCTTCTCCATGTTTCCATTCTAGCTTTGACAGATACCAGCATACATAAACAAAACATTCAGGGCAATTAGCAGTGTTGAAACTCAAGGAGAAAACCGACCCAAGAATGTGGAAAAGAGGTTGGTGCAACGTGTGCCTATGCTTTACTATGCAGAAAACCTTAAGTACTTCAAAAGGTATCATTTTTGGCATTTAATAGCATCCAAAAATATAATTTAAATATTGAAGGCAATTTGAAATGTGTGTTAAAACTTACCTTTGGAGATTTACAATAATATTACTTCTATTTATTTCATTCCTGTGTTAAATCCTTCATATCTCAGTTATCTTGTCAGCTAGTGCTAAAAAATTGTCTTGGGCACAATAAGGGACACATTAGCTTTGCAGTATTTCAGAGACAAATGCACATAAAACATCATTGTCTGGCAACATGTTCTATGCGGAGTGCGTGAGAATTCATAAAGGATGCACTCAGCTCAAAGAATGTATACTCTGTAAGTGCTTTCACAGCACACTCCAGGATTCCCAGTGACAAGGACAAGGGAATGAAGTCAAGCTAAGCTAAGGTCATGACAAGTATAACTGACTGGTTTTACATAGCCACCCATATGCACTTACACACACACACACACACACACATACACATGCCCCTAATACAAATACTATTCCTAAGTTAATAAAATTGTTATATAAAAATCTAAGTTACTCTAACCTTCAGCACAATTTCAGAATGCAAAGGTCACCTTTGTAGTGGTTAAGAGAGACGAAGACTGCACAAAATCATGCACCTCACCATGCTGATACTAAAACGGTAATTAATTATATTCCTAAACTAACATGTCTAAAATAATTTCTAATTTAAAAATGCAATCAGAACTACTGAGAAACAATTAATTGGAAGAATTAATGGTAGTCTTTCTTATTTGCGTTAAGAGGAATAAATAGGGCAAATGAAGAAGGAGGATGGTCACCCAGTCAAATAACTTTGTGAGCAATTTTCTTATAAGATATATTTCATGGACATTGGATATTGATGTACAAGTGCACCATAGATTTGTCTTTTATCATGTTCCATCCACTGGAATTTTCAATTGGATCTTCAAGAACACATATAAGAATCACTTCATTAACATATTATATGACATAAAATTAGTGCACAAAAAAATACAATGTGTTAGAATATTATGTGCAGGAGAGCTAAGAAGAGGAGCTAAACAGAAGAAAGCTAAAGAGAATCATTCTAATGAAAGTACAACAGAAGTCTCCTATAAAAGATGTCACAAGGATAACTATATATAATACTGATCTGCAAGCATTGACGTTTTAGCACAAAATATCTTGTATCTGCCTATATTTGAATACTGTCCTTCAACCCAGTTTCTTTAGAAGAGGAAGCTCTATCTGGACACTATTGTTATGATGACTTGTTCTTTTTGTTTTTTAATACACTAAGGCTTTTAAATAGGAAGAGGTCATACACATTTATCCATAAAAAAACTCTACCAAATTTATAGCTAACTTTTATTTCTTTGTAAGATTTAGTGAGGTTGTTTCATCTAAATTTGACTAAGTATCCTTTCCCTTGGAGAGCAACAGTGTTATAGGCTAGCTCATGACAACAAAAATCATTACAGTGCTAAGAGTCTGAAAGCCAGCTCTGTCATTGCCAAGAACGAAGGAAACATTATTTTTTAATCTCCTTAGGTGAGGCTTATTAGTTTGAACTACAGACTTTGTGATGTTTTTTAATGTAATTACTAAAACTACAGATGTTATTCTTGTTCATTCAGCTTCACTGTGTCAAACACATCAACTAAATTACAAGGGATTATGTACTTGCTGGTAAGACGAAAAAGGTATTTCTATTTATTAAATGCAACTGTCTAACTTTCTCCGCACCCCCCCCCCCATGGGTCTGTAAATGAAAGAATCCAGGGTGGTAAGTTGGAGCATCTGATTAACAAATTTGCTGTAAACTATCAATTAGGTGTGTGATGCATTCCAGGAAAGGGAGGGGGTGACAACACCACCATCTCAGCTAGGGAGCTGCTCCCCTAGGAAGAGACCCCAGGTGCCAATTGCCTTCAGGTATGTCAATTGCTTTTCAAAAGGTTTGGAGAATTAATTGTCCAGGTGCACAATGCATCCCAAATAGAAAATGACTGAGAACCATGGCCCTCTCTCGCAAGTCTGATACATTAATCATAACAAAAATATGAATGTGCAAATCTTCCTCAAGTGTAGCTTTTATTTCCTATTTGTTTGCCTTGTCTGAACCTTAATTCGTCTCTTACTGCTACTGTTCGTAGTGTTTAAGAGGAAGACAGCAATTGACCCTGTCAGTTTTAGCCACTCACTGTATATTTAAGCATGATCAAGCATCAAGATAGATAGGTAATCACACACAACCAATAAGTTTTCTTTATTAATCTAAGGCTTTAGATGATTCCCATTCAATAAAACAACTGTGCAAAATGTAGAAAGGCTGTATGTATTTAACAAAAGAAGCTTCCTTATTTTAAAAAATGCTAACAGAAGAGAAGTGTCCCCAAATCACTCATAATCCCAGTTTCCAGACCTAATATTTCAATCCCTGACTTGCTGTAGTGAATAATTCAACCAGTGTAATTTTTTCAAGTTCTATAAAGAATCCCTAACAAATTTATGAGAAAGAACCATAAAAATATCTTAGATACATTACAATCTTTTCCCTTCCCTCAATTATTCCTGACCATCCAGAAGAGTCTGGGACCTTTATTCAACAGGGTTCAATCTTCTAAAATCATGACATAATGCAGCTAGCTACAAATTTCTTTCCAGAACCATGCAATCCAGTTACAAATTTATGTGTGTGTGTGTGTGTGTGTGTGTGTGTGTGTGTGTGTATGTATATGTATGTGTATGTGTATATGTATATTCCTGCAAAATATCTCAGTGTTTTAAGTAAATTTACAAGTTTGCATTGGGTCTACTAGACCTCATAAGCAAAGAAAGAAATATTCCAAAGGGTCAGGTGACCGCTCAGCATCCACAGCTTGTGAGAAAGACTTCACGGAATGAAGTTAGTAGAAACAATTTGATTTCTCTTAAAACACTCTTGTCACACAGCCTATTTGTTTCCAAATTCAATGTATTCCTATGGTCTTTTTTCAATTCAATATCTGTTGGAAGGTATTTATTTATCGATCTATCTATTTTAGAATCCATAAGATATATGACACCAAGAGAAAGATAAGACAAGATTTTTTGCAAAAAAAAAATATAAATAATTTTTGAAAGAATATTACATGGGACAGAAAGTAGCACAGGCTAGTTACATAGCATGTACTATATTCCAAGCACCACACATACACAAATTGCACTGTGTCCTTAGTGAAAAATTTACTTCACACAATGTAATAAGGTTCATTCTAAAAATGTCCTTGCTTTATACATAAACTTGAAGCTTGGAGAAGGTAACTGAGTAACATTTCCAGAGTTATCCATTAAGTCTTTCAAAGCCAGTAATGCATAAAGAGTGGGCACTCATAACTGCTAGGTTATAATGAAAGTGGGGTGGGGAGCTCAGAGTTTTGAAAAGGCTTGATGGAGGTAAAATTCAATGGAGGAGGCTAAATGTACTTCTGTGTTAGGAGGCAAGGTAAGAGCCCAAAAATGTGTGGGGAATTTCTAAGCAACAACCCCCCCCCACACACACACACACACATCTGCTTGCCCTGAGGTGCAACTCGCAGCCATGATAATGTAACAAGTAACTGGAAATTAAAAGGTTGTGAATCTTCAAAGCCTGAAAGAATAAACTGATACAGTACGGAAGTTAATTCTAACTAAAGTAATCACTGACAGAGACAATACAGAGCATGGCTGGATGTCCTATCTCCTGACTACAAAACCTTGAGTGAGTACCAAGCTCATTTGCTACACTATAATTATATATATATGAAATATTTATATTTTTTAATGTACAAACTGAGATTACCTGAAAGGAAAACTGGAATCCTTCTTTTTAGATCTAAAAAGAGCTTCAAAATAGCTAATATATGGAATTTTAACTGTGACTTTCTCAGTATAAAAACGATAAGTTTTTGTCTAGCTAAATTGTTTCCCATAATTCCAAAAGATATTTATTTGTCAAAAGATCTGACATTCACAAAATCTTTCTTTCACTTTCAGTATATCTACCTCTTAATATGTGTGTCATGAATCTCCACACAAACTACCTGGCCATCCTGGAACTACAGGTAACAGAGAAAACTACATCACTTCCTATACACTAGATACTCACTATATTAGTAGTCAGGTTTTTGTCTCTTTCACTTTGTGTTTTTGATATTCCGACTACCCCAACCAAAAGGTAGATTCTTGTACAAAGGAAAGAAAAGTTTCAACAGTTTCCTAGTTGTGTCTATGAAAAAAATCTGAGAAAATAAACTATACTGGGGAATAAAAAGATTTCTGTATATTAAAGTAATGCAGACTTTGGATCAAAGTAAGGAAAACATATAACCCTAACCCCAAAACACCCAGCTGTGTTTCTTAAATAAGAACATATCTCAGTTCAAAGTAGGGTGACTTTAAGCGATTTTAAGAGCACTCAATTGTCAAGGTCTCCTACTGTGAATAATGCACAAAGTAGGTTTGCTTTTAGGTATTTGATTTAAAATTAAGTTAGATAAGTAACTGGGCATGAGACTCAGATGACAGAGAGCTCACACTGCATGCTGGAGGCGCTGGTTTACGTCCCCAGCACTGTATACACCAGATGTAATCCCAGCATGCTAGTGTGGAAGCTGGATATCAGAAGTTCAAGAGCATCCTCTCCTCTGCCACATGAGAGGTCCAAGCCAACCTGAGAGTTAAAAAACAAGTGCATAGACAGGGATAAACTCTTTTTCTTTCTTTTTGGCAAGAAAAAAAAAAGTGTGCTTAGAAAAGCCCCATTGTGGCTAGTAAAATGGTTCATAAAGTAATAGTGCCTTCTACAGCCTAAATTCAATCCTCAGAATGCAAAGAAAGCCTGATATAGTAGCTCACATCTATAATCCCAGTATGCTCTATGCAGAGAAATGGGAGGCAGAGACTGGTCCAGTGGTGTAGGAAGTCTTTCTGTCTATGTTTTGCTTTTATGGGGTAAAAAAAAAAAAAATAAATCTGTTTCGGCCAATGGCTTAGCAGAATAGGGCATTGCAGGAGTTCCAAACAGATAGAAGAGGAGAGAGTAGGTAGAGTCGGTGAGAAGCCATGTAGCCACCCGCAAGAGAAAGACACAATGGAACTGTTCCAGTAAGCCACAGCCATGTGGTGATATACAGATTAATAGAAATTGGTTAATTTAACATATAAGAGCTGGCTAGAAATACGCTTAAGCTATTGGCCAAACAGTATTGCAAATAATATAGTTTCTGTGTGATTATTTCTGTTCTGGGCAGCTGGAAACAAACAAGCAGCCTCCCACAACACAGGGGGAAGTTCAAAGGCCAGCAAGCCTGGAGTATTCAGAACAGCAGCGACCAAGAGAAAAGCTGTATCAAAAAGTAAAAGAAACAACCAACTCCAACATTTTCCTATGACATTTTCCACGCAGGTCATAGAAGTGAGTGTGTGTACATCCCTACACACACAGATAGACACATACCCAGACAGGTAACATTAATAAATGCAATAACATTTTTAACATGGAAAGTCAGAAACACTACATTATGAAAGGACGGTAATTCCTAGAAAACATTTTCCTGTGTCAGTATACAATCTGGTCAAAACCTTCAAAGTCTCACATGCTCAGATCGAAAATCATGCCCAGATTAAATGAGAGAAGTTCATGCACATTTTTTAAACGTGTCTTGAACGTGTCAGCAAGCAGGCTGCAGCTCCTCCCAGCACATTCTGTGCTTCCCATGTAACCCATCTTGCAGACGATCATTTTAGTCACCGGCTCATAAAGGAACAAGAGAGAATTAAGATGTTTGAGAGCTCTCGCTCGATATTTTAGTGAGGTAATTTAGAACTTTCAGGATAACGGCATTATTCTGCTCCATTGTCTATATATAACTTTCATCAAAGCAGTAGCTGTCTCCAGAGTAACTGCAATAAAATAGTGTACTTTTTGCCATAAAGTTTTCTAATGTCTAAGTACCTACTTTGAGCCAGACTTATGAAACAATACATATACAGTAAATTATAAGAAAAAAAGTTTAAAAGGAACACTCCAAATTTATTAAACTAATTGAGATTGATTGATAACTTTGATTGCTTTCTAGTCAAAATTTTAGAAGGTAATTTAAATAAATTTATGTGTTTATAAGGTAATCAGTATTATTTTGTAGTCAAAAGTTTAGACTCTAACTTAACCAATATTTACACATTTACAAACTTAGAAATCTTTACCCAAAATGTTTAATTAAGATAGATTTTAAATTATTAGTCTAGAAACTTTTTAAATAAGCATTCCACATTGAAAATTGAATTTCAATTATTATTACAGAAAAAGAGGGGGTCAAGGTTAAACTGTTTGTCTTCCTTAAAAAGTTTATCATGTCTATTGTGTCTCTACTTAGAAAGAGAAATTTCAATGAAACTCGGATATTAAAACCTCCCAGGAAACCAACAGTGAAAGCTGCTAAGAATTTCACAAGGTCCCCCCCCCCTTAGGTGTTAATTAAATGATCATTTAACACTGCAATGTACACACACCATTTTCATCTCCTGACAGCACAGCCTGTTATAAATCCAGGGTAATAAAAGTCTCGGTGTAAAGGCTCTGAACTTAGTTCCCACAACACTCTAAGATGCCTTGTAGTGTCTAAGGTTAAACATCCAGACACAAAACAAAGCTTGCGCCTACTCGACTCCCAGTCCAATTTTCCCATCGCCTAGTGACCTAGGTAACACTGTGAGCAATAAAGAATAAATTTAATTTCTCCAGCATTTTGTGAGGATTAGGAACAATTGTTGCCTTGCAATGACTTTTTATCCTTGGATTCTTTGCCTCTGGAGCATTCCTCTGGTCCTAAACGAGAATTCTGGTGGTTTAAGACATAGAACAAACAGAACTTTAAATTAGGCTCTTTTTTTTTCTTCAATCAATTGGAACAGTTGGAGGGGCAGCGATCAACTTGTCTCCTTGCTGCTCTCAGCTAGTCACATCAAGCTTTAATCTTTCCCTTCAAGAAGAAACCGAGAGTGATGGAGCAAAGCTATCTCTCCTCCATTCTCTTTCCAGACTTAGCTTATTTCTCCTTTCTTTCAGATTATTTTAAACACTTAACTCAAATTGCTAAACTCAGCCATAAACATTCATTTGGGGTCATTCCAGTAAGCAGGGATGTTTTCCTAACCACATTTTACACCACAAATGGTAAGGCAACCCTTTTCATTCCTCTCTCTCTCTCTCTCTCTCTCTCTCTCTCTCTCTCTCTCTCTCTCTCTCTCTCTCTCTCTCTCCTTTTTCTGTACTCACGTTTTCAACTTCAGTCCAAAGATTTCCTAAATCACAGTTTCTCAAAATATCTAAAGAACAATCCCCCCCCCAAAAAAGTCAAGGATGAAGAAATAGTGTGGTTATGAAACACAGGTAATCAGGTACCACATACCCTGACTAGAACCTGTGAGAAATACCAGCATTGGTACAAGAGCAGATGAAAACAAGAATATCTCCTGACTCTGATTCATTTAATTATAAAACAATGCTTAAAAAGAGTTTGCAATTTTTACCGCATTTTGAAAAGAAATCTTGAAAATACATTTAAAACCACACATGTACTTTAAAATACAGAGGACAATGCCCCAGACTTTATTATCAAAAGTTTATGAGTGAAATACCATATTGTCTTAATTAAGATAGACAGTTTCACTACTACTGAAAATGACCCTACAGCAAGAAACTGATGTGAATTGGGAAGACATCCTCAGAAGCTTTCCTGATATTCTTGAAAGACTTTACTCAGAAGACTTTCCCTTGACTTTCTCATCCAGAAAGACATATCATTAAAACAGCAATTTAAATGTGCCTTGACACATTTAACTTGTTCCTACCCTGATCCATTTTATATATGAAGTTTAAAACTACTTTCATCATCAAATGGGAGAGCAAGATAAGAACTCATTTCTTAATGAGTTACCCTGGTTATGACACACCTTCTGAAGCCAAGAGAAATGAAATAGTATATGTGTTTATGTCAGTGCATGATGCTGGAATGATCAGGCGACTTTGTATATTTACCAGTTACCGAACCGAAGATGGAGTGCAAGGTGAAGTGAAAGCTTAAGGAACCTGGCTGGCTGAGGGAAAAATACAAGGGCGAGTCTTATTTTCATTGTACTTGCAATGAGACATTAATAACAACAGAAACAGAATTTTCACCCTCCTCGAAAGCTGACAATGGTACTTTGAATATAGAATCTGAATGAAACTTGTGATATCTCCCAGAAAGTAGATAATATGATCCTTCCAATTTCACTGCTAAGAAAACTTGACTCCAGAAGCAAGTGGCTTCCAGAGATAAAAATAAATCCCAGACTTTCAATGTAACCTATACAATACGTCAAACCACTTTCTTTAGAAGGCAAATCAATTTGATTTCAATGACATAAAATACAATGTAAACATGTGCATACATTAAAACTCCTTCAGCATTGCTTAATTTCCATCAGTACATATATTTGGGAGAAAATTTATATAGAATCTAGTTCCCAAATTACAATCTTGAGATTGCCATGACAACTTAATAATTTATAACCAAGGTTTAAAAAATTACACACACACACAAACACACACACACACATATACACATACACACACACACACACACACACACACACACACACACATACATATTTGGGGGAGTTGAAAACCAGACATGTAAACACATGCTTCAGGAAACCTTACAATTCTCGATGAACTCCCTAGCTTTTAATTTACATATTAGTTAAAGCTGAGGCTTAAATATCATTTCTCATGTAAAGGTTATATAACACGCCAAATTTTCCTCTCATATTATATAGTGTTCTCCAAAACAAAGCAGAATACCATGAGTACTTATGGGGGCAGGTAATGTAATGATTAAAAGCATATGTATGGGCGAAGCAAACATTTTTTAAGCAGATTTTGAGCAACCTCCTTGTTCTAGGCTTTCTGGTGCGGGGCACTCTGTCATAGATTTCACAGCCAGCCTCCACGTGGCAGGTGTCACGGAAATTTGTTCATCACTACTAACAAAGCTACTAGCTACCTCTTTGAAGAAAAGCTATAACATCAAGTTGGGGTAATCGTAATTACAGTCTTTAATTTCATTATATTTGTGACATAGATCTCCTACAAATATGTTGTTTGTTAAAGAAAAAAAAAAACCAGAAGTAGTGCCTTTGACTAATTTGTTTAGCATTGTTTTGCTGGTCTGTGGCCATGGGTACTCTGAAGTATATACAGGTACCCTTATGTCATTTTCTTTTCCCACACACTTAAAAATTAGCCTTCAATACCGGAAATGGTGGCACACTCCGGTTAGACACTGTAACACTTGGGAGTCTGAGGCAGGAAGAGTGTCACAGTTCCAGGCCAGTCCTGTCTGCATTGTGAATTTCAGGCCAGACATGGCTAGCCTACTGAGATGTCTCAATAAGTCAGCCAGTCAGTAAATATATATATATATATTTGAATGCTAATTTTTTAAATCTTAAATCTTTGTGTATATCTAGTAGTAAAACCAGTCTCTCAGGCCAAGTAAAAACAAGCAATATGTTACTTAATAAGTAATAAAGGGCTGGCATTTTAATTACTGGAAGCTAAGCCTTTGATACTTTCTGTCTTCGAGGCTCTTTGCTTTACATTCATAAGCAGTCAATCAGATCCCTCACCGAAGTTTCAATTCACAACACACACAATGCTTCCCCAATTGCACTACAGGACAGATGGGCACTTCCTGCAGAACTTTCACACTCACTCAGCACCTGAGACTCTCAGGCAGGCTCAGCAGTGAAGTCAGCGGTAGCCATCACTGCGGCTCCCTCCAAGAGTAATGATCCCAGTCTGGACAATGGTAACCTTAGCAACTGTAACCTGCAATTCCTGCACAGCCAAAGTCAGATTTATTGTGGCAGGGGCAAACAGGCCAAGAGTAAAATGAAGCAGGAAACTATGGCACCTGACACCTCTAGTGGCCCACACTTTAATCAGAGCTGGCAGAAATTAATTCAAGAGGAACTTTTACACAGCTCCACTGTCGTATTCTGGCTTTATGGTTGACTACAAGAATCCTAATGAGACTCTCTTGACATCCCAAAACAAGGTTAGGCGTACATAAGTATAACATTGCCTCAAACTAAGGTATATTTTGCTTAAATGAAAAAATAAAAGGGGTATCATTTTGATTGCACTGTGTCTACTGAAACCATTCAATGTTTAGAAAACCCAAGGGAACCAAGCATTTAATTAGTCAAGTTATCACTTAAATTAAATTTGGTTTTCCATAATTCATAATGCCTTCCCAGAGTTACCACTTGCTCATTCAAGTTGCAAACTCGGAACCCAACAGAGACTTAATTCAATACATCAGTTATTGAGACCTCACAAGGGTCAAGTCTCACACTAGATCCGTGGAGATATTAAATCATTTTCATAATATATTCACAGAGAATATTGATAAGCACAGCACAATTATAAAACAAAACTTAGATTATAATTTGCAAATATAAACATGGTTTTAGTTTTCTGAATTTAAAAATTTATTTACAACAGCATATTCCTTTCTTGAAACTACCAAAATCAATGAAGAATTGTGCTATGAAAGTAAGGAAAAATGAAATAAAGACAGCTTAGTTGCGTGTTTGTTTCACTAGAGAAATTGATTTGTTACCTTAATATAACAACAACAACAAAGCCCAAAGTTTCCTTTCTAAAGTTTCCCTTGACTATAGTGATCTGAAAGTATTCTGACAATTTGGGGTTTCTTAAGAGAAGGGTTGCCACATGACCAATCAATTTAAGCAGTGAAAAAAAAAATCTATTCATTCTCAGTAATAGTTTACTAGCCATATAAAAAAAGTATTTGGCTTTAACATTTATAATCTCAGGAAGTTTGGTAGGCCTCAAACTCCTTGAGGAACAATTTCTAGTTTGAAACCACAAATAAAATTTCTATTCAAAAATAGTGTAAGAAAGTGTGCCATGAGGACAGAGGTAGATATGTTTGATTTTGTTGTTTTCTTTGGGATCTTGAAGATACTAGAGAAAGATGAGTTTCTGCAAAGTGCCTCGGACACGCAAACTCCGGTGAGATGTCTGGGTAAATATAGTAATTCTCAAAGAAATAAACTGGAAACCACAAAACAAACATTTTCAATCAGATGCTTATTCATGGTACCATCAGTGAAATTCCTCTCCAATGAGCCTGAATAAGCAGCTGCAAACTCAGCCGGGAAACGGAGCATCGCACGCTTGCAAGCTACCTTGCAGGACAGGCTTATCTGCGTGTTACATATGCTGCTCATTGGGTTCAGTCCCTAGTGGCCACCCTCTTCAAACTTCACCACAGCCTGCTGCAGTTAACTAGCTCCAGATTGCCCTGAAAAGAACTCTCCTCCACTCTTCGGTGGATCATAAAAAAAGCAAAACCTCAGAATGAGAGGCGCAAAGGGGAGGAAAGGGTCTCTCTGTAGAAGGCAGGGAGCCGGTGCTGTCTCTTTAAACCTCCACCTTATCATCCTGTGCTTTCCTTCTCCTTACACCTCCCATCTGTCAACAAGGGCTTGTAATTTTATTACACTGTCCTGTAGTTTACACAGAGTTGGGATTATTTTACAGAGTTCTGTTAATGGACTGGATAAATGGTAATGCTATTTAAACTAGTCTCCTGCCCCAGCCAACGCAGCTGTGAGTGTACTACTATTTCTGAGCAAACATCTTGACCTGAACATGCAGTGCTCTCTCGGCCCCTTCCAAAGAGAAATTGGAGCAGACAGCAAAGGAAAGCGTGTTTGGCCGCTAGCAGCAATCAACCGTGTCGAATCATAATTCATATACAGTGTACCCCCTTTTGCTTTTATATCACATTTACAGTCTGCAAAAAAAATGCATGTGTGACCGGCATCTCATTTTCAGCCAAAAGTCAAATGATGACTATTCGTTACAAAAATCTAACAGAAATCTATATAATGTCCAATGTATCAAGACAGTTTTCCTATAAGCTAACGATGCTGAAAACAAATACCAGCTTATAAACTATATTTTAAATTAGTTATATTTCTTGACTAGGAATATATAGTGAAAATATGTTAAATAAAATATGCAATAAGTAAAAATAAAGAAGTAGATATTAATTAGCATAATTGATGAAGAAAAATAAATTCTACGAGAGCTTTTTGCAGGTACTGTATATATGCATGGCTCTACTATGTCATTCAGCCAGGCAACAATGGATGCTTTTAAAGATACATATCGAGCAACTAGACAAGTATTTCCTTTATGCTAATATTCCTTCCCTGTTATTTGTCAGAATTCTTATGTCCCTTCAAGTACAATGACTCATTCTGAAGGAGCATTCCAGAGGGTACTTTTGAACGTGGATTTGAACTCATTTTTCCATCTACTGCCATATTTATTTCAGGTGAGAAACTAAACACCTGTATCATGTGATGTGAAGAAAAAACAATGAACCTACAGCCTTGGCCTTCATAGATATACGAGCCCAAGGGTCAGAGTCCGATCTTTCTCTTTCTGCTTCCTAAAGACCGTTAATATTGGTTGTTTTGTCTCACTGATAGTGTCATTTTAAAAGTTTAGATCGTAACTTTTCCTCTCAAGAGAAATCCAACAATTAACAGTTCACCCGCATCTATCTCATTCTTGTGATGCATAGGATCCTCAGCTCAAAGCAAAAATATTGCTGATGTGAATGTACAGGCAATGCTCGCACTCCTACGACTATGGTTCGCCATTGAGGAGACTGAAGCAAGAGAACTGGTGCGGATCAAAACTAGTGAATGCTCTAGAATATGTTCTAGGGTGTCATGGCTTACAGGATGGAAGAAAAATGAGAGAACGGGGAGCTGGGTAGGAAAGACAAGACAGGAAGAAGGGAGGGAGGGCGGGAGGATGGGAGAAAGGGAGGGAGGTAAAGGAGACAAAAGTAAACCTCTATACTTCTATTTAAAGAAAATGTCAGTCATCACATAGAGATACTCTGTCATTATTAATCATGAGGCCAAGCTAGGTTTATGACTACTAAAATATTTATATATGTATTATAACTATAGGTACGAATGATAAACATATTTAGCTTCTATATTCTCAGGGGAAAATGATTTGTGCCAGACAGGCACAGAAATATCCCAAGTACATTCTCTAGCTGCTCCTTCCCCTTTTTCAACATGCTTTCAATTAATCAGAAAACTCTGTCACAGTCTTGTGGGGTCTGTTCCTCTTTGGTTCACTTCTCCGAGCTTTCATACGTCCCATCATAATAAAGTTTCAGAAAAGTATAAAATCTTAAAATTTAAGGAGAAATTTCTTTGTTCCACTATGTGATATTGTCAAAGAGGTCTAACTGCCAAATGGCATAATTTGCTGCTGGGGACTTCTCCAGTGCATTAAGTCATGAAACAGCTCCTTGGGAAATCACTCCCAGCACTTCTCAAGAAGACATGAAACACTCCCGTTTCTCGGAGAAAATGTGAGGCTACTTCTTACGTTTTTCATAGTCCAACTGGTAAAAGACCACAGCCATTCCATTTAAGTTCAGTTCTGCAGTATATAAGGAAAAAAAATAACAACCAAAAAGAGCACTCCTAAGACACTGTGTGCTGCTGACAAAGTCACAGTCCTGCCGGGTCACTGGATGTAAGTTTCAAAATCCTTACAAGTTTCTTTATTACCCGCAACAATTAAAACATAAAGAGTGGTACTATTTAAAAACACACCTGCCCATTATGCCACTAACTGCAACTATTTAAATATGTTTCAATTGATATATATGTATGTATGCATGCATAATTTTATGGAAGGCTACATCCTTCTTCTTGGAATAAGTAGCCCTTCGAGATCATTTGTTAAGAGAAGTTTCTTTGATTTTTACAACTCCACTGAAATAGTGCCAGTTAAACAGCAGAGCTCACAAACAGGAGAAATACAGACTGTGGTTTTGATTCTCCTAAGGAAAGTGATGTCAGGAAAAAGAAGGTGTGTGTGTTGGGCGGGGGGGATGGGGATCAGCTGGGAAATCTTTGTATTGTGAAATGAAGTATCAGGAAAACTGACCTCACAGACATCCTGTTTTCAGTGGGGAAGAGTATGAGAGCCCCCCCAACACATGCACGCACACACACACACACACACACACACACACACACGCACTGCTGGAATTGATAACAACAATATTGAACCTGTAGGCTACAAAGCTTTGGCTACAAAATCAAATTCGGAAAACAGCACTGTGTTCACTTTCTCTACAAACACTTCCATATGGGACTTCCCCAAATCCAGGTGGGGCCAATCCAGACAACTTACTTACTCTCTGTATCCCAGCCGTCATATCACAGCATACATGAACACCGATGGTCATTGGTATTTATCTTTTCCAAAATTTGGAGCATATCTGCCATTTGGGCAAAACCGTGCACACAGCTGAACAGTCTAATTTTCAAAGCTTTCAGAAACGTGTTTTCACTATTACGCATTAGGTCAGTGATCAAGCATTCCTGGGAGGAAAAACTGATCCCACCTAATACTCACAATGTGCTTTTTTAAAAGAATGACTTCCCCAACAACCTATGAGATAATCTGATATGAAAGCCTTGCCTTCCAGAAGTTCACATTGCAGAATTCGTAATTCTGGCTAAAGAAACTCTTATGAGAGAATTTACATCTTTAAGTGCTTTAGGATAGATAATATGCACAAACTAATAAACGCAGCTCCTCCAGTACCAAAACAGTACCAAAAAAAAAAGCTAACAAAAAGAACCCAACTTCACAGGAAACACTGTCTAAATGAAAGACCAATAGTAATGTTCCTCTTAAAAATTCAACTTCTATTGAGCACCAGGCAAACCCCTCTATCACCACATAATCAAAACCAAAAACTGCAATAACAAACAATTAAGCCACAAAATGCAACATAAACAAAGCCACTGGAACCACCAAAGATCTTCCATTTCCTTCAAAAAGCAAAAGGGCAAACTTTCAATCTAGGAATCTATTAACACATGGATTCCAGGAAAGAGCAAGAAAACACCCACAAATCTATTAATAAAACACAAGGTCAACCAAAAGCAACAGGGAACACTTGTGTCTACTTACAGCCGGTAGAGCTTCGCAGTCCCAAGAAATAGCAGCTCAGGAAACAACTGAAGGTTATTTCTGTTTAAACGCCTTTGGAGAAAACAAAGAAAAACAGAGCTTATGTTACACAGAAAATACGTAATGACGAGGCTGTGCTTTGGAAGCGTCGTGCCTCATCCTGCATTTCTAGAAACAATGGAATGACATTCCAGAGAATCCAAGCATGGCACACCAAAAGTTGGTTACACCTTTTGTTACATGGCACTTTAACACAGTTTTCCGTGGGCTTAGTCAGATGGTTACTGGGACCTAAATTCTCAACTCACCCTCCCTGCAACATCAGGCACATATGACTAAATGGGACTTCCTAACCCAGACACCACTTCTACAGAGGATATGCATGTTAATACAGTAAACTATGTTAAAAGAATTCAGATTCTCAGAAGGTCAAGATTTTCAGCCAAGGCACAGTAGACAGAAATTTCAATTTTATCACTATTTATTTAACTGGGGGTAGAGCATGCGACAGTGTCGATAAGACTTTCTCCTCATAGGTGAAGTCAGAATAAAAAAAAAGCTGATTTACTTTCTGTGTGAGTGCACTAAACATTTGCACCACTGAAGCAAAGCTAGGGACTGGAGAGATGGCTCAGAGGTTAAGAGTACTGGCTGCTCATTCCAGAGGTCCTGAGTTCAATTCCCAGCAACAACATTGTGGTTCACAACCATCTGTAATGAGATCTGGAACCTTCTTGTGCAGAATACTGTATATATAATAAATCTTTAAAGAAAAAATAAGCTCTAAACCTCAATCCACAGCTCCTGACCGATCACTGAGTTGATTTACTTTTTGTGTGAGTGCACTAAACGATTGCATTTCTTTTATTTTGGGGGTGTTTTAGATGCTTTGTGGAGGAATCTAATTGTAAGATTGTTTTAGATGTTTCAGATGCCTCTAATAGGAATGTAATTACAACTCTATCAAGACCCAATCTATTGTTAAGCTCAATGGGAGTGTGCACACCTACTAGAGAAAGTAAAGTAAGCAAAAGCTATCATTGATATACTAACAATCCAACCCTACCAGTTGTTTGTAAATACTTTAATCAACTGAGTAACAACTGCCTACTGTTCTGCTTCTCCCAAATCTAAATAGGCTAATGGGTAGCTAGTGGAAGCTATCTATACAAATGACGTACAAATTGATTGACCTCCAAGACCAATAGCACCCTGAGAAATGCGGAAACTAGTCTTTAGGACAGAGGCTAAAGATGTCCTGACTTTTTTTTAAAGGTTTATTAGGTGTAATTAAGAGGCTGCTTACTTAGTCTCCACCAGGCAGCAATGAGACCAGTGATTGTATTTTCTAAGAAAGTAGATATAACCCTAACCCTAATCAGACAATAAGGGATTCTTTTGTCAACGTTACCTTAAAGCAAGAAGACCTGCATTAAGAAACTCTCCCTTTGCAATTCGAAGATTCCCAGAAGACGCTTTATGTATTTTCCTTTGCCTGGAAATGGCAGCCTAACAGCAGGGTCTGCATTTAAGAGAGTTGCAGGACAGGTGAGCAGAAGAATGAGGGTGGTCAGTGCATGGTCTCTGAACATGCTCAGAAGCTGCTCATCTACAGAGCCATGCTCAACACGTCATAAAATACGTACCAATAACAACGTGCTCCAAGGTCCATGGAGGGCAAAGAGGAGAATTAGTGGTGAAAGGGTGGATTTACCACCATCCGTGCACCGATTTTTATGAATGAGAACCACATAATAAAGTGAAACAAAAACCGTTTATTCTATTTTTTTTCCTTGGGCATGATGCTGAGGGGATACTACTTTCACTATCTATCATTTTTCCACTTAAACAAAATAGCTTCATTGTGACTTTATAATGATAGCATCTAAGAAAGAGAGAAAAACAAAAAAAAATTCATCCACAAGCACCTAAAATTCATCCACATTTGGTAAGAGTGATGACAGTTTTTCCAGGAGTTCTTTGGGAGATGCATGCAGAGAATGCCTATCCCGATTTCTAAAATGACAGACATGGAGTGGTTTCTTAATCACATTCCAAGCACTGGCTTAACAGGCCTCAGCTGATTCTTCAGCCCAAATAGGCATGCTACTTCAAGGCAGCTTTCCATCGAGAGCTTGCCCTTCCCACCAAACAGTGCTTTCTAACATCCTCTGTGAAACCCCAGCTATCCTCGGTAAACTCCGTGCCTCTCTTGGCTGTGTCCCCAGAGCGTTTGATAAGACCCCTTTGCACTGTATAATATTGACTCATGTGCTAGTCTCTTTCCCACTGGGCTGCGAGCTCCTCAAATGTGAAGACCCGCTCTTTGTTCTCCTTCTTCTTCCTCTGGCACTTACTAGGTTAGAGCTGCATTAAAAAATGCAAAGCAATCTCCTGCCCTCATTCAGCACTCCCCAATCTTCCCCGGCATGTGGTAGGTTCGTATTGTGTTGAATGAGGACTGACTGCTCTCTTTGCATTTTGATACAGTTCAGTGAGGACCCAGTATATTCACTTGACATTAGGACCACTTTGCCTTGGCATGCTCCCTGAGCCACTAGCCACAATCCAGCCATCTGAATCCCTGTCATCCAACATGCTTGCACGTACCCTCCATATGCCCTTCCTTCTTCACCCGCCACACATCAGCTAAGAGCAAAAGGAGTTTAGTGCATGTAAATAAACCCCAGCGCATAAGGGGCTGACAGCTTCTTAATACATTGGTAATACATTAGCAAAACGTCATAGACTATGAGAAAGTAGATACTGAAGTCCTGGTACTGGTAGTGTCTTTCTCTTTATGGTTGTAACCATTTTCACATTCCCAGCGTTTCTTAACTGACACCACAAACCCTACCTGATGTGTTTTAGACTATGTGGATCACTTCATTCTTGTGCCAGCATCCTCACAGTGAGTAACACTCCACGTGCTTCGGTAAGAAATCTACAGCTCACAAGCAGAACTAGCATCTGGCTTCCGGTGGTGTGATCCCACACATCCGGCATCAAAATGGCTGTTTGTTCCTCACCAATGTTTCAAAATAATGTAATGCTTAAAGTTTCCTTGAGAAAACCAGTGCTATCTGGTCCTTCTGAAACAAGTTTGAGCTAATCAAATGAAAATATGGCACTCAATTTAAAATTTAAAAGACATAATCTATGAGCGGTTGGCAAGATGGCTCAGTGGGTGAGGCACTTGCCACCCAAAATTATAAGCCTGACCACATGAGTTTGATTTCTGGAACAAGTATGAAAGCAGAAAGAGGGACTGGAGAGATGGCCCAGTGGTTATGAGCACTGATCTTTCAAAGGATCCAGACTCAATTCTCAAAACACATCGTTACTCATAACTGTCTGTAACTCCAGGTCTAGGGTTCCAACAACCTCACATGGACACACATGCAGCCAAAACACCAACATACATAAAATAAACATAAATAAATCATTTTCTAAAGAAAAAATGTGGAAGGAAAGACACGACACCACAAAGTTCTTCTGTGGCTTCCACCTACACACCTTAGCATGCAGACCTCCTGTGTAGTCGGGCACACATGTGAGTGCACATGTACACACACGTGAACATGCACACACATGCACTAATAATAATATTAAGTAAATTATCTGAATTTAATTATTTCTTCATGACAGTGAATATGTCTAAACTAATCACTATGCATTTTGTTTTGAACATGAGGCAAGGCAATATCACAAAAATAGCAAGCGTACTAAAGGAAGAGGGATATATTTGGCTCCCGTTCTCTTCCATCATGAACATGGACGTGTATACGTAATAAGGTTAAATGGATGGAAATTTTTTCAATAAAAAGTCACCAGAGTCCTTCAAATTCTATGAAACATTTAAAAGTAAAGATTCTTGTGAATATCAGAAATTAAATCCCTAAAGGGCATATTTTTAAATCTACAGTTACTTAGAGACTATTAAGCTACATGACAATCACAAAACAGAGCTGGAGAAACAGCAATCCTGTTTCTAATCCTACAAAGAAAACATCATAGTGACTTAAGGAGGGGGTGTCACGATGTGAACTCGAATGCAAATGAGCTGACATTTAAAGTGATGGTCCCCGGACAGGACAACAGTGAACAGGGTGTTGCATAGGATTATTGATGAGAGACCACACTAGGTACTCTGTAAAAAGATGCAGTCATGCCCAAGCATAGTCACACCACTGGGATACAGTCTGCCCACAAGATCTGACAACCATTTGAGGATTCTCTGGATGGTGACTCATGCTTTCAGGAAGATATGTGTGGGGTGTTTTTCCGAGATAGCTTTTCTAAAACCCAAGATAATTAAAGATCCTAGATCTATGCCGCCTGCTGTTTCTGAGTATGACTTTCAGATGGATAAATGATCTCAGAGCTATCAAAACACTGCAGGCCTCTGACCACCTGGATCAGATGCTTTTTCTTAAATTATTATCTTCCATCTGCTCTGGTGATTTATCTTTTCATGGACACTATAGTATCTTACTTTTCTTAACTTTCATATTAGTTCAATTAATACTTTACCTCAAAATAACCTTCCATCTAATTCAAAATGCAATCTTAAAAGAGTTTACCAAAGCCACTGAAAAAAAACCTGTGTGCTGCATATCCACAAATCAATGCAAATATACTTCAGTATCATGCCTTATTCAGTAAAGATTGCCCTAAAAAGTTCCATTGCTCTCCTACTCTTCGTACATAAATGATCAATCCTACGGCTAACTCTCCTTTTTGACTCTTCAGATGAAATTTCTACTTGCCCATTTAAAGCATTGTTTCTTGACATTTGTAAAGCGAATGATTTTATCTTACATAATACCAAAGTTCACATTTTGGGCAGTTGTATCATTTAGCTTGCTTTAAATGGCTGAAGAATTTTTCTTTAGTTTTTTCTTTCCAGCAGCAATAATCATCTCATTCTCTGTGCCCCATGTTAGGGAAGTCGACCCTTGTTGATAAAAACGCTCTTTCCTGCTGACATCCTTCACGTAATATTACTCTACATATCAAGAGAGAATATAAAATACTCTTTCAAAATCCTGAGAAAAATATTCATTTTCTTCATATCATCTGATCCCATGAAGAAATTCGAAGTGAAAGTAACAAATACAGATGGTTAAACATAGTATATTCATACTTTGAGATATAACATACCTATACATTCAACTTCAAAAACTCAAAATTCAAAAAGAAGCTGTGTTAAAACCTGTAAATGCAGTTTAAGTACAGTGTACCATGAGTTCTGAGAAACTGTGTACGTTATCTCACTGATCCCTGCACTGTTAGTGTGAGACGGATCTTCATAACTATCTCTATTTGAAGCTATCCCTACTGATAACAAAAGCAACAATACAATAAATGAGTGCTTTGCATTCGTGAGCTAGCAGATGATATTACAAGGCACCACAGAGCAGGAATTGTTAGTTAGTCCACATGAATACCATTATCACCACAGTCTAACAGAATGTGGCATTGCTTTTGCACTAAAGCAATCTTCCTGAATCCCAGGGAGGATGGATGCTGTAAAGAGGACAGGCAACAGCTTGTATAGAAGGCGTCTTAAAATGATACTTAGCACCCACAACTTGAAGTCAGCCTTTTTGTCCCCAAGATTTCATTGTTGCTAATGTCCCCCGCAGTTCAGCAGATGTAACTTGTTTTGAAAACAGGACAATACAGGTAAAGTCCATTAAAAAAAAAAAACTCCCCTTCTATGCAAGCTTGTGAAATGCACTCTGGAAGGCATAATTCAAGGGGAAAGGTATCCAAAAGCATTGAAAGACAGAACTGAATGTAAAATATTTGACATTCGCTGTTTCCACAAATACATTGAAACAGTGCAAACTCAACCCCTCATTTCAGGAGGAAGCATAAAGGAAACAGCATCCAGCAAACAATGTCACAAAGGATGAGCCCAAAACAGATGTGGGAAAAATAAACACCCTCTGCTGCCTTGGAATTTATAAAATAGTCGGCAGTGGCAAAGGGGTCTCTCGGCACCCTTTGACTTCAGCGCCCATAAAAACACACTGCACTGAATGTTCCACTATACTTGCAGAAGCACCCTCTCATGAAAGCTTCCTAAAACCACAGTCAGTAACAGAATTTTTAAAAGTCCATATGCTGCTTAGACATGCATCAGAATTGAGGCATTTAACAGCTATCAGTAGCTTAGCAAAGTTTTACTTTATGTAGTATGCATACTCTGATATATTTCTTTAAGAAAAGAATGTCTATGAAGTTAACAACAGGGATCCTAAGCCAATGTGTAAGATGCCAGAGAAGAGTCCCCTGAGATGAACTTGGATTCTTTGCCACGGGGATTAGCGTTGTGAGATGTTCTTTACAATAAGAAGCATGAATGTGTTCGGTTGCATATAAGTTTTCAAGATTAGTAAGAAGAGGGGTCCTCTACAGACTGGACAAACAGAGGGTAAACAGTGCTATCCTTCAGTCCTGTTCTTACAACATTTTCTCCACTTGAACTCATGTGTTACAACCTACAACCCAACCTCTGTGTGTGCCACAGCTCTCAGCCTCATATTGAGACTTGTTTATGAATGGTATGTTCATGTCAAAAGGAAGAATTCAGTACCATCTTACAGGAGAACATATCTTTTAAGTACTGGTTCATGAAATACAGTGTTTGCTCAAAGAGGGCCTTTATCCTAAAGGGATCTAAATGTCAATGTTAAAAAGTGATGAGTTCTACGATTATGAATTTGGTAAAATTTTCAAATATCTAAGTTATTACTTATTTTCCGGGAATCCTCACATGGCTACTTCGCAATATTGTAGAATTACATTTTTTAAGCAAACCATCCAGTGGCAAAGCCACCAGGACTAAAAGTGACCTTTAAATATGAAGAGAATAAAAGCAGACTAGCTGAATGAAGTTTTGTCTGAAAGACAGACAGTTGCACTATTGATGCAAGAGAGGGGTCTTATTAACTAATTTGAAGAGGAATAAGTTTTTAAAGAGTAAGTCGTGTAATCAAGATTGCACAGGAGAAATGAAATTCAGGCTCTGTGGGAGTCTCTCTTGTCTAATGTTTCTGAATTTAGAATGGAGTTGAGTTGAACACAACTGACTATTTTTCACTGTTGATCCAGCAGAGGGTATTAAAGGGTGCCTAAATCTTGTAGTGGCTAGATAATTCATTCAGCCCCATTCCCCTCTGTTATTCTGCCTCTCTGTCGTGCCCCCATCAACAATGTCTAAAACAGCATCATACAGCCAGCACTCTGAAACTATCTACCCATCCACGGTGCTCTCCTATTCCTGTAATTACCGTAGTGAGTATGTGGTATTTGTGTCGTCCACACAAAGCCATGTTTTGTATTCCTGGATGCTGCTGCTCCAGGAACATAAGTTAGACAAACATGTATTTCCTTTCGGCAATGTCGGTAGATCAAATATGCCACTCATGTTTTGAGGGAGTTTTCAAAATGAGAGGAATTGATTTTACCAGTAGAATGCCAAAGACCCAACAGACAGCCATAAAAAACAAAAGAGCAGAACAAAATGAATATAACATAACCATAGCCGTGGACAGAGAGCCAGGGCAGCACAAGTTTCAGCAACCTCTGGGATTTCTGTGTTGGAAAAGAAAAAAAAAGGGGGGGGCTAGTGAAAGAGGGAGGGGGAGAGAGACAGAGACAGGGACGGAGGGAGGGAAGGAGAGAGGGAGGGACGGAAGGTAGGAAGAAAGGAAGGAAGAAAGGAAGATGAAGATATTATATACACTGAATTAATAACTTTTAAGAGAGAACTGCAGAGCTATCCAGCCTTTTGTCAAGTATAAGAAAAAGCATACTTCCAGAATCTTAACTTTATGCTGTAACTTACAAGTATGTACTTTGGTTATTCTTAATTGATTGGATTGAATCAGCTGGTAAAATCACTTCATTACATTCCTCTATAACTTCTTATCAAACAACAGGAAGCTGTTGTATTGTAGTTTGCATGGTGAGTACTCTCCATGATCTCCCAACTCCAGATAAATAATACTACTGATAAAACAAAGCATTCCAGACACCTTGCCCATGGGCATGTCAGGCCTGGGTGTATGGCAGCAACTGCGCCAACAGGAAGTATCATATGCTCATGGGGCACAAGCTCCATTAAAACCTATCCCATTCACAGTGGCCAATAAACTAGACGCTGATGAAATCGCCATCATCTGATGCTGTTTTCTCCACAATAGCAAAAGAAAGAAGGAGAGAACAAGGAAAGAGAAAAGTGTTGCGAAGAAAGGAAAAATGTAAAGGAAGGAAGGCGGGAGGAAGGAAAAAGGAGGGAGGAAGGAGAAAAGAAGGACATCTTAACATTTTGACCAGCATTTTTAATCACCTCTATTTCATTAAGTGAAAAATACCTTTCTTTTGTTCTAAAAGTGCTTTGATTTACATATACAGTAATTTCAAGTTAAAATGACCTTGATTTTACAAATTAAAAACCAATTTCATAAAAGGTGCAGATAGTATTTACTATTTTCAGATCTGTCTTTCTCTTTATTAAGATATAACTTCACCAACATTATGAGTATCTCTGAAGTTTAATTTCTTCATGTTGACAAATGCTATTATTGTTACCATTTCAAAATGAAAACAACTCAGAACCATAAACTGTATGTCAATAAAGTTGATGTTTTTCAATTCTGTTTTGGTTTACACACAAAGAAAAAAAAACTGAAGTCATGCTTTACTTGCTGAATGACGGTTACAACATAAACTAATTCTAATGCATTAGCAATTTTGAGTTCAATTTGAAATTTTGTATCTAACTTATGAACAATCACATAGATTATACAATCCGTAGTTTAACATTAATCCATTACTTATTTTCTGTTTCTTACATTGCCCACTGAAATTTTTTAAGAAAACAAGCAAATTTGTGCGACATTAATAAAATAGGGGTAGATGCTATAACCATAATAATTTGAATGTGGAACTCACAAGGTTGGGTTTTGTACTTTTGTTTCTTAAAAAAAATAAACTGAACAAAATTTAAAGTAGTCTTCTCCACAACAATGTTGAATGCATGTCTTAGTAAAACTGTCTTGACATTTAATATATTTAAAAATAAATATTTGAAAAGTGTATCCACAATGTTCCTAAGAAATGGCTTAGAATTCCAGAGTCCCAAGGAGATGAATTGGCTGTCAGATAACAATGCACTTCCATCTGATGGACTTGGCAGTTGTAAACAAATGGAATTTTCTCAGCTTTTCCTCACAAATATGAAATATTTGCTCTCAGCCAACAGCTGGGGTGATTTAAAGAAGTCTTGCATATATATTAGTTTTCATTCAAAATTACAAACCCTCCTCCCACTCTGCAACATCTGACTTAGTCTTTCTAGAATAGAAAATTGTTCTGAGATGAAGTGACATTCTCAGGGGAAGTAAAAGTCAAAAACTAGTATCCTCTTACAACTCTAATCAAATTTCAGATTTTATGGCATCTGTAGGATTTTTTTTTTAGGAAGAGTTAATTTATTTAAGATGAAAGTTCAAATGACATTCTGAAGTGGCTTTAAAAATATGAAAAAGTGTGCATTGTTATGTTCCTAAAGATTTAAAATTACAATACAGCAGAAAGCTTCATGGATGATTCTGTGATTGAAACAGAGCTTCAGAACCAAGCTATCAGGATCACTCTTGACCAAAGGCTAGCGTTTCAATGAACATTTAATTACCTATTCATTACATTTTATCAATGCATTTAAAAAATGTGGTCTAAAATATCTTTGAGAGTTTTTCACTAGGTAGGTATATCAGCTATGGACAAACATCTATGAAGCCGATAAAGAATAAATACTTTCAGAGTATTTTACATATTTAACATGGGTTATGAACAGAAGAACTTGGGTATACATCCAAAAAATATTTATCTGTTCTCACTTGCTCAGAAAGTACCCCAGTGTGGCTAAACCAGTTTACATATTAATCCACAGTTACACTGAAATAAACAGACTTTTAAGCTAAAATAAAGTAGACATGACCATGCTTTGCTTGAGGCAATAAACACATAGTCCTATGTATTCACAAATGTATTACAAAATTACAAGACAACTTTCCACTTCTAAACAAGGACAGACTTAACCTTGGTCTTGGACCCAGTGAATCTGAATACACTCTATGCCAAAATTTAAAATTTTAGATACAAGTACCAAATTTATTTTTCCTAAAATAACTATTAGGACAGGCAACTTATTAAAATAATTACCAGTGCTTTTAATACAGATTTTACCTGTCTTAAAAATGAAAACCTATTGAACTAGAATAATTATGACATATGAAAACTATAAATCATATTTAATAGTTCAAAGTCTATAATTTTTCTTATTTCAGATATAAATTTTGCCTATTATACATTTGTATAATTGAATAATATATATTATTGACAATAATAGTCTTGAAATACACATACTTATGAGATGTTTCTTTCTAAAACAATGGTTTGGAAAGTGAAAAATCTACACTTAAATTTCATGGGAAAAAATGTCAGTGGTGAATGGCCACTCATCCCTACCTGAATAATTTGTGACTTATTTTTCCCAGTTGTTATATTTTAGAAGCTATTATAAAACAATTAATATAATTGGGAGTAGTGGTTATTATCAGTGTTCACAGTAAGTAGTCAATAGCAAAAAATATAAATCATTGATAGCAACCTTTTTTTTAATGTCCTAAAGTATCAACAGTGTTACAAACAGCAACAACATGGATGTTTACAAGATTCTCAGCCAAGCCTCTCTTTCCATAAAGTACCATTAATGCAAATAAAATTTCCAGTGGTCCTTTCTGCATGAGCCACAGAGAACAGACAGGAACACATGTACCTATTTTAGTGCCAAAACAATGACTATGAAGGAAGTAAGTGTCTCAGGAAAGCCCTGAACGTTCATGCCTTAATACAAGTTCACGCTCTTTACCTAGGGACTTGGATTTTATGCTGGAAAACACTTAGTTGTGCCCTTTCCTCTTAAACTTTAAAAGCTAGGCCATGAAACTGAAGACGCAACTCTTGAAATCCAAGTGGTTTTAAACGTGCAGACATGTTGTCATGAGTTTGGGACTGAGAATACTTACAGTCTCTCCAGCTCCTTCAGATCCTGGAAAGCTCCCCTCTCAATGGTGCTGATCTTGTTCTCCATGAGCTGACTGAAATGCAAAACAGAACTGGCTTCTAAATGTCGCCATGTGAGGAGCTTCAACTTAGCAGCCAAAAAACCTGCAATCCCTCTCTTATGTGTCCGATGTATTTTGCTCTGAATTCCGAGGCCCCAGCAAATTTAATAATAAAGCAGGTGAGAGAACTCAGAGGGAGAAGTAGCTTCCATACCAGAGGTTTTTTTTAATTACTAAAGAAGTTTCTCAGAGAAGTAACTAATGAAAAGTAAATTCTAAACCTTAAACTCCAAAGTAAGTTGACAATAGAAACTATCTTTTAAAAGCTCGTTTCTTACACTGATTTCACTGGTGTTCCTAGCTAAGGAATTCAGTAGCTCAGCACATTCTGAGTTTAATTCAGACCTGGGCATGCACATCACGGACTGGAAAATGCCATATGGACCAAAGTAATTCCTTAAAACTTAACTCTGGACCCATGGTGGTCAAAAATACATGACCACTGGGTGTAAATATTTACAAACCTGTGGGGCAACATAAATTTACAAATATTGACTCTCAGCTAATGGTTAACTCACAGCTAATTTAAACCACTAATTAGTGTATTAATTATATTGCAATATTTTGTCAGTTTCAAAACTACAAAATAGGGAATGTAACCCAAAGTGGGACCAATGTATTTGATACATAAATGTCTCCCAAAATCTGATGAAAAGATGATTGCATGATTTTAGTGTAAACGCTTTTCTCTACTTTTTCTCTGAAGGAAAGAAATCTGGATGCTCTTCCTTCAGTAAGATGAAAGAGCAATCTGCTGAGCCTTCCCAGGTTAACTGTAAGTCCTCCAAGTATAGGACTTCTTCTGTTATTTACTTATATTGTGAAAAGAATGTTTCTTCATTTCTATGTAATGCCGTTAGAGTACAGATCTGAGGTCCTATCTACCCTACTATCCCCATCATACAGCCACTCTTAAAGGCACAATTGCACTAAAAGTTATACAATGGAAAACAAAAAGAAATACAAGAAGACCTTAAGAATTTTTTAAACTGCTCCTGTCTTCAGAAAAGTTTTAAACTCTATGAACATTTAGTGATTATAACTAAGTATCCTATCTTAAAAACAAAACTTGAGACTTGGAGGAAGGAGACACTTACAGAACTCTGAGGTGCCTGAGACCAGCAAAGTCTGTCTTCGTAATCCTTGTGATGTTATTTCCATTCAGATCCCTAAGAGACAACCAAAAAAAAATAAATAAATAAATAAAGTTCCTTTTTTATTTCTATCATATTTTGTCAATGTAAAACTCAAAGCATGTTGGAGCTTTAGGGGAAAAAAACAAAAAACCTTAATTCAATTAGTGTGGCTTAAAAGTAAGCTGGGGAACGGAGGGAAGATGCCTTTGAAATAGTAGTTTATAAATGTCTCATGTTTACAAAATTCTTGCTGACATATGACAAGAAAAGAGAGTGGTGATGTCACCACTAACCCTGGCTTTTGTTGTGTGTTTGTGGCCTGTGTGAGAGAGTGCTTTCGATTTGGGTTTCCTAAAGAATGTGGGTATTTATTTACTGAGGTATTCTGCAATGTCGCTTTTATTTTTAGCACAGCCCCCAAGAATTTTCTTTCATGAACTTTAATGAAAAAAAATTTCCCTCATACTATTCGCGAAGAAATTTTTTAAATTAGAACACTTTGAGGGAACATTGTGGCCAAAATTCCAGAGGCAAAGAAAAGTGTGTGTCAGGGTCAGGGAGAGCGAGGCACCTCAAAGACCTTCACCCCCCCCCCCTTCTAGGTTCCCTGGGTTTAGCAGACTCTTTATTGCAGCTCCTGCCTCCCCCTCCGCCCCAACTGCAGTGACTGCAGTTTAAACCACTAGTGGTAACAATAATGAAAGTAGGATTTGGCCTTGACACGTTTGTTCCACTTATGTGCCACTTTTTCTTCAGTCACAACCTTCTTTTCTGGTCAACAACTAAATTTGCATGGCTTCATTCATTCACAATGTAACTAGCCTTTGGGAGGTTTCTCTGGGTTCCTTCCTGGAAGTTCTCTTACTTTCGACTTCCAAACTTCCTGCTGAAATCTGTATTTAAAGTGTTTACTTTGCTAACGGTAGAATTTTATAAACAAGCACCGAGTGTGTGGTTTCCTGAAAACTCCACAAATCTCTCATAAGGATTTTTTTTTTTTCAATTACTAGGTACTCCAATGCCTTTTCTGGAAACTCAGGGCTTTGACAAGTTAGTGTTTACAGTTTTCTGAAGGGCGTGGAATGACAAGAGCTAAATTAGAATTTCTCATCGTTTTCCACCCTTTCTCCCCTCAACCAACCGCTCCGAATTGTCTCTAAAGTTGTGGGAGTACTTCAAGGGCTATTTGTTATCTCCTGCTTTTCGGACCCCAGCATCACATCCTGATGAGACACCCGCGGTCAGGCCCAACTAGTTGGGCACTGGGGGCTTAGAAATATAATCAGGGGAGAGCCCCGGTGGAGCAGGGACTTGGCAAACCTTTTTGAAAAAAGAAAATCCTGGACTTGGGCCCTCAAAGTGAGAATGGGGGAGCGGATTGGAGGCAACTGTTGGCCTTGATGACGTTGAGTGCAGAAGTGCTTGCTGTCCTAGGGTCTTCCTTTCCAGACAGCTAAATGCAGTCTTGGCAAAGAACCGGAATCTCTCCGCAATCACCCAAGCCACACCAGTCCAGTTCACACCAGCCCAAGTCATGGGCGCCTGCCTGACCCAAGTGCAACCGGGAGAGTCCGGCGCATCCCGGACGCTGGGGCCGGCTCACAGCGGAGGGCTCCGCTTCACAAAGAGAGCAGCCTCTGCGCTTCGCTTCCCTAACTCGGGAAGTGCCCCACCAGGAGCGCGTGGGCCGTCATCCCCGGATCTGCGTTTATTTCTTCATTAAAGACTCGCGCAGACAGGGAGGCGGGGATGTCTGCGGGCGGCAGAGCGCGAAGAGGGGCAGACAGAGCAGCTGCCACCACGTGAAGGAGCTCACAGATTGCCAGCAAGGTGCCCAAGGGCACACAGCCGCAGCGGGAAGGGCTGGAGGAAGCAGCCCAGGGCCACAGGGTCACCAAAGCGGTTGGACCCGGCCCAGTAAGTTCCAGGCGGAGAACTAACTTTACTTAAGCCTTGGGACACAGTCATCCAGCAAGTCTGCTACTAACTGTGTTCGCTTAGCTACTGTTGCCGCCTCCTCCCTCTAAATGAGAGGGGCTTTTAGAAAGTCGCGGCCGGGAGACGACGAGGGTTGTTACTGAGCCTATTCTTGCACTCATCCTTCATAGATTATGAAAAGATCCCCAGGGCACCCCCAATATTCCGCACCCCCTCCCCGGCATTTAGAAGGGTACACAAAGCCTGGGAGAGAAAGCTTATCTTCTTTGAACAGTCTGCCACCTCCCTTTGCCACAGTATGAAGCAACAAGGTCCTGAAATAACCCGTGTTTGCAACACCGCAAGGTGACTCGTTTTTGCAGAGTCTGGGAAACACAGTCACACCTCCCTTGCCCCGGGCATCCTTGAATTCTAGTCCCAGGCGCCTTTCTCCCCAAGCCAGAAAGAACTGGTCCACAGTCCAGAAGCAGTTTCAAGTGGCGGGGGTGGAGGTGGGGGTGGGCAGGAAAAGGACATGCAGCTGCCAGTGATCCGCCCCTCCTTGGCAAAGGCTCCTCCCAGTTTGGTGCCCGCCAGTCTTTTACCTTTTCAGAGGGCCCCCCCCCCCCGGGGATGTGCGTGCTGGAAAGTCTCTGAGAGCTGCCCCAGGAACCGGTTTCTACCACGCGCGGACTTTCCAGGCTTAATGCTTGAGGATATTCTACCTCGATGGGAAGGAAGAGAGTGGGGAAGGCGAAGAGGCCATACTCACAGTCTCTCGGTGTTGCGGGGGATATTCCTGGGCACACTGCGTAGTGCCAGCCCATGACAGTCCACCGTGCTGCCTGAACAGGAGCACTGGGCCGGGCACGCCTGCGGCGCCACCTTGTTCAAAATCGACAACACTAACCCCAGCGACAGGGACAGTGTTTGCCAGCCAATGCTGCTCATCTTCCCTAACAGGATCCTTGCTTTGAGGGACTTCTCTTTAGCTCTCTATTGAGTGAGAACTAGGCAGTGTCCGAGGCTCGATGCCTGGCCCTGGGCACAGAGAGTAATATAGAACAGTAATATAAAGCAGTAGAACTGGCAGAAGCACACGCCTTTCCCCGACTCTCCACGCTTTTTGAGCGGAGCAGAAGATCGGTGGGCAACTTCAGGTCCTGAATATCAATAGGCCCGGGTTAGGCTATAGGGGACCCCGATGCAGTTGTGAGGACAGAGCGCGTCTTCAACTTGGCGGTAAAAGAGCTCCTACTCGAAACGACCGCAAAGATGCAGGGGTCGGTTGCCTGAAGACGAGCGAGGACTTCTGACCCCAAGGACCCTCTAGAAAATTCGATTCCAATTGGCAGAGTGCAAGGCTGAGGAGGGGACTTCGATAGTAATGGTGGACCTGATCAAAGTGGGCTCCCTCAAGCTAAAAGGTGCAAGAGCCTGGCAGGTCCAGAGCAGAGCCCTCGGAAAGACTGGGCATGGCGCACGCGGGGGTGCACCGGGTGTTCACGCAGCCCTGGGGGCGCCGGGCGGCGCTGCGGGGCTCAGCTCACAGGGCCTCTCCACTCCTGCGGCACAGCAGCAGCCCCAACCCGTCTTCGCCGCCTCCCGACAGCCAAGGATGTCTTGCACTCACACATGCACTTCACTGGAGGAGATCTGGGCAATCCCGCCTCCCTCCCGGCGTCCTTGGCGACGCTCTGCACCAGGGCCTGCCCCTGAGGTCACACAGAGAGACAAAAGGGCACTCGGACTGCTGCAGCCCTGAAGAAAAATCCACTAGTCCGCACCTCTGCAGAAAAAAATCCAAGAAGCCAAGTTTAGTTAGGAAAGCAAGAGCTCCTAGGAAGATTGAGTGGGAACTGGCTGGGGCAAGACGTGGAGCCAGGCAAGCCAGGAGAAGCAAAGCAAAGGCTAGGTGTCCGCGATGCCAGTGCTGCTAGTACGCCCTGATGGGTATACTAAGTGATAGGCGGGAGAATGGGATCTGCTACCCAGGTAGATCACAGTAGACAGCTGACTGGCAGTCGGGTGTCCGCGCTCTTGTCAGCCGCTCGGGTCTCCGGGATACGCCGCCGCAGCTCTGCCGCACACACCTGACGGCGCAGGTAGAAGAAATAACAGCGATGTCCCGAGGTGCACGGCCTCTCAGCCACCCCTCAGGCAGCTCCTGCAAGTGGGTCCTCAACCTCAAAGTGCAGGAAGTTTCCCCAGGCGTTGGATCCGGTCTCCCACTGTCACGGTAGGAGTCCAGCCACGAACGTGGAGACTCCGTTTAGCCACAGACACTGCACCTGACTCGGCGACGGCAGTCCAGCTAGCGCTTAGCTTCTAGCCCCTTCCCCTCTCGGGGAGGCTTTCGGCGCCTGCGGTTCCCGGGAGGAAGGTGGGGTGGGGGAGAGAAAAGGCGGAGACAGAGAGCAGGGGACTGGCGCTCCGGAGCCCCAGGCAAGTGTCTAAACAATAGGACGGACGCGGCTGCCTAAGTCTCGCCGGGCTGCTGGAAGGTGGGTTGTTGTTGTAACTGGAGTTGTCCGCTCTGGCTGCTGGGCGCTGAGCGCAGCCGAACAAAAAGACCCCAGCCCGCGCCTCTGGAGTCGCCTGTGGGCCCCCGGGACGTTCCCCTTTCTCCTCAGTACTCCCGCTGCCCCAGGAAAGCTCGGCAGCTCTGGCCTGCGCCCCGAAGCCTGGGCGCTCCCATCCCTCGCCGCCGCCGCCTCCTCCTCCTTTTTTTAACCACCGTCTGCAGCAGCCACAGCCGCCGCCTCCTCCAACCCCCGCCGTCCAGGCGCTCCGCAAATAAATAAACCCAAGTCCGAAGTTAACGCGGTGGCCGGGCTTTATATAGCAGCGGGAAGCAACCACCCTTAGCTCCGCCCTCGCGAGCCCCGCCCCGCCCCCTGGACGCGCGCTGAAAGCCCGCACCTCGCTCGCCCGGGAGAGGTGAGGCCCCGGCTGCTCTCGCCCGGGGGGGGGAGGTGGCTGCGCGCGTTCCCGTGCGCCCCTGCTCCAGCGAGCCGAGACTCCAAAGCCCGGGCAAAGTTTGCCACTAGAAGGAGGCTCCCGGGTCCCCGCCCCGCAACTCCTTGGCCCTTGAGGTGACCCGAGATCCGAGACCGAGGTTCCCAGAAAGAGATTGGGGAGAGGGCCGGCTTTGAATGCTGCTCATAAATAAAAGGAACCGGCAGCGCCTCTGCCGCAGCCTTTTGAGGCGCAATTCTAAAGGGAACCGTTCTGGGTTTGCAACGCTGCTGCAAGAGAAAAACAGTGAGATTATGATTTTAAATTAAAACAAAAAATCCTACTGAAATAGATCTGCCTTTGCGGATCTCTCTCTCTCTCTCTCTCTCTCTCTCTCTCTCTCTCTCTCTCTCTCTCTCTCTCTCTCTCTCTCTCTCTCTCTCTCTCCCCTCACACACACACACACACACACACACACACACGCACGCCCCACACACACACACACACACACACACACACACACACACACACACACACACACGTATTTTGGAAAGCTTAAAAGTTCAGAGTAGCAAGTTTGAAATAATGTTTTCCAACCTTCTTGCAAGCCTTCCTAAGCCACCTTCTTCAGTTAACCCTTTCTTTATAGTCACTGGAAAACACCAGGCCAGGGGGTAGCTTGTTTATGCAATGCTACAAACTCACACAACTCCAAGGGTTTGAATGAGTCCCTGTGGCAACAGAAAGGGGAAATAATCGTAGCAACACCCATTATGCTGGAAGGTTTCCCTTGTTTCAGTGCCTTTCTGGACACCTCCCCCACCCCACCCCAACCCCTGGCACTTTTTGGAAAGTAGATTTCCTGGTTTCTTCTTGCCTTCTCAGGGTGATGTCTGGCAATAGTCACCATCTCCTGCTCTCTCAGCAGAAACGAAAGCCTCTATAGGTTTGAAATAATATCTAAATGAGTCAGCTTCTTCACTTCATCTTAAATTCCTCATCTTCTTTCTAGTCAGGGTCCACTTTGGAAGTCAGCAGAAAACTGTGCAAGCCTGTCCCATAAGGTCAGTTTTGTAGCATAGTTTGTGTAATATGTGCTACCCCTTGCCCCCCCCCCCCAAGTCTGTCCGTTCACTTTAACAGTTTTGGTGTTTAACATTTACCTGCCACTTAGAAGGTTCCCAGAGACATGTTTAACTCATGAATATGAAACCTGAAATCTTCCAACATCTTTACTTTTGCCTTTTTAAATTTTTCAGGATATCTTTTCCAGGTCTTTTTGCCTGTAACTTAGATCCAAAAACCCTTTGGAGGCTCCTTAGAAAGGCAGGGTGTCCCCTCATGAACTAGACTGGAATTCTTGGGATTATTCATCTGGCTGTCGTTTGTTTGTAGGGCACCATTCTTTTAAAGGCTTCAGAACATTTGCCATCCAGGCATTCATTTGTCCTTCTAGATTTTAGCTTAAAGGTTTGTTACATAACTTACTTGAGGAGGAAAAGAGATGCTGTAGTCATATTTCCTTATGACTTGAGACATAGAACACATGTCAGCTGCAAAACTAATTGTCACTGAAAGAATCCCACCACCAGTGAACTTTTTATAATAATAAATTATGTGATTGAGGCATGTTTTCAGATACACTAAAGCATGTGCTGTCATAACTTTGACACTTCATTGATAGTAAGATAAATTTTGTGTGAATTTATCCAACACAGATGATTCATTTTTCTATGTGTATTTTAATTTCAAGAATATTATCCACATTCAAATTATTATCACTGGAATTAGATTGTAAAAATATGAATTCACATTTGATTCTCCCCCACCCCCGGATTGTTTTTCATTTTGCATAAAACCTAGAGTAGGTTGAATAGTATTCACACTGGAATGTGCCTATGGAATCATTGTAATTAAATGAAATTTATATAAGAAGATAATGTCAATGAGTTTCATCGAGAAAATGGGTTGTAGGCAATTCTTGATGTTTGGGGCTAGTGAATTTTTTGGGTATCAGCTGCTTTCAGCTAACAAACAAACAAGTTTCTCATTTTTAAAAACATTACTACCTTCTTTGAACAGTACCACTTCAGGATGCTTGCTAATGGCCTTACATGCATCCCTAACATTCACTTTCAAGGCTTCATTCATCTTAGGTTTTGTTGCTCCCCAAGAAAACCAGCCCACAAATCGCAGTCCCAGAGAACCTAGACAACAATGAGGACTCTAAAAGAGACATACATAGATCTAATCTACATGGGAAGTAGAAAAAGACAAGATCTCCTCAGTAAATTGAAAGTGTGGGGACCTTGGTAGATGGTTGAAGGGGAAAGGAGAGACAGGAAGGGGAGCTGAGAAAAATGTAGAGCTCAATAAAAATCAATAAAAAATGAGTTCTGAGTTGCTCTTTGATTGTTGCAGCCAGCCTCAAGAAAGCCCTCTGTGGTGCCTCTTGTCACCACACGAGGTCTCCATAAATCCTGACCTGGATTAAGGAAGTGGAATCCACTAAAGTCAGCATGCAAGTCTCCTATTATTTTAAGAGGAAATCCCATTGGTGAAAGATGGTAGGAATAATTTAGATACTTAAAAAAAAACCACACAGTTAAAAACTGCAGTGTAAGATCAAAGCTTTGTGACATTGTGGCTTATGGGAAAGGGAAGTAAGGAAAGAAAGTTGTTTTATAAAGGAGGTAAGTATTGGTTAGATTTTAGCTACCTTTTACCAAAGGAAGCAGTACTAACTAACTGCACTGATCAACTTTGTAAAACTGAATAGAAAAATTCTTTGGTTTTGGTTTTAACTGGTTTTGTGCTGCTATTTTCCATTGCTATAAAATGTGCTTAATTTTCCAATTTTCTTATGGTATTTTTATTGGAAATGTGAATATAAAACCCACCATAGATTATGAATAGACTAAAGTTTGTCTAATGCTTGCTCACTGCCAAGCTGCATGATGGAGTATGGCTATGAGCATTTGATGCTTTCCTCCCTTGCCCTAAGATGATGTTATTCTTCTAGGAGGACAGAGTGCATTGAATGTTCAGCAGAGGCTAGGACCTGAATTCTCAGTCTCCAGACTCAATTGCTTCTTTTTATCCAGAATGTGTATATCCTCTGAAACTGGAAAGTTCAAGAAATGTCTAACTCTTTCAGAAAGAAAACCATCATAAATCAGATGTGTCCCTCTCTGTCAACTCTGGTCCTCTAAGAATGTGGTGGAGAGGTCTGGTTCAAGGCATTACAATTGTCTTGAAACCTAACCTGTTTACACCGAGAGCTTTGGCATGGTTCTAGATATCAGTGGTTCTCAAAACATGGTCCTTTAATGAGCAACCTTAAACTATGCAGGAGTAGATGTGTTTGTGAATTGAAAAGGTCAGTACAAAGACTCAGAATCAGACATTTGAAGACTGGGGATCAGAAGTCTGCACGATAACAAGCCCTAAAACTGAATTTGGTGCTTGCTAAAGTTCAAGAATCTCTGCTCTAGAGCTATGCTCTATGGTGTTTGAATCATCTAGGCATGGAGAGGAAAAGAGGCAAGGGTGATAGATAGCTCCTGCTAAATGGCCTTGGATTTATCTGGTTCCCAGGGTTTGACAGGTGTACATCCCTGATCACCTCTAGAGGGCACCAAAATATTTTCCTCTCCAACCCCACAGACACCACAGACTCCATCCAATTTCACTTCATTTCCTTGGGACATGTCTTTTAGAACTGGAAAGATCTTGTTAGCAACCTTCCTTAATTTTAATATCTCCACTAATTAACTATACCATATTTATATATGTATCTTGTTTATTTTTACTTATAATGAGAACAGTGGTCCCTAGTATTCATGATTTTTGTGAAGATTAAATTAATACCTACCAAACAGCATGAGCTTCATACAACTGAGTACCTATTAAATAAATGGTTATGTCCCAATTTTGTTATTCTATTAATATCACCATGTGAAATATTTTTATTAGAAGAATAGGTACTTAATCCCATGAGCAAGTTTTATAATCTTATCCTTTGGGAGGGCGTTGTTTTGTTTTTTGAGGCAAGGGGCACTTTGTAACTTTGGCTGGTTTTGAACTCACAGGATATACCTACCTCTTTCTTCCAAGTGCTAGGATTAAAGGGAAGTGCCACCATGCCAGGATCTTGTAGTATTCTTTTACTGAGGCCTGGGAAGGGCTTGAGCAGAGGTTATCTTCTGAGGAGCAAACAAACAAGTCACCTTAGAATGATGAGGCTCTGCTCAGCCTTAGAATTCATGAACCAATGAGTAGAAATGGAAGTGATTAGTTTTATGAGGCTTATGTTTCACTATATTTTGAGTGGGGAATTGTTTTCCCACTGCCATAATAAAATAGCCTGCTGCTTGTGCAGTTAAAAGGAGAAGGGCTAACCCTGAGTGTGCCTGTTCTGTGGGGACACACTTAAGGGAACCTCAGATATGCCACTTGGATTTTCTGTTTTCAGCTAGTTTGCTTCTGATGTTGAGATGAGACCAGTTGAACCAGAAAGCCTTTCAAGTTACCACAATAAAGTAACTCTCCTGAGCGATACCTGTGTTCAAACACTGGGCTGGCCACAGTGTACATACTAGCTCTTTCTAGTCTCACCATAATGCTATGAGTTAAAGACATTTTTCTTAATTCTGACTGAACAGTGGAGAAAACTGACACCCAGGCATCCATTCAATTGTCCACATTTATAGAGACAGAAAGCATCAGAAAATCAAAATTCCAATTGGATGTCAAAACCCATTCTTCAAATTTGTCCAAATGCTCTGCCTCTCAAATTCTAAGATGTGAGTACATTTTAGTGATATGTGAAATATATATATTGGGGGATGGGATTCTGAGATAGATCAAGTGCAAATGCATCCACTGAGCAAGCCTGAAACCTTCGATTTAATTTTTTTCTGATACCCTGGAAAGAGACAGTCAAATCTGCAAAGTTATTCTCTGTCCTCCACTCTCAGGCTATAGCAAACACTCATACACATCATACACACACAACACAATAATATTACATTAAATTAAATAACATAACAATAGAAAATTGACTAGAGAAAGACATGATGGAAATACTTGAGCAAGAACAAAACATGTTTTATAGCAAAAAAAAGGAATGAAAATGATAAAAAGGAAAGATATTACATGTCAGTCAGGTGTGGTAGTTCACCATGCCTTTAATCCCAGAATTGGGAAGCAGAAGCAGGTAGTCAACACAGTGAATTTCAGGACAGCCACAGATATACAAAGAAAGCCTGCTATGAGAGAGAGAGAGAGAGAGAGAGAGAGAGAGAGAGAGAGAGAGAGAGAGAGAGAGAGAGAGAGAGAGAGAGAGAGAGAGAGAGAGAGGGAGACTTAATATTCAAAGATTCAAGGTTAATGAGCACATTGCCACTTAAAATCCCATGGAGGAAAATACAACAAAAGTAAAGTAAATTTTCAATATTTTTGCTATTGAGGAAAATGAGATACTATGTTGGAAATAGCATTAAATTGCTTGTTCTTTTGACTCTGCTAGGTTAATCATGTCTCCTGCATATTCAGAGAAGACATAAATCTTTCTGTGTTAGCAAGGAAGGGATTGGAACCCTCTACACCACCTGTGGTAGTCTTAAGCTAGTCTGAAAGATGCTGCTCTTCCTCATGTAGGGTCATAATTCTAAGCTATAATTACAAAGAAATTCATTCTTTTCAAACACAAGATCAAAATCAATATTGTTTTTAAACTCTAAAGATAATATCATATGTTTTAAATACAAATCACATGAATTAACAAAGCCAGTTTATAGCCACTGTTGGAAAAATAATGGTTCAAGGTGAATGCCAGCTTGGTGTCCAAAATGATATTTTTCTTTAAATAGTCACATTTAATACTTAGTGCAATAATTTGCAAGCTTTTTGTGTCAAGAGACAACTAATATTTTAAGCTTTTCATGTCATCAGAGGTATCTTATAATCATATAACACAAGAAAACACATTTCCACAAATGCCTTATTAATGAAATTAAAGTATAAGCATTTGTTATGTAGTGCGTGCATATTGGATTTATGTAATGTTTCTTTGTAATGATGACAGATGTGCAAATGGGGTTCAAAGTAGCCATTTCCTGTCATCAAGCTGATAATAAAGTAACAGTTGCTAACAATTCCTTTTGAGATCAGGGGCCTAACAAAATTAGGCACAAGTGTGGTTTGGTTGGCCACACAGTTTATGGCTCCTTGCCTAAATCCAAATGTATAGGGTCATGTTTTCTTGTGTTAATATGGAAAGACTAATGTGAAAAGGAGCTTTGAGCCCCCAAAGTGACCTCTCCATGGCAAGAACTAAATATCTTCCTCAGTATTATCTACCAGCACTCCATTTCTTTGGTTCTGAAATGCAATTCTGCCAAAGCATTTTTAAATGACTAAATTTATTTTATTTCAATACAAAATACATTAGTGTAAAATGTGTGTATTACCCATTTCCTGTGTACAGCCTCTGTTTATCTATTAAACCTAATGGGCCTCTTGAAAAACCTAGTTTAACAATAAGAAACATTAAGTATTTTTTATGTAGAAAGTATTACCAGAGTATATTTCTAAAAGCTGTGTGACCATGGAGATAGGGAAAATGAGAGACAAGGAGAATGAAGTAAATCAACTAACATGGGAAGGGGAGAGTTGGATCCTAACCCCGGAAGCACTGACCAGAGAAGCGAAACTCTCTAACTCATGAGACATTATTGGAACTTTATGATAACAAAAGAAGTTTACATACACAGTTATGTGTATATGAAATAATAATCTCTTCTTCTTACAGAATTTATGGTTATTACTTTTAATTGAAGATTGTGCCTGTGCTGGAGAATGGTGGTGCATGCCTTTAATCCCAGCACTTGGAAGGCAGAGGCAAATGGGTCTCTGTGAGTTAGATTCCAGCCTGGTCTACAAGCGCTAGTTCCAGGAGAGGCTCCAAAGCTCAGAGAAACCCTGTCTTCAAAAAACAAACAAGCAAACAAAACAACAAAAAGATGGTAACTGCAAGAAAATTCATAATAATCCTCACTACAGACTTACTAAAATTCACTACAGTGAACACAAACCATTTCCCATCTTTCCCCTTTATTACTAGTATTACTTCTTTTCTCTCAAGACTCAGGAAATACTCACTTTACCAATATAAAACCAAGACCAAGGAAATGTTTCCTCATCAAGCATAGAAGAAATTCTGCAGTTTCTAATAGATAAGTGAGGAGTAAGTCAATGTGAGTCGAGGGGTGAAAATTATAAAAAAGAGTGTGAAAAATGTTGGGAAATTCAACTTACTAATAAAAAACATTGTCCAAAGACATAGAAATCATCAGAGTTTTGTGTAAGAATAATTGAATTGTAGCTAGAGGCTAAAGAAAGTACTCCTGAAACAGTCATGCTAAACCTGTCACGCTGCCTGAAAGCTACAAAAAAGAAAGGAAGGAAAGAAGGAAGGAAGGAAGGAAGGAAGGAAGGAAGGAAGGAAGGAAGGAAGGAAAGAAAGGGGCTGGGAGTTAGTAGATCTATAATCTCTAGAATCTTCTAATAAAATTATGAAAGTACCAAGAATATTAATTAAAGGATGGACCCAAGTAAACTCCAGTGAGAAAAGACATCCGATGGATGCTGACCATGGCCAAACAGATGTTTGAATAAAGTATCAATGATTCTTAGATGAAATAAGCAGTGAGCTAGTAGACCCACCCTCAATGGCCAAAGGGTTTCTTTCAAAAAAAAAAAATGGAAGAAAGACTCTTGGAACTCCACGAATGTAGAAAAAAACACTAAAAGGCAAAAACTATTGGTCAAAACAACAGGCCTCACTCTCTTCTGCTTTCCTAATTATCGTTTACGACTGAAGTAAAGTTAATTCTTATATGTTTATTAATGCCTGTGGAGGAAAGATTGAGGAAAACTACTATAAAACTATAAATAAAAATTACTATAAGTGCATAGGGATAAAAGATAAAAATAGAGGTAAAATGTCAACACCAGCAGATTATAACAAATTATGACTCCTTAGTATGTATTAACAATTAAAACAATCACAAAATTTTTTTTTAAAAAAAAACAAAGGTACACTCAAAAGCACTAGAGGGAACTCAAAATAGAGCTCTAAAAGATGTTTAAATAATCTACAGGAAGCCAAAAAAAACTAAAATAGAAAATGAAAAACCACAGAAAAGAAAACAAATCAAATGGCAGGCCTAGGCTCTAATGTATCTATTATTCCATTATGTGAAAGGGAATTAGTCGTGCAAGTAACGAGACAGACAGAATGGACTGAAAAACAAGAAGGTCACATGAAATATAATATTGTAGATTAGTAAAAAGAAAAAGTATGGAAATGATGTGCTTTATGCAGTTCTGTGTGGTCTTATTTAGATGTTACCATGAAGGAAACCAGTAGTGGTTCTACAAATATCAGATGTAGTGGATTTTCACAACACAAACATTAACAAGACATAGACATGCCTTTGTGATTAAAAGAAGAGGACAAATGGATGGATCCATGAAGAAGACATGCTTTTATATATACAAGCAAAATTATGGAGATTGAAATAGATTAATGACTTCAAAATAGACTAGGAACCAGCTTGGGAAAAACTTTGTTTTACTTTAAAGGAACGCATTATAAACTTCACACCTTGGATCTCAGAGAATGGAAAGTGGGGGCATTCAAAGAATCTTGGTCTACATAGGAAATTCAGTGTGAGTCAAGAATTTGAGTTGCTTGAGAATCTATCTCAGAAACAAACAAAAAGAAAGTAGTATTGTAGTATTGGAAAGGCTTATAGAGAAGAAACTACTAAATATCCTGATGTTTTGATTTGATTGGTAAGATGAAATCACTCTCTCTCTCTCTCTCTCTCTCTCTCTCTCTCTCTCTCTCTCTCTCTCTCTCTCTCTCTCTCCTCCCTCTCTCTCTCTCTCTCTCTCACACACACACACACACATACATGGGTACATAAGTAGTGAGATCTGAAAAGCTCTGTGCATTGTACCAAAGTCAATATCCTAGTCTTGAGACTATGGTTATGCAAGATGCTAACATTGGGAGGGGCTGACTAACAATTACAGAAGACTTCACTGGACATTTCTTTGCAACTTCCCATGAGTAATCATTTTAAAATTTAAAAATAAAGCACTAAGAACAAACATTATCCATTTTGTTATTGTATAATTATTGAAATCACTATAAGAAAAAACAAAATGCTTTCTTTTTAAGCAGTATGTAGGAAAAAGTTTGTATGAGAAGATGCCAGGGTTTAAAGAGGAGCAGATATGTATCGTGCCCTCAGTGTGTTTTCAGCTTATGGACTGTGTGAGAATGGAGCTGAAGACCCTGAAAAGACCACTGTTTATAGAAAGTGGGAAAAAAATCTTCATATAAATGACTAAGAGTAATAAGATGAAGAAGAGGAGTAAGCCTGATTCCCACCCCCCACACACACACACATGTGCAGGGGTGGGCTAGGGAGAGAGAATTTGTGGGGAGGAAAAGAGGATGAAAGGGGAAGGGAAAGAAGAGGAGGGTAAAGCCTTGCAAGGACAGTTTTAAACAAAGCAGAAAGGACTTTGGCCTTTATGAATGAAACTGGAGTCACACAGAGGAGACCTGAGAGAGATGTGTACCCCAAAAAGAAAAATAAGACTGTGTGGTGTAGTGATGTGGGGAGGATAATTTTATACATGGACTCAACACACCTGTTCTTAATGAGCAGTGGGACTCCATCAGGCCATTTAAGTAGCTGGCTGAATTTGGGCTTCAGTCTGGAATGAGGACTAGATGGTTCATGATGTCTTTCAAGCTAGTAACATCTATGACTCATTTTCACAATATGATTAAAAAAGCTAAAGATTTTATGTGCTTTCTTTTTATGAATGCTGATAGTAACAACTGCTAGAAGTAATGCATATTTAATGGTTTAAGAATGTTTGCTTCAGAGAAAGGAAAAAAGTAGATAAGCAGTGTGATTCTCAATTCCTAAATATTTAAAAAGCAACAGCTTTATCTGCTTAAAAACAGTGGTTTTGTGTTGCAAAAGTAATACACACACTTTCTTACATGTGTCATCACTTTGTTGATTCTGCAATGAGGACATAAAATGATCTTTGTTATTTGTTATATAATGATTTCATGTAAATTGAAACTTCTTTCCAAGAAGAAAGGAGACTTACAAATTTCAGGAGGCACGGGAAACCTGCCAAAGAGTTAAAAGACCCACAAGGCTTCTCATGAAGGTTATATAAGCAGCGTAATTACTGCTTGAGAGGAGAGTCTTCGATGGAGCTGCCTGTAAGCTGTACAGGGAATGCCACTGATGCAGCAGTAATAAGTCATTGTTGATGCTGGGGTGACTTTTTCAATAATGCAGCCCCTCACCAAGACTCACTGTGATCTTACCAGCAACCTGAAGAAAGTCCTTGACTCAGCAATCTGCATCTGGATGATATCATTTCTTTGGCCAGTTTTTGGTGTCCTATCTGGTAGGCAATTGTTGATGGTGCCTTGGGAAAATTTTATGCAGCAATAATACTATTAGGTGGAGAACACTGAGAATTTCTTTCACAAGTTGTGGGTCTGAGTTAGAGTTCAGAATCAGTTATAAGCAAAACCAGGATTACTGTGCCAGTTTACTAATTCATAGAATCATTTGAACCACTTACAAACAAACAGAAATGCATAGACACAATGGAAACCCACACTGAGGTGTCACTAGTTAGTATAACAACCAAAATAAGAATAGTAACAATAAACGTTTTGATAATTATGTGGAAACTGGATTAACTATGCCTAGTTTGAGAAACTAAAAAAGCACAATTACTGTGAAAAAGTTTGTTGTTTTCATAAGGCAGCATCAACAAGTATACACTGTCCTTACATTTTAATAATCACATTCTTGAATATTTATCCCTGTAAAATGAGAATTTATGTTCACACCAAAAGCACATATATACTTCATTTATCATAGTCAAACTACAAACAAGCATAATTCTTTACTGAGATACATCAGCTTTATGGATGATAATCAACAGTGAAAAAGGAAAACTAATTGACTTGATCACTTTGATGGATTTCAAAAATATTAAATGAGTAGCAAAGAAAAAAGTAAATATCATAGGAAAGATACATTTTATTACTGCACTTAAATGACGTTTACCAAATGGCCAAACCGTAGTGACTGAACACATTGGTTGTTGCTAAAGATGTGCTGATTAGAGATGGGACACACAATTACATGGTTATAAAGGTGAATTGCACACAGTAAACGTTACAGTGCTGGCAGGTCTGAGTTTGATTTAAATGGTGAGTTTACAAAGCCATGGCAATGAACTATAAACTCCCAATGTATGAAGTGTGTCATATAAACCTCCTGACTATCTTAGTAACACCATCTGTTAGTTGAAATAATCAATGAAAGGAGAAAAATGGCCTATCTTTTCCACCACTTTCAGAGTCTGTGGGGAGTGAGTGAGGTAACAGGTCATGGGGAAATACAGAAATCCATACACTGTTAAATAATAAAAAGAGCATGTTCAATAAGATTTTACTTGATCGTTATTTTCGTTCAGTTCAGTAGGGACTTAAATCTGGAAACACAGCTGGCAACAAATATGAAATCCTTGCTGTGAACTGGTTAAGTGAGTTCATACCGCTTGCTTCCCCATACAGTGCAATAAAACTGATTATGGTTTCAGAATTTTTTTTATAAAAAAACATACCTCCAAACATTATTTTGTACTCAGCATATGCACCATAGCTTTACGTTTTAGATCAGTACATTTCATGGTTTCCAGTATTGACTAAGAATCTCTGCACAGATGTCTCACTGGTAACAGAGACTATTATATCATGCATATATCATGAAATGTACTGATCTAAAAATGTAATTTTATTCTTCATCTTAGTTAATTATATTTCATAGTATCATAAAATTTTGTAGTGTAAAGGATTACAACATAACTAATACAAATTGCACTTTCCTGTTTCCCAATAATATGGACAGAAGTTTCATTCTTATCACATGTCTTGTGATAACTCAGCTCATGATGCTTCTTCTAAAATCAAGAAATTCCAGTTTTCCCCTGAAAGATAGGTTTTTCTGGTGAATATTTCACTTGTTGTCATCATTATTCCTGTGCTCTGAGGCCACTGCTGAGTAAGTTAAGGAAAGACATGGACACAGGCACTGAGATATGTCCAGGACAGTGACTAAGTGACTCAGAGCTGATTTGTGTAACCAATGCAGATGCACTGGACAAGAGGATCACTGACTTCTGTGGAGTAGACAATGGCTTGGGAACGGTTTCCACCATGCTACTCAGACTGTGCATAACTTAAAACTTACGGATTGTTTCTCTATCTTTTCATTTAAAAAGATCCATACTGTTTTACTGAAGGTGAATGAAATTATAGAAAATGAAACTGAGCATAAAGTGTACCAAAATTTCACATTTATGCTTTTGGCTTATTACTTGTGCATGAACTTACAGTGGTACTATTTCAAGGAATTATCTGGCAGATATCTTTATAAACTTAATGTAGTATATTTAAGTTTTCACTAATATGAGATATAACTCCACCTTGTATTTATTTCTAGCAGTTGTATGAAAACATTTTTATTTATAGCTGTAAATCACAACCTATTAACCCCAGAAAGTCAGATAAGGAATGTAGAATAGCAGCCTAGGAGTGTTTAAAATCTTTTTTAAAACTCTAATTACAGATGAGGTGGTTTCATAAATTGAAACCTGGTTAATTGGCAATTAAAGCTGTAGGACAATGTTGTCTCTCCGCATTTTCAGAATTAAGTTCCAGCTGTTTGGAGAAAGCAACTAGAAGACTGAGAGAAACTGCCAAGGATCCTGCAGAGAAATTGGGTGTAAAGAACCCCATTAGCTTCCATTATTCTAAAGCCTTCCTGCCACCTGCAGAACTGTGAATCCCGTAGGTAGAGTGAAAACCTGTGGCTTTAAGAGCCAGGTTCTGTTGCTCATGGCAAACAATACCATTTTTTCTTTTTCAGGTCCGAACTTCACCACGGAGTCAACAAAATCGGCTCAGAACTAAATTTGAGATAACATTTGTGCTTTCAAAGTGGATTTGCTGCTTTTACAATAAAGCATTTCTAACATTCATTTTATTTGGAGACCTAGTGTGTTTTTTCTGAATGGATCAGATGGGTAGGTTCACTGACACCAATGCAGTCAGGGAAGCCTGGGCTGCAATTTCAGTTAACAAGTCCTGTCTCAATAGAACTCACAACCACAAGCATTTCTCACTAAAGAGTCTGTGGGAAGTAGGCTATGATTTTGTGACTGTTATGAATTTGTGCTAACGGAATGGTTGCTGCTCATCATGCAATATGAACCATCCTGAAAGTAACATCCTATTTTACTTGTGACTCCCTTGGCCAGAGCTTGCCCCTACATCATTCACATGAAAAGAGGAATAGACATATCATATGCCTAGAAAGCTAAAGGATAGGCACATTCAGTGAAGTGCATTAAGGTTTAGTACTTTGTACTATTGATGCCATCAAATACTTATCTCACTCTGACTCTCCTATGTGATGGCAATTGCAGTGTCCACTTTGGGTAGGAGACATGCGTTTCCACAAAAGATTTCAATTCAAGTTCCCTTGCTAAGGACAGCGAGGCACTTACAAGTCTAGTTACTTTTCCTTCTCTCACAAATACACTGTAGTAGACATGCAGTAGAAATCCAAGAAATGGAATAACTATATTTTTAAACACTCTATCTGCAAGGAAGACAATTAGAAAATACATAGAAGACTTGAATCTGGCTCCTAGTGGTTCCGACATCTTATCAGGAAAGCACAGGGAGGACTTTCTACCATGGCAGGAAGGAATGGTTATATGTAACCTGAGTTTTCATCACAAACTCAGTTAGAGAAAGTTTCTAATCCAGTCTATCCATTCTTCCTCTTGCAATTTGATTCTGTCCTGATTTCCCCATATGCAGGGAATGAATAAGAAAACATCTTCTTCTGGGGGCTGATTAGCTTTCTATATTTGTTTCATTCCTAGAACACAACAGAGGGGTTTATTTAAAGTCTTTCATACTCTTAGACTTCATCCTTTGGATTTATATTGTATCTGTTTATATAACGTTTGTAGAGATGTTCTCTGATTTCTAAGTATTTTGTCCAGTGAACAGAGTGTGAACATGGATTCCTACATTTCTAGATCCACAGTTTAGATGGTATATAACTTGCATAATTACAAACATTTCCCTTCCTTTTCAACATAACTGTGGTTAACATGGGATTTCCAGGAGTAAGATAAACTCATAATTTGCTTCTTATATGTTTATACTGTATAATCATAAGCTACAAATATAAAATACTACTATCCACTCAGAAATTTTAACAAAGGACATGAAAGGTTAACCTTAGATAAGAGAATTTTTAAGTATATCTAGATGTTTAAAATCATGAAGTTAATGAATTGTTTAATGAATATGCTGTATTCTTATATTTTTCACATTACAATAGGACAGTAAAATTGAATGGTATGTTTGAAACAATGGTTTTTGTTTTATTGAAAGATGAAACATATCAAACACAACCACAATGTCCAAGATCACTGAGATATAAAGAGAAGACCCTTCCTAAGATTCTATGTGATAAAAAAAACACATGAGATAAACACTAAAGACTTAGACAATCTATTCAATGAAATTATAGCAAAAAGTATCCCAAATTTATAACTAGAAGTATAAATTAAATAAGAAGAAGTATTTAAAAGAATGTCAAAAGAGAAATGTGAGATTAGGGAGCACTAGTGTTGTAAGGAAGGCCGCTTGTTGGTTCCCAGCTGCTCAGCCCCGAAATAAAAACACAGAAACTATATTATTTAAATCACTGCTTGGCTCATTAGCTCTAGCTTCTTATTGGCTAACTCTAACATATTAATTTAACCCATTTCAATTAATCTGTGTATCGCCCAATGGCTGTGGTTTACCAGCTAATGTTCCAGCATCTGTCTCCTGCGGGGCTACCTTGATTCTCTCTGACTCACTGGGGAGGGTGCATAGAAACCTAGGCAATGGAAAACTCCTAGAATCCGAGTGTAACCCTAGTGAGGACTCTGAGTTAGGGAAGATACAGAGTCTGAACTAGCCATCCTTTGTGGCTGGGTAAGTCTACCAGTAGCAGGACTAAGTTACATTCCTTTGAGTTGTAGGGCCAAGAGTTCCTGTGGAGAGCTGCAGACAATTACTGCTAGGACTGGGTGCCATTGCTGAGGATAACATCAACACAGCCTACTGAATTTACAGAGATCAAACTGGTGCCTGCTTGGAGCCGTCACCCCAATATTCTAGTCTCTTTGGCAGGAGGAATTCTGCAAGTTACAGAAAGAGAAATTGTAAAATCAACCCAGTCACAAAACCCTCCAATTACAATCAATTTGTCTTGCTTAAAAGATGTGCTGGGACAATGGTGGCACTGAAAGTGTGGGAGTGGCTTACCAATGTTTGCTTTGACTTTAAGCTCACTGCTGGGGAGAGAGCCCACGCCCTACTCTGTATGGATGGCCATGAACTGATAACAGGATAGGCCAGAGACCTAGGATTGGTGCCTGTCCATTTGTCATCAGAGAAGCTTCCTCCTGCTGCAAATGGGAGCAGATGCAAAGACCTACAGCCAGATATTGTGCAGAGAGAGTCTCAATTGGAGGTGTCCATCAGGTCCCTCCTCTCAGAGATCTGGGAACTCTACAGAAGACTGGGAGGAAGAATAGTAGGAGTCAGAAGCGATGGACAGGGCCCACCGAATAGACTTAGCAGAGCTCACATGGGCTCACGGAGATTAAAAGGGCAAGCATGGGGTCTTGATGCATCTGCACCAGGTCCTCTGTTATGGATGTTAGCTTGGAGTTTTTGTGGGAGCCCTAAAAGTGGGAGCAGAAGTTTCTCTGATTCTTTTTTCCACTCTAAAGACTTTTCTCCATGTATTGGGTTGCCTTATCCAACACTGGTAGCAGCAGGAGAGATTTTGCCTTATTTTTCCTGTTTGGTTGTTCTTTCTTGGAGTCTTGCTCTTTTCTGAAGAGGAAACAGAGGGGGAGTGGGCCTGGGAGTGAGGGGAGGCACTGGAGTGCATAGCCTGGAGAATTGAACGAAGGGGGAGCAGTGGTCAGAATATATTCTATGATAACAGACTATATTTTCAATTAAAAAAAGCAATCTAAGTCCCAATTCCACAAGACCAGACAAGAACTTCTCCACTATATAGCATAGTCCAAATGTCAAAAAATGATAAATAATAATGACAATGGTGATGATGAGGGTGATGATGAAGCACTATTAGTGGAAAGCAACTCTCAGTTCACTAAGGCAGCACCAATATAACATTACCAGTTCTCTCTGCAGCCTGCAAAGCAATGCAAGTGTGGAATGATCTAATAACTTCCAAGATTGCTTTATCCCGAAAAGTTATTATTTTAAAATTGGTGTGGACCAAAACTAGCTAAAATCTAAAACTGACTTTAGTTTTTCTTAAAATTTGAAACTGAAAAAAAACCATAAAACAACAACAAAATCAGTGTAAAATTGTAGTAATAAACCTATTTCAACACCAACACAAACTAAGACAGCTCATGAGCACTAAGTCAGCAGTACAGATATGAGAGAAATACTATACACAGAAGAAGGGCCATCTCAATCACCAGATCACGGGAAAGAACGAATATTGGGAGGATGCAGTTGAATGAGAGACCTAGAAATAAGCAAAACCTGATGCTAAGTGAAAAGCAGAGAGCAAACAATTATGCAACCAATAAGGGTTTTGGCCAAGAAAATGGCAGGAAGTAGTAGCATCACACAGTTATAACCTTAAGTGGCATCAGCACAAGTAAAGAAATGGAGACTGACAATCTTGACAAAAAAAAATAAACTAGACACAATAATCTTTTGTCTCAAAAATACAACATCCCCCAATACATAACTGGGAGAAATTACTCAATGAGTAAAAGTCAAAGGAAAGAAAACAATCAGTCAAACAATCAGAAACAGGATATATATATATATATATATATATATATATATATATATGTAAATTTCAAAGCATAATTAGTCACAAGAGATAAAGAATTCCAGTGTTTGTTAAAGTAGCAATTTATTGATAATTCAGTACATATGCATCAAATTTGATGCTTCAAATTTTATAAAACAAACATTAATATACATAAAACATCATATCTGTTCTGATAGGATAATGAGTGATTTATATTCTTTCCTCTTATTTCTAGATAGTTTATCAAAACTGAATTAGCCCAGAGATTCACATTATTCTATGGATCAAATAAAATTAAACACACATTCATGGACACACATGGACATCGTATTCTACCCAAAAGATACAGTGTACACATTCTTCTCAGTTGCACATGGAATTTGTACTAAAACAGACTACTTTCTAGAAAACAGCTATTTCTTAACATATAAGGAATTGCAATAAATTCTTCTATCATATCAGGTTGCAATGCAATAAAATTAATAATAAATAGCAAGAAATGCTTCAGAAGTAACAGAAATACTTGAAGACTGAATGATACACTCTTTAATGATCAATAAGTAGTTGAACAAAATAGGAAAGAGCTTTCCCATAACCAGCCCTCTCCAACAACATCAGCAGATCCTATAGGCACAAACAGTATCCATACCAGCTGGAAAAACAGTAACAGGAAAAATCTACATAAGTTGGAAGACAGACTCCATAGGTTCAAATAAAGACCACAGTGTTCAGAAGAACTGGACACTACACTGGATCTAGGCAAACAAACCCCTACAAATTTCAGCTGAGACAACTGTATTCAAACTGACAACCAACCAATCACCAGAACCCTTCACAATTAAGGACAAAAAAAATAAAGGAAACAGATAAGAAAAGAACAACAGACCCATCAAACAAAGAATTACAAGAATCAACACCTGTACCTATAATTATCCCAAACTCAGATGGGTACATGGAAGTGTAAGAACACATTCAACAACATAAAGAGCAATATGGTACTACAAGAACCTAGTGGTTCTGTAACAGATAGATCTGGACATATCAATACAGATGAAACAGAAGAAAATTATGTTTAAAATAACTTTTTGAAGATGATAGAGGCCCTTAAGGAGGAAAAGACAAACAAAAAATTAGAAGAAAACAATAAACTCCTTAAAGAAAGTCAAGAAAGCCAAGAAAAAAGTCAAACAGGTGAAATAAATAGTTCAAGAATTGAAAATTAAAATAGAGGCAATAAAAAACCACAAACCAAGGGAACTCTGGAAATGGAAAATATGAGTAAAATAATAGGAACTATAGATAAAAGCATAACCAACAGAATATAAAAGATGAAAGAGAGACTCTTCAACATTGAAGATACAATAGACAAAATAAATACACCGGTCAAAGAAAACATTAAATCTAATAAAGTGTAAACACAAAACATCTAGGAAATCTGAGACATCATGAAAAAAACATGCATACAATTAATAGGGATAGAAGATTACAAGGTCAAAGGTACAGAAAATATATTCAATAGAATCATAGAAGAAAATTTTTCCAACCTAAAGAAGGACATGCCTATGAAGATACAAGAAGCTTATAGAACACCAAATAATAGACTGGACCAAAGGGAAAAAGAAATGTCCACTTGCCACATAATAATCAAAACACTAGACATACAAAATAAAGAAAGAATATTAAACACTGCATAGAAGAAGGCCAAGCACATATAAATGCACACCTATCAGAATAACCCTGACTTCTCAGTGTAGACTCTGTAAGCCAGAAGGTCCTAAGGAGATATTACACAGACATCAAGAGACCACAGATGACAGCCCACGATAATATACTGAGCAAAACCTTCAATTACAATATATGGAGAAAGCAAGACATTCTATGAAAAAATGAGATTTAAACAAACCTATCCACAAATCCAGCATTACAGAAAATAATTAAAGAAAAAATACAACCCATGGAAATTAGCTGAACCCACAAAAACACAGGCAATAGATGATATCATACTAGTAAATCCTAAAGTATGGAAACACACACCACCACCACCACCACCACCAACAACAACAACAAAACAAAAAAATAGCAGGAATTAACAATCACTGGTAATTAATATTCTTTAATACCAAAGGACTCAATTCACCTCTAAAATGACACAGGCTAACAATATCAAAAAAAACCGGCATCTGTCCTTCTGATGCTTACAAGAAACATACCTCAACTTCAAAGACAGACATAACCTCAGAGTAAAGGTTTTGGAAAATATTTTTCAACAAAAATGGACCTAAACCATGGTATAACTATCCCAATATCTAACAAAATAGACTTAAAACTGAAATTAATTAAAATAAATGGAGAATATATAAGATAAATATGTCCTATTTATCATATGAAAAATCCATCAATATGAGGTCTCAATTCTTAACATTTATGTCTCCAATACAAGAGCACACATGTTTGTAAAAGAAACTTTACTAAAGATGAAAGGATACATCAGATCCCACACACTAAGGGTGGGAGACTTCAACTCCCTACTCTTACCAATGGACAGGTCTGCCAGACAAATCTTGACAGAGAAATATAGGAAATAATAGATGTCATGATTCAAATGGGCTTAACAAAAATCTGTAGAATATTTCATCCAAACATAAAAGAACAAATCTTTTCAGCACCTCATAGAACTTACTCTAAAACTGACCATACATTCTTTATCACAAAGCACATCCCAACAGATATTAAAAAAAATAGAATAACCTCCTGTATCTTATCAGATCACCATTGTTTAAAGCTAGAATTCAACAACAATACAAATTACAAAAAGCCTACAAACTCATGGAAACTGAGTAATGCTCAACTGAATCACCACTGGGTCAAGAAAGAAATAAAGAAAAACTTCCTAGAATTCAATGAAAATATATGCACAACATACAAACTTATGGGTCACTATGAAAACAGTGCTAAAAGGAAAGCTTATAGAATTAAGTGCCTTCATAAAGAATTTGAAGAAATCTCATATTAATAACTTAACAACACATCTGAATGATATAGAACAAAAAGAAGCAAACTTAAAAGGAGGAGTAAATGACAGGAAATAATCAAACTGAGGGTTGAAATCAATAAAATAAACAATACAAAAAATCAATTAAACAAAGAGAACAATAAAACAGAGAATAGTTCTTGGAGAAAATCAACACAATAAACAAATCCTGATTCAAACTAACCAAAAGGCAAACAGAGTATCCAAATTAACAAAAGCAGAAATGAAAATGGGGATATAACCAAAGACATTGAAGAAATCTATAGAATCATTAAGTCATACTTTATAAAACTGTGTTCCACAAAATTTAAAAATCTAAAAGAAATGCACAATTATCTGGGTAGGTACCACATACCAAAATTAAATCAAGACCAGATAAACAATTTAAATAGAGTTATAACCCCTAAGGAAATAGAAACAGCCATTGTAAGTTTCCCAACCATAAAAAGTCCAGAGCTGGATGGTTTCCACATAGAATTCTACCAGAATTTCTAAAAGATAATACCAATACTCCTTAAATTGTCTCATACAATAGAAACAGAAGGAACATTGCCAAACTATTTTTATGTGATTATAATTACCCTGTTGTCCAAACCACACAAAGACGCAACAAGGAAATAAAATTACAGACCAATCTTCCTCATAAACATTGATGCAAAAATAGTCAATAAAATGCTGGCAATCCAATCGAAAAGCACATCAAAAAAATCATCCACAATGATCAAGTAGGCTTCATTTTAGAGGTGCAGGGATGGTTCAACATATGAAAATCTATCAATGTAATCCACAATAAAAACAAACTGGAAGAAAAAAACACAATGATCTCATTAGATGCTAAAAAGTCTTTGAAAAAATCAAACATCCTTTCATAAAGTTCTTAGATCAAGGATACAAGGAGCATACCTAAACCTAATAAAAGCAACACAGCAAGCCAACATCTAACATCAAATTAAATAGAGAGAACTCAAAAAGGTTCCATTAAAATGAGGAACAAGACAAGGCTGTTCACTCTCTCCTTATCCATTCAATATAGTACTCAAAGTTCTAGCTAGAGCAATAAGACAACAAAGATCAAAGGGGTACAAATTGAAAAGGAAGAAATCAACTTTCACTATTTGTGGAAGATATGATAGTATACATAAGTGATCCCCAAAAATTCTACCAGGGAAATCCTATGGCTGATAAATGCCTTCAGTACTATGGTGGGATACAAGATTAACTCAAAAAATATCAGTAGCCCTCCTCCTATATACAAATGATAAATGGGCTGAAAAAGAAATCAGAATAACTTCATCCTTTACCATAGCTGCAAATAATATAAAATATCTTGGGTAACACTAACAAAACAAAAAGGACCTATATTATAAGAACCTTAAGTCTTTGAAGGAAGAAATTGAAGAAGTTGTCAGAAAATGGAAAGATCTCCCATGCTCTTAGATAGGTAAGATTAACTTAGTTAAAATGGCAGTCTTACCAAAAACAATCTACAGATTCAATACAGTCTCCATTAAGATCCCAACATAATTCTTCACAGACCTCCAATGAACAATGCCCAACTTCATATGGAAAAACAAAATCCCAGGAAAACTAAAACAATACGGTACAATATACGAACTTCTAGAGGCATCACCATCCCTTGCCTTAATCTAGAGAGCCTTCTTGGGACCCATATAGACCTTTTGTTTGTGGGTGACAGTTGTGTAGCTTGGTCTTTTTGTGGGATTCCTAGCAGTGAGACAAGGATCTGGATTCAGAATGGAGGAACTTGATCCAGCCTCATCTTGATAGGCCATGCTTTGTTGACTCCACAGGAGAGGACTTACTCTTTCTGCAGAGTGGATGGGGGAGGGGTAGAAAGGTGGTAGAGGAGGAAACAGGAGGAGAGGATGGAGGTAAACTGGGGTTGGTTATAAAATAGATCAAAATTAAAGACAGAAATTTCTGTATATCCATGTTTATTACTACATTATTCACAATAGAGTAGACATGGAGTCTGCCTAGGTGTTCCTTGACAAATTGATGGATAAAGTAAATATAGTACATCTATGAAGTTTTATTCAGTTTTAAAGAAGAATGAAATTTTGCTATGTGTAGGAAAGTAAACAGAACTGGAGACCATGTAAAGTGAACTAAGCCAGATTCAAAAAGACATGTAGAATCCAGATTTTAATTGTGTGTGTGTGTGTATAGCAAGTGTATGTGTGTGTGTGTGTGTGTGTGTGTGTGTGTGTGAGACATGATAGTTGAAAGAGCTATTTAGGAAGGTGGAAGGGAACAGTTACATAGAAAGGTGAACATGAATCATGAAATTATGTGATATACATATATAAAATATCATAATGAGGTAGTAAGATGGCTCCTCTAGGTAAAAAAAAAAAAATACTCTTGTTTTGCAAGCCTGGTAACTTGAGTCCAGTTTGCAAGCCTGGCAACTTGAGTCCAGGCCCTGCCATATACTACTGAACAAGAGAAATATCAAAAGTTGTCTTGTGACCACCCCATAAATGAAAATAAACAAGTTTAAACATCACAAAAAAAGTGATATTCAAATTCAGTGCATGTTGGAGCAGGGTCTAGGAATAAAGCCCTATGAGTAGTATTACAAGGGCTTGTGAGAACAACCTAAGAAATCAAAACAAAAGTGTTGTGACCACAGTTTCTTCAAGACACAGACCTGTTCTTGGAATGTATTTTTATGCTCCTCCAAAATGTAGCACATAGGAGTGAATTTTCTTCAGATTACCCGTTATTGCTTACTGGTGTAATTCAGTTAAATGTTTAAACTATTTCTATATGCTTTTATAGAAAAACATATTTTGCCGTGTGTATTATTTTGTGTTTGTGTACAGCTTGAACTCATGAGAATTTTACTGAAGTGACTTCTCTTTAACACTCAGAGTATAAATGGTCTAAGACTTTGAATAACATTGACTATTAAAAGAGGCTTTAGTTTGCATCATTATTAGCTTCACTCTTTCAGGACTCATCAACTCTAGGGCAGTGAGAAATTCATTCCTCATCAAAATACCAATGACATTCCTCAAATTTTTTGATAACTATTAATACTAAAGAACTTTCCAAAATTAAATATCATAAAAGCACATATTTGGTATTAAACTTCAAGGTTAATCTGAGATCATATTATTTTACACTTTTCCCCCTGATGTGGGATCTGTATGCTGTGGCTAATATTGGTTAATAAAGGAACTGCTTTGGGACTATAGCAGAACTGTAGAGAAACAGAGCTCAGCAGGGAAAACTAAACAGAATGCTGGGAGAAAGAAAGGCAGAATTACAGAGAAGCCATGTAGCCCTGCTGGAGCAGATGGAACTTTAGCCTGTAAGTCACAGCCATGTAGTGATATACAGATTAAAAGAAATGAGTTAAATTAATATGCAAGAGTTAGCCAATAAGAAGCTAGAGCTAATGGGCCAAGCAGTGATTTAATTAATACAGTTTTGGCGTGATTGTTTCAGGGCTAATTGGCAAAGTAGCAGCTTCATCTAACAAATTGGTGCAAACGTGTTTGACTAAAATCCACTTAAATCCAGAGAGGGCTTGAAAAGGAATTCTAGACACAAAAATATAGAGTTTAAGGAAGCTTTATGTTCGCAGCAGCTTCAAGAGAGATTTTCCTTACTTAGTGGTAGTAAAAAAAAAAAAAAAAAGCTGTGCTGTTTTGAAATGCCAACTTTTGGGCCATGCTGCCAGCACAACCTCTGGCTCTTTTGGGAGACTAAATATTTGGATGGGGTTTGTGAGCAGTGTGCTGTGGCTTGCTTGGTGGGAACTTGGACCAGCTGTGTGCCTGGAAGTGGGGGTTGGAAGTGAGGCCATGTGTGTGACTCTCAGAGTCAGTGAATGGCTTTGCCTTGCTGGACTGGGTGGGACAAGCAGGAAGTACTGTATATACCCTAGCAATGACACAGCTTAAGTTTTTAAGAAGCACTTAGCATTATAAGAAGTCATTCTGGTCTGAAAAAGGATTACAAATACACAATAATATACATGTGTGAATCTGTTTTTATGTATGTATGTATGTATGTATATAGACCTCTAAATGGGTCACATTGTTGCATAAATGTACATAGCCTTGGGAGAGAGAAGAAAAAAAGTATAGAGAGTTGGAAAAGAAGTAGATTGTTTTAATAAAAAATAAAAAGAGTCTTTAAAGAGACAGTACAGTCATAGATTTAAAAAAGTAAAAAACAATAATGTAAAGATGGAATATACACAGAGAGTCTGGATTATGTATACTATTGTGTGTTCTTTGAATGGGGACTGCTAAGCTAAGCCAATATATATATATTACATATTACATATGTGTGTGTTATATATATTATATATATATATTTATATTAAAGATATCTTGAATTCAAAATACGGGTCTTATAATATGATGCTTTTGAAAAAGAGGCTCTTCTTTTGTTTCCACAGGGGATGAGAACCTGTGGATTGCTTCCAGACTAATATGGTTTGATGGTCCAAGACCTTCTGAAAGGTCACCTTAAACACCCCTCAAAAATTACTTTGCCCAATAAACAGCAAGAAGTAGTTTGGAGAATAACTATGTTCATATTCCCAAGTATTGTTTATAATTTTTTTTTACATTTAAAGGGGGATATGCTATAGAGATTTGCATTGGTATGCATCTTGGTTTATTGACACAAACTTAAGGTCAATTTTGTTATAGGTATATATCTGCTCTTGATAAAGGTATTGTGTTTGTGCAGATCATTTAAAAATGTAATATATAATTAAGAAATATAGATTAATAATCATCTATAATAGTCAAGCTTATAGTCATGTTATTTAGATTTTCTATATGTACAGAGATGTATTTCAGATAAATAGAAATTCTTCAAACCTTTCAAAGACTACAGAATATAGCATTTAAAATGTTTTAAGAAGTTAGGACTTTTCATGACAATGAGACACATCCGCTCCTGGCAGCATCCATTACTTCAAGAAGAAGATGGATATTGAAGAGGTTCCTTATGGAGATGGTTAGCCATTTGTGCAAGAAACTGCTCTTGTCTGGACTGTTTGATGAACTGGGACAGAACCCACATAGAAATGACTGCTAAACTTGCATAAAGATGAGATGATCAATCAGGGTTCCTGCTTCATAAAGCAGTCTGCTAGACATTCTTCAGTACACAGAAAAAAAAAAGTGACTGAGAAACTTCCCATATAGATGCCCATATGTAGTGAGGAGGCAGTGGGCTGTGTTCCTGCCACCCAGCTCTCGGCCGAAATAATTACACGGAAACTGTATTCATTTAAACACTGCTTGGCCCATTAGCTTCAGCCTCTTACTGGCTAACTCTCACATTTTGATTAACCCATATTTAGTAATGTGTGTAACACCACGAGGAGAGGCTTACGGAGAAGATTCTAGCCTATGTCCATCTTGGGTTGGAGCTTCATTGCATCTGGCTCAGAGAGGAGAGGAAGGCAATTGCCAGAGGCATCTGCCTCACTCCCAGCATCCTATTCTGTCTACTCCACCCACCTATGTTCTAACCTATCAGGCCAAGCAGTTTCTTTATTAATTAACCAATGAAATCATCAGATAGATAGAAGACACACCTACATCACCCATTTAACTGTCTTAGAAATTTCCTGCTTTATGAAAAAGTCTGTTAGATACTATGGGCCTGTAGGCTGAAGATAGATGCCTCAGTGGTACAGAAGAACTTTAGGTGACTGTCCAGGCAGTGAGATGTTTCTGTCAATTTTAGAGTTTTGGAAGTTGCTTGCAATGTGCTTCCTGTTTACTTAGGTAATAGTATATCCTTCTGGAGTCTTTGATGGAATTGAAGAATTTACAGTTAAATTTATAGTTTTCCTTAGTTATAATAAAAGATAAAGTAAATATAAATATTGTAACTATAATTCTTGCTTAATACCTGTTTTGTTATATGTAATTTTACAATGTTAAAGTTAAAGCCTTCCTTCTTATTTAAACAGAAAAAGGAAGGTGATGTGGGGTTCCCCTCTGTATGCTGTGAAGATCATTGTTTAATAAAGGTACTGCTTTGGGACTATAGCAGAGCTATAGGGGAAAAGTACTAGGTGGGGAAAACTAAATAGAATGCTGGGAGAAAGAAAGGCAGAGTTAGAGAGATGCCATGTAGCCCTCTCAGAGTCAGATGGAACTTTAACCAGTAAGCCACAGCCACATGGTGATATACAGATTAATATAAATGGATTAAATTAATATGTAAGAGTTAGCCAATAAGAAGCTAGAGCTAATGGCCAAGCAGTGACCTAATTAATTAAATTAATACTGTTTCTGTGAGATTATTTCAGGGTTAAGTGGCTGGGAACAATCTAGCAGCCTCCTTCAACATCCCCCAGTCTATCCAGGAACCTGAGTTGGTCATTTAGCCTTGTAAGTCTCAAATACCATTTAGTAATGTTCTTTCATTAAGCATATTTTAGTGTTTTATGTGTATTGGTGTTTTGCGTATATGTATATATTTGCTCCACGTGCATAATTGTGACTGTGGAGGCAAGAAGAGGGTGATGGATACCTGGGATTGGAGTTGGATGTGGTTGTGAGTTGCCGTAACCAAGGACAACGGCGATGAGCATGAACTCTACATAATGGTCGGGCTCACTGTGAGCCTTGTCAGTTTGGTTGCTCACCTTCCTGGACTTAGGGGGAGCTGGGAGGACCTTGGACTTAACATAGTGAAGGGAACCCAGATGGCTCTTTGGCTTGGAGAGGGGCGGAGTGGGGGTATGTGTGGAAGGGAGGGGAGAGAAGGGGGAGGAGGAGGGGAGGAGATGGAAATTTTTAATAAAAAAAATGAGAAGAAAAAAAAAGAATTCTCTACAAAAACAACAGTACCTATTGCACCAGCTTTAAAAGCACTCATATTTACTTTCCTTAATTGTTTGTTTTGCTTTGGACTTTTATAGTTTTTCATATCCTGAATATTACCAAATGTTCTTAGTGGTATTTAATTACCTTTATAGTTACATATCCAAGTGTGCTCAGTAGATCTATATTTTAACTTTTTAAAGCTTTTTTTTGGTATTTATTGTGCTATACGTTTTTATCTGCTCCTCTCCTTTTGTCTCCTTATCAAGTTCCATTTCTAATCTTCAAGCAGATAAAAAAAATAGGGCAAAAACAAACAAAACAAATAAGATAACCAATATAAAAGGCCTGTATGAAATAAATTTTTTTCTAACCAGTGTTATTTGGGCTAGAAAATGTTGACATGTCTTCAAGCACCAAGACTTCACTATGTTCTATCCATGTTTTTGATAAGTTTTCATGTTCTGACTGTAGACTAGACATTTCAACATTATAAATGATAATAACATGATCATAGCTGGGAAAAACCTGTTTGTTTGTTTTCCATTTTTTTTGTTTGTTTGTATTTTGAGACAGGGTTGCTCTGTGTAACAGCCCTGGATGTCCTGGAACTCACTCTCTGGCCTCAAACTCACAGAGATCCACCTGCTGAGTGCTGGGATTAAAGGCATGCAATACCACTGCCAGGCAGAAAATCTTTTATGCCAGACCTGATGACTGAAAAAACTCTGTTATTAAGTCAGAAAGTACATATTTCCTAACAGACACAAAAACCAATAAAACCATCTTATTTATTTATTGTGAGAGTTCAGCCATGCTTATCATAAATTTCACTGCTCAATATATAGCCATTGACAACTGGCATAATAAAATTGAAAAAATCATGTATAATTTCTTATTTTACATGATTATTCACTAGACTAGAAGCTTCATCTTTATCTTGTTATTCCAAAAGCAAACATTTCATTTGTCCACTTTTATCCATTTTATATAAACAACTATGCTTGCTACAAATTATTAACTACTTTCACAAAAACTGATCTTTTGGCTTTTCTTTCTTTAACTGCCACCCTTTAACTGTCATAAACATCTTTATGCTGTTATTGAACGTATTTTCTACATTGTTATTTAACTTTATTGATGTTTCTTATTAGGTCATCAAATAAGAAAATTTGGAGTATTAACAATGCTACTTGTGCTTCATTGCTAGTGTGTGTGCATGTGTGTGGTGTATGAATAAGTGAACATGTGTGCATTGAGGTCAGAAGTAAATATTATTTGTTTTCTCAATCATTTTTCACTTTATTTTTGAGGCAGGCACTCACTGAATCTACAGCTTATTATTTGACTAGACTGCCTAGCCTTGAACAACAAGCAGGGTCTAGGTGCCTCTACTTCCCAGTGCTGGCAATACAGGAGCATAATAACACCACGGTTCCCTTTTCCATAGATGTTAGAGATCTGAACTCAGTCTCCTTGCTCACACTGCATATGCTTTGCCATTTAAATCAACCCTCTAGCATCTATTAATACTTTATATTAGGTATTTCCAGGCCTGGTACTTTCATGAGTCAAAGTAGGTCTTGGATATCAGTTGGAAAGCATGCAAATATATCAGGAGCATATTTTGCCTTCAATTGAGAATACAAATTCCAAGATCTGAAACTTTTTAAATTTAAAATAATTTTAAATAAATTTAAATATTAATTTTTCAACCATGTATATCCAATGGAAATGCATTGCAATTTAGATGAGTCAGATTGTGTTTTATTGAAAATATCTTCCTGCTATCAAAGGATAAGAAAGATATTTTCTAATCTAAAAACAGTATCTAAAAAACAGTAAAAATATGTCAAACTGCACAGACTTCAATTTTCTGTCTCCAGCTCGCCCCTTTTGTCTCTGTTTTTCATTACTCTGCAAGGGGAAGTCAGAGAGTCATTTATTTTATCCCTGGGTGTGATTGTGATGTAAATAATTCTCTTTTGTAGTCTCATTGTTTTGGACTGTGGCTCACATTTTCAATATTTAAAGAACAGAAAATTGTTAAGATTAAGCATGCTGTTTAAATGCCTACAGAATGGGGAAAACTGTTTACCAATTATAGATTTGATAGAGGGTTAGTATCTAGAATATACAAAGACCTAAAAAATTGAACATCAGGGAAACAAACCAATTGAAAAATGGGTTATAGAACTAAACAGAGATTTCTCAAACAATGGCTGTAAAACATTTAGAAAACTGTTCAATGTCCTTAACCATCTGAAAATTAAAAATTAAAATTATTTTGAGATTACATCTTACTCCACCCAGTCAGAATGTCCAAGATTAGTAAAATAATATCAGCAGATTCTGGCAAGGACTATGGAGAAAAGGGAAAATTTATTTGTTGCTCATGGTAGTGATGAAAGTGCAAATAGGCAATCAATGCAGAGATTCCTCAAAAATCTGAAAATAAATCTACCATAATACCTGGCCGTACCACTCTTCAACATATACCATAAGGGTTCTACATTTTACTAAAGAATAGCTCACTCTTCATTTCTAGTAACCAGAAATTAGAAACACACTAAGTGTCCCTCAACTTATAAATGAATGGATAATGAAATTTAGTACATTTATACATTGGAATATTATTTAGCTGTTAAGAAAAAAATCAGATTTGTAAATGTGTGGTGCTAGATATGATTATCCTGAGTAAAGTAACTGAGACTCATAAAGACCCACATTCCGTGTTTTCTCTTATGTGGAAGTTACCTTTTAAGCTTTAGATATGTGTCTTTCAAGTAGAATAATCACAGAGGTTAGGTAGTCAGTAATGGGGTGGTGCGGGGTGGGGGGTCATCAGTGTGTAGGAGGAACCTATCAAGGAAGAGGAAATAGGATATTGAATTATAAATGGAAAAAGGAGAAGGCTGATGAGAATTTAATAGGGAGGGAAGAAAACTAACACTGAAGGCATTTTGGAAAGCAACAAAAAGAACTAATAATGTAAAGCTTCCTAAAATATAAACATAAATGAAAGAAATTTAAATGTATTCAGCACAGTGCCCCAAAGAGACATTTTACATCCCCAAAATGAAGGCCTCATTCCAGTAATGAGTTACATCTTTTCTTCAACTGCTCAAAAAAGGGATTTCATAGACCACTTCCAAAGATCGCAGATTGTCAAGGGTATTGGTTACTTTCAACCACATGACAGTATTTAGGGCTGTATTGTTGAAGGCACCATTTATTTTTGTCACGGAGAAATTGAGCTGATGCACAACTAGAAGCTTCACTCCTATTGACTGTCATTCATGGTGCTGGATGGTGCTGCTGTTTAAGTTACTCTCTTATTGTGATGAGACAGCATGATCAAGGTAACTGATAGAAGAGGGTGTTTACTGGGTCTGACAATCTTAAAGGTAAGTCAAAGACCATTATCCTGAGTACAGTAGCCGTCAGGAAGCTGACCAGGCATGGAACTGGGGCAGTAGCTGAGAGTTTTCATCTTATCTACAATCACAAGGTAGAGAGAGCTAATTGGGAATCACATGGGTTTTTGCAACCCCAAAACTTGTACCAAGTGACATCCCCTCCAGTGTTACACATTCTAATCCTTCTCAAACACTTAGACCATTTATCTGGGAACCATGCACTCAAATATATGAGGACCTTTCTTGTTTAAGCCAGCACAGTTACTATATGCACTACCAGAAGAGAAAGTAACTTTTAATATCTCCCAGCCGTTAACCATGTTCCTACACAATAGCTACCTGCGCACAAGGTATACTGGTGCAATAGTGACACACATTTTACGGGAGTAATGGATCCCTCTTTGATTGGCTTTATGGCTCATTCTCTAAGATAGAGCCCATATCTGACACTGCTAAAGTGACCAAGAAACTGAGACTAGATAGCTCAGGAACCTTAGGGAGGAAACTATTGCAATTATAATTCTACTGAAGGAACACAACTATAAATGACTCTTATAAGAGACACTAATATAACCATGGAGAAAAACAACCCTCCAACCTCATCAGAGAAGTTTTTTTTCTGTTTTTTTTTTTGTTTGTTTGTTTTGCAGTAGATGGAAGTTAACACAAAGACTTACAACTAGAGAGTGGGAGACTTTGGTGCATGCAGCCTTAAATAGGACGTCTTCACCAAACCTGCCCCTAAAGTTCTATGTGGAAGAAGAGATGGAAAGACTACAAGAACTGAAGGTGGTGGGTGACTCCAATGAAACAGCATCTTCTAAGCACAACAGGGTGGAGATATATACATACATACATATATATATATGTATATGTATATATATATACATATATATCATATATAAACTCAAAGAGACTGACAGCATGGATAACTTCTCAACATGTTCAAAATTTCAAAATTTCAGCATGTAGCAGCACACAATATTCTATCCATATTCAAGAAGATATTTGTGACCGATACCTTCTAGGAAAGGAAAGTCAGTTCCATACAATAAAGCAACAGTTGGATTTATCAACCACGCTCCCAGGCTGGCCTAATGCCCAGGAGTAGTTCAGCAACACAAAATTGAATACATGTTTTCTTTTTTGTATGTTTTTTTTTTTTTGGTTGTTTGAAAATTTTGTCTTTTTTTTAAAGTCATTTTTATTTTTTGAGAAAGAGACAGAAAGAGTGAGAGAGAATGCATAAAGTTGGGTAGGTATGGAGCTGAGGAAGGAGATGGAGGAGTGGAAAAAAACATAAAAAAAATCTTGCAAGGAAAAAAATTAATAAAATCAACAACAATAATAATAAAAGAAAAATGGCAATTACACTATTCACTGCTCATTAAGTGGCTAACATAAGAAAAGCACTATATTTAATGTATGTAAATATTTCTATATGTATATTTAAAGTATACTCTTATTTCCTTTTTTGTGTAATTGAGCAAATGCACACATCTAATGCTGTGCATAGAGATGTCAGTAAACAATTAGCAGAGGTTCATTCTTTCACCGCTGGGTTCTGGGGACTGAACTCAGGCAATCAGATTGCATGGCTAGTGCCTTCACATCATTTTTACCCATCTCACTGGTCCCTAGAGAAATTTTTTTTTTTTTTTTTTTTTTTTTTTTTTTTAGTTTTTTAAGACAGGGTTTCTCTGTTTCTCTGTAGTTTTGAAGTCTGTCCTAGAACTAACTCTTGTAGAACAGGCTAGCCTTGAACTCACAGAGATCTGCCTGCCTCTGCCTCCCAAGTGCTAAGACTAAAGGAGTGTGCCATCACTGCTTGACAAAATAAATTTTTAAGTAATATACATGTAATGCTGTGTTGCCGATATATAAGGACTTTAGTCATGAATAATTTTTCTTGGTTTATTTAGTGTTAGTTATATCCTTCTACCAATACCTAAAATTACAAATTCACACATGTTTATATGAAGGCGTAAGTCACAATCAATCCCACACCAGTTTGGAATTGTGATTAATAGAATGGTTATTTATTTGAAGGGGAAAAACTTACAGATCACCGTCCCAGACAACAGCCCTCTGCGCAATCAGGAAGGGAGCCTAGTCACCGGAAGCAGAGCCGGAAGCCAGAACGTGAGTGGAGGGAAGTGGCCACGTTTTTTAAAGAGAGAGACCACACCCCAATGGGCTGGTATCTCAGCGGCTATTGGCTGAAGGAGCGGAAGGAGCTCCGGCAACATTTATAGGTTTGTGATTATATATGATTGGCTGAGATCTCTGAATGGCAGAATGATTCCAGTAAATTTAAAACGATAGTTCTATTTCTATGTTAGATTGATATTGATATATTTCTTCCTTTACCCATTCTCTCCTATCCTCTTTCAAAAGATACTCATTCAAGTGAGTTTATGGAAAAATTACCATCACCAACGTTAGGATATCTACTAATTCCCATTTATCAACACTTTCTAGATTTTATTTAGGACTCATTCCTAGAATGACATGGCAGAATATTTGGCTTGAATGGAATGCACGCATCTTAGATGTACTTACACATTTAACCACAGCAAAGCTGACAGCAAGTTCTACATAATTCATTCACACACTCCCTAAAATGAAGTTTACACTTCATCTTAAATTGTAAACAAGAAAGACAGAAAGGAAGAAGATGATAGACATATGCTTAGGCCTGACCATCTAACTTAGGGAGCAGCACATGGCCCAAATTAAGCCAGATTTGCTTTCCATGAAACTTTAAATTTGACCAGAAAGCCACAGAGACAAAATATTTAGTGCCTAATGACAGAGAGGCAGTATCTACAGAGTCAGTCTTTGGTTTAAAATTTAAAGTTGCAAACTTCAAAATTGACCAGAAAGCCACAAAGACAAAATATTTGGTGCTCAATGACAGAGAGGCACTATCTACAGAGTCAGTCTTTGGTTATGCCTACCTTTTGGTTGTATTTGGTTTTTTATATGCATATCTTTTTAAGCTTTCCCTTTTGTTTATTTAAGCTATGCTCTGATAGCCAGTCCCTAATGAATGTGACAATAGGTTTGCCAGTGTTTTCCTTACTCTTCTCCCGTGAGAGCCAGTCATTTCATTGATACTCTATTGATATTACTCAGGTCTGCAAGAAGGCAGAAGTGTTAGTAGATTTGTTATGAGCAGAATGTGCTTGTATGCTAATTGTTTTTACCTCTTGTGCACCTAAAAATTTCCAACATGAAGTTGACCAAGACCCAACATGTAACTTTGAAACAAACCCAGCCAAGACTAGCATAGATCATTCAATATTCACTTTCTTTTCAGCTGTGTTGGTCAGGACATATGTTTGGGGTTCTGAGAAGGACACTAGGATGTTATAGCAAAAACTATTAGTGTTAAAACATGACAGTTACAACCTATGCTGCTTGAAAATAACTTATATTGCTATTTCTTCTGAAAAGCCAATACTGCAGAGGCATCTAAGGCCCTTAAAGCTTTGCTTTTCATTTGGAACAAAGCTTTAAACCTCAGTGTGAAATTCTGTAATGATCTGAAAAAGACTGGCTCCCATAGGCTTAAATATCTAAGTACTTGGTCTCCAGTTGGTAGAACTATTTGAGAAGGTTTAGGTGGTGTAACTTTGTAAGAGATGTTCCAATGGGGGCAGGCTTTGATATTTCAAAACCCCATAAAAGTCCCAGCCTTGCTCTCTAGGGCTCCTACTTGTAAATCAAGATGCAAATCCTGAGCTATTGCTGCAGTTCCCTGCCATCCTACCTGTGGCCATACTGTGATGGTCATAGACCCTGTAGAAGAGTGAGCACTGCATGAAATGATTTAATTTATAAAATGCCTTGGCCACGCTGTCTTACCACAGCAAAAAGAAAGTAATTAAGAAGGATTTAAATCATTCTTGTGTGTCCAAGACGACGGAATGATTTAATTATACAAAACATTTTATTGTTATGTCTCCTTTTAGATCACAGTCCCATCTCTGGGACATCACAGAGTCCCATTACTGTCCTGTGACAAAGTGTGTCGCCTAAGAGCAATGTCACCCTTAAAGAGTACTGCACCATGAAAGCTCATTTAGATCTACCTTCTGAAGAAAAACATTATACTATGGTGCATCTTGGAAGTGTGCAACTTGGAAAAAAAGGTGACCAGAGACTTTAAATTATTTTAAAAATGTGTTTATAGCAACATTTAGCTATGGTAATCCCATGCTATTCCTATTGCTACATTTTTAGAGGCCTGAGTGTTCAGGAATTTCCAGACTTCTAAAGCATTAATATTTTAAAACAAAGCAGTATTTTTTTACTGAAGAAATGAAGATTAATGGCTTATTAGAGGAAAATATATTCATATATCATAGATTAGAAAACAGCTAAAACTTCTATAAATAATGTAGACCTAACCTAATGTTTTTTTTTCAAAAAATGTATCACTTATTTCTTTTAGGAGGAAGTAGCAATCTACTGCCTTCTACGAGAATAAACTACTTGTACTATTCCTCTTGTATTTCCTGATTAAGAAATATAAAAGATTATTACAGTTGATATTGACTCTTTGAAGGGACAGGGATCCATGGATAATGTTATTGTGTTTATCTTTAGAGTTCACAAAGTCAGATTAATATATTCATTATATACAAACATAGGTTTTTTCCAAACTATAGTTTCAATGAAGGTACATCAAAGAAATCTATGGGAGTATTATTGTCACCTTGAAAAGCCATAGATGACTTAGTAATTTTTTTATTAATTCTTAAGTTTATGTTTCTCTACTTATGTATGTGTTTGACAAATAGAATGCAATTAAGTTACAGATTTCTCTCTGAAATTTTCAGATAAACCATTTACTAAGCTTCAGGGTGTTCATTTTGGTCTTTAAGTAATTTTCTGTGTCCTCAGCAAATTCCCCAAAGATACCCACTTCTGATTGCTTTTAAATAGACCTGCCATGCCTGTACTCTAAACCAGCAGATCTTAAACTTTCAAACACAGAATTGTTCAAAAAATGATTACATATGCTTCTTGGATTTGCATAAACATCATCATAAGCTCAGTGGTTCAAAACATTTCAGATTATTATCTTATAATTCTTGGGGTCTGAAATACCAAAACAAAATTATTGCTAAAATTGCATTCTCTATGGAGGCTACAGAGGAATCCATTAAAAAAAAAAAAAAAAAAAAAAAAAAAAAAAAAAAAAAAACCACTTTGGTTGTTCACGTGTGTTTGCCGACTTGTGCCCCATCCTTCATCTTCAGAGTAAACAAGATAGCACGGTATCATCTTCAAGTATATGTGTGTATATGTGTACATGTGTGTATACTTTTGTGTGCCTATGAGCACAAGTGGAGGTCAGAGAATAATTTGTGAAAGTCAGTCCCTTCTGCTACCAGCTGAGGCCGGGGAATCCAACTTAGGTTCCTGGGGTTGGCATCCAGAGTCTTTATTTATTTGTTTGTTTATTTTATTGCTTTATAAATAATACCATTCAAAATTTACACTTCCTCCCCCTCCTCCCATTTCCCTCCAGCTCCCCGATTCACCCACCCTCCCTCCCCCTCCCTCCTAAGAGAGGTCAGGATACCCTGTCCTGTGGGAAGTCCAAGGCCCTCCCCCATCCATCCAGGCTTAGGAAGGTATGCATCAAATAGAATAGGATCCCAAAAAGCCAGTGATTCAGTAGAGACAAATCCCAGTGCCATTATCATTGGCTTCTCAGTAGGCCCCAGTTGTCATCCACATTCAGAGGGTCCAGTTTGATCACATGCTCATTCAATTCCAGTCCATCTGGCTATGGTGAGCTCCCATTAGATAAGGCATACTGTCTCAGTGGGTGGACCAGCCCTTCCGGGTCCTGACTTCCTTGGTCATCTTCTCCCTCCTTCTGCTCTTCAACTGGACCTTGGGAGCTCAGTCCAGTGCTCCGATGTGGGTCTTTGTCTCTATTTCCAGGTCTTTACAGAGCCATCTCACTAGTGCTCCATTTATTTATTTTTTTTTTAATTTTTGAGAAAGGGGTTTCCACTGAAGCCAAAGCTCATTGATTGGCTAGACTGGCTGGCCAAAAGTCCCTGGGATCTTCCTGTTACCTCCTCACTCCTCCCAGTCTTTTGTTATGGGTGCATGCCATTATGCTCAGTTTTCACCAGAATGCTGTGAGCATACCTTAGGCACAGTGTAATAATTTGCCATCTCCCTAACCCCAATCTTTCACAGAAAATAAAGGTTTTGAAAGGATGTATCAGTCACATTTTCAGAAATTTTGTTGCCAGCAATATTTATAAATAACTTTTTTAAATAAGAAAATAGTTTGAAACACACACATACATACACACATACACACACACACATATATACACATACATATGTATATAATATATGTTATATATCCTCATAACAAGTTACAATTTCTTGACTGGTATTCATTGAGATGTAGAATATCACTGATACTGGCTGATATTATGTTTGGGGATACTTCTACAGGGAATTCGGGTTCTTATATTCCTGACACAAGTAAGTGAGCTAGCACATGCTGTCATCATTTAAGTAATGGTAATAAACTCCCAAGGGGGTGGGGGAGCAGGCCAGAGGCAAGAAAAGGTTTGGCAGTTCACAGCTGATGGAGGTTTTCAGGCAACATGGTACAGGGCTTTTGAATCATTCCATGGGTTTTAATGTACATGTTCAATTTAGAACATTGACATACAACTGCAGATTTCCCATGTGTTGTTAGTATCTTATCAACACCCACTGGTGTGAGTTCTAGTATTACTCTGATAGCATGACCTCAATGTCCCTATATTTTCTATTGCTACTGTATGACCCCATGTCCAAGACAACTCATAGAAGGATGTGTTTAGCCTCCTTTCTCCCAGTAAGTAGTGCACAAATTGTTCAAGTTACTGATGCTTAATGTTTCTTGCTGATCCCTAAGCACATCAAGCACATTCCTGCCTGTTTTTGTTCTCATCCTTGTTCTATTAGTAAGAGCCTTCTTCTTCCAAAGGAGCTGCATAACCTGTTTCTTCATTTCTTTGCAAACTGTTATTCTACTTTTGATGCTTTTCCTAACCATTTTCAATAGAATTAACCTCCTCTCCTCTCCTCTCCTCTCCTCTCCTCTCCTCTCCTCTCCTCTCCTCTCCTCTCCTCTCCTTTTCTCTTCTCTCCTCTCCTTTACTCTCTTCTCCTCTATGTATGTATGAATACTTACATGCACAAGTGCTTGGGCACACACACACACACACACACACACACACATTCACACACTTGTTTTTATTAAACTTATTTGATTTTATAGTACTTACTATGTGGAACATTCTCAGTTTTTCTCATTTGTTCAATGTAAAAATCCTCCCAAGAGAATAAAAGGACTTATGGTATGCTCAGTTTAATATATATACAAGAGTACCTGGCATCTTGTAGCCACTCAGGAAATAATAAATTGCAGAATAAGTCAATGAGTCATGGAGCAGAATTAACAAAGTGACTCAAGCTCTCTGCAACACTCTCTTGGGACAGTTTGAAGGTCTAACCTAGCAAGCTGATGATACAAAGGAAATAATGAGCATCAAATTTGGAGAGGAACCTTTTTTACAGGAACTATCCATCACTATTCAAGATTAGGCAGAAGATGAAGTTCACCAGTAGAATACTTCCATAGCTTTCATGGTTTGCAGTATAATTGGGGTATCCTGGGTTTGATTCCCAGGATTTCATGGGAAAGCATTTTTTTTTAATCAGAACTCAGGAAGTGCAGAAAGGAGAATCATAAAATCAAAGTCTTTGTAAGCCACTGGGGTAAATGCAATGGGAGAGGAAAAGGAGACGGAGAAGGGAGATTAAGATGAAGGAGAGGGAGGTGAAGAAGAGAAGATGAAGTGAGAAATGAAAGAAGCAAGAATGGAAGGCAAGTTCGTATACATCTTAGAAAGAGATAAGCACTAAATTCACAAGTTAGTACTGATTTAAATCTAACTATTCATAAAGCAGTGACCAAAGAAATTAATAATTGATTGAGTCCTTCCAAGAGAGCAAAAATAAACTTTCAACTTAGTGAATGTGCATATTATTTTACAAAGATCTAATATTTTTCAAAAGTTTTAGAAACACCCTATACTTGAGAAACAAAATCAGAAAAGACTATCTGGCAGATATTGAAAACTGAGTGACAATCATGTATTTTTTTTTTGTTTGTTTCACATTTCACTCTCTAGTCTATTTAGTTTAATATAAACAATGATGCAAACTATTATAGTATCCAAGACAGACTATCAATCCTTTGATTTCCAAAAAAAAAAAACTAGCATCCAACATTCAGAAAGGGTGCAATCTCTAACTTGTAAGGGAACAGGCTTTCAGAGAAGCGTTTACGGTCTTGTTGCCTTTCACTCCATTCTTATGTCACCTGTTTTGGCATTTGCATCCTCAGTCAGTAAGATGATTAGGAAAATTTTGGAATCAGGTGTTTTTCTTTATTTGCACACTTATTTATTCATTTGGTTCAGAGTTAGAAGCACTGGCATTTTTGCTTGTGTATGTCTGAATCATTGTGAAACGTAGGATCTAATGGATATCTGTGATCAACCACAGGGAGATAGTTTTACAGTTTCTCAGAAATTGTGTGTGTGTGTGTGTGTGTGTGTGTGTGTGCATGTGTGTGTCTGTCTATCTGTCTGTCTCTCCGTGTGTACATGCGTACATCTATATGGAGTTGTGATAATATTATCATGAAACATTGTCCATGATCCTTCTGTCACAAACCACATTTCTGGATTGTCCCGAGCTTCAAGTCCCTAGAACATGTAAATACATTCCCTAATATACAACTGTCTTGAAGGTTTTCGTGCAACAGATCACCAGACATGTTTGCAGATTCTTCATAGTGCTGAAACCTTGTTCTCCTACATCTTACATTTTGCAAATATTTCTGGCTTAGACAATTATTTCAGAGCTTTTATACAAAAAGAAATGAATGAATAATTTTAGAGCCCTCTATCTATGTACTATACATCAAACTGATATTTGGTATTAAGAGGAAAGGTTTTTTTTTTATTGGCAGTACTTTCTAGAAAACCATTGAATACATTTTGAAGAGCAGCTCCCTGAGTTTCCTGCTGAAATTTACTTTTGCAAAATATGTTCTCATCTCTATTTAAAGTTAAGTATTCTGAATATCTAACAGAAAAAATCTAGTTTTTTCTTCACATGAAGATTCTTTTTGGAAAACAGATTATAAATAAAGTTTGATATAAATACTTGCTTAAAACTGTGTTTACTAATCAAAAATGGCTTTGATAAATTGTGCTCAATTTTAGCTTAGGGAAAAGTTACATAACATTCTTGAGATTGGGTGGCCTCTTTTGTTGAGACATACTAGCCCTGATTATAAAAAAAACATTAGCAAATAGCTCTACTGACTAAAATTGAGCAAATAAATTACTGTCAAAGATGGGAGAAGTAGAACTATCAATTCCCTTTGTTATGGTGGTCTGTATTTTCTGAAAATCTCTTTTCTCTTTTCATACAGTCCAATTTCTAATAAGCTAAACCTATTTCATTGCATTTGATAAAGCCTCTCTCTCCCTCTCTCTCTCTGTCTGTCTCTCTCTCTCTCTCTCTCTCTCTCTCTCTCTCTCTCCAAACCATGTGTTTATGTAGTGTTGTGTGTGTGTGTGTGTGTGTGTGTGTGTGTGTTTGTGTGTGTTTCAGGTCAAAGAAAATCAAACACATTTTTCAGATTCATAAATACCCATTTCTGCTTTAAAGAATTTTATTAATGACAGAAATTTAATATGCTGACATATTCATTGGGTTGAATTCTTAAATAATTTAACTTTTTGAGATTAAGCACCAATTACTCATCCTGACATTATAACAGATGAGTTCTTCGAAAATCTCCTCCTACTAAAAAACATGTAACAGAAATGTGTTTTAAAGAAACTCTTCAACTTGCAGGAATGATCTGTCCAGAAAGTAAAGGAGTTTCCATAAGGGCAGAACAGTATTAAGAAAACACAAACAAATCACATTGTGAAGCATTATTGTGTAGCAGCTACTCCAAAAATTCCAAAGACACACTCCCACTGGAGCTAAAGGTCAGGAGCCTGGCTTGGACTCTTGGAGGATGGGCAGCCGCAGCCAAGAAGACCATGAAAAGCTAGCAGTTCAAGACGCTGAAAGCCCAGTCAAGGAGCTGCTTGGAGAGAAAATTGGAGGTGTAATGTTGGAGATACAGAGGAAAAGGGAGGGGATGTCTAATCTACTTGAGAGACAGAAGGTACCCCTGTCATTGACCAATTCATGAATCACCTTTTTTTTTTTTTCTGGTGAAAATGACAATCAAGTTTAAAATTGTTGTTTTCTAAATTTATTTTTGTATTGTGTTTAGGCAGGATCTCACAAACCTTGCTTGCAACTCGATATTCATATAGGTTCACTTTGAACTCAAGAGATATTCCTGTAGCTACCACCATCACCCTGGGCTCTTGTGCTGAGCTTGCAGGCATGTGCTACCATGTTCTACTATGTTAGGTTTTCTTAATATAGGAATATGCCTATTTGTTGCTTTGAAGAATCATTATATAAATGATGACGTTCAAAAGCATGAGCGCAGCATACAAGAGCTTCAGATGCTCTTTGTGAAAATCTGTGGGGTCAAACAGCAGAGATTCACAAGAGAGGAAGATGGCAGAAATTAATGAGTAAGGCAGCAGAGTTTTCTGCTACTTTTTATAAAGTTCAAGGTAAGATAAATATAAAAACATATCTCAGAGGAGAATCGGAGGTCAATGAGGAGAACTATTGAAAAATTATCCAAAGAAGTTTTGAATTTTCATGGTCCTACAAGTATCTGAACAGATTTGTAGATGGTAAAAATAGAAATGATTATCAACTGAACTGGGAAATATTGATGCACTGTAATATTGATATTATTATTGCTGTTATCTCATTTTACAGGTGAGGAAGCTGAGGCAGTAATCAGTAGAATAATTTCTCAACAACGTCAAGCTGCAGTTAGAAGGTCTCATAGTCGAAACTGGGGTTTTATTTATTTCCTTATTTAATCTCAAAAATTAAAAGTTGAGAATTTTAAATTTTAGATACTTAATTAATTTATTCTTTAATAATTAATATTCTAAATGATAACTGCCAAGAATATTAAGGGTTGGGAAGCATAATTCAAGGGGGATAAATAAGATACTTATGACTAAACTCATTAGAAAAAAGTCCTGCTAAATTCCAAAACACAGATGTGGAAAGATATGACAGAACCGAGGGGAAAATAATATTTTTTATTTCAATTATTAAATTTTGTTTTAATTAATCAATTCGTTAATTTTACATCCTGACTGCAGCTTCCCATCCGTCCTCTTGTCCCAGTCCATTCTCCCCTTCCACGGTGTTCTTACCCCGAACCATTCCCCTTCCCTTTCTGTTCAGGGAAGGGCAGGTCTCCCATGAGTATTAACACAACATCAAATTACAGTAAGAATACTAAGCTCTTCCCCTTATATTAAGGCTGCACAAGGTGACCCATGATGAGGATTAGGGTCCAAAAAGTCAGCAAATGAGTCCCACAATAGGACCAAGCTACACAACTGTAACATATTCAGAGTGCCAAAGTCAGTCCCCTGCAGGGTCCCTGCATGAGCCCCTATGAGCCCAGGTTAGTTGATTCTGTGAACTTTCTTTGGTGTCTTTGACTCCCCTGTCTCCTGCAATCCTTTCTCTCTCTCTTCTGCCGAATTACTTGAGCTTGGTCTAATGTTTGGCTGAGGTCTGCATCAGTTTTCACCAGTTGCTGAATGAAGCCTGGATAACAGTTGGGCTAGGCACCCACCTGGTCACAGGTGAGAGATAGTTCAGGCTATGTATTCCCAGGAAAACAGAAAAGATTTCATTAGTTGATTAAGGGCGGGTAGGGACGGGAACACAAGCAATCAGATCGGGGATGGAAAACAGAGGGAAAGATTACTGAAAGACACTACTGGAAAGGGCACATTTTGGGGTCAGGTAGAAAACTGTCACAAGGGCGTCTCACAGGAATCTACAAAGATGACCCCAGTTAAGAGTCCTAGAAATAGCAACAAAAATAATTTAAAAAATTTAACATAATTTAAAAATTAATAATTTAAAAAATATTCTTAAAGCAGACTAGCAAGGAAGGTAGAGGATAAGAATTCTTGCTGCCAACTGTGGAGACCAGGGTTTGATTTTTGAAAACTACAGTGTGGAAGGAGAGAATTAAATTCTATTATAGGCTGTCTTCTGACTTTCACACACATGCCCCCACCCCCACCCCACATAAATAAATAAACACGAGAAATTAATATGCTTAGTATCCCAAGGAAAAGATTTGACACTGTATAGCTGGCAAAAATACTGTTTTAAGAACAAATGCAGAAACAGCCATTTCAGAGGAATAAAACTTAAATTTCTAAAGGAATGGATACATTTCAGAAAGAAATAAGAGGGTCCTAAAAGAAAGGTTGTGTGGTCTTTATTTTAAAAAGTTAGTGAGAAAGGAATTGTTACCATGTGAAGAGGTAAGGAAAATGTGGGGCTGTGTTACTATAGATGGAGAAAGGATTGAGGAAAGAGAGAAACAATAGAAAATTAGAGTCCATTATTTAATCGTTGGTGGCAATCATGTTGTCCAGAATATTTGAGTCTGACCTTGAACTCCAATGGCCCTGCTAAGACTTCCACAGAACTGAGATTACAGGCCTATGTTGTCTTGCCCTGTTTCTACAGTGAAGGAGGCTTCTTTATACATGTTGGACAAATACTCTACGAATAGAACAAAGCCCCAAGTTCCCTGATGAAAGTTTAAATGTTTGCTCCTTTTTCTTTTTGAGGAGGATAATTATCTTAATTTACGTTAGGCTAAACAGATAAATTTGCAAGTTTAAAATCAAAACAGAAGAGAATTAAGAAAAGAGCATAGCAAGCAGAACGTAAGATGCTAAAAATAAGTCCAGAGATAGCAGTGATTACAAAACCTAAATTTGAGAGCTCACTCATGTAAAAGTTAGAACAACATTTTTTACTTTTTTCTGTTTAACATATGCACTTCTTTAACCAGAGCTTCAAAACAGTTATGAGAGAAATAATACAAAATGAGGTACTAGACAAATGCTAAATCAGATAAAGCTGGCATGGCTTGGTAATGCTGCAAGGGTCAAGTTACCAGAAAGACAAAAGAATCAGGAAGTAATATATCAATGTAATTTGAAGTCCAAACATTCTGCTTTCAGAACTGTACTGATCAAGGAGATAAACACAGGAGTTAATGAGCTTAATCAGGTGTATAGTCATGTTTGACTCAACACAACACACCTGGACAAGATTTACTCTTTTAGGCTCATATTTTTGATATTGACCATGCTTCTGGGGACAGATTGCAGATCAAGTCTCAAATAATTCTTGTTATTAGTGTCATTTAGACCCCCACTCTCTATTCATAACCTGACTAGTTTAAAAAATGACAAACTGGAAATGTGAACATCAAACTACTATGCATTTGAAAACTGACAGCTCACTCCTAAGACCAAGATATAACAGGGCATTTTAGAGAAAACAGGAATAACCAATAGGCATATGAAAATCTGGATTGTGTTACAATTATGAAATACAGATGAAATTTCCCAAGAATACCCCGTTAGTCTCTATATATGAGCTTATTATAAAAGGTATGACAATACTTAGGTTCATGGGGGAAGGACCCACGTCACAGTGCCTGTGGATGGGTGTGCTTATTGGCATAAATGCTTTGGAGACTAATTAGAGCCATGTGGTAAGGTTGAGGACACTCCTGGGTTCATTCCCTTGAAGTTTTTTACATCTGCAAAGGAGACCCTATGAGTGTCCACACTATTATTTCAAACCATCTGTTCACAAGTAACAGAGTCGATATATCTCAAAATTAATGGGAAATAGTTTGCAACTTTGAACAAATCAATAAGCAATAGAAAAATGCATTACTGGGGTGTTACTTTGTGTTGATTTATAAGCTTTCTTCATATTCATGATGCATTAAAATTGAGTCCCCACTTGATTTGTCCATCATTTTATATTAAGGTACTTTTCTACAGAATTGCCGAAATTAGACTAACATTATATATTAAAACATTTGTATCTCAACCTTTAAAATTTATTTAGGATGTTGGCACAATGTTAGATCTTTCTCAGTCCCCAGATTTTTTTAGTATTTGGCAAGATTTTTCTTTCTTCAATCTTATGATATCTGACCCTATTCTCTCTTTGTTGTTATTTACAACCAAAAGTATAATAAACATGCATGTGTATATGCATGTTTGTTTTTGTGTATATGTGCACATGTGTATGGCTCTGTGTGTATGTATGTTCACACATATGTGTATATGCATGCTTGTGAGTGTGTGTGCATGTGTAAGTATGTGCGTATGACTTGTGTGTATGTGTGCATGTGTTGATGTACATTTGTATATAACACGAGTTTGTGTGTATATGTATTCATATGTGTGTGACTTTCTGCCTTTATACGTGTGTGTGTTTGTGCATGTGTGTGTATGTGTGCATGTGTTGTTGCTGTTGTTACTTTTGTAATTTTTTGAGACAAGGTCTATGTATCTCAGGTTGGCTTTAAATTCATGATCATTATACCTCAGCTTCCTGAGTGCTATATTACAGGTGTGTACCTTTATACCTGACTCTAAAATATACTCAAATAAAGAATAAAAGAGAAATCTAACTCCATTTCCTTTTCCTAAGAAAGAGTACACTCTTTCCCAACAAGTTGCCTGTCACACTATTTAGTTTTAAGCATTTATTTTTATAGTTACATAAGGTTTCTCAAATATTTAACTAAAAATCATCTTAAAACAGTTTTTGTCAAAATATATATAGCTGTTTTCATATTTATCCTTACAGATGATTTCTTAAAATGATTTGTCATCTTATAAACATACTTGTGTGGTTTTCTTTTATATTATATTACATTTGTACAGGGGAGATGTTTGTGTATTTTATTGTATTGGCATTTTAGCAAAAAAATGAAAGTCTTGTTTATTGAAATTTTATTTTTTGTCTTTTATAAGAGATTTATAGACATTTCTCTTTAGAGAAACAAGCTACTCTTATATTTATCTCCAGATATACATTTTGTCTTTTTGCTATTATATGTAGCCTATTATTTCATTATGTTTTCTGATTGGTGTTTAAACAATCCACTTATGTTATTTTGTTTTTCATTCATCATGTTTCTAATTCCAACAAGCCTTTAATTGACTATACTGATGTCTTTAGATAATTGTATTTCTGGCAAATTATGACTCTTATTTTCAACTTCAATATGTAACAACAATAGCAAAAAGATTGCATGGCAGTGTCTGAACCTGTTAGCCACTTGTCTCCTCGATGGAAACATAACGCTTTTCTGATTTCTTTTGATGAACACTGTACTGTTCCATTAAGTGTCACTGCCTGCTAGTTTAAGTTTATAATATTTAAAAAAAATACTTGTATTCTGCTCAGAAAGTGCAACAAAATTATGCAATGTGCACTATTTTTGACTTCTTTTATGTTGATCTACTATCATAGTTCACCTTCGACTGTTTGTAAACCAAAAGTCACTTAAAAAGAGGGAACCGTAATTGAAGATTATCTCTGATCAGACTGGTGTATAGCAATATCTATAAAGCATTTTCTTAATTATTCACTGGTGTAGGAGGTTCTATATTACATTTTCTTCCTGTAATATTCATGACACTTCTGCACTAGACTCTGACTTTGGCCTCTTGATATTCAGGTTTTCTTGCATCTGCTACTTGTAATCATGAAATTAGCCCTGATATTTTTGCCTTCTGGAGTTTTTGATTTCTGGTTTTGAATAAGACATCTTTCAGGAAGTCTATAATTTACTCGAAAGTTCTGCTTTGTGTTTGGAATTAAAAAAAAATAGTTAAGGAAGATAACTTCTTTTGCCTGAGTCCTCCTCCTTGGTCTTGGGATATGAACTGTCCTGTATCTTGGTTTCTAAGTTCCTTCTGTAATTACTGTTGTAGGAAGCATCTGAGCCACCTGATTTAGTTGCCCATTTCCCAGCTATTTGCGGTGGTTCTTGTTGCCCACCTCTGAAGGCTTTTCTGAGAACTCCTCTGGTCCGGATGTATTAATCCCACTTTCAAAGTTAGACCCTACTGAAAAGTGACCCATGCTTGACAATCCTTCTATTTTCAAAGCTTTACCTGAATAGAGGCAGAGACGGAATCCTTTGATTCATTTACATAGAGTTACCAGTCACTGTCAAGATCATCTCTTTAATGTACTGCTGTGCTATCACATTTTCTAGTTAGGATTGTTGTGATTTTTCAAGACGTCCTGAGAGTCTTGTGGTTTGAATTTGCATCACATTATTTTGTCTCTCCATGAAGTAGAAATTATTACTGTTCTCAGATTCAGAAGAAATGGAACCATAAGACAAAAAGCCTGTCTGTATTCACATATGACCCACACATTAGTCTTCTATTGAGAAACGGGTCAAGATCCAAGAAATGAGGCCCTAGGCATTCATCCCTCAAACAGATCAAGAAGTCCAGAAAGTCACAGATGCTGTGTCTGATTTTGCTTAATCCACTGCAAAGAAAAGGGCCACAAGTAACTGTCCACATTACTCATGCAGAAAACTCTTGACTATAAACCTTGTTTCTCTGGATGAGGGATGGCTATGATGTGATGCCAGAATTTTTTAATACTTCCTGCCATTCTGCATCATTTTCTTGGAAAGAGTACCGTAAGTCTGTCATTCAATCTGTCTCCATCTGTAGTACACCAGTCAAAATTCCTTGACATTTGTGTCTAACGCTGTTCTTTCATTTCCCTGCTGATTAAAATGTCCTGCACCTTCCCTGTCTTTGGCTCCTTTGCTTTAGTTTTGGTAAGGGCGTAGGGTGAAGCAATTTGGAAAGGTTTAAAGTTGCTCTGGAAGCTTCACACTTGTGGTAGAGGATGCAGCTCAGTGGTAGAGCATTTGCTGAGCTTGCTTACAAAGCTGGATTCTCTTCCTAATCCTTTAGAAAATGACAGGAAGACAACTTCTCTAATCTTTAGAAACCTTCTTTTCTGTGAGCATTTTCTAACGCCACTATTATGAAAGTAAAGTTCTTCATTAATTAGTTATAGCTCCCTGATGAACTAAATGGTACTTATTTTTGTCTCTCTTTTGTTTTCTCATGTACTTGCTCTATCTGTTGTTCTATTTTACTGATGATTTTTGTAAACTTACAGAAATGTTTAATTTGCATCTCTTCATGTCTTGTTTATGTTATTTTCTTGGAAATTGAATTACTATATCAAAAGTTATCAGCCTTTTGCTTTTAAATAAATAATGTTATATTTCTTTTCAAAAAGATATTTTACTATCAGTAAGTTTATTCTTATCATCATTATATGAAAACAAAACTGTCATCAGAATACATGCTGTTTTAATTTTTTTAATTAGTGTTTGATTTTTGCTGTTAGCTTTGGGGACCGCATTGAGACTATGTACCTGGCCTCCAATTTGTTTCTCACTTTGTTGTGTGCCTATGCTGTGAATACTGATTATAATCTCTCTGTATGTGGTCATTGGTTGGCCTTCACTTCTTCAGTACTATGCCATTTGGACTCTTGAACTCTTACAACTTTAGGGGATACTTTAGTACCTTGGAGGTAAAGATTCCCAGATTTAGAACATTATTTCCAGAGACTAACGAGCATTTAAAATTCCCTATAAACTTCAACATAATTTTGACAGATTATAAATTAATAAAGTTGGGATTATATTTTAATATATTTATAAGTATGTATAGTGATTCAATAAAATAGTGGAGCAAAAGCAGTATTCTCTCAGTTTCCATCAATAGAGGATTGCTGACTAAGTAATAAGTGCAGTAAGGAGTTTTATAAACCGATGTATTAAAAGTAGTATAGTATTATTTATGGTATAGTGGATGTTACCTTAGAAGACATGGTTCTTCCTGATAGGTACTCAGGATCAGAATTGAATATGCATTTTCATGATGTTTTAGACTGTTTTGAGGTTTGCAAGAAGTCTTGAGAATTATGAGAGTCTCTAAAATGTGACTGACGTGTTAAATGTTGAGGTCATCAGCAACATGCAGCAAGGGTAAGAGCTAACCTTGATTGTATATTTACTAAATGCCAGAACCTCCTCTAAATACTATACAGTCAATCAAACTCATGCAAAAACTCCATGTGGTTGCTACCACTTGGGCAGCTCAGCTCAGCAGCTCGGTGATGCACTGAAATTAAGTCTTTGTTTTTAATGAGTGCAGAGTTGAAAAATGGCCAACAGCCTGTAGAGTTTACATTCTTACCACTAGTTTAAGCCTGCAGATGCACACAGAAGTGATCCCCCTCCTTTCCCCTTACTCTCCACCACTAGCATTCTAAATAACAAATCCAAAGAAACAAAACAAGTCAAAGCAGTATGTTTCTATCAAGAATTCTGTGGAAAAGAACACAGACAGGCTGCATATGAATACTTTTAAATCTCATCTGTGACATCTTCAAAGTTGCAGATTTTTACATTATCATCTGTCTGTAAAGTGATAGTAACTCTATTTACATGGTACTGAAAGGTTTCAGTAGCTTGACATTCTACATTTTTCAGTGCTCAGCTTAAGCTGCTTCACAGAGAGAGAGAGAGAGAGAGAGAGAGAGAGAGAGAGAGAGAGAGAGAGAGAGAGAGAGAGAGAAACATGTGGTTACTCTTGCTTCACAGAAATCTAACATATGCTTATAAATGAACAAGAAGAATGGATTTTTATAGACCTTTTCAAGTGGTTCATCTAGGCAGTTTTGTTTCCCTAGAGGCTCTATTTGTTAAAGATATATAAAATATTTTATTATTATTACTCAAACAAACTGTCTGTTTGTGTTAGTAAAATCTTTCAAAAACATTATATGTAATGTTTTAAAATTTTGGTAACTGAAAGAAATTCACAAAAAAACTACATCTATTAATTTGAAGAGTAAATCTAACCACACAGAGTTGGCTTCTGAATCTGTATTTTATAATTATATATCTCTAAATGATAATTAATAATGAAATTTGATTGTGTATAAAAATATAATGACTGAGATGTCATTGATCAATTAATAACACTAAGTATTCATACAATAGGATAAATGAAGTCTATTCTTTGGAAGCTCATTGTACAATGTACCAGCCCAATGGTACATAAATTATATGTTCCAGATGAATTTCCAAGCTTGGACAGAATATTCAGTCACTGAAGGGTGCAAGAGAGAAACTTTTACCATACTCATTTGGAGAATCTAATATACATAATCTTTAAAACTGAGGGTCACTGTAACATTGACAAAAGGTATTCAGAATTGCCTTTCCCAGCTCCACAAGCTACAATATCAAAATTACTATCACCTTCTGATGTGAGATGACCCTCTGTATGCTATGAGCATGTTTAATTACCCTTTGTTAATAAAGAAGCTGCTTTCACCCATGGCAGAACAGAATATAGGTAGGTGGGGAAATTAAACTGAATGCAGGGAGAAAGAAGGCAGAGTCAGGAAGATGCCATGTAGCTGCCTAAGAAGAAAAATGCCAGAACCTTACCAGTAAACCTTGAGCCTTGTGGTAAAATATAAAATAATAGAAATGGGTTAGTTTATGATGTAAGAGCTAGTTAGGAATATGCCTGAACCATTGGCCAAACAGTGCTATAATTAATATAGTTTCTATGTGATAATTTGCTCTGGGTGGCTGGTAAACAAAGTCAGTTTCCATTTACAATTTTCTCTTACAGGTTTGCTTTGACATATTGGGCACCACTCATTGTTTCTTCAGTGCCTTGTAGGTAGGTGTGCTTTTCCAGTGTTCTTCATAAGTATTATCAGTTGTTATTAAAACATCTAATTGCCGTTGCAACCCTCTAGTCTTCGCCACTCCCTTTTTTCCAAATTACTGTTTCCAAAACCAAGTACTGATACTGACCCATTAGTTTTCTGTCCACCATGAATTTGTCAGACATGCAAACTAGATGTAGTTCTAGAAACCGAGGATGGTTCTCCAAGTTGGCTCTATCGATATTATCCACATGAACTCAAATAATGTGTTTATACTCTATATTCTTGTATGGAATGGAAAAATAATCAAATCACATTTGTTGGGTTGCTTTGGGCATTAAAGAAAAATGCAACAATGTTTAATATAGTGATTGGTATTAAAGTAAAACTAAAAACATATTAGCTAGCTTTCACTTATTCAAATTATAAATACATCCCTATTACGGACTGGACACTCTTTTGTGCACTTAAGATATAATAAGGAAGAAAATAAAAACACCTTAAAATCCAATAAGTTCATAGCCTAGAGGAGGATATAGAATTTATTCAAATAATCACAAAATAAATAAGAAACAATAATAGTGTTGAGTGTTTAAAGGTGTTATAACTGGTATAATATTATCTCAGAAGGAAAATTTAATTAGGTCAGTAAATCAAATGATTGTGCATTAATGTGCATATTATCAGAAAATCCAAATAATGGGCTAACATCATCACAGTTAAGATGAGAGAAAATACAAATAAAGGTAATGTGTTTAGAATAGTGGGGTGGATACAGGCAGACCTGGAATCTCAGTGGGCTTCATGTAAATTCTGAAATGAGGCTGGAATCTCAGGTGGGTGTTAATGAGGAAGGTCTTGACAGTAAAGTTGCAAGTAGCTTCTTTATCAGAAGCCTGCAATAATACATGGATTTGAAGAATGGTTTGTTTGACTAAGGGTAGAGACATAGGGATCATTTTAGCATAAAACTCATGAGAAAGACAATGGAGAGTTGTATTAGAGTTGTAGTGATAGAGATGAAAGAGATCTGGGTGGATTTTATAATTGGCATCGCTTTAATAATGTGGGAGAGAAGGAGGAAAAAGTCTATGTGCATGTGAGGGGATTGACCTGAAGTACTCCGACAGAGCTGACTCTACAGATAGAGACAAATGCGCATGATGGGAGAGATTTGAACATCACTGGTACCATTTTCCCTTCCAAAAACTCCTAAGAAGTATTTATTTTCTAACTCTGAACCTCATGGATGACCAATTCCAAGTGTTTCCATTTTTGTCCCATTCTAGGAGTTCCCCAACTTTGCTTTTCTACAGTTAAGATTATCTAACCACTGAACAATGAACTTGTCATGTCATCCTTATTTCCTTTCCTTTAGAAATGGGCTTAAAATTAATCTTCATTTAGGCTTGCACTGTAGCAGAAAAGTCTCCCACTGCCCTTCCTTTTGGCTGATCTAGCATTTGAGCTCTTAACTTACATGTTACCTTACATTTACTCACACCAGGCTTTAGAAAATCATTCTTCCTTCAGGGTTTTCTTACTTAATGTATGCTATGACTCAGATGAAGGAATAAGATCTGTATGCATTTTCTATTTGTCTTTTACTTGTTAGAACTATTAAGAGTTACTGGAACAAAAAAAAAATACTTGATTGTCTCTCCAAAATTTCTAAGTTGGGTGGGAAAGGGAAAACGGCTGACTAATGTATGATTTGTTCATTGTCTTAAAGCCACAAAAATGTCTCAGCATTCTTCTTCATCCAGTGCCCACTCCAACAGCCTTTTCAATGGAGGAATTCATGCAAAAATTCCAAAATATGAAGTCAGTATGTGGCGAGAGAGTGCATATCAGTGCTGAGAACTGACAACAGATTTTATTCATCTCCGTATGGCCTTAGATGTGTCATCCAACCTCTCTGAATCGAAGTCTCCTCCTCTTAAAAACAGAATTGTTGAGACAATGCACATACTCACTCTTTGTCAGGTTAGTCTTTTCTGTCCCTAGCATGGTTGCATTTCCATATATAGGATGGTAAACCACATACATTCTATGTGTTGCCAAATCAACTTAAGGCTGTTTCTCTATACCGGTATTTGCAGAAAGCAAAATTCTAAACAAAGTTTAACTCAAAGATGTTGGGAAATAATGCAAAAGCATGACAGCTATTTCAAAACTTTCTATAAAGGTCAGACAGGCATTTAAACTGCCAACACATTCTAGGATGAGAAAGCGACAGAGCTATCAGAACACCCACAGAGAAACCTGTTTCCACTTTGTAGTAAATATTTTTTTCCTCAGAAAAAGCTTGTTGCTTCAAATGGAAGGAAACTGCCAAGAGTTAGAGGAAGTTAAGTAACACTGGTACTCAATTAAAAGCAAATTAGCCAGCATGATGGTGAAGGAAGGGGATTTCCATACTGCCCTTGAGAAATCGAGGCAAATGGCATGATACTGCCACTGAATAACAAACTTGCCTAGGACTTTCTAAAAAGAGCTTTACAAGTTCAGTAAATAGATGACACCCACAGTGGCAATTGTATAAGCTATAAATCTGAGCACTCTGTGTTTCTGTTACTAAATCATCAATGCAAGAGAGTCCAGAATATTTTGATTTTAAATATACCGTATTTGAACTATTTCGCTGTTGAAGCAATATAATGACTGAATCAAGATTTCTTTAACCATCTAAGGACCAATATTTTTATACAGACATTGTATTCCAAATGTACTTTATGGTCCTAAGGAAAAATTTAAAGGGTGATAATGGTGTTTTAACTTTGAAAAAAAAAAAACAGCTGAAACATATCATCTGTGTAAGGTTTGCTGAAATCCAAAAAGTTTGTTTCTTTTGTGAATTTCTCCTGATATCCAGGGGGAGTGTTCAGTCCTTTTATCTAGGGCAGAAAGTAATGAATGTTGGCAAATGCCTCCATCCCTCAGTTATCAGGAACGTAGCCTGTGCTTGCCTTCCCATATAACCCCATCTGAAGTTTTGTGATTTAGAGCACATCCTGAGAGATGTCATTTTACTTTTCTGCTGACCTCTGTGTGTGCACTGTGGTGTGTAGGTCTTCTCAACCTTCACAATGCACAAATGTATGCAATAGAAAGTGCGCATCTCCTCTTGGAATACTTTTCTCTTCACACAGATGTCATATTTAAAATAAGTAGATCACTGGGCATTTGCCCTCACAGGACATATGGAACTCCATCACCTCTTCTGTTGCTTTTTGGTTTCCATCAAGATCAGGTGAACAGTTTCTTCTTCCTTGTGCTTCTGCCATGATATGTTACTTCACCAAAGGCCCACAGACAATATAGCCAAGTGACCAGGTATTGAATCCACTGAATCCATGCACTCAAATAAATGTCTCCGTTTTGAAAGTTAATTTTTTCTAATATTTATCACAATATTAGAATCTCAACTAACACATCACTGCATATGGAGGGAGATGTTTTATAATATGTAACTGATGATTAAGAGTGTACTATTTGAAGAAGACAAAGGAGATGATTGATTGAGAAATAATTCTAATAGATCACTGTTTCTCTTCTTATTCCTCCATTATAACGGGATTAACATTGAAGTTGTTTTTATGTGACAGATAACCTACCCAGGAGGAAAACTGGAAAAATACCAGAAGTAGCGAAAAACTGATCTATGAAGTCCCAAAGGAGGTAACAGAAAATTTACTGAGATCGTGAGCAATTGAAGAAGTGCTGTTTGAAAGATGGGCAGATGTTTCTTTTGATGAGATGAAAGGAAAGTCATTAATACAGTCAAGAAAAGTCAGATAATAGCTGCAAAGACTTCTTATTATTTCTGTTTTCACTCTAAAGTTGAAGAGATTTCCAGTTGAGAACTCAATGAAGGAGAGGGATGAGTAGAGATGAGAGGAGATGAGGTGGAAGGGTGTAAAGTAAAGGAGGAGAATAAAATTTGGTGCTCTCTGGGAGAAAATGAAAGAGAAAATAGAAGTTTGCAGAGAAGATCTGAAGAATCCATTAAGATGTGGAAACATAAAATTTAAAATAATATTTACCTCTCTGGTTCATAGAAAGTTGGAATCATCTCTAAAACTGTTTCCCTAATGATCAATGCAAGTAAAAATGAGGAGACAGTTATTCCATGGCATATGTCTGTAAGTACTCTTCAAAATTTCAAGAATTGTGTCTGCAGGATAAACATAATAAGGAATGCTCAGAAAGTGTTCCTTGACTCTCATTGCTTCCTGAATCTCCTTGTACTTTCACCATGTAAGTTTTGCCACCATCTTTTTCTAGAGCATCTAGGCTCACATACTCATTTAATCTTTGTAAGAGGATTTGAGCCAGCACATGTGTTCTTTCATTTATTTATTTTTATGTAAATATGGTAGGAGATTTTGTGTACACATAAGTGCAGGTGCCTGAAGATATCAAAAATGGCGATCAGATCTCCTGAAGCAGGAGCTAGCCACAGTTAGTGAGACACCAGATGTAGGTGCTGGGAACTCAGTTTGGGTCCTCTGAGAGCACCCTTTTCACCGATGATCCAACTCTCCACCCCCAGATTCTAAAGTTCACGGTTTAAATTCTTATCTCGACCACAGTTTTATGACAAGCAGAAGAGAATTCTGAAAATTAGAAGCTACCGAGAAATCAATGCAATGATTATGATGAAAGGCAAATGGTGGTTTAGAAAATAAGACCAGATACACAGACAGAAAAAAAAAAAATACTTTGAGATCTGCCTTCTCATTCCTTCCAACCCCTTACATGTGGACACTGAGTGCTTCAGTGGCACAAAAGACAAAAATCATTCCAATTATTTAGAAAAGCATTGTAACAGGTTGTTTAAAGTTCATAGGGACTCACTCCATGAAAGTACGCACACAGGTGAAGATATTTGGTGATCAAGAGAATCCTTTGAGTTATTCATTCTTGTGCCAATATAACAAGTGTAAATCAAGATTGCTCCCCACAAACTTGGATGTTCACCCATAATGTTTCTCTATGGCAGATGGCTTGCTTGAAAGATAAAAGAGGTAGTAGTCCATAATCTTTCTACTTACCAATGATGACTCCAAGAAAATCTATGCTTGGCTTTATTCCATTAGTATACTGGTCACAATGCTATAGTAAAATAGAATGAATGGGGAACCGGCTTACATGATTATGAAAGCCAAATCACAGGGTCTACAGTTAGAAAACTGGGCACCTAGAAAACACAATGATATATTCTATAATGTGAACTAGGGACAACAGTAATGTAAATCTGAGACCAAGGTCAGGAGAAAATGTGCACATTCTAAGCAGGCATCCTAGGACAAAACGAGTATTGCCTTCCTCATTAGCGTGCCAAGAATTAGAAGATGTTTACATGAACTGGAGAGTTATTAGCTTTACTTAGTCTCTTGATTCAAATGTCATACCTTTATTAGCATCCAGAATTAACCTCACAGACACACCTAGAAACACCCTTTACCCTGCAGGCTATTTTTTTGTCTGAGGTTATTATACAATAACTGTTAATTTCTAACCATGTATAGATAATAATATATTTTTTACTAAATATTTTTATTAAGTAAGAACAAAATATGAACACCATTAGATCGGAAATGATTTAAAGTCTTTCTGGTTCAGCAATTTAAAACCAGTGTAGTCCAACTTTTATGAACTGGGGAGTCAAGAAGAATTTGAGTTTTTACACCTCACCACCCCCTGACAGTTACTTTGTTTTCTAATATAAACTTTTATTTGAGAATTTCATACATGAGAATGTATTTAAAAATTTCCACCTCTCCCCCAATATCTCCCATGCCCATTTCCCTTTAATGCAACCATTTAATTCTAACTTTCTATAACATAAAAACTAAACTAGCATATGCCTTTGCTTACAAGGTAAAAGTAAATAAAAGCACAATGAAAACAGCAAAATAATTTGTTGATTTTCCTGTTTACTTATGCACTACTTCATTCACCAAATACTTGCTGACTTTCCACCATATGATATGATAGAGGTGCTCCTCCCTGGAGGAGTTAGCAATGGAAAAGGAGACACAGCTTCTGCCCATGTGAAACTCACAGCTTTGAGGAAGAGGCAAGGTAATTCCACATAAGAAGCAGGTCTATTGACTTAAGCAATGTTGATGTCCATAGACCAGGCTACCAGCTGGGGCCATATTGTCCCCGAAGGCTGTGTGGATGTCTGTGGTCTGTATTGCTCTCTGAAGTGACATTGATGTCCTTGGGGCAGACTGCCACCAGGAACCATATTGATGTGTGTTCCCAGAGCCCTGGATGCCATGCTGTTTGTAGCCTGTGATGTGCCTGGCCAAAAGCTGTACTGAGGACCATGATATGCATTGCCACTGGAGACCATGCTGAGGTCTGTTGTCTGTTCTGACACCAAGATCATTATGTGCTATAGACAGAAACCATGTAGAAGTCCATGATCTCTGTGCTGCAGCCTACTGTAAAGGGCAAGAAAGTTTCTCTTGCAGTGGTATTGATGACTGCAGACTCAGAGTTGAGAACAAAAGACATAGGAGGCTCCTGGGATAACCTCCTTCCCTGACCCCCTGGCAAAGAAAACATCTAGACATAAAGTCATTGAAGAAAATTCTTAAAAATCGAGATAGGAATGCTGAAAAGTAGTTCTCCACAGTTGATGGCTTCTGGCAGGGGTGGTAAAGGATTCAAGTTTTCTTTAAGAAGTAGACCAATAGGAGTTGACCATGTTTTAGTAATTATGTGGCCAACACAGACTGGACTTGATATTTTTCTTTTTCTTTCTTTTCTTTTCTCCTTTTCAAGAATGAGAAGACACAGGGTTGGGAAATGGACCTGTGAAGTGAGTGTGGTTGGGATGCAATATGTGAAATTTCCAAATAATTAAAAATATTACATTGGAGAAAAGCATGCGTATTATAAAATGGTGACTGTTGAATTCACCAATGACATTTCATCAAGTGAAAGGGATAGCGTATGACAGACAGCACTTCTTTCTAAGAGTGTCAATTTATATTTAAACAGAAGTCTTAAGAGAATGGAAGAGGAGTCACACAGAAGGCATAGAAAGGATTATTTCAAGAAGAACACAGCAAATGCTAGCACCTCAGTGAAGATTATTTTTAGTTCCTCAAAGTAGGCTGTAGTTTCAGAGGAGGTAGCCAGGGAGAAACAGAAATGTAGGGCAACTGGTGGGAATCAAATCTAGAAAGGAGTGTCTGAAAGGTTTTGTTCAAGATAAAAATGTTCTTAAACTGTTTTTACCTCCATGTCTCAACATGGTATGAATGATGGGGTGTGCAAAATAACAGTATCTCATTGCATTGTGGGAGTCATGACTTCTGTAACATTCTACTATTACAGAGATAACTAAAGACTGCATTGCATACCCATTTGTGCTTATTTTTATTTTAGGTTGTAATTTAGTAAGCCTGTTTTTTTTTTCCTTGTATAAATATACTTGTTATTAATTCTTTCATAATTCCATACATGCTTGCAGTGTACATGCTCTCTTTTTCTCTCCTTCAGACATCTCCACATTCACATCTCTTTCTGCTTTATATCTCACCATGTCTAATGTGTGATGTTTCTATACTCATGGATGTTGGTTTATCCACTGGAGCATGGTCAACCTAACAGGAACCATATCCCTAAAGAAAACCAAGTCCTCTTTTAGCATCCATGAGCTATTAATAACTTTATATTTAAAGACAGGAGTTCATGAGCCCCTCCATCTCCCATCCTCCGTCCTCTACCTGCTACTATCCCTTCTCCATTCTCCATGCTGAAATGTTGTCTTGCTTGATCTTATGTAGATCTCATGCGGACAAACCACAGTTAATGAGTGCATTGCTCCTCTCCTATCCAGAGGATACTGTTTTATGCTTGCCTTCTACAACACCATTTCTTAAAATATTTTTTTTTATCTTCTTTTCAGTGATTCTTCTCTGAACCTGTGTTACACAATGTGTTATACATCCCATTTAGGCCTGAACCCTCCATAGATACTTATTTTCTGTACATTAACCAGTTGTCATTAGCCACATTAAGTGCCAAGTAATACAGAAAGAAATATCTCTGATGAGCACTGAAAGGTGTGTGTGTGTGTGTGTGTGTGTGTGTGTGTGTGTGTGTGTGTGTGTTTTACTAGAGGGCAGTTGGATGCTGTGTCCCCATAGCAAATAATTTTACTAGGGTCATGTGTTGTTGTTTTGAAACAGGGTTTCTCAGTAACTATGGAGTCAGTACTAGGACTTGGTCTGTAAACCAGGCTGGCCTTGAACTCATAGAGATCCACCTGCCTCTGTCTTCTGAGTGCTGGGATTAAAGGCATGATCGACAATGCCTGGCAGGTTTGTGTATTTGGATCGTATTTATCCTTACTACTCTCCCTAACCCTTCCCCCTGGGAACACTTTCTCCTCTTTAGCACCCCTCCTCAACTTCACATCTTTGTTTCTGTGTTATACCATACTTAGTAGTCCACAGCTATGTGTTCTTTCTCCAGAAATAAATCGTATCAGAAAGGTTGCCCTATTACATTTCTGTTATTATGGTACTCACATGTATGCCTTCAGGTGCTCATTAGAGTAACTCACAGGGTTAAATCCTGTGTAATATTATTGTTGCAGTTTTTGTTCCTACAGCCAACATGGCACAGATTCATACTATGAAATTACATAGCAGGCATGATGCTTCTCATCTCAACACACCTATCAGCAAATATTTTATATTTAGCTCTTTGAAAAATTATTATCAAATGTTTTCTTTGATGAATTCTTCATTAAATAATCTTACAAATTTTTAAGCTTCTAGAATAAAATAACTTTCCTTTATTATAAGCATTGCCAGATAAGCCAGGTCAGTTTGGCATCAGGGAGGATTCCGTTGTTCAGATATTGCTGACTTCAGCAGTTTTTATTGGTCGCAGGGAAATCATCATACTGATTTTCATTTGAAGAGCACCTAACATAGTAGAGTTGTTACAGTAGAATACGGGTGTTGGTTTAAAAATATTCTTGTCTCAAGTCCCAAACCTATAGCCCAGTCTTAGGATGGCAAAGACAAAGGATTCTTGAAGTTCACTGGTCTGTTATCCCTAGTCAAAAGGCAAGCTCCAGCTTCAGTGCGAAAACCTGTTTCAAAAAAATTTAAGAATAATTGAGGAAGACACATAATGACAATGCTTGGCCTCTCTGCCCAAGTTTACACACACATATGAACACTCACACCCATACCTGGATATGAGCATTCCTACATACATGAACACACACATAATTAGGAAAGTAAAGGCATATGTGATAGAGTTAATAAAGAATAGCCAAGTCAAAAGTTCTTCTGGCTTGTAGGTTATTATCAACGTTTAGTTAAATATAAACATTTGTCTTACAGGCCTTACAGTATGGGCCTCAATTGCAATTGTCAGCATTAAATTAATGAAGATAGACTATGAGAACAAAGCAACTCTAAAATCTGTTATGGAAAACCTAAAATGTTTGGGTTCTGCTTACCATTTCAGTTCCCCTGTTCTCAAGTTGTACCAAACCTGGCTTGGAGATGAAGTTAACATATTTTATGCCTTGTAATATTTGTATATAAGCAGTATTTACCAATATCTTAAAAGACATATTTTTTTCTCAAAAAGCAATTAAAATATTTTCTTCAAGTAAGCATGAATGCTGAGTAGTTAAACCATTTAAGCTGTAGTCTGTAGTTTACAGAATTGGCTTTTACACAGTGGTTTGGCTCAGAAGCCACATTTCCAGATTTGGGATTCAAAACAAATCTTTGTGCACATGTTTTTCCTTCTTCTCTCTCCTCATATATCATTGCAATTATCTGAGAAGCTTAAAATAAGAGTGCCTCTATCATGGCATTGGGAATGTGAGATTTTTGTTGTTGTTGTTAGATATTGAAAATCTTTACAAAAGACCACACTGATAAAGGCAAGGGAGAGGATAACTTACTAAGTAGGTGGACAGATTTCTTACCAAAATATAAGGGAAATACTTTTGGAGTCTGCCTTGGGGATAAAACAAGCAGGGGAAGAACTCAGCATAGCAACACATGACTTAAATACGAGAACTTGGGAAATTTAAAGATGAATCCAGGCTAGCCTGATCTACATGGTGAGTTCTGAGTTCTAAGCCAGTCTGAGTTTCAATGTCTCAGAAAAAAATAAGACACAAATATGGTAATAGGTGAGTGATGATTTGGAAATGAGCAGTGTATTTTCAAGGTATCTGTATTCAAGGAACGTAGCTCAGGAGTTTGTATACTCATCTTGTAAGTGACAACTATGGAACACAAGGAAACTGTACTACTCATCATAGTAAGCAATTTTCCTAATGATTTAGCACTATGGGATTCTTGTCTTTCAATAGGAAAACAAAATTCACAAGCAATTATTGGTCACTCAATGCAAAAAAATGGGCTATAAATGAGCCACCTGCTCTGTCTTTATTCATGGGAGGACCTGCAAGCAAAGAAAAAGATGCAAAATTTCATATGTTCCTGCCCATGTGGATCTCCGGTCTAGCAAATCAAACTACACAAAATATACATTTTTATTTCCTCTCTGACAGAAGACTAAAAATTTAAACATGATGTCTGTAAAAATAAACCAAAATTATGTTGCCAGACAAGCAAAGTTTCCGTTTAAGGAAATCATCATATGAATGAAGAAATTCAGGAGTCCAAAGAAGACTTGCTGGAAAGTCTCAGCAGATACAGTTCTGAGAAATAAACTCCATAAAATAATGAAGCAGAACAACCAGCAATTCGTTTGTATTTATGGTCACATCAAAAGCGTCTGGATCAACACGGAACCTTCTGAGGTCATGCAATCTTGCTTCTGAGGGGAAAAAGAACCTTATTATTAACTTTTTAAAAATATACTTCAAGCCGGGCGGTGGTGGCGCACGCCTTTAATCCCAGCACTCGGGAGGCAGAGGCAGGCGGATCTCTGTGAGTTCGAGACCAGCCTGGTCTACAAGAGCTAGTTCCAGGACAGGCTCTAAAAAAAAAAAAAAAGCTGCAGAGAAACCCTGTCTCGAAAAGTCAAAAAAAAATATATATACTTCATATGAAGGAGGAATATAGTGAAAAACTGAATTAAGTTAAAAAATAAATTGATGAAATTTGTTCAGAAATATATTAAAAATGGAGAAGAAAGATAACTTTACTTAAGATACACTTTTAAAAATGTGATGTTTCTAATATAAATAATAGGGAGTAAAGTAGAAATAATGAAAGAGAAATAACTAAGAAAAAATAGAAGAAAATCTTCTTGAAGGAAGGAAATAATCAGTTTTCAAAACTTAGTATGTAAGTAAAGATAGACGTGAGAGGTGGCTAGGATGTACACGGAAGTTTCTGTCCCACCTGGTCCCACGGCTATTCAGCCCCAAAGAAACACATACAGGCTTATATTAATTTAAAATGGTTTAACTGCTAGCTCAGGCTTATTATTAACTAGTTATTACAACTTAAACTAACCCATAATTCTTATCTATGTTTAGTCATTTGGCTTGCTACCTTTTCTTGGGAAGGCATTCTCATCTTGCTTCCTCTGCATCTGGCAGGCAACTGCATATCTGCATTTCCTTTTCCCAGAATTCTCCTAGTCTGGTTGCCCCACCTATACTTAATGTAATGTGTTCTACTGGCCAATAAGCATTTCATTAAATCAATACCAGTGACAAATCTTTTTTTTTTTTGGCTTTTTTTTTCTTTTTTTTCTCATTTTTTTATTAAAAATTTCCATCTCCTCCCCCTTCCTTCCCCTCCCTTCCACCCATACCCCCACTCCACCCCTCTCCAAGACAAAGAGCCATCAGGGTTCCCTTCACTATGTTAAGTCCAAGGTCCTCCCAGCTCCCCCTAAGTCCAGGAAGGTGAGCAACCAAACTGACAAGGCTCACAGTGAGCCCGTCCATGCTGTAGAGTTCATGCTCATTGCCGTTGTCCTTGGTTTCTCAGTCCTCCTCCACGGTCAGCCACATTCAGAGTCCGGTTTGGTTCCCTGTTCCATCAGTCCCATTCCAACTGGACTTGGTGGTTTCCCGTTAGATCTGTCCCACCGTCTCAATGGGTAAACGCACTCCTCATGGTCCTGACTTCCTTGCTCATGATCTCCCTCCTTTTGCTCCTCATCAGGACCTTGGGAGCTCAGTCCGGTGCTCCTATGTGGGGCTCTGTCATTTTCTCCTTCCAATGACTCTCTAGAGGGGTTCCCAGGTGTCCAGGAAGACGACCCCAGCTAGGTCCTTGGGCAGCTGAGGAGAGAGTGCCAGAAATGTCCAGATCCTATTGCCATACTCATGAATATCTTGCATATCACCATAGAACCTTCAACTGACAAATCTTTTCATTGTCCACAAACATTATCCCATAGCATTTATACTTTTTTCTTTTCAAAACATGAACCCTGAATCGAATTTTCTTTGCTTAGCTGTTTTCCTGACCATTTTCCATTAACAACTTGTAACCAACACTCTAAACAAAGACAAACTTGAATAATCCATTTTGGGGGGAATATGGGTATAGTTTTCTATTCTACTTTGTGCTTATTGGAAGAGCTGATAATCTTAAAGGGACCAAAGAAAATTTGGGGTTATGGTCAAATCCTGACTGGAGTACTCTGTGATGCTAGACAATCTCACCCAGCAGTCTTGAGGCTGTTCTCTGTGTAGAACTCAGAGGAAACTGCAACAGATGTGTTCTAAAACATTGGATTAACTGTTACAATTGGTGATTTTTCAGGGGGTATTCCTTGATTAAACCTCATTTTTCATAACCCATAATGAATCCACAGCCTCTCATTTCCCGTGGAAGTAAAAGCAAAACATCTTCTCCAAATTAATATATCTTTTGACTTAAATCTTGAAGTCAAGGCACTTTCAAAAGGTATAGGTTGGATTAATTCAATAGCATTCACAATCAAATGTCTTTCGGCAGCTGTTGCCCTTTCCTTAGTAGTCAAACAATTCTAAGACAACACAATAACATGCAGTGTTCAGATTCTCTTTGTATTTATAACATTGCATGACTTTTTTCTACTCTATTTCTCTTATTTTTATTTTTTAATTTTTGATTTTTTTGAGACAGGGTTCCTCTGTGTATCTTTGACTGTTCTAGAACTCATCTTGCAGACTAGGCTTGCCTTGAACTCACAGTGATCCCCATGCCTCTGACTCACAAGTGCTGGAATTAAAGGTATGTGCCATCACATCTATTTCTTTTTTTATTAAATTATATAATTTTACAAATTTTCACCTCCTCCCTCCTTCCATTTCCCTTCCCCTCCCCCAATTCCCCCTCCTCTTCCATCTCCAGTCCAAAGAGCAGCCAGGGTTACCTGCCCTGTGGGAAGTCCAAGTTCCTCCCCCATCCATCCAGGTCTAGGAAGGTGAGGATCCAAACAGACTAGGTTCCCACAAAGCCAGTACATACAGTAGAATCAAAACCCAGTGCCATTGTCCTTGGCTTCTCAGTCAGCCCTCCTCGTCAGCCACGTTCAGAGAGTCCAGTTTGATCACATGCTCCATTAGTCCCAGTCCAGTTGGCCTTGGTGAGCTCCCATTAGATCAGTCCCATTGTCTCGGTGAATGGCAGCACCCCTTGTGGTCCTGAATTCCTTGCTCATGTTCTCTATCCTTCTGCTCCTCATTTGGACCTTGGGAGCGCAGTCCAGTGCTCCAATGTGGGTCTCTGTCTCTATCTCCATCCAACGTCAGATGAAGGTTCTATGGTGATATGCAAGATAATCATCCAAGAGATGCCCTATCATACTACAAAAGCATTTGTTCAACTATGTTCATAACAGTATTATTTGTAATAGCCAGATCCTGGAAACAACCTAGATACCCCTCCATGGAAGAATGGATAAAGAAAGTGTGGAATGTATACGCATTAGAGTACTACTCAGCGGTAAAAAACAATGACATCTTGAATTTTGCATGCAAATGGATGGAAATAGAAAATACCATCCTGAGTGAGGTAACCCAGAGCCAAAAAGATGAATATGGTATGTACTCACTCATTAGTGGATTCTAGCCATAGAATCGAGCCTATATTTCATGATACTCAATTTCTTTTTATAAAGGACATTTTCAATCATTTTTCTTTTCTCTCCCAAGCCTATGTATATTTTAAAGCACATTGTAACAGTTTAAAGGGCTTTTCCCCATTTAAATCTGTCTTTACTGAACATCTTTATGTTCTTCAGTCCTCATGAGTCTTTAATCTCCTATGTGGCATGGCTAGGATTAAAGCAGTAGTTTTGGCAGCAGACTCTGCCCATTCCTTAGCTTCCTGAGAGTCTAACTTGATTGAAGTCTTACTGGGAGCCATGTTTACTGCCACAACTCTGCAAAGTTTCTAGGTTCATGCCACCAACAAGAAGTGTGCCACTAGCAGCTCATAAACACCATTTAATTGTTTCATGAACTGCCATACATTTTTGGACTGCTAATACTGAGTCAGGAAGCCTTAAGGATCTGCGCCTCTGTTTTCCTCTAGCAAACAAAGCCATTGGAGTAAAGATGATTACCAAGAAGCTGCGTTTGACTCTGTTCTTGTCTGTCTATAACCTTTTTTTTAAAAAAGCTTTATCAGCCTTTATATGGAAATTCTTGCCAAATATTTAGGCACCATTTATAGTGAGAGCTTCTTTTCTGCTCATTCTTGCAGCTGTTCAGTCTCAAAGAAACACACAGAGGCTTATATTAATTTTCAACTGTTTGGCCCATTATCTCAGGTTTATCATTAACTAGCTCTTACAACTTAAATTAACTCATAATTCTTATCTATGCTTAGCCATGTGGCTTGGTAATTTTTTTCAGGAAGGCATTCTCATCTTGCTTCCTCTGTGTCTGGCTGGTGACTGAATCTATCTTTCTTCTTTCAAGAATTCTCTTAGTCTTGTTGTCTTGTTGTTCTGCTTATACTTTCTGCCTGGCTACTAGTCAATAGTGTTTTATAAAACTAATATGAGTGACAAATCTTTACAATGTACAAGAGCATTATTCCACAGCACAGGGTTCATAACACTCTTGATGTATAAACCTATGGGGTATTACAGCTGAAAATTCAGCAGCAATAATCTACTCTAGTACACCAGCAATATCAGATACATTAGAGTTGCTGGTAAAGATTTAGAAGAGAAGTTCAAAGTTAGCATAAAGGCACCAGAACACAAAAAGTTTAATAAAAACATTCCAATTTTCTCATATTTCTTTCATATCTTTCTATTATTATTCCTCTCTTCTTTGTCAAAGTTTTTATTACTGTGATGAAACACTGTGTCCAAAAGCAAGTTGGTGCAGAAAGGGTTTATTTCAGCTAAATAATTTCCAGGCCACATTACACCATCAAAGAAAGTCAGGACAGGAATTCAAGGCAGGAACCTGAAGATAGGAACTGAAGTGGAAGATATGGAGGAATGCTGCTCACTGACTTGCTCCACACAGGTTGCTCAGCCTACATTCTTTTTATTCTAAGATTTCATGCAAGCTTTTATTTATTTTTTGTATTTTCCCTTTATTGTATTTTACATACCAACCAGTTTCCCTCTCTCCTCTCCTACTGTTCTCTGCCCCCAGCTCCATTCCACCCTACCCCATTCTCTCCTTCATCTTTTTCATTCAGATAGGTAAGGTCTCCTTTGAAAATCAACAAAGCATGATATATCAAGTTGAGGTAGGACTATGGTCCTCCTCCCTGCATCAAGGCTGAACAAGTCATCCCACCACAGAGCCAGGTCATACTTCAGGGACAGCTTCTGTTTTCACTACTAGGGTCCCTATAAAAGATCAATCTACACAACTTTCACTCAGATGCAGAGGGCCTAGGTTGGTCCTATGCCAGCTCTTTAGCTGTCAAGAGTTCATGAGCTTCCACAAGCTCAGGTCAGCTGTCTCTGTGGGTTCTATTATCATGGTATTAACATCCACCTGAGTCATATAATACCTTCACCTTCTCTTCCGGTGAAGTCCTGGAACTTGGTCCAATGCTTGGCTATGAATCTTTGCATCTTCTTACATCAGGTACTAGATGAAGGCTCTATGATGACAATTAGGTTGGTCATCAATTTGATTAAAGGGGAAGGCCAGTTCAGTTACCTTCCACTGCTGGTGGGAGTGCAAACTTGTAGAGCCACCTTGGAAATCAACATGGCAGTTTGGTGTAGGAGGGTCTTCTTTCTATGTGTTGTTTTCATCGGTTGGATAAAGAAGCTGCCTTGGCCTTTTGATTAGGTGGACAGAGTAGACAGAACAGAATTCTTGGAGGAAGAAAGTAGAGATAGCCGCCATAGAGTCAGTCACCAGGTCTGTGGTGATACACAGATTTAATAGAAATGGGTTAATCAAGATGTGAAAGTTAGCCAATAAGAGGCTAGAGCTAATGGGCAAGGTAGCAATTTAATTAATACAATTTCTGTATGGTTATTTCTGGGTCAAGCTATCTGGGTGGCCAGTAGTTTCTCAGGAAATTGGCCATCAATCTACCTCAAGATCAAGCTATACTACTCTTGGGCACATACCCAAAGAATGTTCAACCATACCATAAGGACACTTGTTCAGCTAGGTTTTTAGCAACATTATTCATAATATCCATAACCTTAAAACAGCCTAGATGCCTCTGAACCAAAGAATGGGTAAAGAAAACCTGGTGCCATGGAACCTCCATGGAACCTACAACAACGACCCCAGCTAAGACTCTCGGCATATATTTACACAATGGATCATTAATCAGCAGAGAAAAAACAATGAATAATATCATGAAATTTGTAGGAAAATGCATAGAACTAAAACAAATCATCCTGGGTGAGGTAATCCCAGACACAGAAAGACAAACACAGTATCTATTCACTCATAAATGGATATTAAATGTAAAGCAAAGGATAATCAGGCTACAATCCTCGGTGGCAATGAGGATCCTAAGAAGGATGCATGGGTCTCTCTAGGAAGAGGAAATAGATGAGATGTCCTGTGTAAATGGGGGTCAGGAGAGTAGTAGGGAGGGGATGTGGGGATAGAAACATGAGGGGTCAGTATGGTTGAGTTGGAGGCTGGATGGAGGGGGAGAGTAATGAAAAAGATGTCTTGATAGAGACAGTAAGTGGTTAAGGAAAAACCTGGTGCCAGGGAACCTCCAAGGAACCCACAATGATGACCCCACCTAAGACTCTCAGCCTGCCTTCTTATACCACCCTGGAGAACACATCCGCAGTAGCACAGCCTCCAAGGTGGTGCCCTTCCCACATCAATATTTAACCAATAAAGCACTACAGAGTTGCCCAAGGCAGTTTGATGAAGCCATTTTCTCAACTGAGGTGTTTATCCCAGGTTTGTTTCAAGTTAACTAGCAAGTCAATATAAACAACCAAGCAGATTTTTTTGGTTTTTCTAGACAGGGTTCCTCTATAGCTTTGGAGCCTATCCACCTCTTATTTTATAAAAAGCTTGAGAAAATCCTCACAGTTTGGTTTCTCTGAGGCTTCCACTTACCTGCTAATGGCATTTACTTGTTCTCTTTCTGACAATTAAGTATACTATTAAGAGCCAGCATGAGAAATGAGAATGAACCATGTTTTTTTTTTTTTCACTTTTGGTCATAAGCAAAGCTTCAACTCATTTTCTAAGAACACTAAAAAGCATTTGGGGCTAATAGTAAACACTTTTATAAAATAGAAGCCATTGAATGGTATTTGAAAGGTTTTTATATTCTCTATTCTCAGTAAAGAATGAAATAACTGAATTAAATGAGAATTGTAATACTTGTCAGAGTTTTAATTGAGTAGAAATTCTGCACAATTTTATATTGTCTTTATAAAGTACATATTTCTAAAAAAATCAAATTCAACAGTCATAAGCTCTTCACAAGGCTCTTCATAGTTGTGGTCATTACAGACTTCACAAAATTCGTCTTTTATCAGTCTGTCATTTGAATTCACCCACAAGTAAAGTCTGGAAAGAAATGTTTCTTTTTACAGTCTCTATGTTTTTGTTAATAGCAAATTCCAAAGTTTAGGTCTTTGTTTCCTTGTCTGGACATAAGGACATTCTCTTATAGATATTGGGCAACAGCAGAGAAAGATAAACTGTGAATCAAAGCACCATTACTGAAATGCTCTTTTGAATAATTTTCTATTTGATCACCACAGAAAACAGCTAAGACACAGTTAGTTTAATCCACATGAGATGCCTTAATAAAGGAGTTCATTCAGAAGCAACACAATGAACTAAAAATGTGTGATAGCAAAATAATAGGGCTTAAAATCAAGTTGTGTTGGAGAATAACCAAGAAACCTTACCAATGATACACATATTGAATGGCACAATGAGATGAGTAGAGGAGTCCTCATCTACAAAGGAATACAGAGAAAAAAAAAATTTGATGCTTATCAATTGTTGACAAATTAGTTTATTTTGTCTAATACTTTTAGTATCTAAGGGGACATAAAGAATTGCTGATGTAGAATTACATGTAGAATTACTTAATATTGTTCCTAAGTTAAGAGAGAGTGTTCTCAGGAAAATAATGTCTTACCTAAAGGCATTTGTTATCTAGCAAGCTCAAAAACAACAGATAAAAAAGCATACAACCTATTTGGGAAGAACATATTGTTGATGGAAGGGTCGTTTGTTCGTCCCAGCCGCTCAGCCACGAAATAACCATTCAGAAAACCGTATTTGCCATACTGTTTGGAAAATAGCTTAAGCGTATTTCTGGCTAAACTCATATCCTAAACTAATCCATCTCTACTATTCTGTATATTGCCACGTAACAGTGGCTTACCGCATTTCGACACGTCTGATGCTGGCTGCGGCTCCATGGCATCTCTCCGACTCCACTCTTTCTCCCAGGATACAGCTGAGCTTTCCCTGCCAAGTTTTGTTCTTCCCTGCCATAGGCTCAAAGCAGTTCTTTATTCATTAACCAATAAAAGCAGCACATAGACAGAAGGACCTCCCACTCCAACAAATGATTCTCTTAGGGCGTGCTGGAGTAGCTCACATAAGGGCCTGTCTTGAGGTAAATGTCATTTTATTCTAGTGGCAGAATTTAGCTAGTCACGCAGATTAGAACACTTAGAATGGACTGCTGAATGTTAGGCAAGAGCACTCTTCGTAAAAGTGCAGACTTTTTAAGTCTCTTTAGCTTCCTAGATTGCGTTTTTAGCCAATGAACACATCTTGTGCATCATCCATTTCATCAAGAAAATCTCCTCCCTGATGTTCATTGTGCTAATTAACACTACTTCTGTTCTTACTTAGAAAGAAAGATAGTTGAATCACTCGAGGCAGGCAGTTCTGAAATACAAACTTTTAAATAAGTGCCAGCAATCCATCCTTAGAGTGTGTTCCAGACTAGGGCAACTGGCTAGCCCTAGGGTGTGGATTAAAACCAACACAAACACATGGGTCCCACTGGCAATGTTGAAGTGATTTCAGTAAATTACAGACAACATAACATAGAAGAAGTGATGTGTTCAGTTTGGGTCAGAATTCACTGGAGGTGGTAAAAAAAGACAGTTCGCTAAGTGTTCATATACACAAATCTGATTTTTGCGAAAAGATGTGCCTGCATGTTCAATTTTGAAATTACTAGAGTGTGAAGTGTTTTTTTTTATTCTTGAGCAAAAAAAAGGATGTGATGCAAATGTATTATATATTTTTTAATTTTATTCAGCAATTATTTAATAAATGTTTGCTGAGTATTTTATTCTGATTTTGGGATATTGGGCTCACACAACACACATTTGGGAAGTTACATTTTAGAAGAGGTATAAAGAGGTAAGTGTGATTTAATGTAAAACATTTTAGTAGAGTAAATCTACAGAAGCCCCTCCACATGACTACTAACTCAAATTAAGAACAGACTCCTTTCTTAGAATTAGACTCTTCTGGACATGGAGACCAATGCTGATCATGTTGGAAGGCCCAAAAAACACATATGGCATTCAAAATATGTCCTACAGCACTTCATAGAAAAGTTGCCTGAAGAGTGGTTTAGACTGTCCCATAAAAAAAGGCAATTTGAAGAGCCTTGTGTATCATCTATAATATGCCATAAGCAATGGAATAGAGTCTCCTGGAACATCCAATGGATGTTCATGGCTGAAGGATTTCACTTGCTGAAGGAACGAACACTTGGAGATTAGCCTCTAGGTGTCACAATTTAGGAATTGTTTGAGAAGCCACTACTTTTCCATATTTTAAAACTTCTCACACAAAATAATTGAAATACGGTTTAAGCAATGGGACCAGGTGAACAACACTGAGTTCTAAAAGGGGAGGGAAACAGAAATGGAAACTTGCTCTTTAAAATTGAGAAATTCAGAAGCAAGTGAATTCACTCCTACATGCACACACACTTTCCTTCCCCATGTGTACATATTTATTGTTTTTTTTTTATTTTGAATGGAAGAACCTAGCCTGTTTCAAGTTCTGAAAAACATCTTGAACGCCTTTCAAATGTTACAAAATTTCCAAAACTGTTTTGCCAATCACTGTTTTTTTTTTTAATTTTATAACTTAAGTGGATGTCAAGGAAATTTAATCCTTATGTTTCTGGCTCTTTTATACTTGGCCCATCCAAGTGTTTCGTAACAACCATTTGATGTTGAAAAAGTCTTACAGGCTTTTTGTTTCAAGTATGTTCAAGATAGTTTATTCAGAGCAAAGGAGCATGTATCAGGATCATGGGGGTAGAAAACTCAAAAAGCCTTAAATTGTTCAAAAATTTGAAGACTAGTAAACATCATCAATATCTATTTAGCATTTGAAAGCATACTCTATTCAAAATGTAAACACACCAATGGAGACTTAAGCCACTTTGTTGTATTTATAAGATGATAATACTTTTCCATTCTGAGGATATTGCTGAAATTAGGACAATCATTCCCTTGAATAAACATCAAACTTAACCTTACGTAGCCATATAATTGCCTGATGGTATGGTAAGTAAAAATCTGTATTGGTGTCTAAGATTGTCTATGTCTTCCTTAAGCAGGAATATCCTTAGAAGTCTCCAAGAGAAGAAAGCTGAGGAGAACTGTAGATAATAAATTATCAGACTGAGAAGATTATACTTTGCTCCTCAAATCAAACACACAATTGTATGACTTAAGATAATTTCATGAATCCTGCTTTTTGTGTGGAAAGTAAGTTATGTATCACATGGGTTCTAGGTTCACACTGTCTGTGTTGAGTCACTTTGCAATTTACTAACTTAATTTCCTAGTGGTTAGAGGAACTGAGAAATCTGCAAAATCTGTAGTGCAACAAAGGAATGATAACGATTTATATTTGTTATGATACTGCTAATTTATCTTGAGGGCTTTAAGGTAAGTGCCATTAATATATTCAATAATGATACACTTCAGGGAGAGTGGCTATTTGTAGTTTTCTGTTGCTAGTGTCTTACTGTAGAGAACATCAGAAATTGTTTATTTGTGAAATGTGTTTTTACTCTGTAATGTTTTCTTTTTATTACTTTAAATTGTGCATACATGTTAGTAGGTTCAAGTAAGGTGTCAGAAACCTCTAGAACTAGAGGTGGTGGTAAGACATGATTCGAGTGTTTGGAACTTAAAAAAAAATGCATGTTCTTAATCATTGAGCTTAGTTTCCAATTACATATTTCATTCTTTCATATAATGAGGAACCCTGAATGTAGGCTGACAATTAATTAGGGTTCAGAAAGTGATTTGGAGAATGCCTCTGAAAGTAGAGAAAAACTATCAAATAAAGGGTCTTCCTTCTTTCAAATGCTAGATTAATAGTATATAACCTGTCTAGGTAAACTGAGAGAAGGTTGGTAAGCCCAGAATTTATTAAATGTTAATGTTTAATCTTGAACAATTTTACAAAGAGAAAGAGTATTTTTTAAGGCAGATCATGTATACTATACATAAGCAGAAAACGTAAGTGCATATCTGTTCCAAGCCATTTTTTGGAAACATTTATCATTCTTGAAAGTTATTTTTTTCCTGTGGCAATTCATGGAAAATAATTGTTGTAGCCAACAAGTTACAGATGCATTTTCTGAGCCTGAAAAGTTCTTTATTGCAAGTAAGCTATTTGAAGCCATGGGAATAAACACAATTAAAGACGTTTTGGTTTACAATACAATCATGAAGTTGGAAGAATCTTGAAAAATCATCTACTTTAATCCTCCCCGTTTTGATAAAGAAAACCTTACCCTGACCCTAAAATGTGGTTACCTGTCTGATTTCAAAGATATTTGAGAAACATCAGACAAGACTACCAGAAACATTCTTCATTCTAGTAGTTATTATTATTTTGAAGGTATTTTAAAGAACATATTGAAATATTTTTGTGGTAAATTTTTAAAAATACACATGCAAGGCTATTATTATTACTTTTTCTTTTCATTTGTGGTATGATTATATTTGTATTAAAATAGATGTATATATTTTATCTGCTGTAAGGGTGTAGTACACATGTGGTAATGTTGAGCTATTTCAGTGTGGCCATGGTGAATTATATTTCCCAAAGTGTCAAAATTTTTCTTTTCTTTCTTTTTCTTCTTCTTTTAAATCTTGCTTTTCCTTCCTTCCTTCCTTCCTTCCTTCCTTCCTTCCTTCCTTCCTCCCTTCCTTCCTTTCTCCTTGGAGATGTTTCATCAAGATAGGATGCAGGATCCTTGTTACTGTCTCAAGAGTCAAAACGGAGAAGACAGAAACTGCTTTGTTGCAAAGTCTGTCAATGCTGATCTGTTGTTTCACCTCCGTGGCATCAAGCAAATCTGGCTCTGTAGTTATTCACTTTAATTATCTGGTCTTCAATTTATCCTACTTACTATGTGTAGCATCTTGAAGAAGGGTCTGAACTTTCACACAGTACATATTCCCCACTGTGGGATCATACGAGTCAATATGGACTTCAGATTGTCCCTGTGGAATTCTGGGTTGGATTTAGTAATCTTCCAGCCTGCTGAAGATTTTATTTTCAACTGCCTGTACAGGCCTCTATCAAGACCCCAAATTGAATTAGTATATGCATTGTGATAATTCCCTTAGGGTGTATCAATAAACACATTGATTCTGCTTCTTTGGGTGAACTCTGACTTCTAAGTGCACAAAAAATCACCAGTGACCAAGATATAATGTCCTTAGAAAACAGTCTGTCTTCATATTTTCTGGTTTGTTTCAACCTTCTTCATTTTTGAGGTAGTTATCCATACAGATCTTCAGAAAATGTATTGTTACATGGTGTCCCAACAATTACTGGAGTGAAGACTTCTCTAAAGATCACTAATCTCCTCTTTGAACTTTCAGATAGATAGCATGGAAACTATAATTCTCAGAAACCCCTCCTTTGGACTCATGTGACTCAGATGTCATGGGTGTGAACCCTGCAGTATCTAGAAAGTAAGCTCTAAGCTAGAGTCTAGGCTGTTTGATGCTCACCACTGTGGAAACTGCTCCATCAAAGATAGCGAGAGTTAAACCAGGTGATTTTGGGGATGCCAGTATCATTTCCTCATTGGTAGGAGCACTTGCATACTGTGTTGATCACTATGCCAGGGCTCATGCTGGTGTTTATTGTAACATAGAAAACGGGTTGTTGTGCTATTTCTGACTGGGCTTCTGGCATGTAGGGTATCTAACAATTTTAAATATCACTCTTGACCACAAGATCTATTCAAAATGTTAACTGTTCATATAAGGCATACTAATGAAGTTTGTGATCTTTGGCACAACCTTGAACATAGTGTAAGTGCAATGTCATATTAATGCAAGGAAAACAAAAACTAGCCAACATACGAGATAATGATCAAAGAATAAATAATTTAACCAGAGAAACAAACAACTCTATTTTAGGTAAAGAAAACCCTGGGCTCTGAGTAAAGTAAACCTGTTGTATTTTTGTTCTATCATTTACTGGGGTTGCTTCTTTTATGTTTTTTTTTTCTGTTTAATTTTACAAAGTGAAAAAAACATGCAACCTACACTTGAACTTCATTAACTGACAATCCAAATGATTCTGGGTCCCTTTATTTATCATTCCAGTACAAATTTTCAGGTATATAGTTAATAGGATGGTTCTAAGCGGACAAAAACGTGATAGAATATGAAAGTATGTGGTAGAGGAGCATACACTTATTTTTAATCTTGTTGGAGAATTTTAAGTAAATAAATTTCTAAAACTCACACATAATGGACTTTTCTAATACATTATCAACAGTTCATATCTTTTTTATCTTTTAGTTTGGTATTTAATATGATTAGCGTTGTGAGAAGATTTCTAAATATTTAACCATCCTTATATTTGTGACATTAACTGTACTTGATTTATTTTTTTCTCTGTGATTTAATCTACCAGAAATGCATTTTATTTTAAATCTATATGTGGTGAGTATGAATCTTGATGCACCAGCTCGACTGTGAAAGAAATATCACTATTTTATTATTTTTAAATCAATTTAATTCCATCTTAATTATGCAAGTTTCTGGGTTGTCAGGAAACTCAATGCCAATTATTCTTTAGTCTCTTTCCTATGCTTCAGGCTGGTATAAAGTTTCAATAATTTTACAAAGTACTATAACATTGGTTTCAAACTCTTCTATTTAATGGTCTCTAATATTTTTGTTTGTTTTGTTTTGTTTTTGTTTGTCTTGCTTGTTTTTTGAGACAGGGTTTTTCTGAAGCTTTAGAGCCTGTCCTGGAACTGGTTCTTGTAGACTAGGCTGGTCTCTAACTCACAAAAATCTGCCTGTTTCTGTCCCCCAAGTGCTGGGATTAAAGGCATGAACCATTACTGCCTGGAGGTCTCTGATTCTCTTAAGAGGTCATGCACAAATGTTCCAGCTGTCCATGTCCTCAAAAGTTTTGCCGTTTGTTAAATTAAGATATATGCTTCCCTGCTCCCATATCCACCCTTCCTATATCCCAAGCACCCCATTCCTCCGAGCTCCCCCCGTTCTCCCCTTCACACTTTTCTCTCCCCATCTTCCCTTGGCCCAGTCTTGCCCAACCCTCAAGTTCCCAATTTTGCCTGGCGATCGTGTCTACTTCCAATATCCAGGAGGATTACTATATCCTTTTTTGGGAGTTCACCTTCTTATTATCTTCTCATGGATCCCAAATTTATAGGCTCGATGTCCTTTAATTATGGCTAGAAACCGATTATGAGTGAGTACATCCCATGTTCATCTTTTTGGGTCTGGGTTACCTCACTCAGAATAGTGTTTTCTATTTCCATCCATTTGCCTGCAAAATTCAAGATGTCATTGTTTTTTACCGCTGAGTAGTATTCTAGCATGTATATATTCCACAGTTTCTTCATCCATTCTTCCACTGAAGGGCATCTAGGTTGTTTCCAGGATCTGGCTATTACAAATAATGCTGCTATGAACATAGATGAGCATATGCTTTTGTTGTATGATTGGGCATCTCTTGGGTAGATTCCCAATAGTGGAATTGCTGGGTCCTGGGGTAGGTTGATCCCGAATTTCCTGAGAAACCGCCACACTGCTTTCCAAAGTGGTTGCACAAGTGTGCATTCCCACCAGCAATGGATGAGTGTACCCCTTACCCCACAACCTCTCCAGCAAAGGTTATTATTGGTGTTTTGGATTTTAGCCAATCTGACAGGTGTAAGATGATATCTCAACGTTGTTTTGATTTGCATTTCCCTGATAGCTAGGGAGGTTGAGCATGACCTTAAGTGTCTTTTGGCCATTCGAACTTCTTCTGTTGAGAATTCTCCGTTCAGTTCAGCGCCCCATTTTTTAATTGGGTTAATTGGCATTTTACCGTCTAGTCTCTTGAGTTCCTTATATATTTTAGAGATCAGACCTTTGTCAGTTGCAGGGTTGGTGAAGATCTTTTCCCAGTCAGTAGGCTGCCTTTGTGTCTTAGTGACAATGTCCTTTGCTTTACAGAAGCTGCTCAACTTCAGGAGGTCCCATTTATTCAATGTTGCCCTTAAAGTCTGTGCAGCTGGGGTTATGCTTAGGAAACGGTTCCCTGTGCCCATTTGTTGTAGAGTACTTCCCACTTTCTCCTCTATCAAGCTCAATGTGTTCAAATTAATATTGAGGTCTTTAATCCATTTGGACTTGAGTTTTGTGCATGGTGATAGATATGGATCTACTTTCATTCTTCTACAGGTTGACATCCAGTTATGCCAGCACCATTTGCTGAAGATGCCCTCTCTCTTCCATTGTGTACTTTAGGCTCCTTTATCAAAAATCAGGTGTTCATAGGTTTGTGGTTTAAGATCCGGGTCTTCTATACGATTCCATTGGTCAACTTCTCTGTTTTTATGCCAATTCTTCTGCATGGACGGGCTCTGTGGGAGCCTTCTCAGCTTGGTGGATCACCTTCCTGGACCAGGGGGGAGTTGGGAGGACCCTTGTCTTAGCATAGAGTGGGGAACCCTGATGGCTCCTTGGCCTTGAGAGGGAGGGAGGGGAGGTATGGGTGGAGGGGAGAGGAGGGAAGGGGGAGAAGGAGGGGAGGGAAGGGGGAGGAGGAGGGGAGGGAGGGGGGAGGAGGAGGGAAGGAGATGGAAATTTTTAAATATTAAAAAAAAAATAAACCATGAGGAAAAAAAAAAAGAATACAACATAAAAAAAAAGTTTTGCCGTTTGTCTTTCTTTCTTTCTTTCCTTCTTTCTTTCTTTCTTTCTTTCTTTCTTTCTTTCTCGTTTTCTTTTTTTTTTTTTTAAAGCATCCCAGGTCCTGGAAGCTTAGAGAATTTTACTCTTGCCTGTGTCACCAGAATGGAGGAAATTTTGCCCTGAGTGAGAGCTGACCTTCCCCATAAAAAACACTTAATTTAATCTCTTCAATGACATTTTGTAAAAGAGAAAGGAGATTGGGTTCAACAAATGCTTGAGGCAATAAATTACACATTCTGACAGTTTAGGGCTGAGTGTGGGAGGGCACATAGAGAACCGCAAGATAATCGAATACCACGAAGTGTGGCAGCTTCCACTTCTCCCATGCTTCGTAAATCTTCTTCCCAATATTCCCAAAATATTCTTTGCTAGAATTTCTTGGTAAAACTCTTCTTTTCTGAAAATTGTCTCTCTCTGGGTAATTCCTTTTCTTACACAATTACTGCTTTATTCAAATTTTCTATTTCATCTGCAGTCTTCTTCAGTAATGTCAATTTCTCTAGGAAAAAATATTACTTTCACTGTGTTTATTGAGTGCAAGAGAAAGAACCATGTGGCTACTGTAATTCCTTTAAAAAAAATCTTACCTGTTTGAAAAACTGCGTATTTTCCTTGTTTCTAATTTAAATAATTTCAATTTTACTTGACTGTATTACTTGGATATTTAGTTATTTCCCACAAGATTAGATTCTGGCTTTATTCACTGTTCTTCTATACGTTTTTCTAGTTGTAAGCTTATTAATTGATTCATTTTTCTTTTTTATCTAGCCTTTTATTTTCCAACTCTTGCCAATTGTTTATTGTTCAATAATAAATGACTGAGGGCTATCCAGTATTTGCCACATCTTATGTCTGATGGAACTTATTATTGAAATCATGTGATTAGGAAATAGTTTTGTTTTCCTGATGTTGTATTGAGAGATACAAATAGAGCTTTGGGTATTTCAGTTTTGATGGGTTTGTACTATTAATATTAGCCTTAATAATAATATTAATTAATCTGGTAGTCACTTGCATCTTTCTCAAGATATATATTATCTGCCCAGGGTCTGAAAGTCAGGCCCAAGTTGCTGAATGATCCATGTTTCAGGAAAGTAAGTTAACTATTTTCCATAATTTTGTTCTGTTCTTTCAGTTAGTGAGTTGATGTCTACTCAAACTGGGAAAATAATATCTTACTTTGTCCAATGATTTACATGTTTACTCATTGACAGCCCTAAAAATAATATTCAACAAGATAGCCGAGCTTCCCATAGCTCTATCAAGTTGGATAGTCGTTATAAATCCATCTCTTATGGATGTCCCTAGAAAGGGGAAATAAATAAGATCTCCTGAGTAAATTGGGAGGAGGAAGGGCAGGGAAGTATATGGGGAGAGGGAAGGAGAAAATGAGGGAATGGGACTGTTGAGCTGGGGAGGGACAGTGAGAAAGAGAGCAAGGAAAGGGGTATCTTATTAGAGGGAGCCATTATGGGGTTAGAGAGAAATTTGGTGGTAGGGAAACTCCAAGGAATCCACATGGATAACCCCAGCTAAGATTCCTTACTATATTGGGGAGGGTACCTGAACTGGCCTTCCCATGTAATCAGATTGATGACCACTGTCATGGAACCTTCATCCAGTAACTGATGGAAGCAGATGCAAAGATCCACAGCAAAGCACTGAGCCTAGTTCTCGGAATCCAGTGGAAGAGAGGGAGGAGAGATCATATGAGTAAAAGGGTTATGATAGGGAAACCCACAGAGACAGCTGAGTTAAGCTAGTGATAGCTCACTGACTCTGCACTGACAGCCTGGGAACCTGCATAGGACCAAATTAGGCCCCTGAATGTGGGTGACAGTTCTGTGACTTGGGCAGTCTGTGCTCCTACTGACTGTGGGACAAGGAGTCATCCCTAGTGCATGGATTGGCTTTTTGAAGCCCATTCCCTATGGTGGAACACATTGCTCAACCTTGATACTAGGGGAAGGGGCTTAGTCCTGCTTCAACTTGATATGCTAGACTTTGTTGACTCCCTATGGGAGGCCTTAATCTTTCTGAGGATTAAATAGGGGGTTGGGTGTAGGAAATGTGGTGGAGCGGTGTAAGAGGAGGTGGAACCATGTTTGGTATGCATAATGGGAAAAACATTTTAATAAAAAATTAAAAACATAAATCCATGTTTTATCAACTAGTCACTCATACATATTTTCTCAAGCTATATTTGTCATCTAAAACAGGGAAATATAAAGTTTTTAGTTTTGAATAAGTTGATATATAACTACCTGAAACATAACTAAAAACATATTAACTGCTTCCCAGATTAGAAATAAGTCTTTAAGTGATGTTTAGTATTTTCTTTGAAAATCTGTAATTTAAGTAATATGATGCAAAATTGAAAACACTAAAATAACTTATTTATATCATTCTACACGGTATCAGGATAAGAGGACACAGAAATAACTGCACATCTATGATCTCATGGCAGCAAACTTAAGAGACATGAAGTTGAATCAGCTTTGACGTCCATCACAGATAAATAGGTAAAGCAAGTGTAGTGTTTATACATATGACATTTTCTTCAGTCATAAGAAGAAATAAAATTTTATCATGAAATTTATTAGTACAAAGAAATGGATTAGAATTTCCAGATCCCATTGTTCTCCTTTCATAAAATCAGAAGTATTAGGATGAATATTGATTTCAAGAAGAAAGATATTTCCAGAAAAGATACAGAGCTCTATCTAGAATAATAAGTTAGTAGCTTAGTCTAAAGAGTTTAAGAATACCATGCATTTGTCTTTTTTGTGAAACATATGGTCTTATTTATCTTTAGAAATTCCCTTCTGATGATCTTATCAAGAAGGGCCCAACTAATGGATATAAGAGCTATAAATAGTACACGGTGAAAATGAGGGAAATAAGGTAGGACTTGAATCCCTGATGCATTAACTGGACCTGCTTCCTACCTCAGTGTCTGATAGCAATAAATACCTTCTCGTTACCTCAAATTATATAGTTAGGCATTTAGACTTCTATATTTATTTTTCTTTATATAAAATTTATTAAAAGCTCTAAATTACCTTATTAATTTCTACTACTTATGGTAGATGTATAAAGCATAGTAGTAATGCTAAAGAATTCTATCTGCAAGTATAATTCTCAATTATTTGAATTTTGTTTGTTTTTGTTGCTTTACATAGCTCATGTGCTCTAAACTAATTAACTACAAGAAAAAATTGAATAATTCAAAGAGGCGTTTTAGCAAAATTTTATTTCTCATCTGCCTATATCATGTGATTATTAGTAGTGAGACAATATTTGGAGAGTTTTCAATGCTTCTATAAGATTTCTATATAACATTTTTTTGCTAGAAATGAAGCTATTAATAACAATTGCCATTTCAAAGATGCCATTGCCCAGATGCAAAGGAATCTACAACCAGTATTCATCTTTTTGTGTGAAAGCTAAAAGATAACATGTGTTGAAGGATCAAGAGGAAGCAGGAATCAAAGATGTCTTCTTTGAGCCAGCTGCTTGGAAGTTTTCTGTGAATCACAGAATCCCTGTTAATGTTCTTGCTTGGCAAAGCATCTTTTTCTGAGTTGTTAATTTGATTTATGACATTCCATCCAGTATTTTGTTTTCAATGTTCATCAAACAAGCATATGAAAAATGATTTCCTTGTGTGTTTGTTTATGCACACAGATGTGCATGCATGTGTCTGTGTGCACATGTATGTGAGATCATAGGTTGACCCTGGAAATCTCTCTGAGTCACTCTCCACTTATATTTTAAATGATTTTAATTATCTTTTAAATGATCTGTATGTATGTGATCTTTCTCAGGATATGTGCTCATGATTATAGGGGTCCACAGAGGCCAAAATTGGATGGCAGATGCCCTGAAGTTAGAATTATAGGCAATTAGGAAATGGGTGCTTGGAATTTAGCTGGAGTCCTATGCAAGATCACAATGTACTTTTAACTGCGGAGTCGTGTCTTATCTCCTCAAGCCTCTTTCTTACCTCTATCAAATATTAAGAAAGCACTTCTTACTGAATCTGAAGCTCATTGATTGTATAGACTGGCCAACCTTTTATATGGATCCTCCTATGGTCCTTATTTGCTGGTACATATTTTTTACATGCTTGTTGGAAATCTGAACACAGGACTTTATGCTAGAATGCCAAAAAAACTTTACTAAATGAACAAGTCATTTCCTCAGTCACCTCACCTTGTATGGCCCTCAGACCAAGCATTTAAATATCTCTTTTCTGCTGTCTAGACTTGCTGTCTGTCCTGGATCCCTTACTTTATAGATGGTAGTGATGATATTTGATTTCTTAGCTGTTTATGTGCTCATTTTTATATCCAGTTGGAGGAACAGCAGGAAAAAGCAAGGGAAAGGAGGGGGAGGGCAAGGAGTAGGTAGATAGAGAGATAGATTGGTAGATAGATCAATAGATAGGTAGACAGACAGACAGACAGACAGACAGACAGTCATTATCTATTCTCTCCAGTAATCCGTGTGCTTAATAAACAGGCTGTCTCTCCTTAACTAGAGTCAGTTTTCTTGGAATTAGTGGGGCTTTTGTAGTATCCTCCCTGTTGGTCCCAGGATTTAATCATAGCTCTCTGCTATTGTTAGTACGTGAATGCTTTTTGGTCCCTATTGGTTTTCTTATCTCTGCCCACATATTGTAAATTGCCATTTCACTAAACTGCAGTTAATTCCTTCTAAATAGATCATATGTTTTTCCTAAGGATACTGAAAATTACAAATCATGTACATGAAAGCAAATTTCTTTTCTAGAAAATGAAAATAAGGAAGTATCATTGCAATACATAGCAATCTTCTGATTGCCTTAGATACATGTGATCAGTATCTTCTTCAACTCTCATGTCAATCCATGACCTTATTGTAAGAGAAGGGAAAGAGAAATGCTTTTGTAATGCTCCTTCTGCCTTCTAGCCCTTAGCTGATACCCGTTCTTCACTGAATCTCTTCAGCTAAAGGTTAATGAAATTCATGGTTTCAGTCTAGGATAGGTATCAGAAGAGGATACCTTGGATTTCAAGAGAAAAATGAAGCACAATCTCCACAATCCATAGGTATTGTGCTTCAAAACTCAGGAGTTGCTTTTCTCTATATCAAGAGAGTCCAACACCAACACACAGTGGGCAAATGACATATGGCCCAAGATAACTAAGCATGTTGACTAAGGCAATATCATAAACTTTCTTAAAACATTCTAAGGACTCTCTCTCTCTCTCTCTCTCTCTCTCTCTCTCTCTCTCTCTCTCTCTCTCTCTCTCTCTCTCTCTCTCTCCTGACTTGACTGCAGAGTCCTGAAGCAAGAGCTTTGTAAATGACAAGTCTTGTCACAATATTACACAAATAAGTACTCATATATAATATATAAATTTTGTATTGTTTTTATTGAGCTATCTATTTTTCTCTGCTTCCCTCCTGTCCTCTACCCTATCCTTCTACTCTCTGCCATGGTCCCATGCTCCCAATTTATTCAGGAGATCCTGTCTTTTTCTACTTCCCATGTAGATTAGAGCCACGTATATCTACCTTCTCTTACAATAAGGTCATGGATTGACATGAGAGTTGAACAAGATACTGATCACATGTATCTAAGGCAATCAGAAGATTGCTATGTATTGCAATGATACTTCCTTATTTTCATTTTCTAGAAAAGAAATTTGCTTTTAAATTTTTGTCTAGGTTCTCTGGGATTGTTAATTGTAGGTTGGTTTGTCTTTGCTTTTTGTCTAATAGCCACTTTTGAGTAAGCACATATGATATTTGACTTTCTGGGTCTGGATAACTCACTCAATAAAATGTTTTCTAGTTCCATCCATTGGCCTGCAAATTTCAACATGTCATTACTTTTTTCTGCTGTGTAGTACTCCATTATATTCTCTTTATTTGTATATTTGAAGGCATTGTGCTATAAAACGTGCTACAAAATTCACTGTGTATTAAGGGCTGTGGTATAAAGACAATGGCTGAAACTAGATAAACAAAATGAAGTGAATTTTCTCTACAACAAAAATTTTCCTTTGAACTCAGACTTCTTTTGTAAAAGCTAATTGTGTGGCTGTATGCTTAACAGCAAAAAGTTAAAGCCATTTTCTGATGGTGAAGTTAGTAAACAATGTCTGGGTAGTATGGTAGATATAATATGCCATTAGTAGAACAAGGATCTATTTACAATTGATTTGCTTCATCAGGCCACAACTATTATATATTAATATTACATATACATACATTTCTTGAATCTTTTCTAGTTTTTTAGGTGTTGCTCACAAAGAAAAACTTACTTATACATAATTTGTAAATTATATGCTAAGATCTACATATGAGAAGGAACATTTTTTTGTCTACTTGGGTTTGGATAACATCACTTAACATTATACTTTCCAGATTAATCATTTTCTCATAAAGGTTCATAACTATTTTTTCTTTTCAACTGAAAAAAACCCTCCATTGTGTATATGGGCTACAGTTCCATTATTCCTTCAACTGTTGGTAAGCATCTTTGCTGGCTCCCTTTTCTTGCTCTCACGAATAGAGCAACAGTAAACATGAATATCCAAGTATCTCTATAGCAGGACAAGGGTCCTTTGAGAAGTTGCCAGAAGTACTATAATTGAATCTGATGGTCTAGTTTTCCTTTATTGAGAAACAAGCATACTGCCTTTCATGATGGCTGTTCTAGTTTTTATGCCTACCAGGACTGACTAAGGATTCTTCTTCCCCACATGCTTGTTATTATTTGCCGTCATTTGATTTCTTGATTATAAACACTCTTACTGGGTGGTATCTGAAAGCAGTTTTTAGTTTCATTATCTTGATAACAAGGAATGTTGAATACTTTAAAAATTCTTCACTGGCCGTTGCTTTTATTTTCTTTTGTGATAGCTGCTCATTTCATCAGCCTACTTCTTGCTTAGAGGGTTTGTTTATATGATATCTAATTTTTTAGAGTTGTCAATTATACACACTATTGCAAATTCTGACAATATCTATTAAAAATCTGTACCCTTACTGTGGGCTGTTTTCTTGATTAATAGATTTCTTTGCTGTGTAGAAACTTTCAAATTTTATTTAGTCCCATTTGTTGAATCTTGGAGCAAGTTCCTGTGCTATTGGAGTTCTGTACAGAAAGATTTTTTGTTCTGAAACCTGTCTATTGAAGTGTATCTCCTTTGTTTGCATGGAACACTCTTAGCATCTCAGTGAAGCATTTATTTAAGCGGGTCTTCAAGAAGAAAATCAACTCATAAATAAAATATAACATATTAAAATAATATAGCAGCTTTTCAATGAAACTAAAGTCACAACAAATTCAATTTAAAGCAAGCATAATTACTGGCATATTGGTTAAACACAGTTCTGTGAAAAGCAAAAAATATGTAGCCTTGATCTTTGATTTGATGCAAAAATTTGAGAGATTTCAAAATTTCTAAAAAAAAATAATAGTTGGGACTTTAGTTGTCAATGAAAATATTGTACCTTCTAATTTTCTTTTTTTAAATTTTTATGTAACAGCTTTTTTCATTTTACATACAAACTACACCCACATTCACAAAAGCTGGATTGTGGATTTTTGTCTTTGTTTAGAGTGTTGGTTACAGTTGTTATGGATAATGATCAGGAAAAAAGCTAGACGAAGATTCAGAGTTCTTGTTTTGAAAAGAAGGGGGGGAGGAAAGTGCTATGGGACTATAGTCTTGTACCCTGTACAGATTTGTCACTTGTACTCGTTTAATAAAATGCTGATTGGAAAGTAGCCTGGCAGGAAGTATAGGTGGAGCAACCAGAACAGGATAATTCTGGGAAAAGGAAGGGTTCAGTTTTCAGTCATCACGCAGATGCAGAGGAAGGAAGATGAGAATGCCTCATTGATAAAAGATACCAAGACATGTGGCTAATACAGACAAAAATTATGGGATAATGTAAGATATAAGAGCTAATAAGAACCCTAAGCTAATAGGCCAATCAGTTTATAATTAATATAAGCCTCTGTGTGTTTCTTTGGGACTGATCAGCTGTGGGACCGGATGGGACAGAAACCTCTGTCAACACATTATGACTCCCTCTATTCAGATATCACTTTTCTTGCTCTGTCCCTCCTCCAACTCAACTATCTCCTTCCCTCGTTTTCCCCCATGCTCCCAATTTACTCAGGATATCTAACATCAAAAATACTGATAACACTTTATGCTAGAGAGGATGTGGAGTAAAGGGAAGATTTTTCCACTTCTGTTGGAAGTGCAAACTTGTACAGCCACTCTGGATATTAGTATGTTGGTATCTCAGAAAAATGAGAATCAATCTATCTCAAGACCCAAGAATATCAATCTTGGGCATATACCCAAAGGAGGCACTTTTATAATACAAGGACATTTGCTCAACTATGTTCACAGCAACATTATTAGTAATAGCCAGAATCTAGAAACAGTCTAGATGTCCTTCAACTGAAGAATGGGAAAAGAAAATGAAGTACATTTACACTAGAGAGTATTACTCAGTGGTAAAAATCAATAACAGCTCAAAATTTTCAGGCAAATGGAATGGAACTAGAAAAAAAAACTATCCTGAGTGAAGTAGCCGACAACACACTATGCACACAAAGCATAGAATAACCAGGCTACAGTTTTCAAATCCTGGGAGACTAGGCCACAAGGAAGACCCTAAGAAAGACATGCATGAATGCCCCTGGGAAGGGAAACTAGATAAGATCTACTGTGTACCTGCTTATTTTCAAATGAAGATCATAGAGCTACAAACTGACATTTAAATTAAAAAAAAAAGTTTGATGATTTTGCCTTGAAATTTTATCTGACCCTTTCTTTCCAAGGGCAAATATATCTTGCTTCACAATCAGGTTTTAATTATGTCATTTTGTCCTATATTTGTGAGCATCTATTCTCAAGAAGTACAGTAAGAGGAAAATTAGAAGCAAGGTCTAATGGGCACCTTAGAAACTCTCTAGAATCAGAGTTCCTACCCTTGACACAGATACTGAAGCCTCAAGTCTTCCATACAATCTTATACAGTCAACTAGTTTTACATTGTCCTCTTTTGTTTTTAGAATGAAAGTATAGAAATAAATCCATGTAGTTTGACTATTAATATATGTTCTTTTTCTCTACTTGCAAGTTTCTTATGTACCATCTCCAATACTCAATCACGGTCATATTTTACCCGACTTTCTGAAATGTGATAGGATAGCTAGAAAAGGAGTCAGAATATTGTATTCAGCTGGAAATCTTCTCTAGAAGATTAACTGAATTCACAGGAGACACCTTTTGTAAACTCATATATAACACACACATATCTCTACCCTCAACATCTTATTCGTAATCTCCCTATTTATTTTTAGCTACTGCTAGTGACTCACTGAATCCATTCCTGAAACCATCAGAAATTCTTCCCAATTAAGAAATTTTCCTTAATTATTGCTTTTTGAAGACTTCTAGATGTCCTTATAATGCAGCAGCAATTTACTTCCAGCTGGTGTGGCTTATTGTACTAATCCATCCATAAAGATAGCTTGATGTTCACTTCCTCTGTTAATGGGTTATAGAGAAGTTCCCATGGGGCTACTGATTAGAAATTGGGGAAAGTAAAAGGAAAGGCTGAAAATTCTCTGGGGCATGTAAACATCTGACTTCATATAATTTACTTGAATTGGGGGCTTTCTTATGACAGATGTGATATTTTCACAAGTTCCTTTACATTCTACTAAAAATATTTTGAAAGCAGCTATATAGTGATGTGTTTGATATAAAATATATTATTGTCAAACCATAAAGCACATGCTTGTGAGTGTGTGTGTGTGTGTGTGTGTGTGTCTGTGTGTTTGTACACATACATGCAGGCTTTTGTCACTTAATGAGTATTTCTTAATGACTGTTTCTGATGATGTCTGGTAACGATTTGCCCCCATGCTGTGGACTATTTACTCTATTGATAGCTTCCTTTGCTGTGCAGAGATACTTTCAAATTCTATGTAGCATTACTTGTTGATTATTAGAGCAATTTCCTATGCTATTGGAGTTCTGTTCAGAAAATTCTATCTTAAACCTGTCTATCAAAGTATATTCCTTTCATTTTCATTGAGCATTCTCAGCACTTGAGTTAAATATTAACTTAAATAAACTGATCATTTGGCTCAAGAGGAAAACTAACTCATTAATACAGTATATGAATATATATGTAATACATTAATATATACATGGCATACATATGTATCTCTGAGACAACTACTGTAATCCAGAAAATGAATGTCTCTATCACCTCAAAACTTCCTTGTTCTATGCACTGCCTCTAATTTGATAATGTGGTTTTGTCTATATCTATAGATTAGTTTGAATATTTTTACAGTTTTAAAAATAAAATTCTACATGATACAGCTTTCCTGTGTCATTTTTCACTAGATGTAATTATTTGTAATTATATGCCTCAGTGGCTTATTCTATATTTTTAAACATTGAATAATATTACACTGCAAGGAACTATAACATCCTTTGCTTCATTTCTCTGTTGATGAGCTTTTAAATATTTCTCACTTTTGTTCATTAAAATTAATAGTGGCATTAGTACTCAAATATGAGATTTGGGTGGTGTCTTAGATGGAAAATCTTCCCAGTGATATTTGCGTTATCTTCTGTGATAATTTTGGTCCTTTTACCTTATATTGCAAAATCATGTTGCAGATACGACCAAGTTAAGAGTTTTGAACATGGAAAATTATCCTTAATTTTTCAGCATGGCCCAATGGATCTTATAAGAGGAAAAGGGAATGCCAAAGTGAGGTTAAAAATGTGACCATTTCTCATATATATCTGGGTAGCCATCCAACAAGTGCCCAATTTTAATTATGAAATGTTGTGGGGATCCCCTCTGTGTTCTGTGATTACTATTAATGAATAAAGAAACTGTTTTGGATTTATAGCAAGGCAGAGCTTAGGTAGGCAGGGAAATCTACGCTGTATGCTGGGAGGAAGAAGGATGGAGTCAGAGAGACGCCATGGAGCCACTGCCAGAGACAAATGCTGAAAATTTTACCCAGTAAGCCATAGCCTCTTGACAACACACAGAATAATAGAAATGGGTTAAACTAATATGTAAAAGTTAGACAATAAGAAGCTAGAGCTAATGGGCCACACAGTGATTTAATTAATACAGTTTTTGTGTGGTTATTTCAGGGCTAAGCTAAGCAGGAGGCTGGGAAGAGCAAGCAGTTCCTCCCCCTACAATGAAGTTGATTTTTAATGGAGATATATTGTTGGTAGGGAACTTTAAAGTAACATTACACATAATGGAAGAATTTTGCAGTAAAGTTCCTTTAGCTAATTCCCAGAAGTTCCTTCAGTGTAACTTCTCTGTCTTCTCAAATAACTTCTTCTGATCATAAGACTCAAGTTGGATCACATTTTGCCCTGGAACCCAGACATACTGCAGAGTCTGTTTTAACTCATGGCCCAAGACACCCTGAATGTTTTATGATAAGCTGATATGTGAACCAGACAACCATACCTAAATGTAGTAAAGTCAGCTTCAGTAAGGCCCAACAAGTTTTACATCTCTTAAAAGGGGGAGGGGGTGAAATTTGATTCAACTTAAGGCTCACACAGCATAGGGAATTTTACAACTCTTGGCAGAACCTGCAAAACCAGGGTGAGGATCACATATGAACTAGGACCTAGGATGCTTTAGACCAGAAACTTTGTAGGCAACTGCCTGTAAAGGGATTCCTAGTTGGTCAAAATGCTGAGAATGAGAGACCGAGCTTGAGCTCTAAAGAATGGCTCCACCCCCATGCCCACATGCCCAGCATGTATTGAAATTAGTTTGTTATTTACAAAAATCAGCAAAAAAAGGAAAAAGGCATAAAGTTAGACTTGGCAAGGGGAAGTATCAGAGGTGATATGGAGATTTTGGCTATTATGTCTTTGCCAGGCTTCTAGTGCTGCCTTCCTCTTATATATTTGACATAATGCCACCAGTGTCAAGATCAGGGAGATGTTTGGGAGACAAGAACAGGCTTAAGTTCTTGGTTTATATCGTGAATGAGACCACTATAGATTAATTTCTGGCCTCATTTTTTTCATATTTGTTTTTCCCTGATGGAACTGAGGAGGGAAAGTATTTTAGAGAATTATGATGGAAGGCATGGAGTACATTGAATATTTTTTTGAAACAAAGAGTTGGAACTTCACATTTAGAGTTTCTGATTGTGTGTGTGTGTGTGTGTGTGTGTGTGTGTGTGTGTGTGAAGCATCACACAAGAATTCATATTGCTAATATTCTTTGTATTAAAAAGTATGCCATTGGTCAAGAGCCATACTTTGAGGAATACTTTAGGTGACAGTGGTGATATTTTCTCTAGAAAAAAATAGTACATATAAAATTAGCTAATATAGACAGTAATACTTAAGAAGTTTTTAAAAAATGATCTGAAGTCAATTTCTTAAGATTCTTCTGATTATCCATTGGACTCGGATGTGAGTTGTTTGAGCAAATAAATATATTTGTATGTATATTTAAAATGTTGTGCAACCTTACTTTGCGTCTTTGTGGTATATGATGGTCACTCAACTCTGCATTTCTCCAAGGCTTTTTAGTCTTGGAAGTAAATAAAGCTTCAGAAGTTTTTTTCTCTTTCCTCTTTTTTCCTATAGGAAGAACTCACACACAACCCACAGAATAAGGAAATGGTCAAGAAATGGTCAAGATTCCAAGTACTCTAATATACACAAATGCCCACTAGGAGTAGGCCAAACTGGTCATCAGCAGTGGTTCAGAGACTGCCACTGAAAGTGCCTCTGACGTTTCCTTTCTACCAACCCATGGCTATCCTGGTAAATGGTAAAAGGTCATATTATGATGATCTGTGAATAAGCGTTTAGCAATAGATATGCCACACATACATTCTCAAAGGAAATCATTAAGCCTTTTGGTGGAAGGACTGTGGGCTTGTGCATTGTTTCACTGATAAAGAAGCTATAATGTGAGTGAGATTTGTAAGTTAAGGCTACTACTGTTGTGGTGTGATATATTAAGCTGTATTCCTGCAGGCTGCACACCCATTTCACTCTTATGGAGTAGGGTCCAGTAAGCTCCTGACACAGGTTAATGTGGGTCAAAAATTGATGGCTGGTGCTCTACACGACTTCCTAATGTGATTTTAAGCACCTTGTGTCTTCTGTTGAATCCCTTTTATCTGACCTCTACTATTCTGGCACATCATTATTTCTCCTGAGTTATGGAGACCATTCTGTTCTACTACCAATCATGTTTGGGTTGTAAAACAAATACCTCTGAGAAATTTAGAGATGTTTTTGTACAGGAGCTGTCTTGCAGGCCCCTTCCTGGAAACTGGAGAGTAGCTGAGAAGAAATGAACAGTAAATTTACTTTAATATTCCCATGATCTAAATCTTTATGATTCTTTTTTCACTCACAGTTATTTCCAGGCTTGACTGCACCATAGAATCACGCAGGGAGCTTCAAAACCCAGGACCCAAAAGTCTTTCAGAATGATAGACTAAAATACTCCTCAGGAGTGGATCTTATGCAGGATGCTTTTCAAGGTCTCCTTGGTGATTCTGATAAGCCAGGGTTGAGAGCCATTCTAAGACATCCCGTTAACTTCAGGATTCCTTTGAGCTCAGGCTCCCATTATCTTCACCTTTGCATATAAATTCCATTCCTTAGGTTCTTAAACACATCCATCACCTTTCAGAACTCAGGTGAGACACTTGGATTTGGAGGTTCAAAATTCTTACCCTTTCCTCTGTATGGTCAAGTGTTTAAGGTCATATTCTTTTCCTATGAGTACCTTTATTTTGGCATGGAGCTATCTGGCTGACTTTTTAGATAGTTGGCCTTAACAGCTGCGCAATTACCTTTAGCCCTTGCACTTGATTTTTCTCATTCATATCTGCTCCGTGGCTACTGGAGATAAAGCACCCTTTTAAAGCTTCCATAGAAGCTTCCTGATTTTTCATTCATTTCCTGAAGCGGACCTTCATTTTGTCCCCTCTGGGTACAGTCTTTATAATAGCCATTGTTGCCATAGTGACTAAGTGGCATAGCCACTTGATCTCCCGACGCCTTCATTGCATCTGCACTTTAGCTTATGCCACCACCAGTGATTATTATACCAATCACGATGTCACAACATGCCAGAGATTATCAGTGTCCCATTTCCCAAAGCAAAAATGCTCTATGTGAGTGCCTCAAATACGGGAGCTGCCTAACCCCAGACCCTATTTTAAGGATGTTTCCTGGGACCATTTTGTCAATTACCAAGTCACTTAAGATACTGACAGGAAACAGAAGGTACACTCAGATGGCCCAATTAAGTAGCATTTTATAATGAAACTATTTAAAGAGGTGTGAACGGGGATAAGGGAACCCTAAAAGAGGTGGTAAATCACCATGCTGCTAGAAAAGGCTAGGAGCTTTTATCCTCCCTCAGCATGAACTTTATTCTACTTTTTTTCTTCCCCTGCATCCCAAGGGATCGAACTAACCAGAACTAACCTGACTAGAAGTAATAATGGGAATTCACTTTTACTACTTTTAATGAATTGTTGTGAGTTGTTTCTAACTCCTTTGGTTCTTTATTTTTTGGTTCCTGTATCCCGCCTCCCAAATAAATCACACATACTCTTATTATTACTTATAAATGCCCAGCCTTACCTTGTCTTATTTTTAGCCACTTTTGCTTAACTTAAATTATCCTATCTATCTTTTTGCCTCTGGGCTTTTATCCTTCACTATTTCTTTACTTCTTACCACATGGCTTGCTGTGTAGCTGGGTAGTTGGCCCCTGGAGTCCTCCTAGATCCTTTCCCAGATTTCTCCTTCTGTCTTTTCTCTCTGCCTGCCAGCCCTGCCTATTCTTTGTTCTATCTGGCTGTTGGCCATTCAGCTATTTATTATACCATTCATACATTTTAGACAGGCACAATAACACAACTTCACAAAGTTAAGCAAATGCAACCTAAAAGAATGCAACACATCTTTGCATCATTAAACAAATGTTCCACATCATAACCAAATTTAACACATCATAAGTTAATATTTCATAGCACAGAATAGTCTCATTTGAACATACGGAGATGGAAAGAAAGATCCAAGGTGAACATATATGAAGATAGAAGCAGGATATCCCAATAGATAAAACTTGTGAGCTTCAACCTATTATTTGATAACCTTAGCTGTAAGGCTTAAGAATTTCTTAAAAGGCAATCTTTCTGGAAAACATATAAAAATCACCTGCTTAAATCAAACCTGCTTATTAAAAACCATCATTTAATAAGGCTAAACTGGGAGCAGTAGGCATAGTGGCACGTTCCTTTAATCTCAACATGTGGGAGGCAGAGGCAGGTAGGTATTTGAATTCTAAGTCAGCCTGGTCTACAGAGCAAACTCCAAGACAGCCAAGACTAGACAGAGAAACCTAGTCTCTAAAAACCATATATATATATACATATATATATATGTATATATATACATATATACATATATATATGATAGATAAAGATAGACAGATATGGAGAGAAGTCTTTAAAAATTGTTTTAAACTTATTTTACACACATACACACACACACACACACAGAGAGAGAGAGAGAGAGAGAGATTGAGAGAGAGAGAATTTACAAATGCAATCTGCTGAGTTCACTTAGTGTGGTTCATATCTGTGTTTATAGCTAAATGTCTGGGAAGAGGAAAAGTATCTGAATTTTTTCCTTACCCACAACTCTTTATCTAGGGCTGAAGCCTTCCCGGATTTCACCCATTCCCATTGCTTTTTCAGCTATTGTTGTCATAATTCTGGTCTTGGTTAAACAACTATATTGTTGAGATTTCATGGGTGTCATATATTGAAGACATGATCTTAAAACAGAAATCCTGTTATTCTGTCTTTGCAATCTTTTCACACCCTTTTCTCTAAAATATTCCCAGAGTCTGAGGATGTAGGCTTTGTGATGCAGATGTGTTAAACCAGACTTAATACCTCACGATCTGTTGCTTTCTGAATTTTGACCAGGTGTAGCACTCTGTAATGGTCTCCAGCTGCTGCGAAAAGAAGCTTCTTGGAGGAAGAGTGAGAACCACACCTATCTGTGAGTATTTGGGGTAAGTAGTAGTAAATAAGAAATTATACTGGTTTTGAGAAGAATCAGTGGTTAGTTCTTCTCTAGGATCTGTAGGCTCACCAACTAGAGGTGGCGGGCTAGGTTTACAGTACTAGGCAGAAATTCCTCTTATTGAGTACGCCTCATGTCCAACATCGCCAGCTCTTCATCACTGCCAGGATGAAAGGGCTGCTGTCCACTTCTCAGGATATCTTGCTATTCTGGTCATTGTTGTGGTCCACAGGCAGGACAGTAGACTGCATCTGTGAAGAGCTAGTTCTTAGGGAGGAGGCTTCCAGGTGAGTTCCAGCTCCATTTCTCTAAGTCTGCTGTCTAAAGTGTATGGACAACAATAACCAATATAGTGTTAGAAGCTGTTAGACTCTCTATCCATCAACAGGAATGTCAGTTTCCCATGTCGGAGATACTGGAATTTTTATTAAATGGTTAGACTTTTTTGAGAATATTATCACCCTATATAGTATAACTTTATCTTTAAAAAATATATGTGCATACATGCCCTTGTATATGCCTAATTTTCAGTCAACATAAGTATAACCCTCATGGCTTTTTTAGGCATTCTTATTATTTTTTCTACTTTTCTTTTTCTTTCTCTGTGCTGCCCTTTCTTCCATTTCCCTGGATAGGTTACCTTCTTTTTTTCCATTCTCTCCTTCACAGCAAATGTGTCTTATTTTTTATGAACCCCTCCTTTTTATGAATCCCTTCTTTTTTCCATTCCCTCCTTCACAGCAAATGTGTCCCCTTTTTATGAAGCCCTCCTTAAATTCCAGCCTGCACCCCAAGGTCCCTTTTCATTTTTCTAGTGTCCACTGATGATAAAAGTGATATATTCACATCTCAAGATTCAGAGTTAGGGTCAATATGTAAGAGAGAACTTGATAATGATTGATCCTTGGTTCAATGAAAACTTCTAAATGTTTCAGGCATTTCTTCGCTTAGCCCCACCCACCTGTCACTACTGTAACTAGAAACCACTGAAACTTCTAAACTGCTGTTGCTTCTTTTTGTTAAATTACTTAGGGGTTGGAGACAGCTCAGCGATTAAAAGCACTTGTTACACTTTCAGAGGACTAGAACTTGGTTGTCAACACCTTGTCAGGTGATGCATGGATACCCATAATTTCAGCCCCAGGGGCTTCTGGTCTCCATAGGTCCTCTCACAAAGTGTTCATACATACATACACACACACACAAACAAAATTTAAAAAGCTTTTTACATATTTTTCTTTTGAAATAAAACATAGATACAGAAAAGTGCGTAAACTCTAGGTATACAGCTGAATGAATTCCAAGGGCAAAACTAGACATATGATATCACTAGGTGAAGAAAATCACATTGATGATGCACTGATAGTTCCAGCAATCTGACAATTATCGTCATCTGAAACTGGCTGACAGACTTCTAGGAAAAGAAGTTCTATTTGGATTGAAAGTGATTTCTTTAAGAATATGCTCATTTCCCCTCAGATGGCCTCTATCCTCTAGCCACAAGTATACTGAGTCATCTCCCTAGTCCAGAGTACTTTTTAATCCTTCTGTTAAATGGACACAGCTCTTTGATGACATGTTTTGTCTGTTCTAAGTTCAGATTTGGGGTTCAATTGGCCTTGCATAATCTTAAAGAAAGCCAAATTATTTATTTCTCCTGCTTTTTTTTTCCCTTTTGTCCTGTGTGTTTGCTATGATGTTCTTCTGTGACATTTGCCTAAAGTGACGATTGTTTAAAAGACGCTCATGGGCTCCAGTTGAAGCTCAGTTCATAGAGTGCCTACCTAGCATAACATACACACACACACACACACACACACACACACACACACACACACACAAGCACACATACACAGAGAGGGAGACAGACAGACAGACAGACAGACAGACAGAGATAAAAATTGTTTTTCACTCTCCTTTGGACTATTTATTTCAGCAGCCATGTGCAAAATCAATTAGCTATGAAGGAAACTTGTGGGTTTATTTCTAGGTCTCTGATGAATTGGATTTTTATGGACATGTCTCATCTGAAGTCAGAACCACAATGTTTTGATTACTAAAACTTTAAAACCAAACAGTGTGGGGCTGTGGTGATGGCTCATTGGTTAAGAGTATTTGCTGCTCTTGCAGAGATCTCGTATTTGGATTTCAACACCCACATAGCAGCTCACAGCTGTCTGCCATACAAATTCCAGGATATCTAATGCTCTTTCCTGGCCTCTTTGAACATCAAATGTACATGTCAGACAAATATAAGTATGGAGGCAAAACCTTGCACACATAGAGTAAAAATAAGTAAATGTTAAAGAACTTGAGCTCCCTTTTGTTTTTATGTGACCTTTTAAAACTCCACATTTTTCTACAAAGAATGCAGAAGAAATTATGATAATCGAATGTACAGATTAATCTTGAGAATATTGCCATTAGGACATATAATCAAACTCCCCCTACAGTCTCTCTATATTCATAGCATAGTACAGTTATCAGAATTCTTTGTGAAGTTCCTATGTATAGTGGACAGTAGTTAATGAAGACAGTCAAAGCTGGTCAAGGTGGAGAGACCAAGTTTCTGTGCAATGTTCAGCCACAAGTGGGCCATCTACATTGTACCCATAACCCCCCAGGCAGAGAAAGTTGTAGCTGTGTGTGTGTATTAAAATGGGATATACACTGTTTTATATATTGTTACATACACATACATTTGAGGACTGAGGGGGCAAGGGAAGAATTGGAGAAAAATGATTTTTATTGTAATTTCAAAAAATTCTTTAAAAATCCCAAGAGCAATTTAGAAGAACATTGTAAGTGCTAATTGATGAATGTGGACAGCTTTTCAACTTTTTTCTGACTTTTACTTTTTTCCTGTGATGTTTCCAGTTTTATTTTCTCATTAATGTTTTCATATACTATATTTTGATCATATAATTTCTCTTCCTCAATTTTTCCCAAGTTTACCCTCTGTCTCTAACCATCCCACTTCATTTTATTTCTCTCTTTCTCAACAACAACAAAAGCACAAGCAACATCAAAATACAAAACAAACAAAATTCAATAAGACAAAAACTATCAAAACAAAACACACACACATATACATACATATACACACACATACACATATACATACACACACAGACACACACAGACACACACACACACACACACACACACACACGAGTTCCTTTTGTGTTAGCCAGCTACTCTTGGGCTTGGCCCAGAGTGAGTTGGATATACCCAGTGACTCTCCAAAGGAGAAAATGAAAACTAATGTTCCCTTTCCCAGCAGGAAGCAATTACAAATAATTTATTAATTAGGGACTGGACTGTGTGTCCACTTTCCTTTCCTGTGCTAGGATTCTGCTTGGTTGAACTCGTACAGGTCTTGTGCATGCTGTTGCAGTCTCTGGGAATCCATATGTGCATCAGCCCCATTGTGTCTGGATGATGTTGCTTCCTCGACATTGTCCACAACCTCTGTCTCTTAAATTTTTCTGATTCCTCTTCCACAGAGATCTCTGAGTTTTGAGGGCAACATTTTGATAAAGACATATCATTTAGGGTTCAGTGCTCCAAACTCTCTCATTCTCTGAACATTGTCCACTTGTGGATTTTTGTGTTAAATTCCATCTTCTGCAAGAAAAGGCTTCTCTGATAAGGGTTAATCAGTGTTTTGTTCTATAACAATATGCCATTTAGAGTCATTTTATTGTTATGATTTTTATCAGAATAGTAATAGTGAGCTTTCCCCTATGGTCCATAAGATACCTGGTTTCCGATTTTTGGTCTCTTTAGCAGTGCCAGATATGGGTTCTATCTCATGGACTGGGACTTAAATTCAGTTAAAGAGTAGTTGGTTACTTCAGTAAGATTTGTCACTATTGTATCAGTCTTCCCTGAACACAGGTCACAGGGTTTACAGCCATAGGGTCATACTGATGATTACTTTTTTCTTCCACTATTGTGCAAAGCACCTTCCAGTCCCATGAATGCTAGTCGTCAGGGTGAAGAAGTCTTTACTTGGACACTAGCTCTATTTCCCTATTTTTGATGATGTAAGTAAATTTGTCCTCAGCACAGGACCTTACTTACATATTCTGTAAGGTAAATAGCCTGTAATATTTAGATAGTGCTGTAGGAATTACTAAAGTCAGTAGCCTTTAAGTTACTCACCCACTTGGGTATGGCATCTTATACTATATATGCCTATGTGAAGCGAGTGTCCAGCCTCTCTTTCAGGGATGTGATTTGGTTCCTGTTCCCCATTGGTGCAGAGGATAGTGATTTGTGAGTCTACCCTAAATACCTAACTCTTTATTATACTCAATTCTGAGCTAGTATGGGATTTCTTTTTAGCATCCTACTTCATCTGGTACCCAACATGGATCTGAACTCCACACCTACCAGGTGGACCTGCTTAAAGGCCTAACTGGTCCACAACTCAGAATGTTTCCCACCCCTGCCCACATAATTTGCTTTTACCTACTAAGTGGTTTTTGTAAAACCCCTGTCACAGCAGAGCTAACTGCATGTGACCACTGGAAATTTCTCAAGCATGCACAAAATCCCCCCCCCTGCTACCACACTGCTGCATTCCCTGCTGTGGGGCAACTTTTGCAGCTTCCAGTGTGTGCTCCCTGCCCATCAGTTCTGGGCTCCTTGCTCTGTGTATGGAATTGATTTAATTGCTTTTAATTTGTCAAGCAAAGCATATTTCTCAATATTTAACCATCACCAAGGCAAAAAAAAAGCAAAGTGGCTCAGGACCTATCATACTGCTACTGCTTAAGACATTTTGAATATTGATACAATTTTAGGATATATTTATCATATTTCAATATACATTTCTATCTCTAATCAAGATATTCATACCATACATTGTTTACATTTGAGATCATTATCTTCATTTGTTGAACAGTTGTTTAAAGATTCTTTAATATTTTAATATGAAGTCTTAGTCTTTAAGTTATGTAAGTATTAAGATTCATAATACTTCATAAGTCATCCATGTTTGTCATACTTATAGTTAAACTAATAAGGTTCTTTAGATACATAGAGATTGTATTCTGCATAGAAAGGTAATCTTCAACCACTTCAAAGAGCTGTAGAATACGGCATTTAGATAACTTAGGGTTCTGTTGAAGTGAGACACATTTACTCCTGGTAGCACTGATCTATTCCTGAGAGAATGTTGAGCACCAAAGACACTCCTCTAGGAGCTTGTTTTCTTCTTGGTAAAACTGGCCTTTGGTCAAAGAACTGCCCATTCATCGACCACTGACAAAATACACAATGTCCAGACAGGACAAGCAGGATACAAGTAAAAAGACTGGCAAATCTAGCCAAGACAGGGTTAGACAGTCTTGAAAAAATTTCCGCCTCTGAAAATGGTCTGTCAGTTACTCTAAGTCTTAGCCAAAGTTGGTTGCAAAGGAGACTTTGAGTGATGGCCCAGGTAGCCATTTTTCTCTGTCATTTGTTGCACATTTTGGAAATTGCTTGATTGTTCTTCCTGCTTACTAAAGTAATATTATTTCCCTTCTTGGGTCTTTGATGGGGTTGAAGACTAGATAGTTGTAGTTACTTTCCTCTCATGACTTGGCCAAGCTATTTATAATACAAGACTTAAACTCATTAGGATAGGATAATTATGGAAATATTTATCACATGTTCCTTGCCTGATATTGTTTATGCTGGTTGCAATCCTAATTTTTATAGTGATATTTGTTCTTATTGTATATAATTTTGTATTAGGCTTAGAACTCACTTATAAGTGATGGTTTTTATTTTATCTCATTGTATTTTATTTCGCTATATTTCTAAAGAGTGGATGAAAGCATAAATGAATGTGCTGTAGGAATTCCTACAGTGAGTAGCCTTTAAGTTACCAGCCCACTTGGGCATGGCCTCTTATACCATATATGGCAAAGTAAAGCATGCGAATGTTCTCTTTTATGGCCGTGTGAATAGTTTCCTGTTCCCTCTTCATGCAGAGAATTTTGATCTGTGAGTCTACCCTTAAATAAATAACCCTTTATTATACTCAATTCTGAGCTAGTGTGGGATTTTTTTTTTTTTTTGCGTCCTTCTTCAAAAGTTTATGGGACCTTTGGGCCAAAAACTAAACAAGATGTTTTGTAGTTTTAGTCTTAAGTTTTGAAATTATTCTTTCTGAATTATTTATAAAAATGAATTAGAACTGATTCAAATGTTTTTTTTTCTCTTTCCTCTTTTTCTTTTGTTTTGTTTGTTTTTCGAGACAGGGTTTCCCTGTAGTTTCTAGAGCCTGTCCTGGAACTAGCTCTTGTAGACCAGGCTGGCCTCGAACTCAGAGATCCACCTGCCTCTGCCTCCCGAGTGCTGGGATTAAAGGCATGTGCCACCACCGCCTGGCTTTCCTCTTTTTCTTAAGAATTTTCTTTAGTACAGTATTTTCTAATTTTACATAGCTATCCTTATTCCTACTCCCTCCTCTCTTACTTCCCCATTCTTCCCATCCACTCCTCAGAAAGATAAGGCTTCTCATGGGGAGTAAACAAAGTCTGACACTTCACTTCCAAGAAAGACCAAGCCCCTATATCTAGGCTGACCAAGGTGTTCCTCCAAAGAGAATGTGCTCTAATAGGTCAGTTCAAGCACTAGGGATAAATTCTGGTCCCACTGCCAGTGGCACCACAGATTACCCAAGCCTTACAACTGTCACCCACATTCAGTGGGCCTAGTTAGGTTCTATGCAGGTTTCCCAATATCACTCCAGAGTCAGGGAGCACTCACTAGCTCAGGTCAGCTGTTTCTGTGAATATCACCAAAATGGTCTTGACCCTTTTTCTTATATTATCGCTCCTTTGTCTCTTGGAATGGTCTCTGGAAGCAAATATTGTTTTCATTGCTAAGTTATAGCAACAGATTTTTGTATTTATTTTATATTCTTATTTATTAGTCATAATATATTTTATATAGATTTCCAAAGAATTTCAATATGCAAATAGTTGTGATTTACATATAGAGATAACTTTACTTCTTTTCATCTATTTCTTGCTTTGATAACATTAATATTTTATTGTTGTTCACATAAAAATAAATATCAAATGACTAAAGGTTTTTGTTGTTGAGGTTTAAGCATCAACTTAAGTCATTATATGATGATCAGAGAAATGTTGCTTGCTATGTCTGATAGTGTGATAGGCAATATGTCACATGTTATTGCTATACATTACACTATTGTAGAAATATTTATTGGATGCTTATGATGGAGAATTATCACATAGCACTCTGTCCTGAATCCAGCAGTGGTCAATGGTAATACTTCACTGTATTCATAGTGATCTTTACTCTGTTTAACAATGTCTGTAACCTACCACATCATCCTCCAATAGCAGAATATTTTCATTGAGATGTCCTCTCAGACCATCCATATATATTGAGTCTGCTCTTTCCTGACTGAAGGTCAGAGAGTTTAAGCCTACTTTTGCTCTTTCAATGTTATTGACTTAAGGTGTGGCTATAGACAAGATATCATGACCTAGGGTATGGTTAGTTGGTGTTTTGGGTATTGAGATAGCCCACGAAGTGGATCCATTCTGCCCTGACCAAAGGTCAGAGAATTCAAGCCTATTGTTCTTTCAAGGATATGACAGGAGGTTTGACCCAGGGAATGATTGCCTAGAAAATGTTTGGTCTAAGTGTAGTAACTGTATGTCTTGTCTAAACAACAGAATGCTTATATGGTTTCTTTATATTTCAGGTATTGAAACACATAATTGCTCTGTGTGTTCCTTATTTCATGTTAAAGCAGTCTTTTGCCTTCTTCTTTACCCCCTTTTGAAATGGGGTATAAAAGCATATGGAAAATAAACATGGGCATATTCGGTATTTACTGGATTGTCCTCCTGGTTTTGCCTTTTGTCTCAGTATTTCTTTTATATTTCTGTTCCTTCTACTTAATTTTTCTAAACCATATACCCCTACCTTTGAACACGTGAACTCCATTAATGCTGGACCCCAACATTTATTCTTTGGAAGATTAATACATTTATACGATATATATTTGTTACAATAACACAATATTACTTGCCTCCAACTCTCCTGATTTCCTATACTCCATCTCTTTTCTAACTTTGTATCATAAGATATTCTTTGCTATTAACATCTCTGAGTCCAGTTAGTGCTACCCATGAGTGAATGACCATCTACCATGGCAAGAGAACCTTGTCAGTAGCCATGTCTTCCAAGGACAGTGAATTATCCTCTCTCGGAAGTTATGAATTATCAACAGTGTCTCTAATATGGTTGGTCTTGAAGGTTGTTCCTCTCTCTATCTTGAAGTTTGTCCATTTTGGCTTGATCTAATGCAAATCCTTCATAGGTTTCTATGAGTTGTGATGTGCAACAGCTATACTGTATCTTGAAGTTAGCATTTCATAGCTTCCCTCTTCATCTGATGGCTCTTTTACTGTTTTCTGAACTATGGTCTGTGAAGTTCTCTGATACTTGGATGATGGGAGATGGATATAGACAACACATATGCAGTTGAGTCCTCAAGCTATTTATACCTGGCACTTTGACCAGTTATTAGTTTCTGCATTTACCTCTACCCACAGCCAAAAGCTTTTTTTGATCAGAGAACAGCAGAAATCTATGGATACAAAATCTAAATATAATTATATAGAATGTAGTTTGACAACATGATTATTTAGCAAAACAACAGAAGTTTCTGCTCAGGGCCTGAAGTTCCCCTTTATCATGTGCTTCAGATTGGGGTTACAATACTAGTTATGAAATTCCTTCTGTGAAGTAGGCTTCATATTCAAGCTTTTATTCCCCATAGGTGAATCCAAATGATGTATTCTAGATACTATTAACATTTTCCATGAATTTGTTAAGGTTACTAAATGTGTAAAGATAATCTTTACTTTTAATTTATTAGCATTTTAACAATTGAAGTGAGTTTTTAAAGTAATAATATACATTGTAGTTTGGGCTTGCTTTTATATTTCATCAGAAACACTATGCCTGACAATTGGAATGTTCAGACAATTTATATTTCATATGATTGATGAGCTGAGCTACCAATTTGCTCTTGCCATTTGTTTCCTTTTGCCACATGTATTATGATCCTTTGATTTTTGTCGTATGTTTATTGCATATTTTCTATAATTTAATTGTATTTGTTCTTTTATTGGTTATAAATTTTGGTGTTTTCTCTTGGTGACTGTTTGTGATTTGTACTATGCATATTTAGCTAATAATTGTTAAATAGTAAACTTTAGTGAGCTGCTAACTTCCAAGTAAGGTTTTTCTATCTCATGTGAAGGTGAAAACCCCATAGCAGTAGTTTTCAGCAGCTTAGCTGCTGCTGATTCTAACATCATACACATTACAATTCCTGGAATAAAGCTCAGTACACCCTGATGTTCACTATGCTTTAAACAGTCATTTCTCTTTAAAAGCTCCCTAATTATTAAAATATTTTTTCCTGAGTGCAACTGTACTTGTGTATCTCTAGTTCTTAATGCAAATCTGTTTCTACCTGAAGAAGTGTCAGATTTAGCAGGGCATGTTCTGCCAGCTGTGAGTGTATTCAGTTGTGTATCTGAGAAAGTCTTTTTTCTTTTTCTTGACAGCTACTCTCTACATGTGACCTTCAGGCTGAATTATGTTTCATTTCAGAGTTTTAAGAGTTCTATTTCTTGAGTTGGCTATTGTGCTTTCTAATGAGAAGACACTTGTCACTTGTATCTTTGTTCTTCTGGAAGCAACATGCCTTTCTCCACAGGCTGCTGGTGAAGTTTTCATTATCATTGCTGCTATGATATAACTTATAGATTACATCATATTTCTTATGCTCAAGTTTCTCAAAACAAAAATGTTCATAATTTTCTTTAAATTTTGATAATGAGAAATTGTTATTTTCTTTACTTTATATCCTTTTAATGTCTTTACTTAAATATGTAATAAGATTCTTTAATTTGTAATGTATTTATTATTACTGTTATTTTATTCATGCATTTTATTTTGGACTCTTTCCATCAGATTGGTCAAATTCAATTCAACTATTTCTTTTCTTTAAAAGACATACGTACAACATAATACCAATGGACATGTATAAATAAAATTTAAAACATCATAGATTTCAATCTTTAGATCATTCATGTTCCTCTTAATGTGACCATTGTCTTCTGGCTCTGTGAACTTGAAAATCAAACTTATAATTTTTAATATCCCATTCACCATTTTATCACCTCTATGATTTGCTAGTTGATGTTGAGCAACTAATTGTTTTCCGAAATTATGGATTACATCTTCCTGCATCTTAACACATTTATTGATACTTTAATTAGGTTGCATTAACTTGAATTTCTTTTGGGTTTCAACATTTTGTACTTCTGTAATATTCTTATTCAGTTTCCCTCTTGAAATTCATTTAAATTAACCAGAAACATTCTAATCTTTCTAGATTGTTGCTTTTAAGATCCAGTCCATAAACAGTATGTTGCTGTTCTCTGTATTCAGTGTCTCAAGAATTGTGAAGTGTTATTTTTTTTTTTCCTGTCTGTTGCAGGAGCTCCTTCTGTTCCTTCAGCCAATAGCCGCTGAGATGCCAGCCCATTGGGGCGTGGTCTTTCTTTTTAAAAATGCGGCCACTTCCCTCCGCTCGCTCTCTGGCTTCCGGCTCCGCTTCTGACAACTAGGCTCCCTTCCTGATTGCGCAGAGGGCTGTTGTCTGGGACTGTGATCTGTAAGTTTTTTCCCCTTTAAATAAATAACCATTCTATTAATCATAACTCCAAACTGGTTTGGGATTGTTTGTGATTTACGCCATCACCTGTCCCTCAGTCTCTGGTACTATTATGACTGATTCTTTGCTACTCTTCATTTCCTGGTCTCAAAAGCATGTGGCAATCAACAGTTATTGAAGACTGAAGGGTGATCAACTGTAGATCTGACATGCTCTCTGCATGCAGGTATTTCCCCTTTACTCTGGGTACTGAAGAATCTCTCTCAGAACCCACATAACTTAGCATTGTCTCTTCAGGAAAGTCTCAAGATAGGCTAGAGGCAATGATGGTATTGTCTTCATTTTCTGGCTTCTTTTAGGGACCATTGCTACATGGCTCATGAGCCTAAACTGATGAAAGATTTGATGGAACATAGCTGTTTTCACTGCTTAGGGTGGCAGTGTCAGTCTGGATTCTGTTACTGCGTATTTGCTGAAAGCGGAACAGTGCTTCCTTGTTTTAATTGAATTTGTCTTTTAACCAGTGCCTTCTCTTTCAAGGAATTTAATATAATATATGGAAAAAAGTCACTATATTGTTTTTAGTTATTTTAAAAACCTTGCATAATCATGTGTCACAGTTAATTTTTGCCAACTGCCCATAAACTTACATATACATCTGAGATGAAGAAACCTTAGTTGGAGAAATGCCTCCAAGAGTTTGACATCTGGGTGTGTCTGTGGGGCATTTTCCTGACTGCAAATCCTTGAGGGAAGGCATAGCCTTTTGTAGTTAGACTCTTTCCTGGGCATTTGAAACTGGACTGTACAAGAAAGCAAAGTGAGCAGGCTGGAGAAGCAAGCAAGAAGGCAGGGTTCCTCCTTGGTCTTTGCTTCAGTCCCTGGCTTGAAGTCCCTGTGTTGACTTCCTTTTATGATAGATTACAAACTGTAAGATGACACCTCCCCCCCCCCACCCATTTGAAGTGAACCAAGTTGCTTTTGGTTGTGGTGTTTATCACAGCAATAGGAAGCAGACCAGGACACTGGTTCATTTACGGATGTTCTTTGAATTGGGATTAGTCTGATGTTAGTCTCTTTTTAGACATTTGAAGAGGAAGACCTGAACAGTCAACTACCATTTTCATCATCTCCTTTTGAGGGAGCATCTATTACAATGAGTGTTCAACACAAATACCTAGCTGATGAAGCAATTTTCAGTTCCTTTACTATAAAGTTGTTCTTTATTCCTATTTAACAGGTTGGATTTATAGAGAAATTGCTTTGTGCAGAGCACAGTTAAGGAAGGAGGAATTATTGCCTGCTTCCTTAATAATGCTACTTAAATTACTTGAAATTCTTCTACGCATGATATTTGTTATCCCTCCCCTCATTTATTAATTTACTCACTGATATATTTCTGTCATTTTGTACTTATGGACTTAGATTTTGTTACTTGATTAATACCCCAGTAATGTTTGATATGTTATCAAATGTTCCCAATTTTGGCCACTGGTGGCTCTTCCAGGAGACTCCTGAGTTCCTTTTTTAGATCCCTAATTTTTGATATTTATATATTTTATTTCTTTATATTTGTTTTACATGGGGAAGGCAAGGGTTCATTTTATACCACTACATATTGTGGCTCATGCTAGAGATTCCCTTACCTAGTATTAGAACCAACTATTTCACCAAGGGTCCTGGTTCTTGATTTATCGTACATAAAAACCCCCACTATAGTTGGTAGATATGCTCAATTATCTTGAAGTAGGATAGTTTTAGGCTTTCACAAGCAGGTGTATGTATGTTTATTAATAAGTACATATGCATATTCTTATGAAGGATAATTTACATTTATACTAAGTCAAATACAAGTTTCCCTGATTTCTCTGTGTCTTTAGTTCAGTATTATGTGGATAGTCTAGTTTTCTCCTCTTCTAGCAATATTTGCCCATGGTAATGTTTTATATTGATTCTTAACTTGAAAAAATCTGGAGTCACCCAGCAGACAAGCTCATGCAAATGACTGTGAGGGATTACAGATAAGAAATTAGTTGTGGTGGGAAAGCTCACCTAACTGTGAGTATCACAATTTCACAGGCTGGACTTAGGAGTTAAAATGGAGAATCTGAGCTGAACAACTTTCATTGCCTGCTGCTTGGTTACTAAGCTGACAGTGCGACCAGATTCTTCAGATTTCCTGCCTTTGTGGTCTGCACTCTCACGGTGTGAACCAAAACGCATCCTTCCTTATACTGCTTTTGTCGGATACTTTTGTCTCAACTAGATCAGTAACTTCGACAATCACCCCCAATCAAAAAACATGACTTCCATTAACTTGTATCTTTTTCCTTGTTCAGTTCCAATGTAAACAAGAATCAATATCAGAATTCATAATTTGCATACATATTTCACTGACAACTTTCTCCTCTGTAGTAGAATGGGTTTATTCATTTGCAATGCAGTCAGACCTTTTCTCTCTTATGGGTTATATCTTATCCTTGAGTCCATCAACTACCTAAGTGTGTTTTTCTTGAATTTAAATGTTATTGTGTTTCAATGTTTTCCAGAATTAAGAATACAAATGTGTCCCATTATCCTCTTTGGGTTTTTAAGTCTTCTGTTTTATTTCCTCTATTAGGCCTTTAATCATATTATTATAATGCATTTTTTCAAAGAAAATTTATATTTATGAAAAGCTTAATCATTTTTTTATCTTATGTATCAAACATCCATGGCAATCATAATGTAAACCATTAGCATATCACTATGAATTGCACCTTAATATAATAAAAGATCACAAATTAGAGAATGATACATTATGATTTATTGTCCCACCATTCTTTGTCTTCTGTATTTTGTTTCTGTGTCTAATAATCCACAAAACATATTACTTTATATTTAAATGCCAACTGTCTTTTTAGAACTTTGCTAAAAGAAAAATTAGTATTTGCATTTTCCTATATATCAGCCATTATTCCATGCTTTAGATCCTAAGTTATATTTGCTGTCATTTATGTGAGCTAAAACAGTTTTTATTTTTTTCAAAAATTCATTCCCATTTTTGCCTGGCAATCTTGTCTACTTCCAATATCTAGAAGGATAACTACATGTTTTTCTTTGGGTTCACATTCCTATTTAGTTTCTCTAGGATCATGAATTATAGGCTCAATGTCCGTTATTTATGGCTAGAATCCACTAATGAGTGAGTACATACCATATTCATCTTTTTGGGTCTGGGTTACCTCACTCAGGATAGTGTTTTCTATTTCCATCCATTTGCATGCAAAATTCAAGATGTCATAGTTTTCTTTTTTAACACTGAGTAGTACTCTAATTCCTCAGAAATTGGAATTATGCATGTGATCCACCCAGTGTGGGTTCTAGGAATTGAACTCAGATCCTCTGAAAGAACAATAAATGCTCTTAATTCCTGAGACATCTCTCCAGGCCCTTGAAACAAGTTTCTTTAGTAGTCCTCTCTGTGCTGGTTTTATGGCCATTGTTTTTCTCGACTTGTTTTTAATCTGTCTTTTTTTGTGTGTTTTCATTTTCTTCTTTGTGTTTCATTTCATTTAAATTCATTTTATGGCTATGGTCTTTCTCAACTAGTTTTAACCTATGTCTTTTTTTTTGCATTTGCTCTAGGAATAGAATCCTAAGTTTCTATTTTTCTTTAGTGCTCTAAGAGATAATCATTACGATCTGATTCTATCACTTCCGTAGTCATTGTATTAGGGTTCTCTAAAGAAACAGATCTTATAGAATATGTATGGATGTATAAGTGTGACAGATTTATTAGAGTGAGTTAGGGACTTATAGGCTATGACCCAACATTACGTGTCTCCTGACAGAAAGGTGAAGGATCCAGTAGTTGTTTAGACCAAAAGACTGAATGTCTCCATAGTACCACTATAGGGCTGGAGTCCTAGGGAAGTCCTAGAGAACTTCCAGTCTTCAGGCTAAGTAGGAATCCCAAAGAAGTGGGTTATAGAAGCAGAGAATGAATGTTTCAGGAACAGGATAGATGAACTTGTCAGCAAGAGTGAGGGCAGTAGGACAAAAAATAATAAATCTTTTCTTTTCTTTCTTTTTCTATGGAGGCTGCTACCATAAAGTGGGGCCCAGATTTAGGGTGTGTTTTCTCAAATGACCTAATCAGGAAAATTCTCCAGAGGCTTGTCCAGGTGCTTGGGTATTAGGTGATCCCATTTGAGGCAAGATGAGAACCAAGACTAGTCATCACAAGAATACCTCCTGTTACCTTGGCACACAATCTTATCTCCTTAACTATGTTTAATTTCTAAATGAAATCAATAACCAGTTCATAATCCCACTTAACATTACTATCTGGCATAAAGCCACAAACACATTATGCACTTTAGAATAGGGAAAAACACCCCTTAATGGCCACTCCTTTAATGTTTCATAACTTAAATATGTTAACTATTGACATTCTCTCAACTGATGTTACATTAAATGACAAACAGAGATATGAAAACACAAACATTACTTGATATGTGTATATATAAGCAGAAACAGGTTAACAAAATAGAACAAAAACACTCGAGTCGGTTATAATCTATGTTTCTGCAATTAGTCACATGACCAGATAAATATAACTACTTTCCTTTGCTATTCTGTATTTTCTCCATCCTTAGTAGAAACGTTAGCTAGTCTTGGTTATTTTTAAGAGGACTGACCCATACCTTTATTTCTGAAGGATCTTGGGCCTTTGCATGTGCCTGGCTTGACTTGTTGTAGTTTTCCATTGAATTAAATAATAGACGTGGTCACACCAAAATAAGCTCTAAATGATCCACTGCACTCAAGACATAATCTTCTATACTTCCACAGTAGATAAGTAATCTAGTTTTCCCCTGGTAGTCCAGAGCAGTAAGTAGCCTATTGGCTTAAGGACATCAGAAGCCCAAAGTGGTCAAGGGGAAACCCAGGTTTCCAGTACAATGTGTACTGTTTATTGTAGCTCCTGGAAGGAGTGTTCTGTAAACGGAAGCTGCTCTTTCATTTCTCAGTTGCCCAGACTCAAATAATCACACAGAAACTATATTAATTACAATGCTGTTTGACCAATAGCTTAGGCATATTCATAGCTAAATCTTACATCTTAAATTAACTCTTTTCTATTAATCTGTGTATCACCATGAGGCTGTGGCCTACAGGTAAGGTTCCGGAATCTTTCTCCTTTGGCAACTACATTACATCTCCCTGCCTCTGCTTACTCTCTTTCTATATCTCTGTTTGGATTTTCTGTCTGGCTTTACTCTACTAACCTATTGACCAAAACAAATTTATTCATTAACCAATGCAAGTAACACATATACAGAAGGACATCCCACATTAGTGTTCCCTTTCTGAAACCAAAACATCTAGGCCAGCAGAACTTAAGGTTTCTGAAACAGAAAGTAAATTTTTCTCTATTAGGTCATTAGGAGTGCTGGTGAGTGGAACCATTCCCATTTCTTGCACTTGGTTCCTAGACTCATGGCAAAGCATTGCCATTTCCAGGAAGGAAGTGGTTAAATGTAGTGAACATAACACCAAATTGCTAGCTAGTCACCGTGAGAAATGGTACCATATCTGGGGTTCAGTGTTAGTTTCTGCTGTTGACAGATCTGGCACTCAGCAGCAGTGGTAGCCAGGTCAGCTTTGGTAAGTTTCAGAAATTTATATTGTTTAAGCCATGCACAACTTCTGTGTCTGCCACCATGGCCTCTATACTCACGAGCACATTGGACTTAGTGTGAGAAGCTGGGGAAAGAAGGTGACTGTCCACAGAATAAGTCCTACTATCTACTTGATATTTGTATTCTTCCTTTGCTGAAGTCACCTCCATGTGCAACACAAGTATCTTAATTTCCTTTGTTCACTGTCTGAATTTCTCTAATACAATTCTAGCTTGGTTTTTATCTTATCTGTTCTTTCCATTCCTTCCAGAGGACTCATTTCTGGCAACATAACTGAGGCCGTATTTAGAAAAGAACATAAAACACATTTCTGTTTCCCTTGTGAGTGATAGCTTTGTTTTCTTATAGGAACCATAAGACAATTCCTCTCTGGGACTGTTTTAGCAAATGACACTTTTTAATGAGATGTTCTTAAATCATCAGTTTATCTCTCAAAATAGCTGCATTGTATGGCCATTGTATTTAGAGCTTGTGAAAGAATTTCCTCATTCTTCAATTGTTTGAAGGCTAGTTCAGTTGGTACACTGGGACTTCCTTAACAAAACACCACACAGCAAAGCACATAAACAACAGAGATTTATTTATTTATTTGCAATTCTAAAAAATGAAAATCCATGGGAAATATACATGCTTGATTTTTGGAAAGGTCTCTCTCTTTCATTTATTTTGTATGGTCATATTTTTGTATGTCTTCACATGGAGTTTCATTCTCTTTCGCATGGCCAGAAGAGGAGAAGACAGTGGAATGAAGGAGAGGCTAGAAAGAACCAGGGTCTATTCTTCTAATAAGGGCTTTACATATAGATGATTCAAGCCCTAACCCAAGATTTCATTTAGCTTTAATTACTTCTACAAACTGCTTTTCTATACATATTGTCAGTCATACTGGAACCTGGAAGGTCAACATAAAGATTCTGGGAAGAAAAAAATCAATTCATATCTTGTATTCATGTTATGTCTGAAATACAGCTATACATTTCATTGGGATCCATGCATTTCAGAAGGAAATCCAGCATCACATGTGTTTGATCAGTTGGGCACCTAAAGACTTGGGCATGGTTACTCTGCTGTTCTAGTCAATGTTCTATAATGTCACAAGAAGAAATGCTTTTGCTCAAAGGTTGAACACTCTTCATGCTCAGCTCAGATTCACTGTGATTCACCTGCAATTAAATGAGGCAAGGCAGATCTCCGTGTGACTGCTGTGTACTGTGGTGGGGAAAAATATCTCAGCATCTTCTGTAATTTGGCATATCTAGAAGTCTGCCTAGAAAGAGGATACATAAACCCTTTTTACGTCTGACTGTGCCTCTCCATTTGCTTCCCACTGCATCTTCAGTTGATGGAAATTTGTCATTAATCTTATGTGTTCCTTACCTATACCATAACCATTATGATGAACTTCCAACATCTACTCTAGAAATCATATGTCATATTCTGGTCTCCTTTGGCATGAGACACAAAGATAGTACGCACACATATGTTCACACACAGAGAGAAACAGAGAGATATTCAGACAAAGCACTCGCAAGAAGTCTGACATTATTCTTTAACCAAAATCTCTCTTTTAAGGGTTTCTTGTCCCCTTGAGATGCTTTTTATATACCTAAAAGTTGAGTAGGCAGTCATACACTGTAATCCCAGCACTTTCAAGAAGGAGACAGACTGATCATGAGTTCCTATTTCAAAACCAAACAAAACACACACACACACACAAAGAAACAATAACCTAAAACAAGAAAAGGCATGTTTACAAAGTCTAGCATAGTTCTTACTCAGAAAACCTACTTTTTATTCTCTCTCAGGACAGGCAAACCCTCTAGTTACCTTTGCACAAATTTTTCTTTTCCTCCCATGGGCCCAAATCACCTTGTCTGTCACTTGCAGTCTCTCTTTAATTTTCACGCACCATATTGTTTTCTCAATGAAAATTCATGTATCGCCTCAAAGGAGATCAAATTCTTTTTCTGTGTACCTTCAGAGATTCCCAGGGTTGGAGGCGGCTGCATTTAATTTGTGTCTCATTATTTGTATATTACATTTTCTTGAAGAGGTTATGTAAACAGTTGAAGTTCCTATACTGTTGTTCAATAATATATTCTCAGTAACTAATATTATCGATTATGGAAGTTAAAATGGCTACTTATAAGTGAATACATATATTGATGGACTTCCCCTGATTCAATTTAAAGCCCATTACCAGCTGGGTGTGGTGTCTCATGTCCTAATCCCAGCACTAGAGAGGCTGAAGTAGGAACACTGAGGGTTCAAGACTATCCTGGGATCCATTACAAGTACAGCAGCCAGAGCAACAAACAAACTATGGCAACCAAAGAAACAAGGATAAACCTAATCCTGCTCCACTCTGTTACTAGGGAATTAGAAATTGGTTACTTTGTCTCATTAGATTGGTGGAAAGAAAGGCAAGGAGAATTGTGCAGTTGGGGGTGAGGATGGTAGCTTTTGCTCAGGGTACAGAAGAGATACTGAGGAGGATTTGAGAGATGTTGATTTGGGTTTTATGATTGTGCAAATCACCTCCTGCAGATGGGTGGGAGGTATGTGGATTAAGTTAGAGACCGCTGACATAATCCAGGCAAAAGATCATCATGACAAATAACACCTTTGCCTCAAGTGTTTTGGCAGAGGTGTGGAAATGTGGTCTGATATGGGACATATTTTAAAAGCAAAGTTCAGAAGGACTTGATGACAGATACAAGGCATATGTAGACCCGGGGACATTAAAGAGGGTTTCAGGATGTTTTTCTCCACTTAATAAACTGGGACAATGGTGTTGATAATTACTGAGGGGGAAAATATCATTGTAGTAAAAGTAATTAAGCTTTCAAGAGTAGAACACAACCTTAGTTTTAGATGTGTGGATTTTGGGATATTAGCAGTTGTACTGTGGATACCACTTCAGGTTGAAAGTTTATCAGTTCTGGTAATGAGAGCGCTAGTTGGGGAGAGTAAGACATGAGACCGGATGAGGTCTGCTAGGAAGTGACTGTACATGTTAAACTAAGGGTGAATAAGAGCCAAGGAGAGTAGATTCTAGCGGCAAGTGATCAGTTTGAAGAAAAGGCATGGGGAGAACAGCAGGGAGTGGATGGTAGTATGTAAGGACAAACATTAAAGTATGATATCTCAGACTAAGTTAAGAAAAGTATTTGAGAGGGTGTAGTGGTGATTTGATCCACATATTTCTGACAGGTCCAAGAAGATAAGGGTAAATAATTTACTGTTGGACTTAGTAACACATAGATAATTTTGGCGATGAATAAACAATCTCACTGGGACTGTGACAACTACAGTAATTGTTCCGGAATCTCGGCAAACAAAGGGAAATATCTAATTACTCAATATCATTTTTAAGTCGAATTATAGTTTATTTTAACCCCAAAGTAAGGTAAAAGATTGTAATTGTGGCTAATGTTTGTAATCTTAGCACTCAGTAGATAGAAGCAAGAGGATAACTGGGAGTTTAATCCAAATTTCTTTTATATAAGAAATTCTAGGGCATCCAGGACTACATGGTGAAACATTGTCTCAGGATTTCAGTCTCTCGCAAGGAAGACAAAACTGTTCATGGCAGCGTGTACTATGAGGCAATGCAGTTCATGGAGAAAGAAATCTGGCTACCGAGATTCCCAGCGAGAAGGGTAATTAATAGAATATAGCCATCAAGAAGGCAAGAGACACAGTCAAGACAGGTGGCATGGCCTAGATGAAAGTAGGTGTGTTATTTTCTGGGAAGTTTGTTCAGGTGGCTTTTATACTTTAAATTCTACAAGAAATATTTTAGGTAGTAATGAGGGTGAGACTATCGGTTGCAGTTTGGAAGAAGGAGAATATGATGTTAGTGGGAGAACAACTGCCCAGAGCCAATACGACAGCTTTGTTGAGTGTCTGTGAGGGCCAGGAATCACAAATACATCAATGAATGAGGCTGCCATGTCTACTAGATACATTCAGTTAGGAGAATTCAGGAAGAAAGTGGGAAGAAGGTTGTTTCTCTAGACACGAGAATACAAGGGTTGGTAAAATAGATTTATTCTGATAAATAGTTATATCGTCGTCTGTGGAATTCAAACTGAATAAAGAGGAAAACAAGAAATAAATCTTGTTGAAATGATGAGACATTTATTCCTGAAATAGATTACATGCACAAAATTGACTCCTCTCAGGCATTTTATCAACATGATAATTTTTTCATGGTACTTAAACACAAGCATATATGATCTGCTCTAAATATCTTCACATTATCTAAAAATATCACTCAGAAGTATAAAACCTCCAACAACAATCTAAGACTTTATTTGTTCATTCACTTATAACAAATACACAAAACAAAGCACAGACTGTCAAAGCATGTCTGCACATATGTAAGACTGCCTTCCTGTGAACAAGCACATTGTGTGAGAACACTTTAGAGATACATGATAAGGCAGGCTTGCAAAGATTTCACAATTGTTTTCTGGACTAATAAGAGAGATGATTTATACTTACAGAAGACGGAGACTGTTCCCAGTTAGTGAAGAATTCCAGATTAATTGGTTTGATAACTCAGAAGGATAACAAATTGCTTCAAGAGAAAAAAATCATTCATTTAAAAGATTGAACAATGCACCATGTGAAATGCCATGATTTTACTAAGAGCCTTAATTTGACAACAAATAAATTTGGTGGTTATAACAGTTATAATATTTTGATCAATTCATTATTTTCCTTTAACTTCTTTCTATTTTCCCTTTATAAACTGACGAAACAGGACAACTAAATTTTTCTCAGACTAATTTTCACCATTATTCTGGAATTGATTAAAGCTTTACTAATCCAAAATGGTTGCACAATATTTGACAGCAGAGATGAGCTGACGTGAGAGAGAAATGAGTCACAGAGCACCCAGCTTGCTCATGTGGTATGGATGGCCACAAGCCTGAGATGGTCATGCTGTCTTATATTATCACCTCTGATGTTTGAAGGGGCAGACACTACCATTAGATTCTAGATTTGATGAGTGCCTTTGAGAATCTTTCTAGATTGTTACCCTATTATCTGTTTATGATGATTCTAAATAATTCAGAATATCATTCAATACCTATCAATAAATCATTTCTTCTTCAAAGTAATTGGAATGAAATCTTTTCTTTGGCAGAATGCAATGTCATGTGGAGTCAGGAATTTAATCAAACAATAAGTGGCCTATGCATCAAAATCACTTCGAATCCATGCTAAAAATATGCATTCCCTGGGTCTATGCTCTAATTGATGCAATAGGTAGCTCCTTAATATACGCTGAGTTCTGCTGTAGTGGTTTCTAGGGTAGTGCCATTGTTTTGCCTCTGATGTAGAGAAATGACTCAGAGATCCTAATAAAACCTGATACGTAAAATGTGCCTGCTATTATCCTGAGAGTCTCTTAGGGAACTGGTAGGTGGAAACAAGTCACATTAGAAAGTTCCATGTGTAAGTGTGGTTGATTTGCACACACACATACACAAAGATCATTCTAACATTTTTTTTGAAAAAAAAGTTAGTTTTCTGTCCTCACAAAGCACGTTGCTATATATGCTTACCTGCCAATGTAAAAGTACATCGGAAGAAAGAGTTTTAAGTTTGTGTATACTGAGCATCTGATATAAGTTGGTGACAATAATAAGTTGGAGATGTTGAAAAAGTGAGTCCAGTGGCTTTCAAGTGTACCTTCTTTAGATAGTCACCATCATGTTCTTTAAAACTTGTGCTTTGAAGTTAGTTTTCTGTACTTATTGTTGTAATTATATTCAATCTTTATTGAAAATCACTAAGGTCAAAGAAAATATACCCAAATATTTGACATAAAATTACCAAATACATCAAATTTTCAATTTGCCTACTTGCTTACATAGATATGTGTGTGAGTGTGTGCATACATGTGCATACACACCTATAATTCCTATAGTTACTTATTACATCTCATTCGTAAGTCTACATAGGAAGGTATTCTCACAACCTCTAGACTATGTTGAACCCTTTTATAACTTTTTTGTAGAGTGTTCTACCATCTTAAATCATGGTTCCTCATATGCATCTTGTAAGACTGATTTCCTGTGTTTTGCCTCTGCATATTGCGGAGGCATCTCCACAGCCAAATGTGCTCTTCCATGAAGAACACCACTTATTTAGGAGCCTCTCACAGTAGGTCTTCTCTGGTTTGCTACATTTTTTGAGTTGTAATTTAAATATGTATATGCACCTTGTTAGGAACATTTAAAAATAGGCATTGTGCTCTGTGTTTTAAACATTTTACTAAAGTTGGCTTTCCTCACCACTTCCAGTTTCCTTGATGTAGTCTTCTGCAGCAAAGAAGGGGCACCAGTTGGGTTCTTCAACAGTGAATATTAGTTTATTCAAATCAATGTATATTATAGAGAATGGACCTAAAGCTTTGAACCTTTTAAGAATTTTGACTAGTATGTCCCAAACATAAATATAAAATCAGATTTGAAATGTATGGTTTGGGTTATTTCTTTTAATTTTTGACAAGAGTAATTAATAATTTAATATTCTAGCCGATACATAGAAACTTCAAGGTGGGTTCCTTTCTCACTGTCATCATCAGTGCATTTAGTCTTTCCCTCATTTATGGTCAATATTTTATGGTTGTTCAATAATAAAATTCTTCATATAGGAGGCAACATCATATAGCAGTGAGTATATGGTTCCATAGCAGACCTATTAACCTCACTAAACTTACTTGCAGTTACTTAACTTCATGCAAAAACTAAAACATTATCAGGATGTGAGATAATATTTAAAAATCTTTATGATTGGCTACATTAAACATAATGTAAAGTGATACTTGTCCTTCCTTTTGTAAATATTTTGTGTTTGTGTGTGTGCACGTGTGTGTGTGTGTGCATTTCTTTGCAACATATGTCCACTAGAATTACAACCTGCTTAATTTCCTAATATTAGCAGTGAGTTTTAGCTATTGTAGATGGAAGGCTAGAGATGCCTTACTTTACATATGTTTTGAATTGGTGATAGGAAAATGGTATTCATTAAAATGTGCTCAAATTACTTTTGATTAGGGAGTAAATTGCAAGCAAATCAAACAACTTCTTTACATGTTTATGGCAATTAAACTTTAGTGGATCATATGGAAGTTCTAATTTTAATTATTTGAGTAATTATGTACTAGTTTACAAAATGACTACTAATTTACATTGCTATGAAAAGTGTGCAGTGCTCCCTGTTCTTTACATGGTCACCAGAACTTATCTTTAGCATTTTCGGTATTAGCTATTATTTCTGGAGTGCAGTGAATAGTCATAATGCTTTGATTCATATTTTATTGTGATGTATGTTCAACAGCTTTGGTATTATTTTCACAAATATTTCTTGCTCATTTCTAATAAGTTTTTTTAATTTACTTTTGTGATTTCAGGCTTCATTTTACACTCTGTATATTAACTTTTTGTCAGATATATGATGTACATATTTTTTTCATATGGCTAGCAATTGCAACAGTGCATATATATCCCCCAGAAATAAAATCAGCATGTCAAAGAAACAGCTCAGCTCATGACTTAATTGTGGGTCTATTCACAAAAGCCATAAAATGATAGGTGGTTTAACAAAATGAAGTACAAATTTGCAGTGAAATGCCAGTTAGTCATGAAAGTGAATAGGAATCCTTCCATTTGTAATAACACATGTGGAACTGGAGATTATCAAGTTAGTTAAAATAAGACAGAGAACTAGAAATGTACTGTATGATTTACTCATGTGTGGAATTTAAAATGATGGTGTGCTTTTAGAGATGCTGAGAATACCATGTGACTATCAGAGTTCGGTAGAAGATCTTGATCAAGGAACACTACTTTGCAGAGATATAATAATGACCATCCCTTTTCAGTTCATTAGAGTAGTGTAGCTATGGAATATGGAAAAGTGTCACACACTCTTTGTGTAAGTGCCTGTGTTTTACTATATATTTAGTATTTAAATGAGTTTTTAAGCTTAAATATACATTTGGTCATATTATTCCCTTCTTTCAATCCCTCCCAATTAATTTCCTTCCAAACTTACCCAACTTTACATTCTTTCTCAACAAGCATCCAAAAATACAATGTAATAACAAAATCCACAAAAACCAAGAAAGCAAAATAAAACCAATAGAATCCCTCAAACCCTGTAACCAAATAAAAACACATAAAAAACTGGTGTCCACTATATGTTGGCCAACTATTCCTGAACATGAGGCCTATACTGTAGTGGTTGATATACCAAGTGTTACTTTATTAGAGAAACCTGAATTTTTTTCTTCTCCCCCAAATTATGTGACAGTTCAGTTGTTAACCTTATCCTAGTGGCTAGGTTTTCATTCATTCATTCATTGATTAATTTATTTTAAAAACTATAGCAAAATAAAATATAATAAGATAAACCAAAATCCAATGAAAGAAAAAGAGCCTAAGAGAAAGATTAAGAATCAGTGACCTACTCCTTTATACACTTATAAACCCAATATAAGCACTAAACTAAAGCTGTAATATATATATACAGAGGGCCTAGTACACACTTGTGCAGGCTCTAAGAATGCTACTTCAGTCTCTTCAAATTCATATGAGCTCTGCTTATGTTGATTTAGAGGGCTGATGACAAAAGTCACAAAACAATCCCAGACAAATACAGAATTATGAATAATAAAAATGGTTATTTATTTGAGGGGAAAACTTACAGATCACTGTCCTAGATAACAGTCCTCTGCACAAATAGGAACAGACTCTAACAGCCAGAAGCAGGGGCTGGAAGCAAGAGAGTGGGTGCACGTTCACAGCTGCTTTTACACTATAAGAGACCATGCCCAAGTAGGCTCTTATCTTAAAGGCTATTGGCTGAAGGAGCAGAATTTGCTCTCACAGCACCTCCCCCTTTTGTTTAAATAAGAGAGTTCCAAACCCAATACAATACTATATACATTAGGAACAGATATCAAGTATAATTACAATTATAACCAGCATAAACAATATTAAGAAAGGAATATATGCTAAACGTTTTAATAAACATTCTATTCTATGAAGTCTAAGTCTTGTATAGGAACTGGCTTGGCTAGATCATAATAGTACAGTAACTACAATAATCTAATCTTCAACCCCACCGAAGGCCTGAGAAGGGAAATAGTATTACTTGTGTATTCCTTATGCCTCTGATCCATGCACAGTGCCCCAGTTCCAGGCACACAGTCAGTCCATGTTGCCGTTAAGCAAGCTGCATCAGTCTGCTCATAACTTAACTCAAGTGCTCTGTAGCCAGACCTCCTGCCTGAAAGAGTCAGAGTTCATGCCAGTATCCCAGAAAGCATTTTGAAACCACTGCTTTTTTTCTGCTGTGGCTGAGTCAGGAAAATCTCTCTTAAAGGAACAGCAGCAAGCTGCCAACAAACAGCAAGAAGCTGTGTTAAACTCTGTATTTTTTTTTCTAGAATTCCCTTTCAAGCCCTCTCAGGTTTTACATGGATTTAGCCAGCATATGTTGGAACACCAATCTGTAGAAGGGAGGGTGGCTTGTTGGTTCCTGCTGCCTAGTTCCTGGCCACCTGGTTAGCTTAGCCCTGAAATAACCACATCGAAATTGTATTAATTAAATCACTTCTTGGCCCATTAGTTCTAGTTTCTTATTGGCTAACTCTTACATCTTAATTTAACCCATTTCTATTAATCTGTATAGCACCATGAGGTTGTGGCCTACCAGCAAAGTTTCAGCACATCTATCTCTGGCAGTAGATCCATGGCATCTCCTTGATGCCGCCTTCTTCCTCCCAACATTCAGTTCTGTCTTCCCTGCCCACCTAAGTCCTGCCCTATCAACATGCTAAAGGCAGTTTCTTTATTCATTAATGGTAATGACAGCACACAGAGGGAACTCCTACATCCGAGGGTCTTGTTTTCTTGATGTTCTCCATCTTCTATGGAGAGGAGCTACTCTTTCTAGCTAGTATAATGTCTGGGTATGAATCTTTATATTTGTTCCCATTTATGCAGGAAGAAGCTTCTCTGATGATGGTTGAACAAGGCACTGTCCTATAAGTATAGCAAAATATCATTATGACTCATTTTATCTCTATATTTTTCTATTTTTTTATTAGATTAGTATTATTTGGCTTAGTTTAGGACCATGTAGTATCAGGTCCTTGGACACCTAAGCAGGTTTCTTCTCATGGAGCTCCTGCTCTTAAAAAAAATCAAAGAAAAAGGTGAATGTTTTTCACCATGGAGAAATGATAAATGCTTGAGGACACATTTTTTATATTTTAAATATTACAAAATATTCATGTTTATCAAAATTGCTGTGGTGCTCTTGAGTTTGCATACTGTTTTACATTTAATGCATGTATTAAAAAGCATTATAAAATTTGATTTACTGATTTCATAGTAAAAAGTCTTTTAATAAGTTTTAAATTGTAAATTCAACTTAAAATAAGATAAATTTTGCATAATTAAACAGAATAAAATCATACCTATAATTTTTAAAATGGAAGGAGTGAAATGTGTCTTTTGAACAAGTTTTGAATAAATTAAAGGGACAAAATTAAAAGACCATGTTAGTAATTATCAGGGAGAGTTATAAGTGAAACAGAAAGCATGAAACACTCAAACTCAATTATTTTTTCATGTCATAATCACAGTTTTGTCCATTAATGGAAGACAAAACTTCTAGGGATATAAAATTTATAATTATTTTCATTTTCATCACATTATTTCGATGGACAGATTTTCTTTAATTTTACCCATCCAAATGTATGAAAACTGTATGCATATAAACACACTGATTCTATCCTTAGCAGTTTACAATATTCATGATTCTCAAATAACTCCTCTTCAAGTTTAGTCCAACAATGCTTCTACTCTCAAAGACAGCGCCATACCCCCAGATGTAAACACTGCTTTAAGAGCCAGCCATATGCTGACAGATGGCATCCCATCTGTGGCTCGGTTATTAAAAATAAATTTCTTGGCTATGTCCAACAAATGTAAGATATTCTTATCCATTTTTCCCCAAGAAATGCTTAGTTTTCAACCCCAAGTTTAGCAAACTGAACCACAAAATTCAAATCTATATAATGCCTTGAGTAACAAAATAAGCTTCATGCCAGATTAAAACTATATATTTATGCTAAGAGTCTCAGAAGAGAAAAACTAGAAAATGAAAGTGTAAATTAATTTCTCTAAGTTAATATACTGTGGATTTGACTTGGAGCTATTAGATAGAAAAGACAAGACATTTTGGAGTCAGTGTTAAGACTTAAGCAATGGTAGATGGGAACATACAGTCCAAAATACTTGCAATGTTTTGCACACTGCTCAGACTCCAAAATCCTTGTCAGTAGTTCTTTTTCTGCTATGTCTTTAAATCTTCAAATCACTATATATTCATTGCTTTTAGTGTTAAACAACACTTTGAGAAAAATAAGAGAAATGCCAATAATAAATCTTTGCTCACAAAACAGAGTTTTGAAAAGAATGAAGAAAAGTTAGGGACATCACTGACAACATTTAATAAGGTTGATTTCACCCAGTGAACTGGAGATTCCATCATCTTAAAAACAGTGGTTTCTAGACAAAGTGATTGAGAAAAGAAGAACATTGTTTATTTAAGGCTGATAAAATAAATCAAAATGAGAATGACAACACACACACACACACAAACATACAGAGCTGGGAAGGGAGAGGAGAGTATTGTTAAATAATCTTTGTGTACACTGTGAAGATGTGTCAGTCTGATTGGTTTAATAAAGAGCTGAATGGCCAATTGTTACACAGAATTTCCAGGCATGGGGGATGCTGGAAAGAAGAATGGTGATATAAGAAGATGGGGAGGAAGCAGGAAAATAAGATGGAAAGTATAAACATGAGATAAACAAGTCTCAGGGCAGCACATAGATGGATAGAAATGGGTCAATTTGTTAAAAGCAAGTTAAAAGCAAGCCTAAGCTATCTGCTGAGCTTTCATAATCAATAAGTTTCCTTGTCATGATTTGGGAGCTGACTGGTGGGACAGACAGAAATACTTGATACAGATACAGGAAAGGGAAAGAAAGAGGGAGAGAGAGATAGGAGGAGAGAGGAGGGGAGGGACAGAGAAGGGGAAGGAAGGGAGGGAGAGAGAGATGAAGAGAGAGGAGGGAGAAAGGAAGGAAAAGACATGGTGGGGGAGATCTTATTTGTGAAAGTTTTTAGTGACCATATCTTGATTCTTATTTCTGTAGCATCCTGTTCCTGGAAATTGAAAGTAGAGATACTTTTATCTTTCTCTTTCTCAATTTTTAAAAACTGACTTCCTTCTCTTTTGCATGTTATTATAGGTGATCAGTGAAGGGTCTTCATGGTAACTGATTGACAAAGAACATTAAAAAGGGAAAAAATGGCACTAAAAAGCTAGGCATGGTGGTTTATGCCCACAGTCCCAGCACTTGTGGGTCAGAGGGAGTAGGAAAATTTTGAGGGTAAGCTGTGGAGTAAGAATCTTAAAGAAAAAAAAAATTGATGGGATCCATATATTCAACCTCATTTGTATTCTTAATTCTTTCATGCATTGCAAATCACATATGTGTTCCATTACTCTGTGTAATTCTTAGGCATTTAAATTAAAAGGAGAGATTCATATCTCCTAACTTTATAAAATGTATAGTCTGTTGGTGAAAGTAGGGTCTGTGAATACACAAGGACAATGGATCACATTTCATGAATGGGCGGTTTTTTGCAGTATGGAAAGAGCATGGGGGAATGAGTGAGGAGGAATGTAATTTTTGGACACCTTTACTAAGCATATTTTGGCTTCTTTGCTAATTTCTATCTTTGCCTAATAATAGACCAGATGCACATTTAATTTTATTTCAACTTTTTTTTTATTATTAAAGATTTCCATCTCCTCCCCCTTCCCTCCCCTCCCTTCCACCCATACCCCCACCACTCCACCCCTCTCCAAGACAAAGAGCCATCAGGGTTCCCTTCACTATGTTAAGTCCAAGGTCCTCCCAACTCCCCCTAAGTCCAGGAAGGTGAGCAACCAAACTGACAAGGCTCACAGTGAGCCTGTCCATGCTGTAGAGGTCATGTTCATTGCCGTTGTCCTTGGTTTCTCAGTCCTCCTCCGCCGTCAGCCACATTCAGAGAGTCCGGTTTGGTCCCCTGTTCCATCAGTCCCATTCCAACTGGACTTGGTGGTCTCCCGTTAGACCTGTCCCACCGTCTCAATGGGTAAACGCACTCTTCACGGTCCTATAGGAAAAGTGGATATGGGAACAAGGAATTATATATCTTAATTAAGGGAGCCATTCTAGGGTTGGTAGAGACTTGACTCTAGAGGGAAAGTCCAATGAAAACTATCTCCCACAATAAATTAGAAAGTGATTCATTTATCAACAATATAATGGTACAAAACAGCTAATTTGAAACTAAATCTTAGTTCCTCAAGTATATATTCCATGAACTCTGGACTGCATAGCACACGTAACATATTTCTTTGCAAGAAGAAAAGATTTGGTGATTTATGGAAATTCAAGTTTTCGAATAGTATTTATGCCATCTGAACAGTGTGGATCTGATGATCATAGTGATCAACAATAGATCAACAACAACAAGAAAATCTATGTAAATGGCCTATTGTAGCTGAAACAACCTTCAAAACAACATAAATGCAGACATTCAAGTACCAGTCCAAAGCACAAAGCAAGCAACAATGTTCCAAATATACAATGACTAGGTTAGTATTTATGATCTAAACAAACAAGGTCAATTTAAAGCCTGATTCATCAGATTTTGCCCAGGATACCTCCACCATTCACAAAGAACTATAGGCATGTAAGCAATATTGAGGGTGGGGGAAATAGTCTTCCCCACGAAGAGCACACCAATTGGTTATCCAATAACAAATGATCAGCAGTGAAAACATACATGTGTCATATTATGCAGATGAAGTAGGTTATAGTTAGAAATATAACATATATGCAATTGTCGTATGCATGTGTGTGTGCATGTATGCATGCATATAACAGCAATTAATGAAAAAGTTGTAACTACTTAAGATCTTATTTGTACTGGTATAAAAATAAATATATAAAGTTGTAAGATTTTTCATACATATGAGTGTATGTGAATATGAACAGTATTAGTGATGACAACTTATAAACAATTCAAAGCTAAATGACTGACATAAAGTTGTATCAGATTCTATATATCTCTAGATACAAACACATTTCCTCTATATTATGGTTCATGTGAAAGGATAAATGATTTAAAAAATCTAGAAGTCAATGTTAAGGCTATATTTATAATGTTAGCATAGACATTATTTTAAATAAAACGAATAACAATTCATAAAGCATATCACAGTGATAATATTGATAGTCTACCATGAACCTACCATGAAGTTCACAACCAAGCCACAAACTAGAAAGTAGAGTTGTCATATATATATAGGCAAAATTAGTACTTATAATGCACAAGGAACTCTATCAGTCAATAAAACAAACGCCCCCATTGCAATAAAAACAAACAAGGGATGTATAAAGACAGGAAAGTGATCACATCTCACAAATTTAATTTGAAAAATCAATTTCTTAGCTATTACATACTAAAAACGAAAAGAATCTGAAAAATATCAGTGTTCTCAAGGATGTGGACAACAAAACAATTTTATATGCTGTGGTGAAAGTTACAGTACAATCACTGTTTCAATTCTCTGAATGTTAAATCTAGCTACTAGGCACGAGGTAGACGATTGCAGCTGCCAGGCATCTGAAGTAGTGAAAGTCTCATTGTATATATATAGAACACATAGGGATGGTAATAGTAATAGTGATTGTGAAACTGCCTAACAGTGTGTCGCGGGATGGAAAATTTACATGAAAAATAGATAACGATGTAACCTGCTCAGTCTGATAATGTTGCCCTTATGTATGCATTTGGAAATGACTGTTTGAGGCTGACAAACAATTGATATCAGTTCTAGCTTTCCTCAGTTTCCCATAGGTTTTTCTTTTTTTTTTCCTATCATCTATCTATCTATCATCTATCTATCTATCTATCTATCTATCTATCTATCTATCTATATATATATATCTATCTATTATCTATCTATCTATCATCTATCTATTATCTATCTATCTATCTATCTATCTATCTATCTATCTATCTATCTATCTATCTATCTATCTATCTATCTTAGTTGAGGTCTTCTGGGCTTGTCCTGCTCCACTTGGGCATGCCGACTGGTATCATACTTGTTTTATATGTTTCTACATATACATAATGTGTGCAATATTAACTGATTAGAAAAAAGATACCAAAAACCAAAAAAAAAAAGATACCATGGATTTGAATGACAGTGGGGAGGGGTACACAGGTAGGTTTGGAAGGAGGAATGGGAAGAGAGGAATGTTGTGATTATATAATAATGTTAGGTTTTTCTGAAACTGAAAAAAATAAAGTAAAAATCACCCAAATTACAAACATTTGAAACAACGCATCATCGAATTACAGAAAGATAAATAGATAGTACAATTATAGCATTCAATGTGAGACTCCCAATTTCAAACACTATTGCAATTTCTAAAATTGTTACTTCTTTCAAAAGGAATGCAATACCAAGAAGATCTTTTGAGGCTGCTGTAACAAATTTCCCCTTGAAGTCTGCAAGCTGGGAAGGAAGTGATGTGGCAAGATGAGGGCTTGAGGGAGCACGGAGAACACAACCAGTAAGTCTAAGTATAGGTCACCTCTATGTTGTTTGTTATTGTTTTTAATGCAGAACATCTTATGACCATTAAAAAACAAGTTTAACCCCAGTTCAAGCAAAGAGACAATCTAGTATTCTAGGTTAAAAGAGGTTATTTTCTTCTTGAAAATGTTAACAAGCAATTAGTGAAAACAAATGACCTATTGTAGTTGCTTTCTAACATTTTCTGCTAAGACCTAAAGCAAAACAAATATTTTTCCTCATGGGCCTAATGTATAGAGAAGTTTTACAGTACTGTTTGATATAGCACCTTTTCTTTTGCTGGCTTTGATTTATTTTCTAGCCTATATTGTATTATTCTGTGTCACATATGCTCTACCATTCTTCAATTTCACTATCACTGGAAAAAAAGTCATTTCTGACCAATTACACTAATTTTGGGTCTCCAGAGCAGATCATGACTCAAACTTAGGAACATCAGTCTCATGCCAAGAAAAGAAATGTTTACATTACTTCTGCAATTTGATCCTGACTTTGGTACTATTTGTGCAATATTATATAACCTTTTAATATTGCCTTAGCTGAAATTATAGAATTGAAAATGACAAGGTTATCAGAACTATTTACTTATTATTTATTGACTGGGGACCTACCCTGTGCCAAAGCCATACTAATTAGTGAAAAGCTTAATATCATCTAAGCTTATCAAAGGTCTTCCATTAATGTAAGAGTTTATAATATTTGCATTATTTTCTACAAAATAACATAGTAGAGAATCAGAAAGCCATAGATGGCAACATATAAAATCAGTTTCAATTAGACCAAAGCACTTTTAAATTCAGACTTGAGACCTCCAATGTAATTCTCTAGAGACTGTGGAACATGCAGACATTAGAAATACAATGTTTAACAGAAGAACATAAAATACTATATATTAAACATTTATTGTACTCTTTTATTATCTGGTGGATGAAAATGTGCCCTGAGTTTTAAAAAAAATCATTTTAGGTCTCACTCCCTGCTTTCATTTGCCAGAAGGGAGTGCAATTATCTAGGGAATTTCTCCACCTCTCTCTGACCTTGTTCACATCACATTGAAGTTGAGTTTCATTTTGTGTTTAGGATACAGAGAAGGGCTTCAGTATTCTAGGCACAGTGCTTGTCAGACAACTGGTTGATTCTACTCTTTCTTCCTTTTGCCAAAGCAGGACAAGGAGATTCTTAAAGTTCCTACTCAAAAGTTTTTTTTTTAAATGATATAAACCTTTGTGCCTACATCACATCCTATTAGGAACATTAATTTGTTTTTTTTTTTTTTTTTTTTTTTTTTTTCTCATGGTTTATTTTTTTTTATATTTAAAAATTTCCATCTCCTTCCCTCCTCCTCCCCCCTCCCTCCCCTCCTTCTCCCCTTTCTCTCCCCTCCTTCTCCCCCTTCCCTCCCCTCCCCTCCACCCATACCTCCCCTCCCTCCCTCTCAAGGCCAAGGAGCCATCAGGGTTCCCCACTCTATGCTAAGACCAAGGTCCTCCCAACTCCCCCCAGGTCCAGGAAGGTGATTGACCAAGCTGAGGAGGCTCCCACAGAGCCCGTCCATGAAGAAGAATCAGAGCCCATCACACTGCATAGCCTGTTCTGTACAGTTACCCCCATGACAACTATGGTGCTTTGAATGAGAACGAACTCTTTAAGTTTATATGCTTGAATACTTGTTCCCCCATTGGTAGAACTGTTTGAAAAGAATTAGGAGGCTTGGTCTTTCTTACTGGGCAAGGTGTGTCACTGGGTATGTGTAGAAGCAGTTGGGGTTGAGGATTCAAAGTTTCCTATCATCCCTAGTGTGCTATTTTCCTGTTTGTGGATTGGATATGGGCTCATCACTTCTGTTCAAGCACCATGCCTTCCTGCGTGCCTGCTGCCATGCTACCTGCCTTGAAGAAAATAAATTCCTAAACCTCTCAAACTGTACGTTCAAATTAAACACTTTCATTAAAAAGTTTGTGGTGTTTTAACATAGCAATGGGAATATAACTAAGATAACAAACCAAAAGCATCAGCATCTGCTCATCTCCCAGCTTCCCTGGAATTTTCAGCATGAGTACTTATCCTTGCCATTCCTAACAGTTATTGTTTTCATAAATAAAGGAATTTATATAAATCTGCTCCTATCATAACCATTTCCTCAACGACATCACATTTTGATGCTTAGTCTTGACTTTTTCTAAAAGTTATCTAGATTTGGATTTTTACCTTGTTCTTTTTTCCATGATTTTAGAGTTATGTGCCAACGTTTGTTCCAGAAGTTAGGAGGACGTTTTTATTCCTTTACATTCTTAAAGTTATACTTCCATCATAATATTTTCTGCTGACTCTTTATGGTGCTTTATTATTAATTATTTATTTTTCCCAGTACCCAGAACTACCATAGACCTGGGAAGAACTTAATTATTGACTTATCCTGGAACATATTTGGAATTCTAATCAAATAGAACAACAGTTCAATATTCTGTCTCAGGAATTCCTAGAGACTTTTCCTCCTATCTGAGCCTGGTCCAGGCTCAGAAAATCACAAATCTTCATGATCCAGCCTTGAGGTGTTCCAACTTTTTCTAGTTCTCCATGTCATAAACAGCAAGGCATGCAGTATTCTTTGCTTTATGTGGAGGTTTAGGAATCTCACTATAACCTTCAACTTGCCTTATCCTAAAATCTACTCACTTGTCTCTGCAGACCTGAAAAATCTAGGAAAAAGATTGAAAAGTGCCCACCCCAACACCTGTTTTCTAAACTCCTTTTCTAAATTGAAGGCTTGTGTTAAATTGAAGTTCCTATGTTTTAGCATGAACTCATAGTTACAAAGGAAAAGCATGTGTATTTGCCTGGTGTTTTTACATCTATGCCCAGAATTAATTGTGTTTTAGGATTCATGCTCAGAAATGGAAACCACAGGTAATCATTCCCAGGGCTTGTCTATGTATTGGTGGAAGATAAGATATATCCAAATGTGATTTTTAAACCAAGAAAAAGGGATGGGATATGGTTCATTGGCACAGTGTTCATTTAGAATGTGTGAATCCCTTGATTTGAACACAAGCACTGTATATCATAATGCCTATAAGCTTGTCATCCTAGTATTTGGGAGGTACAAGCTGGAGGATCAGAATTTCAAGAATATTATCAGTCACACAAAGAGTTTGAGATCAATCTTGGATCCATTGGATTCTGTCTTAAAAAACAAACAAACATGCGAAACAAATCAATAAACAAAATCAAGAGGAAATATGTGATTCATTAAAGACAAACAAATATCCATTGAGTAAGGAGAAACAATAAGGAGAGCTAGGATAGCAAGAACACAATTGAGAATTTATAAAATGAGACTGGAAGAGTTGGGCATAGACTCTGTGGAAATGATACAGAATAAATAAATGTAGCGGCAAACACACAATAAAAATAGAAAATCATTCAATATTTCTGATGCTGTACAAAGAAGAAGAAATTTATCATTGTGTTAAATGGGAATGTTTTTTTAAAAATCTCAACCAAAGCCGGGCGGTGGTGGCGCACGCCTTTAATCCCAGCACTCGGGAGGCAGAGGCAGGCGGATCTCTGTGAGTTCGAGACCAGCCTGGTCTACAAGAGCTAGTTCCAGGATAGGCTTCAAAAGCTACAGAGAAACCCTGTCTCGAAAAACCAAAAAAAAAAAAAAAAAAAAAAAAAAAATCTCAACCAAAAATGCTCAGGAGAAAAATAAGCACTGAGTTGGTTTGTTTGGATATAAACAACACTCATTCAGTTAATAACAGATTTTATTCAGGATGAAGATACATTAGAATTGAATGAACTTCTGAGTGGATGCTTATAATTTAACTGACCATAGCCATGTTAATGACACCAATGGCTCCGATCCATGGGAATGGCAACACCATACCTTGGTTTGAGTACCAATGTTTGCAAATGATTTTGAATGCTAACTAAAATCAATGCATACTGAAACTATGAACCTCAGCATCCTCCTCGCAGAAGACTGCAACCTAAGACTGCTCCCCTAAAGAGAACTCCTAATAAGATTAGCCAACGTGCCTCCTCCTTGTGCACACTTTATTTAATAAACACACTGAATTTCTGAGCTGCAGTTAGTGTATCTCCATCAAAACCCATAGTTTCCACCTCATCTCAGCTTTTCTGTATATGTGTTTGCCATTTCTTCATTCTCCTATCACCCTACTCAGGTCAATATTGAAGCTGTGGAAGTCACAGCAGGTACAATATGATTTCGTTGGCAATAAGAATGATAGTGTGTGTGTGTGTGGAAAAGTAACATTTTATAGAGACTGAAACCATAAATTTCTCAACAAAATTAAGTAGCAATTTTTTAAAGTTGATGTAATAAAAATACCTATATCAGTGTATCATTTAGAAAACAGAGGCAAATGGGATATGGAACCTGTAAGTCAAAAGAAATAGCTTATAAATTATTTCTCAGAAATCACTCAACAACAAAAACACACTATCATTTTTAAGGATAATTTTGATAATAAAAATTAGTGATAGAGAAAACAAAACATTGTTTAATCATTGTGAAGAGGATAAGGATGCAAAAGAACATGAAAGATGTATGATGACTTTCATGGCATTCACGTTGGGAGGGATAACTATGCTATTTGGAATTACCGCCATGAGTGTACCCACAAGAGTCTTGCTCTGTAAAAAGCAATAGAAACCATGACAAACCAAGTTGAGGTTCATTCTGGGAGCTCGACCAGCCTGGCAGTTTCATAACTCCCCCACATGACTTTGAGACTATATGCACATCATGAGATATGTTTTAGCTGGAGATTCCTAATCTTTGGAAAACTGTAGCATGAATAAATAATGAAAAAACAGTACAAAATATGAGACAACGAATGTGGCAAATATATTTTAATCTCTGAAGATGTTTATAAAATGCTAGGCCTTGTTAGTTATCACATGATGGTATTGCTGTGCCATTCTTTTAAGTTTTACTTTGCAATGAGATTTGAATATGCTGAAACATAATTTTGTAACAAAGGACAACAGAGTATTAATGAAAAGTTATGTGGAGAGGATAAATGTTGATAGAAGTGAGTGCTGCTTTTGTGTCATTCCAGAAAACACTATTTCTAGTGGAAAGACTGATGGATTGGTCACTAGCGAGAAGTTTTGAATCTTAGGTAGTTATTCTGTCTGGTTGGTTTAGGGAGAAACAAAGTGGAGTTCTGACTGATCGTTTTGTTGTTGTTGTTGTTGTTTTGTTGTTTGTTTGTTTGTTTTTTCAAAACAGTTTTTCTCTGTAGCTTTGGAGCCTGTCCTGGAACTAGCTCTTGTAGACCAGGATGGCTTAGAAATCACAGAGGTCTGTTTGCCTCTGCCTCCCAAGTGTTGGAATAAAAGATGTCTGCCATCACTGTCCAGCAATTCTGACTGATCTTTAAGATTTGAAAATATTTAAGTGTTTGCTAGCCAATTTATTTTCCCACATCTATTCTTGATGAGATTACATGTAGATTATTTTTATTTTTTTTTTTTTTTTTACCAAAAAGACATAAGATTTCCCCTCTCTTCCATTGCTTGGAAATTTATAGTAGGCTTCTATTTGCTAATCCCATGGAGGGCTTGGTCTAAGAATGGTCATATTTTACAAATTTCCTTCCCCAGCATACCTTCTAGTCCTCATATTGCTATATACTGTGGCATTGACAGTTCTTTTTACATAAAAGAGTTTTTCTTCAAGAAAGTGAACACTATAACCAAAACCCAGAGGTTGAATGCTATTTTTATTTTATACTTAATAAATATTTTATCGCTATCTATGTATAAGATACAATTAAGTTGCTAGAACCAGTTTTGAGCCTACAACTAGTTTTGTGCTTGAAAATGGAGGTATATGCTAAGGAATATTTCTTTTTCCCTGTCTAACTTATAGGTACATAGTCATTATTTTAAAAATAAAGAGTTTTCAAACTGATAGTTAAAAAATCTAAATGTTTATTGGTAATCTTCAATGGCTTGGGAGATGATGAAACTATAGCAATATCAAATAACTTCTCATACTGAAAAAAATGGAGTCATATTCTGATTTTCTGTGATTTAAGGGCAATTTGGGTGCTGGGTTACCATCTTGAGAATTCTAGCCCTGGTGGTAGTTCTAATTATCTCAATTCCACTCAATTATCTCAATTCCACTTTTGGGCAAAGAAAATCTATCTAGTCATTTAATGATTTTGATTCAATGTTAAATTTTAGCATATTATATTTTACCATGGTAAAATCTATATGTCACTTTTATAATTATCAGTTTTCAGAAGGCTGTTGAATCTTACTGTAAATTGAAATTTATGGTGTATATTTTAGAAACAAATGATTAAATCCTTAAGGAATATATTCAGAGTTTTACATGTCATTATATCCTTACTTAAAAATGGATCCTCTACTCTTCATCTGTGAGGATGAATAATAAGGTTTTATTCAAACTTTCACCCTCACTGCTAAAGATAACTACTCTGTATTCATTAAATTCTTATAAAAATCAGCAATAAGTGAGTCAACAGATACATGTGGATCTGTCTATTGTTTTAATTATCACAACAGAATAGATCTCCTCAATCCTAAATTTGTGGTAATTCAATAAGTTCCCTAAATATGTTAAGTTGTAGTAGAAAATTACACAGAGATAATTTTTACCTGATTTTATCTATCTTAAAAATCATATTGCTAAAATTAATGATTTAAAATGAGATGTGAGATATTGAGTAAAATTTTGTCAACCAGCTCTCAGAAGTGGCATTTCCCATTGTTTGTGACGGATAATATATTAAGATACAGAAAGGACATTTTAAAAAAAAAATGCATGGTCTGACAACACACATTTCCAATGTGATTACTTGAAGGAGATTCAGCCTAAGAATTTACTCTGTAACCAATTAAGAGCTCTTCTGACAGGATGTATTTCTTATATAAGCATTTATATAAATCTGTTTCCATAGCATCCAGGCTCTCTGGAACCTTGTCTTAGCTGAAGACAAATGAAACATCTGAGAAAAACCCAATGATTACTATCTTGATACAGTCACGGAGCTGACCTGGCTAGCATCACGATGGTTTGAGGAGATCCAGCACAATAACAACACAGGCCAGGGTAGAGAGATTATATGGAAATTGGAAGTGGGTAAAAGCGCGAAGATAATGATTCCACTGTGGTGCTGTATCAGAGGCCCGCCCGCCCCTTTTGACAGAGAACTCTGTCTAAAGGAGAAGAGTTGAAAGAAATCAATCCATCAATTTCTGTAGATGTCTTTTGTAAGGTGACAGCCCTGCTCTCTGTTGAAGATTGTTGAAATAATGGGAGTAGAAGTGAGCTGTTTGGGAGTCACTAATAGGCTTAGAGAAGATTTGCACACAAATGTACAGAAATGGTAAAAAAAAAATAGACTGAGGGAAACAACTGAGTTAGGAGACCCAATCCCTCTGCAATATATATAATATAATATATCCCTCTGCAAAAATCCCAATCAAGCCAAATCTCAACAAGCCAAATTAAGAAATATCCAGGTTTAATGGGATTCCTAGATTCTTGGGTGGCCTAGAGGGGGAACCCGGAGGCTGCAAAGGCGAACCACTGGGGGAGAAGAAAGAGACCACATGTTTCTCCTTTGGGAGTTCACTTAAATACTCTGTGGGAGGGGTCAGGACCTGGCATGCTGGGATTTGGAGTCCAGACCAATACAACTCCCAGGCCTGGAGGCTATGCTCCCAACTTAACATTCCAGACTCTTTGGATATAGGGATGACAGAAAATTGAAGAGATAATTGTAACCAACAATTTAGGCTCTCTAGGAAAAAGGAGTGTTGACTCAAGTCTGGCTACTTTCAGCGGGTATAGGGAGACGTGGGGAAGGGGAGAGCTATGGGTCAACACTCAGTGAGAGGTGTGGCTGGAAAGGCATGCCATGTACTGCTATCCCGGAGACATCGGGCATCTATTCCATGTGGGGTCCTGAGTTCAATGGGGAGCTTGGTTAGCTGTTGTTTGATGAGTCCATTGGCCCTCTCCATCTTTCCTGAGGATTGTGGATGTTAGGGTTATGAAATTTCCAGGAGTTGTTGAGAGCTTCTGACACGACTTCCATGACCCTGAGCCATCACATCTGCTGTTTCCCTGGAGACCAGAAATGCTTCTATCCATCCTGTAAAAGTGTCCACAAGTGTTAAGAGATGACAGAGTTTTTTATGAGTGAAATCAACCTGCCAATCTTTACCCGTGAAGCTGGTATAGAGACTGACTTATGTGGAGAGCCCTTTGTGGGTTGGCCTGGGCACATGTCTGGCAAGAAGAGTGAACCTGTAAAATAGAATCTCAGAGATGGGTGGGGTCAAAAGGGGATTCCAAGAAGCATAACAAAGCTTTGGGGAAGTGGCCTAAGGATATCTCGACCCAGTAAAGGTGCTGGGCAAGGCAAGCAGGTATCACTAAGAAAGAATGAGAAAAAAATTGTTCTGCAAGAATTCAGAGCAGTGGCAAAGTTTTAAGTGGGGAGGAATGGGTCCTGTCTACCCCCATAACTGTTATTGGTGAGGGAAATGTAAGGCCCGAGATAGAATAAAAGTAATGGACTTACCAGCTGCCTGCAGCTTTACCCTAGGCTTGGATAGGGTTAAGAGATATACCAAGTCTTGGCAGCATCAATCCTCTGAGAAGTTCGAAGGCTGGCACAGTTTCACTTGCTGGTGTTGGTCAGGCTGGACCTCCGTGGCGTGGTAGAGAAGACAAGCCCGCACAGGGGCTTTTTGATTTCCAGTGTTCGGGTTGCTGGCAGATAGGGCATAACCTCAGAGGAGGCATAGTGGAATATCATGCCACATGACCATTTAGGCCACACTTGAAACATCTTGCCTGTGAGGTTGACTTGGGCTGGGCTCCACAGAGTAGAGCCTTGTGGTTGGCTTCCCTTGTCCCCCTTCCTCTGACCTTAGGGCGGCTGCTAAGGCCTGGGACTGTAGGTTAGCTGCCTTGTCTGTCAAGAAGATTCAGCTGTTTCTTCTCAGGGCATTAAAAACTTTAAAGGCCATTTTTACCAATTCTTGTAAAAGGGTTTGGGGACTGTCCTCAACATTTCTTAACTTTTTCCTAATATCTGGTGCTGACTGAGAAATAAAATGCATAAGCAGAAGGATTAGTAGAAAAGGAACCTAGCCATTTTTCTATCTGAGAGAGATCTGGAAGAGAAAAGGGAACATGAACTTTCATCATGCCATTGACTTCCATCATCTCCGGAGAGGACAGAGAAGGGTGGAGCTATGGTGGGATCTAGTATGGGAGGTGACTGGGGAGGATTGGGAGGTGATAGCCCAATGTGCAGAGCAGGTCTTAGGGTGGGGAGATGAGGTGGGAGGGGGAGGGGAAGGGGACAGGTGGGTAAGGTGGAAGTTGACATAGACCCTCAGAGAGGGGGTAGATGTCTGGAGAAGGAGAGGAATGTGAAGAATGTTGCTCCACAGGAGGGCGTTGAGTAGTGTGGGCTTGAGGAAGTGGAGGAGGGGCCAGCGCCTCTGGCTGTATGGTCCAGATGGAACTGTCAGTGTCCCATTTCCCAGATGGCAGGGAATTTGGAGGCATTGCGGCCTTAGCAAGCAAGACTGGTGCTGCGAGACACTTGCTACTAAGGGGAGGGTGAGAGCCCATAACCCCAAAGCCATGGACATATGTAAACTCTATCCATTTGTCTTTAAGGCAACAAAAATTTTCTAGGTCCTGGAGGATGGTAAGCTCAAGGCTTCCTTTTGGTGGCCAATGCGCCCCATTGTTAAGATTATTTTGAGACTAAATCTTAGTGCATAAGGAAATTAGCTGTTTGGGACAAATTGTGTCAGACAAATCCAATTTATAAAGATTTTGTAAGAGGCATCCCAGGGGCAGCAGCAAATCTGGCTTTGAACTGCAAGTGCCCATTCTAAAGTCTACGCCCAACCAAGTGGCCGAAGTCTATTACAGCGTTGTCTGCTAAAATAGTTCTTAGGCTTAACAGGGTTGTGGAAATTGAATGCTAGGCATCCCTGGAGCAGACAAATTCCACCTAAGCTAGGCCTGGTCTTCCTGGTCTAGCCGCTGCTAAGATCAAATTCTTGGCACGAGCTGGTGGCTTCAACAAGAGTCCGATAATTGACAAAAATAAGTACGAATGGGTCCCCCCAAAACCCTATAGCATAGATAAGAAAAAAGGGACTCACCAAGATGCAGCCGTTGTAGCCCTGGAGCCAGTTTTAGTGTGGTGTGGACAGCTCGGACTGAAGACTAGGGGGTTTTTGACATGCGGCTTAGGGCCATGCGGGAAATCTGCCCTACCTGGTGGGACCTCCAGATGTTAGGAATTTTTCTTAACATGAGCTCTCTGCCAAAGCAAAAATCCCAATCAAGCCAAATCACAACAAGCCAAATTAAGAAATATCCAGGTTTAATGGAATTCCTGTGTTCTCAAGTGGCCCCGAGGGAGAATCCAGAGGCTGCAAGCATAACCATGGTGGGGAGGCAGGGAGACCACATGTTTCTCCTTTGGGAGTTCACTTAAATACCCTGTGGGAGTGGCATGCTGGGATTTGGAGTCCAGACCAATACAACTCCCAGGCCTGGAGACTATGCTCCCAACTTAACACCTTCCACAGAACATCTTTAAGTCCATTGAGAAAGCACTTTTTAACACCCATAATAACAATGCGGCTATTGCTCCAATGGGCACTTATCAGGACCTGTGCCATGTTGGGCTGCCATTTGTAGGGAACAGCCCCAACAAAATTATCTCTTGTCAGGGTAGGGGCGTGGGGATCAGAAAAATAGTAAAGAAAACAAAGATGTGAGTAAAAATAATAAAACAGAAAGCATACAACAGTATTGGGAGGGAGTTCCAGTGAATGCTGAAATGCCTACATTTAAATTTCCATACAGTTTTATACTGCAATACAAAAGGAGGAAGAAGGCAACAAAAGGCTTCTTTAACATGATACAAAGGACAACTCAAACAGTTAATTGTTTCAACAATTTGAGGCATCAACTCATTAACATTCTGTTGTTTAGGCAGTGAAGCCACACCTTCAAGTATCCTGAAGGCATCCATTCCCTACTTCAAACCTCCTGCTACAAAAGAAGGAGCAGAAGTGTGCTTGCATATCCTGACCATCTGTCAGGATGGAGTGTTTCGTTCTTAAAAAATGTTAGGGGCGCAGCTGTCAGCCTAGCAGAGATGGCTGTGGTTCCCTGCAAGATCCCCTGGCGGTTTACAAGCGGTGGCCCATCCCGGGCAGGCGGGCGGCCCAACCATGAGGCAAGCGGGCAGCCAAATGGAGGCAGGTTTCCAACAGCAGGTGGGCGCCCGCCGGGACAGCCAAGCTGGCTAATGTAAACGGGAGGCAGGTAAAAGACACATAGACACAGAAAATAGACATGAACATTTATTAAAGGAGAGGAGAGGGAGAGAGAGAGGGAGAGGAGAAAGGAGAAAGGAAGAAGAGAGAATCAGGGAACACGCGTGGTCTCCAGCAAGGGAAGAGGGCAAGAGAGAGAATTCAAGGTGACAACAAGAGATCAGAGGTCGCTGGGAGTGGGGCATGGAAAGGGGCGGGGACCAAAAGAATAACAGAGTGGATCTACCATCGTGTTCTATCGTAATGTCAAAAGAACCAAGTAACCACAACTTGAGTCAGGATGTGCAGCCCTGGTTATTATCAACAATTTTTAGCTACCTTCAAACTCTCTGACCATTAGACAAGGTGGAAATAGGCTCACATTTTTTCTGCCTCCACAGCACATCTTGCCTCTCAGGTCAGTACTGCAGCATATACTATTCAGGTTTTGTAAAGTTCACTGATATTTTTTTCTTTAGTCATCCGCATCGATACTTCCATTACTGTGAAAGCTAACCTGTGTAGTTGTAGAATATACATATGAAACACTATATGTAGTGTCTTCAGCAATAAAGTTTTATCATTTAGTTATAGTAAGCAACCAAGAATTGTAATTGGTTATATTGTTTTGGGGGACTTTGAGGTCTTCTTGGCTGATGATTTATAAGAAAGCCTTTCAAGCCCGGCATTGAGATTTTCATTAATAACCCATGTTTTCTGGAAGAAGCGTTGTCCCCCAAACTGTTTTTCTTAAAAATTTATACTTTTTAATAAGCTTGCAATGAAAGACTTGGATAAATCTAGACCCCTCTAGCAAGAAGAGAAGAGCCAAAAATCTAGGATTAGTTGGTCCAGTGACTCTGTTTCAGGAACTAGCTGAAGATAAAGTTAGATTGTAATCTTGAGAATCTTGAGAAACAGGGAGTTATCTGGTATTTTCAGAATTTTCAATGACCACTGGTATTTTCAGAATTTTCCAATGATGCCCTCCCCATACTTTTTGGATTACTGGGTTGTGGTTTCTTCCCATAAATACCCTTTCTCTCAGCTACTCATGGTCGAACTCCTACCCTGCTTGGGTTATGAGTCTCGGCCCCAGTGCACTGGTTCCTGTCCTGTCAAATAAACCTCGTGTGATTGCAGCAAGGACGGTCTCTCGTGAGTAACTGGGGTGGGTGGCGGGGGGGGGGGGGGGTTATCCTGAGACTTGAGTGAGAATCTCCCGATACGGGAGGTTTTCAATACATCAGTAGTTTTTGGTAAGCCATACTTTGAACCCTCATCTCCAAGATTCCCATTCCAGTTAAATATCACATATGTTTTACTATTCTTTCCTATTACGTTTTAAATTAAATTGCATGATAAGAGATATGATTATTGCTTTGTCATACAAACTCTATTTGATTAACCCACTCCATAACTCTCCCACAAGCCTACTATTCTCACTGATTAAAACTTTCTACACCTACTATTTCTCCCGCTGCTTCAAGTTTTGTATGTGCTATCATCTTGATGATATAGTCTCTTAATGCTCACTCTTACTTCCTGATCTTATACTCAAAGTTAAGTACACCAAACAAAATATATGAAGCAGGATCGACATATAAAAGAGAACATAAACCATTTTCCTACTTGGGTCTGGGTTACCTCACCCCACCTAAATTTTTTCTAGTCCCACCTATTTACCTATGTCCCTGATCCTAGAGAAGTTAAATAGGAAGGTGAACCCCCCAAAAATAAACATGTAGTTATCCTCCTGGATACTGGAAGTAGGCAAGATTTCCAGGCAAAATGGAGAGCTTGGGGGTGGGGGTGGGAGGTAAGGGGAGTTGGGGAGAGAGAAATGAGAAGGGGAGGATGGGGAGAACATGGACAGTTGGGATGGAGGAGGAGTAGATATGGGAGCAGGGAAGTATATATCTTAATTAAGGGAGCCATATGAGGGTTGGCAAGAGACTGGACTCTAGAGGGGTTCCCAGGTGTCCAAGGAGATGTCCATAGCTTGTTCCTTGAGCAGCTGAGGAGAGGGCACCTGAACTGGCTCTATACTATAGCCACTCTGATGAATATCTTGCATACCACCATAGAACCTTCATCTGGTGATGGATGGAGATAGAGACAGAGATCCACACTGGAGCACTGGACTGAGCTCCCAAGGTCCAAATGAGGAGCAGAAAGAGAGAGAACATGAGCAAGGAAGTCAGGACTGCGAGGGGTGCTCCCACTCACTGTGACAGTGGGGCCGATCTAATGGGAACTCACCAAGGCCAGCTGGACTGGGTCTGATGAAGCATGTGATCAAACCGGACTCTCTGAACGTGGCTTACATGGAAGGCTGACTGAGAAGCCAACGACAATGGCACTGGGTTTTGATTCTACTCCATGTACTGGCTTGTGGGAACCAAGTCTGTTTGGATCCTCACCTTTCTAGACGTGGATGGAAGGGTGACAACCTTGGACTTCCCACATGGTAGGGAACCCTGACTGCTCTTTGGACTGGAGAGGGTGGAGAAGGGGAATGGGGGGATGGGGAGGGGGAGGAGGAGAGAAATGGGAGAAGGGGAGGAGATGAAAATTTGTAATAATAATAATAAAGAAAAAAAGAAAAATAGTACCTAAAAAAATAAAAAAAATCCTATATTGCTCTGGGAAATACAAAAAAAAAAGATTTAGTAATAAAAGTTCATTGTTTGAAACTACAATATTTTCTTTACCTAGTTGTAAGCTGATGGACATTTAAGTTGACTCTGTTTCCTAGTTATTGTGATGAAGTAGCAATAAACATGGATAAAAAGGAATCATTGAAATAGAACTAATGCCATTGAGTATGTGACCAGGAGTGATTTAAGTGAGTCATCAGCTAGTTTTGTTTCTAATCTGAAAAATCTCCAGACTGATTTACGCAGTATCTTCACTGGTTATAACCTTAATAGCAATGTGTAGGTTGCTTTTATCCTAACATCCATGCCAGCATTTGTCTTCATTTGTGTCCCTGATGGTGGCCTTTCTGATGGAGCTTTTAGTAGTTTTAGTCTGCATTTCCCTGTTGAATAAGGGTGGACAACAATGTCTTTCTCATTATACTTGTTGCTTTGTTTGTTTGTTTCTATGCATATCACCTGATATGCTGTCACTCAAAGCTTGCTATTGTCTGACTATCTTTCTTACCATTTCTGTGATGCTTTGCCTGCTGTTCACTGCTCATTTCTAAGATCTGTCTAAGGAAGGATGTTAACTCTTGGCAGAGATGTAAAGGAAGAAGCAATCTTATTGATCAGTCCAATCAGTGTGCTGACAAACAGGAAAAGAGGAAGGTGCAGACATTTGGTATTTTACGGGATCCACATGATTTGGTACAATACAGGACACATTTCCTCCACCTATAAAATGTGGTACTATGGAGAAACCACATACTTTTACATAAACACCAGAGATGGGTACAGTGAAATTAGCATTCCACTAAAACCTCCTTGCTCATGACCCTCTGCAAGCTCTGTATTGTGCTTCTTCACAGGACTTTAGCGCCTGTATGTTCTTTGAAGTTTCGTCGCCATCTGTAACTTAATCCTTGCCATATCACAGTCTGTATGACACCCTTCCTCAAAATGAGTCGCTGAATTTTGGATTGCTACATACCAAGTTGGCTCACAGCCATCTTCTTCATTATTTTAAATTATGCCAAGCTGCTTCATCTGGGATTTCAGGAGCCCAGGGATAAGCTCTTGCTGCAGAATGCTGAGTCTTTTAGCTTTGTCATGGTATTTGCAAAATTCCAAAGCTTCTGAAAAAAGAACTTGGTTAAATTTGCTTTCACAGGTATGGTGAACAACTTTTACCTCTTTCTTTTCTTCACTTTATAAATCACAGAGCCTTCAGTGGTCATTTGTTAAGCTAAAAGCTGACTTTTGTATTAATCATTATGTCTCAACATTAATCTCATTACCAATCTAACCATGCACCTGTGGCCATCCTGCACATTATGCATGAGGTCCTCTACCTCTATGCATTTGAAAAATGCACATGGACTCTGCCTCATTATCACTGAACACATTTCTTCTTTTCGTACCAACTATTCTTATTTCTTAATTTTCTTAGGGTAAACACTCTAGAATCAACCCCGAGTTGTCTTGTATATCCCATATCAAACGGATTAGTATAGCTTGTTGGGTTTACACTCTCCAAAAATATTTCTAGGAAGTAGTGTTTTTAACAATTTGTACTGATGTTAGCCTAATCCATTTGGCTACTTATCTTCAATCTGAATTTCAATCATAATAAAATGATTTACCTTCCAATTTTGAGCCCTGCTCAAAATTTTATCTATCATAAAAGCAGTCAGAATAATTGCATAAATATGGGTGATATGATACATCTTAGCATTCATCCACTCTCTGTAATCTCTGTAATTCATATTATGTAAGATGACCCTACAAGGTTTGGGAATCTTTTATTAATATATTCGTCAATATTATCCTCCAAAAATGTTTCTATTGTTATCCTTCATTTTGTGTGTGTGTGTGTGTGTGACAGAGCATGTATCAGAATAGAATCTTAAGTGTTGATTTGATCACCTTCAATCATGTTTGAGACAAGGTATTGTTTTGTTCACTACAGTATATGCCATGTTGTCTTGTCCCACGAGCTCCTGGAGATTCCCCTGACTTTGCTTTCTATTTTGTTATAGGATTACAGATGTGTGCAACAAAGCCTAGCTTTTGTTATAGTTCTGGGCATCTGGTCATCATGATTGTATGGCTAGTGCTTTAATGCTGAGACCCCTTCGCATCTCCTGAAGCATTTTCTTCCACTTTACCTACTCCACTCACACTGATATTTGTGCTGGTCAAGACATTAAGGAAATGTCTTAGTCTGCTTTTTACTGCTGTGCTACAATTCTATAGACTAAATATCTTATAAAGAGCAAATATTTACTGAATATAGTTCTGGAGGAAAGGGTCCCAAAATTGAGGTTTATTAACTTGTACTGGTTAATCTTGATCATCAGCTTGAAATAATTTGGAATCACCCTGGATGCAAACATCTGATTATGTCTGTGAGGAAGTTTCTAGAATAGTTAGATGACATAGTATGACCCACAAATAGGGCGGCATCACATTTTGGTGGGTCTTGGATTGATTAAAGAAGAGAAAGAAAGCTTAGCACCAATGCCAGGAGTTGTCCCCAAGGGTGGGAAGGTCCCACCCAGCAAAGGATGTAGGGAGTTAGTGAGGAAGGAAGTGAGCCAGGCCATGTTAGTCATGAGAATATTGCAAACTGACTACTAGCAGCCTGAATGTTTCTTTTTTTATACAGAATTCAGTAAGTAGGGATAGATTTATGTTGTTTCAAAACATAGATATCATCATTTTTGTTTTTGGACATGTGCTTAACTTCCCTTTGCCTATCTTTTAGTCATCATTGATAAACCATGACAAAATAGAGTTATTATTTACAATCATTTCCCTCTAATTTTGATATCAGTGATAATAAGAGTTATCATTGTTACTCATTAACCCCATAACTTAAGTTTTTAAGGATCTAGAGGCATATGACAGACAGCCTGTTCTCAGGCTGGTAGCTCTGGTTGCTTCAAGGACACTAGACCAAAACTAAATCTTCAAGCCAGCCTGGGCAAAGTGCTGTGTCCGAAGCAGTGTATTATTAATTCTTAATGGTTATAGTGGAGACAAAAAATCCTCAGGCCAAAGCTGCTGCAGATGTTATTCAAATTCTGGCATAATACAATGTTTATATTTTATATCTTTAAAATTTGTGTATATGTTTAATCATGACATAATCTGTTGTTCCTTGGTCATATGATACTACAGTGGCTCTGCATGTGCTAACTTTTCTAAGAAACAAAGGTCCTGACATCTCATTCTTTTATAATCTGTCTACATCATTCTTTGCCCATCAATATGAGTCTCTGTGTAGGGCAGAGGTAACTTTAGCTAATCTAACTTTGTTGCTGTATATGCCACATAATTGCCTGAATTTATAGTGGGAAGAAGAGGCTTGCAGTCTATTCTGTGGCCAACTCCTCTACCCAACTGAATCTTCTTCATTTAAAATTTTTTGTTGTTTTGATTATTTTGCTCCTGTAGAGGGACAGTTGTTTCAAGAATGTCTCATATCTCATAAGGAGACCTGTCTTCTTTATGTGTGTCATAACTCTAAAGTATAGAGAATACCTGCAAGTAGATAAGGATGTCTCCCTAAAGCAGGAGAATAGTATGTTCAGGACAGTCCTGGGAGAGCTTAGAAATAGTATTCCTTGGAAAAGGCAGAAATGATTCATAAGAAATTTTCCATCAATCGAATATCCCCAATTTGTACAAACATTGGAAGTCTCCTTAGTATGCTACAGGTGGAGATGAAAACCAAAGGAGGCATGGTGGCCATCATGTGGCTCAGCTTCTAAAATTTCCCTAAGTTTTTCTTCTAAATGTTTTGTTCCAGATCCTATATCTCATTAGTACCATTTAAGTAATAATTTCTCTAGAAGACTCAGTTCTTATATAGGTAATTCTCCCAGGGAATCCCCATAAGTTTATTCTTAACATCAACTTCCACAAGAATTGTTACATTGTCCCAGTTCTTGCCTTTGGTGATGGATCCTTAACAGCGAGGAGTTTACACATTAAACATGTCAAAGACATAGGCAAGAATTGTGCGGTAACTTCCAGCAAGGGCAGTGAAGGGTCAGTCCAAGTCAGCTGAGCGCTGTGATCTTTGTCAAGCAGCAGCTCCGGGACGCTTGGCATCGCCACACCAACATCCATTATACTCTGCCTTCTGATTACAGGTACGATGTGACAAGTTGTCTCACGTTTATGCTGCTATTCTTTCCTGCCCTTGCAAACACATAAATCTTAATAAATCTTCCTTGAGTTGGTTTTGTCAAATATTTCATTAGAGCAATAAGAGAAGAGACAATGCAGTCTCCTATAGAGCAAAGTCCTTACAACATCATCATGTGGGAAAGAGTCAGACGACACAGATAGAGCGAGAGAGGGAGCGAGGGGAAGATGGAGACAGAGACAGAAAGACAAAAAGGCAGAGAGAGACAGAGAGATAGAAACCTGTGGATGTCTCCTGTGCCTGTGTGCATTAATTGGACTCAATGAGTTTAACTAAATAAGGAATGGAAGACTGAGGGAGCTGTAATAGGGATCCTAAAGAGGAAGAGTCTGAAGGGTATAGTGAGAGATGGGTACAGTCAAGATTCATTGTATACATGTATGATATTTTCAAAGAATCAATGGAAGTAAAAACAAAAGCAAAAAACGAACAACAACAAAAAGGAGGCCGGAGAGATGGTTCCGCAGTTGGGAGCACCAACTGCTCGTCCAGAAGACCCAGGTTCAGTTTCCATGTTGCTGCTCACAACTGTCTGGAGCTCCAGTTCCAGGGTATCCAACATCCTTGGCAAAGCACCAAAGCAGATAAAGTAAAAAAAATTTAAAAAAGGAAAAAAGTTAAAAAAATTACTCTTCACTTTTTATTTATGACAAGGACTTAAAAAAATTGACTTACTGCTGATTTGCCAAATACTTTATGCAGAGTTCTATGTAACTCTTTGTGACAACCTAAAGTTATTGAGAGGAAACTTTATGGCTACACATCATTTTCTTCTCAAAGTTCATAAGACAAACAAACAAGCAACACTGGACTGAACCAAACAAGATTGAGTTGAGTAGTTGCGTGCCAAGTGTAGCCTTGAGGTTCAAATATCAATCTCAAGTATAGGAGAAAACCTATTGGTGATATAGACAAACAAAAGAAGATGAATACAGATTCTGACCTGATATTTAAAATAGAGTCATGTATAAGTGTGAACTCAGAATGCTATTTTTCTCTCCTTAAAGAGATTTTCTATAAAAATATGTGGGAAGGAATTCAAGAGATGAAGATTATATTTCGCATATATGTGTGTCACATATGATGAAAGTAAGCTGATATCAAAGAGGGATTCTTATTTAGATATTGCTGTCCTCTTTCATTTAACATGAAATCTGTACTATTAGTTTGTTCAGTAAATGTGTGATCAATTAGATGACACTATTTTTGAAAATCAATTATACAAACTTTTTTTTTTTTTGAGAAAAAAAGTGGGTGGTAGGTCCTGAGCATGGGATGAACTGGTAAGAAATCTAGTACAAATTTAATTTTGAGAAAATACTAGAGCAATCGAAAGAATTGGTGAAGTATCACTAACAGTAGCTATTAGGTCATTGATATGTATTAGTCAATAGTGCAAACCTAATATTATACCTATTTACTACACTCCTTTAGCTTATCAATATTTATTTTTAAATGAATACACTGAAATGATTGTAATAATCATAGCAGACAAACACATACCTCAAAATGGAAGATCTAAAGGAGATTTAGCTAGATAAACTTCTGTTGTCTTCATGACTAGATTGATATAGTGAAAACAGCTAGAAAGATATTAATGCCTTGACACCTGAGTCTATCGAGCTGTCTTAACAGATACATGGGAAATGAGTTAGCATGGAAAAAAAGATACAAGAGGGAATAAGAAGGAACTACATTTGCAGCTGAGTTGGCAGCAGAAATAGGAAGTTTGAAAAAAATCAACTTAATACTAATGAAAGATAGTGAATCCCTTAGTTTACATGGATTGTTCATTGTTTATTCTAAAATTTCGGTCTTAATTCTCAACTCCCAGCCTACCCATAAATGAAACCAATGCTAGAGGAGTTGGAAAAATAGTGTTTTAATAAAGATAATTTAAATGATCAAGGGGGGGGGGGTAAATACATCCTGAAAATGAAAAACAAGGTATAGAGAGGGAAATCTGATTTTACAGAACTGTGCTGCCATATAAAGCCAGATTTGTATACTTATAAATATAAGTTGTGTGCAGTATGCCTCTGCCAGGGAACTACATTAGACACATCTGTATAAAATACATTTCCAATTTAACCAGTCTGGAATGACCACATTCATTTTCTAGTTCACTGCAAGGGTAAGTAACATAATAAGCACAATGTATTCTCCAAATTTAATAATTTAACATGCTTGCTTAGTTAACTTATTATTACCAATGAAATATCTTCACTGTTGTTTCTTTCTGCCTAAGAAGTGAACCCCAAAGAAGATACTGGAAAATTGGAACAAAATTTTTATATTCTTTGAATCACATTTGTGGAATTAGATATTTATTTTGTGTGTGTGTGTGTGTGCGTGTGTGTTTCCTTCTTGATAATGGTTTTTCTTTCTTATAAAATATTTTAAATATTTTGAAATAATATCCAATATTAAATGTGCAATTGTAAATGCATAAATGTCTTTAAAAATTAAAATGCTATTTGAAATAAAATAAGTCAAAATTAGCTAAGGCCTAAAATTAAGATCTTGATATTTCTTTAATATTACTTTAAAGGTACATGCATGGACACCAGACACTGTGGAGTACCTTTTTATTGTGCATCTTTAAGTACAGAAAATAATTGCCATAGAGAAGTCATATGTTATTGTCAGAAGGTCTCTTCCAGTATATAGCTGAAAGACTAATATTTAAGTCCTCAAAATATGCAATACAACATGAAAACACAAACTAGCTAAAAATAGCTAGAATTTTCCCCTGAAAATTTATCTTCTCAGTTCTTATATTCAAACTTAACACAAAAGAGAAGAGCTTGCAAACACACACACACATGAGAATGAAAATCAGTATTAAAAAAGCTTCATCTAAATTTATATAAACTCTGTATTTCTAGACCTCTCCTTTCTGAATGCACTTGTGAGACCAAAAAAAATTGTTCATCTACATTTTCATGTGCTTTATGCATTTCTAGACTCTCCTTTTCTGATAGAAATTAAGATCCCTGGTGCTTCACTTTCACCATATTCAGATCTTTGCTCAGTTTTTCACTGGTTCCTGAGACTGTCCTGGGATTTCTCTGTACAGAACACAACTCCTGAGATCAAGTGGAAACTCTGTATAAAACACAACGCCTTTTCTTCATGCTATTTTCTTCCTTGTTTCTGCACCATTCTTCTCGATGGTGCCAATTTTCTTAATAAAATATTCCTGAAACTTTCCTTAATGTCTTAAAATTTTAAACATTTGTTTCTTTGACCTCTTTAATATTCTCTCAGAATTTTTCTACTGCTTTCTTTTTGTCATCTATTTTTCTCTAAAGTTTCCAGGACTAAAGCTGGATGAATTTGTTTCTTTTTGTCTGTGTAACTCAAAGGAACTACTATTTGTTGCTGAGCATACATCATTACTTTCTAAAATAGAAACAATTTGTATAAGCCCTGAAGAGCAAATACACCATGGCATGTTTTACTAGAGGAATACCAATCTGTTTTTAAGTTCACGGCTATATTCCCACCAAAAAAAAAGATTTTATAATTATAGCACTACATAGACCTTTTATTTAACTGCTTCATAATTTACTAGTAAATTCTTCAAGAATAATCCATCCAATTTTAACTGTAAATGATACAGAAATGTTGCTGACAGCATTTTGTCTAGGGGGATGATTGCTATTGTTGAGGATTACTCAAAACCTTCTTGGATGATTTCTTAATCAAAAAAAATATCATGACATTATTTTCCTAGGTAAAGGATTTTGGGGAAAATGACTCTCCAATGGAGAGATATTGAAGGTGTGCCACACATCTCATGCATATTTGTAAAGCAAATTATGGCATGTAGACCGAGTGAGCACAGTGACCAGGGCTAAGATGCATGGATGGTTTTGAAAAAAAAATCAAATCTGGTGTAATGATCCATAGCCATTCATAGATTTTCTTATTAACAGACAGCACAATATTGGGACATCAGAGTTCTTCTAAGTAGCCTTGATAGCAGCACTCATTTTAGTTATCAGAAGTTGACAGCTGAAATGAGCACCTCCAAACGAATTTGAGGGTCACCAGCCACAAGGTACGCTCACTCATACCATGACATTTTGACAATTATCTTTATGTCATGCTGCTTGACATCTTCACAGTGTTGTGAAAGGGAGTTTCTAGAAAATTTAAAAGACTTATAGTGATGACATATATATATATATATATATATATATATATATATATATATATATATATATACGTATATATATGTGTGTGTGTACATATGTGTGTGTGTGAGTGTAATCTGTTTATTCTCTTTATGGCAAATATTAATCTATTATCTTTCTGTCTGTTTACCTATATAGCTACCTACCTTCTTTGAGAACATCCAAATATCACATCAGAACTTTAGTGTTGTGAACGTAAGTTCATATAAACTTTAACATCTTACAGTAATGCCTAGAAAATAAAATCTGTTATTATTACTAGATTTTTTTACAAGGTTCAAGGTACAAGTAGTCATAGTGGTTACAATGGTAGCATTAGCTTCAGGGAGACAAGGGCAGAAGGATTACAAGTTTGAGATAAGTGTGAGTTACATAGCAAGTCCTATTAAATTAATTAAAATCATGCATACAGACAATTGAAAATTTATGTGACGGTAGAAACTTTTATTACTAATATAAGGAGACTGAAATTGTAGTCGTTTTCTTATTTGTAGTAGGACTTTTCTTTGGGCCACCAGCTCACAAAAGGACAACACCAAGACTTATTTTTAGTTATGAAAGTTTGGCCTTAGCTTAGGCTTGTTTTAAGATAGCTTTTATAACATAATCTGTTTATATTAATCTACATTTCACCACATGATGTTACCTCTCTTTCATCTTGCACCTTCTGCTTTTCCCTGTGTCTGGCCTGGCTACTCCACCTTTATTCTTTCCAGAGCTCTTTCATTTCACAAGTCCCTGATATACCTTCTGCCTAGCTATTGGCCGGCTAGCTTTTTATTAAACCAATCACAGTGACACATCATCACACAGTGTAAAGGAATATTACTCAACAAGTTATTTTGTGTGTGTGTGGGGGGGACTTTAAACCCTTTTTTTTATTTGGTTGCATGTGTAAAAGGTGTTGGACATTGAAGAGTCTTTGTAAGGACAGGCTCTGGTCTCAGAAGTTATTCTGTTTTCGGGATATAGATGCTTAACATCTGTACACATGCTGGATTCTGAAATTAGTACATTGTAAAAAGCTTTGTAGCATGACTAAGGCATAATAACAAAGACTTGACCAAGACAGGAGACTGTTGAACGCAGTAGCACTTTAGATCCATAGAATGAATAAGGATTGACTACTTACAGATGTGTAGGGCAGAAGGAAACTTAGCAGATGAGATGGAAACCTCTAGAATGCCTGAAGCATGGAAGACTCATGTAAACAGACATATTCTGGAGAAAAGTCATTAAAATCGGGACTGCAGAGGGAGATTGAAATGGACATACAGGGTCTAACTATGATTTGAGATATTGTTTTAAGGACCGTAAGAAAAAATTAAGGAAATTTAGTAAGAACTACATGTGTTTGACTTAATCATCACAATTTGTGTCATCAACTAAAAGATATATAAATTAGAACTACCAATAATAAAATGATGTTAATATTTCCATATTTGGGGTGGATTATTAATGTGAAAAATATATAAATGACTGAATCATATGACACAGAGTTTAGAGATAGTAATTTAAATTATTTTTTTTGAAATTTGTTCTTTGACTATTTTATACATGCAAATAATATATTATGGTTATTTTATTGTTCACCTCACATTATCTCTCCCCCCTCATCAATATTCCATCTTTCTTACAAGTCTGTTTGCAACATTCATGTCTTTTTATACTGTTTTGTGGCACAATGACTAAATTAGTGTATGTGACTAGGGGCCTCGACGTGTCCACTGGAGCCTGGTAGACTCACCAGTGGATATACGGATGAACACAATGGCTGTCCTTCTCTCAGAATCCACCAATAGCTCAGAGTTGAGTAATGAGGGAAGGGTAATATTCCAATAGCCTATCCTGATTCATGTTTTATTGATGACATTTTCTGTCTTTTACAGGCCAAGTGTAAGCAACTACACCTAATGTGGGATCATGACTGCAATAGCTGTGTCATCCCTAGAAGACAGCATTTCAGAGAACTGTTCCTGTCTTCAGACATTCACTGTCTCTTTTCCTGCAATATTTCCTGAATTTTAGAAAGGTATCAATGTCTGTCTGTGGATGAGCCCTCTACCTGCACTTATTCTCAGCACCTTGACCTTGACCATGACCTTGTGTATTCACTGGTGCTCATTGCAAGACAATCTTTTCTGAAGAAGGCCAAGAGTAGCAATCTGTGAAAGCAGTAACTTACAAAGCATTTACTAAGCTATATCTGTAAACTTCATAAAGCTATTTATTTACCATTTCCTAATAAATGCCAAGAATTGGTTAAAGGTGGGAATAATTTATTGATTTCTACCATTTAGTCACAGGGTAAATTGTATGAAATATTATATGTAGTATTGTTCTCTGCAAAATGATAATATAGTACATCTAAGTAACTTGAATAAATCCTAACATATTGTGTGCTATTCAGAATGTTAAAGGAAGCCAGGTTCATTACACATAACTGTAATCTTAGCACTTGGTATATTGAGGCAGGAGAATAATGAATTCTAGGCTAGTCTAATTTATATAGTGAATTCTAGATTAGAGTCTTGTCCATCCTGAACTTCATAGTGATGTTGTGTCTCAAAACAAACAAATAAAAATATTAAAAGTGATGCTGTTACATTTCAATACTCTATGAAGTATGTTTTAGGTTCCCAGCATCCTAATAGTCTCTGTGGGATTATGAAGAATACTTAGCTGTTCAGTCTTGATGCCTTTGTGAAGATCAAATGGTAATGTATCCATGATGCGTGTAATAATAGCAGTAACTTTGTTTATCCTTTGCTGGCATTAGACAGTGATTCTTGGCCTTCCTCAAACTACATAAGTGCTTACCAGAGAGCTATACCTAAGACACCCTGAAGTGATGATGAATATTCAGTAAGTGTGGAAGCTTGAGGAAGTTATGGCGGTAGTAATCTAAAATGGTTCTTGGGGCAGATGAGATGGCTCAATGGGTAAAGGAGCTGGCAACCTACAGTTATAATCTGAGTTAGATTCCCAGAATCCACATGATGAAAAGAGAAAACAGTCCCAGAAGTTATTGTGTGACTTCCCCATTTGTTTCATGTGTGTGCATGGCCACATACATATACATGTGCACAGAAAAGAAGAACTAAAATGTAAAAACAAAATAGGAAATGTGTCTTGACCCTCTGGAAAATAAGTAGCCTGATCTATAAAGCAAGTTCCAGGACAGACAGGGCTGTTACACAGAGAAACTGTGTCAAAACAAACCAAAACAAAACCAAGAAAAACTGAAACCAAAAAAAAAAAAAAAAAAAAAAAAATACACCGGAGACAAAAAGTTGGTATTTAGCTAAACTGCTAGCTATCCCACAAATTCTAAACAGAGTCTTTTGCAAGATCAAATGCCTCTGTTTTTGTCTTTATATTACAGAAACAATAAAGTGAAAGAGCAGAGAAAGGTAATAAAACAAAACTGGAAAGAAAGGCAGGAAACTGTAGTGAGAAGAAAGGTATTCTAGAAATGCGCCCCGAAGAAAGAATGATTGAATAACATTCACAAAAGAGAATTTCTATGAAGATTACTATAACCTCTAGACAAAGGGAAAGATAGAAGTTAAGATATTAGTTAGAAAATATCTTGGCATAAGAAGAGAAGTTTGGAAACATGGGCATGAACTAGATCATATAACTCATGAAATTCTGTTTGATTTTCTATCAGGGGAAATGGGTATTGGAAAATTGCAACCTGATTTGTGCATTTAAAAATCCCTGTTGTGTTGGGAATGGACTGTAGATCGAGAGAAAAATCATATATGGTCATAGGTGTGTTTGCCTTGGTTTTCATTGCATTAAAAAAAGAAAAACAGAAACACCTGTCTAATAAAATCCTATCTTTGGCTTTGGTGGAAATATAAGAGCATTATAACTTCTCTCGTCTTACAACATCCAAGTATCTATTGGTGCTAAATGAACATTATATTTCTTAAATGGGCATGTAATTGTTAATGCACCATAGGTTCTTAGCTTTCATTTGTCACTGAAAACTGTGTCTCATTGATGTGACTTACCTGAATCTCATAGGTACTGATTCCTGACCCTTTTGGTGCTCAGGATGGAGTAAAATGAAGCTTTTGAGTCTTCGTATTTTTTCCCTATTGGTTCAGATAGGAATAACACTTAGACAATAGAAGAATGAACTTCAATTTTACAGCAAGCTTAGTGCCTCCTGCCTTAGACCAAGAGAATCCTCATGCAATAACATTTCTAAAGAACCACACAGATCTGAGGGTATCTTCTCAATCACAGTGCATATGTCTCTCTGTGAGTCTTTATTTAGTCTGCTAAATGTAGGTCTAGCAAAAAGCAGATGCAGAACTAGATAGCAAAACTTATAGAACCACTTCATGCTTGCTAAATAAAGTTTCACCCTACACTCCTCTAGAACGTCTTTAAAATATCATCCACCAACTTCAGCTGGACTGGGAAGGAACAAGGCTAGGACCAAACTAGTCCCTCTGAATGTGGCTGACAGTTGTATGGCTGGGACAGACTGAGAGGCCACTGGCAGTGGCGCTGAGATTTATCTCTACTGCATGTACTGACTTTTTTATATATCCTATTCTCTTTGGATATATAACTTGCTCAGCCTAGATGTAGTAGGGAGGGACTTGGACTTTCCACAAAGCAAAGTGCCTTACCCTTTCTTAGGATTAGAGGGGGTGGGGTGGGAGGATGTGTGGAGGAAATGGGAGGAGGGGAGAAAGTAGGAATTTGGATTGGTATTATTTAAAAAATTTAATAAAAATAAACATCCACCATAATGAAGTATGGGGCACCAGAAAACAGAACTTACACAATGGTTAAGGAAGTCAAGAAATGCCATGAACTAAGCTAATCAAAGTACTGTATACATATCCCACCACTAAGGAGGCTGAGGCAGGAGAGGGTGGTCATGGTTTCTAGAAGCCACAGCTTTATAATGAGACCATGTCTTGAAAAACTAAGGACTGTGGATATAGTTGAATCATATAATAAAGCAGGTGCAAGGAAGTTTGTTCAGGCTCTGACACTTCATAGAAGTCCCATGATCTGGTTTCTGCAAACTGAAGAGAAAGGAAAAAAAGCTGAAGAAAAGGAAAGGAAACTCATATAATTCAGTTTGTACAAGGCCTGTGGTAGCGTTTGCATTGGACTGATGTAGGAGTGTTTCTATCTATCTGCTGTTTCATTGGTTAATTAATAAAGAAACTGCTTGGCCTGATAGGTTAGAACATAGGTAGGTGGAGTAGACAGAACAGGATGCTGGGAGTGAAGTAGACGCCTCAGGCAATTGCCCTGCCTCTCCTCTCTGGGTCAGACACAATGGAGCCAGCCACCAAGTCAGACATGCTGAATCCTTCCCGGTAAGACACCACCTCGTGGTGCTACATAGATTATTAGAAATGGGTTAAAGCAAGATATGAGAATTAGTCAATAAGAGGCTGAAACTAATGGGCCAGGCAGTGTTTAAAAGAATATAATTTGTGTGTTGTTATTTCCTGGGCTAAGCTAGCTATGCAGGAGTCGGGCGGGACGAAAAGAAGGCCTGCTTGCCTCCTCACTACATGGGACAAAGAGGGCATGAGTCCTGTCGTGAGTTCAAAGCATGAGGGCAAGCAGCACTAATGTCTCAGGACAGTAGAAATGAATGCATCAGCTCACAGACTGAGCCCGAGTTGACTCTCCTGTCACTTTGACCCTGTTCTAGTCTCTCAATGGAGGGATCTCCACATTGGAGAGCCAGGATCTTCCTCTTCAGGCTACCATTCAAATTCTGATATCTTCTAAAGGCTCCTAACAATCACCTTTGGGGAATACTCTTTTTCCAGAGGTTTGGTCTTAGCCAGGCTGAGTTGTCAAGTAACAATTGCCATCAGGAAAGAAGCTTTGGTGTTTCTTCTCCCAAAACGCATTTTAGAAACATGTCCTTTGGGGGTCTGTTTAGGTAATACTTTCCTTTGCATTGCTGTGAAAAGACACCATAACCTTTGAAGAAGAAATTTGTTTTGATTTACAGTTCTAGAGAGGTAAAAGACCTAATGGCAGGGACAACATGGCAACAAGGGGCAGGCATTGGAGCCAGAGCAGAAAGCTGAAAGCCCACATCCTAGTCGCAAACATGAAGCTGAGAGAAAGGGGGAAAGAGAGAGAGAGAGAGAGAGAGAGAGAGAGAGAGAGAGAGAGAGAGAGAGAGAGAGAGAGGGAGAGAGAGAGAAAATTGGGACCAAAAACTCAATATCCACCTCCCAGTTCGGTACTTCATTCAGTCAGCTTGCACCACTAGAGAAGATGTCCCCTATACTTTTTTAAGGTAAAAGGTCCAAGTCCATCTCCAGATTTGAAAACCTACTGAAACCTACCAATTCCTAAGCATAAACCCCCACCAATCCCTGAGCTTGCATGAAGGTCAGGGATTGAAATCTCAGCAATCCCCACCCAGGAAATCTCAGTCCTTGGAAACTTTCCTCCAAAAAATCCCTAAGTAAGTCTGTCTCCTGAGCAGTTCTCTGCTGTGTCTCACCTTTCCCTTCAGAGATGAAATACAACTTTTCTTATATTCAAAATTTTACTAATCATGAAGTAGCAACACAATTAAAATTATTAGAGTTTCAAAAACAATGGTCCTGTTTTTGTGGGTTGAATGATAATAACCCCCCATAGACTCATGCATTTGAATGATTGAGTCCCAATTTTTGAAACTATTTGGCAAGGATTAGGAGGTGTGGTCTTATTGGAAGAAGTATGACACTTGGGGCTCAAATGCCCATACCATACTCAGTTATCTCCTCCTTTTATGCTTTATGGTTGTTGTCTCAAGATTTAACCTCTCAGCTACTGCTCCAGGATCATGCCTACAGGTCTACTGACAAGCTCCTTATCATGTTGGTCAAAGAATAACCCTCTGAAACTGGAAGTTCATAAAACATTTTCTTATGTAAGTGGCACTGACCATGTGTCTTAGCACAGCAAAAGAAAAGTGATTGAGACATGAGTTAAAAGTAACAATCTAGGTATGTTACATTTATTAAATGTCATGTTCAGTTCACTAATTTTATAGCATTCTAGAAATGAATTGTTTTAAAAATCACTTATGAGCGAGTACATGTGATAATTGTCTTTCTGTGTCTGGGTTACCTCACTCAAAATTATGTTTTCTAGCTCCATTCATTTGCCTGCAAAATTCAAGATATTGTTATTTTTTCTGCTGTGTAGTACTCCATTGTCTAAATGTACCACATTTTCCTTATCCATTCTTCGGTCAAGGGCATTTAGATTGTTTCCAGGTTCTGGCTATGACAAAAAAATGCTGCTATGAACATAGTTGAGCACATTTCCTTGTGGTACAATTGAGCATCCTTTGGATATATACCCAAAAGTGATATTGCTGGGTCTTGAGGAAGGTTGTTTCCCAATTTTTTGAGAAATTGCCACACTGACATCTAAAGGGGCTGTACCACCTTGCATTCCCACCAGCAATGCAGGAGAGTTCCCTTTACCCCACAACTTCTTCAGAATAAGTGGTTTCTAAACATAAAGCAAAGAAAACCATCCCACACATCACAAATCCCAGAGAAACTAGACAACAATGAGGACCCTACATACATAGATCTAATCTACATGGGAAATAGAAAGAGACGAGATCTCCTGAGCAAATTGGGAGCATAGGGATCTTGGGAGAGGCTAGAAGGAGAGGGGAAAGGCAGGGACGGGAGCAGAGAAAAATGTAGAACTCAATCAAAATAAAAAGAAATGAATTGTTTTGTATCAAATTTCATCTTACATGAAAATTTTGAAGAACAAAAGTATTAAATGATAACAGTTCACAGGAGTGTAATTATTAAATCGCATTTAACAATTAAATGCCCAGAGATATGACAGGAATTTATTGTTATGATTAATATACTTTGTATGCATTGACTTTCTATTATCATGTCAAAATTCTGATAATGTAAACCCAGAGTAGAAAAGATTTGCTTTAGTTCATAGTTTCAGACATTTAAGTAGAAGGTGACTTGTCCGTAGGGGAGAGGGAAGGAATATGAGGGAGTAAAAAGGGAGATTGAGAGGACAGACTTCCCTCTTCCTTCTTTGTAAACCAATGGACTATGTGCTTATGAAGGCACCATATGATGACCAGGTCAGAACGCTGCTTCTACCTACACCCAAACCTCCTACTTCTGAACAGGCAACAGTGAATCTTTACCTCCTCCGAGTTACTTTTTGTTCAGAGTGTTTTATCACAGAAACAGAAATGCATATTAAAAATGGAACTTAGCTATTAAGTAAAACCCATCTTGATTCCATCCCCTTAAATTTGAATAAACCCTTTTTATTAACTTTTAGAGTATCCTAGACAATTAATAGCATCACTTTCTCCCAGATTCTTTACCTAAATAGTTTTTAGAAAGAAATGGAATTTACCATTAAGCATTTTCAAGTTTTAATATATGATTGATAGTCTAGTCTTATTCTATCATTAAGTGGCTAGAGTTCCAAAGAGCATAAAACAAATAAAAGTCTTGTTATAAGAAGTTTGGGTTTCTTCTGGGTAATCAGTTTTGAACTGAGAAACCTAAAATGGAAAGTCAGAATCTAAGCAGTGTTCCCCAGAAATAAAGTTCTGTAAGTCTGGAGACATCTAAATTCAAATAATGGATCACTTTCTTCTAAGTCTTCATACTTTGACATTGACAGTAAGGAACCTGACTTTTCTTTTTCAAGAGTAGCAATTACTTCTTCACTGTTGCATCTCTTTTTGCCTACTAGAACATCTAACTTGTACATGAAAGATTTCCAGGATGTATCAATTAGATATCTAATTTTAGGATGGTCTTAGGTGAATCTAAAACCTGCCAAATAGTAAGTTTAGCACTGGACTCAGTATACTGAATTGTTAGCTGCAGGTCCTATGCTCTATGTAGATTTTTCTCAACTTACATTGCAAATCTGGAATTGTCTTTCCTCTGGTCCTCAATTTTAAAGTTTACATTGTGTTTAACGAAAATACCCAAGTCCATATGTACAGGAAGAAGCACATTTTATTCATTTTCTCCATTGTTTATAGGGCTCTTTCTTTCCCCTCTATTACCCACTGGTTATTTTCTCTTCTACATTCATGAGTTAATTATCGATGATGAAATGTTAGGTAATTCAATTTTCCAAATAGTTTATTCTCTTATCACTCTGTTCTTAATGCCTAGTTTTACATTTCAGGAGAGGGCTTTTTAATACTAGAGTAATATTTTGTTGGGAGAGTCCAAAATTTTGGATAAACACCTATGGAAAAGTTACATATCAGAGAAGTTGTACTTCAAGACTATTCTTCTGATCACAATGGTTACTACAAAAGCCATGAAGTGCCCTGTAAGGGAAGGACCTTCACTGAGCTAATCTGAAAGTGACATGTTGCAGGAGTAAAAGCAGAGATTTCAAGTCCATTCTAGGAAAATTCTTTTCTAACTACCATGTACCCTGGGGCAAATTGCCCAACCGAAGATCCAGTGTTCATTTCTTGTCTCAAATTTGTCAGCTCTATTTATAATTTTAAAGAAGTTATACTACTTCAGTTACATCCTAAAAACAAAGTGTATTCACTTAGATATTTATAAACCTTTGAGATATAACACTATGCTAGAATATCATTTAATTCCTTGGGTAAATATGGTGCAACATGGTTCATAGTTAATGTGAAAAAAAATCTGTGAAAAGTTACTCTTTAGGGACGAGGTATCTCAAAGGGTACAATTTAAAAAAAATGAGGTGGTTATAAACAGTCTCTACATAGCATATAATAGAAAGAAATAGTTGTGTAATTTGATCCCTCCCGAGTACAGCTGTAAGTTATAATAGCATAGCTATGCAAACTACTGAGATTAATTTGTGCTTATTTAACCATATACAGTTACCTTTCAAGACTTTTTCAATAGCTAGGTCTCTGAATAGTTTTATGATTTGTCCTCCCACTTGACTTAGGACAAAAACAAATCAATCTTGTTGGAAGACATGGGAGAGAGAGAGAGAGAGAGAGAGAGAGAGAGAGAGAGAGAGAGAGAGAGAGAGAGAGAGAGAGAAGGCGGGGAGGATGTGGGGCAGGGGGAAGAGAGGTTTGTAAACAAATACAAGGTATACTATCTTTCATTTTGTTGTGAAATAAAACATGAAATTGTCTTACCACTATACACTTATAGGTGTTTCATACAGCTTAACTTTCAACTTCTTAGTCTTTAACTAAATACTCAATTACATATCATTCCTGATTTTTCTTTGGGTTCTTTATAAATGTTCATAACAGAATATTCAAGAATAACAAATAAGGACTTAGATCATTTCACTTACATTTTTATTGTTATTCAATTAAAAAATCTTTAGAATAAAATAGAACACTACCCTTTTTTCCCCTAAAAGTTTAAACAGCTCAAGGGGGCACAAAAAGCCTTAAAGGCCTGCCTCTGCAGCAATATACAGACTGCCCTTCAAAATCATAAATATGCCTTGGTACTTCCTACACCACCCAAAGGCACACATTTGCCATAGCTAACAAAAAAGGATTGCAGACCACACTTTATATTTTATAACTTCTCAATTTAACCCTTTAAATGAGACAGAGTCCAATTTCATGAAAGATTGGTGTGTTCCCAAGCCAAACCCTTGGCAGTATTTACAGGCAAAGGTGGCTGTCACATAAATTGGCTTTAGCCTTCTTTTCAGTAAAATGAAAAATTAAATGAATATGTGCCATTGTAAACACTGTCATTAGTATTTGAACTGTATTTTTTATGATACAGTAGCTCCATAGTTTGAGTGATTTATCTCCTAATTATTTGTCAAATCAACATGATTAAACACCATGCTCCATCATGGATTTCATGTTAATTGCTTAATTAGCCACACTCTGGCTGCAAAGGGCACCTCTGCACAAATTTTGGGCTTTGAACAGAGAATCCTTCCCCTCTTGCTGCTTACCGGAAGGGCTGCTGCTTTCTCTTTCAGCCGCAGGAGCACCTGGGACTTTACCTTCCATTCCAAAAAGCAGAAGATCAGCCCACATGCTTTCATTTATGCACGAATGTTTCTGTACAGCTCTCTGCTTCAACTACCTTGACCTTCAGGATGCCATTGACAGAGTCACCTGACTTGGAATGACTTTTACCTACCAGGTCATTTTACGGTGTCGCATCAGTTAGTTATTCACTTGGAATACTCTTTAGCTCTATGGATAAAATATTTTCTCTAGCACTGGAACATTTTTTTTTCACATTATCAATGCGCTGAAGTTTCTACAAAGCCTCTGTTGGTAGTGTGTGTGTGTGTGTGTGTGTATGTGTGTGTGTGTGTGTGTGTGTGTAGGGGTTGGTCTTATTATTTTAGTAGTGGGTGTAGGGGCAGAGTATTTATGATATGGGAAAACTGAGTGGATAAACTTACATGCAAAATACCTATATAAACCCAGACCCTGAATATTTAAATGAATTATATTGAAAGCCAACATATAGATCCTTAGAAATATTCAAGAAGTTGTGTTAAGTATTTCTAATGGTAGATTGTGTTTGGTCAGAGTAAAGGGTTTAATCCTGTCCTATCTAAATCTTTTCTTTTAGCTTCTGAAGTCATTGAGAAAGATGTGTCTTTACAGCTCATTACAATACCTCTCTAAACTTCTACATCTTCAGACGAATCTGAAGGGCTCGGGCTTCAGGAGCTCTCATGGGAGCAGTGGCCATCAGCCCTTCGGCTCACAATAGCACCAGTAGATGTTGTTATGAACAGGTCTGGGTCTTCACATTCAAATCAAATTCAAAAGTTTTTTTGAGATATATTTTGAGTTTTACTTTATAATGGGATGACTTCCTTAGGCATGCTTAAGCTGTAGATCGAAAGACCAAGTTAATGTTGCCACTTGTTCAAATAATTCAAATATTTGTATTCTGGCTTTTGCTCCTTTAAATTGTTTCCAGCTAAAGTGTGGTTTATTTCTTTGCATAAGACCAAATAATCACAATAAAAAACTCCAGAATCTTTAAAACTCCTTTTTCCCTGTCACAGGAGCCAGAAGAGGGAGAGACACAGCAGAAAGCCCTTTTAGTAACATAAGTGTTAAGTTCTTAGACATGGAAGGAGCAGAGTCAACAAAGCACGGAACAAGGAAAACATATCAGCGAAATCTTTGAGTTTCATGAACCCTTACTGGGGCCTGTTGAGAGACTACACTGCTGAACTCACTTCAGCAAAACTTGTGTTTATTCTGCTTATCTCTGGTCAGAACTAATAGTCTTAATGGTTTTGAAAAGCCCTAAATGGTGCTGGGTTGATGAGGGTAGTCGAAGATTAATGTAGCGCTTTGCAAATGCTCATATTTCTCTCCACCATTTGTAATATATACACTGTAAGTTGTTACAAGATTTGCAATCTAGTGAAATAAACACCAGTTCTTTTAATTCCATGCAACATATTGCCATTGCATCGAGCAAACATAAACGAACACCTTTCCAGTTTGGCTGCTCACTCATAGATATCTTTGGGTACCTTAGCCAGGGTGGATAATAACAACACACAAATAAAAATGAACTACAATCCCAGATTTGGATGACACTTCTTTAATCTTAGATTTCATAAAGTTTAAACAAATGATTACAAAGAAATGGAAGCTAGCTAAACGTAGTTATAAGGAAACAGATTGGTTAGAACAGAGGACTGTTGCTCACATATAATTAAACACGTGGAAGTGAAGAATCCAGGAATTATATAGTTTTGGGTCTTACTGCACTAAAACAACTATCTGTTCTTTCTTCCAGTGAAGACACTCAACAAACAATATTGTAGTCAAGTGGCTCAGAATCTTGGGCATTCATTTGCTTCATCCAGGGGCAAGAAACTTTAAAACTTTTACTCGTGTTTGAATAAAGCAGAAATAGGTATCAATGGAATTGGGAATTGGGGTTCCAGAATTTGATTTCAAAGATTCCTATGTGATTCTAATATTTCTCCAAAGTTGAGAAGTATGAACTGGGAACCAGAGATTCTTATCTTTCAGCCTGTTTAGGTAGGACTTGTTGGCATACAGTCTGCAATCCAGAGTTCTGGTTTAAACTGATGTTTAAAAGGGGCTAAGAATTTATATCTTCACAGGTCATAGGTGATGGTAGGTGACACCAACAGGATGCTGATGATTTGGGGACCACACTTTGAGAGTAACTGTTGTCACTTAATCTGCCATGTTTGAGAAAAATACACAGTAGTTTTGTAACTGTACATGTTTTTGCTGGTTAGGTAAATTGATATCTTTCTTTTAAATTATAACAAGATGACACTTATCAAAATAAAAAGAGATTGACTACCTGCTTGAACATTTAAAAGATGATTGTGAAACCATTATAAAATCCTTAATTGTGATACTAATATTAAGGATAAAGGGGTGAATCAAGATTAAAAAAAATACTTGGAGAAAGCCATGCTATAAAATTTAACTCTTGGTTTATTACCTATCCCACAATACCTTCTTAGTCTGAAAGGACCCAAGTTTAGAAAATACCTACTTGTTCTAGCTGAACAAAACAGTAGTCTGAATAAACTTTTTTTTTTTTTTTTTGGCCAGAAAGAGTATTAAGCATAAAGAACTTTCAGTTTTGAGAGAAAATGTCAGAAAACTGGAATAAAGAGACACTGGGATACACTACCTCATCCTCTGTTAAAAATGTCTTAATGCAGGCCAGGTGGTGGTGGTGCATGCCTTCATTCCTAGCACTCTGGAGGAGAGGCAGGTGGATCTCTTTGAGTTCAAGGCCAGTCTGATCTACAACAGAGATCACAGAGAAACCCTGTCCCGAAAAAAAGTCATAATGCTGTGTATGATTATTACCAACTGTAAAAGCTGGTTTTAACTTTTAGGAGGAAACAAAAAACTTTTTGTGTTCTGTACTTACATATTCAAAAGCAGGCAGTCTTAAGAGACAGACATATTTTAGAGTGCTTAGTCTTTACAGTAGTGGTCAGGAAGGAAGCCAGTGGTTGTTATTGGTTGTTATTTCTCCCACAGCACACCTCTTAGTTTCAGCTCCAACTGATGAGCCATGAGTAGTATAACCTAGAATGACAATAAATCTATGTACTTCCTATTTCCTGTCTTCCAAAGAAGCTGAAATGTCATCTTAGAAATGGTTACCAATCAAATAAACCATGAAGAACAAAAAAAAAAAATTTAACTCTTACCTCTCAAGAGTTAGAATAGATACCTCTTGGTTTGCTAAGCAAAAGAGACTTCCAAGAATTGGGAATTTCATTAGTATCAACTCTAGGTAAAGTCTGAACAAACCAGGACAGTTGTTCTCTATACAGCTGTGCCTCATAATCAGTGTAATATAAACACTTGGGAGGACTGAAGAACATATTCTGCAAAGGAGACCATGGGATCTTGTTTGAGAACAACCTCAGAATGCTAAGGATTTAAAGAAGACCTGAGTAGTTGCTGATGGAGAAGGCAAGGGAAAGTGACTGCTTTGGAATTATTAAGGACCTGCAGGATATAAAGGGTGAGTTAGAGCTGTGGACAACATATGAATATGGGTGACAGATCTCCTGTGGGGCCATAAGGAGGCTGAATTTGAACTTTCGTAGACTGGCAAATGAGCTGCAACCGATACTGATGCAGATAATGGAAGGGGTTGGTCATGAGCTATGGGAAAATCACTGGCCATGAGGGCCAGAAGGCAAAGTTCCAAATTATAGGGAAGAGAAGTTGGCTGCCAATCAACCATAAGAATGTATATGGGAGAAAGAGCAACAAGTGTGCAAGAAAGCTTGAGTGATTCACAGTCATCTGGAAGTATCTGGAATTACTCCTAGGTTCCTTACAGGAAGGATCATGGGGAAATTTGTAGTATTAAATCTCTGGCTCGTATCACTAACATTTTATCAATATACAAAAGTAGACAATAGATACTTCTCATTGATGCCTTATGGGCCTCCCATTGTTTTTATTTTTTTTTTTATTTTCCCCAGTACTTCATTTTACATTACAATCTTTTCAAAGGACTAAAAAGTCTAGAATTTCAGGATGGCAAAGATGGTAGCAGGGAAAGCAGAATATTTTGTCTGACATTATGGAAGTAGTGAGATAACATGAGATAAAGTGGCTACAATTAAGGAAAGAATACAATGGATGTGAACAAAAAAAGAACTGAAGCTACTTGTAATTCTTTCAAATCAGGTTGCTCATTCTTTATCAGTCATTAGCATGCATAATCTTGATCAAATATGGCTAGTATCTAATGCATTAGTCATACCTTTTAAAAATTATTTTTATTTTTATTTTATTTTATGTGTGTATGTGTGGATATGAGGCTATGTATGTATAGCATGTGAGCAAATTCCTGGGAAAATCAGAGGAAGGCATTGAAATGCCTGAATCTGTACTTACAGTTATATGATGCTGACAACTGAACTTTCAACCTCTGGAAAAGAGGAAAATACAACAGCTCAGCCATCACTTGAGCCTCCAAATGTTATATCTTGCATATGGTTCTATATTTCTGGTTCTATTTCTTAAAATGTTTCCTTAAGGAGTATCTCCTAAACTTATAGCAGTAATGCAACTAAAAATTTGACAAAAGCTTGGGGTCATCTCCCAACTAAGACATGCATATGGAAAGAATAGTCTGATGGAGGAGGGTCATCTTTCTATGTGTTACTTTCATTGATTAATAAAGAAACTGCCTTGTGTAGTGAGGTGCTGCGGGCAGGCCTGCTTTTCATCCTGCCTGGCTCCAGCACGGCTAGCTTAACACACGAAATAACAACACACAAATTGTATTCTTTTATACACCGCCTGGCTCATTAGTTTCAACTTCTTATTCACATCTTGACTAACCCATATCTAATAATGTATGTAACACCATGAGCGGTGTCTTACCGGGAAAGATTCAGGACATCTGACCTGGTGGCTGGCATCATCGCATCTGGCTCACTGAGGAGAGGCATGGCAGTCTGCCTTAGGAGAGGAGTGGCATCTGACTGAGCCATCTACCTCACTTCCTTCTTCCTGTTCTGTCTACTCCACCCACCTAAGGGCTGGCCAAGGCAGTTTCTTTATTAAAACAGAAGACCCTCCCACATCAGCCTTGGCCCTTTAATAGGACCAAAAATTAGGTAGGCAGAGTAGACAGAACAGAATTGTGGGAGAAAGAAAGCAGAGTCAGAGGACACCTCAGGCAGATGCCATAGCTCTTCTCTCTGAGATGGACACAGGCTAAGATCCTTCCCGGTAAGACACTACCTCGTGGTGATTGCTAAATAGATTACTAAATATGGGTTAAAACAAGATATGAGAATTAGCCACTAAGAGGCTAAAACTAATGGGCCAGGCAATGTTTAAATAAATACAGTTTCCGTGTAATTATTTTGGGTAAAGCTAGACGGGTGGTGGGAAGCGGCCCTCCGCTGTTCCATCTACAATAGTCTTTAAATGTGTGCAAGTGGAGAAATTCTCTAATTTTAGTTGTGTGTGTGTGTGTGTGTATGTGTGTGTGTTTGTGTGTTTCTATTAGTTGAAGTGGTTAAGGAGCAAAATTGTGGCTAACAAGGATAAGAATTACATTAAGGACAATTCTTTTTATTATGCATATTATTAAATTTCTTGAGTATTGGCCATAAGACATCATGCATAAGACAATTTCCTTAGCTAGAATAACTATACAAGAGAAATCTATCTCCTCTTGATTCTGTCAGCCCGGAGTCAATGAGCAGGGTGCCAGAGAGCTGGCAGGATTTGGGGGTATCCTTCACTGTATTTTCAAAGACTTTGTCTCCTAACAGTGTCTCATTCCTGTGTACTTGATATTATGCAATCAACATCTAAATTTCAGATGGATAGAATCCAGCCCATAATATGTTCAATTTCAGAATGACTACAGAACTGATGGTTTATAGAAAAATGATTTGTCATATATTTAGATATGCTGCTTGTGAATTACTTTCTTTCTGCCAATGAGAAAACTCAATGCTTTAAGAGTAAACCCTTTGTCTACATTCTCCTCTGAATGGCATTAGAAGTTACCTCTTACACTTTTTCTATCTTACCAATGTGTGATCTGTGTGTTTTCTACTTTTTAGCCCAAACAAGACTGAAATGGGAAATTAGGAAAGAAAAAGACCTGAGGGGAACAGGACAATGTAGAAGGAGAGCCACTCCAAATAAATCTGATACTATGTCTCCTCTCCTCATTGCAGACTGTGCTAAGTTTACCTTAAAAAATTTGCAGGACTTTTAAAGAAAATTATTTAAGTTATACTTCCATTCAATTGATTTATTCATACCTTTGAAGGAAAGGAAAATGTATCTCCAGTTGCATAGCTAGTAACATACAGAAGTATGAAATTATTGATGTTTACTTGTATATTTTTGTTTGGCACCTTTCTTGGTCTAGTATATTTGGGAATAAGAGGAAAAATAATAATGAAATTGTAAGCATTCCCTCCATGCTCCTGTTTCACATGTGAGCTGGCTTATTCATAATACATTTGAGCATCCCGATTAATTCTTTTGAAATTTTTCTGTAAGTCAATGCTCTTTTGAACTTTAATCAAGACAAATACGCATTTGAATTTTGTAACATCATTGAGTCCCTCAGATCTCCTCTGAGCAGTTCACGCTTCTGCAAGGGCTGATGATTTTAGCTTGTGAACAGTGGTAACTGCTGGCTCTTCTTGACAAGCTGTTTTACATAGTTCCTAAAAATTGTTAGGAAGCACCTAGTATAGACCAATATTGCCTATAAAATGCTCTGTCTATAAGTAAGTTATTCTATGAGATTTGCAATTTAAAGAATACTAAGCTACAAAGCAAATGTAGAGTTCCCAGTACCAATGTTTACATTTAAACAGGTGTCTGTTGGCAGTCTTCTGAGTCAGAGACCCCCATGTTGACATTTTCCTAGTGCTGCTGAGCAACACCGCATCTTACCTACAACCTTTGCAGTACATGGCCATTATAGTTCTGACTCGTAAAGCTTAAGCTTAAAAAAATATTTCCTCCATATCTTTACACAGTCCTGTGGCAGACTCTGATGACCCTGGGGAAATTTCTGTACTTAACTTGCTTTTATGCCAAACTTCATTATTAAAATATCATGTTTGTGATGAGCTCACACAATGTAATAATCCCAGCACTAGTGAGGTAGAGACAGCAGTGATATTGTTGGGCAGAGAGAGGACCATAAAGGAGAAGAAATAGGAACTCAGTGGAATATGGAATCTGAGGCTGGTGGAGAGCATTGCAGGGTCTCACTTTTGGTCTGAAGATTTGGTAGAGGTAAAAGGTCTCTCTAGTGGTTAGTTATTTTGCTTTTCTGAACTAAATAAAATTATATATATATATATATGCATGTATATGTGTATATATATATGGAAAGGAAGATAATGAAGTTGAAGGCAAGCAAGTGGGTATTTAGAGGGCTTAGAGGGAGGACAGGGAATAGGAAGATGATATAATTATATTAAAACCTCAAAAAACAAAAGACATGATTAAAATTTATATTACACATAAATAAGACGAGATAGCTTAATCATTTTGATGCAATGAGCAGTAACACGAAGTGAAGAGATTATGATGCATTAATATATAAATTCTGAAACTGGTCAAATGATCATTAATAGAGCTCACTATTAGAAAGAAATCTTTCAGATGGCCATTGGGAAGTACATGGCAGCTGACAAAGAGGCTCAGAAAGACTGCTACCCCTGCTGCAATCACAGAAAGAGTGTGGTAACTATGTGCACATGTGTGTGCTTTATACATTCTGATACTATTTACTCTAACAAGTAAATAGCAAATAAATGAAATAAACCTCCATGTGTGTCTATTTAGCTCCATGTGCCTATTCAGTCAAATATATAGATAAATAAACACTGAGAAACTAATTGAATATGAATGAGAGTCTACACTGAAGTACAATGGATCAAAAATTGGCAGACACAGGTTTGGAAATCTTACTTGTGCCTAAAGGTTGAAGCATTTTTTCTCACTAATTATTGAAACTAGGGCTTGGTCTGAAGCATAAATTGCAGACACCATTCTGCAACTAAGAGATGCACAGAAAGCCACTGTGATGCACTGAAGGAAAAGGGTTCTTTCTGTAGCAGAATAGCTATAGCCATTCCCACACGATTCAGATGGGCAGAGAGACCACCATGGCAACATTCTTTTCTCTCCCATCAGACATTTGATTTACTTTTTGTTTGTTTGGTACTTGGGAGCAAATACCAGTTCTTTGATATTCACAGAAAGCATTTCACTGCTGAGATCCATCTCTGACCCCACACTGTGAGTTTGGGATCTTGCAGCAGTGAGTTACAAGGTAATATACTGAGTAGAGCCTTCTAGAAGAGAGTGAACAAGCGAACTCACGATTTCTAGATTTTCTTTTCTTGAAAAAATAATTTTGGACCTGATATCTCAAGTTCGTTTACATATGATATTCCCCTTTTATATTAATCATGTACCTTTCTGCAGTAATCCAGTTCACAACTGAGAAGAAATGACAGAACATTTCCCAGGGAAAATCTTTCTCACTGATCTTTATTAGATCATATTAGAACCAGATGAAAGAAAATGAGTCCCTGGAAAATGGAGACCTTTCAGTAGGATGTGTGCATTTTCAATGGCTGAGATAATTTACTTCCTGGTGGAGGTGACTCAGTGATATGACTGCACCTTGAACGTAAGTTATTTTGGCTCATTTCATGTGATGGAGTTCATTAGCTTTGTCAGTTATGTTGGAAGTGTGTGAACAAAACCTGTTTTACATTGTGGGAAGGCAGGCCTCAGGAAATAGCATCCTTCACAATGCTTACTTGAAAAATAATTTTGAAAATTTAATAAAAAATGTGTGCCATATTTATTTAATGTGATCATGATTGGACTGAAATATAGTCAGGGTTTGCAAGAACATTATATACTTTAAAGTAACTGTTTAATCAAGTTTCTTTACTTCCTGCTCTACTTTCTCTTGTGCTTCAAATGTCATTAGATCTTGACTCACTGATTTAGAGAAATCCCAAATATTGTTTATGAGATTCATTTCTTTTTATAATATGAAGTTTAACAGAAAACAGGATTTTATAACCCCCCAAGTATATATTTTTCACAGTACAATCCACATAACTCTTTAATGATTTGACCAGTTCACTAGGAAAGTAGATTCTTCCAAACAGGTAGATACAAGCAGCACAAGTTCCTCAGAAACGCGGCTTTTCAGGACCATGACGTGGCTAGAAGCAGGGATGTAAAAAAGTATAGGAGACCCCAAATGAGAGAAGAGTGTGTGCTGTTCTCATGTGCATGGCCATGTTAAGGGCCCTTGCCTCAGATTCATGGAGGAAAGGACAGGTAATGTTTACTTTCCAAGCTATGACAAGATGCATTCAGGGTGTTAGCAATCTCTTTTCTTAAGGTTTAGGGATTGATGCTGAAGAAGAAGTGGAATGACTGTAAGAGCTAGAGATGATGGATAGCTTCCGGAAAAATTTCTTGCAGATGTAACAGAGCTGATACACATATGACTTCACAGAGACTGTGGTAGCTCAAGACCTGCTCAGATTCAAGGCAAATGGGGGACCCATGACTGAAATGGGAAACTGGTCCCAGAGTTCCATCCCTAAGCAAGAAACCATTTACAATTTATATGTGCTAGCAAATAGAAAATCTCTGAGTATATTAAACATATTCCAGGGTAGGCCTGAAGCCTAAGAATAATTGACATAGACAAAGGAAAGTTGATTTGTGTGTGTGCTCGCGTGTGCGCACGTGTATATGTGTGTGTGTGTTGTGTTTTTCATTTCATGTTATTTTATTTTACTTTTGTGGTCTTAGAGTTTCTTGGCTGTATATTTGTTTGGATTTTCATTTTGTGTTAATTTATTTGAGTGTGAGAATGAGAGCAAGAGCTAGGTAGAGAGAGAAAGAGAGAGAACAGACAACAAAGTTGGGTGGGCAGTGAAGTGGGGGAGAGCTGAGAGGACATGAGGGAGAGGGAAACATAGTGCACTCAAAATATGTTGTTCAAAAATATTTTTAAATAAAAATATTTTTTATTTATAGTCAGTGAAAAAGCCAAACAAAGGACAAAATGTTTTAAAATATGTCAAAAGCAATATTGAAACATTGATGTCTGATTGATCACTTTCTTGTTTTTCTCATGGCACATTTCATGAACACGTCTAATAAGTACATGCTGACTCACATTCCCCACTCATTACCAGGATTTATTGAACCTAGAAATTAATATTGACTGGGGCAAAACAGCCACTGAGTTCTCCTGCAGGTCAATAAATCTGGTGATGGAGGAATAGCAAACAGTCGGCGGTACCTTGTGCAGTTTGCTTTTCTGCCTTTGCCCTTAGAAGAATGTCAGTGCAGCTGCCTGCTTCCAGTGGGCCTATCATGTTGGTTTTTTTTTTTAAATTTAGTAGTTGGCCATTTAGAATCTGTTTCCAATTTACATTGTGCACTAATAAGGACCCGAATATAAAGTTTCCCTCAAAAGCATTAATATGTGTAGGTATAATGAAGCCAAAACATATTTATCACAGTTAAATTTCATAAATAATGCCAGAAGAAAGGAAAGGGGGGAAAAGGAGAAATTACTATTCATGACACCAAAGTAAAAAATGTGTATAGTATAATTATGTATTTGAAAAGACACAACTGTGGTATATTCAAGTCATTGAGCATTTATGGACATCACCTTTTTCTTTTGTAAATTAAAGTTCTGAATTGGCCTTTCAGGCAGCTGGCACTTCTATGATTGAAAAAAGAACCTTTCAAAAGTATAATTTGTAGGTCTGAGCTTTTTCTACAATGCTAACCCGATGGAAAATCATTTAAGACTGAAGGACAAGAAATCACAAAAAACCGGCACTTGTCATTACATTTTAAATGTTTTCTTTGTTAGAACAATTTGCTTATATATCAATGTACAGTGGATAACATCTTTCATATTTAAACCAAAAAATCAGTTTCTGTAAAATAATAGCTTTTAAGCCTAAGATCTGTGCTTAAATCCTGATCTTTGTGTGAACATGCACACATACAAAGAGAGAGAGGTGGGGGAGAGACAGACAGAGAGACAGAGAGAGACAGAGACAGAGAGACAGAGACAGAGAGACAGAGACAGAGAGAGAAGAGAGGGGTGAGAGAGAGAAGTGAGAATGGACTCTATCATATCTGAAATCGGAAGATGAAACATTTCCTAAGATTCCTGTTGTTGTTCTCTTAACCCCTAGAACTGCCTGCTTTCACAGAGAGAGCTGATGTCCAGCATCAGTGGGTTGCACAGCCACAGTGAATATCCAAGGTATTCTTGGACTCCTTGCTTCTCTGGCTTCCAAGTTAGTATTCTGGTCTTTCACTTGACTTCTTTGCCCGTCTGCTCTTAGAAAAGAAGGCACATGAGGAAGGCTTCCCAGGACCTGCCGAGGCTTGCAGGGAAATGGAATGATGCTACTTGTCTCTCTGGAGAGATGGCCATCATCTTGAATCTTGAGTGACACTGAGCTTCAAATTGCAAGTAGAGAGAGAACAAGTTTGCATCTGTAAAGACAGGATAAAGGAAGGATAGAGAAGCTTAGGCTCTGTCCCTGTCCCTTCAGTCTGGGATGCCCTGTCTTCATTCCCCACTGACCTGCTCAACACTACACCTTTTATAAACATTTGTACATCACCACCATGAATTTCCTGAAAATCCTTTTACAGAACCCAGTGCTGTTGTAGATTATAGCAAGTGAGCTATATGGGACCTTTTTTTCCCCAGAAAAACAGATTCAATCTCAGTTTTGCAACTTATCCACTAAATTATTAGAAGAAACACTCCAAAGTGTGGGTTGCCTTCCTTGTATACTACTAATCAATATATTGTTTGCTTATATGCTGGGCCTAGAAAAAATAGATCAGCGGTTCTCCTTATTAATGCTTCAACCCCTTAATACAGTTCCTTATGTTGTGGTGACCCCTGACCATAAAATTATTTTCATAATACTACTTCACAACTATAATTTTGCTATTGTTATGAATTACAATGTATTTATCTACTATGTAGTATATCTTTGAAGGGGTTATTTGATCACCCAAAAAGATCGTGACCCAGAGGTTGAAAACCAGTTACAAAGAGCTTTTGAAGGATAAATTAGCATTGTCACTGCTGTCCAATGGTACTTTGGGTTCATCATGTTCTCAGTGAATGTTCTTCACTATCAAAAAGAACCAGGGGGCCTTTCCAATCATTTTAAGATTCATGAGTATCTGGAATATGTAGTCAAATTCAAGTGTAACAACAAAGGAGTTTTAGACTATACTGAAAACACAGTGGTCTCTCCTGTCCATCATTGTTTTACTTCATTTTTTTCTTCTGTGTGCAGTATTAGTGTGGTATGTAGATGTGGTGAGTGAATGTGAGTTTGAGGTTGCACATATATGCATTTCAAGGGTAGAGGAAAATATTGGCTGCTTCTTATTGGCTCACTGTTTTGTCACTGAACCGGATGATCAATAAAACCATCCGTAACCACATTTTTCAGGGAGCCACCTTCACAGTGTAATTAATTCTGGGAGGATTTAGAAAAAAAAAATGAAATTCACAAGATCTACACCAAATGCAAAGTCAAAAACCAAATGTACAAAGCTCAATTATAAGAACACACACACATATACACACAAACAGAGAGAGGGAGTGGGAAAGAGGGAGAGCAAGAAAGGGAGAGGGAGGGAGGAAGAGAGAATCTCTACTCTTTGTTCTAGACAAGGGTATTTACTAGATACCAGTTTCATCAGAGAGAGGGGGGTGATCTGTACTCTGTTCTAGACAGATAGAAGTTACTCCAGATAGAGAGAGATATCCAAAGCAGGGGAGTTTCCATCATATAAATAGATAACTAGTTAAAGAGCATTTTGCAAATACTCTCTTTTTGTCTACACTCAGTGGTATGAGTAGCTCATGTATAAGGAACAAGGAAATGAATACTCCCCCTGGGAGAATAGCCCATCCTGCTCTCCCTTGGGAACTTATGGGCTAATAGGGATAAGGACCATGGTCCATATTTCACCACTAAATAGAAGAAACAATTCATGCTGAATAATTTTTGTTGTTGTTGTTAAAGAACTTGGGAAGTGAAGGAAACATGTTTTTGCTTGCTGTTCTGGTGTGTGTGTGTGTGTGTGTGTTGTTGTTGTTGTTGTTGTTGTTTTTCTAGAAGGGATAATGTGCTCAACTCAACACCTTGCTCTATCATTTCCTCCTCAGTAACTTGCCACATTTTTATACTGATGTTGTCAGTAGGGCATCTTAGGAAAAGTTTCAGGACTCTCAGGGAAACGTTGCACTAACAGACAGCAAGCCAACTAAGTGATAAGATAACGTAAAAAGCAACAGGAAAGGCACATGAAGTGGCTGGGTATCAATGACAGAAAGCACAGAAACGAAGGGACTGGAAGATGTGGCGTGGAGAGCGTGGGAAAGGGCGCTGCCTGGGGTTTTTCTATCAGAACGTAAGCTTCCCACGATGGAAACAGACGTCAACCACAGAAAATTAATCTTCCTGATAAAAGGGAGTAGAACGTGACTTTTTAAAGGGAAAGAAAAAAGCCAGGACATCATCCTGGGGTTTGATAGGTAGAGTTTCTCTTCTTCCTGACTTAACTCAGGGAGGCAAGGTCCATTATCAAATACTAATTGCTGCCAAATATGTTTTAAGGGCTTGCCTCCAGAGTGGCACTACTGGGAATAGCTGTGGGCTGTAAAGCAGAATCTTATAGGGAATTTTTACATCATTGGGGTCATGTCCTGGAAAGGAGAGTGTGGAACTCAGTCTTTCTTTTATTCTTGGCTCATGACGTGAGCAGGTTAATTCAGAATCCTTGCTATGGCCATGGAAGACTCTCAGCAGAGTCCACACCAATGAGGCCTCTTGATTGATGACTAAGTCAATTGTTTCAGGTATTCCATCAGTTACATGGAAAGAACATTAATAAAGAATGAAATCAAAGCTTTAAAATGTGAGAAGCCATTCATTGGACTACAGCCTGTCTTTTAATGAGTCAGGTTTCTCCAATTTTACTTTCCTGGTCACTACTGTGACTGAAGAAATTATTTTCCAAATGCAGTCATTTAGTGAGCTCACATGAGAAGTGTGTAATCATAAAAAGTGATGGCTGCCTATTTTAATAAAAAACCTCAGGGAACATTCTGGGTGGTGCTTGCCAGAACACTATCTAGTTAATTTACAGGTGGGGTTTCAATTAGCCACTTAGTATGTTAGCCCTCAAGTCCACGTGTGCTCTTCATTTACTCTTGGCTGAATCAGAGAAAAGGATTTGTGACCTTCAGACTGGGAATCTAAATCTTTGGTGTCAGCTGGTTTCGGTTTGGATTTCAATAATAGAAGTCAGGGTAGACTGGGGATTGAAGGGAAACAGAAAATATTCTACAACCTCTCAGGTCCTTTTTTAAAAAAAAAATAGAACAAAAATTTGGATTTACTCTGATGCGGGAGTTCCCTCTGTATGTTATGAATATGTTTTATTACCTTTGGTTATTAAAGAAGCTGTTTCAGCCAATGGCTAGGCACAGCAGGCTAGACAGGAAATCCAAATAGAGATATAGAGAGAAAGTAGATTGAATCAAAGACATGCCATACAGCTGCCAAAGGAGAAAGACGCCTGTTGCCAGCTAGAACCTTACCAGTAGGCCACAGCCTTGTGGTGATACACAGATTAATAGAACTGGGTTAATTCAAGATGTAAGAGTTAGCTAGAAATATGCATAAGCTATTGTCCAAACAGTGTTGTAATTAGTATATTTTCTGTGTGATTGTTCGCATCCAGGAAGATGAAGGAGCAGTCTCTGCCTATGCTATTCTTGTTAATATGTCATAAACAACACTGTGTCTCAATTGTCAGTGTTCCACACTTGGAACACTAAATGTTTGTCTCTCTGCATGGGCTCAAGTGGCTTTGTATAATACTGATGATCATGACTGAACAGTGGAGTGATTTGCCAAAGTGAAGAGTGGTTAACATTTGTGTGCCTGAGACTCTTCCAATCCCACCACTGTTGGCCAGTCCTTACTCTCCTCCTCAGTGCTTTCTCGGCATCTTATCTTCATTTTGTAACTTTTCTCCCACAGAAATTCTGTAACTTGGTCATGTAGAGGTTATCAGAAATGACTGGAAATCTGTCTTCAAATGTTTTCTTTGAAGCGAACCCACTTTTAATGAAGACCAACAGCTTCAATATAAAATAACAGTATAAGGGGAAAATTCCTTCCATCGGTAGGTCATGGAAAGAATGTCAAAACTTAACTGTACTTTTAACCCTAGCAGTGACAGTATCTAGGGAGCAATTTACGTAAGTGTAATTCTGTCTTTGACCTGAATTTAATCACATGGAAGAAACATGAACTATGAGGAGGGGCAAGGTGGAATAATAACATAAACTATACTGCTCAAGGGCAATCCTGTGTGAAAGTGCATTAGAAATGAAACACCGAGGAAACTGAGCTCATAATGTCTCACAATTAGTATAAAGATGTAGTTCTATAGTACGCAGAATCTGTGAATTCAGAGGAGGAAACAAGTCTAGAGAGGCTAAGTATTTTGGTCAGATCACAGTGAAATTCAGGTTGCAGAATTTGGGCTCAAATCTTTTCTATTGCATAATGCCTTTTCAGTTTGGGGAAATGAAATGCGAACTTAAAAATAAAACAAAATAAAAACAAACAAACAAACAAATGCATAAAGGAAACCCCAAAAAGTCTAGGAACTGAATATAGGTCCACAACGTTTAGGAAAACTTTAAGCAAGTAGTTAGAAATTGATGAATTCAACTAAAATTCAAGATTTCTGACTTCTCTTGAAAAAAAAATGGGAAATACAGCAGAAGTTGCACAGCATCCTGCTAGCTGTATTAGCTATTGACTCACTAAGAGGCACATGTTCTCCAGCTCACAGTAGACTTGCATTTTTTTTTCCTGTCTTCCTGGCATTTTCTCTCACATGTCTGCATTGGTATGTTGTCTACTTGACCTTGTGTGTATTTAACACCTGACATATACTCTTAGATCCATTACTATGAGTAGTGACTATTTAGGGGATTATTGGGAATAGAGGATGATGGCTCAAATATTAGTAGTGTGTTTTTCTAGTTTTGTGATATGAGAGGTGACTGAATATTATTGTGCTACCCTGCTCATGACATGGATCCATCTCCACACTTCTTTTTGAGAAGAAAGAAGTTATTGATTATGAAACACCAGAAATAGATTCCACCTCCAATATGTATGTACACACACACACACACACACACACACACATATATATGTTATAAATGGTGTTTGTGTGTGTGCATGTGTGATATATAAGCTTATATTTTTAATTTTATTTTGATACAGGATTTTATTGTATAGCCTTGGCTGTCCTAGGACTATCTCTGTAGACCAGGCTGGCCTCAAACTCACAGAGATCCACCTACTTCTGCCTCCCAAATGCTGAGTGCTGGTATTAAAGACATGCACCATCACTTCTGGACAAATATGATTATTTTAATATCAGCATGTACTAAAGAAAATCAATTATAGAGATTCAGGTTAAACTAGTGTCCATTGTTTGATTAAGAAGGTGGATTTTTTCACCTGTATTGGTTTTATTATATGGGCACATTTCTTAGGGAGGCTAGGAACAATGTTTAGCAATAATGGTACAATGTGAGGTGAGCATATACTTGCACAATAGAATTTTAGTCACTACCAGGCCTATAAGTGCCATTACCATTGCTCTCTTTTTAGACATATGATGTAGGATTCCCCTTTGTATGCTATAAATATGTTTTATTACCATTTGTTATTAAAGAAACTGTTTTGGCCAATGGCTTAGTAGAGTAAAGCCAGGCATACTGTAAGAATTCCTACTGGCCACTAGGGCATGGTCTCTTATACTATATATGCCAATGCAAAGCATGTGGCTGGCTTCTTTTCTGGCTGTGGAATTCGGTTGCTGTTACCTGTTCCAGCAGAGGATTTAATCTGTGAGTCTACCCCTAAATAAATAACCCTCTATTATACTTAATTCTGAGCTAGTGCGGGATTTCTTTTTTAGCGTCCTTCATTTGGTGCCCACGTGGATCCAAACTCCATACCTACTTAAAGGCCTGTCTGGTGCATAGCCTAGAATCCCCCCCACACACACACACACCTGCTTGACTTGCTTTTACTTATTAAGCAGTTTATTTATTTATCTTTTTTTGGAAAACTCCTGCCACAGCAGAGCTAACTGCATGTGGCAACCCCACCCCCACGGCCATGTTCCTTGCTGTGTGGCGACTTGCACAACTTCTGGTTTATACTCCAGGCTCCTGAGTTCTGGGCTTCTTGCTCCGTGTACAGAATTGATTTGCTTTTAATTTGTCAAGCAAAGCATATTTCTAAGTATTTAACTATTATCAAGGAGGGAAAACCAAAATGGCTCAGGATTGTTCTTGGCACCAGGTTGCACCACTAGTCGCGAATCTGCAACCATGACACTTGCTGGACAAAAAAGATTATTACAGATAAGCCAAGTTACCAGATTTCATAACAAGTGACTAATAAATCAATAAACTTGAAAGTTATATAATGGCAGAGAACATTATAATTTAAACTTTTAATAACTTTTTTGTTGATACTGTGGATTGCATTCTGCAACGCTTATGTAGTTATGGTGATATATCTATTTATTGGATATTGGAACTCAGTTTTTTTCATCATATTATATCCATAAGAAAATGGGTTGATAACAGAGTCAAGAATGAGGCACTTTTTGGAAATAACACAGTCTTTACAGACTAACAATGAACAGCTAGATGACAGAATTAATACCATTGAAAATTGAAGTTTCCTGAAAAAAATTAATATTATTGAAAAAGGTAACATTAAGTTGACAGACAAATTGAATCCATGTCAAAGGGTACTGAGAAATTATCTGAAAGAATTCATGCTGTTGAATTTGACAATGAAAATTTGTTAAAAATTATAATAGGTTAGCAGATAGAGTATCTCTCTAGGATGGCAATCTGCATGCTATCTAAATAATGTCCAAAGATGAGATGTTATCTTTAAAGGAAAAAAGTCAGACCTTGGAATCACATGTGCAGAATGAGGACCAGAGGCTAGGTGCCTCAATGAAATCACTAGAAAT